>NW_013566995.1:0-1456692 GCF_000721755.1 Aureobasidium subglaciale EXF-2481
AACCGTGTCTTTCCTTGCAGCTCGACTAAGTTTGCAAAACTTGATGCCATTTGTCCTAAGCGGCCTATGTTCAATTATTATATACTCTGTGATCTTACCTTGCGATCAGTGGACGAGATTAGTAAGTCGTCGACTGCGAGGTCCGTCGGCACACATTTGCCCATTTGAATATCAAAGACATCCGATCAGCGAAATGGATTAGGAGGGAAGTGTCCTCGATCCTGGCTCGAAGGTCTTTGTTGCATATTGAGCAAATCACTCAGAGTTGCATTCTCAAGCCGCCATGGAGGTGTGCATGAGTTGTTTGGTAGACTTGTTTGCGCAAACTCATCTGGTTGTGATGAGGTCTGGTGTGATGTAGCCTTTCGAAGGAGATCGCCTATGCTGACTGGGGCCTCCAGTATTATCGCAGAGCGACCGGGTAGGACTGGATGTGTTTGGATCAAGGCGGGCCCGTCGGCAGTCAGCCAATTGGGCGGTATTGTGCTTGCTTGGTGTTGATATGATCGCTGATGTGGTGATGGGTGTGGGGACGACCGTAGATATGTTTGCAATTGTGGACGTGGGCGTGTATGTAGCTGTAAGTCTGATGGTAGATATGATGTCCGTGTATGTAGCTGTAAGTCTGATCGTGGATATTATGGTCGTAAAGTGTTTGGTCGTGCTGACTCGTATGGTCGTGGTGGTTCATAGCTTTCTGGCGATGAAGCGATATCTATGGGAGCTGTCGCATCTCCTCGGGCTGACATAGGATGCTCGGTGCCTCCGCTTGGTCGAGATAAGATTTCCCGTACTTGGAAGCCGATGTCAGGGGCGGCATCGCCGTGTAGTCGTTTGTGTCTGTCTAGTGTCTCATCGGATAGTTGTCTTGGGTGTCTTTGTTGCGATATCTGTTGCAGCTGTCTGTAGTTCCTCTCAAGATCGCCTCCATTTGTCATGCCAGACTGACAATCATGACCAGATTCACCAATATATCCCGAGGCGGTCTGGGTCACACGAGGTCGAGGCACTGTTGTCTCTATAATATGTCTTTTCCGCTTCCTGACCGACGACCAGATAGGGGCGGTAATTTCATCCTCTTCGGATGAATCATCCGCTCCAGATATAGCATTTGCTGGAGGTAGCCTGGAAATTGTAGAGTCTGTGGGTTTCCCAAACTCACGACCCACATATTAGAATGCAAGTTGGTATAGGCGGCTTGGTCTTCGCTACCAAAAGACTGTTTCACCTCATCTACCACAGACGACCGTGGTGTAGTTCACCCAGCAGTTATACTTGGAGACAATCTCGAACCGCTCTATGCATTACTATCACGAGATATCTCATCCTACAACGGAGGTTGCTAGTGCTAAAGAGGGGAAATGAACCGATGAAGTCGGCTCACTGATAACTTCTTTTTGCCAGAGGCGCCAACCATTCGACTTTCCTAAATGGCAAGGAGAAAATCACCAACACTGCCATATTGCAAGGTAAAATTCGTTGAAGAAGCTTTTTTCACACGCATGCCGAGTAGTTTGTGCTCTTACATCCAGCTGTCGCAGTAGGTACAGGCTGGCGATGCGGCACAGCAGAAATCGGTCATGACAATGCAAGGGTCGCACTGGACTCTCTTGTCCTGGAATAAGCTCCGGAACCACGACCATGTATCCTGCTATCGTGACGATTTTTGGACCACCGCCGCAGGAAATTGACCTACAGGAGTCAACGACGGCGTACGACAACAGCGTTGTCATCTCGCTCAGCGTAATGGCAGTGCTAGCGGTAATTGTTCGAATCTGGGCTCGGAGGATCAAGAACGCGCCCCTTGGCCTCGACGATGTGTTCATCTTTGCCGCCCTTCTTCTTGAACTGGTCACCATGGTGCTCACTATCCTGGGCGGAAAGCAAGGTAGCGGGAACCACGTATGGGTAATCAGCACAACGCAGCTGCAGACCATATTCAAGATCCTGTACGGCTATACCTTCATATACGGTACTGCTGCCGCGGCTCTCAAGCTATCTTTCGTTTTCTACTTTGCTCGGATCTTCCATACGGGTAGCATGGGCTGCATCTTCGCCTGCAAAGATTACATCAGCGTCGCACTGTTGGTCGGCGGTGTGCTAGCTTGGGCTTACCCACTTATGATCTGGACCGTCATGCTCGGAGCCTGCAAACCGATCCATTACTTCTGGGACCAGTATACAGATCCGCATGGCGGATCTTGCGTCGACACCACGCTATTCTTCCCGATCGCAGGGATCATCAATCTGCTCATCGACTTCATCATCCTCTGCATTCCGATCCCATGCAACATGAGGTTACAGATCAAACGGCCTGAGAAGTTCATGATCATTTGCATATTCATGCTCGGCGGCTTGTACGTATATATCATTCTTGGTTGAGAAAGCAACTGTACTGAATCGTTAAAGCGTGTGTATAGCCAGTTCGATCCGCATATATTACCTCCAAGTCTTTCGTACGACCATCGATGCGACTTTCTCCATGGGCAGTGTTTTTATCTGGAGTTCGGTAAAGCCTGCGCTAGGAATAGCCTCTTCGTGTCTCATCTCGTTTCGACCTAGATTGAAGAGAATATGGGTTGTGGTCACGAACGGGACTCTTTCGTCCAGTTCGAGACAGACTCGTTCGTACAAGCGGCAGGACGATGCGTGTGATGATCAGCAGCCGGAAGATGAAATCATACTTGTCCCGATCTCCACGAATGCAGGCACGAAGAGGA
Organism: Aureobasidium subglaciale EXF-2481; assembly: GCF_000721755.1. Lineage (NCBI taxonomy): Eukaryota > Fungi > Ascomycota > Dothideomycetes > Dothideales > Saccotheciaceae > Aureobasidium > Aureobasidium subglaciale. The sequence goes on from NW_013566995.1 coordinate 2,721, forward strand.
TATCAGCTGGTGCGATGAAAGTTCAGGCGATACATGTGACGAGAGAGTATGATGTACAATCGAGCCGCCATAGTATAGGTAGAAACAAGTAGAACTTGAATCCTATGAATCCATGAGTGAGTATGTGAAGAGGTCAAGCCGAACTGCGACTCTTCAGCGAACAAAAATTATTCGGACAGTATTCCAGTGTCTATGACTAGATATCAGATACCATTAGCAAACTTAGTAGATGTATAGTCCATACGAGGCCTGAGCTCGAGATCTCGAAGTCGGCAAGATTGTTGCACACAAACTTGTGCACGCTCATGAGACCGCCAAGCCCAATTATGCAGCCCAGCTTCGCACACGATCAAGTCTTATCCAATTCTGATGTCCGCAACAAATTTCTAATGATCCGCAAATTTCAAGACTCTTTTGTTTTCTTGCAGCAGCATACATACAAGAAGCAAAAGAACAGCAAAAGATATGTTGATGAGAGTGGGATTTGAACCCACGCCCTTTCGGACCAGCGTATTGGAAGAACCTTAAGCTGGCGCCTTAGACCGCTCGGCCATCTCACCATTGATGGAATGGCAGAGGATTGAACTGTATATGAATTCGCGTCTGTCGTGAATCATCTCAATCAAATAGCCCACGGTAAAACTGACTTAGCGATGGATGAGTGGCGCCTTCGAGATGATTGGCATGTCCAGAGATTCGATGAAATCAAGCTTGCAGCCCAGAAACAGAGGTTGCGCAACAAGTCGATTCCTAGAGGCATCAAGGTGCGAATGTAGACAACGTGTGGCGTGTTGAACTGTCACGATCTCCGGGAGCTGTTCATGTTACTACTGTTCAGCTTCACTGATTTGGTTTAATCAAGAGTTGATGAGGACGATGTGAGAACGATGCAGAATGAGAGTTGTTAGAAACATAGGATATTAGGCAGTATTGTGTCTTACAAGATAGGTAGTTGAGAGTAGAATGTAGGTGTTCGGAAGCAGACGCAGATGGTTGATCAATGATCAGAGGAAGGCACCGCCAAGCTTCGGGCGTCATCGTAACAACGACCCTTTGGGCAACCGCGACGGCAAACATTTGTGGAGAGCATCTCCTTGTCTAGACAATCAACATCAAAATGGCTAACGGGTATGTGCAATGCGTAGAGTCGAAACGATGCGAGGGCGTAGGATGTCTGCTAAATATGTGCGCGCAGGTGGAGTCTTCTGATCGGCCTCCTCTTCATCTTGGCCTTCTGCGCCGTGTCCTGGTTCGCCAGCCCCAAGGGCGAGACGCAAACGTGAGTCGCCATTCCACTCGAGCTTTGTTGCACATCTGTGCTCTGGGGATATACTTGGACGATACCACAGGAAGTTCAAGGAGAAGCCGAGAGCTAACGACATATCGCAGTGTCTGGCGCTCAACCCTCATCCTATCGGCCTGGAGCTGTTACCTCATGTGGGGTAGGTATACAGCACTCTTGTCAACCGACTCTTCAGCTGACTCGATGGACAGCTATTACGTTCCTCGCCCAATGGCACCCTCTGATCAGCCCTCAGCGAGGTGATCTCAGACCCGAGTATGTCCACAGGGACTAGAGACATTGACAAGATTGGAAGAGAAAGATGCGTCCTTGTTCGCACAGAGGAGAAGCTGCGGCAGGACTTGTTTCAACATTCTACATGGCATTGGCGTTGCTTGAGTTTACTGGGAGATACACTGTGATATATCACTCGTAATGGGCTTGCTTTGTGGCAGCCCTTGTTTCTGATATTGCTTTTACTGAGGATCTTGTACATTGTCGCGACACCGCATTCTTGTCATTGCCCGATACCTACATGCAACGCAAGTCGCTTCCATAACTCAAGTAGATCGCCTGTCTCGACCACACCTGCAGCTGCTACACCTGATCCTACGCCAGCAGCTCTCAAGATGCCCTGTGATTTGTCAGCTTCAAGATATAGTCGGCATGAATCACGGAACCCACCCAACCGATCCCTGCTCGAAAAACGGCTCCGACTGCTGCAAGTATAGCAGCCCTGATAACACCACACTCGAGCAATATCTCCAAAGCCGCAACATTGTTGATGATGACGGCCCAGGAGACGGCGCTCGCACTACTCGGCAAATCATACTTCCAAATCAACAGCAACAACGGAAAGAGCTTTGTAAAGCTAGATACCAGAAGTGCTGTGCTTATGACAGCAGGATGCGGATAGTGGGGAATAAGATAGGATAGAGGCCGCGGCAGGCGCAGAGACAAGAGTGTGCGAATGGGAAGGTGGAACGATATCGTCTCCAAGGCACAAAGTACAAGGAAGAAGACGTATTGCAGAATGATAGGCTGCTCGTTAAGGAAATTGGACGTTGGCGACAGACCCAATGTGCTACCCGTCGCATTGCTGGTCGGATGGGCGAAAGGATCCAGAGGGGTTGGCATTGATACAGTATCCGAGGCTGAAGGCGAAGGCATGGCTTCTTCGACGCGAGCCCATGTGAGGTAGACGTCGAATAGCAGCAGTAGGACACCGAGACGTATTATAGACGGCTATGAAAGTAAGTTTATGAGCTGGAGATGTTCGTTGCTGAGACACACGTGGAAGCGGCCACCTTCCCGACCTAGACGGTTGAACAGAAGATGGCGATAGACCTGCATGGGTAGATCAGCACATGTGCGTAGAGGCAGTGTTTCGTGACAAAGCGGGATATGATTGGAAAAAATGTTTCGTGAACAAAGCAGAGACAAGAACTTGAGAGAATGGAGGAAGTTGACTACTGAGTAAACAGAGATTTACAAAGACCTACCTGAGGTTTGATCAGGACCAGATCAATGAACAGAACAACAAAATCATGTTCGACATATTTGTCTGCGAAACGCTTGCATCGAGGACACTGGGTCAAGCGAACACCTTTGCCCAGCGTACGGTCATCTGCCTTGCTGTATGTGGTGTACAGACTGCTAACAGGGTACCGACATTCGATACATATGGGCATTGTTTCTGAGAAGCTTGAATGCGGAGTTGGTATCAAGACGCGGGATGGTGTTGCAGGAGTGACAGCATCGAGCGATACGTCCGTGCACTTTCGGCGCGTCTGCGTCGCCAAAGCTTCTCGCATTTCATCGTGCTTGTCCAAACTTGGATTCCTCTACAGAGCAGCTTCTCTGCATGCCCATCTCCTAAAACTCGACAATGGCCTTGGCAGCATCACAAGCGACGCCGCAGCGTCCTCTGCCAGGTGCCTTCTTCAACACCCCGGCGCCTGGTAGACCCGGCAGTTCAGGACAGATGCCGCAACCTCCATCCTTTCGTTCAAACTCGGCCGCGACCTTGGCTGGATACCGCGCTGGCCAGGTAGCTTCGCGCGATGCCCCCACCCAGAGACCCGCCACGGCCGCTCAAGATAGTCTCGCACCCATCGAACGCGCCGCGCGCACCGTCAACGAAGCCCTCCAGAGCGAGGCCCAATACCCAGCCCTTGACAATTACGTCGGCCAGGGCATCTCCAATGACTACGACACCTCGTTCAATACCGCATGGCAACCCTTCCAGCGCAGCCGCAGCTATGACATCCCCGAGCAGATCTTTGAACAGGCAAACATGGCCCAGGTCTCGACACACTTGGGCCTCTTCGCCGAGCTCAACCACGCCTACATTGTCATTGACTCGTCGCTCTATCTCTGGGACTACACACATCCAAACCCTGAACTCATCGGTTTCGAGGACCAGACCAACGCTATCACAGCCGTCAAGCTGGTCAAGCCGCGCAAGGGCGTCTTTATCGATTCCATCACACACTTGCTGGTTGTCGCGACACATGCAGAAGTCCTCCTTATCGGTCTGGCAGCTGCACGCTCTCCTCACGGTGGCTGGGCTGTCCAACTTTACTCGACTAACATGAAGGTGCCGGTCAAGGGCACTTCTATCAGCTACATCGAGTCCTCCGACAAGACTGGACGCATCTTCTTCGGTGGAAACCAGGCCATCGATGTCTGGGAGCTCACCTACCAGCAAGAGGAACGTTGGTTCGCCAGTCGCTGCTCAAAGATTAACCACACAAACTCGGGCATCACATCGGCCTTCCAGTTGTTGCCTTTCGGTGGCCGCTCGGACCAAGAGCACATCAAACAGATGGTTGTTGATGATTCGCGCGACCTGCTCTACACCCTCTCCTCATCTTCGACCATCCGCGTCTATCACATGAAGCCAAATGGCGTACTCGATCTAGCCTTGTCGCGTCCTTTCACCAGCCTGCTCGCTCAGATTGCACACATGGTTCCCAGCTCCGACCTTCTTTCTCGCAGCACCTCGCTCGTCTCCATCAGCCCAATCTCTGCTCAAGAAACGAATAGACTCAGTCTGCAGGCTCTTACTAGCACTGGCTGTCGTATCTTCCTGAGCGCCACCTCGGGCGCCTTCTATGGCAGCTCCACCTCATCTGCTCCTACCAGCATGCAGGTCCACCACATCAAGTTTCCTCCCAAAGATGGCGAGTCCGCCGCCCCTCAACCTCAACAACCTCAGTCTACCTCTTCCTCTTTGGGACCTTACTCTAGCAATCCCTCAACTTTGGACACCAACACTCGGTTCCTTGCTAACACAAAGGCCGGCGTTAGGTATGCCCCTGGTTATTCATGCTGGGTCATTCCGAACCCTCAAGATCCTCACCGCGACTCCATCTTCCTTACTGCTCCTGATTCCGGTCGTATCAAGATGCCTCGCGATGCCAGCCACGCTACTCTTTTCCCAGAAATTGGCATGTTCCTGGAGCTTCCTTACCCGTCACAAGGCATTGGTCTGGTTAGCCCTTCGTTCGCTGCAGCCTCTACTCCTCTAGGCTTCGCGAATGAACTCGCCGTTCAATTCGATCAATCTCCTACCGAAATCGCTGTCCTGACCAGTACTGGCGTACAGATTATGCGTCGTCGCAGGCTGGTCGACATCTTCGCTTCTCTCGCTCGCTATGGAGGCGATGTGGAAGGTCGCGATGGTCAAGTGAAAAAGTTCATCCGCAACTATGGCCGTACCGAGACTGCTGCCACCGCTCTTGCTGTCGCTTGTGGCGAAGCTTCCGACGGCAATGCTGATGCTCGCATCACCAACATCACAGAACCGGACATTGTCGACTTTGCGAGGGAAGCTTTCATCACTCAAGGAGGCAAGCCTATGCTCAACGAGAACTCTGTCTTGGACAACAACACCCCTGCAATCGATAATGTCCGCCCGTCTCCTAGGCATGATGGTATGGCACTATACATCACCCGATTGGTTCGATCCATCTGGAGAGCACCGGTTCTGACACAAAAAGTCTCCCCTGTCGGTGGACTCGTCGTTACATCTACCGTCGGACTCGTCAAGTTGCAAAACATCCAACGTGCGTTGAATTCGCTACAAGAGTTCTTGAACAAGAACAAGAGCTCTATCGAGGGCTTGTCTGGCCCCGAATCCCTGGGACGCGTGGCTAACAAACAAGATGAGCTCTCTCTGCAAGGCGAGCATCGCGCGATGAATGCTTTGATCCAGCTTATCTCGAGCATCATAGAGGGTATTGCCTTTGTTCTGGTTTTGTTTGACGAGAAGGTTGATGAGATCATCTTGTCACTCCCTGATACATCTCGCGAGCGTGCTAAGAACCTCACCTATGAAGGTCTCTTCTGCTCACCCGATGGCAGAAATTTGGCAAAGGAACTTGTCAAGGCCATTGTCAATCGCAATATCGCCAACGGTTCAAACGTCGACACAGTGGCCGAAGCTCTGAGGAGACGTTGCGGCAGCTTCTGCAGCGCTGACGATGTTGTCATCTTCAAGGCCCAAGAGCAGGTGAAGAGAGCATCCGAAGCTGGCCCCTCATCTGAGGCAAGTCGCAGACTTCTCAACGAGAGTTTGCGACTGTTCCAAAAGGTGGCCGGTGCTCTTTCCATGGAGCATCTCGAATGGGCCGTCTCACAATACATCCCAATGTCCTTTTACGCTGGCGCCATTCAGCTCGCATTGACCGTCGCACATGAGTCTGATCGCGCAAACCGTGCTCTTTCTTGGCTAAGGGACGATTGCCCTGAAGACGTACGTTTGCATTCATCTTCTCGTGAGACAGTCACTGACATTTTACAGGACCCTCGTCAGAAAGCCTTCGCAGGTAGAAAACAATGTTATGATCTGATTCACCGTGTCATCGTATCCGTCGAGCAGGCCTTTGAAGCACAGCCTGAGGGCGCCTTCTCGGTGACTGCCAAGAGACAATCAGAGGCTTACGAAATCATCAACAACTCTGAAGACGAAGTCTTCCAAAACAATCTTTATGACTGGTACATGGGTCAAGGGTGGAATGACAGACTTCTGGAGATCAGCTCGCCATACGTCGTCAGCTATCTCCGCAGACGCATGGACAAGAACCCCGATCATGCAGATCTACTTTGGCGTTACTACGCACACCACAACAATTTCCTTGAAGCCGCTTCAGTACAGTTGCTGCTTGCCAAGAGTGGCTTTGACCTTAGCCTCGAACAACGCATCGGTTACCTCAGTCGCGCAAGAACTAACGCCTCGATCCGCACTGTCTCGTTGCTCGATGCTGCACAAGGTAGACAACAGCTTCTTCGCGAGATCACTGACCTTTTGGAAGTCGGTAACATCCAGGACGATATCCTGCAACGCATGAAGTCAGACCCTCGTCTGACAGATCAACGTCGGCCTCAGATATTGAAGGCACTCGATGGTCAAATTCTAGAAGTCGCCGAGCTGTTCAATCAGTATGCAGACCAAGCAGGCTACTACGACATTTGTATTCTGATCTACCACTGCGCCGACCACCGCAACCCAGCAGATATTCAATCAACATGGAACCTGCTCATTGAGCAAGTGCATCAGGAAGCCGAAAGCGATGGCCAGATGAAACCTTTCGAAGCAGTTGCCCTCAAGGTCCGCTCATTAGGCCAACGCCTGCACGCCGCAGAAGCCACCTTCCCTATCCCTATCCTGCTACCCATGCTTCTTAAATACGCTCTTGAGTACCAGAACAACGCCGTCTCACCTATGTGGGTCATTGATACCTTCCTCGAGCTCGACATTCGTCCTTCGGCTTTGGTGCCTGTGGTTGAGCAGATGTACTACACCAACGAGCAACCCTTTGTTGGCAAACATCGTCGCGTACTAGCCGCCGACCTGGTCTACCTCGTTCAGGCCTGGCTGCGCGAGAGCGAGCGCCACGGTGACAGCGTTCTCTTCGGCAGCGACGAAAGCGCCGCTGGTATCGACGAGCTGCTCACCAATCTTGCTGGAAGTCAGGATCTCGACACCGAGGGCCAGACAGCAGTGGAGACCTTGAGAACTAGAATCGTTCAGGCTATGCGTTGAAGAATCGGGGAAAGAAATGGCTGTTTTGTTTTTCTCTCGTGTCGATCAGGATAGGTGTGCAAGGGTTTCTGGGGTTCTTCTATAACGTGGCGTTGTTTTCTTGTTTCAATCATGTTGATTCGTCCTTTCCTCTGGCCCTTTTGAACAAAAAAGTAGGCACGAGAGGCTCTTATGTACAATCCCCATAAAAAAACACCATCTATGTCGAAATTGTGCTCCTTGTACCGATTACAGGCTGCTCCTTCCCATTTTTCCCATCGTTCGTAGACGGTGTTTGACCGCACTTTCCAGTTGCTCATCTGATTGCGGCTTTGTGTGTCTTGGTGATTTTTTTGGTCGATTGGGCCTTCCTAATACAAACCGCGTGGTTGCTCATTCCCGTGTCTTGATGATTGTGTGCTCGATCAACTCCTTCCCTCGTTTCGGAGAATTGTTTCCTGTACTTCGATGGTTGCTATGAAGCAGTCAATGACAGCCTCCGTGTCAACTGTATTGCACTTGTCGAGCCACACCCGGGTGAGGGCAGAGATATATATTCGCGATAGTGTTGCTGCTGCTTGTGTTCGCCGTCATGCTGGTAGACAGGATGACCCTGACCCCCCCTGACTAACATGCTCTCATCTCAGAAACCACTGCTCTATATGTTTGTAAAACCTGGGTTGGGCATCGAAGCAAGTACGCACGAGTGACGGTAGAGGCATGTGGGAATCTTGGTTTCTGACAAGAAAAACACATAGCCCAAGCCAATTCTCATAATTTCCAAAAGCGTGGAAGAGCGATCAAGTGCATCGCTTCTGCCAGATTTGATTGCTGGCATGTGAGTGTATGCGTTTCAAGATCAGGCGGCATCGATGGGAAATGAAGAGTCGTGTGATCAAGTGTAACACAGAAGCGATGAAACCTGAAACCCAAGGCATGCATCCCCCTTCAATCGGTATGAAACCAAGACAGAGGGATCTAGAAGCTGAAACGCGTGATAAGAAAGGGGTACAAATTTCTCGAACCATCAAGGTATGCATGGCAAGAAAGAAGCAGATGTGTTTGTAAATGTGAGTTTTTGAAATTTTGAATGCTGGCTCTCAGCGGATTGGGGTATAGCGAGCTCATTGGACAAAGGTCCAAGTTTTTCAGACGTGGTCGAACCAAAAAGGAGCTAGATGCCTTTTTCGCTCCAACACGAATCAAGTATAAAGAATAGAGAAAATACATTATACACAGCCAGTGAGCGACATGAAAGGAAGCAGACCAGAGAGTTGCAATAAAGATGAAGTGAATGAAGATAGAAAGAATCGAGACCAGAAGAGGCAGGATAGTTCGGTTCGTGGCCTTATAAGGCTGGTGGTAAGAAGATATAAGAAGTGAAGTGGTTTTTGCCTCGGACCCTCTTCAGAGGGGAGGATGCGGTCGATGATTGCCCAGAACGCCTCGCTGGAAAGTAAAAAGGTTGACGGATTGATTGGGAGAGAAGAGGTCCCTAAAGTCGTGGTCGTAGATTGTGTGTAATCGTGGATAGATCGTGTAGAAGTCGAATGTAGTCAAAAAAAATCGTTTCCAGATGATCATGACCAGACTTGGTTGGGGGCTCTCTCGCCATTGTCAATCACGTAAGAGGGCTTGAAGTGAGGGTCGTGATGGACAGTTGGCTTCCAGGGAACATGTGTGGCTCTGGGACGGTCGATGGTGCCAGAACCTTGCATGTCGGCGCTGCAGAGTCCAGCCAGGCCAAAGCAGTCTGCGCCGCAGAAAGCATCTGTGACACCGCTGTAAGAGTGGTTAGTCGATAATCATAGACGTCAACATTGTAACAAGAGCTTACCAGAATCCGTATGTGTTGCAGCAGTCGCCAAAGCGAGAGCCAATGCAAGTGTACTTGGTGTTTCCACCGCAAGTACCATCAGGAGAGACGAGCGTCCATGGGTTGCCTTCCACTCCATCAACAGCGGCGACAACTGCTTGAGGTACGACTTCCTTGGGAAGGGCAATCTCCTTGGGGAGAGCAACAGCCATAGCGGCAGAAGCGGCAACAGCCACAGTAAACAGAGCACGAGAGAGCATCTTTAGTTATGATGGTAGTCGAGTCGAGATTGTATGCAGGCGGATAACGGAAGACCTCGGTGATGGGAAGATCGATTTCTTGGAAGGATGCAGGGAGAAGGATCCTATGGCAAATATGTAGAAAGTCCAAGTACTTTGCAAAGGGGGTTTGTGCTCTTCAAAACGTTTTGCTTTGATAAAGGGTGTTTGCTGAGCGAGTTTTGGTTCTTTGACGGCCAACCCAGATCAGTGATGGTAAACAAATTGCCCAGTTGTGACCGAAATTAACGACCGTTAGATAGCAAAAACAATGCCGTTCGCCGAATCCAGTATTCCAGATGTTGATAATGTTTCAGCCAAGCAGCGAATGACGATGAGAGAAGAAGGCCGTTGCTGTCACGAGGCTCTTATAGGGTCCAGGAATAGTCCAATTGATCCAAGAAACACGAGATTTCTCAAGTATCCAAGTACCAAGAGCGAGGTTGCGGTATGGATTTGCTCTGTGCCTAACGAAAAGTCCGGGGAACGCACGTTATGTGATTTTTTGCTTTCAACGTCGATGCAGGCCGAGATGATGGAATGTAACGAAGGGAGGTTTCTTTCGTGCCAGGCGCGAAAAGGGAAGCCCGCCTGTTTAAGTAACGCAGGAGGAAATTGCCATCAACCTCTCTCTGCCTCTACTTTGTCACCACTCTTTCCACTTTTTGTCAGGCGCGATGGCCGAGCGGCGGGGGATTTCGCGAATATGGGCCTAGCCAAGCCGCTTCGGCTGAAGGTTCGACTCGTACAGAAGGGAACGTGGGAATCAAAAATGGGTTGGTGGATACGAAGGTCACCTCGTCATTGGTCGGCACCGCCAGGCTTAAACAGTACATCCTGTAGCCAACCACACAAGAAGAAAATCGCGAGACCGCCGAGCATAGTGGAAATAAAGATTGGCAGACGCCAATCGGGCCTCTTTGCTGACAGCAATATCTGTCAGAGTTTAGAGCCTTCCCTCCCCAGATCTTTTTGCAGGGGTGTGTGGAAATGAGCTCGAGCGGCACATCAATTGAAGCCTCGATCAAGCTTTTAATGAAGCAAAGGACCCGACAACAACAATCGATAAACCTGGTGAACATCTTTTCAAACGCGGAGTGTATGGAAGCCATTTTTTGAGTTTGATTCCATTACTTTTGGCGGCAGCATCGGCAGCATCTCTTTTTAGACAGAGGGTTTTCTCTTACCGCAAAAGAAGATCTGCTGGCGGGCCGAGGCGCACACCAAAAGCAGGTGCGCTACTTACAGAGCACGTTCCACTCGTCACGAGGGTACATACCAAGGATCCCTCTCGTGAATCCTTTACCGAGGCCGTTCTGCCATAGAAACCACAATCGCTCTTTCTTATCGCAACACGTGCGTGGGAAACAGACGAGCTGAGACAGAACGAACGGTAACCGCATGTTTCGAAAATTTATCACGTCGAGACCTTTGCAAAATTTTGAAACTTGCTAGCAGTCCAGCAAAATGCGTGCTATCCGTCGCGTGTGGACGGTTAAGTGTCGAGGCTATCAATAGTCGACCCACTGAGGCTTGTTTTTTTGGTGGCCATAAACCAGCTGATTCGAACACGGCGGTGGGAAAAAGAATGGATACTTTTCCTGGAGGGAGACTTGGTATGGCCGTCCCATACATAGAATAGACTCTGCACGGCTTCAGCTAATTCTCCGATCTCGTCAGCTACACGACACCTTCGGTCGTAGCCATGTATAGAAGCCGCGAGATCCGATCACAGCGATACGGACACGATGACATGCAGGATACCAAGATTTAGTGATGATGAGAGTTCATGATGACATTTCGGGAATCAACGCTAGAATACTACAATACTTTGATCACGACATCCATTATAGCTTGCTCTTTGACTGGGCATTACGCAATTCGGCGCCGGCTCCAGAAATGCAAAGCTTGCCGGTTTCCTTGACCTTGGTCTGGAATACGACGACATTGCCCTCCTTCCACATCTCGGTGATGAGAGTCTGTCCTGGCAAGACGACGCCAGCGAATCTGACCTTGATGTTCTTGAACTCACCATATGTCTGCAAAACAGCCTTGCCAGCAAAGCCGAAGAAGCAGAGACCGTGAAGGATGGGAGTCTTGAAACCACCAACCTTGGAGAATTCGGGATCAATGTGCAGAGGGTTGCGGTCGCCAGACAGACGGTAGATGGCTGCCTGGTCCTCGCTGGTCTTCTCCTCTACAACAGCATCGGGCTTGCGCTCAGGAGCCTTGTAGATGCGGGTTGCAGCGCCTCTGTCGGTGCCCTTCTTAGGACCACCGAAGCCACCTGAACCACGGATGAAGACAGTCGACTCGTTGTAGAACAATTCCTTGCCAGTGTTCTTGTCCTTGGTGGTAGAACCATATGTTACAACACCAGCGTTACCCTTGTCCACAACCTCGACGAGCTTGGGGTATGCTGCCAAAGTAGCCTCAGTAGGGATGGGGAAGGTCTTGATCTCGAGGAACTGCTCTCCATGAAGGAGCATGTTAGGTGAGAAGTTGGGAACGATCGAATCGAAGGAGAAGCCAGTGTCGGCATTGAAGGGAGGAATAACACCAAAGGTTGGGATGACCTGGAAGTTGTCATCGCCCTCGTAGACGAAAGGCAGGTCGGTGCGCTTGGCACCGAGACCGAGGTTGTAAAGGATGACATCTCTCTCGTCGTACTTGAACTCAGTAGCTTGAGGAGTGGCCTTCTTTGCCTTCTCGATGTTGGCAAGGTACTCGCCGCCCTTGCCACCCTCTTTCGAAGGCTTGGCTCCAGAGCTCTTGTTTTGCATGTTGGCCATGATAGACTTCAGGCCGTCGTTACCATCGGCGGGGTGGTCCGCGCGACCGTCGCTGAAGTCAATGATTCTCTTCCACTGGCCGAGGACGTGCTCGGGAGTGAGCTTGACATCAACAGGGAAGCCGTGTCCACCGGTGCGCTGCCAGCGAGTCTGAGCAGCCCAACCAGATCCGACCTCGTATAGACCACCAGTTCCAGGCTGGGGCACGAGATCAGAGCTGAGCAGAACTACAAGAGGAGCGACGTAGTCGGGCTTGAAGGCCTGAACCATCTCCTCAGGCATGATAGTACGGGTCATGTTTGTACCAGCGTTAGGTGCAATAGTGTTGACCAAGATGTTGTACTTCTGACCCTCTCTCGCAAGGGCTCTGGAGAAACCGAGAATACCGCACTTGGCGGCAGCGTAGTTGGCTTGTCCAAAGTTGCCGTAGATACCACTGGTGCTAGTGGTATTGACGACTCTGCCGTACTTTTGCTTCAGGAAGTAAGGCCAGGCAGCCTTGGTGACCTTGTAGGTTCCTCTCAGGTGTACATCAAGGACTTGGTCGAACTGCTTGTCGTCCATGTTAGAGAAAGCCTTGTCGCGGAGGATGCCTGCGTTGTTGATGATGATATCGATGCGGCCATAAGCGTCGATAGCTCCCTTGACGACTGCGTCACCATCCTCTGCAGAGGCCTTGACACCAACGGCTTCACCTCCGAGCTTCTGAATCTCTTGAACAACGTCGTCGGGGTTCATCAGATCGTTGACAACAACCTTTGCACCGTACTTGGCGAACTGCAAGCAGTAGATGCGACCGAGACCAGCACCACCACCAGTGACCAGAGCGACCTTGCCCTTAAAGTCAGGGTTCTTTGAGGGAGGGTTGGCCGGCAGCTTCTGGGCCTCCTCGAGCAGCTCCATGAAGTTTGCGACTCCAGTAGGATAGCTGGGCTCGCTAAAGTCGTTGACACCGTCCCACTTGCTGAGCAGTGCACCGGGGGTGTAGCTGTCATCTGCACGAAGCAGAGCACCCTTGGCTCTCTCCCAGCGGAGCTTTGCAATGTGACCACCACCACACTCGAAAATGCTTCCAGTCTCTTCTGTGTTTGAAGGGTGTACAAGTACTGCAACCAGGGGGACGACCCAGTCGGGCTTGAGGTTCTCGAGGACATCTGGCGGCATAACGGTTTGTGTCATTCTGGAGGCGGCGATAGGGGCGATGACGTTGGCGAGGATGTTGTACTTGAGACCCTCCTTTGCCAGAGTCTCGGTGAAACCGACTTGAGCGAGTTTGGCAGCTGATGCGTGTTAGCACCATGATCCAAGCATATCCAGTACACAGATTGACTTACCAGAGTAGTTTGTCTGTCCGAAGCTACCGAACAGACCAGCCGCGGATGCCGTGTTGATGACTCTGCCGTACTTTTGCTTTCTGAAATGAGGCCATGCTGCTCTGGCACACTTGTATGCACCTCTGACGTGGACCTTCATAATCAAGTCCCAATCATCGTCCTTCATGTTCTTGAAACTGATGTCCCTTAGGATACCGGCGTTGTTGATCAGGACATCGATTCTGCCAAAGGCCTTGATCGCTGTGTCGATGATCTTGTCACCATCCTCTACTGAATCGTAGTTGGCAACAGCCTTGCCGCCAGCTGCCTTGATCTCCTCCACCACTACATCTGCAGCCTATGACGAACTGTTAGCACACCACTCGACAGCATTCTCTCAAGCTTGACCCACCTTTGAGGACGCGCCCTCGCCCTTGAAGGAACCGCCGAGATCATTGACTACGACGTTGGCACCGCGAGACGCAAAGAAGATGGCGTATGCCTTGCCGAGGCCACCACCAGCTCCAGTGACAACGACAGTCTGGCCGTCGAAGCGGAGCGCCTTTGACGAGGCTTCTGTATTTTGAGCCATATTGGTTAAGATTATGTGAATGGGGTATCCCAAAAGATGTAGGGAGTAGAAAAAGAAACGGATCGAGGAACAGTTGAGTCTACATAAAGGTGTCGAGTGACAGCAGCCATCATCTCCAGCTTTCGGCGCTCACTCACATGCCTCGGCCCACGGTTGTCGGATAGCTGGGTTAGCGAACGATTACCGCTCGTCGCACTAGCTTGAAACGGCCCAAGAGCGCTTCTCGCATACTCCTTTTGGCTGTGCTCCTCGCCGAGGTCTCGAGCCTCGAGTGAAAGCACCCTAAAGTCTCGTTCGTTGGTGTTTGCTTTGTTTCTCTCCTTTCACATGCTAACTGCCGAAAAAGTGCGGGGACGATGGAATCGTCTGGAGAGAGGTGATCAAGGGACTTGCGATCGACCACAATCATGTGAGAGAGCTTGCACGTGAATAAATATATTTGAAGCATGAAACGACATACCATCTCGGTGTTGAAATAGTCCACAACATTGTCTTAGGTATGTAGTGATCATGGGATATCAGGAAGTGCGAAACTCCTTCGTCACTGCCAAGACGTCATCACGGTGGAGTGTTTGTCCGTCATGGAGATGTTATCTTCCTCCAGCCCTCGACAACCATCGATTTGATCGAACAGACCTCGACAATCACACGACAAGATGGCAGTCAAGATAGTTGACGACAAGTCCGAGCACTGTATTCCTTTCATCCTTGATAAGATCAAGGCACACTGCGAGTACCACAAGAAAGACAAGGATACAGATGCCCCGCCATTCTTCCTCGGACTGAACGGCATCCAAGGCGCTGGAAAGACTACGCTGGTATGGCTTGACATCTCAATTCCCATCAAATCTCACAGCGAATAAGGGAGAAGATATCAATTGTCTCAGTGACATGATAACAAATGCTCACTTGTACCGACACCCGTCTGACCGCATTCTGCAATAGGTCTCAACTCTCTACAAGACTCTCACGTCAGACCCTCACAACTTGCCCACAGTAGTTCTCTCAATCGATGACTTGTATCTTCCACACTCAGCCCAAAAGTCTCTCGCAGAATCTCAACCTGAAAATCCATTGATCCAACACCGCGGCCAACCCTCAACTCACGATATCCCACTCGGCAAGGATATCTTCTCTCAACTTTATGCTCGCAAATCAAACATTCGCATTCCCTGCTATGAAAAGTCTCTTCATGATGGTCAGGGTGATCGCACAGATTCGGAGACCTGGGACGTGGTAAACAAGGATGGTGAATCGCCAGTCGAGGTCGTGATATTCGAGGGCTGGTGTGTGGGTTTCAGGAGCTTGAGTGATGAGGAACTGGTGGAGAAGTGGGAGGGTGCGAAGGCGGCGAGGATCTTTGATGCCGAGGCGTATCATGGACGCCTTGCTTCGTTGGACTTGGAGCATGTGTCGTTCGTCAATGATGCACTGAGGCAGTATGATGCTTTGACAGAGTAGGTGTTGAATTTTCAAGTCTCTGAGGACTTCGCTGACGTATGCCAGCTACTTTGGCGCTCTTGTTCACATCGATGCAGTGGACACGCTTTTCGTCTATGAGTGGCGCCTCGAGCAAGAGCGTGCTCTGCGAAAGGACAAGGGCACGGGCATGAAAGACAAGCAGGTCATAGAATTTGTCAACGGCTGTGAGTGGCCTCTGTGCTGGTGCTTCCCGGTGCTCTTCACTGACTTCGTTCAAACAGATTATCCAGCCTACGAACTTTATACCGATGTGCTTCGCAAAGGAATCTTCAAGGAGACTGGCAAACAGTTGCGACTTGTCGTCAACAAGCAGCGTAAAGTCGAGGAAGTGGAGATACAATAGGCATTTCGTTGCACATATGGTATATAACAGACCAAACATGATCGATCGAATTTCTCTGCGTTATGCCAAAACAGCTTCTTCAAGACTTTTCTGCAGCGCTGCAGGGACCAGATTACGGCCAATAAAGACAATCTTGCCAGTATCGTTATTCGATGCGCCGACATCAGAAGCATCAATAAACTCAAAGACTTCACGCACACCCTGCAGAAGCTTGACGCCGCCTTCTTGCATTACAAGACGTCCTTTGGTACGATGAATCTCGGGTCTCGAGCCCGCTGACTCTACCGAAACTCCCTCAGCTTCGGGATGTGAGATGAAGAAGCGTGTCCAGAGGATGTTTCGCAAGAACGTGTCCAATTTGTTCAGCTGCGCAGAGGAAAGAGGCGGTAGCGTCAAGGTAGTAGTTGAGATTGCAGGATCCAAATGACTGTGACCTTTGCTGGCAAAGTCGATACTGTCAGCGTCCACTTTGTCGTAAGCGTGCAAGTCGAGTAGTACGCCTTCTAGTGCCGGGACCTTGCTGTGCTCTGTGACGTGGATCTTTGCCAAAGCGTTGATGGACGAGATCCTCGCCTTGACTTGCTTAAGCTCGGTTTCTGACACCAAGTCTGCTTTGTTGATTACTATCACATCTGCATGGGAGATCTGTAGATGTGCAGTGCTGAGATGAGGGCCGTGAGCATGTTCAGTAGAATCCGTTTGCGTCTCTGATGGCGTGGGCTCAGACAAGCAGCGAATGATGTTTTTCGCATCTACTAGAGTAACAATGCCGTCAAGGTAGATTGTGCTGCCGAGACCATCGTCGACCCAGAAGAGAGGGGCAAGGTTTCCGGGGTCTGCCAGACCAGTCGTTTCTAGTAGGATGTAGTCGAAAGCTCCACGCTTCTCCATGAGCGATTCAATAGCACTGACACCGGTGTCTTTGACAGAACAGCATAGGCAGCCGTTGGCGAGTTCAAGCCATTCTTCGACTTGTTGACCCTCTTGACTGACAGTCAGACTTTTTTCAATGTCTGCAGAGTCTCCAAATTCTGTTTACATGTATGTTGTCAGAAGTTTGATCTATGAACAGTGTGGAAGATATCGTTCATTACCGTTTAGAATGACTGCAATCTTCTTTCCATGACGTTCATTCAGGATATAGTTCATCAAAGTTGTTTTGCCAGCACCCAGGTATCCTAGGACCAGTCAGCTGAGCGTTCCAAGTAAACCTCGCTCGAAGAAAGCTCAATAGCAGGATATAGCCACGGACCAGTAATTATAGTGATGGGAACCCTGGTCAAACTCTTGTCGTCGACATCATTTGACAGGCCATCGACATCTTCCGATTGACCGGCAGTAACCAACATAGGCGCTTCATCGTCGTCGAAGTCCATATCAGGGTTCATGATTACTTAAGTAGTTTTGGTAGAAAAACAATCGAATTCCGTAAATGTTATAGAGATGACGTGGGGGCTCGGGTCGGATGCTGCCGAGTTGGGAGTCGCGGAGAAGTCGTGTTGGAGCATCTGTGTACAAAGACAAAGCTATTATCTAGATCATATGGTGACCTTTCCAAGTGCTGGAAGACGGGTATCCTTTTTCTTTTGAGTATCTTTCCGCGACTGGACTGATAGCCGCGATGGCATCTCCCTCGAGCTCACCCAGGCTTCCTAGCCCGCCGCCCATCGCCGAAGACCAAATCTCACCCAGCGCCGGCCTCGATAGCGAAGACAAAATGTTAGGAGCTTCACACAAGGCCGATGTCGATGCCTCGAGGAGGATCAGGCCAGGCACCAGAGCTGAAGACATGCAAGAGGGGCCTCCCCTGGTCGAGCTCCAACAAGTGTGTTTGCTCAGCTGTATTCGCTGTAAACAAAAGCTGACAGGCGCCTCTTCTAGATCGACTCAGCCTTCCAATTGACCGAACACCTCAAAGCGCTGCACAACGAACACACGCAATCATGCCGCATCGCCATGGACAAAGCCACAGCACAATCGCTGGCCCAACCACCGCCAGGAGTCGACCGTGGCATCTGGTTGTACGAGCTGTGTCGCTTCCTCACACAAAAGGCAAACATGATGGCCACTGGCCTCTTCGCCGACGATCCTCCTTGCTCGGCCACCACCTGTCCCGAGATGCGCGCAAGCGAATGGCAGTACCTCTGCGCCGCACACGAACCCCCCAAGTCATGTTGCGCCATTGACTACTGCTGCCATACCCTCGACTGGTGTGCTACTGCTTTGACCTCGACTAAGCTCTTCCCGAGCAGACTTGGCTTGGGCACCGAGACGCTATCCGCTCAGGCGCAAATCAGAAAGATGACCGAAGTGTTTCGTCGCGTTTACCGCATCTTTGCACACGCTTGGTTTTCCCACAGAGCCGTCTTCTGGAACATCGAGTCCAAGACAGGTCTGTATCTCCTGTTCAAGACTGTTTGCGACGAATACCGCCTGATCCCCGAGGACAACTACACAATCCCACCAGAGGCAGAAGGCATTGAAACCACCCCTATCGCTACTCGTTCTGCTCCTACAATCCTACAGAGAGATGCCCCGGATGCAGAGTCCGCCGGAAACGCCACACTTGCTACTGGTAACACCACAAAAAGGCACAGACATAACATGAGCCACGATCGATCTGTATCCGTCTCGACTGTCATTCACGAGGAGGTCGAAGAGGACGAAGACAGCGAGCACCCGACTGGACATGCTCCTCCCATGCTCACACGGATCGAGACTGCCCGACACGACGAAGAACCTTCCACCCAGCAAGGCCAGGAACAAGAGGAGGAGCAAGAACAAACCATACCTGCTGGAGATCCTCCACCATATACCGAAGACTCGGAGGTCGAGCAAGCCGAACAATTTAGCCCCGACAGAGCAGCGCCTTCTGCTGACAATCATACCGATGCCGGAGCTTCGTCATCAGAAGCCATGGCAGAGACCGGGACAGAAGAAGGCGAAACAACAAATGAATATCCATTGACTGACCCTCCTTCGTACGCCGAGATAGCTTCAGCTGCTGATGCCACCGAAGCACCATCGATGAATACTGCTGCCACTGATGCTACCCTGGACGAGGTCAACACCGCAGAAGTACCCTCGACAGCAGCCGATGAACAAGACTCAAAGGAGACACCTGAGGAGACATCAACGACAGTTTCAGAGGCGGAGGTAAAGACCACGCACACCGAGCCTGAAGTTGAGCCGGAGGACGGCAAGGCACAGGACGAGACAGCCCCGAAGCCTGCGGAAGTTGCGAAGGCTGAAGCAGCGGATGCAGAAGAGGCAACCAAGACTGTTGCCGATTGACGAAAAGTCCCTTACGATGATGTATTACCCTTTAACTACATTCAAAATAGATACCCTTTGTAGCAAGCATCTGCCAATTGCTGCTTCTGTTGATGATGCACTTCCTTTGGCAGGGTCGGAATACATGAGAGGGTATAGCCATGACTTCTATGAGTATGAGGGCATAAAAGACATGCAATGCAAGCGGTCAGCGAGTAGGAATATCGAGAAGGTCTTGTAGATCCATGACGCACAGACCACTATATTTCGATCCTCCAAATGCCACCTTCCTATCTCGTTCTCCGCCGTCAAGGACTCAGAGTACAAGTTTGCCGAAGATAGAGAGGGAGCTCGTGCCTTCGGGAACAACATTCAATCTAATTGACCCGAGTGGACTCTTCATTATTCTCTCGCGTGCACAATCTCGTCAATCCTTCCCACTCATCAGCTCAACGTTGCATTCGTAAGCCTGTGACTGCCTTGACAGCCGTGCGCGGCTCAGATTCCAGTACACATATAAATTGTCGCAGTACTCCTGCATCATTGGACACGATAACATCCTGCATGATTGTCGAACATTGACTCTGTCAACATCCATCCATAGAACATCATACCTGGAGCACTCTGCTAAGATTGTTACACTTTGGTCATACACTCGCCTTCTTGAGTGCAGCATCTCAGTCATGTCTGGCATAGACAAAGCGTCGAATCTGGTGGTGTCAGCCATCAATACCATACACCCACCGCCACACGCAAACCCTCATGCTTCCGAAACCACGCCTCTACTGGCAGCGTCCTCAGAAAATCCCATCACCCAAGCCGATTCGGAAACACTAGAAATCAACAAGATCAATGGCGCAAACACTGTCGAAGATGACCCAAATGATGAAGATGAAGATAAGCCATTTCCTGTTGGTCAAATTATTCTTCTGTGCTATGGACGACTTGTGGAGCCGATTGCGTTTTTCTCCATCTTTCCCTTTATTAATCAGATGATTTTTGAGGTTGGAGGTGTCAAGGAGGAAGATGTTGGCTTTTACAGTGGATTGATTGTAAGTATGATTTCTATCATCTTGAAGGTCATCTGGGTGTACAGACTATACTGGACTACCGTTTCTGTGTTTAAACTAAAGATATGACATTCGGAAACGCTGACACAGGGCACAGGAGTCGCTTTTCTCCCTCACGCAGATGATATTCATGATCTCTTGGGGTCGTGCAGCAGATCGATATGGTCGCAAGCCTGTTCTCGTGTACTCTATCATCGGTGTCTCTATCATGACCGTCTTGTTTGGCTTCAGTAGAACTATCTGGCAGATGGTCTTGTTCCGCTGCATGGCCGGAGTCTTCTCTGGCACGATTGTCACTGTCAGGACTATGCTCTCGGAGAATTCCACCTACAAGACACAGGCGAAGGCATTCAGTTGGTTTGCATTTGCCGGCAATATCGGCATCTTCCTTGGACCTGTCATTGGTATGTATTATGTTAGAATGTGAAGTCGAGGATCATACTGATAAATGGCTTCAGGTGGTGCTCTAGCTACTCCCGCGACCCAGTATCCTCGTGTATTTGGAGGCGTCTGGTTCTTCGAGGAGTTCCCCTATGCACTTCCCTTGATCGTTGCCAGCTTCTTCGGGTTCAGTGCCGCTCTGATCTCGGCCATCTATCTCAATGAGACTCTGGAATCCGCGAAAGACAATAGTGGAAAGCCTACGGAGCCACCCATGTCGACTTTGGAGTTGATGAAACAGCCCGGTGTTGGATTCACTCTCTTCCTTTGGTGTTTCGTCTCACTTCAGGGGCTTGCAAACACTGCCGTCCTTCCTGTCTTCTGGTACACGAGTGTCCCTCTTGGTGGCTATGGCTTCTCTCCACTTCAAATCTCACTCTTCCTCGGACTCGCTGGCATCTCTCAAGCCTTCTGGTTGCTATTTATCTTCCCGCCGATGCAACGCCGTTTCAACACTGGCGGTGTGTTGAGATACTGCGGATTCATTTTCCCCATCGGCTGTGTCAGCAACCCACTCTTGCAATACGCACGTAGACAAGGAGTCAAGACGGCCTTCTATGTCATACTGCCCATCATTATGTTCATCGGCAGCAGTGCTAGTATGGCATTTACTTGTGTCCAGCTATGCGTCAACAACGTTTCGCCTTCTCCCGCTGTGTTGGGCACGATGAACGCTGTCGCTTTAAGTATGGTTGCTGGTATCCGCGCGGTAGCCCCAGGATTGTTCGCCAGTCTGTACGCTACTAGCGTCAAGACGCAGATTTTCCATGGATATCTGGTGTGGGTGGTTATGTTTACCATGACTTTGATATTGTTTGTGACAATTAGATATCTGCCTGCGGAGGCTGTTGGAAGGATCGAAAAGCATGGAGACGACGAGGAAAACGCTTAGAGCTTGGTATATAGATGTACACAGTAGACTGGAGTTACGGATGTCTTAGCATAGTCTGTCAAATGATATGAAAAGTACCTTACGTATCTGCTGATGAGAAGCCTAAGATGATGCGACTTCATCGCGAAGGTGACGTATCATGAAATCTTGGCGCGTCAGATCAACTTTCTCAAACCATCCACGAAGCTAGACTTCCATGTAATCAACGATCACAACCAAATCGCTCAACATGTCGTCGCCGGAAAAGATAATACACACATACCACTGCATCTGTACCCAACTCGTCCTCGCAACCACAACACCCCTCTCGACCCTAAAACCACGAACCAGCGATTCCTCCCTCATCCTTCCACTCCCCGACCTCTCTGCAACCACCAACCACTACGCGCTTCTAACAAACACGACCCTCGATACTGCACCCACTATCATCCGTCTTGAAGACGGATTCGAGAAACGCTATTTCCACAAGTGCAATCGCTGTGATTTGAGCGTTGGGTATTCACTTGACAAGAGCCAGTCTGAGGATGGCAAGGGAATGAAAGGGGAAGTGGTGTTTTTGCTGCAGGGAGGGTTGGTGGGGACGGAGAATATGAAGGCGGCGAAGGATATGGAGGGCGAGATTGGGAGGGTTGGAGTCAAGGGCTGAAGAGATCGGAGGTTGCATTTGGCAAGACACAACCTCAAATGAGAAGGGAGCAGCGGCGCTATGGAAGCCATAAGAGTTGCAGGCAGATGAAGACCGAGGCGGAGCGCTCGTGACGAAGGCAAGGCGGAGGAAAAGGCTAGCAGGATTCTCAAGAAAAGGCACAGCAGGTCGCCGAGACATCAAGAACGCAAGAGATCAGATCTGACCAGGAAGGAGATGGCTCAGCACCGGATGAGGTCGACGAGGGCCTTATGTCAAGATCAGTCGACGTGTACATGTCGAACACAGAAGCGATCGCGTTCAGGCGCGCAGAGCAGACACGCATATCAAACGTTGGCAGGCCAAAAAGCGCCAACACCATGAGAGAGAAGAGCCGCCTACTGGAAGGCATATATACCAGCCTGCCAACCACCTCCATATCCCCATCGCTTTATCACCAGGCGGTGGTGACCCAGCGGTCAAGCGCCAACTCTAGGTTGGACTTGACGCATAGGAGGTCCTGAGTTCGATTTTCGCCATCCTCGATCATTTGAGCCTCTGACGCTCCCACCCTTGTTCCTAGAAACGAAACCATTAAGTTGCTTTCTTTCCTCCCACGAACGGGCTCTATACAACTGAGCCTTAGTAGTGGGAAGTTTGTTTTGCTCTTCTGTATTCTTCAGCTTCTGTAATCCTTTTGCTTCACTCAAACACAGGAGTGCTTTCAGTTGGAGATAGGAGTTTGGAATATTCACCAAATGTGGTTCAGTCAACATATCTCAGGCCATCTCGGTCGTTGCTTCTCGGCGCAAACACAGGGTCCTAAGTTGTCGACAGCCCCGAGGCAGATGCCGAGAGCCACCTTCTCTTCTTGTTACCGTGCATGGAAAGCCGTGCCCTCGGTCTTCTCCCCACAACAACATTCATGTGATGTCCGAAACGGCTAAAGACCCGTCGGAGAAACAGCCGCCGAATGCTGCGGCATCTCCATTCGGCTTTCTCGCCGTGTGGGGTTTGGAAGAAAGTACCCCGCGACCACTTTCCCGACATATGTTGATGCCATCACGCCCTTTATAATCTCTGGATACACTTTTCTGCTATTTCTCTCCCTCCAATAGCTGAATTGATTCTACCAAAACACCAGATCAGATCCACTTTCTGTTAGACTTAAAAATCATACGATTGCAAGTTGAACCTCGAGATCAAGGAACATTACATCATACATCATGGGCTTGAAAGATGTTGGCTTTATTGGCCTCGGTGCCATGGGAGGTGGTGTAGCTATCAACCTTGCAAGAGAAGGATACAACGTCAAAGGTTTCGATTTGGCACAACCGCTAGTCGACGCTCTGGTCAAGGAAGGTGGCAAGGCAGCAAAGACAACACAGGAGACAGCAACGGATGTCGACTACCTCTGCATTATGGTGGCCAACCATCTCCAAACCAGCTCTGCTCTCTTTGACGGCGACAACCCGGCCATCAAGGGTCTCGGCCAGAACAAGACCATCATCCTTCTCTCAACGACACCTCCCGCATACCTACACGAGCTGAGGCAAAAGCTGGACGATGCTGGCAGATCAGACGTCAAGCTCCTCGACTGTCCCGTCTCAGGAGGTACCATTCGTGCTGCGAACGGAACTCTCAGTATCTTCGCTGCTGGAAAGGAAGAGGAAGTCGAAGCATCAAAGGACATCCTCAACACCATGTCTGGCAACCTCTACCGCATCCAAGGTGGCATCAGCAGCGGCACAAAAGTAAAGACCATTCACCAACTTCTTGCTGCCACAAACATCATTCTCTCATCAGAAGCCATGGGTCTCGCTGCCACTGTCGGCCTCAACACCCAAAAAGTATACGAGCATGTCAAGGAGAATGACGGCACATCTTTCATGTTCGAGAACCGCGCACCACACATGTTGGCAGACGACTGGTCGCCTTTGTCAGCACTGGGTATCATCCTCAAGGACTGCGGCATCGTCACTGCCACCGCTCGCTCAGGTTACTGGCCCACTCCCCTCGCCGACTGCGCCGAGCAATGTTATCTCCAAGGTCTTCAGGCAGGTCTCCTCAGAGACGACGACGCAAAGCTGGTTACAATGTACATTCCCTCTGCATCAGCCTCGCTAGTCAAGGAAAAGTCCACCGCGGACGTCAAGATGCACTCGAACCACCAGGTCTCAGCCGACACCGTCAACGACCTCCTCGCTGGTGTCCACCTTGCCGCCAGTGTAGAGGCAATGGCCTTCTGCAAGCACCTTGGTATGGACCGCAAGCTCATGTGTGAGATCATTTCAAAGGCCGCTGGCTGGTGTGACATGTACACCAAGCACATTCCTGCCATGCTGGAGAAGGATGACTGGAGTCTTGCCTCTTGTGCTGCTGCTCAAGATGTAGTAAAGAGGTTGGAGACTGCTGTTGAGAAGGCGAGATTGTTGAGATATCCTGTGCCCATGGCTTCGACTGCGCTCCAGCAATTCTACTTTGCTGGTCTTAGGGGTTAGATCATAGACAAAATAGAGCATCACGTTGATACCAAAATAGTTTCCGAGGTACGCTGCGGAGCACAAACTTCTCTCCCCAAACCAGCTACCGATTATCGATTGAACCAAACTTTTCCGCCTAACTTTCACTCTCTGACTCTCAGCTCTACGCATCCTTAACTCCTCATCTCTCTCCATCACTGACTTCTCGATCCTTCAAGGAGATGGAGGCTTTGGCTTGCGTCTTCTAGGGGGTTGGGGGTCGTGTTGTAGGTGTAGCTGGACGTATCGCGAAGCTCGGAGTACTGGGAAGGCGCGGTGAAGGCGCGGCGGCATTGACGTTTCCTGATCGGATGCTGAGAGCGCCTGGGATTGGATGGCTAATTTTCGGTGTACTCAGCTCCCCAAGCCGTGCTGTCGATATGCCGCGTGGTGCTATGGGGCAGTCGTTCATTTTCTTCACAGTTGACTGGTCTTGAGAGACTTGTTGTCAGCGATAGGATACCTGCAGCAGAGCTAGACACAAGAAATAGCAATCGTGTATCAAAGATGAATGATGGAGTGTAATCCTGACCAGCCGTATTCGAAGCGAACTTTTTTCACGATGATGTATTTATTGAGAGCCAGCCATGTGAAGACTGGGTATCCGTTGATCCTCCGACTAAGTAGTGAGTAACTATGTGTGTCCTTGGAACAACATCGGTTGGAGATGGAGCTTTGTGATTTCTAGCCTACATCATTATTCCCTAATCTCGGGGTCGATTATATGTTGGTTCCGCTTGCAGACGCCGTTCATTGACTGCGAGCATGAAGAGCCAGCCTAGACTTTCTTAGTCCATTGTTTCTGTTCTTTGCATCTGCTTCTTTTGAGCCGTGTAAGTTGAGGAGCAGACTCAAGTGTCGGTAGGGCTTATATCTTCGAAGTTTTTGTGTAGATCCAGCTCTCCAAAAGTTCAATTCTTCCGATTTCGTGCAAGGTGTCCGCGTTTGAGCAGCTCGGCGTGTGTTTGTGCGGTGATCATTCATGCCAGGGGGATGATTTGTATCTTCGTCGAGTGGCGAGAAGGTGCCGGAATCCTTGTTCGCTCGGGAAAGAAAACGCCCATTCATCATGAGTAGAAATTCTCAGATGCCTTTGGAAAAAATATCATCTCATTCATATACTCCCTCAAGTGGTCCCACCTGATCTGGCCAATCGATAGGACCGAGAACTTTATACAATTCATCCGTACTGCACATATTGTTAATGTTGATCAAAAGAACAGAAGACGATGGATCTTGTCGTGCATCAGATCTATTGATATAGTCAGCTGAGTAGCCTGACAACGAGTCTTCACGTGCTGCCAAAGAGGAAATAGAAGATTGGCGTTTGATGTCATATTTCATTGCAAAGAGAAAAAGCGAAATTTGTGCCCCCAATCATGCATAACTTCCAATTCGTGTTTTTGTTCCGGCGATAAATTCCAGGTCCAACAACGTTCTAGATACCACCATGTGTGATATGCTTAGTAGCTGCGACCGAACATGACCCACTTCTCAGCCTTGCGCTCACACTTGGGGTTGGTACACTTGGTTTCGCCTTGAACGAGACCCTCGGCGGGCTGGTCGAAGGGAATGCAGAGAGACTTGGCACCCATAGAGGGAGCGCGGGCGTCAACCTCCTGGCCCTCAATCTTTCCTGAGCTGAGCTCCTTGATCTCGTCCTCGCAGTCAGGGACCAAACAGTGGGGGATGAGACAGGTGTTCTTGGCGTTGAGGGCAGGGACAAAGTCGTCCCACTTGGTGATGATCTTGCGGTGGTCGCGGAACTCGTCAGAGGCCTTGCGGAACATGTCGCTCTGGATGGTCTCGAGAAGAGCAGGAATGTCCTTGCCAAGGTCGGCGATGGGGATCTCGCTCTTACCAGCAGCGAGCTGATCACGACGAGCGATGGTGACGACCTTTTTAGCACTATCCTTGGGACCGAACTCGATACGAAGGGGAACACCCTTGAGTTCCCAGTGGTTGAACTTCCAGCCGGGGCTCTGGTCATCGCGCATGTCAGTCTCGGCACGAACACCAGCCTCAAGAAGAGCGTCCTTGATAGCGTTGGTCTCGGCGTAGTGCTTCTCACGGTCCTCGGCAGTGGTCTTTGCGGTCATGCCAACGGGGACGATGATGGCCTGGATCTCGGCAACGCGGGGAGGAATGACCAGACCCTTGTTGTCACCGTGAGTGAGAATCATGATACCGATAGAACGAGTTGTCAGGCCCCATGAGTTTTGCCAGACGTGGAGCTTCTCCTTCTTCTCACCCTCCTTGGCGTGAGGGTCCTCAACAGTGATGTCGAACATCTTGGCAAAGTGCTGACCGAGACAGTGAGAAGTACCGGCCTGGATACCGCGGCCAGTGGAGGGAATGAAACCTTCGACGGTGGTGGTGTAGTGGGCACCGGGGAACTGCTCGGCGACAGTCTTGCGGCCCTTGACGACGGGGACTGCCAGCAATTCGTGGTAAATAGCCTCGTAGTAGTCGAGAATCTGGAGGACCTCCTTGCCGGCCTCCTCCTCGGTCATGTGGGCGGTGTGACCCTCCTGCCACAGGAACTCGCGCGAACGGATGAAGGGCATGGGGTGCTTGAACTCCCAGCGGACGACGTTGTTCCATTGGTTGAGCTTGAGGGGAAGATCGCGGTGAGAGCGGATCTTCTTTGAGAAGTAGCCGTACATGGCCGTCTCTGATGTGGGACGGACGGCGAGTCTCTTCTCCAGCTTGTTCTTTCCACCCTCAGTGACCCAGGCAACTTCGGCGGCAAAACCTTCTATGTGATCCTTCTCGCGCTGCAGGTTGGCCTCGGAGATGAACAGGGGGAAGTAGCAGTTGCGCACTCCCATCTTTCTGATGCGCGCATTGAAGAAGTCCTGGATGCGCTCGTAGATGCCGTATGATCCGGGTTCGTAGATGTAGCAGCCGGGAACGTCGGTGAACTCGAGCATCTCGCCCTTGGTGATGACCTGCTGGTACCATTCGGAGAGGTCGTCCTCCTTGGCCACGTCGATACCGATAAGAGCAGCGCCTTCCATCTTCTTCTTTCCACCGCCTTGGGCGACCTTGGGTTCCTTCTTCTGCTTGGCCTGGGCCTTCTGTGCCTTCTTCTGGTCCTTTTGCTCTGTGAAGATGATGCGTCAGCAGCTGACTATGCCGTGCGACTCTGTTGGCGCATAAACACACCCTTTGCGTCGGCAGCGGGCTTCTGCTGGGGCTGAGCGCCCTCGACTGTGCCTTCGGACATGTTTGTTGTTTCTAGCTTTTGTGCCTTGACGTCGTGCGTGTGGTTGGCTTCGACCGGAGAATGAGTGACGATGAGCACGTTGCTGAGGTGCTCTTGTGTATTGCGGGCGACTTGAATTGAATGCGACAGTTTGGTGTAACAGAGCAACAACTTGACTCACTTTTCGTGCGAGACCGTCCACCTGCCCCACCTCGACCCTGACCGCCGCCAAGATTTCCTCCCTCGCCGCTTCCACCTCCGCTCACCGCCCGAATCTACACTTCGATGCTCCAAACAACGACTTCACAGTCACAACTTTCAGTCACTGCAGTCAAGACGATGGGCAAGATTCCATGATGGAATTCGGCATTTCCACGATCTCAAGATGATTCTCCAGCCTTTGGGATTTTTCGAAGTCCAACGACCCACATCAGAGGGCGGCATGAGTAGGCGAGATGAGTCAGGCTCAGAATAATGAGCAGAATCAAGATCAAAGAGACCCGATGCATCATGTTGTGATTTTTTGTCGTCGCTGGAAATTCCAGACTGGAAGAAGACAGAACTAACTTCGCAAGGCGCGAGTCGGCGTGTGCCATGTGTGGGAAAGTGAATGTGATTGGATTTCACTCCGCACGACTACCAAAAGTGCAGCAAACAATATGTAGACTCACCAAGCTTCAGGCACACGTCTCATATAATATAGCAATACTTTATCTGGCGCAAACCCCTCCACCAATCAGTCTAGATCACCAAACAAGTCAACGTTCGCTGTGATGAGGAGTGACGTCGACAGAAGGTAGCTATATACACCCATCTAGTTTTCTGTCTAACTTGTCGCGGCAGCTTCCTCTATCTTCTCGGTTCTACGGTAAATGACGTGGAAGCTGCTGCGACACTCTCTTGCCTTTCCTTTTTGCCCAGAGGCCAGGTTCAATCTGCACGCTCGCCGTTGTGATTCGCCCTTTCTTCAGCTAGGTGTTGTCCCACCCATGTCCTCTCAGCAGCGATTGGAGCGATTTCGAAACTTATCATGCCTTTTGACAGCTACTATGAGCTTCTTCCTACAGCATTGGAGTCATCGACTCAGGTACCTACATCACGAGAAATCTGGCTATATAAGCGACACAAAAGGACAAGCTACTATCACACGAACGGAGTAACTCAAACTGTATCCTACTGCCTTAAAGCACACATTATAGCAGAGAGCATAGAAACAAGTTCACACATATCATATAATATATTATCTAACCATCAAAAGCAAACAAGAAAAGATCGAGGGGGTATATCGTTCGCAAACTTTTCCAACAAGAAGCATAAAACCGCTTTCTACCATACATGCCATAACTCAAAGCACTATTATCATATCTCCTGTACATACTTGAATCGACAAGGAGCTTAGATTTAAGCTTGCTTCTCAATCTCGGTCAACTCAACGTCAGTCGCGGGCCAGAGGTGGCTCAGGTCACCGACGGGGAAGTTGATGCCCAGACGCATCTCAGCGGCCATGATAACAAAGGTGATGTACCAACCCAGGATAGCGACGACGAAAAGGAGTGCACCACCAGCCTAAATTGAAGTCAGTATGGTGTGCGATGAGTACAATTCGTAGAACCTACGATCTGGAGGTTGCCAGCCATGGCGTAATCACCAGTAGCGACATGGAAGTAAGCACCAGCAAGGATGTAAACAGCAATGGCAGCGAAGCCGAAGATACCAGCAAAGATGGCGTTGGTCTTGAGAGAGAAGATGAAGTATGTGACGAAAGCAAAGCCCCAGACAACAAGGTAGAGAGCAATAGCGTTGTTGTAGTCAGGGCTTGCAGCACCCTCGGCAGCATCGCCAGTGGGAGAGTAAGATGCAGCGATACCGAGGGACGGAAGTTGGATCATGCCGAAGGAGAGCCAGAAGACACAGAAGAGCGACAAAGAGTTCATCTGAGATTGTCAGTATGTCTCACGTCGTTGTTTGTTGTGCTAGACTTACAGTGAAGAAGTTGCCCATGATCCATTCGAAAATGGCAGCAAGACCGAGCAGAACAGGACCAGTGAAGAAGAAGATACCGACAACACCAGCAAGACTGCTAGTACCAGCGAAGCCCATCAAGATCATTGAGAAGGTAAAAGTCGAGATGACGAAGCCAGTGAAGCCCATAGGCACGGCATTGGCGAAGCGCTTGACGTTGTTACCATGGCGGGGAGTCTTGGGTGTGAGATATAACTTCTCAAAGAGCTCCGGAGAGATGGTCATGCCATTATGAGAGGAGACGACATTGAGGTTGTGTGACTTCTCAAAGACAGCATCTCCTGAAGGGCGGTTCACGTCGGTGGCGGTAGACGACATACTTGTGGTTGCTTGGGCTGTGGAGGTGACGAGAAAGGAAATTCAGCACAGAGGATTATGATGGATATCATGCCGTCTTTTATAAATGCCGTCCACTCCCTCCCGTGGTGTCCATGATTGGTTGCGTATTCGAGGTTTTTATTCGAACCCACACCGATCTGCGGTCAATCTTCCCTGTCGCTGGTTGGACTATAAGCTTGATTAAGACCGAAGGTCGAATTGGTTTAGTCCATGTCTGAGTAGTAGTATAGCCTGTTCGAAGGTAATGCTAGCGGTCCAGATGCTCGGAATGTAACAGTGTTGGACATTCCCCAATCATCTTGGCCACTCCACTTACCGCACGGGGTAATCGAGACCCGAAACTCGGTCCAATATGGCATTATGAGGGTAAGCGGATGGCCTTCCTGAAGTGGTGTGGGTTGACACAAGAGTCAAGACCCTACGTCCGTACTATGTAGCGATGATCCACGAGCGCGTAGCCACTTGATGCATGAAAGTCGGAGAATATTGATGTGTCTGGCTGGAGGTGGTGGCTGCTTTAGCACAAGTAGCTGCCGCCTTGAATGATGACCACCTCTATGGAGCGTGGCTATCTTGCAGTCAGTCAAGCACGCATTCTCGACAACTCTGATCATCAAACCGGGTGTTTTCAACTTCTGTCCCCAAATGTGTTCGTCTCAACAACAAAATAGAGCATGCGCCATGAAGTTCTTGGTAGCGAGGTGCGAGTCAAGGACGTTGAGTCGCGACTCAGTGATCGTCAGGCTGTATAGTGCCTAATCAGTTATAGCCTGATGGAAGCGATATCAGGTGAACGATCAATCCCACCGGCAATTGCGAGAAGCCGTCTGTTGGAACTCCGGATAGCCAATCGCAGGTTTCTCTTGAGAAGAATTAGGATTTACAAGACGACCACAAAGGCTTCAATTGAACAAGAACCGATGCCTCTCTACAGTCGGCTTGTGTTCATTGCTCGAAAGGTCTTGGTCGAGATGCCATTGGGTCTTTCTCAGCTGTCAAGCAGGTTATCAAGCGGGTGGAGCCGAGTATAAAACACGCGATAGCAGATATTTAGCAAACCACTGACCACAGCTTGCTGCCGTGTTCACGACAGTGCATGTCGCCAGATCAAGAGGTGATTCGCGGGTCGCGCGACCCATACCAAGCTAGGCATTAATCAATCAGGTCGGCTGCGAAAGGGAGTTGACCAGGGCATTCAGGCACTGCGGCGGAAACAAGACTGCTGAATTTCTGAAAGCGGTCCCTCTAGGAGTGAAAGTTCGTCGAGAGACCTGTGCTCGGTAGTTGACGGCGTCGGTCATTCTTAGCCGAGAGCACTGACATGGACGAGCGACAAGGGTCCATATATTACTCTTTGGGTTTCGTTCGTTCATTTAGAGTGTTGAGCGCAGACGGAAATCGGCCTGTGTCAACTCCGTATCGTCTAGCCGATATCTGAGTCGAGGCATCTTCGGAGGTTCTCGTGGATGGAGAAGGTAGGGATCTTGAATTGAGGACGAGCGGTTGAGTCCAGGGTTGTCGGCAGAAACTTACCGCCTACCTGATTCGACAACTCAATAGAGACTGCGATAGCCGGCAGTACAACTCATCAAGTTCTCGGAATTAATCTTCAGCTGATGAGGTTCTGCTACTCTAGCAAACACGAAGCTCTTCAAACCTTTGACTACTGAGGCAACCAAGGCCTACAGGAGAACCGATAGAGTTCGGTCTGGGCATCAATCGTGCAGCAACACTTTCGGCCATGCGGGATGCAAGCCATCCTATCGTCTGGAATCAAGTTTGACCTCGTCATCCATTATACACACGATCGTTTTCAGTTTTGACGCTTGGTGCCTATCTAATACGGAATACGACCGTGAAAACTGCTTGGGCATCCATCGTTTGGATTCAGTCGCGCGTTTCCTTCCGACTAGTAAGTATCTCTCCAGCTGATTGCGTCGACTCAAAGAGCAGTACTCTTCAGACTCTGGCAAGACCGTGTCGACAGCCATGTTCGACTTTAGATGGATGGTAGAATACTGTGCTCGCACAGTACATCGCAGCCGGATGCGGCCGATGGATTTCGAGATGGTACGGCTCTGTTTCGCTCAGCGAGTCAAATCGAAGATATGCAGCTCGGCATCAGGTAGATGCCAAATAGTACTGGCAGAGTGGCTTCCAGACCTGGCATCGGTGGTGGGCACCGAAACCAGACTTTCTGTTTCTCACTCATGGACATGCGGTTCGACCATTCAGGGAGTCTCGGCGCCTTGTATGCCTCAGTAATGAGCTGTCTTCCAGTTACTTCATCTTTCCAGAATATCGATCAGTCCGGAACCTGGTAGGTGATTTTTAAGAGCATCGGCGTGTCCGAACTGAAGAAGGTCACGAAGTCACAGCACGGTATTGTCTTGCATGGCTACGGCCGAGGTTCGTATCATCGACGGTGCCGAATCGTTTTTGATCGAGAATAATGACGATGGTGATATCCATGATGGAGAGAAGATGTACTGAACCGCACTGGACCGTCTTCATCGGCAGGCGAGACTTGCCCAAGAAACGGCTCGGTGCTGACTCCAGAGCGCAAGTACTTCGAAAGGTAGGTAATCGCGATGGCTCTGCAAGAATGGTACCTGGGAACTGGGTAGACGCTAACTTCCTTGTACAAAGTAAGCAAGACTCTGTTGCATCTTTCATTTGATGCTGGGCACGACATCAGTGGCGTTTGCTTGGCGAAGCTTTTTGCGTAACCCAATCTTCGACCAGTAGGGATTTCGTTCTTTCCAATTACTGGATGCAGTTAGGAACAGTAGATCCATCTTGCTATTTCGCGGATCTGATCGTGATATGATCATTCGGGAGCGGCTGAGTACAAACGGACGACCTGACGAATGGGAGTGCGGCTCCGATTGATCTCAGTATGGACCACAGTCCGAACGGTAGCTTTCTTCGAGCTTGGTTATTTGCATTTGCCCAATATATTCTCCTCGTCGACTCTGATCGTGGCAGGGTTGAGCAGACCAATGATGTAGCGACTGCCCATTGCGTACCCAGTGTTTGGTATTTGGGTAGTAGCTCCCTTGTCCTTCCCTGTGTGCGTGAGGAAAACCAAGTTGCGAGTTGGGAAGAGATCGCTGGCTCGTCATTGCCGTTGCACAAGGTGGGAAAGTGGTCCAATAGATTTTGCATGATGCAGTAGCCAGCTAGGTCAGCCAGGTACGAGCGAAGTGAGTCGCGATTGATACTCCGTCATACTGCTGCAAAGGTCAGTTGAGCCATATAAGGTGAATAACCTACGAAGCCTCGTCCACTACTACTTCTTCTGCATCCAAACCCTTTCTCATAATCACAACAACCCCAAATTGTAACAGAAACAACAACATCTCGTTCATCATGACTTCGTTATTCAATCGCATCCGTAACAACCATGTCTTCCAGAAGATACTGCGCGTTCTCCAATTCCTATCCTCAGTCATGTAAGCAAAAGCGCATCGCTTTACTGATGTCCATGACTAACCTCACAAACAGCTCCCTGGGAATGTTCTCCTCTCGCCTCGCCAAAGTCTACCGCCTCGTTCACAACTTGCGCAACTCTTCCGGCGCGGTCGAAGGCATCCTCGCAGCTGCAACTCTCTACACCATCACCACTCTGATCATCAACTTCTGTCTCAAGGGCGGCGCTCCCAAGTTCTTGCGCTGGCTCCTGATTGTCCTTGACATTCTCTTCGTTGGTGGCTTCATCGCTGTCGCTGTCTTGACTAGACCCCATGGAGGTCTTAGCAGTCTGTGTGCTACACCTAATGCTCGCAACGATCCCAACAACCGCGACAATGCGCTTTGCAATCTGCCTCTTGCTACCTTTGGTCTTGCCATCTTCAGCACGTAGGTCTGCTCTGCTCCTATGCTTTCTTCCATGCCGCGGCTATCATACGAATTCGTTCGCTCTTCCTATCTGATATCACAGTCAATACTCAATATTGATGCGGGACGAACGCTGACCATTTGTTATACAGACTGCTGCACGCCATCACCGCCATCTTTCACGAGGTCCGTGATCACCACAGAAAGGACAAGGACTTTGTTTTCGCCGAGGAGGAGATGAAGAGAAACCATGACGGTCTCCATGACTAAACACATCGGAGACGTCAAAGCAAGTAGCCAGCGACTTTCCAGAGCTAGGAACCGGAGCAAGATGCTCAGTCTTTCTACACAATCACGCTGAATGAGGACAAAGGATACTTGACTGGCTGCTTGATGAGTCATGAATTGTAAAAAGTAGTTTATAGCGTACACCCTGATAATCTTTGCTGTTTAAAGAGCTTCCAGCCCTTATCTCTTCACTCCCTCCAAAGCTCTCTTTGCTCATTTTGTGTACAGAGTGATTCCTCAATCTTACAGATACGGATGAAGAGCATCTTGTATCCAAGATGAAAGAACATGATGAAGTTTACAATACATGTGTCTCAAGCGTGTACGACATGGTTTGATCCTGGCTGCCTCTGAGTATTTTCCTGTCCTTTCATGTACCAATTAGACAACAAGACTTGTCGCAAGAGATCCTTCTGCATTCACATCTCTCGACTGTGTTTTGCAGTTCCTTCCTCCAATGTAAGTGGACCTTTGTAGTCGAGAGTCGCGAGCGTACAAGTTTTCCCAACACCAAGCTTCTCTGATGATCAATTGTCGTTTAAGCATCCCAGGGGTACGAGAAGAAAACAACCAGACCTTGTCTCAATGCAAAATCTAATCTTCTCAAACCTCGACTTTCCCCGGAGAGCCGTTGTCCTCAAGCATTCCCAAAGATACGAGAAGACAACATCCAGACCTTGTCGCAATGCACAATCTATTCCTCTCCGACTCTGAGTTTCCCTGAAGAGCCGTTATCCTCAAGCATTCCCGAAGATACGAGAAGACAACATCCAGACCTTGTCCCAATGCATAATCTTTTCTTCTCCAGGTATCGTTGTACGCGGGATCCTCTTCACCCCCGTTTCCTCATCTCTGATATGTCTCCTTGAACGCAAGATACTTGTCTCCAAACGTCTCATCAACAACAGCATTCTCAGCCATCATGCTATCCACAAACCTACTCATCCTCATCTGAGCATACTGATTGCTGGGTTCAGAGAACGGGCCATTGTAGCGCTCTACAATTACTTCTCCTGCTTTTTCGAGCTGGTGGCGGCGCTGTCTTGGGCGTCTTGCTTCATGGACTGCTCTGCCTACTTCTTCCAGCTGGGTGTAGTCGATAGGGGTGGTGGAGATGTCGATGCCGCCTTGGAGGTTTGTGTGTTCGATGTCAATTGCAACGGTATGCTGAGGGCATTTCAGGGAGGCGTAGAAGAGCCAGAGAAGGTACTCTACACGATGCTGGAGGAGGGAGTCGAGGGTGCTGTATTTGACACAAGTACTGCAACTTCTGTCCCTGCAACTGCAAACTCCCTTTTCCTGACCTCTGAGCTGGGCGTTCGGCCATGAGCATTGAATACGCAGTCTCAGACTAGACATGCTATAGCACTCCTTGACCAATCTCCTTAATCCTTGACTCTGAGTCTGGAGAGTATGAGCTTGCCGGGCGAGGACATCTTCGCTCGAGGCTGAAAAGTCTAGATCGTGTAGAAAGTCCAGGGTTATGTGAAGGGTACCGACAAAAGCCTTTACACGATAAGGTAGTCTGTCGAGTATAGTGGAAATGTGGGTGATGTTGATGATAAAGCTGTTTTTAAGCCAGAAGTAGCGGGAAGCTTCGCGCCAGAGTTTGCAGTGTTTAGGAGACAGCAGGTTGAGAGTAGATATGGCGAGGAAGGAGCGAGCGTGAGGGTCGACGAGGGTGGAGATGCAGTGGGTAGACAGGCTAGTGGCGATTGTAGAGGAGTCTGGTATGCTGATCATGTCAGGGGCGAGTAGTTTTGCGCCGTAGAAGGCCAGTCTTCCCTCCAGGGGCAGATCCATAAATCCCTGGACACTGGAGGCAAAGAAGTTGTTTGCCAGCAGATCCCTGGCATTTCTAGCCACGTTTGTGCGGAAATGATGAGGCAGTCTCGAAGAAGTGGCTCTACCACTAGGGGTTGGTGGTTTATTGGCGCGATGTTCTCCTTTCTTGACCCTTTCCAGTTGCTGCGACCGCTTTCCCATCCATTTCTTCATCTTCTCCACATGCTTATCCAAATGTATTCTCTCTGCCAACGAGTCTGTGATGTTACCTGTGGCGGGCAGATTTATGCCCAGCCATTTGTTTGGCAAACCAGAAAGGGGCAGGGTCATTGGAACCATCTCAGGAGGAGCAGGAAGCGAGGATACAGGCATGATAGCCTCATCTTCGTCGGTGACGTCGTCGAACCTGGCCAGCCACTCCAGGAGAGGATCGACGTCGTAGGAGAGGGCCATCTGAAGGCAAGAAGAATTCTCGTCTCCTTCACCTTCGTCCTGTGATTGGGGAGAGGGGGAGGGGCGTTGCATATCCATTATGTCTCTGTGTTAATCGTCAGCAATATACTGCATTGAATAGCTGCGTAGTCAAATCACCCCCAAGAAATCGCGTGTCTGAAGAAGTGGTAGACGCGTTTGAATTCAGGTTAGTCAAGAGCTAGGTAAAAGGTGTGACTGCGGCGTTCACTGTAGGTTGCCCACGGCAATAAGCCTGGTCCACCGACAATAACGACGACACTCACAATAACAAGACCGTCGTCGAGGCCCACGAGGAGTGATCGAAGATTTGAGAAATTCAGGAGGGCACAGGAACAACACGTCACGGGGCAGGTCACTACTATACTAGCTAGAGGTGTTCATAGTCTTGGGCCAAGGCGTTCGTCTCGACACTGAGTGTCAGCATGGCAATGTCAAGGGAACGTGAGTCGAAGAACGAAACTACGTATGATGCATCAGTAAATGGCTGATGCAGGTACCCGAACACGAAGACACATACCTGGGAACAATGTCCAACAGCACAACCCTCACATCACTGATTGTAGTCAGGGTGATTTTTACGGGACAGCAAGGTCTTTAGGCAGGAGTAAACACAATGTAAACGTACGCAAACTATTTACTTATCAGCAAATATCAAAGGGAAAACGCTATACAACAATACCAATTGTACCAAGGGGGTATCCAAAAACAAAGGCTCTTTCTTCTATCCCACTCATCTCCACTTCTTCCATTACTTTATCTTCTGGTCACGTGCACTAGTAAGGTGCTCTGCTGACTCCTTCGCCAGTTTCATCTTCTTCCGTGCCGATCGACGACAGCAGGTCTCTGAGATCCTTCTTGCCATGTGTACTAGCGGCACCTCCGAAGCCTCTGGCAGAACTCCTGCTTGCTACTCTTCTGCTCGCCGGTCTGTTAATTAGACCATCCGGACGACCTCTTTCAGACACGGGTGCGGAAGGCAAAGTGCCATTAGTCACCACCTCGCCACTGTTGAGTCTAAGAGCAGGGGCAGGTGGCGGTGGCATGCTAGCCTGTTGGGTGGACGAACGGTTTGGTGGAGGGCTATAGTCACTGGCGTCATCTTCTAGTTCTCCATCCTCGACATCCATCATGCTCTCGCTGGAGTCATCGCCAGCGCCAGCACGATGCATAGACATGGCGGATGAAGGTGGCACTTGACCAGCTAGTACTCGCTTCAGCTCTTCAATGCGCATGGCTCCTGAGTTTGTGACGCTGCTAGCACCATCGCCATGTCCAGAAGTACTATTGCTAGGACGACGGCCGGCTGGGCTTCGACTAACTAGACGACTGCGAAGTTGGGAGTGGCTAGTGCCCACCCGTGCTGGACCAGATTTAGAGGTACCCCCATTACCAAAGGTTTCCGACGTGCTACGAGGGCTCTGGTAGGGAAACGTGTTCGCAGCAGCAAGCAGACGACGGTGATCGCCCAACGCAACAAGGTTGGTACCGGACGGGTGTGCAGATGAGGTTCCAGCGCGCGAGCCACTCAATGACGTCGACTTGGGTACGGCAGCAGCGATAGTTGCCAGGAGCTCCTCTTTCGTCCAGACTGCTGTGAGCTCTTCCAAGCAAGATTGTGGAAGATCTGCTTTGGGGCGGCTCGGTGCGCTCAAGAAGTCGCTAGGTGCTACAGACAGACTAGGCAGAGAGAAGCTGCGTCCAGGACTGCCGGGTGTACCAGGCGGAGATGCGATGTTAGCGCTATAAGCGTCCGAGATACGCTCAATCAGCTGTTCGCGATGGTCAAAGGGCCTCAGAGCTTGTGATTCCACGGTGGCCTCGGTCAACCTTGTGGGAGCTGATGCGGCTACCTCGGCAATTCTAGCCAGGGAGACAGCCGGGACTTGGAGGCCGTGTACCCAGATGTCACTCTGCTGTCTGCGGACAATCTCGCTCTGAATCTCGTTGCCGACAACAGAGTGCTCAAAGTTGAATCTGTGAGCCACAGCCCAAAGGTAACCATGCACCAGACTGCCGAGTCTGACCTTAGCTTTGGGATTCTCCATCTTTTGAATGTCCTCTTGTAGGCGAAAGATCATGGGCAAGCCAGAGCGAGCAGCATTGATACCAAGCTTGGTGATGATGGATGCAAGCAGATAGTGTAAGAGCAAGAACTCATGATCAGCTTCAGGACGATCGGCCAGGTGCAGGGCGTCCTCGTAAACCGCAAGGTGCAAAAGTTGCAAGAAGAAAGAGCGACCCTTCTTAACGCCGCGACCGCGTGCGGATGCGTTAGACACCGCTCTACGTGCCATGTTGTTGCCATTGATGTTATCACGCTTGTGCTTCTCGGGAGTGATGGTTTCTTCAATCTTGGAGTCCTTCTCACGAGTTTCAAGATCGAGCCAAGTGCATAGCGCATCCACGTAAGCAACACGGACTGGACGATAAGAGTCGCGCAACAGCCATTGTGTACCTTCCCACACTCCAATTGGAACAGGGTTTTGGTTCTTGGTGGCCTCGTTAGCTGAGGTATCGTTGTTGTTGGCAACAATGAGAATACGCTTGACAGAATCGAGGGCGACCTCTCTAGCAGTGTCGAAGGAGAAGAAGCCGTCAGTGTTGGATCGCTCCCTCAAGCCGCTGCTGGCAGTAGATTCAACAGAAGCGCCATTCGGATCTTCGATAGCGTTTGCGGTTGCAGCAGGCATGTTGATGGTGGCAGATGCAGGCTTGAGACGGAGGAGGATAGCAGAAATCATGTCCGAGATCTGGTCGGTGTAGTAAACATGCATGGCGAGATTGACAATGCATTGGCGCAAATGGGTGAGCAGCTCGACCCTGACAGGAGAAGCGGTCTTAACGACTTCCATGACAGGCGACGTTGGCTTCTCGTTGTTCCCGCTCAAGCTAGACTGAGTAGTACCAAGCTGTAGGACGAGAAGAACATGCTGAACCAAGCCGAGCAGGATATCCATGACAGACAGGCCGATGAGGTTGATGTTGGAGCCGAGAACCTGCTTTACCATAACGGCCAGAACGATCTGCGATTGCAGGGAGTCTTCGACTATGGGGCTGCGAATGAGTATCTCGACGGCAGTAAATAAGACGACGAAGCGGTCCTGGACAGGGGTCGATTCGCAAGCCAGCTTGACCAGGGCGACGGACCAAGCATGTCCAGTGGTGTGTTGAGAGATGTATTCGAGCATGCTCAAGGTAGCCATGCGCACCTGACCACGGTTGTCAACATCGAAGAGGGCCTTGAAGCATTGCATGGCCAATGTGCCGGCCTCTTCTTCAGCAAAGCGATCAGCCTCTTGCGCAGTGCCTCCAGCAGCACGCGGATCTCCTTCCTCCCTCGTGTTTGTGCTACGAATTGTCTGCATGCTGGGGCGGAGTCCTTGTTGTGCATGCTTCTGCTCATTCAATCGCTCATGCAGGGTGGTCAGGTATGTGGCATCCTGCGAGTAAAGGTTGCGCAAGACGGCCGGCAAGAAGACGCTGATCTGACGGCCCGGTTCGCTGGCAAGTGCTTGGGCTTTGGCGACACTGCGTAGAGCCTCAAGACCAGCCTTACGGAGCTTGAGCGCATCGCTAGATCCGCCCGCCTCTTTGTTTGTCTTGTCTGCGTACGTTGTCCACCTCTTGACCACATTGGCAAACTGTTGGCGGTATTCAACGTCGGCGGCGAGGGTAGCATGGTCCTGGTCACGACAGAAAGCATCCCAGACGGGAAGACAGGCTTCAATCAGACCCGTGTCGTTCGAGTGGCCTAGCACTTCTTGCAGGATGCTGAGCACATGGGGCGCGAATAGGGGGAACGTGTCGACCGAGGAAATGCTGGACGAGTTGAGGAAGGCGTGAAGAATGCCCAGTGTGACGTGGACTGCTCCTATCCTGCCCTTGTATACATCTGACGCGGTGCGCTTTTCCAGGAAACTGCCGACCTTTGTGAGTTTGGCCCTGCGACTGGACGCGTAGTAGACGAGGTAACTGAGTTCACTGCCATTCGGTTTGGCCTCGCTCGCACTGCCTGCTGCATTCTTGGGCAACTTGGGGTAGCACTTCAAGATCAAGACCTGATGTTTCGGCCGGCATTTCTGGCGCAGCGCGTTCATGTTGGCTGACTGATGGCGTGAGTCGTGTGTGGATCTCAGGTGGGAGCCTGCTGTGCGAGTTTCTTTGCCGCCTGCTTTGCTTGTCGAGGCACTTTGATTGCCCAACGCCGTATGACACACGGACACGTCGCGGGATGCGATCAACAACGACACTGGAGACGACTCAATCAATGTCACCGTAATCAAACCCGCCCGATGATCCTAAAATGTGGCTGGGCCGTTTGCTTCTTGGCGGCATGCATGAACCATTGAACCCTTTGCTGCGCGTCATGTTCGCACTACTCACATCTGTCAAAGCAGGTTCAGGGGTCTGTATCACCAGGAAAAACATGGCTTTCGTACATCAAGCCTATCGAAGTTTGCGACTCTAGTCTTACTGACCCGTCTTGAGCTACTCTCTATATCCTCTGCTCGCGGGTAGAATCGTGATGTTGTACCCGAATACAGAACGCCATCTTGTGCTCTCACGAAACAAAACTAGAAACACTTACTGCGCCAAAAAGACTCCCGAATATCCATTAGAAAGCGTTGTCCTTCACTTGCGTGCCTTCATTTCATGACTCGCTTCTCGTTACTTGTTCAAAGCTCTGTGTTTTTCTTGCCACGCTTTTGGCTGCTGGGCGTACGGTACATTGGGTGTTGCTGCAAGTTGGATGCGTCAGGTTGCAGCTAACGACCTGCCATGCCCATACCGAATCTTGCTGCTCCTATCTTGTGGAATGTACCAATAGGTTGGAAGCCCCTGCATCACTTGTTAGTCTTTTCTTCAACGTCGGTGTTGTGCTAGATATTCTTACTTGGCAAGATCAATGCCGGCTTCATCGTCGGCATCGGCTCCATATCGGAGAGATCCCATGTTCTGTTGCATGCCGTTCATGTTGTTCGTTGCATAAGCGTGGCTGCTGAGGATGTTGCTGGTGTTGGGTGTAGTGGCCTGGTTGTTACTGTTTCCAAGAGCCTGCATAGGAGGACGCATAGAATTGGGCGCGGGCATGCTCGATTGTTCCCGCTGCGGTTGCGCTTGTGCCTGTACCTGAGCGTGCATCTGCTCTTGCTGACTTTGCTGACTCTCTTGTTGTTCAGACTCGTGCTGCTGCTGGTATTGTTGTTGTTGCTGCTGCTGCTGCTGCTGCTGCTGTTGTTGATGTTGCTGCAGATGATGCTGCTGAGGGGGTTGCAATTGGGGAGCATTGAAGGATGGATTTGCCGGTATACTCTGGTCTCTCCTCTGAGGAGTCTCACGGTCGAAAGAGGTCCTCTCATTGCTCTCGGCAGGCATGCTTGTGACAATGTGCTCGTCTGAGTCGAACTCAAGCTTGGCAGAGCGGCTGTGACTTGTTGCAGGTCTGGGTATGCTGCGAGTAGGGCTACCGTCAATACGATCAGGGACAGCTGACGCACGAGGAGGCGAACTGGACTGGATAACAGGCATGTCGTCATCCCTTTCGTCCAGAATGCTTTTCTTGTCAACAGCGCTCTTGTCGTCCTCGTCGAGTATCTTTACGTTGGCACCCATACCAAGTGGCTTGAACGACGAGAAAGGAGTTGCCTTTAGGGGACTAATGTCTGCGAGAGGACGCAAGGGAGTCGAGCCGAACTTCCAGAAGGGAGCGGGCGATGAGAACTCCATGAAGGCTGAGGGTCGCTGCAGTGTCGAGGGAGGCGCGAGCTTCTGGCTGCTGCGTACAGGAAAGGGTGTATCGAGAGGGCCAATGCGACCATCATCGGTGATGTAGAGTGAAGGCGGCGAGCCAGCAGCGTTGGCGACAGCAGTAAGATGATTGAGGGTGCTCTTAGCAGAAGGAGGGTAGATGAGTTCCGGATCATTGTCGTCAAACTTGACAGGACGGCGAGAGCCACGATCGGGAGTGTAGGCCTCGTTGGCTGTGGGATACGATGAGGGGTAGGTGTGCATTGGAGGGCTGTCGCTCTTCTCGGTCTTGCTGGGAACAGGATGAGCAGCACCGATTGGCTTTTGCTGGGCTGAAGAAGGGGCATGCAGCTGGGCAGGACTTGAAGGGTCGATCATGCCAGAAGGCAGAGGGTTGGGTCTGCGGCAGCCCTTCATGCCCTGGCTGAGGAAAGTGTCACGCTCCTTGGGAGAGATCATCCACTTCATACCCTTTCCGGGCTCGTCGGTGCGACGGGCTATCTTCTCAAAGGCCTTGTTGAGACTGAGGTTGTGACGGATCGAGTTTTGCCAGCCGCTAGTGCTATGACGGTAGAAGGCATAGTTTGCCATGATCCACTTGTAGATGTTGTTGAGTGTCATCTGCTGCTCCGAGGTGGACAGGATAGCCATGCCGATCAACTGGGCGTAAGAGTGAGGAGGCTTGAGATCTTTGGCGCTATCTGCCGAATAGTCGATCGACTCGGTCGACTCGAGCATGACACCGCGAGGATAGCCTCCGAGTGAGACGGGCGATGGGCGAGTACGCTGCGAGGTAGGAATGTTCATGCCGTGGTTACGAATCGGCGTGCCCGGTATGGGGAAGGATTGTGATTGCAGGCCTGCGTATGAATGGGGATGCACGCGGTGGCCGGTGCTGCCATCAGGGAAGCTGGACGAAGGGTGGGCAGGGCGACGCACTGAGGACGAAGGACCGGGCATGTGGGACGACGGGTTCGGTGGCGGGTTGGCATTACGGCCGTCGGCTTCGTGGTCTTCTTCTTCGGACGTGTAAGTCTGGCGGACAATGGCGTCAGCAAAGACTGGGCCGTCGTCTTCATGGCGAGCAGTGGTGATGAAGGCCATCTGTGTGCCACTGATGTCGATGACACAGCCAGAACGCAGGGCGGCACGGTTGCCACGCTTGAGCAGCTGTGTGTCGACTCGGAGACCATTGCGGCCGTTGACCGAGATGAACCACTTCTCCTGTTCGCTGTCGTAAGAGATGACTGCGTGCAGGCGCGAGACCTGTCGGTCGGGACCGAGGTCGATGGAGATCCTTGACTTGGCCGAGGGGTCGTTCGACTGGATGAGAGGTGAATCGAGGGACTCGGCCTTCTCATGCGACTCGGGACGGCCGATGTTGATCTCGACGCCTTGGATGATGTATGTCCAGTTGCGACCAGCGATCTTGCCATAGCCAGGCACGTGCTCTCTTCCTTCGAGCAGGTCGTTGGAGAAGTCGTGTGTCGCATTCACTTGCTTGTCCGAGACCTTGAGCTTGGAGATGACATCGACCTCGGATGGGGTCGAGGGTTCTGTTTCGGCGTCGGATTGTTCGTTGGCCTCGGTGCCCTCTGTGTCTTCTCGTTCGTTCGGACGTGCAGTCGTGACCTTTC
The DNA here is from genome assembly GCF_000721755.1 of Aureobasidium subglaciale EXF-2481. NCBI lineage: Eukaryota > Fungi > Ascomycota > Dothideomycetes > Dothideales > Saccotheciaceae > Aureobasidium > Aureobasidium subglaciale. The sequence goes on from NW_013566995.1 coordinate 46,811, forward strand.
TGCGCGTGGCGGCGCGGCCATTGGAGGTGGGAGCATCGTTGGCACGCGCTCTCTTGCGCGAAGTGCGCGAGGGTGTAGCAATGGATTCGGGCGTGTCGGCGTCAGACACGTCGGCAGCGGTGGCCGTGGCTGCTGCGGCCACTTCGGCAGCCTTGCGCGCAGGTCTAGTGCGCCGATTTGACGGCGGCATGGTGATGTGTGGTGTGATGTGGACTGCAGTAATAGAGGGCCGAGTTGTTTTGACAAAGACGTCGCTGTGTCGCGTCGTTGATGTCGGGTTGGAGCGGGAAAAAGCAAGCGGGCTGCAAAGCGATCGCGTCTCGCACCGGGCCAAGAAGTTTGCCTCCGCAAATTTGCGTGGGGATGAGGGCAGACCTGATCTTGTTGGTCTCACCCAACCTCGAGTGTTTTTTATGCAGGTCTGTTGGATATATCTCAGCTGAGACGGTGTCGTCGATGACGGTAATGCTTGCTCCTAAAATTGCTCGAAAAAGGGTGGACTGCTGGCTCTGGAGCAAACAGACCTCGAAACTCCGCAAAGCGAAAGGACGTGCTGTTTATGTTGACTGACGCGCACGATCAACAAAGGTTCTCCGACAATCACTTTGTCCTGCACTTCTTCAGGGAACCACTCGGAATATCACAGAGTCGAGTTCCAAGTCTTTAACAGCTTCACTGCAGATAGGGGCAGTAAAAGGAATAACGTTACATCCGTTTCTATCACCTCTTCATCCGTTGTCGAAAGCGCATCTGCGAAAACCAGGCGTGCTGAGGTCCGCCCTTGTGCGCCCGATCAAACTATCTGCTTGATGACGCTGACTGTTTTCCCCGCTTCCCACAGAACTCAACCTTTGTTGACAAAAGTAAACATGGCTTCAACCTCAATATTGACATGTTCGCATGCTTATGTCATTACTGTCAAGCACTGACAAGCATGTTCCTGGAACAGTTCGCGAGAAGTGCGTCCAAAGGGAATCGTTCGTTGATGACGCCGTACACGTCGTATCTAAGAATAATCGGTACTGTTTCACCGTTCATTAGCCTATTATCCTTTGGAGCTTCTCGTCCATTTTCACCGCCCGTCCTCGTCCTAAACCAGCAGAATACGTAGAAAGCAGTGTGGAACTAGATAGCCTTAAGTGTGCCAATATTCATGTGGATCGCGGACAATGGTTAACCACATCGTGCTCACTTGCGAGTGCGTTCATTTTGCTGGATGCTGTCTGGACAACCCTGGCTTTGCATTGCTAGTTCCCATTCACACTCATTCTCGACCTCGCATGGCCGCGAATGTGTCCTGGGAGGTGCTTTACGCTTGTTGCATATATCTAATTGTCTTACACGAGATAGTGGGTCAGAACAGGTCTCGGATTGAATTTTGAGTGATCATTTGTCGGACATGCACGCAGAACCTGACACTGTTCAAGAGGTCTTTTCGCCAGAGATATAGGTCCTTGCACTGGGAGCAATTTCGCCTCAAAGTGTTAGATTTTCTGTCAGATATGTGTCTAGGATACGAATCACAATTTATAGAGGTCAGATATCTCGTGAAAGTATTTAGAGTCGACTCTCGAGCGAGCTCATTCATATGGTTGAGTGCCGATACCGATCGGGTTAGCTCAGCCTTGGCAGACTCGGGAGAATGCCAAAACTTCCAAGGTCACCGAACCAACAACGCGTACTTGACTTCGACCAACTCGAGTACTAACTGTCCATCTCAAAAGTTTGTTGCTTTCGCGTCATACTGGGTGAAAGTCATAGGAATACATCATGGCACCTAAAGTAGCTGCTGGTACAGTTGGAGCAAACGGTGTTGTCAAGAAAAAGCGCGTTGTCACCACCGCAGCGGACAGAGAGAGAGCCAAAAACAAAGCCGCAGATGCCAGATATGAAGCGGCAAAGACTGATGAAGCAAGAGCCTGGATCAATCCCGCTAAGTTGCTCAATGACTTCTTCTCCAGAGACAGAGAAGATGTTATGGCCCTCAAAATCGGCGCAGGAACCCGACGAGATATTTGTGCCAGAGCTGAAGCTTTGGGCTTGCACGTCCAGATGTTCGATACACAATCACGCAGGAATGGACCTTTGGAGAGCTGGATAGTGCTTGGACTTCTAAGTTCGAGGCATCTCGTGGACGACAAAGTCAGAGACATTCAGCGTCAAAGCAAGAGAGAACTTCAGCGTGCGGAGGATGAGGCCGAAGATGAAGACGAAGCCGATGCTGGAGCCGAAGGGCCCAAGAATCCGGCCGAGATGATTGATCCATCTCTCCGTGAGCAGAAAGCTCCTGTGGCTCAGATGATGCTACCACCTCTCCGACAAGCCACCACTAAGCCTAAGGATATCGTCCAGGACCTACCAGATCAAACTTCAAAGACAACAACTGAGACTGCCCAAATGAGTTTGCCAAGCGAAGAGATCGAGGCAGCGAAACAACTCAGCGATCTCAAAAGCTCCGCCATGCCAGCAAGACCAGTGTTCAGACCAGAATCTAGCCAGGTGGAAGCCACTCGTTCAAGCGAGACCCCAGTAGTGCCTGACGCTCCGCCTTACGACAGTACTGCAGAACAAGCTGTAGCTGAAGATGCCACCGAAAATGATCGCATCGCGTCTTGGGTATCTCAACAAGCTCAACCAGGCCAAACAGACAAAGACACCCTCGACCTCACCGGAACTTGGAAAATCACCTGCGCGGCTATCGCCGAACAACTAGGCTCCTCCTCATCTGACCTGACCATGAAGATCCACCTCGAGCCAACTCAACCCCAGTCCGACAACGACACCGATGATGACCCCGCGACCACCTCCGTCACCTCCTCAGATCAACTTACAGACACCCAAAAAGCCCGCCTCGGGACCTATCAACTCTGGGCAACCTTCAACTTCGGCCTCTACCACGGTCTCATCCGCTTCATGTCCCCCACAACCCCCAACACATCCCCCCTCACACGCTCTTCCTTCGACCTGTCACCCACCCAACTCCCCTCGTCCAAAAACCTCACGTTCCAATATAAATGGCGAGGCCGCGAGACGTCCGACGAGGAAATCAGCCTCGAAGCCGAAAAGGCAATTCAGTGGGTGAAATTCGAGGAAAATGGTGTCAAGCTTACTGGTGTGTTTGAGAGTGAATATTTGGGTGAGACTGGATTTGAAGGGCAGAAGATTGGCAAGGGAGAGGGAGAGAAAGAGGATCTGGGTCGGATGTGGAGCAAGGTTAGTCCTCAAGCCCACGAGGCCGAGGCGAAGTCGAAGGAGTAGTTTTTCTTGGAGATGGAGAACTGGTCTTGCTAGATTGAGAAGAAGCTATCGTTTTGTGACTTGAGAGATGATGATAATAGATTTGCTTTTTGTTTCACTCATCGTGCCCAAGCTCTCTACTCCCCTAGATCGATGCTGGTGCTTGTGAAAGTAATTATTGAGTGGGGAGGCCAGGCCATGCAGCCGAAGGCGATATATTTTCAAGAAGCCCAAGACATGCAGAACAACGCAGCTTGCTAAATATGTTGAAAGTGTGTCGAATGTAAAACTCCGCCTTTTTCATCCTTCGTCAACCCTTTTCGAGATGCATCTAGTCCTCCTCCTCAGGTACATCTTCCTCAGTACCCATAAGTCCAATAGCCCAATGCACTCTCGCGCTAGCCTTTGTCCTAACGAACTTCCTATCATTCTCGGCGTCCAACTCTGATAATCGCTGTTTATTCGCTTCTTCTTGACTCTCGCGATATCGACCGATTCTGAAATCTGAGAATGTGGCTTTGCGTACGCGAACGTGGGGGGGTCCTCTTCCGGCTTCCGCGGCGCGAATCCAGCCACTCTGACATCCTTCAGCGATGATACTGGCGGTAGCCCATCCACTGCGACGCGTAGTTTCGAAGAGGCGCTCGACAAGCCAGGCACGGTGGGAGGCGTCGGTGTATTGAATACCGGCGAAGAATTGTGGGATAATCATGTCGATGAACGCGGCGCCCATCTTGGGGTCCAGAGGGCGGTCTTCGGGTGGTGGTTGAATACCTGCTGCTATGCGGCCGATAGAAATGGCGTAAGGTTTTGTTTGCTCTGCTGCTGCGGCTGCTGCGACATGGGCAGCTGGTGGCATGTGAGGGTGATTGCGAAGGGCGGCTATCATAGCCATGTTGTAGGTGGCCCAGAACACGCTGAGATCCCATGATCGATAAAGCAAAGCCGGTCCAAAGGGTGTGAGGTGCGGCGTCTGGTATTCGGCGTCCAAAGGCTGGAAGTAAGGACCTAGATTTGCGGCTACAAAATCCAAAGCTGCTTTTATGCTGTTCCATTCTTGCAATGCGTTTGCTGTTGCGATATTCAGGTCTATGCTGTCGTATGCGTGTGATGCTGTGCTTCCTGGTGAGTGAGAAACTCCTCGCGTAGAGAACATGTTTGGAGGAGGTGTGGCTGATGGATTATTTGATGCATTAGATGCGCGCCTTCCATTTTCAAGTGGTGAGCCCATGCCAGACTTTTCAACTTTGAGCTTTCTCTTTCGATCTCTCACAGCAAAGTCTGCAATGCGAGAAAGGAGCAGTACAATATGATCGAACGAGCCATATGGTGCATCGGCCCTGCCCAATGGTGCTCGGGGCGGACAGTCAGTGTAGCGACTGAAATCCATCCTGTATATTGTTAGCAACGAAAATGCGCTTAACTCTGCCGAACATACATCAAAGGATCAGTACTGATCAAACTGTGGTAAGCATCTTGCTTGCAATACCACCAATACAGGTCTTTCAGTGTATCATATGTCTCCAGGTTGAATGGTTGTGGGGTAGGCATCGCTTCGCCAATATGACCATATCTATCGTAGCTGACTCCAGTACCACAGATCCCACCGACGATATTTTCGTCGGCTTCGTACATCTGATCCAGCAGTAAATCTTGTGGCGATTGATCTGGAGAGACCTGGGGCATACCAGTAGCCGAGAACCGTGGCATTTGCTGATCTTGTCTGGCTTTCACAGCTTTCATCTGCTTGAAGGTTTTGGTCATCCCAGCAAAGTCCATCTCGACCACCAGCTGTCGAGCGCCGTTCAAGTGACTTTGCCAGTTGGCGTGGTTTGCTGCCATACACTCGTAGTAACCCAGTAATAATGACGCAGCGAACACAGGGACGGTAAGTCTTTTCTTCGGATTGCCTACGCAATTGTGAATTCTTTTCAAAGCATATGCGTAATGCTTGAGTGACGGTGTCTCTGAAGCACCCTGTATCTTTGCTATTTGCAGACTTGATATCGCAAGCATAGATTGCAAGAGGCCCTGATGATGCAGTGCTGCCATGGGCAACGTGTGAGTCCAGATACACTTCCGTACCATGGGCATAGTTTTACTGTCGGAAGATGTTGGGTTGAACCGCCAAATTTGCCTCGCCGAAGTGGTCAATATCGCCGCTGTTTCTGACATGAAATGAGCAAACACCCTTGCTGTGGCTGGATTCTTCAGTGGGTTTGCAACGTGTTCCGGTCGGTAGCTGTCCATTGCACCACTGAACACAAACGTATCAAATGATCGAGCGTCCATCCTAGCTGCGTCGAGTCCGTATCTTGCTTGATTGTAAGAGCGCGCTTTCGAGCCGTGAATATTCTGTGCTTCGAAGTCGTTATCCATGTCGTACATTTCGTCCTCTGTATCAACGTCATAGTAATCCTCATCATGAACTTCAATGGCTGCTTCATCCAGAACACCATTGCGTCCAAGCTGCGTTTGTAAGGGTGCGTTATTGTTCATCATCGAATTATTCTGCGAAGGTGCCTGGTACTGTGTTGGCTGTGACTGCTCGATCTTCGAATCATAGCTGTAAGGTATACCACCCGGCGGCGTCGGCGTCGGATCCGGGACACTCGGACTGATGAAACCGTCTCCATGCCATTGATGTGGCACACCTATCGGCTGCTGGTCGTCGTTGACATATGCATTTGACCAGAGTACTGGCGTGAAATGGCCCTGTATATCCTGTTGCCAGCCAGTGGTAGAATATTGCTCGATATATGGTGACTCTTCCGGGATAGACTGATACAAAATTGGGTTCGGTGGTCCGCTGTCAACAGGGACACCATGAGAGAACGACGAACTCCTGTCAAGAAAGGGTCTACCAGACATGTCTGATGTCTGCTCAAATTGAGTCGATTGTGACATGCCATGCAGAATCGGATCAAAGCCTGGATGTTGAGTAATTGGCGGGGACTGCTGGTGTTCTATGGCATTGCCAATACCACCGTATTCATGTGACATCTGCGATGCAACAGAAAGCGATCGTGGTTGCGAACTGGTATGCGGAGGATATTGCCCATGATGGTTGTGCTCACCAGGCATACCCGAAAGTCCAGCATCAAAAGTTATGGTGGCACCGCCATGTGGTAGGTATTGAAAATCAGCTGGTTTGAAGACAACACGCTGGTTGTAACCTTCGCATTGCCGCTTCGATTTCATGCAATTTTTGCATACTGGTTTGCCTTCGTCACACTTGATTCTGCGTTTTCGACACGTGAGACAACCAGTCTTTGTTCTCTTCCGGGCTGACCTTGCCGCTTCAGAGCTGCCCGCCTGCGCGCTGCCCGGTTCGCGACCTTCCGACGCGCCGCCATTCTCCTGCTTGAAAGTAGTCATCCCGTAGCAAAACTAAGTCGATTGCCCAGGTCTATCTGGAAATTCGGATGGGACACCTCGCATAGTAGATCCTCGTAAAGATGTGAGGTGTAAATAATGACGCCCGCCCGCGCATACACCAATTACACAGGTGATTTGGTGGGGAGGCACTGGCCACTCGCAGCTGTATCCAGAAGTCGGAACGTGCAACCGAGGATCGAGATGTCAGGAGATTCTGCACAAAATAGCAAGCGACCAGGCGCGAAATGATTGTGGTGTTAATAGACGTTTGTCGGAGGAGCGGGCACAAGACGAGAGGTGTGCTTTAGGAAGAGAGAGCCGTGATGGCCAGGTCCTCAGTGTCTATCTGACAACGGCGTCAACGGCGTGGAAACGGGTTTGCTTGTCCCGGCCTCGAAGGATCCGTGGATATGCCGACTCTGTGTGTAAAGCGCGGATGGATTATGTTTCGACCGTGCCGCCCCGCCTTGATGTAATTATCACTGGTGCTCCGTGTGTTCTGATTAATGATTTATATGTAGCTAAGCCAGGGCTAGATGAGACCGGCGCAAGGATTAGGGCGCGATTAATCTAGGAGGTTGGTCGCGCCTTTTCTCCATCTACAGGATTTGCCGAGGCGGGCGTGGGGAAAGAGACAGAGAGAGTAGGACAGAAGGATCCAACACGCACATACTCTAGTAACAGCCATCACGAGAGAGCCAACATATTGCACGATCCTTCGATCAAAACTGCTGTGTGCGCATTGACCGCCACCATTTGGGCACATGTCGTCTGGTTGATGTCGCCGGAATCTATACGACAAAATTAAGTTAACCTTGAGACCCTGATGTGCTCATGGCAAGTTCGCATCAGAGAGACAGTGGTTCACGAGTACTCCCACGTGGATTTTCTTTCCAAGTCGCACAATATGTCACAGTCAAGTGCTGATTTGTTCTGATTTTATTGGTCGGCCTGATATTTGAGATATGCAATGCACGAATACGGAAGGTTGTATAACATGATAGCGTGGATGGCTTTGCTGACGAATCAACTCTCCAATCGAATCATCTCTGCCATGTTTCCACGCCGATCAATAGCACAGGGTGACGTTGTTCTACTGCCACTTTGTCTTGTGTTGGGAATACAAGACTCGACTCTGCCTCCTCTTCCATATCCAAGGTCTTTGCCTGCGTCGAACCTCGTCCTCGCAAGCATTGCCTCTTTGTTTTGGGCGCCAGTCGTGAGAGTTTTGATCAGGTAATATAATGGATCTTGGCATGTTTTTGAATGACAAGGTCCCCAGCTTTCGGCCAAATCTCAATGACTCGCTCAGGAAGAGTACCATTGTCGGATCGGACAAGCCCTCATCGAAGGGGCCCTAATGACTTTATGATTTGAAGGACCGTACTCTCGTATTGCTATCACGTCTTGCAATTGGCTTATTTGCATGTGAAAGTCGCGTCTTTTGAGGTCCGACATAAGCAAGAGAGCTCCTTGCCGACACTACTTGTCCACGTCGCTATTTGTACTGCGGGAAGATGCATGCTTCGAGTATGAGTATAGGACTCGAGGTTTAGGCTTCTGCTCCCACAGAATTGTCTCCTGGTGGGATCTGTCTTGTATTTTGTGACAGCTTGCGAAACAAACCACCACGCTCGAGTAAATGACTGTACATCACTTCTTGGGAGCCTGCGTGCCTAATGGCTATGCCGTGAAGTTGCAAAGAGCATCATCAACATGGAGTTGCTCTAGAATGCAGTCCGGGAAGCCACCCGTCCGTCACGGATGTGTGTTCCGTGCTGGAGATCCAGGACTATGTTCTGTCAAATCTGACATGACGGCTGTAATTTTTGGGCCCTTGCAAACCATCGCTGTCGTCGACTGACATGGTCTGACGATGTGAAGATGACTGGCTTTGGCAATCGTGCTTGCTGCATCCCATCACGTTGCGACCAGCATGACCTGCAAGACCTGCGGCGGCAGGTACAGAACAGAGACACCCTGTGAAGATCTCAACTCGAAAATGACGCGACAAATCCCTTAGAAATCACAGTTTTGCACGTGCTTATCTCGTCAGCGGCGCTGGCCTGCAACTCGCCAACTGGTCGTCGGAGTCGGCCGATCCTTCAACTGCTTGAATAGGTAAGAGGAACGACCACCTTCTTGGTGGCTATTTGTAGCCAGTCAAGACGCATGTGAGCATGAAGACAAGCCTGAATGTGCTGTTCAAGACGCAGATATTCTTTAGAGACGCCGGAGGTACCAGACGAGTGCGTAAGTGTTCTCTTCCCACCGCAGATCCACTGCACCGCCGCACCTTTTCAGTACCTTGGCACCTGCTGCTGGATTTTAACCACCGGAGCGCGGCAGCTCCACGGGCTCTCACGTCGCACTCTAAACCTGATATCGAAATGATTGACCACTTTTGTGGATACTTCGACAGCACGACCTCCTGACAATCGGCAGAATTACAACTCTCCCGACGGCGAACCTGAGCGCCTGTTCGTGGATTGGACGTTGCACCCAACTTCTTCATCCGACGGTGGTGGTTAATTTCGAATTGTTATACTGAAGTGATGTCATTGTGTATACCCCGACGATGGAGAGCTTGACTTGGGGCCACAGTCTCGTGTCCCACTGCGGGCGAATATACTGGGGTTGGAATATAAGAGTAGTGGAGCCCTCTGGAGGGCAACGTCGCGTACTCAGGTAAGACGAGGCTTCAGCACAGGAGGCTGGGCATCTTTCATCATGTATACGATCTCAAACATCTATGTTCTGGCCGCATTCGGCACCATTGGTGGTGCACTCTTTGGTTTCGATGTCTCATCTATGAGCGCACGGATTGATCAGGAGCAGTATCTGGAGTACTTCAACTATCCTGACTCAAACTTGCAAGGAGGCGTGAGTGAGGATATACATACCTTTCGAATCATATGTTGACAAGTTACAGATCACTGCCTCCATGTCAGCCGGATCTTTCCTTGGTGCTCTTGCTGCAGGATCCATCTGTGATGCTGTTGGCCGCCGCCGTTCTCCAATGCTCGCGTCTATTATCTGAATTATTGGCTCGGCCATTCAATGCAGTTCACAAAATGTCGCCCAGTTGATCGTCGGACGCATTGTCAGCGGTCTTGCTGTTGGCATCACCTCCTCTCAAGTTTGTGTGTACCTAGCCGAGCTGGCTCCGGGTAGCATTCGTGGACGTATAGTCGGTATTCAGCAATGGGCTATCGAATGGGGCATTCTCATCATGTTTCTGGTCGCCTATGGCTGTGCCAAGGGCGTCAGTGGCCCTTCCGCCTTCCGCATCGCCTGGGGTGTTCAAGGTATCCCTGCTTTCGTTCTCCTTGGTTCTCTCTTCTTCTTCCCCGAGAGTCCCCGCTGGCTCGGTTCCAAGGGTCGATGGCAAGAAGTTGAAAACACTCTTGCTTTGCTTCATGCCAATGGGAATCTTGACGATCCCGCTGTTCAAGCCGAGTTGCTTGAGATCCGCGAAGCTGTTGCAGCTGCTCAACACACTGAGGGTGTATCTTTCTTGGGCCTTTTCGGCTAGAAGATGTGGAAACGTACCATGTGCGGTACCACTGTCCAGGTGTGGCAACAGCTCCTTGATGGCAATGTTGCCATGTACTGTGAGTACAAATCACGAGGAACGAATTTTTCCAGACGCTAATTCGGGCTCAGACATTGTGTACATCTTCCAGATGGTCGGCCTCGGCGACCAAACTCTGACTTCATCAATCATCCAATATGTCATTTTCCTCGTCACAACAGGTCTCATTTTGCCATACATCGACAAAATCCCTCGCCGTCTCCTACTTACTGGATCTACAATATGCTGTATCTGCCATTTAGGACTTATGGCAAACTATGGACACTCCGTCGACTCGATTAATCGAAACTCAATATTAAGATGGCAGGTCGACGACAACACTGCCGCCAAGGGCGTTATCGCAGTCAGTTACATTTTTGTTACGGTTTGACATCGTTGAACTAATGAAAGACGTAACAGAGTGCTTGATTCTTGGAGCTGATGGGAAACATCAGAGCTATATCTATCTACTGCTGAACAAACGACTACCACAGCTACCAGCAAACAAGGTAAATCAAAGCTATGGCCACAAGTATGGGCAGGCATATTCAAGTGACATGGGCTCCGTGTGGTTGGATCTATTCTTCGGAGGTCTTCCCTCTCAAATACCGTGCCACTGGTGTCGGCCTCTCTGCTGCTACAAACTGGTAAGTCTTACGTTGACGAGTCTGCGTGAAGTACAGCCGCTAAGTTCTGTTCAGGATCTTCAACTTTGCACTGGCATACTTCGTCGCCCCTGCTTTCACTAACATAACCTGGAAAACCTACATCATTTTCGGCGTCTTCTGCTTCACCATGACATTCCACATCTTCTTCTTATATCCGGAAACCTATGGCAAGACCCTTGAAGAAATTGATGTCCTCTTCGACGCCAATATTCCTGCCTGGAAGAGCAGTCAAGTCAAGAGCCGCTTCAGCGAGAGATTTGACACTGCAGTCCGCAAGGGTTCTCTCACCGAGCACGTCGAGAACGAGGCTGACGAAAAGAAGAGTTCTGAGGCTGCTTTTCAGAAGGAGAGTGTGTAGATCTATCAAGCCGGACTTGAGTTTGACGAAAGAAGCATGAAATAACGCCGCGATTCACACACGTATTGTGCCTCGAAACAGCTACAAGCTTCATATGCATTACCATATAAGGAGGTCTAGATGTGGACTGGAGTCTGGAATCAGCCTCGGATATAGAGGTCGGGCATTAGAATGGGAAGACATGGACTGAAATCATGGAGGAAGAAGGCTAGAAAGTGATACCACCTTGTTTGATCATTACAAGTAAACTTACAGCTTTTCTGAGCCAATCTCGTCATGTCACCACGGCAGCACAAAGCACAACCGCATAGGCTTAGGACTCGTAGAAATTATTAGCTCTCCGTGCAGTCGCATCAATGGACGGTTCACATGCTACGTCAAATTAACGCGTCTTGACTTCTGCTTGCCGATTGAAGATAATCAGGGGTTAAGACTATGTACATACCTTAGCACCGTACAATGTGGCCTTTCTTTACCAGGCATTTGCCATCAGTCTTCTTATCCTATCAGCATGTGAAAGTGCTCTGTCAGTTGAGCAAACATGCCAGACCTCGAAGTATGGGCCAGAAGTGGTGATCATCACGACATCCTTTTTCGATATTCTTGCAGAGCCGAAACGTTCTCGATGCCACCGACACTTGTCTCCCACCTCCTGATAGGCACCAAGATGATATTCCAAAGGACAAAAGAGATGATTCCGCTGAGGCTCGAACTCAGGACCGCCTGTGTGTTAGACAGAAGTGATAACCAACTACACCACAGAACCATGTGCTTGATGATGAGCCTGAGACACTACAATCTATGTTCTTCAAGCCATTGTCGAACAGAGCACTGACGCGGTGCTCATCTCCTAGGTTCAGATGGTGTGTCGAGATGTTATGTCGGTCAAGTCTCTTGGTGGTGCGTCGACAATACCGCGAGGCCTCGATGAAGTCCCAGCAAGACGATCGGTTGAAGTCTCAGGATGTAAAATCAATCGAAGCACAGCACTCGCGACTCGGTGCCCAACATGCGTTCATGATGTAACTCATGGCGAACGACGACGACTCCACTTCTGTGACGACAGGAGAGTCAGGTCTGCCCATCAAACATGTCTGCGCTGATGTCCCGGATGTCCCGTATGTATGTCTGGGGAAGAACTTGGCCGAGAAAAGGTTCGTGTAGCCAAGCGGATCTCTGGACCTTGACATTGTTGCAAGTTATTGCGTGGTGACGACGGTCGCGTTCATGCCGGGGTCGGGCTGCCAGAGGCAACGGCTAAAATGGTGACATGGCGATGTGCCTCCTCGTCTTGCTCTGAGCAGAGCCGATGCTTGTCATTTTGACAAGAGCTGCCTCACGAAAGAGATCGCGTACCAAGAAGAGGCTCTAGAACAAAGTCTTGTGTATATTGGTGGAAGTTGTTGAGCGATGAAAGTGGCAGGTGTCAAGAAAGTATAGCGTCACTCGGTGAATTCGATTTGCCCCGACGCCAGCCGTGTTGTCCGCCCTATTCCTTCGTAGCCATTTTTTTTTTATCATCCTACATCTTGTGTAACATATCTTTTTTGTCGATAGACGATCCAGAGCACTAGTTGCTTCTCATCATGCAGCAGGATCCGTCGAGTCAGGAGTATGCGGAAGAGGTGGCTCGTCTCCGTGCGAGCGAGTCTGACTCTGATGCCGAACTTATGGTATGTGATATTTTCCTTGTTCGACTTCCATGTTACCAGAAGAGGTTGCGTGTACATTGTATTATGATCAATCCTCCACTGTTAACTCGAGAGAGAGAGAGAGAGAGAGCGAGATGTTCGTGCTAACACTCAGGCTTCGTAGGAAAATTTGGGTTACAAACCAGTCTTGTGAGCGAACCGATTATCTTTTCTCGATCTTAACTCATCCTTGATAAGACATCGCTCCTACAACTTGTTCCATAACTTTGCCACATCTTTTGGTGAGTCGAATAAATCTTTCGTCATGACGCCCAGAACTGACCTCCTTGTCAGCGGCACTGTACTTTGTAGGAGGTGTTAGAGTCACGTTCTCTACAGGTATCAGCGCAGGCGGTCCTCTTGCATACTGGTTAGTTCTTGATGGTTCTGTATGGTTGGTTCAAGTGGCTGACCGATGCAGGACTTCGTATATCGTGACTTGCGTTTTCACTCTCATTACAGCAGCCGTGATTGCAGAGATCTGTTCCTCCCTGCCACTCGCCGGGTCCATCTACCTCTGGGCTGCTGAGGCAGGTGGACCTAGGTTCGGCCGCTTCCTCGGCTTTGTCGTTGCTTGGTGGTCTACCACTGCTTGGACAACATTCTGCGCCAGCAATACCCAGGGTGCTGTCAACTACCTCCTAGCCGAGATCGTAGTCTTCAACGTCGACTTTCCTTCGGACTCGGATCACATCAAGTATCGTGCGGTACAATGGGCGGTCACTGAAATTATGCTTGCGGTCGCTTGTATCGTGAACTTGCTCCCACCAAAGTACTTCCGCTGGATCTTCTACGCATCCTCAGGCATGGTGTTGCTCGATTTCGTACTCAACATGGTCTGGCTGCCAATTGGAGTTGCTCAAGCATATGGCTTCCGCACTGCACACGAAGCCTTCATGACTACGTATAACGGTACTGGGGCTCCTGCAGGCTGGAACTGGTGTTTGTCCTACTTGGCTACTGCCGGCATCTTGATTGGATTCGATGCTTCTGGCCATGTAGCTGAGGAGACGAAAAACGCTAGTGTTACGGCTGCTAGAGGTATATTCTGGAGCACCGTCGTCAGCGGTATCGGTGGCTTCATTGTTGTAATCTTGTTCTTGTTCTGTTTGGTAAGTCATACGTCGTTGTGTCGATGTCGCAAATTAGAAACATGCTGATCGTCTCCAGCCTGACGCCGACACCTTCTTCACATATGGTTCTGAGCAGCCATTCGTGCCACTCTATGCTGTAGTACTCGGCCAGGGTGGGCATGTGGTCATGAACATCGTCTGCATCGTCGCTCTCTGGTTCAACACTGCAATCGCTGTCCTCGCCGCATCAAGACTGGTGTTTGCCGTCGCAAGAGATGGCGTTCTGCCTTACTCTGGCTGGGTCTCTCAAGTCAACAACGGCCAGCCTAAGAACGCCGTGATTGTCGTCTGGGTCGTTTCAGCCATCATTACCTGCACAATCCTTCCATCCAGCACTGCATTCACCAGCCTGGTTTCAGCCGCTGGTGTTCCTTCCGCCGCTGCATATGGTCTGATATGTCTCTCGAGACTGATCCTCACGCCAAAGACATTCCCCAAACCTCGATGGAGTCTTGGAAGACTCAGCAAGCCTTTCCAATTCATAGCCGTTTTTTGGAATGGCTGGGTTGTTGCTGTCTTGTTCTCACCGTATGCTTTCCCTGTCACGGCTGGTAATCTAAACTACGCTCCTGTGATCATGGGCATTGTTACGATATTCGCTATCATATCGTACTTTGTCATTCCTGCAGAGCGATGGCTGCCCAGTCACAGGATTCAGCAGACGCTTGAAGCCGAGGGACCCAAGTCTTTGCGTGTCGAGACAATCGCGCAAGATTAGAGTCACAAAGAGCTCATGGAATCTTGTACATATCGCTCAACAGTCCGCCATGTACATACCGTTAAAATTTAACGCATATTTCGATATAGAAAATGCGCAAAGCATCATTTCCAGTGTACAACTTGCCGATGCCAAATCACTGCACACTCTGACAGTAACCTTCGCTATCTGGTTTGTGTCAAATCTATAGCACTATTCGTGGCGAGCTCCCAATATACAAGTTGGACCAGATGTGTTGACCATCAATGTACAAAGTCCAAGCGAAGGATGACGATGCCTTGCCCGCCCAGCGAGATCGGACTTCTGTATGGCGACAATGATTCGCCAACAAGGTAGATAGACGGACGCACGCATGCAGCTGTGGGCTCTTTGAGCACCAAAGATACGGCAAGCAGGAAAGTGGATAGTGTAGTGGCACCAGCATGTTTGTATGTTGCAGCGACACAAACACAGACAATACACAATCTCATCGGTGTCGACCACCATGACATGATGTTTACGAACAACACAGACCACAAGCATATGCGCGCAGCTTGTCAGCATCAACAGAGCTCCTCCGGCAACGACACGGGAGAAGAGCGGAGAAGCTGCACGCTACCGGCCGCGGACGACTCGGACTCGAGACATGGGTGCAAAGTTGCTTGTCACAGTGTCGTCACCCTCGAGTCCGACCTGCACCGGCGTGCTCCCTCAATACGGCCTGGATGTAGCGCCGATATTCAGCGGTGCAAAGATGTCTCGGGCATATCGGAAAAGCGTTTGCGAATAAGATGGCTCCACGTCGCAGGTGGTTTGAGGCTGAGCTGCAAAAACATGCCTCAGGAGATGAGAGTGTTTTTGGAGCGATGGGAAGCAAAAGAGGGGGCCAGCTTCAGGAGTTCGGTGACTGGCTTGGCTCCGTTAGCGCGAAGGCACTAACAGCAACAGCCAATAACTTGCGACTACGCCTGGTTAGTGCGACATTTTTGGCTTTTCGCGCGTTATCTCTGCGTAGACTTTGACTGCTTGCTTCGCGATGCTTGCTTGCTTGCTGCTGTTGCTGCTCAACAGGTGCTGTCTGCTGCCGTCGAGCGCGACGACCTTTGCGACGCCAATGTCCACTTCAGTAACAGCTCTCTCCGGCCAAGGGCTTCAACAGTCCAGGTATGCAAAGAGATAGCGGTAACAGAGGCCATGGACAAACAGCGAAAGACGACTCTGATGAATATTTTTTCATTGTCGGACGCTGGAGAAAAAAAGAATAATGCAAGGGCTCAGTCACGTGTTCGATGAAGGGTGGTGGGAAGTTGGAACGAGGAAGGCGCGTCTGTGGACTGTGGACTGCGGGCTTTTGCCATTTGGCGGTGCACACTGACTCCTCTCTCACCCACTCTCACTCTCTCCCTCGTCGTCGCCAATGCCTCTGACCGTCGCCTGTTTCTAATTCTGCCGTTGCGCCTCTCGTCGTCGCTGTCGCCCCTCTCCACAGCGCTTTCCCGCCAAACTCGGCTCCGATCTCTCACCCTCCCGTCTCTGTCTTGACCCATTCTCGACCTTCAACGCCGTCTGCACTTTGTCGACTTTCTCCTTTCCACCCTGTCCTCTTAGTCACAAGGCCTCCACCAGTGTTGGTCGGCTTCATCAGTCCTCGTCGAGCCCTGCGCACCACTGCGCGAGGCTTTTGTGAACTAATCATCCCTGTCCACAGCCTCGACATTCCTGCCTCTCAGCGACATGCGTTGCAGACACGACCCGACTCCGCGCACGACATAGAACCCTCCTCAAACACCACCTCTGCATGACGACGATAGGCAGCTGGATTATGACAGACATCCCGCCGCCGTTGAATGCACTCGCTGCTGCTGCTCGTCAGCAGCACCACCCTCTGTCGACCCTACCCTTCGCCGCTGCCCCCTCCGCTCCGCGACGATCAGCACAACCGCCCATCGACGACGGCATTGAAGAGGACGATGGCGAGATCATCTGTATCTGTGGCATGCGCCACGACGACGGCTTCTCGGTCCAATGCGAAACCTGCAACAACTGGCAACACATGATCTGCTACTATCCAACCGAAGCAGATCGTCCTGGTGAGCATCAGAAACATTACTGTTTTGACTGCCAACCACGTTGGCTCGACGCGGACCAGGCAAAGGAAAGGCAGAAAAAACAGATACAAAGACAAGCCCTCGACTCACGGCGACCCGGCCCAAAACATCGCAAAAAGCAGAAGGAATCTCCCTCTGCCGTCAACGGTTCCCTGCTGCAAGGTCGCGAGCGTAAGAGTGCTAGTCCGCGCGATCAACCTCCCCCTGCCAAACGTCCCAAGACAGGCCACCGCTCGTCGGCCGCTGCCAATCACGCACCTACAAGTCGCAAACGAAATGGTACGATAACGACAGCTCGCAGCCCGTCACCCGACCCGTCTAGACCCATCATACCATGGTATTCGGAAGAGTTCTATCGCCTCTACTCTCAAGTCTCGTCGCACGTCGAGACCGAAACAAACCTCATGAACAACATCGCCGTCACGAACTCATTATCGGAATGGCTCAAGAACCCGGCCGTCGTCGAAAAGGATACCAACGGGCTCGCCCAGAACGACATCTTCCTCCGCTGGGACGGTTCTTTCGAAGATATGCCCGGTCGGCCCGAGGTCGCCGTACACTGGGAAGCAGACCCCAACTTCACAGACCAGGCAGAGCCTCCGAAATGGCCCTGCTTGACGGTCGAGCAAGACATCTCGAAGCGCACCTTCATCGGCGAGCTTCGTGGACACATCGGCTATAAGGAAGAATACATGAACGATCCTGACAGTCGATGGTCATCACTACGCCACGCTGAACCCTTTGTCTTCTTCCACCCTCAACTCCCCATATACATTGACGCTCGTCAGGAGGGCACCATGTTCCGCTACGTCCGTCGCAGCTGCCGACCAAACACGGAGATCCAAACCATCATTACCGACGGCACGAACTATCATTTCTGCTTCATGGCGACGAAGGACCTCCAGTCCGGTGAAGAGATCACTGTCGCATGGCAGACCGACGACACGATCAAGGCAATGTACGCCGAGAGAGGCATTGTGCACGGCGATGTACCCGCCGACATCAAGTACGCTATTGCCATGTGGGTGTCCAACGTGTTGGCCAACTGCGGCCCCTGCGCGTGCAACGGAGAAGGCTGTCTCATGGCCAGATTCGATCGACGTGGTCAGCCCCAACCTGTCGAACCCACCGAGACGGCTCCCGCACCTATCAAAGTGCCTAAAGCTCGCCGCAAAAAAACCAGCAACAACCTTTCTCCCATCGACCTGAACCGCAACAGCCACAGTCGCTCTGGTAGCGAAGCCCGGAAAGTCGAAGTCGAGGATGACATGACTGACACTCGCTCTGTCTCTGGCTCGTTCAGAGCTTCAGCCAGCCGAGACATCACTCCCGGCACCCACTACTCGGCTGTTATACCTGAAATGTCCGAGCGCGAAAAGAAGAAGCTCATGCGCGAGGAAGAAATGTTCCGACGACAAGAGGAGGAAAGTGGTCGACAAAAGAAGAAGCGTCACAGTGGCGCCACACCACTGCTGCCGCAGAGTAGCACGCTTTCTTCTTCAAAGCAACAATCGTCGGAACCTTCATCTTCACGCCGCGGTACCATCTCTAAAAGGCCGTCCAAGCCTTCGAGGTCAGGTAAGCAGTCGGAGTCGACGAGGCCAGTCTACGTCGATTCATCTGTGCAATGCGACATGGACAACGACGATCCGCCTGGGCCACCGATGCCCACTCCTCCAAAGAAGAAGCAGTACCTTTCTGTCACGCAACGGCTACTGCGGAGGTGCGCTTCCAATAATCTCAAGCGCAAGGCTGAAAGCGAGACGCCTGAAGATGCACCCACCACGAACGGAGTCCATCCAGATGAAGACATGGACATCGACAATGCAGACCAAAGCCCGACGAGCGTTGGCGCTGCATCAAGAGCCACTCCTCTGTCGCCAGTCTCTGTCAAGCACGCCGACGTCAATATGACTGAGGCTGCGCCTGTACATCCCGCTTCGCTGTCGCCTGCTTTCGGTCCAGTAGATGCAAACATGCAGGAAATGGATGATGAGCATACTCAGGCCACGCCTCCACCCAACGGCCATGCTGCCTCCTCATACAGCTCAGCAAGTCCATCCACATCAAAGTCTGGCCTCCCTTCACATCCACCAATGGACCCTCCACCCCCTCCATGGCCACAAAAAGACGTGCCGAGTATGGGTGAAGTGCTTCCTGCCTCTCCAGAGTTTAAGGATACCCGATTGGAGATGCATCTGACCATGCCTCCGCCATTGAACTCTGCAACTTCACCTACTCTCCTCTCCCAATCACCCGCAACGATGACACCTGGCCTTTCCAATATACCCCTCTTCTCGCCATCTGTCTCTGCGGCAGTGAACCCCAGTCCCGCCAGGAAGAAGCTGAGCTTATCCGACTACACAAAACGCAACAAAGTCCACCAGCCACGAGACATTTCACCCGCAGCCAGTCTGACGGACAGCGTATCAGCCAAAGACAAGGAAAGCATCTTGAACGGTGTCGCCGTCACAGACTCGCCAGCATCAGAGCAGGCCATCGATGCCGCAGTACCAGCTGGAAGTCAAGAGTCCGTGGTACCACCAGCTTGAAATAAAAAGGTTTTTGTAATATAGGGAGGTCAAATTCTGTCTTGAGCGTTCTTCGCTTCTCTTTCTTTTCTTAATGATCAAAAGGGAATAAAAGAGGTGGGATCTGCCGTTTTTATTTTTGTGTGGCTTTTTAAGCGTCTTCCTTCATTCTTCTTCTCCAACTTTATAGTTAACTGGTAAAACCTCGACACTCTGACTGTACGATGATGTTTCTCAACCGTTTTTTCTCTTCCTTCTTGTATGTGAAGTAACTCGATATGAGAATATGCTTGCGCATTAGGCAGCCTGCTCCTGCTCCTGCTTGTTTTCGTAATCAACCTTGGCCGAGCTAGAACAATGGGATGCTGCAACAACTATCCAGGGGCAATTTGCCTTTTTACTTTTTTGCTCTCCCCGAAACTTCGCAGCAGGGGTCAGTCTTGATGTGGTATTATGATGATGAGACCGAGTTCATTCGAGCTTGCTCAGAGACAAAAAATCATGAGCTTTGGTTCAAGCTTTGGTGTTGTTTTTAGCTGGACTTGTATGGCCGGGGGGTTTATCGGAATGTCTGCGTGATGTTTGCGGAAGCTTTTTACCATACAGGCATTGTACTTCAGAAACTCATACAGCAGAGCATTCTGCGGATAACGTGTCGGATCTATCGGTGTACGGAGACTTTTTTTTTTTTGCTGACGCGTCCGGACTTTTTTTGAACGATACATATGATCCCGTCTATCTATATTAGGACTTTGCTTCAACAAAAGGCACTCTGGGAGACTGAGTCCTTTTGATCTAGGAGGTCAGAGGCGGACCATTTCTCGACGATGGTGTGGTTGAGGTGTCTTCTGGCCGATGATTCGAGTAATCCTTATTGACCTTCTCGGGTACTGTCTCTACACAAGAAGCGCCTGTATGATCTCGATATTGAGGATCGATCACGATAAGCATGATATCACGCTCTCGACGACGCTGGGAGAGATGTTGAGATCGCTGCATGTTGTGAAGTTTTTGATTACACAGCAAGGAAAAGAGTGCATCATGAAGGTGAAAGAGAGAATGAGAGATGCGAGTATAGCTGAAGTGAGCCTCTGACACTTGTTCACAACTCCCTGGAAGATGGTAGATGTCACCAGTCTGAATAGTGACATGCCTCTACACAGCTAGCTATTGACGTCCGTATCTCCGAGGATTTCCCAAAGCCAATTGGCGACGATACTCACGCATACGTTCAATTAGCCTTACGACCTCTTTTGCGAAAAAGAAAAGGTCAGCAAAAAGGCAACAGCGATACAACACACAAACAGGACTCACTCTCGTAATGATCCACAGGAAACTTGATCCCTGCGGTAGTAAACTCACCACCCAATTTCTTCATCCTGTCCGCACTTTCTTGCTCCCTAGTACTGCTGTCACGTCTTACCCTATCATTGTGTTCTGCTGATTTTGAATAGTACGCTGCCTCCCAGTCATCAATCATGACGGACTTTAGCTGTCGGATTAGTTCTGAGTCTTGCTGTAGCAGCTTTTCGAGTGGTAGCATAATGCCATCACTGCATAAGGATATACGGAGATGCTGCAGTTGGTTAGAGAGGAAGTCTTGAGACATAATGCCAGGAGTGAGTTTGTGCAGTAGTCTCTCGTTGCTATCAAGGGTCGTGAGGGAAGCGTAGTTATGTAAAAATCCAGAGGCTTGCGCGCATGCAGAAGGTGAGTTTTTGAGTGTGAGACCGCGAGGCTCGGTGCTCACGCCCCACTCATGCCAGATGTCGCGTTTCATGCTCAGACTCTCCAAGCTGTGGTGATGTGAGTATATGATTTTCTTGATGTGCTGTAAGTTCCAGTCTGATTTTGGTATATCATAGCCAAGGGTCTTCAGAACAGTGCAACGGCTAAGCAGATTCTCCAAGATTCGAGGATGAACGGCGCACGAGTGTGATTGGAGGCTCTTGAGAGTCGTGGAGAAAGACTGTGTGGATGTGTATCCATCTTGTTCTTGGATGTACACCTCAAACGGCCATTCGAATCTTGCCGCATAGAGGAAATGCAGACTTAATAGAGGGAGAACGATAGACAGTGGATAGCCCTGATAATGGTCAAGACCAAAGTTGTCCAATTCATAAAAATATTCGTCGTTCCAGTGTGGGTACACATGTACTGAAGTCAGATGTCGAAGGTAGGACAGAGTCTTTATGAAACTTGGTGGTGAAGTAGGCCGTGCGAAGTCCTCAGAGTCGTAATTCGGCATCACTAACTCCATGTGCTCGACATGGGTGATCAAAGTGAACAAGAGGGCGACATCAGCATCCTCTTGGATATCTGACAGCGCATAGAACCATGACTCCCGTTCCTGAGCTGTAATGTCCAGTTTTGCCAAATGTTTCTGGTACAGTGAAAGTAGTTGCGGCGATGGAATCGCTCCATGACTCGGTTCGCCATCAAGCAACGCAGTAAAAGTACCATCTCCAGGAACGGACTAGTAGGAAAGCTCTCTTCGTCCTTGTCTTCAGGGACGTGATCGGTAAGTATATGCTCCAAAGTGCCAGCCTGGAGCCATACTTCCACAACTATATTGCGAACACAGCATGCAAGATCCGGTCACCCCAACAAGGTCTGCAAGTAGCTATGTACAGATCTTAGTTCAAGTGGCGCTCTGATGGTATCAGGTTTGAAATAGTTGCGGCAGAGCAAAGGTTCTGCTGCTATACGCAGTCGTCTGGAAGTCCGGCAGAGTTTTGCGAGGTTAGACCATGATTGGTGAAGTACAGCGAGGTGAGCAAGCGATGTTTTACGGTCTCCATCCAATGGTTTCAGTGCGAAATCTTCGAAGATCAGGGTGAGTATTTCTAGAGGTAGATCGCGGAGCATTTTGTGGACGTACTGTCGCTCGATCTCTGCGACGGGGATGAGAAGCAACGAGGTTGGCAAGAACAGACCTGCAATTTAGTCTGTTGTACATGCCATGTTAGTCACAGTTGTCATGAAACACCCGCGCTTGTTCGACGCTGTAGCTCAAGGCCACCCATTTTTTGGGCGCTTGCGGTGGGTGACTCGGTGAGCGAGTTGGGCAATAATGCCAAGATGAAGTACCGACCCATCGGGAATGGGAGAAGAGGCATAGTAAGATGCAAAATGAATTCGAGGGTCGAAAGGCTTTTGAGAAGATCCTAGTTGGGCTGCATCTGAAGTCGACAGCTGTGTTGCCCTCCGCCGAGAACCCCATCATCGCGAAAGTTATCATGTCTCGCCGTAATTTTTGAACTCATCTCTTCCCTTTGGTGATCAGACTCGTGGTTCTCGAAGAAAGGTACCCTTGCAGATCGAGGGCTTTCGCAGACTTGCTTTGTAGCAGAAAATAACACCACATTAATGCACATCAAGACTTGAGAGAGCGAGCCTGTCGAAGTAGTTGTCTAAGTGTCTTCAGGCTAGACACTTTTCAACCGTTCCTGCTCCGTAATGTTCCTCTCTGAACTTGGCAAGCGCTGTGCTAAGCTTGACATCCTCGTACTCATTTGGAATCCCGATGATCTGCTCAATGGCCATCTTCAAAGCACTTTTGGCTCCTATTACGTAATTCTCTCCAGGGAACTCGATACCCTTCAGACCAGGTGCTAGTGTAAGTATCAGATCAATGTAAGAGAGGGCGCCTTGCAAAACTTCGTCGTACTCTACAAAGTCCCTGTCAAACATGTGAGTATATTAATTTTCTGAAAGCAGCAGGTTTCTCACCAATAGGACGTGTTATGGTCGCCGATATTCAGTAACTCCAGCCTTTCTAGTTTGGGAAACACCACAGGCGTGATTCCCTCGAATCTTCTCCATGTTCGTGGGTTCTGCTCCCAGCCTATCGTAAGTCTTTCCAGATATCGACAAGCAAGACCAACAGCAGACACGGAGTATTCAGTGAGCCCTTCGCTGATGAACCCTAAGGCTAATTTGCGTAAGTTAGGAAACTTCGTGATCCACTGACCGAGTCGATCATCATCTAGCCAGTCGAGCATTGGTGGCTCCTCATCTTCCCAACGACCGACGATACTCAAAACACTCAGATTGGGCAGAGAAGTAAGAGCCATGAACTCGACTGACCCCAGACTATGTTCTGGCCAAAGCGACAAACGAAGTTCGGTCAAGTTGGCGAATCGCGTCAGTTGGCGGCATATACTTCCCTCATAGAATTCCGGGAGGGCCATCTCCAAAGTCTGCAGGGCTTCGGTTGCAGTCGAGAGAGCAAGCGCTAGGAAATCTCCATGTCCACTGACGCTTAAGCGAGTCAGATTGGGACTTGGAGAAAGCGGCTCGTCGATGAAGCCAAGAATCTCTCCTAGGTCGACCTCGTCTATGTCCTTGACCAGTTTGAGATTATCAAAACAACCACACTTGAGAAGCCGTGCTAGGGTTTCATTCGTGCGGACTTCAAACACAATCCCGTCAAACGCAGGTGTGACCCGACGAGACAGGATGTCCTCAGCGATCTCGACTGTGTCTAGGCAAGGATGCTTCACCAGAAATTGCATCAATGCCTCGTAATCTTCGACTTCTGCAGTCTCTTGTAAAGTGACGTGGGACAGTTTGGTGCACTTACTCAAAGCCTGGACTGCAGGCGCACTGAGCCAGCCTGTAAATCTGATAGACCGCAGACATTGTCCCAGAAGTGGACAAAGCAGCCCATCATCAGGTGTGCTGCCCATGATTCGGAGGCCCTCAAGCATTGGCATCGTGAGCGTTGATAAGAGCTCTTTGCAGACCACATCATCGCCATCTATGACGATTTTACGAATCTTGTTGGCATAGAATTGACGACGGCCACTGTGCTTAGAAGGGCAAATCAGAGCTTTCAGTTCGGGCTTGCGCCACAAATGATCGACTAGACCTTCGAACCACTCTTTGTTGACATGGACTGCATTGTAAAGAGTTGGAATATCGCCCTCGAGGCAACCGAAAACATGCGTGCGGAGCTCGGGCGGCAGGTCGTCAAACGCAAACGTCGAGTGGGACCGAGATGCATTACAATTCATCTCGACGTCTGGAAGTGTGAATAATGCTCAAGGAATTGCAAACTGCACTATGTGACTCCGGTAACAGTGGGCAAAGATGAGTCATGTTGCGAGAAGACAAGGGGGACGACGACTGCTTGGGCGGCTATCTGAGTTGACCGATTGCATTTCCTCTTTGGGCCTAGTAAGCTTCGACCCTTTGCAACTTCCTTGTCGACCACATCTCCCAATTCGCTCCGAGAGCCTGTCTACCGTCAACCAATTCTCTCGCCCTAGATAGGCCGGTCAAGTCGGAGAAACGCATTGTCTTATACCAGACATAGGTAAGCAGACTGGATCAGTCTACTCGTTGTGCAGTCCAACTTTGCCTGCGGTCTCTGTTGCAATTCTGTCTCTTGCTCTTCCACCAAGTCTTCCTTGTATCTGGCTAGCAATTTTCTATCTAGTACAGAGCCCTTTAGAGAAGAGGAACCTCCAGTGACCAGTTCATAGGCTGTGTTCATCGAATGTGCGAAGCATCCATGACCATGTTCACAATGGTCCATCCAGAAGTCTTCACAGCCGTAAATTTGGACCTGCTCAAGACTTGGAAGAAGCCTTGAGGCAAAGTCCAGATATTCTACCGCGACTTTCGTATGAGCTCCGTCATTCCCTGATCTGTGGAAGCGTCAGTATCTCTAATCTGGCTGTCTGTGTTCTGCGCGCGATGCGCCGTTCTGAGCGGCCATGTCGCTGATGGTATTGTCGTGGTGATTGGGAATTGAGGTCTGCGATAGGACCTGATGGTTTGCGCACAGTGCGTTATCGTCTTCAGCCATGATGGTGTTGTTGTTGTTGTTGTTGTTGTTGTAGGAAACGAAGTGCTCTGGCGAGAAAAGCGATGGTTATGCGCAGCAGAATGCTTGGCTGGTGAAGTTGGAAGGTGCGGTTGAAGGAAGCTGATGCGGAGTGGGAAGGTTCAGATTGTCTGGTGAGAAGAAAGCTGAGTGATGAAGAAGGAAGTGAACGATTTTTCGTCCGCTACACTCATGGGTCTGTGTACTGGAAGGAACGACCGCCCAGGTGAAATAAAGAGATATCGAGACGGTGACGCTTTCTGTACCTTTATCTTGGGTGTTTTTAAATGCGATGTCTTATTCACGATGCGATCAGGGTCTGATAAATGAGAATGTCGAACGCAATGGTCTGAGAACAGAACTTAGTAGAGCCTAGCCTTTCCTCCCATGCGTATGTGGATCTCGTTCCCTCCATGTGTTATCTCCTGATCCGCTTCTACCTGATGAGCATAACCCTCCGCAAGTCTTTTGTCTCTTCAGCCTTCGATTTTAATTCTTACGAGGGTTCGGCCCTGTGACGGCTGCTTGCTCCATTCACAGCAGAGTTCAGCTCAACCCGCCATTCCAGTGGTTCAATGCTGTTTAGCCGTTGAATGCAGAGGGTGCGAAGGCTAGGCAACGACTCACGGACAAGCAACAAGGCCGCTGGTACCAAAGATGTGGTGATTTCCCTGTGGAGTCTGTCAGCAAAAATTATAGCATGGTCGTTGGAGCAAGTCTTACTCTGAGGCCAGGAGTACGTCGTGTGTAAGTGGATTTGTTCGCCTAACTCGACCGAGTTCCAGCACCTCTAGTTTGGAGAGAGTGGGCATCCGACCAGACAACGACTTCCATGTTTGCAGGTCATGCTCCCAACCTAGCATGCATGTGACGAGGTCGGGACAATTGTAAGCAATCGACGCGATGGCACGCTGTGTGAGCTTCCATCCCCATTGCAGCTTCAGTTAATGCAGCCGAGGAAATCTGGAGATCCAAGAAGCGAAAGTCACGTCAGTCAGGGAGACGTTCGACTGGGTATTGTGCTGACGACGTCTCGTAGATCTAAGTGAGAGACTCTCGAGATGGGTCATACCAGTCAGAGCATCAAGATCTGCTGTTGTCGTATCCCACCTGGAGAATAGAGATAGGAATGTGAGGTTCGTGAAGGCACTTGCAATCGACGTGTAGGAGGGTGAAGCCAGTGCTCTGACCTGGCATTTTTACCGCTTCTCTGTTGACAAAAGATGTCACTAGTGAGCAAAATACAATATGTTTTATATACCATACATGTGATGGTTCAAGATTTCACCTACACATGGCTTCATCTACGATATTAGGACAATCGTAAGAGCCAGAAGAACGTTCAGAGGCCAACGAGACATGAGGCACATTGCAAGTACGACTGACACGACCTCAGTCGTATGCTTGTGCATCTTGGGGAAACGCTGTCGAAGATGGAGAAGAGAAGGAGAGGCAGATGGAGATTAGACGGAGATGGTACGGGCTAACCCCGGTATCGGCTTAGTGCATTAACAAGCTTCAGAACGTCATGGAACGATTAGATTGAAGCTGTAATACACGAGGAGCATTGATCACACGAGAAGAGGCGCAACCACCAGCACAAGAACTCGTTCTCTCCACACACTTTCCAGGCACTGACTATTGGCTACTCTGCCAGCCTGTCCTTTCTGTTTCGTTGGTCACGCACACAACATGTTCAACCGGCAATGCAGAACAGCGCTGCAATCGTCGCAGCGTCTGTACGCCACTTCGCGATTCCACCTTGCCACGGCCTGCAACTACTCGACCGCTCCCCGTCGCATTCCCCTGACACCGCTGTCTCTTCGCCACTCGTCCCTCGCCGCATCGCGCTCCCTTAGTACAACGGTCGCACGCAGGAAAGACGACTCGTCCAAGAAGGTCGACCCAGAAGAGGAGGCACAAGACTTGGAGAACAAGGACAACAAGGACCACAAAGACCCGTTAGCCGAGATCCTCAAGGACGACTCGCACGCAAAGGAGTCTACACCCATCCCCGACGGCCGAGGAGCCTCTTCGGCAGGAGGCGACGGTGCAGCAGCGGGCGGCGAGAGTGGAAGCGGCGGTAGTGGACGCAAACGCAAGGGCGGCGAGAAGGGTCTCGTCAAGCCTTCAGTGCCTGACGTCTATCCTCAAGTCCTCGCCATCCCAATCGCCCAGCGGCCACTCTTCCCCGGCTTCTACAAGGCCATCACCATCCGCGACCCCAACGTCATTGCCGCTGTGCAAGAGCTGCTCAAGCGTGGCCAGAGCTATGTTGGTGCCTTCTTGCTGAAAGACCCCGAGTCCAACACAGATGTCATCAACGATCCCAGCGAAGTCTACGATGTCGGTACTTTCTGTCAGATCACCGGAGCTTTCCCCGCCGGCCATGGCGATGAGAAGGCCCTCCAGGCCGTCCTCTACCCTCACCGCAGAATCAAGCTCACCGACTTGATGCCTCCCAAGAAGGGCGAGAAGGGAGAGAAGACCATCGAGGAAGCTCCCGCCGTCGCTACTGCCACCATCGAAGCCGCAGAGCCTGCCGAGAAAGTCGAGAAGCCCGAGACCGACGTCATCGAGTCCAACAAGGGCGATGTGACTGCCAGCTTCGAGGAGTCTCACATCGAGACACCCGGAGAGAAGAAGCCAGCCGCTCATTACGAGCCCACCGACTTCCTCAAGACATGGCAGGTCAGTCTGGTCAAGGTCGACAACCTCGCCGACGAGCCCTTTGACAAGCGCGCTCCTACCATCCGCGCCTTGATCTCCGAGATTGTCAACACCTGCAAGGAGATTGGCAGCGTCAACCAACTCTTCCGCGACCATGTTTCCGCCTTCGCCATGTCGCAATCCGCCGCCAACATCGCCGACGAACCTGCCAAGCTCGCTGATTTCGCCGCTGCCGTTTCTGGTGGCGAGATGGAAGAGGCCCAAGAAGTTCTCACAAGCCTCAACATCGAGCAGAGACTCAGCAAGGCCTTGGAGATCATCAAGAAGGAATACATGAACGCTCAGCTCAGCAGCAAAATTAGCAAGGATGTTGAGAGCAAGATTCAGAAGCGCCAGCGCGAATACTGGCTCATGGAGCAGATGAAGGGCATCAAGCGTGAGCTTGGTCTCGAGACCGACGGCAAGGACAAGCTTCTGGAAGGATTCAAGGAAAAGGCCAACAAGCTGGCCATGCCCGACGCCGTCAAGAAGGTCTTTGACGAGGAGATCAACAAGCTCGCACATCTCGAGCCTGCTGCGTCGGAGTTCAACGTTACAAGAAACTACCTCGACTGGCTGACCCAGATTCCCTGGGGCAAGCGCAGTGCCGAGACTTTCGGCATCAAGAACGCCATGAAGGTGTTGGATGAGGATCACCACGGTTTGAAGGACGTCAAGGACCGCATTCTCGAGTTTATCGCCGTTGGCAAACTTCGCGGCACTGTCGAAGGTAAGATCCTGTGTATGGTCGGTCCTCCCGGTGTCGGAAAGACTAGTATCGGAAAGTCGATTGCTCGCGCATTGAACAGACAGTACTACCGCTTCAGCGTCGGTGGTTTGACCGATGTTGCTGAGATCAAGGGTCACCGCAGAACATATGTTGGTGCCCTGCCCGGTCGCATCATCCAGGCCCTCAAAAAGTGCCAGACCGAGAACCCACTTATCCTCATCGATGAGGTTGACAAGATTGGCCGCGGCCACCAAGGCGATCCGTCGTCCGCCCTCCTCGAACTCCTCGACCCCGAACAGAATAACTCTTTCCTCGATCACTACATGGACGTACCCGTCGACCTTAGCAAGGTCCTCTTCGTCTGCACAGCAAACATGACCGACACCATCCCCCGCCCTCTCCTCGACCGTATGGAGATGATAGAATTATCCGGCTACGTCGCCGACGAGAAGATGGCCATCGCCGAACGCTACCTCTCACCCGCCGCAAAGGACCTCTCCGGTCTCAAGGACGTCGATGTCGAAATCGAGAAAGAAGCCATCGCCGAGCTCATCAACAAATACTGCCGCGAATCCGGTGTGAGAAACCTGAAGAAGCAGATCGAGAAGGTCTACCGCAAGTCCGCTCTCAAAATCATCACAGACCTCGGCGAAGATGCCTTTCCCGAAGAGAAGGCCCTCACACCAGAGGGTAAGGAAGCACAAGAGGCAGCCGCAAAGGATACCTCAGACGTTAAGGAGACACCCACGAATATGGAGAAGGAAACCACAGAAACACCTCGCGTTGCTCTTTCCGTACCTTCGTCGGTCAACGTCCGCATCACAAAAGACAACTTGAAGGATTACGTCGGTCCTCCCGTCTTCACAGCCGACCGCCTTTACGAAACCACACCACCAGGAGTAGCCATGGGCCTAGCCTGGACAAGCATGGGTGGTGCAGCCCTCTACGTCGAGACAATTCTCGAATCCGCTCTCTCACACGCCTCCCGCCCCGCCTTCGAACGTACCGGAAACCTCAAGGCCGTCATGAAGGAATCAACCTCAATCGCCTACTCATTCGCCAAGGGCTTCTTGGCTGCACGCTTCCCAGATAACAAGTTCTTTGAACATGCACGAGTGCACATGCATTGTCCCGAGGGTGCTGTGCAGAAGGATGGACCCAGTGCTGGTATCACCATGGCGTGTTCGCTTATCTCACTCGCTCTGGGCAGGAGTTTGGAGCAGACTGTCGCCATGACTGGTGAGCTTACTGTTACTGGTAAGGTTTTGCGCATTGGCGGTCTCCGCGAGAAGACTGTTGCGGCAAGGAGAGCAGGAGCCAAGATGGTTATCTTCCCCAAAGATAACCTGAGCGATTGGCTGGAGTTGCCTGAGGTAAGTCTACACGCCCTTTCTGCCCTGATTCGAACACATTACTGACTTTAATCTACAGAACATCAAAGAGGGCATTGAAGGCAAACCAGTAGCATGGTACAGCGAAGTCTTCGACCTCGTCTTCCCCAGCGTCGACGCAAAAGCCGCAAACACCATGTGGAAGCAAACGCTCAAGAAGGAGAAGAAGGAAAAGAGAGAAAAGGAAGACAAGGACAAGGAGTATGATTCTGATTAGATCTCCCTTGTTTTAAAGTCTCGCTGTATAGACGTAGAGACTTATGCTCTAAGATGAACAGAGCGTAATTGGTGTTGGCGTTCCTTTTTTTTCTTGTTTTTCTTTCTAGCGACAATTGTTTTTCTTTTTCATCTTGTGTTTTTTTTCCATATCATCGGAACCACTACCTACTGTATAAAATCTCTTCTTTACTTTATCATACTTTACTTTCTCTGCTTCTCGCCACAGATGATATCTTGATCCATGTAAGTATATGAGATCAAGAATCGACTTCTTCGCTCGTTGACTCTAGAAGAGTACAGTATCTACCCACTTTCCCCCTTCGCTATCGTGACCATTACAGCAGAATTTCTTTAGTGATCCAGATGCTAGTTTTCAAGATCTAGTGGGCTAAAAGTCCAGGATCAAGTTCTTTTTTTTTTTTTTGCAGAAGTGGAGGAACGTTTCGACTGGAAGATGCAACTGACGTGGAGAAGAAACGACCCACAGATGAGGAAGGTTCGAACTGTGGATGAGAAGAGAAAGGAGCGACTGTACGATTCACTAGCCAAGGAGGAACTATCAGGTGGGAGAGAAAGGAGCGACCAACTAATTCAGAATGTTCCATGATCTGGGAGAGGAAGGGCGTTGGAAAATAGGGGTATAGGCATCGGGTAGCGATAGGCACCATGGAGAAAGGAGCTTTGATACACGCCTTCTTCCACCATCTGTCTATCTATAATGTTCTCATAACCTCGGCCTTGTCCGATCACCTCCGTCAAGTCACCACAAGTTCTTGACAAGCTCCATAACAGCATCATATTGCTTGCCACTCTCCGCCCTCGTACATGTCTTCGTAATGGTATGTGCCTCCTTCTCATCAACTTTGTACTCTGTCAATGTACTGTTCAAGCCCAAGCTTTCTACAAGCTTCAAGATGGCCTCACCCACAGCTTCACCATCCTTTACGTCGTCCCCAGACTTGGTAAGAGCGAAGAAAGGGCATAAGCGCGAGATCTGAGAGGCTGCGGAAGCATCGGTGGACGCTTTGAGTTTTACAACGTGGCCCAGAGTCATGCAAGATGTTATGCCGTGGGGGATACCATAAGGCGATCCCAGAGCGTAGCCGAGGGTGTGACTTAAACCCAGCCCACCTTTTACGTTCAAGCCCAGGAAGCCTAGGGATGCGTAGCTCGCCAATTGCAGCTTCGTGATGATGTCCTCGTCTTTGGGGTTAGACTTGTACTTTGGCAGGTAAGTGAACAAGTCATGGGCAGCTATTAATGCCATCTGGCGACAAGGTACTTCTGTGCTTGTGGGGTGATACATCAATTCTACCGCGTGGTCGAGAGCACGGAGACCTGTGCTCATCCACAATTTCTCGGGTGTCTCGAGAGCAAACTTGGAATCGTAGAGGATAGCATGGGGAGCTAATTCGGCATGCGCAACTCCAGTCTTTTGACCACTCTCAGTCGTGTAGCCAGCGTTGAATGTACATTCTGCGGCAGACAGAGTGGTGGGAATGGCA
Source organism: Aureobasidium subglaciale EXF-2481 (assembly GCF_000721755.1). NCBI lineage: Eukaryota > Fungi > Ascomycota > Dothideomycetes > Dothideales > Saccotheciaceae > Aureobasidium > Aureobasidium subglaciale. The sequence goes on from NW_013566995.1 coordinate 78,573, forward strand.
ATGTGATGGAGGAAACGACCAGACTTTTCGTTCAAGCGGTAGGAGATGGCCTTTGCGCTGTCGATGGGAGAGCCGCCACCGATACTGATGATGGTATCAATGCTGCTGTCATTCTGAACGGCATCTGTGGCTTTATCGAGCTCTGCTACTGGAGCGTGTTGTTTGATGTTGGAGAAGGTGCCCGCATGACGAGATCCCAATTGTGATTCGACAGATTTGATCAGAGAGGTTTTGTTTGCGAGCGAGGAGCCAGTGATGATGAAGGCCTTCGAATCATCTGTGGGTAGGCATTCCAACAAATGCTTGGACACACAGTCGGCACCGTAGAAGAGCTGTTGAAGATGGGTAGGCTTCCATAGGCCGGAGAGAGGCGATTGCGATGATTCGGTCATTTTGGATTTGTGTCTGACTTGCTTCAGGGTGCTGAGGTATGTTGATCTGGATTGTCTAGAAGGAAGCGGTGAAGAGGCAATGGTTATCGTCCTCGTCGTGGAAGCTGTCGGCAGTCGTGAACCCCACCATGAGGAATGACGCAATGTACAGCTCTGACGGCTGCCTCGGGTAAGGAGTTGCAATAGATTATTTCGTGATAGATTGGACATTGTGCAAGACGACGTGTACAGTCTGTCTACTATACCTCTGTCAACGTCCTTACCTGGCCTTGTCAAACAGAAGCTCAATAAGAGAAGATGTTTGGTCCGATAGCCATCTTGCTCTCTTCAGTAGTGGGGAAGAGCCGTCACCCGTGGGACCGTCGATCCCCGAGGCAAGCTGCTGCTGCTTGTGCAACATAACATCTTGCACTGCACGCCTTCCAGCCCATCTTTCTTTCAGTAGCCTGTCAGCGTAGCACTTTTGCCAAATACTGTCCAGACATGGCAAGTTTTCCAATACTACCACTCATCTCGTGTAAGAGTTTGTGCACACCGCTCGCGCTCGGCCTTGTCTCTGCTCTTTCTTTGTGCATTATTTGCCATGCCGGGTTTAACGGGACGGTCGGTATGAAGCAAGCAAAGAAGCTCAAGACATGCTCATGACCTACCTACCTGCCCGGCTCGTCGTTCAGACAAAGTGACGTTCTCTGCCGCGAAACCCGTCAACGCTATTGCGGAGATGTATGAGACAAGAGGCGTCCTGGAGCAACCAACGGTATATGAACCGTCATAAAACAGTACAGCGATCTGTATTTCACAGACCGCCAGTCGCAGCAAAGTCGCCTCGCACAAGTAGCAAACCAGACAGGAGACAGCAAGGGCAAGAGAGAAATGCCACACAAAGCCATGCTTGCATCGCCATCCCGTGTGTTTGGTGGCACAAGACTATCGATTTCATTGCGACGAGAAAAATTGTATTTTTAGTCAAAGAGTCGCGCGACTGTAAAGGGCCAGAAATGTTAAGGCCCACCTTTGCGCGTAGAACTGCATTCGCAATTGTGCACGCGACGGACTCACGGGCCTCTTTTGACGTGAGCCGTCACGACGCGAGAAACAGTCGTCCACCATCCATGGTCCAAACAAGCCCGTTGAGCAAAGTCAATTGGCTTCCTGTTTCAAAATTGCAATAGAGTCGGTCGCACAGAGTGATGTATGCAGAAAAAGGCAAGTGGCTGTGTCGATTGGCAAAAAGAAGGCAGAAAGAGGTGTGGGAAGCCTGAGAATAACATAACATGAGCCAGCCAAACAGATGGTCAAGATGGGTTCGGGATATGCATGCATGTCGCGTAGGAATATCAAGTTTATCAAGCAAAGCAGGGACCCGACGTGCTGCTGCGCGCGCATTGGGTGGAGACTCAGCCCCTGTTTTGTGCATCCCCCGGCGCGCGCTGCCCATGCTGGTCTAGGTATGAGCAGTGCGTGGGGTCCATGTAACCGGGCAACTTTTACCTCTGATGCATATCCCACTGCTACCGAGAATAGCAATGACGTGCATTTGGATTGCCGTCCGCCGTGCGATTCAATTATCCATTTAAGAACGTGGCCCTTCCCGCCTTGCCATTTTTCTTGCTTCCTATCTATACGCGACTTTTATACCAAACGCCCGACCAACACTTCATCTGAGCATCGATCAATTCAAGCATACATCGAATTGCCTTATACATCAACGACCACCATACCTTGACGCGACGCGTGCCTTGATCAAAACTTTTACCAAGAAAAAACCCATCATCCCAAAGAACATCAAGATGCTCTTCTCTCCCATCATCATCGCCGCCGTTGCTCTGCCCCTCTTGGCAGCCGCATCACCAATCGAGCTTGAACGACGCGCTGGAGGCCCTGCCATCGTCCCTCTCGCAGCAAACTGCACCCTCATGAACCCTCTGCCCCACGCTTCTCAACACCCCGGCAACGCCAGCATCTCAGGCTACAAACCCTCCTCCTCTTTCTCATCCTCAAAAATCTTCTCTTGGTACATTCCCCAACCCGACTTTATCAGCCAAGAAGCCCGCTGGTCAAATTGCATCCAGCAATGCAACGGCCTGAGTGGCTGTGTCTCAGCATACATGGCCTACAATGCCCCTCTTCCTAAGGGCTGGCTGGGTCTTCCTGGTGGTGAGCTCGAGGTTGGCTGCTTCATGTTCAACCGCACCTTGACACCGCTGGACTTCGAGGTCGCCCAGAGTGGACAGTATGTCAATGCTACTGCTGGAAACATCTACTGCCCCAAGCCTGCTACCGCAACCGCAAATTCGGGTGCGAAGTCAACTGCTACAAAGAAGACTTCCAAGACCCCTGTCAAGGTCGTTGCTTGATTGGACTGTTCTCCGCAGCTTTCTTACACGACACACTCCGACCTCTTCCTCCTTTCTCTTCCTCTCTCCTCCTCGATTGAGCGACTCGTCATTCCTTTTCCTGGCATTCTTTCTTCACAAGCATCACTCATACTCGTTTGCATCTGGGTAATCGGATTGAAAGCATGGCTGGATAATGGAAGGTGGGGCAAGGAAAAGGGACTTTTACGACATCGGCATGAACACCACATGCAATAATGATTAATGGCTTATCTCTTTCGTATTCTTATGGGGGCAAACGGAAATGGCGTTCTCTCCTGAACTAGATCAGTGTCACTTTTGACAATATGAACACTTGTTCTCCATCATTTGTGTCTTCTGATCGGGTGACCTTGTGTTCTTGTAGCATGCAGATGACCCATTGCTGGGATAAAAGATAGTAGTCGTTGCGCATCATACTCAGACACGCAAAGAAGCAGATCTGCACGTTGAGTAAACAAGGTCATTGTCGAAGTCATTTGGTTGCTATTCAGTATTCTTGTCACTTGTGTCTCTTGTTCTCTGTCAAGGTCCCACTGTTGGCGAATATAGCTATCTTCATCACTCACTGCCCTGCCACTCTCATCAAATCTCAAAACGAAAGACTGCCACCACCTCCTCTGTGATTCGAAAACTCGACCCACCCTACCCATATAACCTCTCAAGTTCACCATCGTTTCAATACAAAGCAGCAATGGCCTAATGGTCAAGGCGCCCTCACCATCACATGTCTTGCAAACGCAAGCATAATCACCGGAACCCCTTCTCTTGGCCTCGCTCGAGAACTGATCCCTCGAGGAAAACAGATCAGGAGATAACCGCCAGCGGAGAACTTGACAACACAAGCGATACTGCTGGCGGGAAAACGGGGCGATGGATGGATATGGGGGACATGTAGGTTCGAATCCTACTTGCTGCAATCAAGTTTCTTTTTTGCTTCATCGTGTGGAGGTGTAAGGATGATTTTATGTCTCTTGCCCTTGGTAATGAGTGAATTCAACTTCTACATACTCTATGAAGTGTAGGGGATTATCTCGTCACTTTGGTCATGTGTATGATCGTATACGTCGTCTGCGATTCTATGCCTGTTCGGTGGAACATAGTCCACCAATCTGAAGAACTCTGCCATTGCAGGATGTCTCGCCGCATCTGAGATGTTGAACGGCAGGCTTCCCTCAAAGATTGCTCTTGTCAGTACATTGTCCAGTTTCTCCTTTCTTCGGTGAGCGGCACGGTGGGCGAATGCTACTGCTCGCTCAGGCACCGACTCTGGATGATTGTTGTGGGGTTGAGGCCGAGCACGAGGTGGAGGTGCCGTTGCTGGCGCTGTTGGCGAAGGGGCAGAGACATCGTTCATGGGCGTATCAGTCTCGAGACTACGGTTGTAGTCACGAATATCGTCGAGAGGGGTAGAGAGTTCTTCTCTCCTTACAGTATCCAATCCATCCAGTAATGTCGGCAATGAAACGTCAAACTGTCTTCGCTGAGGTGTTTGCTGTGTGACGTATCCACCATTGCCATTCCCACTATACGTAGCTGTTCTTCTTTGCGGTCCGTGAAGAAGTTCCTCGGGTACATCGTTCAATTCTTCATCGTTGTTTGCAGCCAGCTCGGCCAGATAACGATGAAAGTCTACGCATTGTTGAAGATGCTTGACTTTTCTGCTTGCGACACTGCGGGCGAGACGCTTGCTTTTGCAGTGCCGGCATTCGACTATTACTTGTTTTCCGGTGCTTTCGACTTGGTCGAATTGCATCGAGGCGTAGCCTTCTGGTCGGGGCATGGTTGCGTACGTGGTAGGCTACTAAGAGACGATGGAGGATGATGGTATAGATTTTCTGTGAAAAGTGCTATGAGCTTGAGTACCTCCGACACTTCCAGTCCATGACATGCTGTTGCATTGTGGGCGGCAATTAAGTTATGCAGGCAGATCACTTCTTGTGATGTTATGACGGTCGGGATGGAACTTCGCCCAGACGTGTCATTTCTCACAGAGGGCGTCACCGCTGGAAAGGCATGATCAGATGTGACAAGAGGTTGAGGCAAACTCACGGGTGGGAATTGGTGCTCGTAGGCGACCAGGATTTGGACCTTGGTATTGAAGCAAACGCGTCCGCGACGGTGGTGATGCGCGTTGTGGGTGTTGACGACGCGTTCTCGACGAGCGACAGGTTGGAAATGCCCAAGTGGTCTGTGCTCTACATCTTGTCTAGAGCATGACCCTGCGCTCATCTTCCGACACCTCTTTTGTCCAGAGAACGCCTCGATAATGCTCTGTTGATGTCATATCTTTGCACAATGTGCAGTGGAGAGATAGGGTCAATGTTCACTCTCGGGATTGAGACATGGACAGACGTCATATTCTGGACGTGAGATATGATTAACGTCGGCTTGGTCAGTCTGAAGTTCCAATGGAGATGGCTCTAGGGCGTCATATCTACGCAAGTAAACATAGCACTGATAAAATCAATGTCTGGTTCACAGCGATGGAAACATGAATGAGGTATCAGAATCATTTCATTAAGTTGATCAGAATGTAGCCTGTCTTGTCCTTCATCCCCAGTCCATAACGCTTTCCGTAGTCATGTCGTAATCAGTCGTAAAAGGTTCATGCTGTATCACCTGACGTTCAATCGTCCTCTTCACAGGCAAGAGACTGGAAGATTCGTCCCACGTTCAAAGATATTGTTGGCGCATTGTTCAGCGGAAGCAGTTGAGCTTGCCGAAGGAGAAGCGGAAGGGAGCACGACGAGGACCATGCTTGTCGACGATGACACCACCACCTAAAGAGCGAGTCAGCGAAATTCTTGGACAATATTCGAAGATAGGTCAAGCTTACCGGCGTGCTTGCCGCCCCAGCCCTTGGTCCACATGAAAGGCATTTTGCTTTGATAGAGTTCTTGGTAAAGCTTGAGATTCTGTTTGGCGATCTGCTTTGAGAGTGCAGCGTTGATTGCCGAGTTTTCGGAATGTGTTCGAGGTTGTTGTGATGAAAGTGGAGGATTGATGGAGTTGATAATTTGTTCGGCGAGGAGGTAGGCGATATATCAAGGTAGGACCATCAACTTTTACCTGTTGAACAGAGACCTGCTTTCCTGTGTTGATCGTGAGGCTGGGAGGTTGTGAAACTAGGGAGATCGTGGCTGTGCGCATGCTTGGCTTATGTCATGATCGTCAGAACGTCAGAGGCTTTTGTTGCCAACATCGTCCAATCTGGTGACATTCTTCACTTGGCAAGTAGTTGTTCCTTGCAACCACCCTTATTTTGAGCTCGATCTGACATCTGATGCAAGGCGCCTGTCTCGAGCGGTATCTCGCACGTTGTAAAGTGAAGCGACATCTGCTATAAGGTTTGATATCTTACGCCACCTTCCTCATATGGCTTGATGATGGGCCGCCGAGTGGCTTCATCATACAGGTGCACCGCCAGCATATTTGTTCTTGCAAGAAGATATTGTCTCGGCATCGGATTTCTTCTTTCTACACTGAATCTTCCTGCGGTCTGATCGTCAAAAAGATGGCAGTGACAACGTCAAGCAGCTTGGATATGCTCTTGCGGGTGGGCTAGAATCTCGACCTACGACACCGCTTGCGACCATGCTTGGTTGCAGCAAGATATGGCCCATCTTCTAGCGACGACTCGATTTTAGATGTCAAGGCACAGCGTTTGTACCCTCAAATCCACGAAGATGTTGTCATCCTACATTAGCAGCACGAGCTCTAAACTTGTTGCTATTAGTCTGACTGCGTTCACTCTCTCACTGCGTACTTCGCATCAGGAAGTAAGCAAAAGCTTCAGGGGTTTTGTAATAAAGATCATTTGCTGTCCGACGTCTAGACAGTGGCGGAGTCCCACGGACGACTGCAGACCATGTCTGGAGGACGTGTGCGAGCCAAATCTCAGAAGCCGAAGATATTCATATTCTGATGGAAAGTGTGTTAGGGAAAAGAACGAAGCTGACTGTAGCCTCCAAGGCGAGTAACAGTATCTTCTCAAACTTGCGCAGTCATGTACAGAGTCATCGCCGGCACACTCAAGCTCGCTTATCTATATTCCATCTTCGAGGCTCCCGCAACGCCGTACACTAGGATGTATAATTGACCCATATGTATCGAAACCAGACTCACGATCAGGAAGACAACACCTCGGCCTACGAGCAACTGCCCGGATTCGATGGCTGGTTGCTACAAAGGACGCATCCTCGATATGTATCGCCTGCGAGCCATTCTGCAGTCTCTACGCAAATCTGCGCTAGCTGCCGATCAAGGCACTCAAGAGTCGCCCGCTGCTACACTGGCTGTTGAAGAAAGTCAAGCTCTACCTATACCGGTCTCATTCAAACTATTCCAAGGCTTGCCACCCGAGATTCAACTGATGATATACGACTTTGCTATTGCAGATGTTATCGAAGATCCCATGGAACAAAAGCTACCACATCCACTGATGCATGTTTGCCATCAGCTGCGTTAAGAAAGCCAATCTCTAGTGCGACCTCTACTGCAACGACAGGAGAACGCAGTGCTTGTTCTAAGATATGACACTAGTCCTCAGGAATGGCGTTTGATACTTCGGATGTGGGTAACTACCGAGAACGGTATCTGCCACCCGCCTTCATCGCTATGCCTGGAGTGGACCTGGAACATGTTTTGTTGCTCTGGGATCGCCCAGAGTTGTCTCAAGCAGGTCGACAATCTCACGTGGCAATGTGATAAAATATTCATCTTCGATAAGGCGCTGGAAAAGGTCCTACGTGAGAGATCGCACCACCTCCAAAAGTTACGAACCACAATCCGGCGCGACCCTTGAGTCTGGGGACGACATTGGCATCGCTTCGGTCCTCAGCAATGAAAAGGATCCCAGGCCTTCCTTGCTTCGATCTTGGGAACGCGAACCAAAGTCTCTCGGCCATCCCCAAGCGCTCTAGTTTTGCTGTTGAACTATTCTGCTTGGTTGTGTGACGTGAGTTCTCAAAGCCGTATGAGAAGGTCAGCCCAGAGTAATTTGCGGCGGTCGATTGACAAGAAGCGCCTTTTGCTAAATTCATGAGCTCGCGAAGTCTATCATAGATTCGAAGACCTTCTCAAAGCATTTATCTTGATATTGCAACTTAGCGAGACCCCTAGGGTGAAATGGATTATCCTCGATAATTTCATCCTGTCCGAAAGATGGCTCCAGCGGCTAAAAGTCCTCGCACCGCTTGTACAACTTCTTATGTGGTGGAATACACCCTGTGAATTGAGTGAAGGTTCGGAAGAGTACTCATACCATCTCGCTACCGAGAACCACGTTTATCTTCCACCAATTCGGAGTTCAACATGGAATGAGTGAGCGACTGAGGGGTCTGCTACAAGGGGACTGTTCTCCAGATTCATGCATGCAGTCTGACTGCATGCATGGCCAAGCGATTCAGCATCCATGCCCACAAACAATTAACACCAATACTTAAGTGACACTACTTAGCAATCTCATGAGTACCTTTTTGTTCAATCTTACTCATGCTACCTGCAATGTGCAAGATCGCGACAATTGTTACATCGCTGACTCTGTTCGCAGGCTGTTACAGCTCGCCTTTCAGTCACTTTGCTCCACATGCTGTTGTACACAATGACACTGAGCACCTTAGAAAGAGCTATAACTACATCGTTATCGGAGGCGGTACCAGTGGTCTCGTCGTTGCAAATCGTCTGACCGAGAACCCTCGAGTGACTGTCTTGGTCATCGAATATGGCTACGTGTATGTTTTCCCACCCCGATTATGTCTTGTCAGTAGTACTGACATTTCAAAGCGATGGTCAAGAAAATGGAACCGCCGTCCCAGGTCTTCCTGTCCCTGGAAAGTACTTGAGAACAGATATCAGTATACCTCAATCTGGCCTCAATAATCGCACTGCTCCATTGTACACTGGTGCTGTAGTAGGTGGTGGCACGGTGGTGAATGGTATGTTTTTCGCTCGCGGGTCTCGAGGTGACTATGATGCTTGGGAACAGCTAGGCAATCCTGGCTGGGGCTGGGATGGGTTGCTACCTTACTTCAAGAAGGTCGGTTTCCTGGTTTGTAACCGTGACTGATGATGCTGAACGCGGTTTTAGAGTGAAACCTTTACACCACCGACTGAGGAGCTGCAAGAGATGTTTCCTGGGACGATTTCATCAGATCTGAAACCCCATGGCATTGGCGGACCTGTCGGCTCAAGCTTTTCAAATTATCAGTATCCTGTTATAAGTAAACCTTGGCCACACTCACCACACACTACATACAGCTAAATCTGTTGCCAGAAAACTTCTTTGCAGGTTGGAAAGATATCGGTATAAAGATCAACTCTCAACCGAACGACGGCAATGCCACTGGTGCTTTCTACAGCACGATATCCGCATACGCAAAGAATCAGTCTAGATCTCATGCCTCGAATGCCTACTATCGACCTATCGCTGGCGTACGCAAGAACTTCCACCTCATCACTGGACACACGGTTACGAAAATCAATTTCAGCAAAGATAAACGGGCTGTTTCTGTTGATGTGAGCGCCATTTCTGACCTTTGTCTGCCAGCCACTGATTTAAGTCGTTCGGAGTTTATCTCTCGTGAGACCAACAAAACAAGTACTATCAAGACCGACCGAGAGATCATTCTAGCGGCTGGTGCTGCTCGCAGTCCACAGATCTTGCAGCTTTCTGGTATTGGACCAAAGAAGCTCTTGTCTGGATTAGGCATCAAGACCATCGCTGATCTGCCTGGAGTGGGCATGAATTTTCAGGATCAACCGACTATTTACATGCAGTTCAGCTGTGAGTGTTTCCTTGGAAGATTTTTTGTACAGAATCAATACTGATGAAGAGCAGACAACAACTACACTTTCCCAACGCCAGACTGGATGTTTTCGAATGCGAGTTGGGCTGCTGAACAACTTGAAATCTATTACAAGAACCGCACAGGTAAGTCTCGCACTCCTACCCCTTGAAAACAGTCGAGATTGTAACATCAGATAGGTCCAATGACTATCCCATACCTAGGAGGTAGTTCCGTAGCCTTCCTGCCCCTCCAGAATATAACCTCCGACTACCACTCTGTCGTCACCTCCGCAGCTTCCATCAACATCTCTTCTCTCCTTCCTACTACAGCACACTCCTCCATCTTCTCCGGCTACCGAGCGCAAAGTGCGCTCCTCCAATCTCTCTACTTGTCCCCTCACGCAGCAGTAACGGAGATAGCCTGGGAAGGAGGCAACACCCTCCCCGTCGCCATAATCCGGCCTTTCTCGCGTGGAAGCATTTACATAAACACGACCAACCCCCTCTCCCCTCCCATCATCGACTTCAACACCTTTTCCCATCCCACAGATCTAGCCATCGCACTCGCCTCTGTCAAAAAGGTTCGCGAGTGGATCTCCTCCTCCCCTATGCGCGCCCTCGGCACCCTAGAAACCTTTCCCGGCGCAAACATCACCAGCGATGCGGAAATAGAAACTTTTATAAGAGACGCAGCCACGAGTTCCTGGCAACATCCCACCTCCACAACATCAATGATGAAGAGGGAATTAGGCGGTGTAGTGGATCCTGCTCTACAAGTATACGGTACAACAGGCTTGAGAGTTGTGGATGCGGGCGTTTTTCCCATGGCTGTTGCGGGACATTCTAGTAGTAGTGTTTATGCTGTTGCTGAGAAGGTGAGTGGACAGTGGTGGTTCAATCTTTCGAGGATGTGGTTACTGATGTTTTCTGGTGTAGGCGGCGGATATCATCAAGGCGAGCTGGGTATAGGTGTCGGGATGTTTGCTGCATGATGTGGCTGCAGAGTCTGATGATGCTGTCTCAAACTTACTGGACGCGGCAGTGTCTCGCCATCGCTCTTGGAATTCTGAGGATTCTGGGAAGGAAGCTACGAGAGCTGTAGCTAAAGGAGGAGCGATCGAGAGCCGAGTAGGGAATTTCTGCTTCCCACTGAAATTTGGTGACTTCGGAAGCCGTGTGAGCGCTCCTTCTCGGAATGTTGACGCAGTTTTTGCTTGGAGCAGAACATCCCTTGACGTGATACCGCTCTGATGATTATGACTATCGCGTATCGTCTTTATATTTCCATCCCATGGTCACGGAAACCTCGAGTTTGCGCGAATTGCAGATATGAATCAAAGGGTATAAATAAGGACAACGTACGCATCTTTCTACACGAGAGTAAAGTGTCGTTCTTCGGCAAAAAGTGAACATGATTACATCAGTCATATCTTCTCAGACCTTGAGATTAATATGCTTAGCGTCACTCTCCTGCCAAGAATGCTCCGTAACCACCTTCTCAATCATCTCTTCATGCTCTGGGCTTCTTGGGGTGATGTTTACTTTGAAAGCTTTGGGGTAAGCCACGATACCGCTCATAAACTCATGTATGGGCTCCACCACGTTGCCTTCAGCATCGACTTCCTTGTTGATGTTGAAGACGGCTAGGGATTGTGCAAAAGTCAGGAATAGCGAGGCATCAGCCAACATGCGGCCGGGACAAATTCTGCGACCGAAACCAAAGGTGAATGCGGTGGCTGGAGGTTCGTTGTAGGGCGCCTGGAAACGCTCAGGCTTGAAAGACTCGGGGTCATGGTATACGGTAGGGTCACGAGTGAACGACCAGATTGCTGGAAGAAGAAGCGAGTCCCTGGGGATGCGGTAGCCTTGAAGCACGTCCTCCTTGTCAGTCACATGAGGAAGTCCCATGGGAGCAATGGGATGCCATCGTTGTGCTTCCTCGACAATAGCATTGATGTAAGGGAGATTGTCGCGGTCTTTGGCAGTAGGAAGCCGACTGTTTCCGACTGCACGATCAATCTCTGCTTGTGCTTTGTGTTGGACCTCAGGGAACATGCTCATGGCTAGGAAGAAGGCATTCATAGTGGAGACGGAGGTGTCAGCACCACCCGTGTACATGGACGCCGCAGTCCATTTGATGGCATGTTCTTCTGCTGCCCCGAACTCCTTCTCTCGTTGTGCCTGCTCGAGTGATCTTGTGACGAAGTCTGCTTGACCAAGTCTCTTTATTTTGCCCTGCTGTTTAGCGTAGGCGTAGGGTAAGTCAGCCACATTACGGAGAGTCTTGTTCCACGCCGCAGCAGTCTTGCGGAAGCCAGCTCCGGGCATCCAGCTTGGAACGTGTTCAAGGAAAGGGAATATGTCCACCATCCATCTTCCGGGGATGGTAGCTTCACTGAATTGCTCCATGGCCTCATCGACCAGATCGACAAGTGGATCCTTCTCGAATGGCTCGATAGTGTAGTCGTAGACCACCTTGAGGATCAGCTCGCCGGCCTCGGTCTTGAGATGTTGCGTCAAGGCTGCTCCTTTGTCTTGGTTGACGCGCCACAAGAAGCGACCAACAGAGACTTCCTGGACCTCATTGTATCTCTCGACGGAGGTCTTCGATCCCAATTGTTGATGTGCATACTTCCGGTACAGCTTGAAGATGGAGTTGCATTGCAGTCCGGCCATAGTGTTGTTCCATCCAACCATGTCGAAGCCAAACTTCAGCTTAGGTCTGCCCGAGTGTATGTTGGCACGTTCGACGAGCAACTCGTGAGCTTGCTTTCTGTCGTGTATGAGAACCATGGTCTGTCCAAGCACGGTAATGGAGCTGATGGGCCCATACACGTCTTTGTGTGTGAGCCAGTGCTGATACTCAGGAGTGCTCCCAGCAGGTAGGTCCATGATGTTCCCGAGGAGCGGCAGCCCTCCAGGACCTGGTGGTAGAGGAAGACCATTCTTCTTTCGACTCGACAGCACTGTTACATCGTACAGCAATCTCGCGACAACAACGCCTAGCAAGGCGTACAATGCCGGCCAGAATACTGAAGCCACCATCGCTATGGGAATTTGTGTGATCAAGGTAGCGATTGCGACGAGTGTATAGGTAATGTGAGCGAGTCTCCAGTATTTATTCGCTCACGAAGAGGATGCAGAGTAATATATGCAAATCGAAGATCTAGCGCCTGCAGGGACGCGCTCGAGCCAATGGCTCGCTTCGCTCCAGAAGGCGCAAAATGTCTAGAGAGTCGTATGCCAACGACTAATCAAGGAGATCGGTGTCTGATCACAATTAGCGAGCAGTGTAAGTCCCGGAGGCAGTCAAAGCTCGCATCGGGCAGATGGATCAGGTCGCTAAAACACTTCTCTCGAAGTCGGCTCATGCAGTAAGCAAGCGCGACCTGAACGAGTCTCGGTCAGCATGACTGCATGATTTTTGTATGCCTCTCAAGTCACTGAGGCAGTGCACAATTGAGCAAATGATCAGGCACTTGGTAACGAGGAGTTCGTAGCCACTCGACCACGAGGTAGAGGTCGACTTACACAAATGTACGCCAATACTACCTATGACTACAAATCTTGATGAGTGGAGATGATGAGTCTTTTGTCACGTGTGGCTGTATATCGTCTCGCAGGTCCTACATCTGGCCGAACGTATGTTGTCCTGCTTCAAGAGGTTATTGTTGTAGCCAGACGTGTCGAGGGAAGTGAGTCTCGTGGGACGAGTTTTATGTGTGCATATGAACGTATGCATATCACTCGAGATTAGACCGCGAGTGTACAAGCCGCCGTCGACGCATTGTCTTTCAAGAAGGATGACCTAAACCAGAAGCTCCATTGCATTTGCAAGTGGTGGGTGCGAACAATGAACGAATATGGGAAGGAACGATCGGCGCGCTCGGGAATGCCAAGATAAGCTCCAGCTGGCGACCGCCCGGCATTACCGATAAGACCAAAAATTATCTGACCGGTTTCTTGAGCGGACAATTGAATCAAGCATATTCATACTTGCCGCAAACATGTTCGCTGTTAAAGGATGGTCAGTCGACTCGAAAGCGCTCAAGACACAACAAGCCGCGCAACCTGCGAAGAAGTCTGAGGATGGCGCACCCGGAAACTCTGGCCAAAACAAGAAGAGAAAGAGAGGCGGCAAGGACAGAACTCCCCGAGATGTCAACGACTCGAATGTAGGTGACCTCTGGGCCACTACGATCGAGGGCAAGAAAGCGCCCAAGAAGCCAAAAATCGAGAAGAAGGAGAAGACTGAGGCCGTCGAGGAAGCTGCAGCAGCTGGCGCAGAGGCCGAGACGGCCGCAGTCGACGGGGAGAAGAAGGAGAAGGCTGTGTCCGAGCAGAAAGAGAAGACATCGGACAGCAACAAGGCAAAGAACAAGAAGCGCCAGAAGCAGAGAGCGGAGAAGGAGAAGGAAGCTGCTTCAGCAGAGGCCGGCAAGGCGCTGGCCAACACTCCCGCCGCTCCTCCTTCGCTGCCAGTCAATGCCAAACTCACTCCCATGCAAGCCGCCATGCGCCAGAAGCTCATCTCTGCCCGTTTCCGCCACTTGAACGAGACTCTCTACACCGCTCCCTCTGCCACCTCGCTCGCTCTCTTCGCCGACAATCCCGAGATGTTCGACGACTACCACTCAGGCTTCCGCCAACAAGTCACCACATGGCCCGAGAATCCTGTCGACATCTTCATCCGCAGTATTCGCGACCGCGCAAAGGTCAAGCTTTACAACCAGAACAAAGCCTTCCGCGACGTGAAGAGAGGAAAGGCGCCAAAGGTGGTGGAAGAGGAGGAGCCGGCTGGCCCGGCAAACCCTCTACCACGCACACACGGAACCTGCACCGTTGCAGATTTGGGCTGTGGAGACGCAAGATTGGCTGCTACTTTCCACGAAGACGGCAGTGGTTCCCGCTACAACCTGAAGATCAACTCATACGATTTGCAATCTCCCAGCAAGTTTGTCACATTGGCGGATATCGCAAACTTGCCTTGCGCGGATGGCAGCCACGACGTAGCCATCTTCTGTTTGGCGCTGATGGGCACTAACTGGATCGACTTTATCGAAGAGGCATACAGAATTCTGCACTGGAAAGGCGAACTCTGGATCTCTGAGATCAAGTCAAGATTTGGAAGAGTGGGAGGTGACAAGGGCAAGGGTGGTCAGAGAGTCGTCGAACACAGCGTGGGCAATCGTCGCAAGGCTGCTGCAAAAGCAAAGGCTGCAGATGCTACTCGTGCCAAACTCACAGCCGAGGAGGAAGAGGCTGCTCTTCGCGAGCACGTCGACGAGGTTGTGCTGAAGAACGAAGAGACCGATGTTTCAGGCTTCGTTGAGGTTTTGCGACGAAGAGGTTTCGTGCTCAAGGATGAGAACTCTGTTGATTTGAGCAACAAGATGTTTGTCAAGATGGAGTTCATCAAGGCCGCTGCACCTGTGGTTGGCAAGAATGTGCAAGAGGCTGGCGAGGAGAGAAAGGGCGAGCATGGTACTTGGAAGCCCAAGTTTAAGAAGTTTGTCGAGGAAGAGACCAAGGAGGTCAGTGTTGAAGACGAGACTAAGGTTCTCAAGCCTTGCTTGTACAAGATCAGGTAGAGAGTGGATAGCGACGACAGATTTTTTATGATTATGTTGCAATTTCTGAATGCAATCACAGACACGCTTCAGACCATTCAATCGCTCATTTCTTTGATGACCTGTTCAAGGTTTTTGACGTCGTGAGCAAACCGTCCCAGGAAAAGACCGTCAACACCCTCTCTCAGTCTATCGTAAGTTCCTGGACCAGCACTTCCACCATAAAGAATTCTCGTCAGCCCTTTGCGGCCTTCTGCCATCTTTCTAATCTGCTGCGTTACGGCAACAACGTGATCTGGGTCGGCTGGCTCGGCTGCTCCAATGGCCCAGACAGGTTCGTAAGCGAGTATGAGCTCTGCATCATCCGGAATGGCTTGCAACAGGCTCATGACTTGCGGTCTGCACTCCTCAATGGCCATGCCGACAGCTTGAGAGGCAATCTTGCCATGTGTCTTTTCGCCGATACACACAAGAGGCACTAAACCATTCCTACACGCCGCGGCAGCTTTCTTCGCGGCCGTAGCATCCGTCTCTCCAAACAGACGTCTTCGCTCAGCATGGCCCAGCTCAACGATACTGACTCCAGCTTGCTTTAACGTTTTGCAGGAGACTTCCCCAGTAAAAGCTCCCGCATCTTCCCAGAAAGCATCTTGAGCACCCAATTGCACTTCAGTCCCTTTTAAAGCATCCTTGACAGGCAACAACGACACGAAGTCTGGAATGATGAACAGATCAATGTTGTTTGTTGAAGCATGAGTCGAGATATCTGCGAGGTCGGCGGCATACGTTAGGGTTTTGTTTAGGTCAAAGTACATCTTCAGGCTCGTGCCCACGATCTTTCGGCGGGGTCCGACTGCGGATGTTGATGACATTTTTGAGTTCGTACTCTTGTCGTGTTTTTGCGGGGTTCAACGGAATGGGGGTGGCAGGGTATCTCCGGTGGTGAAGCGTGTCCAGACGGAAGATTGGGTCGTTCAAATGTGAGCGAGACGGAAGGTACAGAGGTATAAGCGTGAAGAGATGTATGTTTTGTATTTGTTTTGGAAAGAGCCACCGGGATACTGAATCAGGCAAGAGCTAGGAACGAGGTGGGCAGTTTGGGCAGACACGGAGGTCGTTTGTTGCGCAAGCCAGCGAAAGCGGCGGCGGGGAAAGCATCTCATCAGCGCACAGGCCAGCCCTCACAGAAACGAGGGACTTTGGGCGTAGAGAGTCGAGAGCGTCATGCACTTGGAAAATCTTCTTCCTTCTCACCTCATCAAGTCTCATACAATTTTATGTCTAGAGTGCTGGCCGATAGGTGGGCGCGTAAGAGATATTTCGGTTAAACAACAAAAAGCATTGGAAGGATTTCTGTTAGCAACAAAGACAACAAAGCAACACACAGAAACAGAAAGCAGCAGCGAGCAAGGCGAGAACAATCCTAAGCAGTAGGTATATGGCAAGATGAACAGACCCATGGCCCAAATCCGTTCAACACTTTGCACAAAACGTGTGAAGTCAATGGACAGACAAGCCATGGATCGAGTTCCAATCTTCGTCTTCTTCGTCCTGTTCTTCCTGGCCAAGCGACTAATAACTCGCCACAGACAAACCAAGCGCCGCGTCAGATTCGCCCTCGATTGATCCACAAAAACACATCTGCACCTACATCTAAGGCTAAACACGCCAACATGCACATCTCAGCCAAGCTCCAGGCTGCGGCCAAGGAGAAGAAGTCGACCTACTCGTTCGAGTTCTTCCCTCCCAAAACCGCCCAAGGTGTACAGAATCTCTATGACCGTATGGATCGTATGCACAACTTTGGTCCCTCTTTCATCGACATCACATGGGGAGCTGGTGGCAGACACGCCTCGCTTACCTGTGAAATGGTCAAGGTTGCCCAGACGGTTTATGGTCTCGAGACATGCATGCACTTGACTTGCACCGATATGCCCAAGTCAAAGATTGACGAGGCTCTGAAGGAGGCTCATGATGCTGGCTGCACAAACATCCTCGCTCTTCGAGGCGACCCGCCACGTGAGAAGGAAAAGTGGGAGGCAACAAGTGGAGGCTTCAGATATGCAAAGGATCTTGTCAAGTACATCAAGGAGACATACGGCGACCACTTCGACATTGGTGTCGCTGGTTACCCAGAAGGTTGCGATGACAACGATGATCCTGAAGAGCTGATCACGCACTTGAAGGAGAAGGTTGACCTCGGTGGTACCTTCATCGTAACGCAGATGTTCTACGACGCCGACATCTTCCTTGCCTGGGTCAAGAAGGTCAGAGCTGCCGGCATTGACGTTCCTATCGTGCCTGGTATCATGCCCATCTCCACCCACGCTGCCTTCCTCAGACGCGCAAACTGGTCAAACATCCACGTTCCTCCACACTGGCACGAGGCCCTCGAGCCTGTCAAGAACGACGATTCCGCTGTAAGAGATGTTGGTACTGGTCTGGTCGTCGAGTTGTGCCGCAAGCTGTTGGACAACGGCATTTTGCACTTGCACTTCTACACCATGAACCTTGCACAGTCTACTCGCATGATTCTGGAAGAGCTCAGCATCACTCCCTCGCAAGACACTCCTCTTGAGAAGCCTCTTCCCTGGAGGCAGTCTCTTGGTCTCAACCGCCGCGACGAGAATGTTCGTCCTATCTTCTGGCGCAACCGCAATCGCTCATACATTGCCCGTACCCAAGACTGGGATGAGTTCCCCAACGGTAGATGGGGTGACAGTAGATCTCCTGCCTACGGAGAGTTGGACACATATGGTATTGGCTTGAAGGGTACCAACGAGCAAAACCGCAAGCTTTGGGGTGAACCCAAGTCCTTCCGCGACGTTGCCACTCTTTTCGCGAACTACATGCAAGGCAAGGTCGAGTCTCTGCCTTGGAGTGAGAGTCCCATCACCGATGAAGCCGATGCTCTCCGTCTTGACCTGATCGATCTCAACCAGCGTGGTCTTTTGACTATCAACTCGCAGCCTCCTGTCGATGGCGCAAAATCGAGTCATCCTGTCTACGGATGGGGTCCCCGCAATGGTTATGTCTACCAGAAGGCCTACCTCGAAGTCCTTGTCTCGCCTGAGTTGATCTCCGAGCTCATTACTCGTATGGAGCGCAACCCCAACATTACCTACTTCGCCGTCAACCAACACGGTGATCTGAAGACCAACTCCCCTGACGAGGGCCCTAACGCTGTCACCTGGGGTGTCTTCCCTGGCAAGGAGATTGTACAGCCTACCATCGTTGAGACAGTGTCCTTCCTCGCCTGGAGAGACGAGTTTTACAGACTCGGATCTGACTGGTCTCGTTGTTATGACGCCACTTCGCCTTCCCGCTATGTCATCAATGACCTGATGCAGAACTGGTACCTTGTGAACATCGTCAACAACGACTTCCGCGAGCAACGCGGTATTTTCCCACTCTTCGACAAGCTCGAGGTCCCTGATATTGACAAGGAGATTACCGCTCCTGAAGTCTCTCAAGAGACCAACGGCGTCACCAATGGCGAGAAGCACGACGAAGAGAAGAAGGAGGAAGCTAAGACTGGTAATGGCGAAGTCACCGACACGAAGATCCCTGACAGCGTGCACAAGAAGCTGGAAACCCAGATCAACGGTGCCGAAGAGAAAGCTGACACCGAACCCAAGGACGCACCAGCCCACAACACCGGCGCTGGGCCCTCCACCTCCATCTAATCGATTGCGCCAACCTGTCACTCCATGAGTACACCAAAAGCGACAACCTTTGCCCTTTCATTTTCTTATCTTTCGTTTTCTTCTCATGCATAATTCAGCATACTCCCCCACTCTTGAGAGTTGCACAACCAACTTCTCAATACGATCTTCTTCAACAAGAAGATATTCAACACCCCTCTACGAACATTTCGACCTACAGCATTTCAACGGCGTTTCCCCCCAAAATCATTCTATGTCTTAACGAAGCATGACAATTACAAAAAGCGAGAGATACCCCCATTCAACCGGGATTTGAGTTTTACACAATTACTGGCGTTTTGTTTGCGATCTTTTATCGTTTAGTTTAAACAAGAAGGAGATGAAGAGTCAAGAGGAGGGCAGATAGAGTTGATGAATTGATACTCGTTCCTTTGATTGCGGATTTTGTTTGGCGTCTGTGATGCCGTCTCTGTACACTGATGATACGATGCTCTTTAGGTTCTCGACACTTTATGAGTAGAGAACGCTTCGGCCACTCACCAAACAGCATTGGACGCCATGGCTCCACTCACGGGCTTTCTGTTAGTATGCAACATCATGCTGGCCAAATCATTTCTGTCGACTTGAAGCAAGAACATGGAGTGTGGCATTAACGGCATATTGAATGATGCAAGATGCAGAATCTTACCTTGTTCTTGCTATGCCTCTGCGCTTTTGTCTCTCTTCTTGGAGATTGTGGAAAGGCCTACCGTGCTTTCCATTCTTGTTCCCTCTTATCTTTTTCTTTCACTTTATGCGTGGGAGAACTTATCTTCTGCACCAGATTCAACGTTCCATATTCGAGAGCTTGCCTGGATAGGAATGGAAAGGCTGAAAGGTTGAAAGTGCTGAATAGAGGTGTAAGAATCTATAGCGAGTTAACAGAACATGAAGTAGGTAAGACAAGCAGAAAGGAGTAAGTCGCGTATCACAGAGCGATTTCTCAGCCTCCAGCTTCTGAATTTCACCGTCATCTCTCCGCAGAGCTTAGTCTCCATCACCTTCTCTTCCCTCTTTCTTACCATCTGCATTTGTTCCAAGATGCCAAAGTCTTTCTCGCAGACTTGACCAGTGTAAGCTCCATCGAGTATATATATAATCTCAAGTCTGTAGCATGCAAAGACCTTCTCTCTTCCAACACTACCAAGATAGAAGTTGTAGAACCGTCTGGTTTGCAATCTCTGATTACGCCTTTGGTAGCTGGGCGATCTCACGTCCTGGTGGGAGGAGAGCCCGATCGATGAATGCAACGGGTCGATGACTCGCAAATATAACGGAAGGGCTTTGCTGGGAGTTCAGGGGTAAACTTTTAGACATTTCTATGGCAGGGAGAAGACACACGCTTGGAGTTCCATCGACCTGTTTCTTCGCTCTCTCCATATTTTTGCGTAGGTGAACCCTGGAATGCTCAATCGACACGTCTGTATTGGGGTTATTCATGCAGTCGGTATTCTCAGACAGCCTGTTAGCGAATCCACAAAGTTTTATGAAAACCTCATGCTCTTTTCATTCGACTTGTGGATCTTGCTCTTGTATCTTGTGAACAGGTTGCTTCTTTCAAGAGAAATGATAAGAGTTTGATGTCCGCTTTTTCGTGGCATCGTCTGATATCATTTTTGAAACTTTTCGGCCATGTCGAGGGATGTGGTTTATTGTCTTCTCGTTGGTTTGCTTGACTGTGGTCGGGTTGCTGAAGAGAGTTCAGGCTGTGATGGGGAGTGGGAGGTGGTATGCTGGGAGGCGGGTGCCTGCCAGATGTGTGATTCGACATGGCATCGAATACTAAAGGCCAAGGCAAAGCCTCAAAACAGCACGAATAAAATCGATCGACACAAAAGGAGCAAGTGGAAGAAAAGACAGATTTGAAGAAGGAAAATTGAAACACCGTTGTAGGCATCTCTATGTACAATTCCAACTGACCACGACGACCAAGCAAGGGCAATTCCAAGTGTCGGGATCGCCTCGAATTGGATCACGACCACACTGGGACATCACCGAGCGAAGCAGTATGGAGTGAAAGAACTATTGACATTTGAAAGATAAATCAGAGAACCAAAGAAAACCAAAAGAAAACCAGAAAACCAGAAAACAAACAAAAACCCAACCGAATATCCTTCCTCTAAATCCTTGACCGTATCCCCCAAAAACCAAAAAAACAATATTTAGAAGCAACTTCTTGGGGTCTCACTTAAGCGAGGACGGCTTGACCACCAGTCTGACCCTTGTAGGAGCAAGTGCCTGGGATGGAGTTGTTGGAGTAACTGTAAGAGTAATCGATGGTGTAGACGTTGCCGCTAGAGCTGTAGCCGGTGTTCTTGCAGACAGAAGAATCCCAGCTGGCACTGTAAATGGCGCAAGCCTGGAATTGAGGAAGACCGTTCTTCATCTGCATGTAGGAGGTGAAGTATTGGCAAGTTCTATCGGGATTTCCGGCCTTGAGAGACTCGGCAGTGATGGCGGCGCAGGCAGCATTGCAGCGGTTTTGGTCGTAAGGCTTGCCGTCGTTGAAGGTCTTGATGGTCAGGTAGGATCCGCAGGTCTCCTGCATAGCACAGCTGTCAAGAGCAGTGGAGGTCAGACCAGACAGAGGTTTACTGGGCTTAATAATCTTGTAGCCGTTGGATCCGGCGATAACGACGTGGTAGTCATTGCGGTATCCGCCAGTGTTGACAGCGGAAGCCTGCTCGGCGGGGACACCCCAGAAGGTGCACTTGAGTGCGGTTTGGGAGGTAGGCTGGTTGCAAGTACCGGATTTGGGACTGGGGTCGACGGTAGGGTTACGCTCGAAGAAGATGTTGAAGGAAAGGCATCCAGTTCTCTTCACGCATTCAGCGGCGCACGCGTCGGGATTGTACGAAGGGTAAGAGACATAGCCCAAGTATGCAGAAGTGCTGACGGATCCCTTGAGATTCTGAAAAGTCTGCTTCCATCCAACGGGAGTTTGAGCGTTGATAGCGAGATTAGAGTAGGTGGTGTCAGCAAGGAATGCAGTGTCAGTGTTGCTGGAGGTGGTGTAGGTGTAGGGTGATTGGGGCTGAGGCGAGCAAGCATCACGCTTCAAGACAGAAGAAGTGGTGCCGTCGGCGGTGTCAATATCAGGGGTCACATTGCTGGCAACCTCGGCGAAGACACTGGCGGTAGCGGCAGCGACATTGTAGGTGACAGTCTCACTTCCGACGCCAGCAGGTGCGGTGACAGCGGGAGCAGCGTCAATGGACTCGAGATCCTCAAGGTCGAAGATCTGAGGGTGGGCAACAGGTGAGGCAACCGCAAGGGCAGCGGCAGCAGCAATGAGAGCAACAGCACGCATTTTGTCGAGTGATTGTGCGGTGGGTTGTTTGCTTTGGAGGTTGGTTGCTTTGAGAGCTGGATGTTGCTTGAGGAGGTAGTGTTGATGGTGTAGAAGAGGTTACTCTTGCTTGTGAATGAGGAAGTGGAGTGAGTTGATGATGGAGATACAACGTGCAGATCTCCCTGGTATATATATGCACTTCTTCTCTTGAGCTCCAAGAGCATGCTTGGACTCGACAGGTACTAGAACTCAGGTCCGCGCTTAGCTTCGGGGGCAGCGAGCTGAGTACGGCGCTTGAATCGTGGAAAGCCACGAGATACTATTCGAGACGAACAACATCTCAGACTTCGAATCCATACTTAGCGAGGCTTTGTGGCGCTCTTGGGCGCTGCGTTGTGCTCAGTCATGGTCAAGGGGCAGGGATGAACTCCGGGAGACTCCAACGGTATATCCACTTGGTGTAAACAAAGTGCCGGAGCGTTCTTGTCACACGAGGACGATGCAATCGAGATGAACCGCCCGTTCGTGGGGCACTTCAGATGCCATAACGGCTCTCCAAGGAGACGCTACCAAATCATCTTCTAAACCTTTCGAGTTAACGAGCGAGGTGAAGAACCTCTGGCGGGACGAAAAGGAGCAGCCCCAACCGTGAAGCGGCTTGACTGAGCATTCAGCACGGACTGCCGTGCATCCTCATACGCTCAATTTGGACTTCGAAGACGGGATGAAAGGCTGGTGTACCGCACGGCGTCACCGGGAAAAGAAGTGCCTAACACTGAAGCGACACGAGGGCAACCAGTTCTTTGACATGGTCTCGGTTCAGCTTGCTATGCCATGCAGCCAGGGAAAAACGCGGTGAAAAGCTGGAGATGCACGGTGAATGTCTCAGTTTAACGGCTTCTGGACTCTCCGGATCACGCCAAGAAAAACTATCGAGGAGACGTGAGAACAGCAGCTGGAGAACAAAGCGCCGCGCACTGCTTCAGGTTCCTACAAAAACCGGTGAGACACAAAACACGAAGAAGAAGTCTCGGAGCATTCTTCGTTTTGGTGCGACTATGAAGTGGTAGAGGCTGTCGGTGTAGCTTTGATTGCGACGAAAGCCCTCGGCATCGCCTATTCAGCCGTACCTGAAGACGGCTGTGGCATTCCGACTGGTATAGACGGTGTGAAAGGCGTTCTCGCCCTGTTCCCCAAAGCGATGTTGGACTGCGAGCGTACCAGATCGGGCGAAAGGTCTAGCAACACATCGTATCGGTTTGTGACATTGAGTGTGTTGTCGCGCGGTGCTGGATCTCGCCGGTCAAAGCTCGTGGGCTTGCCAAAGCCAAGATTTCTGACGCGCTGTGTTGGTGCCTTGCGGGCGCGTCGCCCTTTCCACTTCCACAACATCTTCTCTCAGCTCTCTGTTATACCTCCACATAGTGCAGCCAGGCGTGTCTATTGGCAATATTTTGTTGATACCTTCAGCCGTCTTGTGACCGAACCTATCATTATTCTCGTTGGAGAGGATACGTTTTGCCGCCGGACCGCTTTACGTTGACGCAGGCTGTTGTCGGTGTTCGCGCTGATGCTGACGAGCCTTCTCTTTTCTCTTTTGTTACCAGAGTCAGGGCTGCTCCCAAACGCTCAAAGCCCGGGTGGGAGGGTATCCCGACACGTTCATACACGTTCGGGGGCTCTCAACTATTGGTAAAACTCCTCTGCTTTCCCTTTGACATGGCAGCAAATACCTTGAGTGACGTCTGGAGGACGCGCAGAGCCGCTTTCGTACAGAACCCCGCGCTCGACCGTGGCTGTCGCTGTCAGGTTCGCTTGATGTATGGCAATGGTCAGGCATCTATATCGCTTCAGCTGCAAACCAACATTGCCGGGGTTAGTAACACACCTCCCCGTCATATCATCCTCTACATCCAGCCCTCGATCGTTGAAGCGAGTTCTATAAATGATGGCACATCGATATCGCCGCTATTGTTGCAATGCATACCTACCTCTCTCGCTACCCTATCCGATGCCTTGACCATCGCTCTCGTCCTGAAGTGTCCTGGCGCTGTGCACTACCCTCAGGGGTTGACCAGCGTGTCTGCTGAGGATGCGTCTGACACTGACTTTCAATCATTTGTCGAGCTCTGTCAAGCGACCACTGTACACATACACTTCGCCAAAGCTCAATTTGACCCTCACGAGAAGACACAACTGCACCGACTTGTGGATGGTCTTGACGGCAAGGGCTTGAAGGCGCCGCCTCTGAATCTTGGCCGAGAGGATCGCGGTAGAGGCCTGCAGGAAGGTACATGGCAGGTCTTCAGCCCAAAACACCCAGGGTCCAGCCACGATGCAGCGTCTTCAGTGCTAGGCAAGAGACCAAGAGTAGGTAAGTTTTGCTCCAGCAGTCAGTCAGATCGTAGCATTGCACAAATACATTGCGGGACAGTGACCTCTAGCCTGAGCTTCGCGCTGGGGCCTATCGGTCTGCATTTGGTCGCAGCGACACGTTTGGTCCCTCAACAGACGGCGCGCTGTCGGTATAAGCATTGTGCATTGCGTCGGCTCAACCCATCCAAGCCACCCCGAGCTAACGTCCTCAGCCTCGAGTTCGCCTGTTGGTGGGCCCCTTGATGAGCCCCCTAAGCGTCTCGCCGCAAATTCATATACAACGCCTCCTCCCTACTCGCCCACTGAGATCAACACGTCGACCCCTGCCACAAGATCCGTCGAATCTAATGACATACGACCTACTGTGTTCACTCTACCACCATACCGCATTACTGACCCGGTGACTTCGAGTGATGATGCCCAGATCTCCCTCCTTGCCAACATGCTTGCTACTGTCCCTGAGCATGTGCTTCGTGAGGCTATTACACGGTCTGGTCATGGACCACTGCTGAGCTCAGCTTCTGGCACTGTCGTGGTTGAAGAGCAGCACAAATCTCGAGTTCGCCGCATGTCTAGCCCACGACTTGTCTCCTTAGTCAGAGGCATGTTCACGGCAGAGGTAGAAGCGCGTATGAAGTATTTGATCGAGTCTGGACTGCCTCTCCACACGAAAGACGCCATTGAGAAAGTCATGGGTGATTATCAAGATCAGTTTTACATCCACTGTGCGGAAGCCGAAGCCGGCATCCAAGAGAAGGTCGACGAAGCGTCTTTGGAAGTCAAGATGGTGCTCGAAGACGGCATGAAAGAGGTAGAGGACTTGGTCGAAGAGCATCTCCAGAAGCTAGCCGAAGAGTATGAAACACTGGACGGTAAAGGCAATTTGGAACTTGACAGTCTCAGATGCTGGTTCGTCAAGTTTGCTCGTACTTTGCTAGTCGAGAAGCAGTCCGCTCAGGATATAAGACGAGAAGTAATTAGATGCACATCTATATAGCGATGATATACCCACAGTGGCCCCTTACCGAAACCGAACCCGGACTCTTCTGGAAAGCATGGGTTATCAGTCGTCCTTCCCGCATGTTGAACTCTGTCAGATTCGCAACTGTCGCAAGGCACAAGACTTTGTGAAGATTGGGACAGTGCCATCGAGATACGTTGTCTCGTGGACTTTCTGGAGTGGACAGCGTCGATTCAGGAAATGACTGTGGCTGTCTACAGTCGGTCATTGCTCCCCTCATGATGATAGAACAACGTATCGATAGTACATGCCAACTTGCCCCATTGTATCAACGGGGTGCGTGGCCCAATGGCAAGGCGCTTGACTACGAATCAAGAGATTGCAGGTTCGATCCCTGCCGTGCTCAGTTTTTGCCGGTCTCATGGACGATGGGGCAGCGGTATGCTCGTGGAGAGCTTTTTTGTGGCTTGAGAAGTCTACTAAGCACGGACTTGTAGTCTATTGTGCTTGCTGTCGAGATTTTGTCCGCACATAGAGAACCAGCTTTGAATCATCAGTCATCGCGCATAATCATATTCTAAAAACAGAGCGCGCAGACTACTTCTTCCTTGTAATGAGTCCTCTTTGCAAGCGATGCCATCGATTTTTGCTCTGTAGTTTGTTTTGTTCTGTCGACGGCTGAGATCAAGCGTCGAGAGCGTCGCGGCTGGCGCTTCGAATGTTCAAGGCATCACCATCGGGTGGAATAGAAAAAAACGCCGATTTCCAAACCATCCGCGCCTTCCTTCAGCTCATCTATGTACGGCATTTCTGTTGGTTAAGAAATCTCAAATCTGCACTTACACATCTGAGAGCCTAGATTGAATGTACTGCCGTGTGACTGCAATTTACGCTCCCTCCTTGCTCCCCCTGTCCTGGTCATTTGTCGCTGTCCCATCGGTTCGTGTCAATAGACAATCCTTTGGGACGCCGCGTGCCAAACCTTCCCTAACTTACTATTTTTCGAGTGTCGCTGCCGCCTCTTGGAAGAAGTCTAATCGCTCTTCCAGCCCGCAGCCACGAGCAAACTCATATTCTTGGGAAAGTCTCCCCGAACTCCCATGCCGCGCATCCCCAGACTACCCTATTTGATCACGTCTTTCCCTACCGGGACTGTTATGCGAGGTGGAGTCGGCCCTGAAAGGCTGCTTCAGCCCTTGGCGCGTCTACTCAGAGCGCAAAAAACTTGAGCTCGCGGCTCGCATCTGTAAGTGATTCTTCTCTACGCGAAGTGGTATGTATGTTTGTGGGACTTTTCATCTCCATCTGACGTCTTGAATTGCGGGTGTTCCTGCGTCTATGATGCGTTTTGATGGTCATCATCATCACGAACGGTACCTTGCAAATCCGGCAGCTACCTTTTTTGACTGCTTATTTTCACCTCGGCCGCCCAACATCTCAGTCAGCACAAAGATTCTCACCCTCCGCTCTTGCAAGGGCCCAGATCACAGACACGCGTACGAACTCTCTTGGACATATTCTTATCCATCGTGGCTGCACGAGAGCCATTTTGTGAAAAATACACCAAGTAACCTTCTTCGCGCAGGGCTGGCATGGCGCTTTACGCCTTGACGCGACCCGTCCGGGGAGGGATCGATGTGAATATGCTAAGCCCAGAATAGTCCCCTGGCCAAGCTTTGTTTTGCAGACTATCGAAATCTGGCACCATGGCACCTCTGCGTGTCACACTGTTACAAGGGGGTCTTGTTTGCAGGCGACATCGCGATGGCTGCAGGGTGCTCGATGACCCTGATCCTTAGAAGCACAACTGCTCTCCACTCCTAGCTGTTGGTACAAAAAGCTGCCGTGCCGTTTATCGTCATGGGAAATATCGAAAATCCTTCCGAGCTTTCCCGGGTGTACTTGTGTATGCTAGGGCTACCAGATCGAGCGATTAGATTGCGACAGCTCGGATGGGTCGTAGTCTCGATTTTCAGCTGCTGTCAGTTCACGCTGGCGTGGGCCATGGCGGGGAGTCCGTCTAGGCGCTTCTGCCCGACATCGTGTTGCTATACCACGTGTCTGTGCTTCGTAAGGACGGGCTGCTTCTTACTTCTGCATTCCAAGCATTCCAAATGGATCTCGTCAGAACTCAGAAGACTCTTGGTCCGAGAACATCCATATTCTAAAACGGGTGGTGATGGGGTCTCGCGAGCCGTGGACAGGGTGGGTAGTTCAACAATCTCTGCTGAACTCCTTACGTGATTGCGACTTCGACAACGTGATGTTGTGTCTGATCCTCTGGTTATACTGTACTCTTTCTGTACATGAAGGAGGAGTTCTATCATCAATCATCTATCGAGTCATTTGCGACTGCTGGATACGAAATCAATTTTTCCAGACTCCAAATCTTGACACCATCGAGAATCTGCCGTTGAAGGAAGTCCGCATAGTTGTCGAGCAAGAAAGAAGTTAGCTGTATGGTATCGGTCGTCAGACCCACCTAAAATATTCAAGAAGTATTGAATACAATTTCTAGAGAACGCAAGCTCTTTCTGAACTGTTTTTGACTCTGTAGGACGGGGGCCATCTCAGAGCAGGGTTTGCCAGATAGCCAGAAATCTTGGCAACAGGGTCACAGACATAGCAATTCCACTTGGTCTGTTACCAAAGCCTGGTAACGAATCGCCGCACAGTTCGTCTACTGTACAGTTCATGTACGTTAGAATATGACAGGATAGTGAACGTAAGAGACGCGAGGTAAAAGGAGGAAACGTGGGAATCACATCAACATTAGGCCTTGATACGACTGGTGGGTGTCCCGATCCTATCGTCTCTTGAATAACACGAAGTTACAGATATTGGTTGTGATTCGGGGCAACGACAACGATGAAGAAGTCTAGCTTGTCTAGTTTGTGGTTACATTTGAGTATTCTTTTGAGCTATCACAGATAGGAGAAGACATTCAAATTACTTGATGAAGTCGTCAAGGCCGCATCAACTCGCGAATCCTACTTCCAGGCCGCAGATCAGGCAACAGTCGCGTCAATTGTCACGAACATCAACCCAACATGTTATCGAACCTGCAGTTCCAATCAGTCAAACCTCGGACTCGGGCACCAAAACACCCATCATGGAGCTTCCCAAAGAAATGATTTTCCTCGACACATTCGATCAGACCGCCGAAGAAACCATCAACCGAGGCGTCGAAAACGAAGCAGCAGTACATAGATACTTTGATTGCCTCTCCCGTGGCTGGTTGGGACAAGCATTCATCGAACGCTACACATACACTTTCTTCTCTGATATTGCGGATGACGAAGATGAGATCTTGACGTAAGCTGGTTTCACGCCGTGGACTGGGGAACTAGAGAATGAGATTTTAACGACTGTGTCAGATATTCTGGAGGGAGGTGCTGATGAGTATGTTATTACTGAAAGAGACATCTTCGCCAATGCCATGGGAAACCAAGAGGACCCAGGACGAGATGTGCTTAGACGCGTAGTAGAGCGCATAGACCACGAAATTGCGGTAAGATGATGAGATGCGACGGATCGGTTGAATACTAAAGTGAAGACAGAGAACGCAGGAAGAGTGTCCCTCATCTATTACCAAGCTCCCAGAAGCGATGATCCTGCTTGAACCTCTCAACTCTACCGCCGAGGAGATCATACAGCAGGGAGCTAAAAATCCTGCAGCCGCACACAGATACATCAACTGTCTGTCCCGCGGCTGGATCGGTCAAGCCCTTGTCGAGCGATATACATACGACCAATCACCTGATACGCCGGAGGGAATGATACATACCAACGGTGAACAAGATGGCATCTTCAAAGAGTGGCTCAAGCCCATCAAAGACGAAATAAAGGATGACCTCAGAGAAGCATTAGCAGGTGGATACGATGAGATGATCATCACCGAGCGAGACATATACGCACGAGAAATGACGAACGTTGAGGATCCTGGAAGAGAAATGCTCAGAGAACTGGTGGAAGTCATCGATCAAGGTCTTCAGGTAGGGACGCTGAACTTGGTGGACGACAAGCTATTGCTGACTTGTTTAGTATCTTCCAAAGATCTACGTGACTATTTCTGGCTCCCAGAGACTTGCGCCTCCAATAGAACTTCGATGGCGTTATGGACTGGAGGACACTGTTATGCGATTGAGCGCCAAAGTGCTGGAGAAGGACATCTTGGGCATGAGCGTTAAGAAGTCTGGGCGCGATTTGCATTTCACTTACCAGATTGATGACGATGAGGGTGGCTCGAACTACTTCTCGCTGATGGAGGAGATGGGCGCGTGGAATTAGTGCTCTGTGTTCCGGCTGGAGACTGTTCTTGTCCCTATCGAGAGAAATGCTGGTATGTGGACTTAGAGCCATGTCCAGCGAGAGAGCTTAGCCGCCGACCGAGTACCCTCACAAAAGAACGGTGAGAACATATTTCGAGCCCAAATTTGTCTCTGCATAACGGACTACAATCTTTCATGAAGACGGCAGTGGCCAATCAATACATCAGTCACTTGCGCTCCATCGCCTTGGACGATTAGGCCACTAGAGTGCTCGTGACATCTCATATTCTGCTCTCTCGGTGTCGTGTCTGAAATATCGCTCCGCCGACACTCGCATACTTCAGGCTTCTTCAAGATCTGTAGCTCCACACATTTACCCTATGTTGCTGCACCGGACTGGCTTGTTAGCTCTCCAAGCGCGGTCTCGGAGAGATGACAAGAAGACGACTTCATTCTATGCCGATGCGTATGTCTTTGACATCCGTATCTCTGGAGCTCGCGGCTCGAGACTTTGGCGCATGCTGTTCAGGCTTGGGAGTTGTGATTCCTCCAGCATGTCATATTAATGTGGGTAAAGCAAATGTACGGACCGTTAAAAACCATCTGGGAGCCTTCATAGCGCTTTTAGATTATGTGAGCCGCTAGTTCAGATGACTCTGTAGCCCTGATTAGCTCATGCAACTTGCTGGTGGGACGGAAGATGCAACTCTAGGAACACGTCATATTCCGAGAGAGTCCGGGTTATTCTGCAAGCGTCAATCGCATCAAATCCTCAGCAACATCTATAGCGAAATGTTCGTTATTAATGTCCCTTTCGTCACATACGACTTTGAATCCTGTGTCTTTTAGTCCAGTTATTAGTGTTTCGATTAGCGCATCATCAGCCTCTCGGTCCTCGAAAGGACTTCCAGGCGTGGCAATCATGCTGACGCCACCTTTTGGCAAGGTGACTTGCACCCTGCTCGGATTGCTGGCGAAGCACTTGAGCTTGTCAATGATGTAGTCGCCAACAGCTTTGCATTCGTCTTTGGTGGTGCGCATTAGAGTGACCGTGGGATTGTGCTCGAACAACTTCCTGTGCTGATATTTCTCTGGCACCGCCACTCTCGGTCCGAAATTGACCATGTCAGTGGCACCGAGAGAAATGATTGTTGGGATACCTGCCACCAGAGCAGCCTCGAGGCGATTGGGTCCAGCACTCATGTTGCCGCCCATGAGAAAATCGCAGATCTCAGTCGTTGTCAAGTCGAGCACAGCGTCAAGAAGACCTTCCGAGATCAGGCGCTCCATTGCTTTGCCTCCATGTCCAGTAGCATGGAAGATATAGGTCTCCACCCGATGATTTGTTTCGAGATGTTCGCGGACTTTGTCAACGCATGGAGTCGTGACGCCAAACATAGTGATGCCGACTCGAAGCTTTGGATCTTCTTGGGTCTGCTCAATTCGGTCTTGAAGTTGTTGCTCATAGGCTACAGACATGCCGACCATAGCGGCTGCCGCATTGTTCAAGATGTTCCTCAATAGACTGTTGGTGCCTGAGATGTCCACGACGCTATACATCAATGTTATGTCGGTCTCACCGACGATTGGACCGGTGTCTCCTGAGGCAACAGTGCTGACGATGAGTTTGGGCAGTCCGATTGGCAGACTTCGCATGACTGCCGAGGCCAGACTGGTGCCTCCACTACCACCTGCACTGATAACACCATGGATAGGCTGCTTGTCGTGAAGCTCTTTGATGCACGAGGTTGTGCAGCAAATCATGAATTTGACGGCTTCGCCGCGTGGCAGGCCCGGCAAGGTGTCGCGTTCCTCCTCTGAGCAGTATTTCCTGACTAGATCATCATGGGATATGCTGATGGATGGATGGTCAACAACATTGCGGCCACAATCGATCAAGGTGATCTTGGCACTCGGCGGAGCAAGAGACAATATCCGAGAGCGAAGATGCGAGATCTCGAGAAGCTTGGTGTCGAGTGTTCCCAACAGGACTATGTGAGGCATTTTGGGGAGTTGACAGTAAGGGAGACTACGCGATTCGAGTTGATCGAGAATGTCATGGTATGCGATATGACGGCATGCTTGTCGCGTCGCGTCAGATGAAATGGGCGGGGAGGTTGGTGATGAATCCATGCAGGGTTGCGTCATGCCGATCCACAGTTCGACTTCGAGTCTGTCCACCATCTTTCTCGATGCTCTTTGAAACGTCGCCAAAACCCGGCAAGCAATTTCAGCAAGGTACAATGGCACCTCCGACAGATCGCAAACAAATTATCGCCAACTTCCGTAAGCAAATAGATGCTGGGAAGCCTATCGTCGGCGCCGGCGCTGGCATCGGCCTGTCGGCCAAGTCAATTGAAGCTGGCGGCGGCGACCTGATCATCATTTACAACAGTGGGCGATTCAGAATGGCAGGTCGAGGCTCCCTGGCCGGACTTATGCCCTTCAGCAATGCCAATGATGTCGTCGTCGATATGGCAAAGGAAGTGCTGCCGATTGTTGAGCATACTCCCGTCATTGCCGGTGTATGTGGCACCGACCCTTTCAAAGACATGCCTCGTTTCCTATCTCAGCTTCGTGACTTGGGATTTGCTGGTATCCAGAACTTCCCGACCGTCGGCTTGATCGATGGTCAGTTCCGCGCGAACCTCGAAGAGACTGGCATGGGCTACGACAAAGAAGTCGAGATGGTACGACTGGCTGCTGGGATGGATATCTTGACCACACCGTATGTCTTTAACGTCGAGGAAGCAAAAGCCATGGCTGGTGCTGGAGCCGATGTCGTCGTGGCTCACATGGGCTTGACGACCAGTGGCACAATTGGTGCCCAGACGGGCAAGTCCCTGGAAGACTGCGTCAGAGATGTGCAGGCTATCAAGAACGCTGCCGTTGAGGTCAAGAAGGACATCATCGTTCTCTGTCATGGAGGGCCTATCGCGAAGCCGGAAGACGCCAAGTATGTGCTTGAGAGAGTCGAGGGTCTGCACGGCTTCTTCGGTGCCAGCTCGATGGAACGCTTACCAGTTGAGGATGCAATCAAGGGCGTCACTGAACAATTCAAAAACATTGCAGTGCAAAACGCCTAGGAGTTTGCCCTTCAATCGACAGCATGTACTCCATCGCCAAAGCATCTTGACAATGATCTTTCGCCAATCCCGTCGGACGTGATGTGGCGTCGAAGTGGTCGTCGAGACCAAGTGAGATTGAGAGAGGATGCAGGTTGCAGCGCTCGAGATTGAGCAAATTATGACCACATTGACGATTTGTGCACGGGTCTACTTCTCATGACAGCAATGTCGAGGAGTGCAGCTCAGCGACAACATACTACGCCCTCTTACACGAGACACTTGACCGGAGTGTCGAGCTCTGTACTCATCTTGCCGCCCATCGCTGCAATCGACTCAGACCCTCAGACTATCCGTACGAGGAGGAAAAAGGCATATAAGCCATCAGCAAAGAGATCATGGACACTGCCGAGAGCTTGGAGAACGACAGACAAACGACCAGAAAATCGAAGAGCAATGCGACCAACAATGAGGATGAGCTCGCGGAGGATGACAACACAGAGAAGAAAGATAAGACAAAAGACGATAAGAAGTACGCGAAAGACGAGAAAGCACAAAATCGACAACGCTTCAAATCACGCCAAAGCCCTCTGGTACAGCATGTACTCATCTCAAGGCTTGCCCAGAACTGTTCAGTCATTGGGAAGCCTAGTACCGAGATAATGCTTGAACAGCTCGAAGACGTCCTTACACGTTTTGGAAGCTGTCTGATTGAGCAATTTCGTGTAAGCGATTTTTTGCCTACAAACATGTTCCAGATGAACGACATCGTTGAGGTCGGAGGAGCCGAGTTGAAACTGCGGAACGGCAGGCGGTTCATCCCAAATACGCAAATTCGCTTTCTGGGATCCTACTACCCAGCAATAATTATTCGAGTCGTCCGCACCAAGACATATGCGAAGGTGGTGGAGGAGACTAAGCATGCTCTCCACTGTATGGAAGGAAAGCTTCGTTTCGCCATAATCATCAAGATCGACAAGGCTCACAAGTCCGCGTCCGAGCAGCTCGAGGTGCACAGCGACGAGGATAGCGGTCAGGCAGCCAAGCAGAAGAACAAGAGACTTTCATTGGAAGACAGGGTCACTGTCAAGATACTTCACCTTGTCCCGACGGAGAAGCTCACCCGTCTATTCATAGACATGGAAGAGGAGGTATTTCCCAGAGCAACTGAAAAGATCTTTGCTTTCGACTGGCAAGATATCTCGCCCAACCCTTGGATTGGGCCTGCACCAATGCCGCAGATTCGATTGTCTTTGGCTCCTCTTTCTCAACTAGCGTATAGGTTTATGGAAGACGAGCCGGCGCTGGTTGGACGTCCGCTTAATTTAGACCACGTCAATTTTGATGACACGCAGCATCAAGACCTTTACCAGGACAATATTCCGCAACAATTTTACCAGAGCATGCTCCCGCAAGCAGTCCAAGAAGCCGTCGCAGTGCCTCATGAGACGGTGAAACGGCAGCTGCAAGAGCAATAAATGCTAGCGAGGACACTCAAGCATCTCCGAGAGCGGCATGTGAGCACAACAGTTTGGTAGATGAAGATGTCGTAAATCAGTATTCCACACGCTCAGAAGATAATTTTGCGACATCCAGTGCGGGTATAGCGAAGCGAGGCGTAGATGGCAACGAGGGCGAGCTGCTCCTGCCAGACAAGAGTTGTGTCAATGTTTCGCCTATTCTGAAACGCTCTTCCTTCAATTCGGCCCGTCGAAATAACAGTATTTGGTTGCGTCTAGCCCCGTGGGCATTTGTGACTGTACGCTACTGTTTGGCTTGAGGGCTCGGTAATCTCAGGCTGGAGGTTCTTGAGAGAGGATGGGCCGGCATCAAGGGGCTTCCGAGGAAGGTAGTCGTTGCAACATTCACGGGAGGGTGCTGATAACTTTGTGTCGCTCTTGCGTGTGCCGAAGGTCTCCTGATTATTTGTAGTTCTCAGCCAGAGTCAATGCTTGTGTCTCCTATTCGTACGACGACAGACCACAAAATTGTGACATACCGGATAACTCTCAGGCACACGGGTGTGTGTATGAATGATACGGCTGTGACCTCGGAACTTGAGAATCTGGAGAACGTCAGCAGTCTGCCAGAATCATCTCCACTAGTCTTGACAGCGACGTCGCCATGGGACAGCGCTTCGAAGATGGTAGGCGGCCTTCTATCACGGCATCAGAGAGCTCAGACAGACCGCACCCAAAACGACACTGACTGCAAAAACGATGTCCAGTAGCGACGATCGGATTGTCTTTGGTATGCTCTCGGGTGATTACCAATGTTGTTATCTAGCATGTGTGAGCCATTTATCCACAAAACTAGACCAGCAGCTGACATCGCTTGTTGGAAAACTTGCTTACTATGTAGCGCATCTGCAAGAGCGCTCTGGGGTGACAGAAATTGGTCACGCTATGATGCTGCTCTCGAAGGCAGCTTCCAACCCGGATATGTGCCAAACGGGATCCACTCCAGTGGCTGGACCGAGAGGATGAGCCAACACTGCGTTTACAAAAGGGATCATAGTGCTAGCAAAGTAGTTCGAAAGAGCGCGCAACACCGTTGCGTCTGTTCAAGCAGCTGTCAGATATGGAATGATAACGCACAAACTTGACTCAAACTCGATCCGTAAACCAGCTTTGGGACAGGAAGTACAGGACAAACTTCAGCAGCAGAACTATGCAATGCGAGGATGAGGATAAGAGTAAGATTCCCAGTAGGTACAAACAAGCATCACGTATACAAGGCACAGGTCCAAGAGATAGCGACTTGCAGGTCTTCAAAGCGCTCAATGGTGCAAGCCAGCTCTGGAGCGACGAAAGGGGTACCCTCGACGCAGCTTTTAGTAAAGTGTTGGACCAATGCTCGGCACCGTGGTCGGGCACCGGGTCCCGTCACTGACACGAACGAGGTCGACGAGCTTTATCGATGCAAACAGTCGTCGTCGATGCGGAAACAAACGGAAAGTACTTGCAACTGAAGCACGCATAACGAAGTGACCTTAACCTTTCGCGAGCACCTTTACCAA
This sequence comes from Aureobasidium subglaciale EXF-2481, assembly GCF_000721755.1. Taxonomy (NCBI): domain Eukaryota; kingdom Fungi; phylum Ascomycota; class Dothideomycetes; order Dothideales; family Saccotheciaceae; genus Aureobasidium; species Aureobasidium subglaciale. Next base: position 114,388 of record NW_013566995.1, read on the forward strand.
CCTTCAACCAGCCTCTAGCCACCCAACCCCTGAAACTCATCCAATAACACTCAGTATGGTTCAAACAAGATCCGACCACGCCGAAGAGTCCAGACACATCATCTCGACCACATCAGCTGCTACTGGCGAGATCTTCTACTATGAAAGATACTACGTCTATGAAGAAGAGGCCGAAGTCTTGTACGTCGAGCAGCGTTTAAACGAGCACGGCAAGTTCGTGCCATACACCAGCGACAAAGAAGAAGAAGAGGAGGAGGAAGAACAAGACGAAGAAGACAATGGTAGCCAGGACAAGAGCGCCATGAAGCTTGACAGGGACTACAAGGGCGAGGACTCTGCTCCTGGGATCAACGAAGACGACGGTTATGTCGCACCTGAAGAGAAGAAGCGTGCTCCTACACGCCACAAGGCTGTCATCAAGCAGCCAATTGTACGTTCCATGATTCCAAAAACATGTCACCCATGCACACAGACCGCTGACAGTCGTGATCAATAGGGACCACCTACGAAGGTTGGCCAGGAGAACCAAGTTGAGACCCGCCGCAAGCCGGCAAGAGCTCTCGAAGGCGGAAAGGAGGACAAGGGAGACTACGATGACTCGAGCTATCCTGCCTTCGAGCCAAACGAGGGTCTTGAAAGAGTCCTCTTGTTGGTCACCGACCTCGAAGCCGCCTCGCTCAACTGTAAGCGCAGAAAGAGGAGTCTGCTGAAGAACTTCCGCCTGGCAGACCTCTCGGATGTCAGTGAATTGGTCGCCCACACCGCCGAAAAGGAGGCATACGATATTGTGCGTCCTGGCAAGGTCGTCTCTGGACGCTGGGTCTTGGAGCCCCGTCCTACCATGTTCCGCCCTACCAACCCGGAGTTCCAGAAGTACGCCGGCAGTGAGCTATAGATAGGGGCAGAGAAACAAATGTGATTCTAACGTGCCATCACGTATAAGCTCTCAGGAGTGACTGTCTCGATCGTAGAAAGGATGTTACATTGATATAGGCACCATTCTGAGCCGTGACATGAAGATGGGATGCCAATTCTCGCCAAACCCTGGATCGACGATTATTCGAGCTCCTTGCAGATTTCTCTCTTTCTTAAGTAGTGTCTAGTAGTACATACAGCTGCCAAAATGCAGCCTCATTGCTAGTTCTTGCTCGTCGCTCGTTGAGAGCACCCTCCGTCGGGTGTCTCGTTGGACGTGTGATACGAAAGCAATATCATTGTGCATTCTGATGGGTGGTATCAGCCTCGTCGACGAGATCAGAGATGGTCAGATGGGCTCCATACAGGTGAGAGAGCACGTTGCACTCTCACGAAGGTGGACGGCACGTACACCAGCTGTCCAGATGCAAAATCCTGTTTGCATGAGAAGGTTATGTCTGTGGAGATTGAAGGAGGTCCTGATCTCATGGGCAGCTGCTCTAGTGCACAAGGTTTCTTTGCCTTTTTATGGGCATGACTCTGCTACAAACGATTGATGGAGTACTGGTCTCCATGGCAGAAAAGTGACTATGGACTCGCAAGTGCTTGTCGATGGTTCAAGGGTCGACCAGCACTGCTATCATCTACGCGCAGTCTACACACTCAAATATACCAGTTCGCAAGTGTAATGATCTACACCTTGATAAGGGTAGAGATACGAGTAGTCTGGCATACTACTCCCTCGGTATGACGGGCAGGGAGTATAGCAGTCTGAACGGAATATCCTATGTGTACAACAGGAGTCTGTGTGCGGAGATCAACAGAGGACTTGCTCTTGTAGACAACTGTACAGACATGTAAAAGCCTTCTGTCTTCTCGAAAGCATATTTTCGGCTTGAGTGATCGGTGAAGCACCGTTCGTTGTTGGTCCTTGGTCTGCGGCTTGCGATTAAAGCTCGGCCAGCGCTTCCACCCTCAACGCGCACACAACGCAACAAGTTCCTTCCAAAACATCACAAACTCTCGCAGCACGCAAAAATGGATACCCCTGCCCCCGACGAAGACAGACACCGTAAGAGGTACGGTCGTCGTTCGTTCTGTTTGTGTATACTCTAACCTAACGTTTGTCAGACTTCTGGAATGCTTCTCCTCCGACAGTGACCACGAAGACTCCATGCCGGCTCGTTGCTGGTACGAGAGCGTGAACGATCGTGTTGCAAAAGGCTTCCAGGGCCTGAACATTTACATCCTCTCGATCGATCAGCTGGCCTTGATCAACCGTCTCAGCGAGGACAAGCTGTTCCTCGTCCTAGAGTATGTCAAGCCCACCAAAGCTTCCCGGCTCATCGCCATGGTTATGCAGGCCTGCGCAGAGACTGCTGCCATCAAGGACAAGCAGTTTGCTTTGCACAGGCAGCCAATATGTCTGCTCTGCAAAGCAAACTGGTTGCCCAAAATCATACAAAGTCTGCTCTACAGAACGGAATTGTCGCCCGCGAAGCCGAGATTTCGGCTCGGGACGCCACCATCGCAACTCATTATGACAAAATCGTTGCTCAGAAGGACATGATCTCTGAACAGAGAGACATGATCTCCTCCCTAGATGACACTATAGCTTCTCTGAGGGAGAAGATTGGGGTCCTGCAAGTCAAGGAGAACGCAAGAAAGTCGGGCTCTTCGTGGTTCAAGTGAAGATTATGGCATCTGGTGGGGAAGAGCCAATGGCAGCAGATATTTTGTTTATTGAGATGCGACTTTTTACTCATCACTTTGTCTGCTCTTATCGTTGAAGAAATTCAGTCCAGCTTCCTTTCTCAATGTACCGTACATGGCTGCACAATCCAGAACTTCGCCATGCTCATCTCTGGCAGCTTTCATGTTCTTGTTTGCGATCTCGGTCGCAGGCAATTTGACACCAGCGTCCTCAGCAATGGCCAGAGCGTAGTTTGCATCCTTGATGGAGAGGGAGACACCAAAGCCGGGACGCTTGTCGAGTGCTGGTGCGTAGTTGCCGCTGGTCATTCTGCCGGAGTAGCCACCAGCCACAGGGCCAAAGCCTTCGGAGATGAGCTCTTCCATGGGTCCGCAGCCAATACCGGTTTGTTCGGCGAAGACTTGGGCTTCGCTGACTGCTTCCATGAGGTTGACTGTGATAATGTTGCTGCAATCATCACGTTAGCTGTGCCGTGCAGTTTTCTGCGGGCTTAAAACTTACCCAGCAATCTTCAGCATCGAAGCGCTTGATGGCTCCTCCTTACAGACAATGACCTTTCTCGCAATGACATCCTGGAAGTAGGGCTTGACAGTTTCCACGGCTGAGCTGGGTCCACCAATGGCGACAACGAGTTTTCCAGGTGCTGCAATTGCCGGACCACCGAACATGGGTGCTGCGAGGAAGGTCGCCTTTTGCTTGGTAATTTCCTCGGTAACTGCTTTTGTCGTATCGGGATGTACTGTTGAACAATCTACGAAGATCTTGCCAGAGAGGTCCTTTGTGTCGTAGGCTTGTTGCAGAAGGCTTTTAAGTGTATCATCGTTGTTGACCTGATTGCTGTTAGGACGTTTGCACTCTGATGGCTGGAAGAAAGCTACCTACCATTGTAAAAACAACATCGCTCTTTGACACCAGCTCGCCGAAGCTTGACGCCGGCGATGCGCCAAGACTCTTCAAGCTGTCGCCGGAAGCCATCGTACGGTTGTTATAGATCAATGATTGATCATTTTTGGCCAGGTACTTTTGCAGGTTCTCTGCCATGGGCTTACCCATAGATCCAAGGCCATACTGTTGTTTTTCCGTCAATACATGCGCTTCCATGATGCCTCGGCAATGCCACGACAAGGGCCTACGAAGCTTGACTCACCCAGCCGACTTGCAACTTCTTAGCAGACATGTTTATCGCTGAAGCACTGTAGAAACGACGCGTGATATTTGTGAGCATTGTTTTGAAGAGTAAAGGGGTATTTTATAGAGGCGATATCAATGACAGACGTCTTTGATGACGGGACGATGCCGGAGAGTGTCGGCTGGTTGTTTGCAGATCTCTTGGGACGGACAACTCAACGGAAAGATAGCGAGGCGATAACGAATCTCCAACGTCACCTCCCACCGCGTCGGCAACGAGCCGATCATGCTTCACCCTCCTTCACTCATGATATCGAGTCTGCGCTTCCGTAATCACTCCCGAATGTGCTGTCGACCTCATCTTCGCATTCGACCTCGCCGCTTCCGTTGTTGAGTGATGCCAGTCTAGTGAAGAGCAAACTGAGGTGATCTTGGCCTATTGTAGTCGGCAAAAGCTCATGATGCGCGTGACAAACGACGTGGACCTACGCTCACTTGCGACCTGAAGTTCACTGTTGCTAGTGTTAAATGGTGCTGCGACAAGCTTTGCGGCCTCGGCGGTAGGACTGCGCGTGGCGGCGCGTTCGACGGGGATGTTGTTGCTTGTCGAGGAAGGAGCCTTCAGGGCACGGTGAGGCGCAATCCGAGCTGTAGGTCTCTTTTCTGGCTTAGGAGGTGGCACGCTTCCACGCTGCTTCTACGACGGTATTAACGCGATTGCCGGCGCAGCGTTCTTCGAATAACTTACGAATGTCTCTTGGACCGCAAAGGGGAAGCCATGCTCAGGTCCATAATAACGAACTTGTACTTGATTGGCTGCGGCCGGGGCTGTGGTTTCGTCGACGGGGTGCGGCATCGTGGATGTTCGGACAAGTGTAGGAAGGAAGGAGAGAAGTCAGGTAAACTGGCCGTCGCGACTGGACGCGTCACTTTCTCATGTGATTATCTCATCTCCAGCACCAATGAAGTAGTGAAATTGTAGCTGTAAGAAGGCACAATCATATTCGGGATTCTTAACCACTCCGCTGGAGACCCAAAAAATTGGTGCTCTCAGCGGTCAGAGCTCCAGATGCGAAATTGACTGTGCCTTTTTACAGCCCCTGTTTCCTGGTGTACACCTTCTTGGAGATGCTGCCTTGGGCTCTATCCTCCAGCGCCAGCGACAAGGTAATTTGGTAGCTGTCAAAATGCACAAACAATTTCAAAATTTCTGCTTGCACCGCTGGAGACGTGAATTATGTCGCTCTCGGCGGCCAATGCTAAGGATCTGAATTTGATCCTGCCTTTTTACAGCCCTTGTTTCAGGTCGCAAATCCTCTTGGAGATGCAAGATATTACGTTCTCATCGACAGCTCCCATTCTTTTGAAAAAGACTCTGCCTTTTGACAGCTACTTTCACTACATTTCACTCCTCGTGAGAGACAGTGACGTATCTCTTCTCCTCAGCTCCTTGTTCCACACATTTTGATCTGTGCTTTTCGACATACTCAGCTAACTTTCTCTTCGCCTCAGCAGTCTCTGCCTTTGCTTCCTGGTACAATTTGAATACATGATCGTAGCTTTCTCTCTGATCTTGCAACTCGATCTCAGCTATCTTGAGAGCATACTTCAAAACCCGCTCGTTGAAGCTAACCTTCTCAGCAGGCGTGGCGAAAGGGTCAAGTTCAGGTGCAGGAGGGTTCTTTGGATTGCTTTTTGGCATGGGACGAAACTTGCTCTTCCATCCTGGCAGTGCACGTTTGGGTGATGGAGTGCGAGGGATGATGATGACTTGTGGGGGTGAAGACGGCACTTCGACAACGGGCTGACATAGATCATCAACGTCGTTGATTTTATGATCGTGTGCAGAGTCTTTCTTCTCCTAATCTGAGTCTCACTATGAGTCGCGATTGGACGAGAGGATATTGGTCTTACAGGAGTTGTAGCATCGGACATGACCACATCTGAGCTTCTGGAGGCATCGGAATGCTCATCACGCTTTCTCTTGAGATCGGGTCTGTGTCCCGCTGACGATTGCATCTTGATCTGACAGTAGCTTGGTGATGTTGGAAGACGAAAAGCAGAAGTCCGGCCGCTTGCGAGATGGATATGCAAGGTCTTCCTTTCAGCTCCGCGCTTGCTACCTTGACAGAGGGACAACTTCCCCAGAGCAAAACCACGACGAGCAATTCAAAGAAGGTATAAACTTTCATTTTATGGAAGCCATACTTTATGAAGTCACTTGTTTGCCCACACTGTCTGAATGCTCAGACTCCATATCCTTGAGGGTTTTCACATCAACATTTCCACTTTTGCGCTAGATCTTCGATATCTCACTGACAGCCGCGTCGCTATTCGAGTTCAGACGATGTACATGGAGCTCATTTCTTAGCTTTGAGATCGTCTCGCTCAGCGCTTCCTTCTCCCATGTCGAACTCTTCGATCCGAGTACCCATCATAGCAATCCTCTTCTCGTATGTAGTCGCCGTCCTAGTATCGTAGCTCTAGCTTTCCGAGAAATATTCTGGAGTGAAAATATGAATGTAGTCTGAGATATCAGGTAGATCTTGCAAGGCGTGAACAAGAGAAGGTGCGAGTTGGATGAGAGCCGAATGAGCTAGAGGCTGTTGTAACGCGACAGACAATGTAGTTCGATTTGGGCTCAAAGACTTCTGTGTAGGATCATTTGTATGACCTGGGCTGCCGAGATTCGGGGTCGGTGCAAGATACATCTTGTCAGTGTTGTGTCTGCTACTAGCAGATTCGTGCTTGGACTTTTCGGATAGGTCAGAAAGTAATTCGTTCTTTCCATCTTCGGCAGCGACAGTGGCCCTTTCTATCTTCCTTTCTTCCTCCAACTCATCCGCCACTCCAGACCAGTACATGTTCTCGGGAATCATCTGTGTGATGTAAGCCTCTTCGCTATTGTCTCCGAATTTCTTGTAGTCGGGAGACATATTTGACTGTGTGTTGAGTATTGAAAGTAGGAAACGACAGCAAGGAAAACGTAACGACAGAATGGTTAAATAGCGTGAGGCCTTAGTATTTATACATTCCTCGTGTTAGCCTCTATCGCATACTCACTGCCACAAACCTCGAGTCAGGTCTATGGATCATTCCTCATATCTGAAGCGCGCCGCGTTGCTGTTCTTTGTCAGATACGCCGCGTAAAATGGCAGAAACAAGTATGTCACTCGTTTTCAGTATGTTGAGACATTGAGTCACGGGCTGAGACCGGCAGGTATCTGTATGTGCCGATATGAGAACTCAATATCACTGAGACTTCTGATTCAATCTGCGTCAAATCTTAGCTGTGCAAAGGCAGGATCATATTAGGAAACAGAGAGGAGTTCCCTGGAGGTAACACCCGTACAGCTCTGCGACCCCGTCCCCTTCGGATTTGAAAAACATTTTGTCTTCCTACAGCTTACCGAAACTGGTGCATTCCAGGTGAGAAGTCACAGTGGCTGGTCCAGCACGATTTGTAGCACCTCAAACAGCGTGATTTTTCATTCCCGCACATCCAATGATTTGTGTATTCGAGTAATCATCCATCCATGGTCATTCTCTGAGGCTTTTCTCATACAAAATCTGATCTAGTTCTTTGAGATGACCCCGAAAGGAATTCTTCGGTTGCTCATTCACAACCGGACAATTATGGCTCTCGAATAGCGTCAATTATTTCCTCAGTTCTTGAGCCACTCGCCAAAGCCTTTTTCAACAAAGAAAATCTGAACAACCAATGTATCATCTGCTGATAAGTCTGGAACAAAGTACGAGCTGTGTCGCATCCACAAACAAGATCCTCGCTCTCGAAAGAGAAGCCAGAGACGATCGAGGCGGGAGTAAGTGGTGGGCTCTCGCTTGGAGAAGATGGTGCGAACAACTTGGTGCCGGGGAAGCATAGATCAAGCTGTGAGATGATCTTGTTATCATTCCAAATAGGACTCAACTCAGGAGTAGCAGGCATCTGAGGATCGGGACCAGGCCATGTTGGGAAATCTATCTTGATGTAGCTGCCGAGAGGTTCTCCTGTTCGTTTGTGTGCTGTGTGTACGGACAGAGATCTTCTGAGTTGCGGTACCTGATCCATAATGAAAAAAAAAACTGTAGTTTGTAGTGTGATGGAGAGCGACAGGCTTGTAAAGCAATGATTTTTGACGAGCTGTTGTAAAAAAGAGAAAGAAGGGGCTTCGAAGGCGAGGGGAAATCTGTTATATCCATTGGCTGTGAAATCATATGCAAGATGCTAATGGTATACAGAAAAGCACGTGGTCGCAAAGTGCTGTGATGGTAATCACAAGTTCCTGGAGGCCCACTGTAGGTCCGGGTACCAACTGTTGCTTTCACGTGTCACCGCAAGAACTGCGATCAGTGGCCCTTTTCCAATCATGCCATTGATACCCACCGGGCTGGTAACAAACCGTGACCTAATCCGTGCAGGAGTATGCCTGCGTCACGGTATTGTTGGTCTGTTATTGTGAGGATATGAAATCACAGCGTCTCTCATGTCGCCCAAAAAGCTGGAATGGACATATCCTCGCCTGTCGGATCATAAAACCGCATTAGCACAGGTCAAGAAGCTTGATATGGTTGTAGTATGCAAACACAGTCTTTGACAGATAATCTTTGAGGACTACTGCACAAACATGACTGTAAGTTAGTGTAAGGACTCAACATGTCCAAGCCAATGGGCGTATCCCCCGTTACTTGGTGTTCAACCAAATCAATAATTCAAGTCTGCATATAAGTCCGTGAATCCATTGAGAGACAGGGCTTGAGATGAGACTCACGCTCTTAAGCTATCTCATCCCTGATACGTACCGCCAGAGGGAGGCTGTGAGAATGCATAGGCATATTCAACTCCCACTACCATGTCCATGAAGTGGCAAGGATCAGGGTAAAAGAAGAAACCGAGTCCTGGGACCCCACTCATACTTCACGCCTAAACCAACATGTCAAAAGGCAGAATGACTCTCAATTGTAGTGATAACTTGTCGAGAGACTGACTCTCATTGGCAAGACTCAAGACTATGTGAGATGGTCAGCCCTCACAGCCATGGCGAGGAATGAGAAAATTCATTGTGCATTGTAGCAGCTCCAGAAGAGTCCAGTATTCGACCCACGGAATGATAGATCTTTCCAGGTCTCTACCGAGTATCATACCATTTGATGAGCTAAGTCGCTCTTCGTTACTTGCAGAATTGCATCTACAACGCGGTCGCGTGTGAAAAAATGAGATGGGAAATACATAATCCATGTCATTGTGCTAAAAGGAAGGTACAAAGAAGCGGGAAGTGACGTTTCCCGAAAAAGTGGGGGCCGCAGAACCAAGCCTTGCCAGATTTGTCACCCTGGCTATGAATACTTTATTGCGAGATAATCATCCAGACGATAGCAGGCGCTCGGAAGATAAGTGTGAAGCTGCGAAAGTCTCCTTGTATGCTCAGGATAGTAATACCTCAGAGTGACGCCATGTAGAACTCAATGGGTGGTATTGAGCGATCAAGAAAACAGTCAAGATCAACTTTTCTGCCTCGGAGACTTTAGCAGACGAATGACCAGCACGACATCAGCAAAACCATGAAACCCAGAGAAAAAAAACCACTCTAGCTTATCATTTTTCATCACCCAAGACCAAGATTGATCAAGGTGTAGTTGATGGCGAAAAAAGAACATCTTTCAAAAAAAATACATGACACCACCAAAATCGCTCTTATCCGTATACCCTTGTGCCCATCTTCCCCCAATACCACCAACAACACCATCGCAAGCCCAAAGCAAAGTCACCGAGCACATATTACCGCCACGGACTGCTAGCATCACCAACGCCAATACTGGCGCTCTCAAACTCCATCTCCCAGTCATCAACCTCCATGAACTTCTCTCTCGCCTTTCTCAACTCATCTGAGACCTTGTCATCAGACTTGGCACCCTTGATGGTATCAAGACTTGTATCTGCAGTCTCATCTGCTTCCAGATCGTCACTATTGAGCTCCGACAACGACGAGGAGCCAGAAGAGATATGCACAGGGTCATTCTCTTTATTGCTGCGACCATAGGTTCGTGATGTCCTTTTGCTCGTCGCTGCCGTAGTTGCTGGCTTCTTCGCCTTCGCGACTGGTGTCTTTTTAGGCGCCGTGGGCTTCTTCGTCTTTGCTTTCTTTCGCCTTTCATCCTCAAAGGCCAAGGACGAGGCTTCGTGTGCTGAACTAGAGGTAAAGTCAAACTCGTCTTTGCGTTGTGCTCGGCGTTTGGGGAGCATGGCTCGTAGTGTAGCGGTGGTCAAGGGCTTGATCTTCTTAGACTGACCACCTGCACGAGCAGATTTGCGTATTGCTGAGGGTGAGAGGGCGGGAGTTTGACGGTGTTGTTCGGGAGAGGTGGGACTAATTGGTTCGGGTGGTGGTGAGCTGCTCATGGGGTCTGCGTAGGTGTCACTGAGCAGTCGTTCTTGTTGCGACTCTGTGGTTGCTGCTTGTTCCTCATCATCATCGGGTGCTGTGGCCGGGATGGCTTCGTACTCTTCTGGCTCGGCAATTGATCGTGATGGCGATGGTAATGAAGGTGATGAGCGGGTGACTTGAACTTCGGAGTCGTCGATGGCATCTGACTTGCGCTTGCGAGTCTGCCGTTGTGACGTCTTTTGTGGTGTCGCTCCGTAGAATTCGTCGTCTGAGTCGGGCAGGGCTGCCTCGGGTGTTTGCGCCTTCTGCTGCTCTTCCCCTTCCTCGGCCTCTTCTACTTCTTGTTCTACATCGACTGGCTTGCTCTTGGAAACCTGCAACGGCGTACTCTCGTCATGGGGCGCAAAGTCGTCCTCATCACCCAAGCTTCCAAGCGTAAAGTCGGTCGTGTCGTCGATCGGGGAAGCAGCAACGAGTTCTGGATTCTGGACCATCTGCAGCAAGCTAGGCTGACGGGCACGACGTCTGAAGTTTTGCAAGGCGAGGACAGATGATTCTGCTCCTGGTGTGCTCTGCATCTTTACAGCAGACTGGGGACGCGCGACACTAGCGGGCGCCTTGACCGCCGTTCCAGGAACTGCCGTATGTCTGGCCGGTGATGGCGATCGTGGAGCAGGACGAGCAGGACGAGCAGGCACCAGAGCAGCATCTCCATCGTTGTTGGTAGCCTCACGAATCGCACGTTCGGCTTGTTGCGACTGACTCTCAGGCACGGATTGCGTGACCAGTCCAGCTTTCGTCGCTCTGCGATCCTCCTCCATACGCGCCTTCAAGTTGTCCATAGCACCCTTGTTTGCCTTGCTTGGTGCTGGCTTCTTGACCGTTCGCGGAGGTCGACCACGCGTCAATGGTCGTTGTTTCGTTCGCGGTTGAGGCATCGCATCGCTTATCGCAGCCTCTTCTTCTTGTGTAGGTGAATCTTGCTCGACATTCGTGGATTTGCGCGACCTTGTACTACGGACAGTAGTGATGACTTCCGCCTCTTCTTCTGGCTGTTCTTCTTGCGGTGGTGTCGCCTTTTGCGCACGCGATCGAGTGCCTCGTGTAGCTGGTGTCTTCGCGGTTGTGGCAGGCGCGGCCTTGGCTGCCGTCTTTGCGGCGCGTTTTGGCGGCATTGAATTAGTGATTGTGGTGTATTGGATGTACGCGACCGGGATGGAACGTGTTGTGAATGACTATTTGGTGGCGATTTGTGTAGCGACAGCGGTATACAGAAGTCGTGGTAGCTGCCTCGGTCATGACGGAATTCTAGACGCGCACATTTCGCGTTCCCATCCGACGCCTTGCCACTTTGGGAAGTCTGCCCCTCCAAATTCACTTCCGCTTCCGGCTCATGTCTCAGTTCGATGATGCTTGGATGAGGTGTACGTTCGGTTTCATTAATCTAGGGGTATCATGAAAGAAAAGAAGACATCGAGCCCGCTCCTATACCAGTTCCACCCTGTGCCTCTCTCTTGCATGACTTGTGAGTTCCATCTTCAGCCTTCTAGTGCTGAGGTGTCTCAGGGATAATTCTCTCGCCTTTTACATCTCTTCTCTTCTCTGGACTGTCCAAATCCATCATGTCCACGTCGTCAGGGGTGACGACCTTCGATAGTGCGGGCATACCTTCAAGCATCGATCTCGACACTCCGTCACCATGTCCAGACACTGGGTTCGGACCATTAGGTCTGCCTTGAGCTGTCGCAAATGGAATTGCTCCAGTGCTGGAGAAGACTGGGAGGCTGTTTTGTGGGTGAGTATAGGATGGATTGAAAAAGGTTTGTCTCTGTGCTTCGATAGGACGTTCTTGCTGCTGTGGTGGTGGAGGTCGTTGCGGAGCAGTCAGCTGGTCCGTCAACTTTTGTGGCTCAATCGGTTGCACCTCCTGTGTATGCTGCTGCATCGCTTGTTGAGGTCCGAACGACTGTGGTGAAGGATGCTGAGCAGGTACAGCAAGGGGGTCGATAGGCGGCTGTGGTGTACTTTGCTTGATAGACGGTTCCAGGTCAAGATACAATGGCGACTCTCTATGTGTCAACTCCGAAGGCACAGTCTTGGAGACAGAAGCTGGTTGTCTGCGTAGAAGTTGCTGCTCTGCTGTCGGAGCGGCACCAAACTCCGCATCGGACTCCTCAACCTTGACGCCGTATTGCTCGGAAGTTGAACGTACTGGCTCGACTGGCCGTTGGAATACCACCGTATCTCCCTGAACAAATCTAGACTCCGCATTTGTCTTCGACTTCTCCTCCATCTCCCTGACTCGACGATCATGCTCCTCTCTTGTCCCCACTTTCAGGTGAATTCTCTTAATCCCAGCTGGTCGTAGAGGTTCGATATGATTGATAGGTCGCGTATAGTCGATTGTAAGAGGCATTGCAGTCGGGATGGAAGCCTCAGACGGAAAACGCTTTGGCTCGGGTCGCGCCATGCGAGTTTCTAGCTTCACAAGAGGTACATTCTCTTGCTCTCTCTTGACCGGATATTCTTGCTTGACGGGAAGCTCTTCCTTTTTTGGTAACTCTCCAGGCGATGGAAGTTTTGGAACCTTCGCACGCGCCTTTCTTGGGCTAAGCGGTGGTTGGGCAGGTATGGCTGGTACAGAAGGTACATCCGTGTCCTCGGACTTCAAGTCGAATAGGTTGCTAGTCCTTCTTGTCATTCTCTTTGGTCCACCAAGTGTCGTGGGCACAGGCTGTACGTCAATGAACTTGGGGATGTCAGCGATCGTCTGGCGCCTGGCAAGATCGATTGGAGGCAGCTTGGTCGACATGTCTGCTTCGGTCGGTGGACTGACTGTGCCAGCCCCCTTTGGCTTTCTAGTCCGGAGCTGGCGACCACCCACGACCTGCTCGGCTGGTGCAGCCACTGGTGCGGATAGTCTATCCTTCTTGACTCTGACTGGAGCGAGATCCTCTGGTGCATGACTTCTGGTCTGACGATCTGAAGGAATGATGAGTTTGCTTAGCTCGTGCACAGCAACGATCCAATCAACCTCGGGTGGTGCTCTCAGACCAGCAGGTCTGGGTGACATCGGTCGCATTGTGCCCGAGATTGATCTCTGGAACTTGAGAGGGTCGACAACTTTGCCAGTAAACGACTGCGTTGGTGTGGCATACGTGGGCATGGCAGTACGCTGTGTCCTCGTAGGAGCAGGCGGTGGGGGCGGTGTGACATGTGTCTCCAGCGCATGCAAATTCTTGACGTCCCACCAGCTCGGATCGTACTCAGGTGACCAATGTGAGAGACCATTGGCAGGACTAGAGATGTTCATGCTTTGCATCGCGCTTGCAATATCATCATCGGCGGGCTGTGTGTGGACGCCGTTGGTTGCTACTGCATTTGGATCTTGACAAAGTCCAGATATGTGACTGAGAACACCACTGCAAAGGGCTCTATCACTATACCCGCCTTCCAAGACTGATATGACGCGCCCGTGAACGCCCGTTCCTTCTTCTTGGGCAAGTTTGACAACGTCTTTCGCGAAACGAGCATAGAACTCTGTAGGCACATTGACTGCATGTCGCTGCATACCTGCACCCTCCCACTGGCTCGCATCAAAGCCAGCCGAAATGAAGATGGCAGCTTTGGGCGGTGCCTGTTTGTGAGAGTCTTTGATTGTTTGAGAGTGTCTTCTCAAGAAAGTTCGAGCTTTCTCCAACAGAATCGAGTACTTCGTTTCGTACAAAGCCCAAAACTCGTCCATTGTTCTCCAAGCTTCCAAATGGACATTCCAGATAGATTGGTTGTGGATATTATCGATGCAGACACTGGCATTGGTGACTTTGTCCTTGTCACCGTCTTCGCAGGGGTACGAATTGATATCATGCATGCTGTAATATCCAATGGCAGTCTTTTTCGTGAAGGAAGCGCTCTTTGGCATCCTCGCGCTTTTCATGTTCCTCTCCCAAGTAATGTCCTGCGATCCATCACCATGGTGCAAGTCGATGTCCAAGATGACGGCGTGCGTCAAACCATAAGTCTGCGCGGCATACTCGATACCAATATGTACGTTGTTGATCCAACAGAAGCCAGAGGGAAAGTCCGAAGAGCAATGATGACCAGGGGGACGAATGGCAACAAAGACACGTCTTGGAGATGTGGGAATGCTGGAGAAAATCGTATCGACTGCTTCGCAAACACCACCCACCGCTCCTTGGAGTGCGTTAAGAGACTCGGAGCAGAGATACAGGTCACCTTCATGGAAAGGCTGCTTTTGCGTAGTCGCACCCGGAACTTCAGGCCTAGCCAACTCCTTCATGTGCGATGCCAGCTTTTCACCCGCGACATTACACATCGTCTCAAGCTCCTTCATCCATTCAGTCCCATGAACAGCAGAAATGAACGCTGAAGTGAGGGGCACAGCGCGGGATGTCTTCTTGATCCTGAAGGGAATGCGCGAATCTGGTTGTTTGTCCGGATGTGGAGCATGTTGACCTCCCGCATGTCTCGATCCAAGGCGAACGTATGCACTAGCAAGTCCAAGAACAGCAGCCAGTACGCGCTCCGGCCTCTCGACGATCATACTTAGCATACCCTTGGACGTCTTTGGTCTCGAGAATCTGTGTCCGTAGCAAGCATCGTGAAGAATTACTGCCACCTGCGCAGTCGTGGTGTCCAAGTCGTGCAAAGCAAGTTCCTGTGCGAAATGTGCCGATGCGACCTGCGCTGCGCTTAGCGGAGGTGGCTCCTCGATAACTGTGTGCGAATAGGAACTGGTCATCGAGCCAGATCGATCGCCTCTACGCGGAGAGCCAGCGGGAGAAGTCTGGTTAGTCATGCTCCGAAGAGAAGACATGGACGATTTGCGCCTAGGAGGAGTTCCTGCTTGGCTCATCGAACTGGATGCTCTGCGCAGAGCATGTGGTGATTCGTATGCGCTAGGAGTAGTTGATCGGAAGTTTGATGTTATCGGACTCGAAGCGACTCGAGAAGCACTTCTGCGATCAGCTGGAGAATTTGATCTTGCCAGAGAAAGACGGTCGAGGTTTCGCGACAGGGATGGACTTTGATCTCTGTGTTGCCCTGGACCAGGGCTTGAACGAGGATGTTCGGCCATTCTTTGTTTACACTTTGAACTTTCCGGACTTTTGCTTCAGTGTGGGATTTCTGCTTGACCAGGCATTTCCTGCATGTTGTTTGATGATAATTGAATATTCCTGCATTGATTCAGAAGCTCGAAATGTGGCAGCCAAACCCCTGGAAAGCTTGCTGTCCACTCTGTTCCCGCTGACGTTGAGCCGCCCCGTCGTTCACGTCTCACTTGCACGTGACAGCCTTGGCACTTCTCGTCATCTCTTGCGTCGCAATGCATTCTTCAGCAAGTGTTCTGCTGAGAAGGCGACTGGGTCTACACATTCTGGAGATGACCTCCCTTTGTGTCAAGATGAGGTTGGTTCGAAAGGTTGACTAGTAGAAAACGTCCGCGGATGCTGCAATGCTTCGAGTCAGATCTGCATCCTTCCAGTAGCCCTGCCGCTATCGGATCAAAGTCAATCCGATATAGACGACTCGTTGAGGCATTGTACCCCATCGTGCCTCAACTTATGTAGTCGGAGTGCCCTGTTAGATTCATTCATTGACGATACAGCTGCTCCCAGTCATGGTCCAAAAGAAGCTCACCGAGCATCTGCTCGCTTACAACACAGATGCATTCCAGTCGGCAACAACGAATCCATGGCTCCGTCTTGCTGGTACCTCACAGCTGCCAACCCAATCACTTCTAGCTTGGTTGACACAAGATCGTCTATACATCTTTTCCTACATCCCCTTCATGGGCAACATGCTGTCTAAAGCTTCCTTTCCATCTTCTTCATCCCGCCAAAAGTCTCTGGAATGGCGAGTCGCCGATTGCTTCATAAACGCCCTTACCAACGTCCGCAGGGAGCTCGGCATGTTCGAAGACATCCTGAGAAAACACTTCAATTGGAAAGAAGGAGGCGAGACCGCTACGAAAGAGACAAGGGCATACCAAGACATGTTTGCTGGAGCAGGTGCGGCAAACCAGAGCATTCTCGTCGGCATGACGGCCTTGTGGGCTACAGAAAAGTGCTACCTTGAGGCTTGGAAGTATGCTCTGAGCTTCAAGGATGAAGTACCGGAAGAGAGGAAGAGCCATGTGTTACATACAACACTTATACCCAATTGGACTTGCGATGAATTCGAAGAGTTTGTGCTGTGTATTGGTGAGCTTCTTGATGAGCTTGCTGAGGACATTCCCGCAGACAGTAAAGAGTGGGTCAAGTGTGAGGAAGTATGGCAGCAGGTCTTATGGGCTGAGGAGAACTTCTGGCCCAAGGTAAAATGAACACAACCCATCGAGCTCGACCTCCCCCATACCCAGGAACACTCCTCAACGCGACTGTCATGAGACGAGATGTCATTGAGATTGGAAACGTCGATTCTGAGAGCGATCGGCTTCTTTCCAATCACACAGCTCTCCAATCACGATGTCGCGGCAAAGCATAGCTGTCATAATCAACCAAGAAACTTGGCATTTGGCGCTCATCTATCGAGTACAGCCATCTACCACTCCCTGACTTTTCCTTCTTCCAACTCTGAATATCCACATGCCTTTTGACAGCCCGTTCCATGGACCCAAGCTCAGCCCGGGAGAATGCAAGTAGGTAGTGCTCACTGGTGCCTTTGTCTCCTCTCTAGACACACAAGCATCGACACCACGTCCATGAACATGTTGAGAGCGTCTCTCTTTTCATGCTCCCTGCTCCTATGCTACAACCATTCGTGCCAGAATGCAAGGACTTGCAAAAAAGGCTGACAATGCCACTGGAGAGCGGTATGCTCCATGGCAGGATCCAAAGGTACAGTCATGTCTCGAAGGTCAGGCATGGGTCTTCAGAAGAAAGATATAGTTTTGGGTCATGCCCATTGTACCAAGGATGCAAAAGACCAAAAGGCTACATGGTTCGCAGTCATACCAGGAACAAAAGAAGAGGTCTATGCCCCCTGACGGAGTCGAACCGGCGACCTCGGCATTACTAGTGCCGCGCTCTACCAACTGAGCTAAAGGGGCTTGATGAGATAGAGGGAAAGATGAGGGTAAGTGTCCTCGTGAAGGGGTAGCAATCTCGGTCTGCCAGATGCACGGACGTTGGAAGCGTTGACTGGCTGAGGACAGACAGTAGACGCGCCCAGACGACTGAGCAGAACGCGACCAGTACCAGTGAATAGAAAAGGGATGAAGAGAGCAGGTAAAGAGAAGGTCGCAAGCGCAGGTGGAATGAAAGCGGAGAGTGGTCGAGGAAGAGCAGAAGAAAGTCAAGTCAAACATGGTGATCAAAAGGGCCAGCCTTGGCAGTTCCGCGCGGAGGTCGGCGAGCAAAAGTCCCTTCAAGCTTGTTGCGGGCGCTAAAGTTCCGCAGACCGCCTTGTTGGCAGAACTTTTGAAAGTCTGGAGGCGAACAATTTTCCGTAGCAAGTCAAAGCGGGTTTTGGTCGCGGTTTCCAAATACACAAATTTACACCCAACACATACCGCAAAGATGAAGACGACGTGGAAGGATATCGCCCCGGTGCCGACGTCGCAGGAGTTCCTGGACATTGTCCTGAGCAGAACGCAGAGAAGATTGCCTACTCAGATCAGAGCGGGTTTCAAGATTTCGAGAATTAGAGGTGTGTACAACTTTCTGCCGTCGAAAAGAGGAGGATTTGGGACGTTGCGGATGGGCGACTCTGCAAGAGCGACGAACGACAACTTGGAAGAGAAATACACGGGGATCAAGACAGGGACGACACGAACAGCAGACTAACACAAGTCGCAGCCTTCTACATGCGCAAGATCAAGTTCACCTGCGAAACATTTGCCGAAAAGATCCAAGCCGTCCTCGACGGATTCCCTCGTCTCGCCGACATCCACCCCTTCCACAAGGATTTGCTCAACACCCTCTACGATGCCGACCATTTCCGCATCGCCCTCGGCCAGCTCTCGACCGCAAAGCACTTGATCGAGACCGTGTCCCGCGATTATGTCCGTCTCGTCAAGTACGGTCAGTCGCTCTTCCAGTGCAAGCAGCTCAAGCGCGCCGCCCTCGGTCGCATGGCCACTATCTGCAAGCGTCTTAAAGACCCGCTCCTCTACCTCGAGCAGGTTCGCCAGCATTTGGGCCGTCTCCCTGCCATCGACCCCAACACCCGCACTCTCCTGATCTGCGGTTACCCCAACGTCGGAAAGTCGAGTTTCCTCAAGAACATCTCCCGCGCCGATGTCGACGTCCAGCCTTACGCCTTCACCACAAAGAGTCTGTTCGTCGGCCACTTCGACTACAAGATGCTGCGTTTCCAGGCCATCGACACCCCCGGTATTCTGGACCACCCCCTGGAAGAGATGAACACAATTGAAATGCAGTCGATTACTGCCATCGCCCATTTGCGTTCTGCCATCCTCTACTTCATGGATTTGTCCGAGCAGTGTGGCTACTCAGTCCAGGCCCAGATGCAACTTTTCCAGTCCATCAAGCCTCTTTTCGCCAACAAGCTCGTTTTCGTCGTCATCAACAAGATTGATGCCATGCGCCCCGAGGACCTTGATGCCGAGACACAACAAGCTCTTGCCGATCTCTGCAAGTCCGACAACGTCGAGATGCTCCAGCTCTCCTGCACAACCACCGAGGGTCTCATGAACGTCCGTAACGCCGCTTGCGACCGTCTTCTTGCCGAGCGCAACGCCCAGAAGCTCAAGGCTGGTACCAACGCTTCTGGTGAAGTCACCGGCCGTCTCAACGACGTTCTCCGCCGTATCCACGTTGCTCAGCCCATGGGCGGTGTCGTTCGCGAGACCTTCGTTCCTTCCTCTGTCAAGACCAGAGTCAAGTACGACAAGGAGGACCCCAACCGCATCACCCTCATGCGCGACATCGAAGAGGAGAACGGCGGTGCTGGTGTCTTCAACATCAACCTCAAGGAGAAATGGATGCTCGAGAACCCCGAGTGGCGCGAGGACAAGATGCCCGAATTCCTCGACGGAAAGAACGTCTACGACTTTGTCGACCCCGAGATCGAGAGCAAGCTTGCCGCTTTGGAAGAGGAGGAAGCCCGTCTGGAGGCAGAGGGTTACTACGACAAATCAGAGGACGAGGTCGAAGAGGCCGACGACGCAGATATCCGCTACAAGGCCGAGCTCATCCGCGAGAAGCGCCAACTCATCCGCAACGAAGCAAAGGCCCGCAAGTCGCTCAAGAACCGCGCCGTCATTCCCCGCAGCAAGAAGGCCGTCCAACTCGAGAAGATGGAGAAGGGTCTTGAGGCTCTCGGTCACGACGCCACCTCCATCACCGACCGTGCTCGCGCTCGTTCTCAGTCTCGTCCTCGTGGTCGTGCCGAGGCTGTCGAAGACGCCGACATGATGGACGTCGACGGCGGCGACGCAACCTCCAAGCACCGCAACAGCATCTCTCGCGCCATGTCCCGCACTCGCAGCGTCAGCCGCATGAACAGACGTGAGGACGGTGTTACCAACGACGTTGCCCGTAGCAAGGCCGAGCGTCTGCACAAGCTGGGTCAACAGAAGATGAACCGCAACGCCAGACAGGGTGAGGGTGATCGTCACACAACCGCCTCATTGGCCAAGTGGCTCACCGCTGGTAAGCGTGGTAACGGCAGTACCAGAAGCAGATAAGTGGTGTGCTGTTGTTGACTTGTTGCATTTTTATCATGGTCAAACTTCATGTGTCTGGCGTTGGTGGAGTAAAAGAAAGGGTTGGGGATATATTCTTGTTCTCTTGTTATTAGAACTCCCAGATCACCAAGCGAATAGTCTGGTAGCAAAAATTTCATGTCTTCTTCATACCAATGTGAGTTTCATAATCTTCATGGCTGTCTCTCTTTGCACCTGTATACTCAAGGTAAAATCTCGAGACTGGGGCTCTCCAAGCTGGACGTACTGCGAAAATGGTTCTATAAAAAGGCATGAAGCTTTTCATCAAGAGCGCTACTACACACGAGATGTTCACATCAATGCATCTCCGGGAGTAAGTTCGAGACAAATTCATGTCTGTACAAATGCACAAACAAATCTAGTAGGAGACATGACAAAGACGAGATGCTTGCCCCAGGGTACAAGGACCGGTGGCTTCTTAATCACATCTCCCTGTCGAGGTACACGAGGAGTACGGAGCTGTAGAAATGCAGAATCATTTTTGGAACGAGGGACGCTACTGCTGGAGGAACAATTTCGATCGTTCGAGATTGTCACATGCTTCTCATTTCTATCTTTCTCTTACAACACTATATTTTCACTTTGTGTTCACACATGTTTCACTTAGGTTCATCACTGATCAGAAATCAGGTTCACTTATCTACTATCTAGCATTCGAAACCCCTTTCGGTAATGTTCTGGCAGACACTCCTGTCAGCAAGCCCCTTTTAGTCTACGATCCGTGAGCTTCCATCGCTTAGTCGTCGCCGCTTAGTCGTCCGCTTAGTCGTCGACGACCCGATCTCCCTGACTATTTCTTCGTGACTCGACTCCGTAAACTCTTCCCCCTTTGCAACGACGTACTGAGCGACGACTTCGGGTATCGGTCGAACCATCCTATCTCCACGCTCCCGCCAGCTGACTCTTACTTCCAGAAAACACCATGCTATCCGACAGCAACGATCAGACCAAGCTCTCGCGCCTCGAAGCGTCTCTGAAGGAGGAGGTGCACCAGCTCAGGGTGCAGGAAGCCAAACTCAAGGCCACCACCGAATCCTGGTCCGCTCTCGTCCACCTCAAGGACACCCTCAGAGCTGGATTCCCCGAATTCGGCGAGCCTATCGATCTCAACTCTCCCGAAGCTGCCGACCTGATTGACTGCAACTATCTCTTGGTCCAGAACGACATCCACACTAGTCGAGCTTTCGTCGACATGAAGGAGAACTACAAGAAGATCAAGAAGATCCTCGACAGGGCTCAGCTCATCGTTGACGAGTTGGCCGAGAGCGATTCCGAGAACCATGTCTACAGTGAAATGGTCAAGGTTCTTCGCGGTGTCGATGGCCTGGTCGAGCCCAGAGCCGATTGGGAGATTCTCATCAAGAAGCTTGCTGCCCTCATTGCCCATGCTGGTTGATCCCTCTTGATCATCACTCCCAAGCAGGCAGATCATCACTTCGTCCGAGTGGAAGGGGGTTTTCACACATGCGTATTCACGTTACTATTCAGATCGTTGTCGCTATTGTTAGCATTGTCTCATCTCGCCTTTTTATTCACCTTTGTCTCCCTAATTCCAACGCAGTTCGTCTTTGCATCTCTCAAGTTTTCGTGCTTCCATGATCAATTCTTTCCAGCACATGCGCGTTTGATACCCGCATCTCATCAAGATGGATGCCGTCACGACGACAAAACTTCAAGTCCAAAGCACCACACCACCCTTGACGTCCCCTATCATCTTATCGAAAGACGCTACACCTGCCACCACTCTCTCGAGAGATACCACAAAGTCCACCGCACCCAAGATCTCAGATCGGCACATTCTCAAAGTCAACATTCTCAAGGAACAGAGAAAGCAAAAGCTCGACGAATTAGTCACC
Organism: Aureobasidium subglaciale EXF-2481; assembly: GCF_000721755.1. Classification (NCBI taxonomy): domain Eukaryota; kingdom Fungi; phylum Ascomycota; class Dothideomycetes; order Dothideales; family Saccotheciaceae; genus Aureobasidium; species Aureobasidium subglaciale. The sequence goes on from NW_013566995.1 coordinate 136,099, forward strand.
ACACAAGCACAAGTCAACAAGCACCTCACCGACAGCTGCGATCACAATCTCCAAATCACCCAACTTCGCCTGGTTTTTGGCGCTGGCAATTCCGTCATCAGAATCAATGAAGATGGCAGTATCAATGCCTGCAACCTCGCAAAGATCGCCCTCGCATCAGAATTACTCGACCATGACAAGAACTTGAGGGAGAGCTTGAGCGCTTTCAACAACAGCCAGAAGCAGTACTTTGGATTGATCAAGGAGATGAAGGAGATTGAGATTGAAATTCAGAAGGAGCTTACACCTGGCAATGGCGATGATGACGAGATGAGTGAGGAGGAGGATGTGGAGTTTAGAGGCTCGCAGGTCAGGTTTTCTATGCTTGAGCAGTATCGTGTTCAGGTGACCGAGACTTGGCTTGAGTGGTTGGATGAGCTTGCTTGAAGTTTATTGTGCCTGGGGTCAGGCTCGCGGCGTTGTTGCAGCAGTTGGGAGGTGGAAACATGTGCTTCCGTTCACAGATGGAGCTATTCACCGTTCACGTTCCCAGCACAAAGTATCACATTTCTGGAATCGGGTATGCCTTCATTCGGGCAGGGGTCGCGTCATCGACAACGATAAGATGAGGTCATATGCGATTTTCCGTCTACAAGGTCACATTTTTCATCATTTACATACACAAGCCAATGATCCTTTCTTTTTCTTTCAGGATAAGTCATCAACAGATTGTGATTGCTTGATCGTTGTTAACCTTCCATGACACTCTGCATAAGTTCTACCACAAGTACCGCCGTCCACCGCACCTATAAATGAATTCCTGATAACAACCTGTTCTCAGGAAGTGAGATCTGCACAAAGAAGATCTAGATACAAACTATCTTTGCTACTGTATCAGAAAACAAATCTTGCTTGTTCTCGTACTTACCGTTGCATAGTTGTGGCATTTCACGTGCCGTAGTCGATGGTGCAACTAAGACTTTTGTCTGTATAGGGATTTGATCATGCTTTCGGTTCGTTCACATGATTGATGTGTGCATTGGAATTCGATTGCTTCTGTCTAAGACAACGACCTCATCGGATGTTTTGTTTGTCATACGAAACGAAGTCTGCGAATACGATTTGTTCGACAGCCATCGCTATATATAAGAACCTCAACTTCATCGGGACAACGACATCAATCGATCATAGTGATCATCATCAACATGAGCGGATCTATCATTCCAACTTCCGACGATCGTATCGTTGAGCCTATCGAAGAGGCCATCATCATCTTCGACGATCTTCTGGACAAACTACGCATGTTTCTTGTAAGTCTTGCGCGCTTTTCATCCATATGATCCATCCCGTCAGTCATACCCTCTTCCAGAGATAGCTGTGCATATGCATAAACAAGTTCAAGAATAGAGACATGGACGAGGAGATGCAGGTTTGTTCACGACTCTCAATGGACATCTTGATAAGCACGATTCTGTTTGTGCATTCTTGCGCGGCAGCTCTAAAATCTTTCGTCTTCAAGGAGAAGCATATGCTGACTGGTAACCGGTTATAGGCCGCACATGGACCGGAGATCGATGCATTCCGCTCCTCCAACCCACCCAAAGTCACTGTTAGTGACACCATGCAGGTAAGTCTGTAGTCATGATAACCACGACTGTATACTCATATCAGGTACCACAGAACATCCTTCACGGGTTCGGTGGCCGCGGTCTCGTCAGCCTTGCCAAAAGTCCCGTCCCAGACTCTCTCGAGGCTTTCAACGAGATGGGCCCCAAGATCTCTCAGCAGAGTATCAACACCTCCAACGCCATGCTGCCCCATATCATCTACAGAATCACCGACGCCCCTGAGATACCTGCTGGAGAGTCAGACAAGATGGCCGATGCTACTGTGCCCGAGCTGTATACCGCCATCTGCCCCCGTCTCGCTCTCGGCAACGACGTCCACATGACTTTCAAGAGAGTTGGAAAGGCCACCCTTGAAGGACTGCAGCGTATGAAGGAGCAGAAGGAGGAGTGGGCATCGATTTGGGAGGATGGAATGAAGTTGTTTGAGCCCGAGACCGTGGCTCTCAGCTTCAACCAGATCCAGGGGGCTTTGAAGAATCTGGAGGAAACCATGAAGGGATGTCTCCGTAACATCCACGCTCTCCAGATGAAGAAGGGATGGTAGAGCATCTAGCTTCTTCCACGGAGTCTGGTTGTTCAAAAGCCATAGAAAGGCACAATCAAGAGCGACATTATGTTCTTCCTCGCTGAGATTTGCGATTTCGAAATGATCATCTTATCTCTCTCGCTGCAACTGCCGCTTTGTGAAATTGTCTCTGCCTTTTGACAGCTCTTTGTTTGTAGTCGATACTGAATGTGGAAAGATGACCATGAGCCTCACTAAGTCTAATCTGGAAGGAACGCTCGTCAGTGCTCCATCAACGCCACTTCCTCACATCATCTACGGCTGTACTTGTGGATCTTCGCGCGTATTACCTCGCACTATCTCGCTTTACTATCAGAACATCTAGCAGTGACGCTATCAATCAAGACTCAAGACTACCATTATTTCTACGACACCACAACTACTACAAAATGAATCACGAAGTTGGACCGATACAGCGTGCAAGTTCTTTTTCGTCTGCACTCTGACATGCGCTCATCTTCATTCAGGCACGCCGCAATTCCGTGAACCCCATCACATTCATCCATGTGCGCTTAGACCGTATCTTGTTCATCGCCGCAGAAAGAGGCAGGGCTCAGCACCTTCTGGTAGACGAAACACAAGACGACTAGCGATCGAAAGATTTCCACACCTTTGACAAGAAGCTTCCGAAAGTCAGGTGCGACGAAGACATTCTCAATCTCGAACACCCTATCCGCGAAACGGAGCAGAACATCGCTTATACACATCGACGATGGACTGAGATTCTGAGAATCTACAACAAGATGGAGCCAGAGATTGTTAATAGTCTTGGGGTTACTGCGGCCTGGATGAAGTGGCATGATGATTGTCCTATTCGAAGACAAGGCTTACGAGGAGAACAGGAGCTTCGTGGTGCTTGTGAGTCGTTGATACGGTTTATCGACAACATCGTGGTTCCTGTCTTTATTGCCTGATTTCAAGAGTTGGAAGACAAGCTTCGATGCCGAGGAGGAATCGTGTTCTGTCATGCTTCATGACGTTCTGTACCGAGCTCGAGCATGTTTGACAGATTTCCGCTCGCTTATCCATGTCTTTCTTTTCACATCAATTTGCTTTCGTTACAAGCAGTTGTACCGTTTCTCCCGTATATAACCATGTCCATCATGACTCGAAAAGTGTTGCACGAATGTCTCACGCACTGATCTCCCATGAGATATGAACATCAGAATCCTGGGGACCGTCTTTAGGATTCCGGACGTCATTAGAGACATTTGGTCCTCCGGGTACAAGAGACGTGGTTCTGCACAGCTATACAAATGCAAGAACAAATTTACTGTGATATGAGATGTCGCTGCAGCATGTCTCTAAGATATTCTCCAGTCACATGTTTGATGGCTCGACAATGATTGTGCTATTTGACAGGCCTCATGATGGGACAAAACCACACACAGTGTGGATACTCGGAAACCAGGGGGCTGTAAAAAGGCACAATCAATTTCACACCAGGTGATGCTGGAGCTGGAGAACGATCACATGTATCATCATTCCCAGTATGACATGCTCCATTATCACAGGGCTGTAGAAAGGCACGGTCAATCTCGTACCAGGTGTTGCTGGAGCTGGAGATGCTTACGTCGCTGGTAAATGTTCTGTTGGAAAATCGCATGCATCACTACTCACAGTATGGTATGCTCCGTTATTTTAGGGCTGTGAAAAGGCACAGTCTATATCAAATCAGAGGTTTCTGACGCTGGAGACGCTTTGTGAGATTCTGTTGACGAATATTCACTTTGAATCTCGTTGTTCACTCACACAGTCCTTAACTTTCACCACTATTCTAGCGTTGACGTCCACCATTATCTCATTGCTTTCTTCGATCTTATATCCACACTCATCACATCAAGCCATCGAACATTAACGCGATGTCCGACGGAGCCAACCTCAATCCGAACATCGCAGACAACTAAGAGGCGGGGCTCAGCGAAACACAAAAGGTACATTCTGACCTGGGCGAACATCTTTCAGAAACATCGCTAATGCGGTGACTTGGAGCCCCCTCCAAGTCCTTAAGAGAAGAAGTATCTTAAGAAGCTTGAACATGTTCTCGAAGAAGTCCAAGTTCTCAAAAGCCAGGTCCTTCATTATAGTAAAGCGAGTTGGCGGAACATGCATCCGAAAGCGGATCGCTCTTGCCATTTTTCAATCGTGGCTACGACATTTCATCCACTTATGCTACAGCACCTTCAGGCGTGGTTTCTTTATCTCACGTTTCTACTGCTTGGTTCAATTACATATCAGCACAGTCATACCTTCTAGATTTATACCTTCCAGATTCACGTCACTCAATTTCATCATCCCAAATCCATCATCCCAAATCCATCATCCCAAATCCATCATGCCGAATCCATCATCCCAAATCCATCATCCCAAATCCATCATCCCAAATCCATCATCTTCAGCCAATTTAGCTAGAACTGCAATCACAGCTCTTCAAGTCCCTTTATTTCTACATCTTCCATCCACCGTGTTTCTCTTTCCCCCAGGTGATTCACCTTGACAACAGACTCAATCACATCTACATCTATACCATTTCCATTTGATCAAGTATGTCGAGCAAACACGCATGGTGTCGCTAACAAACCATATGTCATTGTTCATCCTCTTATCACCTGCAAATATCCTCAAAACCCAGACCGAATGAAAACAGGTCTTGCAAAATTATACTGTTTCCTGTTCAAATTCTTCCGCCCCCCCCCCCCCCCCCCCCCCTTATATTATCACTTACTTTCGGAAACCAGACATCTTAAAAGACTCGTGGTTTTGGAAAAAGATACAAACTAGTGGATTCATTTTTCTGGCTTTAAAAAAATCTTGCCTACAGCAAATGGCACACAAATGCAACCGCCGTGTCCCCTGATTTGTGACGTTTTACAAGATCCCATCATCATCGTCATAACGGGCTAGTCATACTTCCTTGTCTCCTTTTTTCTGGCCTTCAGTCTTGCTGATGTATTCATTGTGTAACGACAAAAGGCCCTTTACTCGAATCGAAACACTCCAAAGTCACTCAAAACGGCAGGAACACTCAGTATCACATGGGCAAAGACCATTCCGACCTGATTCTTAAACAGCAGTAAGGACAGCAGTCGCTCATACCAGTATCTCCACACAGAAGCAACATATATATAAAGACACGGACGATGAAGCTTCATCAGACAATACAGTTATATTATTTTAAGTACTGTCTCCATAGCAGTAGTACAAGGGCAACTATTTCAAAAGAGCGAAAACCAGTCTATCGGCTGGGCGTTTTTCGTGGAAAGCAAAGATCATAAAAGGAGTGTCAAGGTGAGGGCGACTAAGGGAGAACTTTTAGGCGAGGGGGCCGTCATCATCACTAGGAAAATGGTAGTAGAGCTTGAAGTAGTCTTACATCAACGCTTGAGTGGAAGCCCTTGATAGACTGTGTCAATGTCATCTACCTCGAAGGCGTTTTAGCATGAGGTAATGTAGACACCGATAGGGCTGGGGTTCCCTGTGGTCAAAGTCAGTAATATGATCACTAGAATGGATTGGATAGATGGACGAACAGTCCTGGAAGTAAGTACTGCGACTTGTGTTAGCATACTGTCATCAGAAACATCATGTACTAGACTTACAGGCTCATTCCGCCGGTACCACTGGCCAAGATGGACATGGTGGTACCAGGCTGACAAGCGCCAGTAGCAACTATGTAGCTGTTCCCAGGGGTGACACTGGCGATAGTACCCATGTTGCTACTGACAGCAGGGCAGCTGCTGTACGAGACGGTCAAAGGGGCGGGGGAGGCCAGCTGGTCGAACTTCATGCCACCGGATCCAGACATGGTGAAGTCAGAAGTTTCAAGGTCGGACTTCTTAGGGAAGAGGAAAATGACACTGCATTGCTTGCCAGAGTAGCTTGCAGGAATGTCAAAGTTGAAGATAGTGCTGTTACTGGAGCTGATATATGCGTTGTACTGAGTGCCGTAAGAAGTGCCAGGCTGGTCCTTGTTGATAGGGATAATGGCGTGAGGTGTCTGGTAAGCACCAGTCAAGGCAGTAGGACAAGCCTTTCCATTTCCATTGCCACCGTTGCCAGTGGAAGTTCCACTTGGAGGAGGGGCAGAAGCGGCGGGCTGAGATGCAGGTCCGCTAGGGGCAGGTCCGGATGCAGCAGGCTTGGAGCCAGCAGGTTGAGAAGCTGGACCACTAGGAGCAGGCGTCGTAGCAGGCTGCGAGGCGGGAGCAGTGGGCTGGCCACCGCTGACACCGACGTTAGTCGCAGGACAGTCACCGACCTCAGGCGGGCAGCTGTAGACGGTTGCATAGTAGGTGGTCTGGTAGATGGTCGAGGTCTGCATTGGACCAGGAGGTTGAGCATCGCCATTACCTCCACCGTTAGTGGCAGGGGGTTGGTTGCCAGCTCCATTGTTTGCGGGAGGCTGGTTACCACCACCTCCGTTGCCGCCGCCATTGCCACCACCTGTAGACATAGCCATACATGACGAAGGCTGAGCAGTGAAGATGACGGTTTGACCGTTCACAACGTAGCTGGTAGGGTATGTCGAAGGTGTGACAGTGATGAATGTGCCAGGACCGTTGGGGCAGTTACTTCTCGCTGGATTACACCCATCAAACAATCGATTCGTTCGTCAACAGAGCTCGATGGAATGTGTAGAAAGCTTGAACAACTTACTGGGTAGCACATGGGGTTCCCTGACTTGCTGAACCGGATGGAGGAGCTGAGGGAGGAGGCGCAGAGGGGGCAGGCTTCGAAGCTGGAGGAGCAGGAGCCGGGGGCTGGGAAGCTGGAGGAGCAGATGATGCTGGCTTGGAAGCAGGGGGTGCTGAAATGGCAGGCTGCGAGGCAGGAGGTGCCGAAGAAGCAGGGGCAGATGAACCACCATTGCCGCCACCGCCGCCAATGCATTGTCCACCAGTGTTGAGAGTAATCTTGACGCATCCAGTCTGATCGCCAGTGGTGACGGTGTAGATGTTGTAACCACCGTTGTCACCAGTAGCGCAAGCATAGAACTGGGTGTTGCCGTTGTACGTCAAGTCACCGTTCGAGTTGACACTGAATCCGTTGGTTGGAGATGCACCGACGTCGCACTGGAACTGGGTCGTTGGGGGAGTAAGGATGCATCCGCGGCCGCTTTGATCTGTCAGACCGCCATTGCTCAAGCAGTAGGTGCCCTGCTGGTTCGCGAGTCCGCCACTCTGGCCAATTCTGTTCTGACCATCACCAAGCTGACCAACGACTCCACTCTGACCACCTGCGGCGTTCAGAGAAAAGCAGCACTGGTCGCGAGGGTGTAGACTAGCAGAGGCGCCGAGGGCGAAGCCTAGTGTCGTGTATGCGTTCTTCATCTTCTGTGTCGATTGAACGAGAGAAGATTTCATGTAGCGAATGTAGTTGGAAGAAGAAGTACAAGCAGGGAGAAAAGAGGCAGGCTTAAAACTGGAGCTTGGAAAATGTCTTCTCGGCAAAAATAGGGATTTCCACTCCAGCCTCGTCTTCTTGACGCAACGACCATCTGTGATCAACACTCAACAAGTGTGTGACTTTGATCATAGGAGCGACATACAACTTAGTCTACGATGCTAAGCTAGAATCAAGCGCGGAGGCTTACATCAAGCAGGCAGGTTCAGGAGAAGTTTCTATCAGAGCAGGTTGGAACCAACTGGTTCGCGCAGACAAAGGCATGAAAGTTTGCTAGGCTTGCTGATGTGGATTCCGACTGAGGGGTGGTGAGGAAGAAGCTTTCCACATAACAGACGCCGAGTGATCTTGTGGGTCTAATCAGTCGTCGTTACAACCACTGTTCCTTCCCAGCCCTTTCGACTGATATCCTTGGAGCTGCCGATGACGACTGTATTGACGGGAGTTTTGACAGAGTACCATCTATCTTCAGGCATCCAGAGGCCGGCTGTTTGATACAAAGTGTGTCGATTGAGGTCTCAGTCGATCGTTGTAGGTCCATGTGTGTACCTGACGCTCATTCAGGTACGGAAGGACGTCGGCAAATCGGGTACTCGAAGCTTTAGGACAGAGATGAGCGAACGTGGAGAAAGCTGTTGGAAAATCTGGGGCTGCAGATGTGGACCTGGGGTCGTACGTGTACATCGGGGTGCTAGGACTTGAGGTAATTTCAGAGCTCGCTTGCTCTTGTTAAAAGTTATCAAAGGTGTGGAATCGCGTCGAAGTCGATGGTCGGCGGGTTCATGATGATTGGAGTGAGCTATCGTGATTGACCTTGTTAAACCAAGCTTAAGTTGGGTCAGGCCACAGGAAGACAGAAGCCCAAGCTTGCAGATCAGGACGACTTACCTCATATAGCATGCTGGATATGATTCAAAAGAAAAGCCAGTCAGGCGACTGGGCATTGACCCGCCTTTCGAGGGATACCAGCGTTCCTAGCCGTCATGGTACATAATTATCAAGTAAGAGAATGGAACCTTTCAGCTTCACAGTGTCCAACATACATTCAACTCACACTGGAAGCAAGTGGCTCGTCCTCAAGACATCCAGACGGCGGACTCAATGACGTACAAGAGTGCCAGTGCGAACGTTGACTTTTCACTAGTGCAAGGTTGCTGAAGATGTGCACCTGCTGAACGGCCAGCGACCTCTGGTTGATGACTTCCAGGGAGCGAGACGATGTTCCATGGCCAGGATGCGAAGATTAGATTGTGGTCGTGCAGATGAACATGGATGAAGATGTGAGATGAATGATGATTAATTCATGCGGAGCAGGAAAGCGACGTGCGAGGTAGGTGCGATGGATGACTGTTGTTACATTTGTATGACGCGATATTTGTACATTTTGGAAAGTGGCTCGAGGACGTGGTTTCCTCGTAAACGAAATGGAGTGTATTGGGGAGCTGGGAACATGATAAGCTTCGCAATCAATGTAGGCAATGAGATGTACACACATACCTTGGCGGAGACGCGAACAGGCATCTACTTCGCATCCAAGAACTGCCTGACAGCCTTTGCAACCTGAGACTTCTCAACAGGCTTACCCTCAAAGGCGCCTCCAGGAGCCAACAGCTTCTTAAGCACATCACCCATCACGACCTTGGCGCCCTCGGCCTCAGCCTTGATAGTCTCAATTGTCTTTTGCACAACCTCCTTGATATAGTCCTCACCCACAACCTCCACGTTACCAGCATATTCCTCCAACACCTTGATAGCTGCGTTCTCCTTCTCCGTCAAGTCTTGTCTACCAGCTTTTGAGAACTCCTCGGCTGCTTGATTGGCAGCTGTTGTACGCTTGCGCAGCAGACTCAAGAGCTTCAAATCAGAGTCGAGAGGCTGGGCTGTCTTTGCAGCATTGGTGACTTCGGCGAGGAGGCCGCGGAGGACATTGAGGCGGTTTGTGTCTTTGGCCTTCATGGCCGTCTTGAGGTCGGAGCGGAGCTTTAGCAGGAGCGGCGGCGCTGAGGCAGGTGCGTCGGTCGCATAGCGGTAGCGGAGACAGAGCTGAGCGCTCCTTAAGGCTGGTCGGCTTCTTGCTGTGATTGACTGCATCCTGCGTGTGTTGTGCTTGAGAAATGGTTACTGCCATTCTTCTGACGCTGTTTAGCAATGTAAGCTCGGGCCTCGAATCTCGTTGGAGCATGTCACCCTGTCTTGAAGTAGGCATCACCATTTTCTGGAAGTCGTACGTACAGCTTGGAGAAAAACATCCTCAAGCTGCATTATATCTTTAACGGGCTGTCTAGAACTGATCCAGGTTGGATTGATTCGGTAGCTTGCTCTACATGGCTCTCACTGGTCGGCCGCCCTGGCCGTGTAGTAATAGTTGGACATGACGTCCTCTTCAAACTGTGCTTCCGAAGTTGTGATGTACATTTCTGCAGACGCCCAGTAAAACTCGTCTCTGACATCGTCGTCGCTATAGGCGCCACCGCCAAGATCCCAGTCGGTGCTCGGAGCATATATCGCAGGGTTGGCTTCGGCAGCAGCATAGCCTATACGAGCAGCGCTCAAGCATTTCTGAGCGAAAGTAGAGTCAAACGGAGACCATAGCCTTGCGCTCATAGCTGCTGGAGCTCCCATGTGAAGTGTTGCGACCGTCGACGGGCGATGCAGCTCTCTTCGCTTGGAATCGAGATCTGGAGGTGTCGGTAGCTGCGTCCACTGATTATCGTGCATCTTGTGATGAACCATGGGAGCTTGTTTTCCACCGGCGTTTATCGTCTCTCGAGCTTACTGCAGATGGAAACTGCAGGCAGCACTAATGTCAGTAGTAACATATACACTAGATTCTTGAAAGCCATCAGGAACACAAGAGCCTCGAATTGCTGATGAGGAGGACCAGAGACAAAAGGTGAGGTCGGTAGGGATCAAATACATTGTCTCTACGACACTGGACCTTCTCAACCTGGCAGTTGAGCTGTTAGCCCCGCAGGTAGAGCACCTCGACTACTGCATGATGCTAAGATGGCCTCTTATGACGAGGCACGGAGCAGAATGATGCCAGGACGGAATGTATTGGTGTGCGGAGAAAGATATAGCCATCACAGAGCGGCTGGCTTTGCGGCTGAATGTTACCAAAGAGCAGTCGTAGTTTTCGAACCGTCCTCTACGGAAAACTCGACACTGTTCACACTCGTCTCGAGGCAAAAAGAGAATACAGGGACTCCAAAGCAAAACGTACAACAGCAGGGATTCCCACGTGGTCACCCACCGTAGTACTAATCTGCCGTTCAACTGCTTATGTATGGCAGAGCGGACGGGATGCCCAGTTTTCAGCTGACTGTGGCCGTACGTGTTGGGCTCTGCAATCTTTGCGTACAAGTCGAGAGGATGCGGTGGTGAGGGAAGACAGCTCGGTCAAACATCACGTCCGTGTGCAGAGAGAGTGCGACCTGGATGTCTGCAAGTTGTGACGAGCGAGAGGAGTATATTCCGCCGAGCAGGCAACAAGGCATAAGGGCGAGATAAGGAAGCTGGATGATTGGGGTATGGAAGGAAATCAAGGAGGTTGGAGATGGTCGATCATTGGGTATCTCAGGGATTGCATGACGTTCACAGGGCTGCGCCTTGGTTTTTGGGCGCCGACGTGCAGCTTGGACCGCGCCGTCCTTGTCGCGCCTACCTACTTTCTTGACTATAAGCACGCTCTTTCTTCTTCTGCAGGTGCTACCTGAAGAGCTCGACGTCAGATTCAAGAATTAGAAGGAGTTCAGATTACACCTGAGGCTGAGCGACTTTGAAAAGACACTTCTTCGGTGTGAAGCTTACACTCCAGCCCACCCCGCGCTATCCACAGAGTCGCAGCCGTTTCCTACCAAACATCGCCTACCCGCAAGCCGTCAGGGTGCGAGACATAGTTTCGTCATGTCACGCTCACAGTACGGCCGTCATTCTAGCAGCGACCTTGGCTACGCAGAAGAACCTCAGACTCAACGGTGGGACCGCGACCGCTTCGAACGCTACTCCCGCAGACCTGCTGCTCCTGTCGAGGAGCGCGAGACTTTCCGCTTCACCGAACATGACCGTCCGGGTCGCCAAGATATCCGCATAGAGGAGAGAATCGACAGAGGTCCACCTCCACGACGTGAAAGGAATGACTTTGCAGAAGACTCGTATGGTCCTGCTGCAAGGCCCCGTCGCTCGGACCGCGAGCTGTTCGGTGACAGAGATCCTCGTGAACTCGCCGACCTTCAGCTCGCTCCGTACAGAAGGAAGTCGATTGTCGAGCGTGATGACTTTGAGTTCCGGGAGACCAGGAACGCTCCAAGACCGGGCGGTCTGCAGAGGAGACAGAGCAGTCTCGACACTTTCGACCGCCGACCGTTGCGTCGTCACGAACCCGACGACTATCGCATCCCTCCTGGAGTTCCCATCCCTCTGCCGCGTCGTCGCTCTCCCTCTCGTGGGCCTCCTGGACGATACTATGAGGAGGAATACGAGGATGTGAGACACAGGGACTACTCTCCTCAGGACTCGTACCGCGATGTCGAGATTATGCGTGAAAAGAGCGTCCATCGAAGACGTGTAAATCGTGACCGAGCAAGGAGCGATGCCCGTAGCTCGACGACCAAGCGCAGTTCACGAACCACTCGCAGCTCCAGCAGTAGCAGTCAGAGCAGTTTCACCGAAGTCAGTCGACACAGCAGTCCGAGCCCAGCTAAGGTTGGCAAGAAAGGCAAGACTCGCATGCCCAAAAGGCTGGTACGCAAGGAGGCTATCATCAACCTTGGCTATCCCTTCGAGGAAGAGGTAAGACGCCGTCGACTCTCCATTTTCCACCCGGAGCTGACAAGAAGCAGGAGGACTTCATCGTTGTACAGCGAGCTCTGGACAAGGAGCATATTGACGAAGTGATTCGCATCAGTGAGCAGTACAAGGAGCCGAGTAAGTTCCGCCTCTTCCCCGATGGAATCCTTAAGGATACTAATCTGATCAGAAACCAAAACATACCGTTATGACGACCCAGGCGCACCACCAGAAGAACATTTCGAGCATCTCCGCACCGAATGGATCAACCCTCCTACCGTTCGCGCCCCGTCTCCTGCCCGTTCTACCCGCACTCGTCGCAGCTCTCCAGCACGTACCGTACGCCAACCTTCTCCTGCACCCCCACCTCAGCCTCAGACCATTTATATCCGCGACCCTGCACCACCGCCACCTCCAGCTCCCATCTACATCAGAGAGCAAGCTCCTGCACCACCTCCTGCTCCCATCTACATTCACGAGCCGTCTCGACCCGCTCCTCCTCAGCAACAACCCATGACCATTGTCCTCCCTGAACGCCGTCGCGAACACAGTCGAGATGTCCACGCCGAGGTCCGCGCACTAGAAGCCGAAGCTCGCGCTCTTCGTCTCGAGCGTGAAGCCCAACACCACCATCATGGTCAAATCGTCCTCGCCCAACCACAACAATCCGGCTACGAGATGGTCGAGTACAGAGAGCGTCGCCCCGACCGTGAAATTGTTGAATACGTCGAAAGAGACAGGAGTCCTAAGAGAGAAGTCATTCGTGTGGAGAAGGATCGGAAAGGTAGGATGGCGCTTGTCAGGTCTGCGCGGTGATGGTGTGTCTTTTCTGCGTAGACCGCAAAATTCCCTGGAATAATGCATGGCTGACTTCTCTCACAGCGGCAGATAAGGAAAGAAGACAAGCGAGGAAGATTGCCATGATGATGGCCACGCTTTCATAATCTGAACGAGGAATAATTTGCATCTAACGACATGGACATTTACAACATTTGCGGCTAGGCGTATTTCTTTTTGACCTTCATATTGAGAGATATCTGTGGCAATAATGAGAGCTGATATTTTCTACTTTCTTCGAGCGAGGCGCTGGGACGGATGGACTCCTTGTTTGCAGCAAAAAATAAAGCAGTAACGAAGTCTACGATCATTCTACCTTTCTATACAATATCGAAACGATGAGAAATCTTCTGGAGTGGGTGACTCACGGAGCAGCCCAAAGCTTACAGCATTACATGTAAGGACACGCCTTTTTTGCGACGCGTCGGCGACGCGTGATACACCGGCAGTCGATGTTCAACCACAACCACATACCAGATCTGAACCGCTCTCCGATCTATACTACTCAACATGGCTTATGGCTAGCAGTTGTATGAATATGTTAGGCTAGCCGAACGTGCGAACTTGACAACGATCTCAAATGACGTGCGGTGGTCGTGTGTGCTGTATGCTTTATGCAGCGTCACGAAGTATTGACCCGAGAGTCGTATAACGTTATCGACTTTTTGAAGAGGTGCGAGGTAGGCGATATCTGCTTCTTTGTGTGCCGTGCTTGCTGCACTTGCTAACGCAAGCGTTGCGGATGCGAAAAATGGGTGTCCATTGCATGTTTGGGAGGTCGTGTGATCGAGGGGTGTGATCGATTTTGACGAAGAATTCAAAGTTGGAAAAAAAAGTTGTTGATTTTGTCTGTCGAAGAGATGAGGCGGATATCTCTACCATGGTTACACATGCGAGGATGAGTTTTTGTGCACTGGGCAAGACGTGCGTGTATGATGAGAAGATGCAGGCCTGATGGTTGCCTGATCCTTGCTCCAACTTGTCAGGTCAATACCACCAGGTAAGCGGAGAATCCGCCGTCGTCTCTCACGACTGTACCTGTGGGATCTCATCGATCCCTTTGTTTCTTCAACACAGTGCTCAGGTGTGTTTAGATCACCATGGAGAACATTAACATTATTTTTAATTCCGTCGAGTTGCTCTCTGAGAAACCAACGATAGTCTGCATTTCTTGGCCACGACAAGGTCAGATCTACCATACAATCATCCGACTTTCATATGACACTTCACTTTAGCTGGCCTGTTCTTGTTCCACAATTCTCGCAATCTTTGTCTTCGATTGTCTCGATGACTCGGTCAGGGTGCTACCATTAGCAAGCACTCCAAGCCAACATTCACCATTGGCAGCAGCGACATCAAACTTTGATGATGGATATACATACCGAGAGGTGACTCTGGATGTTCTCACCCACGATTGATGACTTCGATTCGATAACCCATGAGATGGCCGTTACATCAACAAAAGTTGATTTTCGAAGTTCGAAATTTGGATTATGTCAGGAGGACCAATGAGATGTGCTCGGCGATATTGTCACACGCGGAAAGTTGCCAGATATTTTTCACCTGTACATCTAGGCTCCTATCCACCAACCACAAGACTACATGGACCTCTCAGGCCGCCCGAGTATCTTGCCACATGGGCTCAAGATCGAGCCTGGGCTTTCCCGTAATGATGCCATACATTATATTTGATCTGACAACAAAATTTCCCAACAAGCCGCTTTAGCTCATCTGGGAGAGCGCCAGACTGAAGTCAACTTCTGTCCCCCCTTGCATTTCGTGCGAGTGAATTCTGGAGGCACTGTGTTCGATCCACAGAAGCGGCATTAACGTTTTGCTTGCGCTTTTACCTCACATCCCTTTTGCCAGCCAGCCATTGTACGTCTTGTTGGCAGTTCTTGGCTGGTGATTGAGTGGAAAGTGGAAATTCTGCGCGGCTTTTGGGTTTGTGGAGGAAAGAGTTTTCGCTGAAGCCTGATAAACGCTTAGCTTTGCTCAGCGTATTTCTCGATGCGACTGTTGCAAAACTGCGATGAGTGATGTCTTGGTGGATAAAGCAGAGATCGAGAAGCATGCATTGAGCCAAATAGGAAGGTGTAGTCTTCGAGTCAGAATAGCGGAAGCTACGATCGATGCACCGAACGTACGGGAATAAACGAGTGCTGCACCGGGCATAACACATGTCTTGTACAAAGTACAAAGCACACAGCCACCAGGGATAAAAGGCTTGGAGCAAGATGTCAGCCTCTACGATCTACGAGGTCTCATTTGTTCTGTGTACTGCACCGGTGGCTGTGTACAACATGCAAGAGGTCGATATGCTGTCGACCCTCGTCCGCAGTGATATTAGCCTTTCTGTGCTCTGGCGCATTGAATCCAGCAGCTTAGCTGTTAGAAGATGACATGGAATGTCTCTGAAGCTGTTGGCAAAAGCTAAAGTCCGACACACCGTTCTAGATCGAGCAGCCAGCACCAAGTTTGACAAAACACAGACTTGCTTCAACCATCTCTATATCATCCTCTTCACCGCGATAGAGCAAAACAACGTCGATCCATACACAGGTAGGACAAGAACCAAAAGATGGAGTAGCTGGGAATCGAACCCAGAACCTTCTCCACTCAGTAATGCTATGAGAGCAATGCTAAGAAGATGTCATACCACTAGACCACAACCCCGGTTGATGAGAGCTCCACCGTCGTCGTGATACAACAATACTTTTTCGTCGTCTGTAGAAGCTCAATCGGTCAGAGCTCCCCTCGCCAGCAACTGCTTCACCCCATCATCATTCTCATACCTCTTCAAAGTAATCTGCTTCCACTCATCCCAGTTTAAGCCATCATCGACACCAACACACTTCCTCAGCCCCTTGAATACACCCATCCAACCCTCCCAATCAGTCCTCCCATCGAACGCACAGCAAAAGTCGAAGAAAAGGCTCTGTTTCCCCTCTCTAACTACCTTTGCCAAATCAGCTCTCCCCTCACCCTCCAAGCACTCTACAAAATAAGATTCAGAGCTGGACAACGCGGTTTCACCAGCGAAGAAGTCTTGTATGTGGAAGAGTGCTTTAGGACTGTTGAGGGCAAAGCTTGCAGGAGCGAAAAGTGCCCATTCCCAATCTATGATTCCTGTGATGTTGGCGGAAGCATCGATGAGGATGTGACTGCCTTTGTCGTCTGCGTGCTTGAGGTAGCAGGGCTCCTTTTCTGCTGTCCAGACTTGGGGAACCAGATCGAGAAGGAATCTGTGAATGAGGTAGGCGTCGATAGGGTGGAGGGTGTAAAGTTGACGATCCAAGATCTGAGCCAGAATGGATTGAAGGTACGTGGCCCAGTAGTCTTGCATACTGGTAAACGGACCCAGGGTTCGTAAGTTTCCGTTAACGAGATCGCAGAGTTCTTCTCGTGCGATGGGACCAATGGTCCCTGGAGATGGTAGATGGAGAGCACCAATGCTATCCATTGGATGTTTGGAGACTTCAATCGCCATGTCGGCCATTTGAGCAACGATCTTACGCGTCTGTCCGTGCGTTAGATCACCCCAGCAGAGTGGTGTTCCAGGCAGCTCTTCGATGAACATGTATCCCACACCGACTTCATTACCAACATCTCCCTCCAAAGCATACCCATGTATTCTGGGAGAAGGTATGTTGAGTTTCTCCAGGAAACGGAGAGTAGCAATCTCGCTGCGGAAGATGTAGTCGCGTACGACTGGAGGTGGAGAAGTAGCGTTTGTGCGTCTAATACGGGCCAACCAAGTAACACCGTCTTCAAATTGGACCTTGATGTGCACGTTCATGCCACCAATGACCTCGTATTGTGTCTTGCGGTCCAAAGGGAGGGTGATAGCGTGGCAAGATATGCCCAGTCGAAGATCTCTAGCATGAGATTCGAGTGCGGCGTAATTGATCTTCTTGCTGATCATCTCAATCTCTTTCTGATCTGCTTGCATGTACGCTGGATAGTAGTCTTTCTCGTCCTTGATCAGCGTGGATTAGTATGCATGTCGAGCTCAAGAAGCGCGTGGAACTCACGTCGAGGTCTGGACAAGTATGAAATGTCGGCGCCACGTGCTTGTAGCAGAGGTGCCGCCCGCAAATAAAACAATCGCCAGTAACCCGCACTGATGCGTTCTGACAACACTCAACGCTGCAAATCCACATCGCCCTGCTAAAGTGTTGAGTGAGAAGACGAATGGGCATGGGATGGTGAAGTTGAGTTCAAGAAAGCGTGTATGTTTCACGTGCCACGAGCATGCAGGCCACTCTACGCGTCTGCAGACCGCCCCTGCGTCTGACTATCGGTGCCCGCATTACGCGCTGCGTCTGAATATCAGTGTCCGCATTATGCGCTGCTTACATAGAGTCCCAGAAGGGGCTACCGTCCAACAATTGTCCCTACTATGTGAAAGAGTGGGTTCACGTGGGTACGCCACATATGGAAGTAAACTATGAGTTGATAGCAAGCGAACGCTACCGCCAGATGCAATTTGATACATATTGAAGCTCCGTACTCGACACGCATGTAAGAGCCGAGGTGGTTTGCACCCAATAGCCAACAAACCACATACACCCAAGCGCTTCCGTAGAAGAGCAAACCGACAATCCCAGGCCTATCGATGTCAAAGGGGTGCGCTGATGCCTCGATTCATCGCTCGACGATTCTTGAGCGCTAAACGATACACTATCACTGGTCAAGGGCAACAAGACAGACATGTTGGTTCATTGGTGGGTCAGTCATTTGAGCGGTTCAAGTCTTGTCAATCAACCAATATCCAACACTCGCATGCAGCAAGGTCAAGGTGGGAAACAGAGGCCGTATACCTATCGCTTCTTCTGCAAGTACCGGCTCCACCCTTCCTGGCGTCTATCCAGATAAAGGCTCGCTGTCGTAAGTCGGTCGTGGCTCTATATAAAGTGCGGTAGTCTGCATGAGATTGATTCTCATCTGCACTACTTGGAACCCCGAGCTCGACTTTTGGATAAACTCCTCAAACTACACTATTTCTTCGACATGGTATCCCCTGCGGTCAGATGTCCTGTTGCCGGCTGCGGAGTATGGGCAGTACAGGGCTCGCGATACTGCGAAAAACGCAAGTCATACTTGTATTCCGATCGGGCAGATTATACTGACCATGCCAAGACAAAGGCACTAAGTCCTAAAATCGCGTGAGTATGGTCACGCGCAGTGACATGTGGATTTGTGTTGTTGCTGCTCGGAGATGGGGGGTTCCACCAGAAGGTTGATAGACCCATATAAGCTCTGAGTATGGTTTTGCCCAAGCGGTTTTCCGTATTCGTAACGCAAATGCGGGAGCACTCAATCGCATAATCTCTTACGACTAGCCTTGACTATTTTCCTGAAGTAGATTTTGTGGTGACTGATTGGTCTTACATGTTCCAGATCTGTTTCCAACCATACCTATGAATACGACGAAGGCTAGGCCTAAGAGCACAAAATAACAAAAACACCAAGTTGATTCAGCATGTGCAGATTACACAACTGTTACACTACAGCATTATACCAAAGTGACGAAAGGACACTATGGAAAGGACAAAAGTATTGGTTCTCACAGTCGAAGATAGCATTATCACCTCTCGCTTTAACAAGGCACAATAAATTGTGCTGCTAAAACACCAATTATTGACACGAGCACTAATACCATTTGCCATCCCCAATTCCTCAGAATAATCGTGCCTTTCCACATCTACCAATCAACCGATCACTTAGCACAGAGAGCAAAGCCTACAGTTTCTAAGCGCCCTCACTTATGCAAGGGAGCGGTAAATCCGCACTCCTCCCATCAAGAAAATCGAAAACCACCATAAAAGCGGGATCCAGCATGTCATCCATCAACTACGAAGCCTACTCTTGAACATCCTATCCGGCAAGAAGTTCAAATGTCAGTTGTATCGGCCGTGTTGTCTTACTCTCCCACTTTTCTATGACGGAGCCGAAGAGAGACACCGTGTCCATGACCCTCCAATTTTTAGGTCGCCATCTCGGCTTTGGCTATAAGTCGTGAACGTATCATTGATCGGAGACAGAGTAAGTAGAATAAGGGGGCAAACAGGAGTGTAAGATGGTATTATGTTTAGGGGCCTGGCAAGCTTCAGCTGTACATGTAAAAACAGGGTCCATAAAAAGTATGCATATTGCTTACTCTCCTTGCTTGTGAACCTAGTCGTACTTGCAGCTATAGAAAGACATGATTAATTTCAAAGAATAGAGCAACGTCCATGAAGACCGACCGAATCCTAGAATTTTCTCCAGAATCAGATGAGACCAGGAATGACAGCCTTGCGGTTGCCAACCCTATCCTTGCCAAACTTCTGAATATACCAACGTCTTCCCTGCAGAGCACGAGGCAACATGGTGCTGATCTCGTTGAACAAGAAAGCCCTAGCAGGCGTACAAGCCAAACCACCAATCATCCAGAAACCAGCCCACTCAAACCATTCACAAAGATAGTGAGGGAAAAGCACGTAATGGAAAAGACCGTTCTTGGGCATCATGTAAAGCTTCTTGACACCTTCAATGGGCTTGTTATCTTTCTTGGCTTGGATCTTCTGACGGCGGAGAGCGGAACGGCGAATCTCGCGGAGGTCCTCGTCGTGGAAGATGTTGCCGAGGAGGGCCCAGCCCCAGATGACAAGGCCCGCTTGGATATAGTAGAGGCGGCCAGACCAGTCGTAGACGGTGGTAGGACCGTAACCAGCTAGGAAGCCTGAAAGACACAGGGAGTTGGTCAGGTTGAAGGCTAGAGCTGAGACGAAGACAATGGGGTGGATGGGCGACATGCTGGGGTTGAGGAAAAGTGGGGAGAGGATGGCGCGGTAGAAGTAGTGAATAGACTGTGATGGGTGAATTAGCTGAGGGACTTGAAGACGGAGAATGCGAGTGATTGTACGTAGAGACCGGCCATAGTCCAATTGACCCAAGGCAGGGGACCCAAACCAAGCTCAGCCGGCAGCGTCTTCATATTGTAGAGCAGCGTAATGAAGCCGGGAGCCTCCATGAGAGCCCAAGCCCATTTTCCAGGAAGATTGAAGCGCGACTCGACTGATGTCTTGCCTTGAGGATACCAGTCAATGAGCCATTGTATACCAGTCACGACAGGGAAGAACTGCCAAAGGTTGTTGATGATGACCCAATTCTCGCGCGATGGCGGAAGCAGTCCGGGAACAAGCACCATGATTGTTGATGTGTTGAATGCTGTTTTGTTCAAATAAAAAGAGTCGCGATCCGCTCTCCTACACGACCTTGTCGCGTCAGAGTGGTGAGAGGCAGCTCACGAGAGCTTTCTCCAAAACAGTGTCGTCATCACCCGGCTACTCCGGCGTAACCACCACATTTCCTTGAATCTTCTTCTTTTCCCATTGGAAAACCGTTTCACCACAATCTCTCAAACATCGTGTCAGGCTGTCCGTAGCACTTCTGTTGAGACACTTGAGGATATGCGCTCCACGACTTGTTGGAATAACAAATGTTACGGCAATTCAGAATGGCATTTCCGGTCTTCGTTGCATCGCCAATAGTTTCCTTTATCTGAAACACTTTGCCTGCTGTGTCAGAGAATGCCCAGCCTTTGCACTCGGCATCAGACTACCCGAATACTTTTGATCGGCTCTCTTCGGTCGGACTTACCATCATGCAAAACACCGAGCAAGCACTTCTTCGACGATGATCTCGACCTGAGTCATGAGAAGCCGTTCTATCCTTGGCCCATCCGATATCCTTGGCAGGGACTTCACGGGTAAGGCGAATCCGGATGTCGACTTTCCGATTTTGCTCATTGTCGATCTTCCATGACCCTGTCGAACCTTGTTCCGACAGCCAAGTATCAAAGTCCGCCTGGTACGAAGTACGGTGGCTGGAACGGCATGTCGTGCAGATCTCTTGGTTCATGGAACTGCCCAGATCCGCGTCTGTGACATTCGGAATACTGTGAGGCGGAGCTGGATGCAGAGTCTCTAAGCGATGGTAACGTTGCATGATTATCAATCATTCCATTTGGAAGCACTGCAAGCGAAGCGTTCATTGCAGTCTCGTGATGAACTTGTGTGATGTGTGATACGGAAATAGTAACATCCGATATTAATGATAGATTGAAGGAATGAACCAGCGAACCGTGCTCTTATATGTTCATATTAGTTTTCAAGGATAGATCGGTATACAGATGCATGAGAGAATGGTTAGATAGTTGATCGCCTTTTAAATTTCACGACGAATAGTCGTCTGTATGATGATATTAAGTAGTGGTTTATGTACAAGAATAAGACTGGCGTGGATCACG
Source organism: Aureobasidium subglaciale EXF-2481 (assembly GCF_000721755.1). Taxonomy (NCBI): domain Eukaryota; kingdom Fungi; phylum Ascomycota; class Dothideomycetes; order Dothideales; family Saccotheciaceae; genus Aureobasidium; species Aureobasidium subglaciale. The sequence continues at coordinate 157,595 of NW_013566995.1, forward strand.
TATATTCGTTTCCTTAGCCATTGCAAAATTTGACAGACATGTCATCTGCACCTGTGATGCAACAAGCTTCGTCCGCATTATTAGCCATCCTAAAAGATGAGCTACACCTTTGATCTACTGAGATCCACCTTCCTCGTTCTGTTGTCCGTGATAATCACTGGTGATGTTTGGGTTGATTTTGTGTCAAGTGGCAAACACTCCGGATAGTCATTGAGATTGTTGAAAGTTCTGGTATCCATAAGAGCCTGAAGGGTCGACATTCATCATCTGGAAGTCTGCTGTTGGGAGTTGTAGTTGCATTGGTGCAGACATTTGTTGAGAAGAGAACGTCGACCACATGTTGGACTGTGTTTGTACTGGTGTTGTATTCATGGGCGTAGAGTGCATGCTGTGTTGTGAATTTGCACTCAAAGAAGATTGGCTGGGTGTCGGCAGGATTGGCATGTTGTGTGGAGCGAAGGAAGGTTCGAACATGCTACCAGAGTCATGCCTGAGGTTGTGAGTGGGTGGGGCGACTAACGACTCCATGGATTCGTTGCTTAATGTTGCTTGAGTGAAGAAGAGCGACATGTTTGGCATGGCTTGGTCGAGATCCGGTGATCGGAAAGGCGCCAAGTTGGTAGCCCCCTCGGGCAGTCGAACACCCCACTGGTTCGCGAGTCTGTTGATCACCTCGAGGCAGCACGAGGCATAACGGTGGTTCACGGACATCGTGTTCAAGTCCTCTATCGTGGGGTTAGTCTTTGGCCAATAAAGAGGCAAGGAAGTACTTACGCATTGCCTGCGTGAGCTGAACTGCCGCGCCTTGGGAGGGAAGGTTCATGAGATGGACTGTGCTGGCCGAGAGAAGGATCGTGCTAACGACCAAAGACGTTCGCCTTAGTCCATACATTCCGCGGAGCGCATTCATGAGTTTTGAGATTTCTGTGGCACAGTAGGTCGCTAGCTCCCGGGGATAAAGGCCAATGTCTGAGAGGTCCAACTTCATAAATGGGCGGAAGAGACTGCAAATGATCAGTAGGATCCTGCTTGGAGATGTGAAAAGTACTTACTGTAGCACACTCTGGTGGTAGTACATATGTAGCACAATGACATGAGGCATTGCTGTGTTTTGAAGCTGGAACATTTCTGGCAGTTCAGCATACCAATTCTGATATTGGTTGTACGCTGATGCCAGTCGTCGCGGTGTGAATCTTTCTCTGGGCGCATAAAGATTGAGGTTGATGTCGTTGATCAGCTCCGAGAGCTTGCTTTGAACGCTGTGAAAGAGTAGACACTTCATAGGCTGCACAGCGCTGGGGCTGACCGGCAAATTTGCGTCTTCATATGGTTGCCAGAACAGTGCATCCAATTTCTCAGAGTTCATAGCTGTAAGAATGTCAGTCTTGCCCAAGCATCAACTAAATAGGAGAAACGTACGTTTGTCAATCTCAATCGCATTCTTTGGAATTGAAGACACTCTGCCCAGCGCGAGACAGCATATCATTTCGCAGTTGAAGACACCCCAGAATGTCAACTTTCGTATGTCCAGTTCGCTGGATCGGAAGTTGGGCTCCCCAGCTGTGGTGTCTGCAAGATGGAGGCCCATTTCCATGGCAAGGCGCACAGCTCTTCCTATCAGACGAAAACTGATGTGGTCGCGTCCTGCAGAACCCTCTCTTACAGCCATTACAGCCATGGCTTGCACGGCAGTCAACTCTGAAGCACCAATGCATTCAGACAGTCTTTGTGCCTCGCTGAAGAAGTAGTCTCCTGCTCTTTCGCGTGCTGCTGGCCGGTCGGAGTACTGACAGGCGACCGAAAGCACTGCATTGACCAGCATGGCACTGCAGTATTTAGTCGAACCTCGAGACATGTCTCTCAAAAAATGGTCCTTGGAGAAGAAGCAAAAGAAGGGATGACTCCAGCAGAAATAGAGGTTGAGCAAGTGATCCACAAATTCAGCGTCTTGCGGTATACGAAACCAAGACGAAGACCCTTCTGCCGCTGCACTCTGGCTTCCTGCGTCGTTCCACTTCCCGTCGACAGGGCTTCGAGAAGATTCATTTCGCGTAGAAGGTACTTGCGTATGGAATGTCGCTCCAGGAGTAGGTCCAGAAAGATCGGTGTCCAGTGTTCGTAGCTTCTCGGTATCTCCAGCATTGATGGCTTCGGCCAAATTATCAAGTCGTTCTCCTCGGCGAAGGCTGTGGAACAAGGCAATTGCTTCGTGCTCGGGAAGTGCACACAATGAGTTGATGACCACATCGAGGGCAGTATTTTTGTTTTGTAGTGACGCTATATCTTTTCGAAGGGCTCCTTTGCGGCGATGGTCTGTGTCTTGATCGTAGCTGCAGTCCGTGCGGTAGACCGCTAAACAAGTCGAGCAGGATGGAAGTCCTCCATCACACTGGAAGGAGCTGATGTTAGTGATTGCTCCCAAAACATATTGCAGTGCAACGCACCTTGCTCTTGCGCTTGCGACAGGGTATGCAAGCAGAAGAAACGGCTTTCCGCTTTGCCGACTTCGGGGGTGCCATGCTCGCGGAATCATCTCTTGAACCTTGTTCATCTTTGGGGAGGATCGTTCTTGGGGGCATAACAAGGCAAGAATGATAATTGAAAGATAAAGCGGAACAATTGCAGGAGTTGGACTACAAGAAGGAAGGAGCACTTGACTTGTAAGAGAGAAGCAGGAGTAAGCTTGAAAGGAAAAAGTTTAAGACGACAGAGGCAGGAAGGTTGATCTCACGAAGGAAGGCGCGACGGTGAGTTTATGGAGACAACTGACTCCGAACCACGACGCTGAATAAGAGGAGACGAATGCTAAGACCATGGAAATAAGGGAAGGTGAGTTTCAAGGCTTGGCCACAGTTTAGTCAATGACATTCGGATGAACAGGGTGGTTAGCTCCGAACGAGCCAAAAGTGCACATCACACATAAGATGCGACTAAAAGCATGATCGTCTGTGACAAATATGGACATGAAAGATGGGACAGTCTCGAAGGGCACACAACGTTCTCTCTTGGCACGTAACAGTGGTGCCCGGGCGCAAACACATTGTAGATGCACCTTGGCAGGTTCCAAAGTGGACCTTGGGCTGCTCTGAGGAAAAAGTTGGGGACGCAGGGCTAAGGTTGTGGTGTCTATGGTGGCTGGGCCGAGTCATTGCTAGTTCAGAGGCGCCGAGAGTGCCGATTTGCATAATTAAAGAAACAGGAACGAATGATAACCCGCTTGGCGTGATGTTGATCCGCCGTCTCTTCCAGCTTAAGTCCGCTACGAAGGCCGTACGATATGCTTGTTCCAAATGGCTAGGCATCGCCGGAGAAGCAACAGCGAAAAGTGCGTAACTGGGTCCCGGCGAATCGGTGACGCAAAGGCGACTGAGATTTGCGCTCGGGTGTCGGCGCGCCGCCATCATCAAGCCACCGGCCCATGCGTCCAAGGCTTGTTTGAGTTCAGGCTCAGGTTTGACCCTGGGGGAGACAGGGCCTCGGTCTGGCTATTCTTGCTTGTGTTTCTGCTGCAACATCTTCGCCTTTATCACCATCGTCGCTATCGCCTTCCGTTCATGCGAAGACTGCGCCCTGTTGAGAGCACCTCAAGGTTTTGAGAATATGATTAGTAACCACATGTCTGCTGGGTTCATGTCACTGGGGAGCTTTATGGATACTTCTGTGGGCCGTTGGCCGGTACAGAAGCCTAGTCCCGGCAGGCGAAATGCTTCAATAGGTCGTGGTTTAACCGGGCCAAGCAGTCACGATGCTCACGAGTCGGAGGGCTTCTCACATCCACTGTGGCTTAAGCCTTGGCCCTTTCAAAGCCCTACTCCTGAGTCCTGTCAGTAACACACTCAAGCATCCGTGAGGAGTGCCGTGTAAGAAAGAAAGTCTTTTGCTACATATCTTGTCCGCATCTCGCCCGTGGGCGGAGAAGCAAAGAGCACAATACGGAGAAAGGCAGATGGACTGTTGCGGCATAGGGATCTGCTCATGCGTGATGTGCGATGCCGATACGCACGCGACGTACCTTGCGTTCATCATGAATCAGAAGAATCCTCATCCAAAGTCACTTTGACTTCGAGAACCTTGGCAGTATGCTGACCAGCTTTTAAAGCTTTGCGCCGCGCAGAGTAAAATCTCCAGTTTAGCGTGACGACCACTTTCCTATCTCGTGGCATGTCAGCGAGCAGTCAGAGCTGCGTTGTCAGATTCGATCCATCGCACACACCATTGGTAATGAATAGGCCCGAAGATGTGTATTGATAAAATGTATTTAATGTGATGAAAGTACATATACGGAGTATGGGGATCGACTTCCTATGATGGGATTCGGAGCTTGCGCCGTTAAGCAGGCAAGACTACGCGAAGCTATGACCCACTGCCTCGGTAAAGGTCACTTCAGACTTTTCTGCAGTCAACACCGGAGATGGTGCGCTGAGACGGTGTACCGTCTTTGACTCTCCTGGGTCTCGCAACTAGTTGACGCCACATACCAAGAGATCAGCTAGAGCCTGGCGGAACCCGCTCCCTCAAGCTGTATACCAAGCCATCATGGGATTTCAATGGGTAGAATTGTCTTGGTGTTTGGGTGGGTAATGACATTCCAGATTGGTGCATTACGCCCTGGCAAATCTCGCTTTCGCTTGAAGAGCGGAGCACAACATAGAATGACTCGTTGGTGCAGCAGGCTTGATGACCTGCTCTAAAGAGCCGCATGCCCTGCTCAACACATCAAGGGCCATCGGATGACTCCGCATGCACGACACACCTAAACTCCCCATGGACGTTTGCCGGCCAGCGCCGTTCGGGAGCAGATGTCTGTTCCAACGCTAGATCCATCCCGAAAACAACATCCATGCATGCGCCTACCTAAATTGGATATTTTGCGAGCTGGGGTCCCACCTATTGTCGCGCGCCACGGGCTTGGAAGGAACACCTTCATTGTTGGCCGGCGACGCCGCAGCGCTGGGTCCTCCGAATCGAATACCCATCTCTGGCGTCCACATGCCCGGAGCAGGCGATACGGCCGCTATAGGGGGAGGAGCGACATTGGCTCTAGTGGGCAGGGGCGCTGCTAGCGGCGGGCCTGTCCGTTGCGTTGCACGGGGTTGCTGTTGATTCTTCAAAACCTCCTGCTGCTTCTGCTGGCGCAAGTTGGTTTGATTGGCATTTTGCAGACTCATTTGAGCCATCGAAGTGCTCACGTCGTTCTCCAGAGATGAAGCTTCGGCGCGTCGTTGGTAGACGAAGTTGCGACAGTCATCGCGGAAGCGTGTGACTATGCTGGCAAGGTCGTTGTAAAATTTGCGACCAGTCTCAAGGTTTGAGATAATTTCCTTGTAGGCCAGATACGCATTTTCCAGGTTTTGTAAAGCTTGCTCACGGTCCTTTGTGGAGGTGTCTCCTTTTCTGGCAACGGTAAATGAGCTGTTTGCCTGTTGTACACGTTCAAGCAGTTCGTCTTGCTCGGTACTTTCCGCATTAATGCCGTTACGGTCTGCGGTATACTTCTCTAGTCTTTGATCGAAGAAGCTTTCGAACTGTATTGCCTCGAGTTTTTGCATGGGGTACTCCCTCTCAAGACGCGCGGCCTCACGAAGGAGTTCGGCGTTGACATCATCTGCTTTTGCCTTTGTCCGTATATCCTCGATTTTACGCTTGCGACGATTCTCAAAACGGGCAATATCATTGAGCACAGCACGAAGGTTGTTTGCTTCCCTCTCGACCTTGGTAGTCATGGTTGCGCGCCGACTGCTTGGGACATAGTCTTCAAGATCACGATCTGTGCCCGCGAGCAAACGGATCAGAGTCTCGTTATCCTTCAACTTCTTCTGCACGAGCTTGTCGCTGTTCGCTGCTTGTTTGAGATAACCATCAATCTCGGTGACTTGAGCGTACAATTTGCGGGAGGCTTCGTTTGAGGGTGGTCTTGCCCATCTGTCAGTTCCATACTTTCGTCGCGCAGCGTCGTCCTCGGCTGCCTCAGCGCGCAGCATCTCGACACCTTCTTGGTATGTTGCACGGTCGCTGTTCTTCAGCTTTTCTGTGTCAGCCATGGCGCCATGAAGTCTGTAGATACCGTTCATTTGCCGGATCTCCTCAGCATGGCTAGCGACACTTGGGGGCAGGCCGAGCGGCTTTTCTAGAGCCTGCAGAGATCCGGGAAGTCCAATGGACTGTAAGAGCTCGTGAATCTTGACAGTGAGATCTTCGAGTTCGTGGACAATGGTGTTGTTGACCAGACGATCTCTACGGTCAGCATAGATACTTGCCGCAACATGTACCGAATATGGCACGAGCTTCGAGAACAGCGGTTTACCAAGTTCTCCATGATCTCCGAGCATGGTCAATGGTTCGGAGACTTCCTTGGGTACTCTGGCTGTGACCATACTCGCTCTGTCAAGCGTTTTAAGCTCAGACTTGGGCGGCACGGGCTGTAGATAGATCATGTCATTGTCTTTCTCGGCTCTCTTGAGGTCTTCTGAGACTCTTGTTTTCAAGCCGTTCAGATCGTCTTGAACAGCCTTGTTGACATATTTAGCCTCGCGCAGAGCTTCGTCGGCGCACTTTAGACTGTCGCGTAGACGGGCAACCTCTTCACCGTACTTTCTTTTCTCGAGACAGTCGCAAGCAGCGCGATATTGAGCAGCAGCGGCAAAGTGGTGGTGCTTGGCATTCATGTGGTGGATCCATTCACTGCTGACAGAGTCGCTCTTGATGCCCCAGTCGCCAGCCTCGTTGTAGAAGTCGCTGACCTTAGCAGCGAGCTTTGCTATACTGGCATCCTTGAGTCCATCTTTCACAGCCTTTTGCCAGAAACATTCTTGGGCCTGAGCAAGCATAAGGTATTCCAAGCTCTCCAGAGTGGAAGTGTCCATGTCTTCTGGTGGAGCAGTCCTCATGTCTGGGACAATGGTCGTCTTGAGATGCGAAATGACACCAGCAGAAAGGCAAAAGTAGTTACAAGCAGCTTTCAGACCATCGCTAGTGCTTCTGTTGGATGACATGGCCAGTTGGGAATACATGGCGGCAAGATTAAAAAGGATGTTGGCGAGTTCGAAGCGAATGTTGTCTTGAGAGATGGGCCGCTGGGTATTGTAACCTAGCGCAGGATACCAAACGAACTCCAGACCAATGTCGACGGGGAATTTTGCACCCATCCAGACGAGCTGAGCAGCATACTGCTGGAGCTTGCGGAGGCCACTTGTGTGAGGCTCCAGGGCGTGAACGGCGGCATGTCTGAGATGGTCTATTTGTTCGAGGTCTGCTGTGAACATGTCCGGGTGCTGGTCATATTTGGTCGAGATGTAGCGTTTGATGGCTTCGGCCACCGACACATTGTGCGTGCGACGGAAGGGAAGATGTAGGATGTTGCTCCTGTTGATGTCAGCAAGACATACGGCATGGCGCGGTCAAGTGAAGGGACATACGAAGCCATGGCGGAAGTGTCGGACTACGATGTCGCAGTGCGCAAAAGATCAAAAGTCCCTTTGGCTGTTGATGGCCTCCACGTCATTCGCGATGCGGGAAACTTGTGGCTTCTCGATGCCTCTCCCGCAGGGTCGTCACCAAGACACCTTGCTGCTTGTAGCCTGTCGGGCAAGACAATATCAACAATGTCAACAATTACCATCAAGGTTGAATTGTCATTACTGACTTCTTCTATTTTCCAAAAATCACAGACGTAGCACACGGCTCTTACGCAAGTCAGCATAACAAAGACCTCCGCGTCGTTGCTGAGCACGTCGGTCTGGAACATGTAATCACGTCTTGGCGCCTTCCTATTCATTACCCGAAACACAGCACGCCATCCCTCCTTCCTCACAGTCTCACCTCCTGCTGACATTGCTGTTCCCTGTGTCCTGTATCGCTCCTACCTCATCTGTTCCTCTTGACTCACTTCCAAACAACATCACACACAAACACAATGTCGGACCACACATACAACTTCAACATCACCATGACCTGCGGCGGGTGCTCCGGCGCTGTTGAGCGTGTCCTCAAGAAGCTCGATGGTACGCGACTGCTTCTTCCTAGCCCTATCTTACTCATACTAATACTGTCACAGGTGTCAAGTCGTTCGACGTTTCCCTCGATAGCCAAACCGCATCAGTTGTCACCGAACCGAGCCTCGATTACACCACTGTCCTTGAGAAGATTAAGAAGACTGGCAAGAAGGTCAACTCTGGCGAGGCCGACGGCCAAGCACAAGCCGTCTGAGCAACATGTTGCCTTGTCTTATTACAAGATTCGTGGATTCAGATTCCACTCCACATAGAGTCTGGTTGAGCTACATCATAACGAGAGATACAATTCGTGGGCAGGTCCCATGTTTCTTCAGAATCGCGCCTCCACCTTTCGCTCCGTGTCTGCCAGCGCCCAGTCACTCCTGTGCACCTTGCTGCGAACCCGGTTCACTTGGTCTTTGCTGAATCCCTTGGCTTCAACAGCTGGGTTGTAGCCGAGCCCGTTCTTCTGGCCGACCGTCTGCGAATCCATCGACTCGCATGCCTTGCCATCTGCTCTCTTGTACACCGTGACCACCACGGCACCGCCCAGTCCGAGATTGTGTTGCAACGCCACTGTAGTGCCCTTGACCAATCGGTTGTTGGCCCAGCCTCGGAGATGCCATACCAACTCGGCACATTGTGCAATGCCGGTGGCACCGAGCGGATGACCCTTGGAGATAAGTCCACCAGATGGGTTGATGACCATCTTACCGCCGTAAGTGATATCTCCTTTGCGCACCATCTCGTGTGCCTTGCCGTGTTCGCTCAACCCGAGTGCGTCAATGACAATCATTTCGTTGGCCGAGAAACAGTCATGGAGTTCGCAAACTTTGACTTCGGATATTGAAACACCTGCTTCGTCCAGTGCCCTCTTTGCTGCATTTTTTGTCATCTCGTATCCCATCAGGTCGATGCTGCTGCGCGAGAACAGTGAAGTCGCATCAGTTGCAAGACATTGACCAGCAATGAGGATCGCTTGCTCTCTAAGATGGGGTCGAGCATTTAGGAAGTCTTCGGAAACCAGGACTGCGGCTGCACCACCATCTGAGGTAGGGCAGCATTGCAGCTTTGTCAGGGGTTCGTGAATCGACGTTGAGTCCATGACCTGTTGCAGTGTGTATTCGTCCTGGAACTGCGAATAAGGATTACGCTTCGAGTGTTCGTGGTTGATTCGAGCAATCTCAGCAAAGTCTTCCTTCTTCGCTCCGTACTTCTCCATATACTCTCTACCAGCATTACCAAACATTTGAGCAGCACCAGGAGCGTTGGTGATACCTCTGGTCGCCTTCATCATGTCCACAGTGGTACCAGTAGGGTTGGTACGATCCTGGAAGAAACTCTGCAAGGAACCTGGGAACATCTTCTCGAATCCGACAACCAAGACACAATCAGCAGCTCCGTTCGAAATCATGGTACGACCAAGATTTAGCCCTGTCGAACCAGTACTGCAGTTGTTGTTGACATTGTAGATGGGGATCTGGGTCATGCCAAACTGGTAGAAGACGCGTTGACCACAAGTGCTGTCGCCATAGCAATAGCAGGCGATACCTTGCTCGACATCATCGTAGTTGACTTGTGCATCTAGCATGGCCTTGACACCGGCTTCGAAGCCTAGTTCTGTATAGTCGACTTTGCCTCTGGGCTTGATGAATTTGGTCATGCCAACGCCGAGGACGTAGCATGGTGCTGCTGGTTTCTTGCCCATGATGATAGACGTGTTTACGACTTGTTTGGTTTTCGTTATAATGCGGTGCTCGTTGTCTCGAGTGTTTGGCTTGTTTCTAATAGGGGACTTGACCTTTGACCATCTAGGTAGCGGTTACACGGCGGGGAAGGATAATGCGGAGCTGATGCGGAGAGAGCTCAGATGCCTCGGTTCCATTCATCCACTGGATGGCTGCGAATACCGCGGCATCTCTACTTGTGTGTCGATCCCAGAACATAGACGAGCATGGCACATGTTATGGACAACTCCAAGCCTGTAAATATGCTCGACGACTCTGACAGCAGCTTCCCAGAATGTTGGTATACAGATGTAGTAACCCGATGCGGCGAGAAGTGCGTTTAGGCTGCACGTGGGATGATGCACAAACGCCGACAAATACCGATGTGATTTGAGCCTCGCAAATGAGGAGAGAGAGACAAAACTCGTCCTTTGTTGTATCCTGCGTCGTTTATATCTCGTAGACCCTTCCTCGGACCTGCATGTAAGTGATAGAGAAGACGATCTTGCTCCCATATCGCTAGAATGAGCATTGAGTGTGATATTTCAGATCCTATCCTATCGGCTTCAATCTCCAGCTCAGCCATCAACATGTCAGGACAGCTCCCAACCGACCATCAGAAGCCGGATAACCCATCCATGAGTCCTCAGGAAGTCAAGACAGACACCATCAATGTAGATCATAAACGCATGGCCCTGGATGTCAGCTATGGGAAACAGCTATCCCAGGGAAAAGGCTTCCGCATCTACGACAGCTCCTTTTCCAAGATTCTCGGCTCCAACCCATCAATCACCCAAGTCCAAAGCCGTGACTATCAGTTTGCTCACGAAGCGGGAGTGTACATCAAATCAACCAACCGTGTCTACTTTACCGCAAACTTCCAGACTTGCGATCCAATCACTTTGTACTCTGTTGATGCCACAACTCTGAAGGTCGAGGACGACAAGTTCACAGGCTGTGTACAAGCAAACGGCGCCTGTAACTACAAGGACAAGATCCTCTACTGCTGTCAAGGCGACCGCGAGAACCCATCCGCCTTGGTTCTCGTAGACCCCATCACCAATACCTCCGAACCTCTGATTACAAACTTCCAAGGCCGCCCCTTCAACAGTGTAAACGACGCAGTAATCCACCACGCAAACGATGAAATCTGGTTCACAGACCCAACCTACGGCTACGAGCAAGCTTTCCGCCCTTCCCCAGACCTACCATCCCAAATCTACCGCTTCAACCCATCTACTGGAAAGATCTGGTGTGTGGCTGATGGCTTTGTACAGTGTAATGGCCTCTGCTTCAGCCCGGACTACAAAACTCTCTACGTAACAGACACAGGAGCCTGTCAAGCCCACTCTGGCCCCGGTGACGGCCACAATTTCTCAATGAACCCACGTCTCCCTGCCACAATCTACGCTTACGATGTCGTAAACTCGGGCACTTGCCTCACCAACCGCAGAACTTTTGCATACTGTGACAACGGGGTTCCTGATGGCATCAAATGTGATGAAGAAGGAAATGTGTACTCGGGATGTGGAGATGGCGTGCATGTGTGGGATAAAGATGGAAGCCTGATTGGGAAAATTGTGGTGGGGGGTTGTGTTGCTAATTTCTGCTTTAGTAAGGAGGGCATATGGATGTTTGGAGAGGAGGAGTTGTATCTTTGTAAGTTTGCTGCTAAAGGTGCTCTTGTGAGTATTGAGTGTGAGTAGGGTGTGGCATACGATGGAAGCTATGCATGGCATGTTTGGATGTGGTGTACAGTGTAGATAGGCATGTATTCCTTAATTGATGTATACATGTGACACCTTCTAGTGATGTGCTACCATTCTTCGTTACATGTCCCATCGAGCGACCGTGCTTCCCCTCTTGACAGCAGAGCGCCTTTCTGGATGTTGGTAACCGAGGTGAGCTTGAGTCACAGCCCTGAGCTGCTGTCAAACCCAGCCGAGGCCTTACCAATAAGCGGCAATCTAAACACATGTCGAGTAAGTCTGCATGTACACCTTCAAGCGAGCGAGCAACGAATGGCAACAATGTAGAAAGCATGAGAGTATATCAATCGTATATTATGTTGATACATCAACCTCGTCTATGACCCTAATGGAGGAGTGTAGATATCGCCGAATGAAGAAACGACAGAGCGGAGTATTACCCACAACCACCACCAGAGCCGCACCATCTAGATGACCCTCTAGAACAAAATAACAGGAACTTTTTTTGAAAGCATCGGAGACCTCGTGTCGTGTGGTATAATAAGCGTAAAGAGAGAAATGCAAGCCGGCCAAAGAAGGATATGGTCTATCCTGGATGTGAAAGAAAACGCCGTGAAACACCAATCGCTTGGAACGCAGGACGGGGTATGGAGAAGAAGCGCTCAACGGACGGGAGCAGAGAGCAAGAAGCAGTGCAGATGAAGAAAGTGCAGGGGTGCATGCGCTCAGACAGCAATGGCGAGGCGCTGACGTTCCCTCTCCATAGCAAACACCTTCCTGCTCATCTCGAGCACAGCCTCAAAGCCCTCGCGGCCCTTGATAGCATTCTCCTTGAAGCGCTCGACGGTAAAGTTCTCAATGCTATTCTTGATTTTTTGCCAGCCGCCACAGAAGGCAGTGATCTGAGCGGATTGTTGGAAGATTGTGCGAGAGTTGGGACCGGCGGGAGAGGGACGGTATACGACAGTTTCGCGGACGGAGAGGAGATCGTTAAATGTCATGTTCATGCTGCACATGGTGACCTTTTTTGCGCGAGGGTCGACGTAGGAGGTTTCGTAGACTTGGGAGACTTCTTCACCTCCGAAGAAGGAAGCGAGCCATTTCGGTGCTGATTGTTGGCAGGTGATGAGACGTTCGGTGCGGAGCTGATGTGAAGATTAGCAACTAGATTTGATGGTAGAATAGTGAAGTGAATGACTTACAATACCGGTGTCCGGGTCAACATGACGCGAAATGGTGTCGACGGCGATAACGTGGGTGCTCTTGTGGTTCCACGGGCAGTACTTGCGCCAGTTTGCAGTCGAGACCTCTTCCCATGAGTAATCAAACTCGTGCTGGGACTCGAAGAACTTCATGGCTGCAGAAAAGTGACTGTGCGAGCAAAAAGATGGAGCTGCGTCGAGAGAGAGCGAGATATAACGCGGAACGCGGACTGGTAGCCGGCGGACGGGAGAGAGAGCGTTGGGACCTTTTGTTGATCCTTTGGTCCTTTGACTTGTTGACGATTGCAATGCTGAAGCGTCGACGGATAAATAGCAGATGGATGTCGCGTGAGCAGAAAAAGAGAGTCGTTCACTGGTGTCGTGTGCTTCGTTACTGGAAGGAAGAATCAAGCAGAGTCAGGATATAAGATGGCAAAAAGAGCGTTGGCGCTGCGAACTTCGGTCTTTGTTGGTGCGGCTTGTGCTCTCGAAAAATCAACCCGCGCCTCGTTCGCGGATGATCTCTCCGTCTGGAACAAGCCCATGGATTCTCCTGTATTCCACTCATTTCTGTCGTGCGACTCTCTTTCCACGGCTGGTCTATTTCCAACTATATTCTTACACATCTCACGAGTACAGCTTCGACATGATACCCGATTGACCACCATTCCGAATCTCGCAGAAATAATTCTCGCGTTCGAGAGTCAGCACGACTGTTGCGGCGGTTGGCTTAGCTTTGCATGTGATAGTGGGTTCGCGCGACTCTTCCCGAGATCCCGAACTCTAAAACGGAAGATCTGAAACTATGCTCTGTCCACTCGACGACCACCTGAAGGTCGTGTGCATCCATGCCATCCATCAAGGTGTTGTCATAGCAGACCCTCTCTTGTGTCATCATGTCGTTTCATTGCTTGCCTTAGGCCGCCTATACTACTGGACCCCTTCTACTTCTCGGCATGGCCTTCATGATCTCGTAACTCGTCGGCCTTCTCTTGTTCGGCCATCTGTTTCTTTCCCCTCTCGTCTTCAACGCGTTGAGTCCTTGCATTTCTCCAGCCTTGTCCATATTTCTCGAGCACCCAGAGAATGGGCGAGAAAAGCATCACCACACCTGCTATGAAGGTGAAACACCAACCTCGACCCATATGCTCTATCATGATGATTATGATGGCTGTTCCACCCGCTCCCATGAAACATCGAACAAGATTGTTCGCTGCTGTTGCCGTCGATGGGCTGAGCGGGTAGAGATCGATCAACATAACACTGTTACAGTTGAAGGCGCCCGTCAAGCAGAGTCCGATGAAGAAGAGTAAGACCAGAGGCGCAGCCAAGTTCGCCTCCACGTGCATAACCCAGCCGTAGCACAGCAAGGCTGCGTCGCCAACGATCACCAGAGGCCACGTCACTTGGATGCGAGCTTTTTCCAGTGGAAAGTCTTTGAGATCAGTAGCCCGTTTCTTATCGACCGGGAACCCGTGCTTGAGGGCCAGACGGCGAAAGTTCCAGTCGAGAGCCTTTCCGCCCAGTATTGGAGCAATCAGACATCCTATACCGAAGGGAATGAAGCAAAGACCGATCTGAAGATCGTTAAAGTTGTAAATCAACCCAAATAGATATGGCATGCTAGCTGTGACATCGTAGAAAGCCGTGTAGACTAGCGAGTTGTAGAGCAACAAGATGCCAGTATCCTTCTCGAAGACTATCTTGAGGGTCTTCAGCGGGTTGGGGAAACGTAGCTTGCGAGCTTTAATCAATCGAGCTTCTTCAAGTCGCACGCTTTCTCGCGTAACTGTCCGGGTCAAGGTTGGCGCTTTGGCCGCCTTTCTCTCGTGAAGATAGTTGATAAGTGACCTGTTCCAGCTTTGTGGCTTTATGGCTCCATTACCAACGACATTCCGACCAGTTTCCGGGAAGGCGATTAGGAACGGCACCAGGTAGCAAGCACTCAAAATAACTAGAAACCAGAAGATAGATCGCCAGCCTAGGAATTGTGCAAGAATACCCCCAATTACTGGCCCTAGAGCAGGAGCAACCATGGGTCCTGAAGTAACATAGCCCATGAACGTGCCCCTCTCAGCACTTGTTGCTATATCAGCAACAACACCGCTTCCCAGTGCAATAGTTGCAGCACATCCTGCGCTCTGCAGGCATCTCAGAATGAGTAAAGAGACATAATCCTGACATAGTGCAATGCCTATGCATGCACCAATGTAGATGACAAAGCACACAAAGTATGCTGGTCGTCTACCAGCCATGTCGGCTAGATCGCCCATAATAGCCGGTGCTATACCCTGAGCAATCATGTATGTAGTCAAAGTCAGGTTGATTAGCGTTGCCGAAACATTGAACTCCTCTGTAAGTGAGTTCAGAGCTGGGAAATAAATGTTTGCAGAAACCTGGGATGATCAGCACTGTTCCGTGATTGTGCTCGACGCAAGATACTCACAGCAGAGAAGAAGCCAGCACAGGCTGCCAATAGGACAATGAACCTTTTCTGACTGGCCGTGAAAACAGTATACGGGGGTTCTGCGATACTGGCTTCAACATCTCGCAGCTCACTATCTTCCAACGACGAAGCAGCATCATCACGAGAAGTCGAAGGTGAAACGTCATGGACAGACTCTGTTGCTTCACCAAACTGTTTTGGTATTTTTTCTTGATCCTGAGGTACACGATATTGGGATCCAGGACTCAAGGGTTCGCCGCCTCGGGTCCCCTCATTGTGATGGTTTTCTCGAGTTGGCAGCGATTGAGACATGCGAAAATGGGCAAAGCAGATATGAAGAAGAGCCAAGGAGGAGAGGTATCGCCTGCACAAAGATAGCGTGCCTACCCATATCTATCTCGAGAGGCAATGCCGACATCCGTTCAGGTATTGATGTGAGAGGCTGATAGGACGGCAAAATCGCCGTGCCTCCGAAGTCGCTGACGGGGGATCTCATCGGGAAGGTCATTGACTCGCCGGAGCCAAGACAAACGTCAGTCTGGAGATTGAGCTACGTAGGCGAAGACCGCGAAGTTCACATGCGACAGTTGTTTTGGCTCGATCAACACAAGCTTGTTGATACAATCAAGAGATCATGGCCGACATTACAGCAGTCTTCAATACAGCGTTGAAAGCGAACAATGCGCCACCGGTCACATCGCATCGCTATACTATAGATCGACTCGACGAGTTTCTCAAAGAAGCATACAGCATCGTACGCCATTACATATGCAAAGCGTGACTGGTGCCTGACGCGACTATAGAATGCCCGTATAGCGGACCTCACTTCATACCTCCGCGCGATCAGGCCCTCGTACCTTTCTACTGCGCCCGCTCCTCGACGACCACAACGACACAACTCCACAGATCACAACCCTACCCAGGATACGACTCAGCGACATTTGTCAGACACGGAAAGAGCCTCGATCGATGCTGAGGCCAAAGGTGTCTTGCGGCAGTTGCATGCCGCTGTAGAACGGATAAGTCAGACTGAGCAGATCAGGCAAGATACAGCATCTCATGTCGCGCTACGCAAACGGAACCAAGGCGGGCTCGGTGCTATTGGAAGATGGGCAGCTGGGGGTGCTGTCACTGCAAAAAGCGCAGATGAAGAGGTGGAAGAGGCCAGGCAGAAGATGCTGAACGCGCATCGAGAGAGCATCGTCTGGTTCCTGCAGGCCAAACTCAGAGAGGCTGGCACTCTTCAAAGCACAATGATGGAGATCAGAATACAGCGTGAAGTCGAGAAGAGTAAGAGCGTATTGTACAAAGCAAAGGGAAGTAGCGCAGCATACTCTCAAGGCTTCGATGCTGCCTTGTCATCCGGGGAGCCAGCGCCTCAAGGTCAGGAGAGAGCGGAGCCTCAATTGAGCGATGAACAGATGCAGCTCTTCGCGCAAGAGAACCAGGACATGATGAAGCATTATCAGGATACGTTGGATCAAGTTCGGTAAATAATCGCGCTTCACAGGGTGTGGACCCATATACTAACTGAACATACAGCACGGCGGAGCGTTCTCTTATCGAAATCTCGGAGCTACAATCGACCCTCGTCACAAACCTGACAGAACAGAATGAGCATATCGAGCAACTGGTACAGGATTCCTTCTTCACAACCGAAAATATTGGAAGAGGAAACAAAGAGCTCAAAAAGGCGAGTGAACGAACGAGCAGTGCAAGAATCCTGTTCCACAGCACTTGCGCCTTCTGCGCCTTCCTGGTCGTATGGGACTTGATATTCTAGGATATTTTTTCCAGACTGATGGTACGCGCCTTTAACCGACCAAGACCGACTATGTTTCTACATGCCATTGCAGTATTGGCTTCTCATGAATCACATGTAACATGACAACATGAACTTGTACATGACTCAATTCACGAGCAGCCCAGACAGCATGAGTAAACTGTCTGAAGACTGTTTGAAGACATCATTGTCCATATCCACGGAGAATAGGTCAGCTTAGGTCTAGCAGCAACGTCATTCGCTGAACCATCGGCGCATGATGGTATCGGCACCACCCCTGAAGTACGGAGGCCCCTCATTTGCAAAGTCACTCCAAGATTCAGATGGTGCCTCGGTGAATCGTGGGGCAGACCTATCCCGAGGTTCGACGATAAAAGTACAAGCAAGTGCTGGCGTGATGTAGACGATATTGATATCTCGCCTTCAGTCCATACTCTTCCTCCCATACTTCATTACAAGAATCTCACAATCAGTCCACCTTCCTACTCAGCCGATTTTCGTGTCTATCTTCAGGCTGAGTTCGTGAACTACTGCCAAGACCCGGATCCTCTGCCCGCCCTTCACTCCGCATTACTCAAGTCAAACCCCGCCGCCGGTGGTGTGCTTCCAGGGAGACAAAAATGGTTTCATCTTCGACCTCTTCAGACGCCCAATCTCGCCTCCAACAAATCACATCTCATATGTCTACCACAAACGCAATGAAGGCTACATCGTTCGGTGCAAGTGTCGTGCCTCAGGCCCCTGAGGATCCCCTGTTTGGATTGATGGCCGCCTTCCGCCGCGACACTGCTTCGAACAAGGTCGATCTTGGTATTGGAGCATACAGAGACAACAACGCAAAGCCTTGGGTACTACCCGTGGTGAAGAAGGTATGCATATTTGTCCCTCTTCACGGATCGTCTCTTCAGAGATATAAACACCTTCAAAGGAGGCACTCACATCCACGATTATGAGGGGCTAATCTGAAACGCTATCTAGGCCGATGACCTTCTTCGTCAAGACCCCAACCTCAACCACGAATACCTGCCAATCGCTGGTCTAGCCGACTTCACCACCGCCTCGCAGAAGCTGATCTTCGGTGCCGATTCGCCTGCTCTCAAGGAGAACCGCGCCGTCGCCCTCCAGACCATCTCAGGAACCGGAGCTGTGCACTTGGGCGCTGCCTTCCTGGCCAAGTTCTATACCCCTTCCAACCCGGAGGCCAAGACTATCTACGTTTCGAACCCTACATGGGCCAACCACAACCAGATCTTCTCCAATGTCAAGCTCCCGATCAAGAACTACCCTTACTTCTCTGCTGAGACAAAGGGTCTTGACTTCAAGGGCATGATCCAGACGATAGAGCAGGCCCCTGAAGGCAGTGTGGTCCTGCTGCACGCTTGCGCCCACAACCCCACAGGTGTGGACCCTACTCAAGATCAGTGGAAAGAGGTTGCCTCGCTCATGAAGAGCAAGTCCCAATTCCCCTTCTTCGACTGCGCATACCAAGGCTTCGCATCTGGTGACCTCAACAAGGATGCTTGGGCGATTCGTTACTTCGTCGAGCAAGGCTTCGAGATGTTCGTCGCTCAGAGTTACGCCAAGAACTTCGGTCTGTACGGCGAGCGTGCTGGATGCTTCCATTTCGTGACTGGTCCCTCTTCTGATGCTGCCGACACTGCTGTCCGTGTTGGCAGTCAGCTTGCCATTCTCCAGCGTTCCGAGATCAGTAACCCTCCGGCATACGGTGCCCGCATTGCGTCGGTCATTCTCAACGACGAGAAGCTGTTCGCTGAGTGGGAGGAGAATCTTCGTGAGATGAGCGGTCGTATCATCTCAATGCGCAAGGCCCTCAAGAGCAAGCTTGATGAGCTGCAGACTCCCGGCAACTGGGATCACATCACCAACCAGATCGGCATGTTCAGCTTTACTGGTTTGACCGAGAAGCAGGTCTTGAAGATCAGATCAGATTCTCATGTATACATGACTAAGAACGGCAGAATCAGTGAGTGTTGTGTATCTTGCTCATCGGACTTTACTAACCATTTGTAGGCATGGCTGGTCTGAACACTAACAATGTCGAATACTTTGCCAAGGCTGTTGACAAGATCGTCCGCGAGACTTCATAGTCTCGTCTCACAAGACAATTGACATGATCATGGAAGGTTAGCATTGGTGGAGTAAGTGCATTAATTTGGTTCTCCTTGGGCTATCATATCCCAAGAGGATTCCTTCGGGAAAGGAATCGACTTTTCATTTCGTGGATTGAGTACACCTCGTCCGTTGACCTTATACAAGACACGAACTGTGGACATGAGTGAAATGATTGAAGTCCAATTGCCTTTGTTTCAAATAGCACGGCTGAGGTCGGCAGTTGCATCTGAAGTGGAGCGGGCCGAAAGGAGAGAGCGCCGATGTCGTGACACTCATCAAAGTCCGGATTCGCCGCCAATTGAAGTTCGAAACATTTTTTCTACATCATCAACGACGCATCCAATCCCACGTCAGAAAATTATCAAGCAGTCAAGGCGGCCCAAGGGATCGACTTGCATTTCCAGGCATAAGCATCAATTACGATCGGAAGTCCCGATATCGTCCACATCCCCGCGTCATCCCCCGCATTAACTCACCCGGCGGACCTCGCCATCCATCAGCAAAGTGGCTCCTCAATCCCGACTCAGTCTCATCTCGAGACACCTCGACCAAACACCCCAACTCGAGTTAAACACACCATACGCACACGAGCGCCAATCCAGCCCTCCCGACGACCTACCCTATCTCCCCGTACCCGCTGTGCAAGAAGAGAAGAAGACCAGCATGTCGAGCCAACCACCTCACCCTGCCCTGCTCATCCCAGGTCCCATTGAGTTCGATGACCAGGTCCTGCAGTCCATGAGCCACTTCAGGTAGAATCAGCGCCTCGTCTCTGCCTCCAGCTTTGACTGACGACCACAGTGAATCGCATGTTGGCGCACCCTTCGTCAAGACATTCGGCGAGACCTTGACCATGCTCCGCAAGCTGTTCCAGACCGAGGATCCCGCATCGCAGCCCTTTGTCATCTCCGGATCAGGTACCCTTGGTTGGGATCAGGTCGCCGCCAACCTTGCCGAGCCTGGAGATGATGTGCTGGTCCTCCACACCGGTTACTTTGCCGATAGCTTTGCCGACTGCTTCGAGACATATGGTGTCAAGGCTACTCAGCTCAAGGCTCCCATTGGCGACCGTCCTCAGCTTGACGAGGTCGAGAAGGCTCTGAAGGAGAAAAAGTACAAGCTCTTGACCGTCACCCACGTCGACACCTCGACTGGAGTTCTCAGTGAGATCGAGTCCCTCAGCAAGCTCGTACACAAGGTCAGCCCCGAGACGTTGATCGTTGTCGACGGTGTCTGCAGTGTTGGCTGTGAGGAGATTCAGTTCGACAACTGGGGAATTGACTGTGTCATCACCGCCTCTCAGAAGGCCATTGGATGCCCAGCTGGTCTGAGCATCGTCATGGCTTCTGGCCGTGCCATCAAGTCTTTCCAGAGCCGCAAGGTTCCCCCAACCTCATACTTTGGCTCATGGAAGAACTGGATGCCCAGTAAGTAGCTTCTCACACTCCTTCTTACCGCTAGTGCTAACTCGTCGCAGTCATGCAAAACTACGAAGCCGGCAAGCCCTCGTACTTTGCTACTCCCTCTCCTCAGCTCGTCCATGCTCTACACACCACTCTGACTCAGATCACCTCAGTACCTTTGGCCGACCGCTTTGCTGCCCACCGCAAGGCCTCGCAAAAGGTCAAGAAGGCCGTTGCTGACCTTGGTCTTGAGCAACTTGCCGCAAAGCCTGAGAACCAGGCTAATGGCATGACTGCAATCTACCTCCCCAAAGGTATGACTCCTCCGGATGTTCTGCCCAAGCTCATGAAACGCGGTGTTGTGTTTGCTGGTGGTCTGCACAAGCAGATTGCTACTCAGTACATCCGCTTCGGCCATATGGGCGTCAGTGTCACCGACCCCAACCGTGATGATATTGACCGTGCCATTGTTGCGCTGAAGGACGGAATCACTGAGGCACAACAAGCCACTGATCTGTCAGCTAGATAGACGAAAAGTATAATGATATTGTCCATGCTGAACTTTCCGTATTGCACAAAAGTATTCATTGCGAATCATAGTCCTACCTGCTGGTGTTGATATTTTGGCTTTGTTCGCATTGTGATGCTACAGCAGTTGCCAACGAATGCCTTCACGTAGTCAACACCTTGATTTCAAGTGTTGCAGCTCAGCAATCGAGACCATCGATCTCCCAAGTACACCCGCCCTTCCCAATCGCATGGTTCTGACCTAAAGATCCAAGCACATACCAAGCACGTGGAATGCATGATCAACCAAATGTAGTGTCTCTGGGCATATCCTGGCGTCAAGTGGTCGACGAAAACCCTCTTGAGCCTCAACCCGCGGAGTGCCGTACATCTTTGTTTATTCCCGGTCAACGTCTACCGCCTCTTTTCCCTCCGACGCTGCATGCCTCTCAGAAACTTACTCCATGTACCTGGCTACCTCCGCACGTTCTACCAAAATCTCTTTTTTCGCGATGGCCGGATCTAGGTCACTGACATGTGAGCCCCATCATCGGGGTAATGATTCCAATTCTTGGTAGCCCCGCTGCTGACTGAAAGAGCTTTTTCGCTAGGTTCACTGTGGTGGTTTGTCTGTGCGATATATCCTATATCCAACTTTGCGCAGAGTCACAGTGCTGCTCGCGTGATGGACTGTTTTGGGGCATCACAATACAGCGGGCTCTTCATAGCGAGAGTTTCCTGCATCGGAACGCCTGTCATCGACGCTGGAGCCAGCGAAGAGTGTAGGTTTGTGCTGTATGACGCTACAGCATCGATACCCAGCGTACACTTACCGGACCTGAGCTGTGGCTTCCGGATATAATTGCCTCAACCTTTGCTGGGATATACAAGCCTCAATTGTTCGGGCACAACTAGGGCTCTGTGACTGGATGGGACATGATTGCTGAACGCATAAAATACCGGACGTCGCACTCATACATGCATGCCTTGTCTCCTTCGAGAGAGACGACTGGCTGTATCGACATTGTGAGTTGTACGGATCCGCGACTCAGGTCCTTCAAGGACCTAACCTATTACCGAGAATGCATCATATCCCTACTCCCTGCTAGTTTGTGGACAAGCCCCCGGATCTCCATTGAGTTCAAACGAGCAAGTCCCTCCTAACGACCCTCCGCGGCTCTCAACTCCAGTTATTGCCTCTGACACATGGCTGAGAGTTGCCATTATGTACACCTAATCAGAGGTATTGCAATCATATGCGAACTAACAGTCGTCCGCGGAATCAACTTACGCTATGCCCACGTTGACACTCTGCTCTCCAGCTGCTATGTGCCAAGAGTTGGGCTCCTCAGTCTAGCATACTTCAGTAAGCCAATGCTCAAACTATCAGAAGGTCAAGTCGCGGCGAACATGTCGATACCCCGGTATGAAGAACCTGAGGATTCAATCATGGGTATGTCGCCAGGCAGAATCCCATCCGACCAGAATCCACCTTGGCGAACAACAAACGAGAAATGGCTCTATGCCACATGCCAAACACCATTGGCTGGCAGTGTATTGGCCGCGGTGGCAGTCTTGACTCATGGACTCCAACACCAATGCCATGATGTGCATGTCCAAGCTAGTATCGACTCAGCCAAACTTCTGTTATACATCTAGGTTTGCTCCACAACAGGCCAAGCCGTTAACATGCTACCTGCCCAAGGGCACAAGCGACAATGATACTCGATGACATTGCATCATTGTCAATTGATTTGAGAGACGGCAATGACTCCGTGGGCAACCTCCTTGGCAGGGTGCGTTATGCTTCTCGACGTCCGCGGTATGACGCCGATCGTAGTCAGGTCCTGTTCCCGACAGATAGTAAACCCGTGATGAAGGGATCGAACATGCAAGCTCGCAATGTGCAAGGCAAAGAAGTCTTTGGACGTATAAGTATCATGTTCTCTGCTGTCCTAGACCAAATCATCCAACACATTACTCAGTCTTCATAACTTCAATCACTCTCGCTTCTATCTTCTCAACTTCAATCCCCATCAACCAAACAACAAATCAACCATGCGTTTCACTCAGACCTTCTTCGCTGTCACAGCCCTTGCTGCTGTCTCCTTCGCCGACGATAACGGCCCCTGCGACGACCAGAACGACAATGGAGTCGTCTGCAGCAACGGAGTCCCTGTCAGCTCCAACGGTGTCGCTCTCAATGCCAACACTGCTACCATTACCACCACCAATGCCGCTTCCACCACCAGCCTTGGCTCGCGCATCTCGCTCATCTCGTCGACCGACACCGACATCATCGTCTTGACTACACAATCAGTTGTTGTAGACACCACATCTCTCCCTCACTCCCTCGACACTCGCACTTCCACCAACTTGAACACCATCGTTCAGACTCTTGAGTCCGTCTACACTACCAACACTCTTGGTAACAGCGCTTCATCCAGTTCTTCCAGCAGAGTTGTTGCTACCACCACCAACACTGTCACCACCGGCACTGCCGCTGGTGCTTCTGCTGCTTCTACCTCAGCCTCTGCTACTGGCAACTTGGCCGCTCTCCAAACCGCGGGAAAGTTTGCTCCTTTCGGTGTTGCCGTGGCCGCTCTTGGTTTCGCTGCTGCTCTCTAAGCAAAGACATTGTAACATTCATCTTACGCAAGTTCGGTGATTCTATGAAAGGTGGAGAGGAGATTGAACGTGGACCTAGGGAGATCAGAACTAGATGCGAACTTTCAACATTGGATAGGATAACGGATTATGGGCGATTATGAATACAGGAATATGTATAGTAATAAGTATGTAGTATTGTTTATGAATCTTTCTGTACTCGACAAAGATGCTCCAACCTCCTCTGGTACCTTTGACCCTGGTCAACCAATTTGCTAGTGCAGTGTGATGATTTAGTTTTCTTCTCCAAAGATTGGAGTCGAGATGAGAAGATCTGCAGGAATGGTTCGATGTTGTTCTGAAGGCGTCGTTCGGTCGGGATCGGCTAACGATCGGAAGAAGCAGCCGGTGCTCACGGATGTTGCCGCACGACATATTGGGTGGCAGCGATTGGCCCGAGGCATGAGCGGTCTTAGATGAGCCATGACACGAGGGGCTCGCTGCCCGCTGCCCTCGATGACAAAAGTAGAAAGTGCTTCCATGTGTATTCTTTAGCTCTTACACCCCTCTGCCTCACTTCACTCGGAACATTGCTACATGTCCTCGATTCTCTTTCCCTTGCCTGCCAAATTGACCTATCCCGCAAAGGAGAACTCCAGGTGAAAGCAGAAGCGACGCTCGTCATACACAACGCCGAACCATCCCCGCCGCCGTCAGACATCTTTACCTTCCTACAACACACACGACACAACATGTCTTTCTCATCTCTCGTATCCGACCTCACGTACCGCGACCGCAATGGCGGCATCGAGGAAAGACGCAACCCAATGTCGCGCCAGGTCTCCACCATGTCCCGCGCCAGATCATACGCCAGCACTGCGGCCACCAGCGTCAGCATCTCGGGAGACATCTCAAGTCAACTTCACGGTGGTTACAGCCACCCGCTCGCTCGTTCATGGCAGGCTGAGCGTCAGTTGACAAAGTCAATGCTCATTCTGCCCCTGTTCATCACCGACAACCCCGACGAAGAGACTCTGATCCCTTCGCTGCCTGGCCAGTACCGCCGTGGTCTCAACAAGCTTACCTCTTTCCTCCGCCCTCTGATCGCAAAGGGCCTCAAGTCGGTCATCCTGTTCGGCGTGCCCCTCCACCCCGACGCAAAGGACGCTCTGGGCACTTCCGCCGACGACCCGACTGGTCCCGTCATCGCCGCCATCCGCCTCTTGCGCAAGGCTTTCCCTTCGCTCTTCATCACTGCAGACGTCTGTCTGTGCGAGTACACCAGCCACGGACACTGTGGTATCCTGCGCGAAGATGGCAGTCTTAACAACGCTCTCTCTGTTGATCGCATCTCGGATGTCGCCATGGCTTATGCCGAGGCTGGTGCTCACTGCGTCGCTCCCTCAGACATGAACGATGGTCGTATTCGCGCCATCAAGCTCAAGCTGATCGAGGCTGGTATCGCCCACAAGGTCGTGCTCATGTCTTACTCGGCCAAGTTCAGCGGCTGTCTGTACGGTCCTTTCCGCGACGCTGCTGGCAGCTGCCCTTCGTTCGGTGACAGAAAGTGAGTTTCTCTTGTCCAACCACTACACGTGCCATAATGCTGACCAGTCCTCCTCAGGTGCTACCAACTTCCCCCTGGCGGCCGTGGTCTCGCTCGCCGCGCCATCGTCCGTGACATCAGCGAAGGTGCCGACATCATCATGGTCAAGCCCGCCTCTTCCTACCTCGACATTATCAGTGACGCAAAGGAGCTTGGCAAGGACTTGCCCGTGGCTGCATACCAGGTCAGTGGTGAATTTGCCATGATTCACGCTGGCGCAAAGGCTGGAGTATTCGATCTGAAGGCCATGGCTTTCGAGGCCACCGAGGGTATCCTTCGTGCTGGAGCCAGTATCGTGGTTTCGTACTTCACCCCCGACTTCCTTGACTGGTTGGAGAACTAGACTGGAACACTCGAAGCAAGAAAAGTGGGACACTGGTTGTTCCTTGGTTTCTAGTTTCTGGTCACTGTTATCTCTGCAGGTTTTCTTTTACTGCATGACACACGTCGACATATTCATGGGCAGGCGTTTTCACGGACCGGGGGGCGTTTTACTCACGGCTCATTGATAGCCTCTTTGATTTCTTTTTCCTCTTGAGCGCTCATCTTGACGGTTTGCGGCTGCGCTGTGTTTGATTTTTGGCCCCTGCTTTTTCTCTCTCTCTAATGATACCAAAAAGGATACCAATGAACCCATCTCAACTCTAATTCCATTGCTCAAGACATTTCTGATGATTCTCTCTGCGTTCTGGACTTTCACGATGTAGGTTTTCCACACCTAGTATCATTGGACTCTAGAATCTCCTCACGTTCCACATCAGCACCAGTTCATCTTTCGAAGAAGAGAGATAAATGGTAGAGCAACGACGACATGGGACTATATTTTCAAGATGCTAGTAGCACGATTCAAAAGGGATGCGACATTCCCATCCACGTGACCAGTATCTATATTCTCAGAGCGAGGGATATAGAAATATTGTGTTCCATTGTCGACTGCTTTTATACAGAGACAGGGTCATACGCGCTACGAAGAGGTGACCCTGTCCTTCCAATCTGGATGAGATATAAGAATTGGCAAAATCAAGAGTCTAATGTAAATTGTTTTGTGTATATTTGTATTTCGGCATCCTCTCAGTTCTTTTTGCGACTTTCTTTTTGTTAATCGTTATGTTGTAGTAGTAGGTTTTCTGTATGTGTGTGTGTTGTTAAGGGTAATAATTGAAGAAAAAATGGGAGGATTTTCTATGTGGATAGGGAAGGTATGTAACAGAATCTGACAAAAGCATAAAAGAGTGTCGATCATCGGGGTAACCTATTAGTTAATCATGCTCATGCTCGCAAGTCTTTACAAAGAGAGAGAGCTCTCAGCCTCTCTAGTTCCAGTGTTGAGGTTCCGCAAGAGTCACATCATCTTTTGGGGCCCTGAAAGGTAGTGGTAGCATAGGAGGCTTTTTAGTCGGGCCTGGCCATATGCGTTAGTAATAAGAGGCATGATATCCAATTCCCAACCTCATCTACGATTTAGCGTGAGCAATGAGAGTTCGTGCTGCGGCAGTCATGACAGAGAACCGCGACCACTTCGAAAATGTTTTAAAAGTGAAGTTCGGTTTGAGGTATTCGAGTCTTTTGAAATAATTGGTCTCTTTTTCATCTGTCTGCCAACAAAATAACGCTGGTTGTAATGATCCTCTTCTGATCTCTTCTCACAGCACTTCTTGTCATCACATCATGCGGCCTTGGGTCATCGCTACATCTAGCTGTTACCGCTGACAGCCAACTTCATCAAGTGGTCCATAAAGGTCTGTAGTGAGACATCGTCGGTGAAGATGGTTTGTGCGGTCTGGCTGACACCGCCGTATGCGCCAGTGGTATGTGTCGTTGAGGGGTTGAGCTTGGAGAGAAGGAAACGTGCTTGAGAACCACCGGCGTCGCAAACAATGAAACGAGGTAGAGGGAAACGGTCTTGGATGAGTTCCTGAAAGGTTCGTTAGCATCCGGCAAGGTCACGGAAAATGGGTGCTGAATAGAACTTACCTTTGCGTCCTCCTTGGGCGCTTCGAGCATCTCTCTGAAGTTCTCGTAACCTTCTTGATCTTGGTAACCAGCCTTGCGCCATTGTGCCATGGTCTCACCGTGGAAGATGAGGATGTGGAAGAAGGTGTCGAGCAGAAGAATGGTCTGATCTTGGATGCTGGTAGAATCAAGCAAGACGGGTTGACTGCCTTCGTGATCGAAGCCGTAGCTGTCAAGGGTAGGTTGAATCATGACCAAACTGTTTGACACATCCTCGTGGTTGAGAACGTGTCTGTAGAAAGCAGTCTCATCAGGAGAGTTGTTGAAGACCTGCAAGAACTGCGAACGGCGCAAGTGGAACATGAACTGCGGGTAGAGGGTGAAGTTCTTCTCCAGGCGGAAAGATGACGGGTCGTCCTTGCGGTACTCGGCAAAGCGAGAACATAACCTGATAAGCATGCGATCAACCCAGCGAAGAACATCCGGACCGTCATCGACCTCAGCCTTGAAGACTGCAATACGAGACATGAGGACTGCAGCGGCTTCTTGATCGAAGGACTGGGCAATAGCCGGATCGCCTGAGGGACCGCTCATGTTGCGACCGACAGTTGTGACGCGAAGGTGGAACTGGCCAGAAGAGTGCTGGTAGTATGTGAGGAACTGCATGAGACCCTTTTGTGGGGCTTGTTGCACGTTGGTGGGACCGCCTTGGCCAGCAATCTCAAAGTAGATACCGTAACTTGAGTTGGGGTTGATGCCGCACATCTTCCACGAGCAAGTGTTTCCAATACCGCACTCGGTCTCACCGACATTGGCCGACTTCTTGTTCATGGAAACGGCGTGTCCTATCAGACCGGTCACCTTGAGCTCCTTTGTGGTCAGGACCTCGAGCGAAGCGTTGAAACCCATCAGGAGGTTGTCGTTGGCGTCCTTGTCGAAGATACGTGCGAAGGATTGCTTGTACATGGACGAAGTAAAGCTGTCGGTCAAGATCATGTGGCCGCCGGTCGAGTTTGCGAGACTTCTCATCTCCAAAAGACCGACTTGATCCAGACATCCGGCAAAGATGTCGATAATGTGGCCGTTGTGAGCAGTTCTCTTGGCCAGAGTTTCGTAGAACTTGAGGGCCTTCTTATAGTACTTGATGTTGTCCTTGTCAATGTCGTGGTGGGAACGGATGGGCTCCTTGAGTTCGGGGCCAACAACCATACCAGGACCTTCTGTAGCAGCACCTCCAGTGAAGAGCATGATGCGACCACCGGCGTTCAAGAACGAGGTCTCGAGCAGACCAGTTGCAACACTCATGGCGACACCAGTACATCTCAAGGGACGCTTGTCGTTTGCAACAGGCCATGGGTCCTTCTGCAGGGATTCCAGGGCGTTGGTGAGCTGGAACTCGCATTGCTGAACGGGCAGCAGGAATCTGGCGGCAGCACCCATGGGAGCGGTAGGGGCGGGACGTCCGGGTTGTGGTTGCATGGCGGGCATGCCAGGTCTTGCACCACCACCAGTCATCAGACCGAGCATCTCTTGCACCTGCTTGCCAGTGTAGTCCTTTGATCCACGGAAGACGTAAGACTTTGCGCATTCAGTGTAACCCAGCTCGTGGACTTGAGCCATGGTACCGTATGTGATCAGACCGACAAGAGCGTTGGGAGGGAGCAGGCTGAGCGACATGATGATGGAGTCCTTGAGAGCCTTCAAACTATCCTCCTCTTGACATGTGTCGACAACGAAGACGAAGATTGGGGGCGCGGGAGCGGGTCTGGCGAGTCTGTACTCGATGGTGGTGCTGGAAGGGTGCAGCTCTGGGGGAATGGCATTCTCGGAAATGTCCTTGTAGTGCGGCGGCAGGCCGTTGCGTTGCAGACAGAAGGGGCAGATCCAGATCCTGGCGCGCATGTCGACTTGGCTAGACTGTGGTGAGCATGTGACGTGTCAGGCATGTGTAGGGCAGCCTACCAGAAGGGGTTCAGCACGGCGCGGCAAGGCGCCTTGCAAGAGACGGGCTCATACTGGAGCAGTGGTGTGTCGGTCTTTTCCTTCAGCGGTGTGTAGAGAGCTCCGATGGGGACAACCAATCTCGAGGCTTCCTGTATAGCGTCGCTGTTAGAGAGAGCTTCATGGCAGACGTGACAGCTGTTGCGGGGCAGCGTACCATGCGCGAAGAGGGGAACGTGTTCCAACTCAGACGGATACCGTCCTTGTCCTCGATATCACTCCATTGCTCTTTCAAAGCCTCGTAGTCCATAGCTGGTGCTCCGTGAGGCGCGAATGCGGCCATGTTGTAGGAATAAAGCTACCCCTGGGCTGTGATGCTGCTCGTTTGCTGAAACTTGATCGGTGCTGGATTTGGTGTGGATGTTGAGATGTCGTGTGTCGAGAGAGTGGGAGGAAGATGCGCAGCTACCCTTCAGACGAGTTGCAGGTGAATTGTACAAATGTCCCTTGTATCAACAACTGGAGACGTCGCCGACTGTCTCAATGTTGCCAACTGCCCCCAATCAACATCCAGAGCCCCGGCTCCTTCCGTCATTGAGCACGGACCGTCCAGCTGGAAGCACATCAAAACTGTTTCTCCTCAGCCCAGTCCTTCTGTTTTCTACAAACACCGCCAGCTTATCAAATTACTTATCGACGTCCTTTGCCTTTTTGTAGCAAGGTCGTTTTCGCGCTGTGCGCAGATGGATGACACCCGTTGCTGGGCGCCCGCATGGAAGGATCGTTCCGATTCTCTAGAAATGTTGGGAATCAGTAGAGGTTACAACCTGCCATTTCTTTACTCTGTTCAGTCAAAATATATATATACCACGAAAAACACTTTCACTCACGTTCATTCCTCACTCTGCATGAATTGTATTTCTTCCCAGCCTGTGTTTCATTTTCCATGCTCCCCGTCCCCCAGCGCATGCCTATGACATGCTTATCAAAATGCACATTTTGAGACACACGTCTGTCCTCAGTGGAGCATCTCGAGGGAAGTCAGCTCGACTCACTCCACCTCTGAAGACATGCCTATAGCATGCTTGTCAAAATGCACAATCCCTTCGAGATGCAGGTCTGTCCTCGGCGGGGAGGGTCAATACACCTGCTCGTGGACGACTACACCGTTGTCAAAAACTGTCATGCCTTTTGACTAGTCTCTCTGGTCGGCTGTCTCCTTCTTCGAGTTATCCTCACTCTCACTCACCCTTCCACAACCCCTATTGTTGCTTCCCATTCACGGACATGTGGTAGTCTTGTTTATGACAATGCTTCCCTACTATTCTTATTCATCCCGCCATTGTGCTCTTGCTCAGTCTACATCTTCACTTCGGACTCCGAGGGCATGGTTCATTGTCCACAATAGGGATTGACAATGCCCTGTTGCAATCCATTGTCAAACCTCCACTCCTATAGATCTGTATAGCTATTGTCGAGGCAAGTCATATCGCTTTCCGTAGTCCGGTCCTCTCCTTTCCTTTCTTTCTTCTTTTTTCAGTCTTGTTCTTACCTCTTGCTTTCCCCCTCTGCAACCTCAAGACAACTCTTCTCCTCGCTCTCTCTTCCCATTACCATCCCCTTCGAGCCGGTCTCGATTCAACTCAGGACACACTTTGAGCTGGCCTCATTGTGCCACTCTCTCACCACCCACACGACATCTCTCATCATGTCGTTCAACAACAGCAACAACAACATCAACAGCAACAACAACTTCCAGCCAGCCCTCTACTCCCATGTGGCTGTCGGGTTTGTGTGTCCTCTGGCCTCTCCTGAGGGCTATGTCTACAACCCCAACGCTACTTGGAGTCCTGAGTGGTCTGGCCCTGCCTCTCCAGACAATGTTGCCATCGACGAAGACGATGACCCCCTCAGCAACTACGTCTATGGTGGGGAAGCTTGTGATCCCATGGACCATCCCTTCGACGATGGTTTCGATTACTGGCCGTCCGTGAGGGGCACCAGTATTCGTTCTGCTTCGGCGGAGCCAGAGTTGTCGGGCATGGGCCATGAGCCTGATGCCAGTGAGTCGGAGGAGGAGGTCTCGGAGGAGGAGACCGAATCTGAAGATGAGCGTCCTTCCCGCGGGGAGAAGCGCCCCGCATTGCCTCCGGGTGTCTCTGCAGGGTCTGGCAATGGCGTTGGAGAGCAGGCTTCTTCGGCTGGTGTCCCTCTCGCGGATGCTGCCCAAGTGCAGGAGGAGGAAGACGAGGATGATGGTGTGGAGTTCGAGGAGGTTGACGACGACGACTACGCCCCTGTTCGTCCTGCTCGTCGCGAGGCAGCAGGTCAGCAGTCGGCAAGGGTCTCGGCCGCACCCGCTCCCACCATCTCCTCTCGCAAGGCAAGTGGCTGGTCCGACGCAGAGGATCTTGCTTGCATCAAGGCCATGAAGGAAGTCTGCACCTTGGAGAGATACGCTGCTGTTGCCAGCACAGAGAAGCGCTTCGAGGTGGTCGCAGAACGCATGAAGCAGGGAGGCTTCAACCGCTCCGCCTCTGGCGTGAAGTTGCAGTGGAACCGCAGATTGCGGGCCATCTCGGGGTTCGAGGATCGCGGTGAGAAGAAGCATTCTGCTTCTGGGCTCACCACCTCGGCTCTGGGTACTTCCAAGGGCACCAAAAGTGGCACCTCCGCTGTCACCTCTTTGGCTCCTGATTCCCGTCGTGACAGCAAGCGCAAGGCTGCCGTCATCATCAGCGACGACGAGGAAGAGGAGGACTACGCCTACGCCCCGGCACCGACCTCGTCAAGGCCTGCCAAACGTGCTCGTACCACCTCGGCCGCTCCTTCGACACAAGAGGTTCCTTCGACTCAGTCACGAGCCTACTACGATCTCTCGCTCACCAACGTCCTCTCCGGACCAAGATCATCTCGTCAACGTCCTGCCGCAGCTGCTGCTCCTACCGCATCAACTCGTCAAAAGCGCGCCATCACTATCGAAGATGAAGAGGATGAGGACGACTTCAACCCTTCTGAGCCCAAGCCAAAGCGTCAAAAGCAGACATCAACCGCCGCTCCTGCCAGGCGAGTCGCAGCACCTCGCAAGCAACCAGCTCAGCCTGCAACAGCTCCTCGCATGCCTTCTCCCTCTGTCCCAATCCCCAACTCTGGCAAAGGCAGCTCCTCTGCAGCACCTTCAGCAATGCGCAAGCACCGCATGTCGACATTCGAGCCTACCAACCGCTGGAGCAAGACCGATGGCCGCAAGCTCGACAAGAACAACATGGCCGACTTCCAAGAGTACCACAACCCAAAAAAGTACACCGAGCGTGCTGTCACTCCTGAAGCAGGACCCCTCAACAAGGCCCACTGGGCAGGAATCCTCAAAAGACGTCAGAACGAAGTCGCTGCCAAGAAGGAAGCCAAAGCTCGCAAAGAAGCAGAAGAGGCAGAAGAAGAGGATGAAGACTCCATCGTCAGCACAGCCAGCAAAGCCAACAAGAGCCGTGAGCTTCGCAGACAGAGAGCCTCTACTACCACCACCACCACCACCAACAACACTGCTCAACAACCTCGTCCTCGCTCTCAGCGCCAGCTCTCCCCCATCGTCGAAGAGCGCGAGAATGACAGCGATGGCCAGAGCATCATCCCAGCTCAAGGTGAAGTAGCAGCTCAACTCGCTGCTGATGAGGAAATGGCAAGAAAGCTTCAAGCAGAGCTAAATGGCGGTGTTTCTCGCTCTCGTCGTGTTCGTGGCTTCAACTAATTAGACATCTTTTTTTCGGAGGAGTTTTTCCATCATTGGGCAAGGAATTTTTTTCGTTTCGGTACGAGTTTATTCTCAGTGGAGTTTTTATTGCTGGTGGAAAGCAGAGAAGCATGGAGATACCCCTTTTATGTGACGATGAAATGAAATCAAAACGCAGAAGCTGGTCTTCTTTTCCAAACACTTTTTTGCCATTTTCGTGCTCTCTTGACTGTGATGATGTTTTGTGAAAAGGACTGTGCCTTTTTATACACCTTGTTTCATCGTGTCGTTGTCGGTGAGAGAGCATGTTATTGAGCATCCCGAGAAATGATGCATAGATCCTGAAATGATTGTGCCTTTTCATAGCTATGATTTTGCAGTACCACACTCATGGAGAGAGTATAATACGAGCCATCTCGTACTCAACGCAAAGATCTCGATTGTGATTGTGCCTTTTTACAACCCTGTTTTGACACCGCTGTCCTCGATGAGAGAGCACAATACAAGCTATCTCAGCAGTCGATGCAGTAGTCTTGCAAAACACTGTGGCATTTTACAGTCCTGTTCTTGCCATACCATACACTGAGAGAGAGCATGATCCGAGTCGTCTCAAGGGTCAATGTTAGGGTCCTAAAAAAGATTGTGCCTTTTTACAACCTCCGTTTGCTGGTATCATGCTTGATGAGAGAGCACGATAATGGTCATCTCATCAGGGAGCAGGACAATGCGCAAAAAGATTGTACCTTTTTACAACCACTATTTCACAGTGTCGTGCTTGTCCGGAGAGCGTGATATTGATCATCTCGACAAGCAGTACAATAATCCCAAAAATGCTCATGCCTTGAGACGGCCATGTTTTGCAGATAGAGACGTCTGTAGAGATATGGGGAAGCAGCATTCTCCAGCGTCGTAGCATGCTACCGGAGATGCATCACGATGCAGAGAATTTTCCAACATCTAAACTGCTTCTGCCGGGAGAAAGCCACAAAGGGATGAGATACGAGATAGACTCGGGACTCTAATGTTTCTCGAGGGTGGTGGTTAGAAAAAAGTCGATCTGCGACGTCTTCTCATTCGAAAAGCAAAATGCGGCTTTTAATGCGTCTGTCTTGATGCTTGAACCTTGCAAGCGCCGATGATGACATGAGCGTTTGATGAAAAGTCACTGTGTAGTTTTGTTTCATGCATTATGTCCTCAGCTTGTGGAGTCGCGATGAGAGATATTCATACTACAGATCGACATCTCGAGAGGTTTGAAATTAATCTGATGCGCATTCAGTCCGTCTGGCAATCGTGATGATTCCTCAAGCAGAGAGACCCTTGATCGCATCGCAGAAGGTCGTTTGCCGAATCAAGCCTTCAACCTTTTTCTGCTACAGACACCCGCTCAAGAAGAAAAACCAAAAATTATTGGCTCGTTCCAACGTCATTTGTTCGACTTATAGCACCGAGCTGGTCTAGTGGGTGATGCGGATGGAAACGACTATTAAGTACGACGCATGTTACGCGAGTTTTGAGAGCCAGAGCTTCGGGAGTCGCGAAATCTCGATGACTTCGGCTGTGCAAGCAAACGGTGTGGCATGGTATTCTTGGAAAATCATGTATCCGTTGGCATTTATTGGTCTTTATACGAGTGGGCTTTCTGGCTTGTGTTGACATGACGGGGAGGCCGGAGTTCCCGAAGCAGAAATTGCAGGTCGTGGTTGCCAGAGGGAGGAATGTTTGTGTGGTGGTGGGCCTTGGGGCAGGTATAGACGGACGACGTTCCGGCGCGTGCTGACATCGACGATCTTCACCCATCGCAGTCGACGATCAACGATGCGAGCGTTTGCCAACCGGGGATCAAACCACTTACTGCCTAGTTGCGTCTCTTCTTTGCCTAGCTTCAGGTCCTGTCATAGCCATGCAGCTTTTGAGTAACCATGCGAAACCTTGGACGGGCAGGGAACGACAGGGAAGGGGGTATGACACTGTGACGAGAGCAATTACCATCGCCGATGTTTATGTTGGCTTGCGTTGGCCCATGGGTCAGCCACCGAGACGCTGACAAGTAGGTACTGTAGAGGATGTAGCTCGGTTGTTTCCCATCAGCGTCGTTTCTGTCCTTCTCTCTTGACCTGATATACCAAACCAGTCTCTCGCTGCAACGAACACACTTGACAGCGTCACCAACAACATGCCGTCACCAAGCATTTCACCAATAGATTCGACTACCTCGTCATCCACACAATCCACAACCTCTCGCATCACGTCTTCGACAAGCTCAAAACCTCCATTCGCAAGATCAAGCAGTTACAGCCATGTGTTCCCTTCAACCCAGAACTTGGTCAATCCCGTCCCCGGTGCACCCAACCCACGAGGCCTCTCAGAAGATACAAAAGCACTTGCCCGGAAACTACTCCAAAACCAGCCACAGTGTCCCGCAATACAAGGCGAACGCACCAAGCTCTTTTCGAATGGACTGCAATGGCTGCTCGACGCAGCGACCGAGACAGAAAAAAACGCAGGCAGACCAGCCAGGCACTCAACTCGCGTAGCCCCTTTGACTGAAGACGCAGTAAGGAAGCTCGACAAGCATGGTAGACATTCTCGCATCCAGGAGATCAGGGAGAACGAGAGTGTAGCCAGTTCGACCGTCGACCGAGCACGAATCGATGCCTGGGTTTCAGAGACGGATTCAGTCCATCGAGGCATCGTCGCTGCTACCAACAACATTACGAAATCATGAAGCTCCCAGTTCAAAGGACGGTACCCACGTCATCGCGAGCTGGAGATACAAAACTCGACTACGCGGAGCCTATACCCATCTTACGAGCCTGCCACGCAGCGACAAGGACTGAGAAGCCCGCTACGACGCCGGCTCACAAACTCCCGCAACCCCTCCATCCGTTGACCGGATCTGAGAAAGACCCGAACCGTAATGGCTCGACGAGAGTACACGGAAATGCTTCCGTGCCAGCCACCAGGGTCCTGCTCGAATGACGTGCAAAAGGTGTCATCAATTCCTCGGTGTTTGCACAGCTTAGCAATCACAGATGGCACTCTCGGAAGTGTCTGTCTCGAACGCCAGCACATCTCTAGCATCGAGCAGAAGATCACATCCAAAGAGCACTACCGCTCCACACCATATCTTATACCATATACCCCTTCAATCGAAGTAACGCAGGTTTCTACTTCGCATCTTAGCGTTATAGCGAGCATCCAAGCATTTACTCAAAAAAAGAAACAATTTCATCACCTACTTTTCCATTCATCCTCTTTTAATCGATTCATGTATTTACAGATCCACGATTGCATCGTGAGATGATGATCAGAAAAGTAGGCATGCCCGGATATAGCGATCGCCCAAATCTCGAGTCAAATTGCCATGTGGGTCGCCGATCAAATGCAGATCTTTCTGGAGGCTACATCTCCGATGAGGGAGTGAGGCAGGAAGGAGGGCTGTAAAAGGGCAAGGTGATTTTCGATATCCATAGCATTACTGAGGAGAGAGACAACAGTTGGCTCTGCAATGTATCTCCAATGAGAGAGTATAACACAAAGTAGGGCTGTAAAAAGGCAAGGTGATATTCGCTATTCATGCCACGATCAAGAAGACAGACGGAATAGGAGCTCTCCAACATCATCCCTTCCCAATTCTGGAAAAGATTGCGCATTTCTACAGTTCTCTAAGCCATGATACATCGTCAAGGAGAGATACGTGAGGAGCCTCTCTCCAATAGCATCCCAGCCAAACTCCCCAAAAACGATTGTGCATTTCCACAGCCCTCTAGGAAAGATTCTTCCATCACGGAGCACCACTACAAACAACCAACCCCTCCTATAATCGCCCTTGACATCAAAGTTCAAATGTGTGTAGTCAATGTTCCTCCCACACCCACCACCCAGCACGAAAAACGACTACATCTGCAAACCGGTCACGGACGCGAGTGTCGTACTTGGGTACACGGTGCCATTTGTTCTTTAAGTAGTAGTGACCGCTACCCATAATTCGGGGGGGGGGGGGGGGGAAAAGAAAACCAAAAAAAGCACAACAGCTTGGCGAAGTAACGTGGATGGATGGGAGAGGAAAGGGGGTTATGGATGTTCAGGATGGCAGGGTGTATGGTTCCTCGAAAGTGGGGGTTGGTGGTGCTGCTCCATGGACAGTGTCAGTTGTTTTGGAGAATTGATTGTGTTATTTTTACAGTCCTTGTGTTTGAGTGCTGTATGGAGAAGGAGAGTACTACTTCATAGAATATGATTAGAGGAAAGACTTTGGTCAGGATTCATGAACGTCGTTATTTCTATTCTTACAAGTAAGATCTAGCAAGACTGCTGGACTGGCACCTCAATTCTTAGGTCTTTTGGTGGCAGTCTGAGCATCGCTGCTCATCACACTCGCACTTCTCTTCCTTCCGACCTTGACCTCTTCACTCTCCTCCTTGACTCCCTCTTTACCTTCCTTGATCCTCTTCTCAGCCTCCTTGACACGAATCTCTTGCTCCTCTTTGTCAGAAACCTTGCGCATATCCAACAGCAGATGCACCTTTTGCATCAATTTCTCAAAGTCCTCGATGACACGTTGAGTTGGCAAGGGGATGATGTCAGGAATACGAAGGTGATTGAGGATGGCAGAGATCTTTTCGGTCTGGACCATGGATTTTGCAGAGCGGGCACGATGGAGGCGATCAGAGGCGAAGGAGACGCCGCTGCTGAGACGGTCGTGTTGAGTTACGAAGTAGCGGCTAGCGGCGTGGGGTGTCATGGCGCGTGCAGTAGGATCCATGCCTGAGCTTGAGCCACCAGCGAGGGAGTCACGGCCGCCTGCCTTGCGAGCTCCTGTGGCACTGCTGATGCTGTCGCGGTGGCCGGATGATGCACCGGCGGCGGACTGCAGTTGTGCGGAGGGAGGGCCGCCGGGGGTGTCGCCGAGAGCCTTGAGGCGGCGGTCCTTTTTCATGCGGTCTGCTTGGAGTAGCTGTTGGAAAAGTTGGCCAAGTTGTTGTGAGGTGCTGTATTGAGCTCCTGCTGTGTTGCTTGTTGAGGGATACTCGAGTCTATCGCGAATCTCCTTGCGCTCGTTCTCCAGCTGTTGTTGGTTGATCATGATGCGTTGTAATTCGGCGAGCAGGACGTTCTCTTCGTCGACTTCGATTTGAGTACGATGGAGGTGTCCTTCGGCAAGCTTCTTTCGTGACGTCTCCTGGACGGGGTTGAACTGAGTGAGGGTAGAGTACAAGGTGTATTGTGGAGCGGTCATGGACGAGATGGGCGTGTGGTTGGCCAGAACCTTTGCGCTCACGTTGTAATAGCGAGTCTTGAGATCTTCCATGGAACGAGACTTTGGTTGTGGTGCTTCTGCACCTTCTTCTGCAGGTCCTGGCTGGTATTCATAGCGGTCGACGACGACGGGCCACTTTTGACCAAAGTCTCGTACTGTCTCCAACAGATAATCCGTCTCTTCCTTTGTCCAATCGGAGTCCTGTAGTTGGGCATCGTAGAGGTCCTGATCGTATGTGGGAGTCTCGACCTGGATATTGTATTTGGCGTACTGGTAATCCTTCTGCTGCAGCTCGGGCTCTGATTGCTTCTCTCCATCGGCTTCCGACTCGGTTTGAGGTTGTTGCTCTGTTTGTGGACGAGGTTTAGGAGTGTGCTTGCGCTGCCAGTGGTGTAGAGCAAGGCCGTCCTCTCTTGCTTGGTTTGTGAA
Organism: Aureobasidium subglaciale EXF-2481; assembly: GCF_000721755.1. NCBI lineage: Eukaryota > Fungi > Ascomycota > Dothideomycetes > Dothideales > Saccotheciaceae > Aureobasidium > Aureobasidium subglaciale. The sequence goes on from NW_013566995.1 coordinate 196,025, forward strand.
GGAAGCCCACTCCCATGGCGCAACGCGATGAGATCTTCGTGGTCGTTGTTTGTATTTCGGTTGGACCTGGATCATAGCTATCGGCGGAGCGCGTTCGCCCATCAAGGCCGAAACCTCTCGTGCAATTCCCTTTTCCACTACAAATTGTCAGCTCGCGGCGCATTGTGTTGGCCAAAAGCGCGACACACGTGAACGCTTCTCGACCGTCTTTTGCTTCTTCAACGGCGGCGGACGGGCGACATCGCCCGTCAAGCCCAGCATGTCGCGCATATCTTGTGCCGACATGATGAATCGACTTGTTGGAGTAAAGCCGGAATTGAGTCGTGTTTTATAAATAATTGACGTCGTCGTCGTTGTCGCGTGAAGATGTTGCACCTCCAGTCGCGGCGAGCCTCCACACTTCTTGGCACGAAACCGCTGGAGCTCGTGTGTGTTTAGGGGCATCTTGTTGCATGCTGTCCTTTTATCTTGGACATCGCCTCATTCACGAATAACGACCGTCACGATGCACTCGATGCTGTTCTCGGTACTCGCCTTTGCGGCCCTGATGCTGCCGACCCAGGCTCTCTACTTTTACATCGATGGCCCCTCCCAAAAGTGCTTCTTCGAGGAGCTTCCCAAGGACACACTGGTGGTTGGTGAGTAACATCTTGCCTTGTTTCTGCTCCCTACTTTACCAGCAAGCGAATCTAACCCACCAATTCCAGGTCACTACACTGCCACACAATGGAACGAGCAAAGCCGCAAATACGAGGCCAACCCTGACATGGGCCTCTACATCAGCGTAGACGAAATCTTTGACAACGACCACCGCATTGTTTCCCAGCGTGGCAACTCAAAGGGCCGCTTCACCTTCTCCGCCGCCGACTCTGGCGACCACCGCATCTGCTTCACCCCCACAAACGTTCCCTCTGCCCAAGGCTGGCTCTCAGGCGGCTCTTCTGCCGGAAACATCAAGCTCGAAGTCGACATGGCCATTGGCGAGACCTCCCGCATCGAGAGCGACGACAAGCACAAACTCAACGACATTGTCTCCAAAGTCAAGGACTTGAACGCTAGACTTAATGATATCAGAAAGGAGCAGGTCTTCCAGAGAGAGCGCGAGGCTGAATTCAGAAACATGTCTGAGCACACTAATGCTCGTGTTGTGCGTTGGACTTTGGTGCAGTTGGCTATTCTGGGTGTTACTTGTGCCTGGCAGCTTTCTCACCTTAGAAACTTCTTCATCAAGCAGAAGCTCACTTAGATCGATGATGCCCCTTTTTTCTCAAAAAAATGCTATACTTCTTTTCCCACACCGATCTCTATCATTCGCTGTTTCGGCCTCGAAGTTGTTGACATCTACTCACTTTCACTGCAGGACGAAAAGCTACCATATCCTGGCCAAGGTATGCTAAAAAGTCATTCCTCTGCTACTGATCTCTCTTCCCCAATCACCGAGTTCACCAAGGACTCAGAGCGAAGTTGAAGACGATGAAGGCCAAGTGTGCTGCTGCTCTCAAAAAGTCCACACAGAAAGAGTCCAGACACCTACACACGCCATGCACGAACAGGTCTGTTTGTTGGAACGACATATTGAAGTTTACGTCTTGAAGTCTGTATAGCTGAACCCGGCGCAGTGCCGGCAATCGCGCGACTTTCAGTGATCACGCTTGAAGTTTGGGGTTTTACGCACCACGTCAAAACTTCACTGACAGAAGCATCCAAGATGAAGAAGGAGACGTCGACTTTTAATTGTAATTACCAACTTTCCTCACCATGTCATCAAGACCTTGCAGCTCTATCCTTTTCAGCCTTTTCCCTCTCCATTTCCTCTCTTCTACGCACAGCTTCTTCTCCAATTCCCTTGACGCCCTTGACACGCTGGCGTTCTTCATACAGTTCTCTGCTCTTCATGATACGATTTACAATCGAGTCTGCATTGACGTGCGAGTAAGAGTGTGAGGATATCTCCTTGAAGACGCCCATTTCTTTTGCGTCGGTATAGAAGTCTTGGCCCGGTGGTGCTGAGACGGTGGGGCCGTGGTAGACTGTCGAGACTGTGTAGGGGAGGGATTCTAGGAAGACTTTGCTGGGGACTGTGGGGGCCATGAAGATGATGGATGAGATGTACTGTTGTTCTTGTGAGTTTTGCTCAGATACAATAAGGGTGGTTTGTGACTTACCTTGCATTGCAAAACGCAGAGACCACGCTCGAAGATGTTCATGATTGGGTAGTTGATGCCTTTGTAGTCGTTGATGTCGTCGTCACTGTGGACACCAGCAACGACATAGACAGGGCTGTAGTCCTTATTCCATCCCTTCTGCTTTGCTTCCTTCTCTTCGGTCTCGACGACCTGCTTCAGGAACTCGATGTGTCCAGTGGAGAATAGATCGAAGCCACCATCAACATAGACGATCTTCTGATCAGGTTGTGGTGAGGTGCCATTAACCTTCTTCAGGAAAGAGCCATTCTGGTGGAAGTGCTGTTGGTTCGAGTGTGCCGAGCGCCAGCTCCAGACCTCGACGAGCGGCTTGTTTCCTGAAGCGTCTGTTGCGTATTCTCTGATTCTCTCCTTCATGTCTTTACCCGTGCTCTTTCTCTCTTCTTCACCACCAGGACCCTCTCCGCCTTCCAGCAAAGCGTCGAGATCCTTGATGAAGTGTGATTTTGTGCATAGCAGCATGCGTCCGACCAGATCGGTGGTGCTGATACCGGGTGTGCGCTTGACGACCTTGAATCGACCAGCCTCCTTGACAAATCTGTAGCAGTCGTAGCCGTTTGCGTCGGAAGTGATGTCATCTCCGTGAACGACGTATTTGGCACCGTAGTGGGAGATCCAGGGTAGAGAGGTCACATAAGGGGCGTGAGGGATTGATTTGGTGGCCCAACGACAGGCGTCAACAGCAGCACAGCTAAACGAGACAGTTCAGTTGTGCACAGACGAGTCGGGTATGGAGCGACAAGGATGGCAAGAAGGGTCGAGTATTTACCGTTCGTCCAAGGTCATGACAGTAGGCCCCTTGTTCTCGAGGATGGCCTCGTCCGAGTGGACACCAACAAGAAGCTCAGTTCCCAAGCGACGAGCTTGAAGCATGGCGCCAGCATGGCCGTGGTGTGCAAAGTCGAAGCAGCCATCGACCCAGACGCGGCCGTCACTGATTGGGATGTCCTCTTGAGGGTCGACAGGCCACTTACCAGGAGCTGGGATGCTCTGCGAGACGGTCAGCGTCTCTGGGGCTTACAAAGGCGCGTTGGGCTGGTAATTTCATAGTGTACCTCGGTGAAAGACATTGTTACGTGAGAGCTATCACTTTTTGTGAGTGTTGCACAGATGGAGGGGTGTATGAGTGACGGGCTCCTGCTTGTCAACATCACAGATGCACGTGGTGGGGCAGGAGATGCAAGGTGGGGGAAGATTGGCGCTTGGACGACGGCGGCCTGCTTTCCGATCAGATGCAGGGGGTCCCGGGTCCGGGAGAAGCAAGAAGGTTGTTTCATGAGATCAAGCACCACAAAGGCACAACGTTTGTCTACAACACTTCCGCCTCTCTTGCTCGCGTGGGAATTGACACGCCAAGAAGAGTTATGTCGTAGAAAGCTGATTTCTCTGGCCACTTTCCGAGGCAAAGGTAGTTGCAGCGTAGCACGGCCGACTGTCCAACGAGGCCATCTTCCATCTGCTCCATGCCCTCTGCTTACAGGGTCTACCCCTGAGTAATTGTCCGTTAGATGTCAGCTGGGCTAAGAGTCTAAAACGTAAATCGAAGGATGGCTCCTGACCCGTCGCCGACGCCCAGCGCGTCCATCTTTGGCAGGAAGGCATCCTTGTTCTCCAGCAAGAAGTCGTCTCGCAAGGAAAGCACCTCCATCACACCCCTCTCGCCGCCAATCAGCGAGGAAGCATCACCAAAGGCTCGCAGAGACTCTTCGCTCGTTTCGCTGCCCTCATCCGTCGCCGAAGGAGACATTCGCCGGAGCGCATCACTCCGCTCTCACGACTCTCAATCGTCCCTACACCACCCCAAGGCTCGAGGCTCTTCGATAGCCATTCCATCTCGCTCTCCCATTCGCCTGCATCGTCAGAGTCGTTCCATTAGTGCCAATGCCACTCACACGATCAAGCCGCCCTTCAACACATCCTTGAGCCCTCAAAAGTCGACGGATAGCCTCTCACGCGACCGCCAACACAGCATTGCTGAGCCCGTCCCCAAGACTCCTTTCTCCATGCTGGCCACTCCATTCGCTCATGGTCTCAAACGTTCAGAGACGGACCGTCCGTCATTATCATCTCACGCCACCAATACCAGTTCCTTGAACTTGGTGCCGTCAAACACAACACAACCTCCCCAGACGAATTTTGTCCCTGCTGCCCTACTAACACACATCCACGAAACATGTCGCAAGCGTATAGCTACTCTGGAGTATCTCCGCAAAGTGTAGGTTGATGTCTATCCACTTCTTTGGACACAAGACACTAATACACTGCAGACATGAAGGTCACATCTACTACTTCAACACCCTCCTCTATACGCCCACCAATCTCAACCAACTTCCGTCCATGCACTACTCCAGGCTCGGCCGCCGTGCTTCGAATTACGTCCTACTCGGCACATCTATACCTCCCCTTCTCGATATGAACGCAGACAATCCGCTCGACTATCTTCGCTCCCTCGCCGCCCTCCTGTCAGAGTACGACACCTACCAACAACTCAATAGTCCTGATGCCTCCATAGGCGCCCGTGGTCGTATGGGTGCAATGTTCAAGAATGGTATGCGTGGTGTCAAAGGTCGCAGATCTAGCAGCGCTGCCATCGAAAATTTGTCCGAGTCTGTCGAAAGTGCCCAGCTAGACTCGTTGCCTCTGCCTCCTATATCCTCTGGAAATCTCCCGGAATTTGCATATCTGCAAACGCCTTCTTTGCCCTTCGACCCAGACTTTCACACCGCTTTTGCAACTCTGGCTGATATTCTGATCGATACTTATTCTGGCGTTGTCCAACTCCTCCCAAACACCGAGTCAGTCGGACCTGGTGTTGGTGAAGCCTTTGGCAAAGCGGACAAGATTCTCCGGAAAGTGCTTGTACAGAATGCTGTACAGGAAATCGGCGACACGACTCGTCGCGAGGTCCGCTCTGAGATTGGAGGACTTGGTCGACTGGTCTTGGGGGGATTGATGTAATGATATTGTCTCCCCTCTCCCTCCATAAGACGGATCTCCAGGACTAATGATCTGGTTATTGTTTTCTTGAGCGATGGCGTGGGGAGATTTTGTTCTCTGGTCCAAGCAGCCACGGCTACTCGACCTTTGGACCTCGTTTTTTTTTGTTATTGTTCTGTTTCTTCTTTTCTTCTCTCTTTATACCCTATTTCTAGCATCATGATACGCATAGACAGACTCTTAGTAATTACCAAGGTACAGAAGCGGTAGTGACGAAATCTCGGTGAGTGTTGTTTTGATGCCTCTCCAGGTTCTGAAGCTCACCGCTACTGCCTGATCAACACATCTATACCCATCTTCTTCACCAACTTCTTATTGTATACTGATATCGTCTGGCTTAATCTACTGCGACTCTTTGCGATTCCAGATCCTACACAAAAAACGGTCCCGAAAGTATAACACCACATCATATTGTCGCAGCAAGCTTCGGTTGCTCCATACTACCACCGCTGGCATTCCTCGAACACGCCAAAAAACGAACAAGGCAACCCTTTCCAACATAAGGACCCTTCTGTATCCCGCTACACCAACAATCGGATTCCTGCATACCATCCAAAGAACAACCGTTTGTTTCCGAATCGAAACAAACACAATCTATTCGAGCATGCCAATCGATATAATACACCCACACATTTCGCACAACGACAATTACTTCATCATAAACCCGGCCATTTATCGCACGAATCTTCTTTCGTTTCTGCATTCGTGCTTGAAACCTTCTGTTTCGCCGGTGTTCACGCCTCCGAAACCTGCTGTACCACTTTACGAGCTTGCACCCTGCTCTCCCACTCTCCCGACTAGTAGCACAGATCAACTTCTTTGCGCATCCGGCCCTGCAGCGCCGAACATAACACTATCGCCTTGTGCAAATGTGTTGGGGGAGGAAGAACAAAAGCAAGATCGACGCTTTCTGAGGATTCCGAGGGTTGGGAGGGTGGTTAGGAGGTGTGAGGGGGGGATGGGGTGTAGATGTGCGAGATGTGGGAGGAAGAGGCGGGAGAGGATTGCGGTGTTGAAGAGGAGGAGGAAGAGGATTTTTGTGGGTAAGAGGGAGAGAGAGGATGAGGGGGAGAGGAGTGAGATTGAGGGGTGATTTTCATGGTGGTCGATGGGGTGGAGGAGATGGATGTGTTGGTTGTCGGGATGCAGAGTGTTTTCTTCGGAAACGGGGAGATACCTGAGGGAATGAGCCATTAGAAGGGGCGCTCGGTCGATGTTTTCGGTCACCTTCCTGACACTCTGCATGGCGACGCACGAGGTCTGCTGCTGATGGGGTGGTGTATGTACGGAACTCGATGATCGTGTGGTGTACATGATATGATGGTCAAGCTGTTCCTGATGGGCTATAGCATCAAGGAGGTGGTTTATGCGGTCTATGATTTTATGATGATTTGTAGTGTGGATATGGATACTGTACTCTTTAATGTCTTTGTTGTACTTCCCATACGTGCCATGGCCGGTCGTGATGCCTACTCTCCTCTCCCTTCACGGGGTCGAGCCTCTCAGTTTCCTTTTGGAAGCCGACTTCTGCTCCGTTGCCACTTATGCATGTTTGATCAATAGTTGTCTCAACGCTCAACACTGTCGCTATCTGGTCATAGTGTTCGTGGCTGTAGTTTAGAGACTTCCCTCACATAATGCTTCCGAGCATGGTTGTTCCCGGCATTTGTGATAGTTGCAAGCATACTGCGCTGTAGTGCCCAGATGTGCATGTTCACACCTTCTTCCGCTTTAGTGTGACTCTGAAGCTTCTAAATGTCAGCCATCGTCCGACCTCAATAACAAGTACAACTCACAAATGTAAATTCTCCCTCGACCACTTTGGTTTATCAGGATCATCTTCGATGGGCTCCACCACAAACATCTTCTTCATGACCTTGACAAAGTTCATGTCTGCTCGTCTTCGTTTCTTGAAGCAGAAATAGCAGACTGTATTCGGTCCGATGAGATCCTTCATGGTTTGTTGTAAAAGAGGAAATGCGGGTTCGAAATAGACACATTCGGCTGCGAGTATGACATCTGGATGTTGTGGTATACCCTCGGGTATAGGACCGCCCCAGTCGTATATTGATGGCTTGACTCTGTCTTGGAGGTTGTTGAGGGCAATGTTTCGTTGCATCAAGGAGAACATGGGTATTTGATCGGTCAGATGTAGGGGTTGATTTAGTCGATATCCCAAGGCGACAGCAAGGCTATCCATGTCGAAACATACTTGTTAGTCGATGGTATTTCCAAGGTGATTCCAAAATTGCTCACCCAACAAGGCCACCTCCAGCTCCCAATTCAACTCTGTAGGATTTGATCAGCATCAGGGTACCATTTTTCTTGGCGATCAAGGGTACAAACATTGTCTTGTCCCTGAACAGATCCCGATCTTGTCTCATCAAATACTTCGCCATCACCATACCAGCAGGCCACAGCATACCACCGCATCCCTTCGTAAGATCCTCTTCCAATCTCAAAGGCGTTTGTAACAGACCCTCGAAATCCACTGTCATGACGCCGATATGTTCCTGCTCGCGCACCGGCACAAGCTCTTCACCAATGTCAAACACGCCATTTCTTTCGTCGTCTGATAATGTCATGATAGTCGTTTTGTGATGTTGGAACAGGTGGTGTGGTGAAGGGATACGTTTGCCGTCGGTGAGTGTGCGAGATGGAAGAGGTGTGGGAAATGGAAAGTTTAAACGAGACGCGGGTTCCAGACCGTTCACCTTTGGGGCTTCTGCACACGACAGCCTCGGGACACGGGCTTTCTGCTTACCAACATCTTCGACTTCAATTCAGCAACATTCCATCACGTCAGGCTCGATGTGACTAGATGGTCTCAAAGAGCCCTCATAACATGGATGTGAGTAACGGGACGAGTCCAAGCAGAGCGGATCCAGTCGCAAGCCCTTCTTGTAATATCCCATCACCTAACCCACAGGTTGGTGCTACTCAGCATATTTCTTGACTTCGCTCTTGGTAGATCGACACCAAGAAGAGTCCAGGTAAGTATGTGTCTCGAGACGCTACCGCTACAATCCTTATGACCTTGATGCTCACATTCATGTTCTCCGTTTGCTCAGATCGATCTAAAGCAATCTTTACAGAACGAAACATACCTTCTGCGGGCTGTCACATCCTCCCACTACAAATATGAGAGCTTCGAAGCTCTTCACAACGCCCTGAATGATACAAGTAAAAGACACTTCTCGGGCTAAGCTCAGGGGTGATGATTCCTTGTCTCTTCGGCCTTTCGTTCAATATGCGTCCTTCAAGGCTTCAGGGGTATGAGCATTCGTTCATTGCCGCTTAATGTTGATATACCACATGAATGAACAGGGAAGTCACGATTGGTCCGGTCACAGTTTCCCTCTTTGCAAATTGCAACTCCCCCATTTGGTTTCTCGGTCGCACCTTCCTTAATTGTTCTCCTGGTCGCACCTTCCTCATCTACATCCTCTGGTCGTGACTTCCTTGTTTAAAAGTTGTGCCTTCCTCTTCTGTAGATTGCTCCTTCTCTTTTCATCTCATCGTTCGTTTCTTCCTCTTCTATACCATCGTTTCTTCTTCTTTTGGTCTATCGTCCCTTCCTCTCTTACAGTCGATGGTTCCTTCCTCTTCTGCCCAATCATTCCTTCCCCAAACAGCTGAAATCGCATCTTTTCTCACCTTTTCGAAAATCCTGAGCATAATCTTGTGCTTGTTCTTTCACTTCATGTCCTCCATTTCCTATAGTCGAAGAACCTTCTTTTCTTTTCTGTTCTACACTCCCCCCCCATCTCCCGATCAAGAAGCAGCAGTTTTTGACATTTGAACTTTGGACTGCTTAAAATGATACGACCTCAAGAATCAAGGGAAGGGAAACTGACCGATTATGCAGATAACCAAAGAGTCAGGGAACAGACGAGGGAAATGGGGAATCCAAGAAGGGTAACATGTTAGAAAGGAAACGATTAGACCAAACTGATAAGTAAGGAAAAAGAGCGAATAGGGCCGCCAGATAAAGAAAAAAAAACGACCGACATCAACGGACGAGGTAGGAGCGATCGTCCGTGACGAGGAAGGGAAAGCACGATCAACATTAACAAGGAAGGAAAGACCGACTAACATCGACGAACTTGGAAGGAGCGATCCTTGTTGACAAAGAGGGAAGGAACGACTGACCCCCTGACAAATGGGGAAAGAGCGACCAACGTTGATAAAGAAGGGAAGGAGCCACTGAGCTGATAGAAGAGGAAGGAAAGATCAAACATGGACAAAGCAAAAGGAACGAGCGGCAGTGGCGACTGAGGAAAGAGCGATCAAACACCCGATGAACGATGAAGGAGCGACGAGGAAAGAGCGACCAGGCTCGAAACGTGAAGAAGGAGCGACCCTGACGACGACAAACAGGAAGGAGTGAGTTAACTGAACGCAAAAGGGAAAAAAAGATGGGATCAAGTACAGATGGGAATAACTAACCTCAATTCGCCGAAAAGACAAGAACGACAAATGTATTAGTGATTGTGTGCCAATATCAAGAAAGCACTCGAACAGGACGAGACGTGAAGACTGAAGCGAGGAGGTGGATGGAGTAAGTTTGCTCGAGTAGAGTGTGTATTTCTTGAAAGACCATGTCGTCTGACCCTCCTTCTCATCTAGACGATCATATCCAATATCATGCTATCAAATCATCAGGCTTTTTTTTCAACCCAGATCATGCTGTTATGCGTTCGTTACAAGTATGGCCGTAACCCAGATGCAAATCTTTTCCCGAAACGCCATGCAAAAATGCTCATATCAATAAAAACAATGAACGAAATGTTTCAGACAGGATCCGTCGTCTACGAGTTGTCGCCACACGAGAAGGCACTGGCGCTACCAGAGTTCTCTGAGATGTCGACAGCACTGCCCCAGACGCCCAAGCCGCAGAGGGCGAGACCGATGAGAGCGATGACGACATTGACTATGGTAAGAGAAATCTTCTTCCAGTTTGCAGTGAGCTGTCTCTTATTCATCATAATCCACCAAGCTGCAGGCAAGATCATGGAGAACCAGGTGCAGAAAAGAGAACCAAGAAGACCGAGAAGCTGGCTGAAGACGGGAATGGCGTTTGCAATGACCCATGCGACAACCCAGAGTATGACGGTGAGACCGTACCAGCTGCCAAGCGAGCGGAAGCTCTTCTCGTTCATGACATTGGTCTTGCGCCAGATACGGACGTAGACATTCTTGGTGGCGACGTGAGCGTAAATGACACCAGCAACAACGATAGTAGGGATGGCGATGCCATATGCGACCTTGCGAACGATGGGGCTGGCGGAGCCAATAGCGGGAGACTTGACATCGGTACCAGCAAAGCGGTAGATGACAACAGCGACAATGATGTAGAGAGAGCAAGTGCAAGTCTGCAACATAGCCAAAGCCTTGGGGAAGTCTCTGGGGGTCTTCATCTCGGAAATGAAACCAAAGTAGGCGATGTTCGAGCAGAAAGAGACCAGGATGTTGGCAACGGCCACGACACCAGTGCGGAATGATGTCTGGCTCGAAGGTGTGACGGCATAAGCGTGTGCGCCAGCGGGAGGATCAACACCAATTCCAATCATGGCGATGAAGATGGCGGTCGCGATGGACAAGCAAGAAGCGATTGACATGAGGGCGACGTTCTTCATAGTTCTAGGAATGCACAGGATCATTGAAACGACCATGCCGACAACGGTAAAGACAATGGTGCAAGTTCCGTGGTTGGTGAGAACGTTCATCATGATGGAGAAGGTCAAGATGTGCGCTGACATGATGAAGACCAAGAGGATAATCTGAGCTGCTTCCGACACTTCCTTTGCCCATCTTCCGAAGAAAAAGAGACCAGCATCGGCAAAGTTGTGAATTCCGGGAAAGGCGATCTTGACTTGGTAAGTAACGTAACCAGTGTATGTGGTAAGGACACCAAAGAAGACGATGAGGATGACACCAGGCACGAAGCCCATGCTGGCCACGACGGCTGGGAGTGAGAGGATACCCAATGAGATGGTCTCAGCAACGAGAAGGAATCCAGCATTGAGCCATGTCAATGTCCTATATTCAGTCTCGCCATTGGCATCGTTCTCGAAAGGATTCACCATCAGGCCCTCTCTCTTGCTGTCCAACGTCATGGTCTCGTCTCCTTCTGGAATCGCGTCCTTCTCTTCTGGTAGCCTCGGCGGCGGCGCTTGTTCCAAGTCTGCATTTGATGACGAACTGACGCTGCCAGCAGTGTAAGCGGCTCTTTTGTCTTCTTCAGACGCCATGTTGGCAATGATTCGGTGGCGAGGTTCGAATTTGGTGTTCGCGACGCGATCGGTCTTTTCGAAGACGAGTGTCAGAGTTGTCTGAAATTTGATGAAGGAAACGAAAATGATAGTGGGAGGAGAAAGTAAGGAAAGATGGGTAGAAGGCGGATGACGAAAGTATAAAAACTAGGTCAGCACCACGATGAGTTCGAATGAGCGAGACGTCAAGCAGCGATCTCGGAACACATAGTCGACCTCTTCGTAAAAGTCTCAGGCTCTGGACCCAATGCGCACGAAACAAGCAGTTTCTATTAGCAAAACATTACCAAAAATTTGCGGGTTAGTCAAGCGTTTGATGGAGATGGTGGTCAAAGCTTCAGATGTAATGCCATCTGATCCAACAGGACTTGGAGCTCTGACGCGGCACAAGGGGCTGGAAGGAGATGAGAAAGGCGGACGCAAGAAAGTGTCGTGAGTAGCCGATGAAAAAGGGAGGTAAACACCTACAGAAATGAATCCTACCTTTGTTGTTGTGGATGTTGGAGAGATAAATTCTGGGATCCGCGTCGTGAGGTGGACCTGAAGTTTGCAGCCGAGTGGCAACGACCAGCATCATCAAAAAAGCAGTAATAGTTCGGCAAAGTTTCGCGAGCTGCTTGGTGTCTTGATAGTCGTCATCGCACTGCTGTCCCTAAAGATTGGTGTTGGCGTGGTCGTTGTTGAAAAGACCAGCCATCTTTGATCGAGTCATGGTTGAACTTCGCATGTCGACTTCAGGGTGCAGGCTTCTCAGCCAAGCTATCCAAGCAAAAGCAGACTCCGATTTCGTCGCGGCAGTCGTTTTCTCGAGGCCAAAAGAAAGACCGAAAATTGAATCATCGCCTGAGGTCGCACGGTCATTGAATGCGACTTGCAAGAATTTGCCGGTCGGCGGTCGGAGTGTTCGGAGAGAGATGGAGGACCACGAATTTGCTGGTAGGGAAGCCGCGACTTCAGGGTCCTGGTCGTTTCGATTTTGCCGAAATGCGGGGTTGGGCGAGCTCGAGCTGGCGCGTAAAGTGCAGAGCTTCCCTCGAGCTTCTTGTGCTGACAACTGCTTGCATACCTGACGACTCGACCAGCAGCGCTTCGCAATCAGCAATAGATCCGGACAATCAGCTTCTCGACATCCGCAAGATCGATTATTTCGCCTTCTCAAACCGCCTTATCTCCTCGTAGACAACTGCTCGCCGCGAAAATGGTCGAACTGCGCAGCTCAAAGCGCAAGGATGCACCTCCTCCAGCCCAGGCACCAGCACCCAAGAAAGAGCGCAAGACAAAAGCGAATGGCAAGTCGGAAACTGCCGCCAAACCTTCTGAGCCAGAGTCGACTGCTGCGCCCGCTCCAGAACCTGCGCCAGAGCCAGAAAGCAAGCCAGCCTCTAGCGGTGCACCCAAGCCCGGAGACAAGATTGATTTTGAAGGCTTCGGCGGTGAGGTAGAGACCAACGATGGCAAGAAGGTCACGCTCAAGTCCTTGGTGGATGAGAGTAAAGAAGGCATTGTGCTCTTCACATACCCCAAGGCGAGCACTCCTGGCTGTAGGTTCCCTTTCTTATGCCTTTTGAAGACATGGCCGCTTTGTAGCCTGGCTCCTATATGTCTCGCATCAATGATTGCTGACATAGTTTCATAAAGGCACTACGCAGGTTTGCCTTTTCAGAGACTCGTATGAACCCTTGACGGCAGCCGGACTCAGCATCTTCGGCTTGAGCACAGATTCGCCCAAGGCCAACACGACTTTCAAAGACAAGCAGAAGCTCCCATACCCTCTACTGTGCGACCCTTCAGCATCGCTCATCGGAGCCATTGGACTGAAGAAGGCGCCCAAAGGTACTACACGCGGAGTCTTTGTTGTCAAGAAAGACGGCGAGGTTCTGGCAGCCGAACCTGGAGGCCCGGCAGCGACGCTTGAAGTGGTCAAAGGTGTTATCGCAAAGATGGGCGGTTCCGGTGTCGGCGAGAAGGCTGAGGCCAGAGCCGCTCAAGCCGAAAAGGAGGAGAGCAAAGATGGCAGCGAGACTGCATCCAAGTTGTAGATGTTGATGAGACACGACATATGCTGTGCACGAATACAAAGGTTGATAAGTTTTCTCAATTGTCCTGGAGTCGAGAAGAATGAATTGGCATTCAGAAGGCGTGCTTTAGGGCGTGACGAGCCTTGTAAGTATGTCCGACCGGACGGCAGCCGGGGGCGGAGACGGCTCGGCTTCCGTGCTTCCAGACTTTTTTGAATTTAGCAATGACAATTGGACGCAACCCTGATGGACAGCAATGCTTCACGAATCGACGACCAAACTCAACTCTGACCATGAGGAAGGTAGATGGGTCTCGGATGCGGGTGGTGAACAAGATTTGAGGTGCGATAGAGATAAGGAAGCGGGATGAGAGTCTTCAATTTGCTGAAGCCAAAATAAGATGCGCGGTGCAGTATACCTCAGGGTAAAGCTGAACAGACACAGCGATTCCAAGCATCCCGATGTGAGTCTTCACACATGTTCAGGACACGCAGACTCGCTTGAAAGGTAGACATTGATGGGAAAGACAATTGATTTACGGACGGCCGCGTCATGATGGAGCAAAAGTTCGGGTGGTCTTGTCGACCCCACCAAACGGTCGCATTCGGACCCTGACTTTGTGTTTGGATGTTGACGGGCTGCAAACAAAGAAAAGCCGTGTCACTCCTATCTCAGCCCAAGAAGAAACAACAGAAAGACGTGGCGCTATCACACCTAGACTGGCGATTGTATCGAAGGTGGCAGGGTGACACGTATGCCATTGACTAGCGAGTGACTTGGTCAGGCTGCGATATTATTGACTCGGCGGGTGGCAGGCGCTGCAAGTGGAGTACGCAAAGGGTTGCCTGCATACGTAACGTGCGCCTTTGCCCATCACCACTCGTACAGACTATTCTTCTGGCCAGAAACACAGACATCTAATCGTCCTCCCTCGAGAGCATAAGCCATCTGTCATCTGTCGTCTGTCAGAAAGGCGGATTGAGTGTTTCAGCATGAGGGCCTTTGCGCGAGGCGCGACTCGACTTCGAAGCACATCGCTGAGTGCCGTTCCACCACCACAACACTCATCCGACTATATCCATGACTACGCAGAGACTGCTGCCTCGATCCTCTATCGCTCTCCGCTACCATCCGAGTCTGGACTCCCCGTATACATTCTCAATGCCGCCGCCTTTCCCGACGCTTTCGAAGTAGACTACGATGCCCTTCTACCCTATGTTCTGGCCAGACTACCCGGAGAGGAAGAGTTGATTGCAGGAGAGGAGTACGAGGTCGTCTTCTTTGCCGGTGGACAACCAGAAAGTGCTACGTTGGAAAAGAAAAATGGCCCGGGTATGGGATGGTACCTGCAGGCATACCACGTGCTCAGCAGGGCGGTTCGCAAAAGACTACAAAAACTCTATGTTGTACACGAGCGCAGCTGGGTGCGCGTGCTCATTGAGGTCTTTGGCACTATAGTCTCGCCAAAGTTCCGCAAGAAGATCGTCCATGTCTCGACCCTGTCGTCTCTGGCTCTGCACATCCCCATCGAGAAGCTGCTCATCCCGCCGAACGTCTACCTCCATGACCGCCGTCTCTCGCCTGACATCCATTCTCCGCATGTCAGCGGTCGTAGAGCTTTCTGCGCCAATGATTCCATGCCGCGCAATCTGTACGGCCAAAGACGTCTACCTCGCGTGCTGAGGGAAACTACCCTCTTCCTCTGTCAAAGTGAAAACATAAAGACCGAGGGTATCTTTCGCATCCCCCCTCAGTCTATTCTCGTTGGTATACTGAAGGAAGCCTATGATCGCGGTCAGCAATTTATCGTCTGGAAGGAGGGCACCGTCTCTTACACCCAACCCGATATGGACCACGACACTCTGAGACACGTTCATCAGTCCGACGCATATGGTGTGCATCTGGCAGCTGGTCTCATCAAGCTTTGGTATCGCGAGTTGAAAACTCCCGTCTTCCACGAGTCCTGTTACGATGAGCTGAGATACAAGTTCGGCAGTCCCGACTGTAGCATCGACTTGGATGACCTGACTGAGATGCTCTCCCCTACCTCTAGTACCTCATGTCTGTCTCAAACAGCAAGGCTGGTATTGATACTCCATCTCCTCCCTCTACTCTCTCTCGTCACGAGCTATTCATCTACCAACAAGATGACGCCCGGCAATCTAGCAATCTGTTTCTCTCCCGCCCTTGTATGTGGCTCGGATCAATTGGCTGATGCGAAAATGACATCCATCGTTCGCCGGGTACTCGAGTCTGCAGTCAAATACTGGCCGAACGGTTTGCGTGATGCTTGTCTGACCGCCCCTGACTCATTTGCTGCTGCACTGAGACCGCCACCAGCTGCTCAAGATTACGAAGACCCCTTAGAGGAGAATTACAGAGATACCTCGCAGGACTCTGAAGAATCCTCACACAGAATTGTCCTCCAGGATGATGAATCTGAAAAACCGCCTCTTCCGCCACGCCCTTCCTCAAAGACAAGACAGCGCGCAGAGTCTACATCGGCATTTCCTGCACGATCTGATAGTCTGGCTTCGCCTGTCAAGCGCAAGCCCGCACCCATAGGTGCTGCCCCTCCTCCATACGCCACATTCCCTAGAACCACCACCAGAGAGCAATCTGCAGGCTTGATAAACTCCATGGACGGTTTCGTTGCTGATATGAAAGCTGCTGTGCCGCACAACGAGTCGCCCCCTAGTGTACCACCAAAGCCAAGTCCACCTCAGCCAGCACCTCCTGCGAAAAACGACCTTATGCAAGAACTGAAGAATTCATTGGCAACAGACATCGTAAAGCGAAAGCCAGTCTCTTCCACAGTATCCCCAGGCTCACCGACAAGCAACAAGCCAGCAAACATACAACCTCAACGCTCAGTCTCCGCCCGCATCCCCTCACCACCAAAGCGCGACGACACCACATTCGTCAAACCAACCTGGGCAGCCTCGTCACGCACAACATCCCGCAACCCATCCCTCTCCGTCCCCACTGCCCCACCCTCTTACGCACCACGACCCAGAACCCCATCCCCAGGCCTTTTGAAAAGAATGGCCTCCATAGAATCTCTGCACAGTACAGCTATTGCTCAAACCCCGGATCCGAATAGAATCGCGCCGGTGGTTGAGAAGATTGGCTTGCGCAAGAGTTCTGTGGATGATCTTAAGAGGATTTATGAGGAGAGGGCTTCTGCTACTATTGGGCTTGCTAGGGCTGCTAGCGGGAGTGGTAGTGGTAATCAGAGGACGTCGAGTGCTGGGTTGAGTAGGAGGACGTCTGATGCTGGTGTTTAGTATATGAAGGTTGGATGATTGAGCAATGCTTATGGATTTGTGTGTCTTTGCGTTTTTTTTTTCCTTTTTCGACTTCATCATTGTATTGCTTTTCCTTGTACTCCTAGAACTTCTTTCTCTTCGCTGCAATTATAGATACCCATTTCTTCGCAGCATACACTTGGGATATGCGAGGGTGATCAATCTTCTGCTGTATGTTCTTACTACATGCTTTCTGTTCCTATGTTCCCTGAATCTCGCATGATTAGGCCTCGTCCTGTGCATACGCGATGCCACGAGCGAGACTTTGATCTGGAGGCTACAAAGTCTCGGCTACTCTGTCAAATATGCTAAGCCCATTGTCGTGGTCCTGAAGCTGTGTACTCGATGACACGATATTCAAGCTTGGGCAGTTGCAATACTTCTTCTGTGAGGTCTTGAATGGTGTCAGGAAACTGGAAGAGGAAAGGTCTTTTCATACCATTCTCCTGCATTTTAAACGCGAAGCGCAAGTGGACTATGCTGCTTTTCAGCTCCATTGAGTAATTGTTAGAGCCTGTGGAAACGGATGTAGATAGTAATTCGATGGCTCTGTAAGTGCAGACCCGAACGCTTGAGTGCTTCAGCTAGCATGGGGCTAGGAGCTTCGGGTTCATGGAAGTGTCAGTCTCCGGCATCTACAACTTCGATGAGTTTCGCACAACTAGTGACGTGCACGGCAATCACAGTGCCGATTGTAGCAGCACCTCTAGGAATTGCGCGGCCCCAGAGAGCCGTACCGCTTGTGCCTTCTAGAGCAGCCACGATAGCACTTCCCGTAGCGCCAGCAGTAGCTCCCATGAGCCAGCATTTCCAGAACGGCTTTGGTGGTAGTGTATCACTGAAAGAAGTGCTCAGATATGTAAAGGTACCGAAGCAGAGGAAGAGCCGTAGTGTTTGTGCTCCCAGGGCAGTTGCAGAGGGAAGTTTCCTAGACTGAACTAAGGAGTGTAGTAGAACTTCATTGAAGCCTCCTGCTGCACCTCCTAGCCCACCTATTAACCAGACAGGCAGATGCAGAGGAGCCAGAAGATGACGTGTCTGATCAAAAGTCCAAAAGCGGATTCCAGCGCGAAGAACTAGTGGAGTCGCTGCGGAGATGGAAGGAAGTTTTGGCAGGAACGCCATCGGCAGACTTGCGAAACCTGCCAAACAGCCTGTGGAAAGGAAACAGAGTTGGCGAATTGGAGATGAGAGACTTGTGGATCCAAGATGGAGTTGTTCTCGCGATAATGTCATGGTCAAACTTTTATACTGCGACGCGATCCAGATCCCAATTGTGCAAATGTTCAAGGTTATACTAATTTCGCAAGAGGCCGAGTTATTGTCCAAAACAGCTCGGTAAAGATAGTGGGCGTGTGCAGCGAAGGACCAGCCTTCAGCTGCGATGCGTTACGAAGAAAAGGTCAAGTTGGATCGAGTGGTGCATGATTAAAGTCCACGCTCGGCGAGATGGGTGACGTCGGAGGGGAAGTGGATACAAATCAGCGTTCACGATTTGGCGGGCGAGTCGCAGATGGACGCCGATCGCGGGCTGGACTTTTTCTGGAGGGATGAGCAATAACGATTCATTGATCGAACACGATTGTTTTGTCGCTTTGTTTTCCTGAATACCAAAAGTCCTGCCATCATGTCGACATTCGGAACACATTTCAAGGTCACCACGTGCGCGATGATCCGTCATTCTACGCTTCTCAAGGTCTCAATACTGACCAGTCTTTCCACAGCTACGGCGAGTCGCACTGCCTCAGTGTCGGATGTATTGTCGATGGAGTGCCGCCAGGCATGGAGCTCACCGAGGCCGACATCCAACCTCAGATGACCAGACGTAGACCGGGACAGAGCGCCATCACAACACCGCGTAATGAGAAGGACAAGGTCGAGATCCAGTCGGGCACCGAGTTTGGCATCACGCTGGGAACGCCCATTGGCATGCGCGTCATGAACGAGAACCAGAGACCCAAGGACTACGGAAACAGCACAATGGACCTGTACCCCCGCCCCAGTCACGCCGACTGGACCTACCTGGAGAAGTACGGTGTCAAAGCCAGCAGTGGAGGTGGCAGAAGCAGTGCTCGCGAGACCATTGGTGAGTTCATACTGTCTTCATCTTCTCTCTCAGGCGCATACTAACACCTCCTCCAGGCCGTGTTGCTGCCGGTGCGATTGCCGAAAAGTACCTCAGACTCGCCCACGGTATCGAGATTGTCGCCTTCACCTCATCCGTCGGTCACGAACAGCTCTACCCTGCCACCGCCGACCACCCCACTCCATCCACAAACCCCGAGTTCCTCAAGCTTATCGACGAGATCACCCGCGAGAAGGTCGACGAGTTCCTCCCCGTCCGCTGCCCTGACGATCAGGCCAACAACCGCATGGCCGACTTGATCGCAAAGTACAAGGAGAAGGAGGACAGCATTGGTGGAAACGTCACCTGTGTCATCCGCAACGTGCCCTCCGGTCTGGGTGAGCCCTGCTTCGACAAGATGGAGGCCATGCTTGCACACGCAATGCTGAGTATTCCTGCCACAAAGGGCTTCGAGATTGGTTCTGGTTTCGGCGGTACAAAGGTTCCTGGAAGCATCCACAACGACCCCTTCATCGTTGCCCCTGCACCCAAGGGCTCGGCTGCTGCTTCAGGTGCTGCTAAGGCTGGTATTCCTCGTCCTCGTCTGACCACAAAGACAAACAACTCTGGTGGTATCCAGGGCGGTATCACCAACGGTGCTCACATCTACTTCTCCGTTGGCTTCAAGCCTGCTGCTACCATCGGCCAGTCGCAGTCTACTGCCACCTACAACGAGACCGAGGGTGTTCTCGAGGCAAAGGGTCGCCACGACCCCTGCGTCGTCCCTCGCGCCATTCCCATTGTTGAGGCTATGGCTGCTCTCGTCATCATGGACGCTCTGATGGCACAGAATGCCCGCCAGGCCACTCGCTCCCTGCTGCCTCCTCTTCCCAACGTCATCTCCGTACAAGCCGCCCACAAGGCCGACCAGGAGGCCAGACAAGAGCAGCAGACCATCAACGTCGAGACCAAGAACTAAAACTCTCCTATCGACTGGCCATTTGATCGCGAAAATATATGGTGTACGGCGTACCGAAAATATCTAGATGCCTTTGGAATCAAATAGGAGAAAAAGGCTTGCTGCAAATGTTTATTTTGATTGTTTTCTTGTATCACCTCAATATATCCCAATCTCGCGCTTTGTACATCTCGTCTTTCTCTGCCACTTTACCCCTTGAATAGATATCCCGAGCAACACAAGTGTCTAGAGCTGAACAAAAGAGTTGCTAGAAAATGCCGAAAACAATGCTAGCTTCGGCAATTCTTCATGTTCAGCTTGGCAAACTCTAGACGCCATCGAGTTTCAGCCTCACGACGTCTTTCTTATATTTCTTAGCGTTACAGAATAACGCGGGCCTTTTTCATCTCGTTTAGAGCTGTTCGGTCGTAATCAGCTGTCAAATGTCTTTCTACTCTAGGTGGTCTCGGCCCTTGATACGCAGATTGACGGACGGCAAGTACAGGGATGAGCAATGGTATATGGGGAAGGTGCTTTGTCGTACATCGTTCCGCTACAGGGCCGCGGCGGCATGGGCTGCTAGTATCATCTGCCGTGTAGACTCCTCGCATAGTGGAGCGAGAGGTAGGTGCTAGTAAGTTCTTGCAATCGCTTTTCCTTCGAGCTCTCGAAGACTTTGAACGTCGCGGCTTGCTTTGGAGTACAGACGTCAAGTACGAACACACTGAGTAGGAGCGGTGTGCTGCTGAACTTGGCTTTTGCTTTCCATCTTCGTTCTTGTATCGATATTGTCTTCCGTCTGCACTTCTGCCTTGGTTTTGACTGATTGCCACTGGATTTCACCACCACATCTCTTCGACCCCGCCATCTACAATCACAGGCTTCATCTCTCCTCAGATGTCCTTCTCACCAGACATATTCACTCGAGATACCACTCGACCAGCTCATTGCACAAAAGACACATGTCCAGCCTCTTACTCCATCTACGGCTACGCACCCAATCTAGGTGCCAATGCATTCTTCGTCGCTCTTTTCGCAATCAGTTGCCTGGTCTTTTGCTACCAAGCTCGTCTCTACCGCACATGGCTCGGTTTCTCCATTGCCATGATCCTAGGCACTTCTCTTGAGAGTATCGGTATGTCTCATTCCACATCTCGACGAAAGAGTGGACTCTGCAAGAAGTAAAATAGTATGGGTAACACGTGATCAACAGGCTATGCATCTCGTCTAATACTGTCAAACGATCCCTTCTCTCCAACAGGCTTCAAACTAAACATTGTTCTCTTGACCTTTGCCCCGGCTTTTTTGACCGCTGGAATCTACCTCTTGCTCAAACAACTCACGATATCCCTTGCACCCGCACTGTCACCACTGAAACCTTCGCTGTATACGCCAATATTCGTCTCTTGCGACATCATCGCCATCCTCCTCCAAGGAACCGGTGGCGCCATCTCCGCCGCTGCAGCCAACGGCACAAGCAAAAACCTACTAGATCTGGGCGTCAATGTCATGATTGCAGGATTGAGCAGTCAAGTCATCACATTAGCCATTTTCGCCCTCCTAGCAGCGGTTTTCTTCGTCAGAGTTGCTCAAAACGAGGTAATGCTGTCACCTTCTGCTAACCATATATGGCAAGATGGAGGGTTTCGATGCTTTATGCTATCTGCAGTGGCAGCTTTCCTATTCGTCTTTGTTCGTTGTGCGTACAGGATTGCGGAACTCAAGGATGGATGGGGTTCGGCTATCATGAGAAGGGAAGACGAATTCATCATTTTGGATTCTGTGTATGTTTTGCTTCCTTTTTATTTTACCTACCCCCTTCTTTCTCGTTGTTTGTTTTTTTAATACTGACAAGAAGATTAGCATGATTTCTGTGGCTGCAGTCTTGCTTAACATCTTTCATCCTGGTAGATGCTTTGAGACGAGTTTGAAGGAGACTTCGATGGATCTTTCGAGGCTTGAGAGGAAAGAGGAGGATGAAGAGAATTTGACGGTGTTTGTTCAGTCAAAGGCACATACTTAGACAAGGTGTGGACGATAGACCTGAATGAGAAAGTCACTGTACAGATCTATGCTGAGTTGTTCCGTCACAGAAGCATAACAAGGAATTGCCGGATCAAGACAGGTTTCATCTACAGTACACTGATTTGGAAAGGGATACATCAAGACGGCATGGTTTTGCCGCGTATCGGCCCAAATTATTTCCATTATGTACAGGTACCAGAATCTCGTAGCTTATCTCTTCTCTCATATCGTGAAATGGTTTGATAACCCACATAATCTGTTCTTCGCTGAAACGCCGCTTTGCAAGAAACTCAAGATTCTACTATACATACAAGTCTCTGTCGGGTATGTCCCACCCTCGCATTACCCCTGACCACCATTCGAAGACAGGAAGAAGTCCAGATCGCTAGGTCCACCGTGACCGGTTTGTTCATTCTCTGCCAATTGCTCCAACAAGCTCATGAATGGATCTTTATCTCCTTCTGTATTTACACTTCCGTTCGCAGACATTCCTCCTGGCGTTTGTTGATCAAACATTGCGGCATGATTTTGCCCTGGTATACTGAACAAGTTGTCAAATTGTGCGGCGTTGAGATTAGGGTCGGAGGGTAGAGAGAGATGAGATTGCCACGGCGAGAAGGAAAAGGAGGGAGAAAGCGGATTCTGTGAAAACGTCTGGTTTTCATCCACGATTGTGGAGTGTGGCAGGTGATTAGTTGTTGGCGATGTTAACGGGTTTGCAAAGTCCAATTGCGGTGAAAGAGGATTGAGGGCCGGATCGTTGATGACTGCCGAGAGATCCGAAGGACTCGTGGCATCATTTGTGCGACGACGTTTGCGACTTGACGTAGAAACATGACGGTCGTTGTTCATGTTGTTGTGAGATTTAGTCGTCGCTGTGGCAGAAGCGGAGATAGAAGTGCCATTCTGAGGCTGAGGCCATTGCCAATTGGTGTCATTACTGTTGTTGAAAGCATTATATGCTGGTAAGCTTTCGTGCAGAGCTTCCACAGTAATGTCCGTAAACGTGATGTGTGCTCCGTCAATGAACTGTCCAGGATAGCGATCGAAGAAATCCTCCATCTGGAACACGGGCGAGAAGCGCATAGGATTGGTAGCAAGCGACTTCACTAGCTGAGAATGGCAGCCATATACTGTCTGTAACGTCTCTCGTTGATGTTGAACTCCAGCCCAGACAACACGCATTTCAGACAGTTGAGACATCTCTTTTGAAAGAAACTCAGCACTTCGGGTGAAAACATCGCCCTCTCGGCTGGGATAATGTGCGCCATGTACATGGATGGTGCCAGCAGTGCAAAGACAGTAACCAACATAGGCGGGCCAATCAGTGATAGACGAATGTTTGCCGATTTCTGTCAATTCTGAAATGGCATTCGCGTGCAAGAAACAGAGATTTGTCGCTTCGATCTGCCAAGATTGGTGCTGTCCAGTTCCAGAAAGCTCGGTCAGGTCGATGGGTAGGAAAGGTCGATAAATCAAACAATGTATCAGATGATACACTAGCTTGCTCAATACTAGAGTTTGACTCTCTGTCTGGCCGAACAGTGTTTCGATTGAGAGGAAAGCATCTTGTGCTCCGGCAGCCCATGTATCGAGATCTTGTCGAATCTTGGAAAGATTGGACTGAGCATGCCAGGGGAAGTGTGAGTCGCCTTTGACGCCGCCTGCAGCAAGGTAGCGATTTGTGATGCCTAGTATTCTCGATATTTCGATCAACATTGATCCACCACTCTGTTGCAGTCTTCCCGGTCCGGAAGACATGGGTAGATTTATCCCGTTGGAGAAAAAATTA
Source organism: Aureobasidium subglaciale EXF-2481 (assembly GCF_000721755.1). NCBI lineage: Eukaryota > Fungi > Ascomycota > Dothideomycetes > Dothideales > Saccotheciaceae > Aureobasidium > Aureobasidium subglaciale. The sequence goes on from NW_013566995.1 coordinate 219,667, forward strand.
CCCTCATATGGTATCGAGGTGGAATCGGATTGCCAACCAGGTAGCCGTAGAAATATGGCTTCATCCGCGATAAGAGAGGGTCGCTTGGATCCAGAGGCGAGGAAGCGATCCATTACATAGCAGGTCCAGAAAAGTTTGCGACGTCCCTCTCGCTCGTTGGGTGATATGCGGAGACCGGCTGGTAGTTCTCGATGCAAGCTTAGCGCATATGCCATACTGATAGCACTAGCTTTGAGATATGTCAGCAAGTTAGGCTCTTGTACCATCACTGCAGAAGTCCTCACTCAAAAGCATATACGACTTTTTGCCCTTGCCGGCTTGGAAGAAAGCATTGGAGAGCAGCAACAACACTTGGACATTCTCAATAGTCGGATCGTCAATGTCGGTCAGATTTCGCGCTCGTACCGCGCATTCCTCGCTATGACGAACGGCAGCATTGTGGCCACCAAGATGCTGTGGGGAAAACCTGGAAATTGTCAGATTGAGTGTTGGGACCACTGCCTGTAGTGGAAATCAATGACGCACCGAGCAGTCACGGCATGGATGGCATTGATGACGCTTGGGGGCAACTGTCCGGTCTGCCATCTTTGACGAGTTGCAGCTTCGTCAAGGATATAGTACGGCTTGCTATGGATCCGTGTAAAGTATGCGTCGAGCAGAGTGTTGTTCTGAAGGGCAGACGGCGCTTGTTGGCTAATTTAAACTCAGCATGATTTCAACAAACAGGAAGTCACGGCTGTCCTCACCGCACAAATTGTTCTGGGAAGCCTATGCTAGGATGGCGCTGTGGGGCTTGCGGTCGCTGCTGCTGCGCTGGCCGTGGTTCGGCTGGCTGTGGAAGAGCATCTGGTGGAGTAAGAGCATTCTTTGAAGGCTTGTTGTCCACCGCATCTCTCACGCTTTCCGCAATTATCGCTGTGTCTTGTGCGCCGTCGTCGTCCGGCTCTTTCCCTTCATCTTTCAACCTCTTCTCCAATCCGTTCACGCGTTTCAGAAGTGCTTCGAGTACGTCGGTTTTGGGGCCTCTTTTTTTCGGTACCGCGTCTGTATGCCAGCGAATGTCAGTCCGGAAAAACACCCATGCAAGAGAATAGGGTCCGTACCATAGATGCAGTCACAGTTGAAGACTTGGCAAGCTTCACAAGAAGGTCGCAGACGGTTACACTTGATCTTGGCCGAGTCTAAGTCTTTTGCGCGTACATGACTTCATCGACCCATACACACCTTTCTCTTGCGACAACTTTTGCAGTTCATGGCTTCCTTCGGTTCATGGCTAGAGCGTCGCACTGGAAGGCGGTCTATACCGATCTGTGGCCGAGACATTGTAGCGATCCAACGACACAATGACGACCGGCTCAGCTCCAACCAGATAATGGATGAGGGTACCGCATGCCAGCACTCTTTCGAGTGACTATATTTGAGGTGAGATGGTGAAAGGGCGAGACGGGTACGCCCACGATGTCTCTTTGCGCCAGAAGAAATACAAACGACCGCAGATGTTGGAATAGGTAGGTAAGTGACTCGGTATGCAATCGAGAAGGTTCATGGGCGCTGTGACTCCCGGATCTCGAGCTCCAACTTCTAGCCCCAGGGTCACGCCCCGTAGTCGCGAAGTCCATGTTTAGAGCGGGGAACGCTGCATGAGAACGGCGCCGCTCCTGGATCGGTACATTGGATTGATCATTGAACATCACCCACGAGGCCAGCCTCGTGTCCGCCTACTGCTTCTATCAAACACTGTTCTTCCACAGTCTCTTTGCATACTGCACGCCCTCATTCATTCGCTCGAGTCCGCATGTCTGATGCATACACATCCCCAGACTCGGCTGGAATCTTGTTCAAAGATCGGTGTTCAAGCAGCCGAGATGACCGCCTCCGCACACGAGCTTCGGGCCCACTTGTTCCATCACTCGAGCCCTAACGCCTCGGTTAATTACTTGCTTTGGGCCCAGCGTCTCAATATGCAGAAGCCCTCGCTGCCGTCCTATCCATGACCACAGAGATTACTAGGATTTTTCACATGGTTGCGAAGATGGCGTGTTCGCAGCTGGGATAACTATGCAAAGAAGAATGCCCATGAGAAAGAGGTCATATGAGAGTAGTTCAGAATTACGAGCATCCTTGCATGTCTTCCGAGATGGTGCTCTGCATTGGGAGCGGACCCTGTTGGTCCGGAGGTGTATGGCTACCTAAATAAGGGAAAGAACGCAAAAGAAACAAGAAATGTGACAAGCCCAGGTTATAGACCTCGTACCGGAACGCCTAGCAATATGCAATCATCAAATCCTTCAGTAGATGCTTCGTCCAGCTGCCAACCGCACAAAGTCGTAGGGAACATTCTGTCCTACCAGAAGCCTCAGTGTTTCGACTGTCGTCCACGCATTGACGTCGGCGATGCCGTAAGCGGTCCAGCCCTGTGCTGCTGCGAGCGCGACCGGATCGCCTTTTCGAGGTCCGTTGCTCAGGTCTAGGAAGACCTTTGCTGCCCTACGCTGTTCATGCTTGTGGCTGCCGTAGTGTTTCAGTAGAGGTGAAACCAAAAGCGATTTGTCCGCTCTGAGTGCCGAGATGATGACCGATGGCTGCTCAACCTTTTTGACGTCCTCCAGACCTCTGAAGGGGGTGACAAAGCCAGAAAGCGGTCCTTGGACCTTGAAACCAATAGTGTAGATAGGTCCGATGTTCAGACTACGGAGAGCAAATATCGCTGCTGCTGCCTGAGATTCTTGACTGGCGAGCAATAGCGCAGCCTGTCCACTATATGCCGAGGGAACAAAATCTCGGCAAAGAGTAGCTCTGATTCCCTTCCACGTCGCATTGTCACCGACAAGACTTGACTTATTGCCATCTGAGCGAGCGACTACAGTATCGATCTGGCCAATGGAGGCGGCTGCATCCGAAATCGAGGGTAGGCAGGGAGCCGATGCGGCGATTGGAGGATTGATGAAAGCACCTCCAAAATGAGGTATCTTGACCACGGTGGAGAGGCCATCTTGTGAGCTTTGTTCAACGCACACAAGCTGGTGTGGTAAGCTCAATTCATTGATACACTTTTCGAAGAACATGGCTTGCCCAGTAGCACGCATGCCACCAAAACAGTACATGTCAAGTTTGGGCATTTGACCCATTGAGTGAAGTGCAGAATTGATCTCTGCAGCACTGAGTTGTCCTGGTGCGGCGATGATAGGTAGAAGAGGATGCGTGATAGGCGTAAAGATCTTGTTCAAGGCTCGCGAAAGTTGTCCCATAGGTCCCATATTCAGTCCGGAAAATGGGGGGTAGGGATAGGTGCTCTGGATTATAGACCGGAAGTACTCGAGCTCGTAATTCTCTTGCATGGTGCTGACAAGAGCAATCATCTTGACAACGTCTCCATAGATAGCTCCTTGCTCAAACAACTTCTGAGCATCAGGCGAAGTCCACTTGAAAGTGCCGGAGAAGTCGTGGAAGGCGGAGATGATCTTGCTATTCCCCTTTTGTGAAGCGAGTTTACGCCGTATCTCTTCTGGCAGCCAAAGCTCAACATCGATATATTCACAGCCCCACTGTACAGCGCGATACAAGTAGTCGTAGAACAACTTGGGGTCATCCATGGGGAAGCGTCCGTTCTCTTTCGTACAGCGAGTTGTGAATATGATTGGCAATTCTGTTCGTTGCCGCAAAGTCATGAGCTGCTCGCCGACATACTGCAGGCTTGGAACATCGCTGAAAGAGCCGTCAGGCTTCGTCTCCTTGAGTAAATCGACACGAATCTCTATGGCGTCTGCGCCGACAGAGAGTATATCAAGATTGGGCAGGGCAGCATGGACATCTGGGAAGGTGGTAGAGATCAATGTCGTTTTCGCCTTCTTAGCCAGGTCCTTGTGAGGGTTGATCTGCCCCAGGATGAAGGACAGAAATCTGGCCAGGTCCCTTCTAAGAAAGGGCTTGGTTGTGTACAAGTATTCGTAATCGCAGACAGAGGAGCGAGAACCGACTGCAGGGTTGGCGTCGTCCAGACAGTGAGTAGCTAGAACGGTGCTGGAACCGCGCCACCTTTGCAGCTGAGATATGTCATGGGCCTCGGAGAGTCCGATGACAGTACCATCCATGGGTGCAAACTCCTTTTCTTCGGGAGTGATCAGACGCCACTGTTGACCGAGCACACCGGCTATCTCTGCAACAATGTGCTCTTGATCTCTTTCATATAATACCAGGACACTTGGATCTTCGTGACCGCGGATCTCCTCGACAGCGACGATAGGCCGGGGTTTCGTGTAGGACATGGTCGACGTCTCGACCTGGACTCTGGTAGCCATGGTAGGCCCTGTTGTTCGAGCCCGTTTCTTGATTGCAGTTGGCTAGAAAGGGCGAAGGGGTAGGACGATATGAGAGCAGGTCAAGCTTGAGGGACGCAGACGCGCATGCGAAAGACGATTGAAAGACGGTATCAGAGGATGGAGCGGCAGCACTAGGTCGCTTCCCATGTCTTCGCGCAGCCAAGTATGCGTAGGAGCAGTCGAGAGGACGGAAGATTAACGGAGAGAATCGCGATATCGAGTGGGAGCGGCCAGACAAGGATAGGCGTCCGTCATGCACGGCAAGTCTGACCTCAAGCGGTCGTTGCAGAAGATGTTTCCGTCGACATGGCCGCCAGACCGTCTCGAGCTCCATCCCGCAATGTGACTTTGTTACCCCTCGGCCTTACGACTTTCGAAAAACGTTCCCCAGTTTCCACCGGATTGAGCCCCCACAGTTTTTGCGCCAATCATACGCAATCTCGCATTTACACGGTTCCGTCTCTCACCTCTTTATCCATCATGTACCAAATACCAAGCCTGTAGCATCTCATCACACACTCTTATATGCGATCGTTACCCGGTCGTACCTCATACCCCTACGGTCGAGTTCGGCCGACGTATAAAGTGGCAGTATCCTTCTTTGATCGAGTTGGTGGATTCCATTTCGGAACTGCGCTTCTCTTTGCGGATCTTCCAACCCTCTTCCATTTAGCCAACAGCCGGGGCGACCTTTGTCGATGCCGAGAAAGATGGTAGTGCGGAGCGCGCACCGGAATTAGAACATCCGTCTATTTCACCACATGTTGCCTTTGCGGACACCAGTCGTCGTCAGCGAGATCATGCGAATAGCCAACGCCGAGATGGAAAATTCGTGGACGTTGCGACCGGATGCTCTTGGTAGTATTGATTGTACACTGCCAAGTGTCGCTCAAGGTCAGCATTTCACCGCCTGCGAGCACAGCCTCATTACTCCGGACACGACATCCACCACACGCACCAGTGCATCCATATCTGCTGCGTCTTATCATAAACACATGCACACCTCTGTCTCATATTCAGCCCATAACGCAAGAATAATCATCCACGAATCTTCTCCCACCATAGCGGTGCATGGTGATCAGCGAAGATCAAGCAAGATAAGTGCTTCTTTTCCCTCCTTCCTAGATTACTGGAAAACAGTCGCCAGTTGTCCTAGAGAGGAGTCGGTCACTCACATGATGCGTGATAGCTCATTGACGTAGGCAGTTCAGCGTTTGAGTGGCGACCTCCCTGACCTCGTTGTGAAATGGTCGGGACTGCTTCATGTCATTATCAAATTGAGAATTTTCGATTCGTCCGTTGCCAGCTTAGGTAATAACAAGATCTGGACTTGTTCGCACGTCATCCGTGACATGTGTATTGTCAATCACGAGAACGACTTGGACAAGATCCAGGCGTGCAGGCGGCGTTGGCCTAGGGATGCGTCAATCACCACTCACCATGTCGCCAGCAGGATTCTTCTATTTGTTCTCGACCTAGGTGGACTGTAGCTGGGGTGATTTGAGGCAGTCAATTCTGACTCTGTCTCATGTCGCCTAGGGTCTGTGACCGCGGTTACATCGCAGGATAGCGCCACACCAGATAATTAGAAGACATCGTGGACATCCCTACCACCAGAAGTCGCGCAGGGATCTCTCTGAATACATGATCCAGCAATCGAGGAAGTACCAAGGGCGTTGGGATGGCTAAACGAATGCTGAATAAGTGAGCACGTTTACTCAAACTTCCTTATATTAAAGAGGAAGTGACCGCCCTCAAACCCATGACATCGATCAGGTTCTAGTTACCACCTACGGGCATACGACTTTGTCCCCATGGCGAAGATCCGGACACCTAATTTCCAAGCAGATCGATCATTTTCATGCGCAACACCGTCAGTCATGTTCGCCGAGATTGTGCTGGAATCTGGAGTACCATGGATCCACTGGGCGAAACAAGGACGGGAAAGGTCAATGTGGCCACGAGTTGTTGAGAGAAATGGCAAATTGCGGTCTGGAGAGGAGGATTTCGACAGCTCACGTTGCTGCGAGGCTCTGTTGGTGGTCCGAGGGGTCTGGGTTCGGCAATGGGGAGCGTTCTGCGTACAGGACTAGTTGCAGAGCCGTTGCATCTTTGTCTGACATGCAAAAAGATGACCGACATAACACAAACACGATAGCTGCATGCCGTGACGCCTCGTATCGGCATCTTGAGGCCTTCTTTGTTCGCAATCGCTGTGAGACCAGGGCAATGGACCATCACGCCGAGTCATGTTTGGATGACGACTCATAATTGGCTGCCAATGCGAATAGTGTCAATGTGCCACACACCGGGATCAGACAGCCGAAATCATCAGATCGGCGCAGAAAGGCCGGACAAGAAATTTTGTTGTTGGTTGGGGGCAAGCCAGCCAAGGAGCGCCAAAGGAAATGAGATGGAGCATCAATCTTCAGCCATGCGAAAGAAGCGGAGAACGAAAAAGCGCAACAGCGTCGGACGTTGGTCTGTTTTGATGTTGACAATTCCAAGTGTTCCTCGAGAGGAAGAAAATAGGGGGCATCGCAACATAACAACCCTAAGTCGGAGGATATACACTCTTCGAAACTGAACGGCGGTCGCAGTGTAGCGCAAATAAGCCGGGCAAAAGGGTCTACAGAAGTTTGCCCACGATGCACGCTGTCAGGTACCCGTTCAGGAACAAGCGATAGGGGGAAGGCGCTAAGCGGAGATCGCCACGCTAAATGGTCCGTCCAACAACGGCCTGATTCGATGAAACGCACCCTTGGCCACAGACTGCGTCCTGCACTACACCCGTAGATTGAATGTGATTATGGTTTTCCTGCAGGGTATGATAGATTGTAAGTCAAGCAATGGTGCCTTGGTGCGTGCCACACGGGGCATTCTGAATCGCCTTTTCTCAAGACGCTTCCCCGTCGCTTCTCCTACTTCTCCCTCACCTTCAAGACTACTCAGCGTTTCTCGTCCGGTCCTCTCGTCTCCTTTAGACACCACACTCTTTTTCAGAACCAGTCACTCTTTGATTACTTGCTTTGAGCGCGGAATTGATTTCTTGCCTCCACATTCTCTCCACCACAGCATCTAAAGTACTACCACGAGTTCTCACGACTTCGACGTTGCAATCGCATCCTAAACGGTCATACCTACTCTAAGACATAACCATCATCATGCACTTCAGCTCTTCCCTCATGGCCGCTGCCTTGGCAGTCGGCGCAAACGCACAGTACAAGCGTCAGGACTATGGCAACTTCAACCAGACCTCGACTGCTCCTGCTTTCAGCTACGCTCCTTTGTCTAGCTCTTCGGTCGTCGCTCCTGTCAACACTGCTGGCTCCTCTGCTGTCGCTCCCGTTGCCCCCCTCTCGACTGGTGTTGAGGCTTCCTCGGTCGCCATCCCTCTCTCCACCGGTGCCTACGAGAGCTCTGCTGCTGCTGTTGAGACCAGCGCTGCTGCTTCCAGCACTATCGTTGCTCCCTTGAGCACTGGCGTCTCTGCTTACCCTAGCATCAACACCAATGCTGCCTTCGGCACTGGTGCTTACGGCTCTGGTGCTGCCGGATCTGGCGTGACTTCTGCTCCTTCTGCCGGCGCCACTGGCTACGAGACCACCACCGCTTACACCACGTTCACCACTGATGTAACTCTCACTTACACCATTGGTACTGGCTCGACCAAGTCTGTCATCACCACGACCATCCACAAGACTTCCACCGCCTACCAGACCCAGACCGTCTACGCTGCTCCTGCCGCCTCCTCTGGCGCAGCTGCTTCTGGCTCCGACGAGTCTGATTCCACCTCGACCACCACTCTGTCGACCACCAGCACCACCACTAACACCGTTACTGTTTCACCTACTTCCACTGGCTCTTATCTGAGCTTCTGGGGCGAGAAGGCCGCTGTTACTGGATCCGGCTCAAGCTACGGTGCTCCCGGCACTGGCGCCAGCGCTACCGATTCTGGCTGCGCTGCTGCATCCACGGTCACCGTCACTGCCAACGAGACTGTCTACGTCACCGTCGATACCGCCATGAGCACTATCGCCCAGAGCACCGCCACTAGTGCAAGCGTTGTCCCCAAGCAGAGCAGCGCCGCCCCTTACTACCCCACCACCTCTGGAGCTGCTAGCTCTTCCAGCTGCGCTTCCACCGGCTTCATCACCATCCACAAGCCTTCGGGCGCCTCTGGTGCCGCCTACCCTACCGCTTACTAGATACCTAGCAAATGTTCGCTCTTGCGAGCTGTAACGACCCCAATCCGGCATTGATGAACCCCCTCCAACCTCCAAAAACCACTCGCGTGTATTCGTGCACCACCTGCTGGCTGTTAACTTGAGATATCACCATCTCAATCAGCACTTCCTTCAGGCTATCTATTGTCTATCTTATCGCATTTGATTTTACATCTTCGTTCCCACCCTGAGGGTTTAGCATCGCGATCTATAAAGGGCTGGGCTCTTTTACTGTTGATTGTTTCCCTGCTTATACCCTTCTAAATTCGTCTGAATTCAACATACCGCTCACGCAGTTTGGCGTCTTCACGAACACATTGTCCTTTTCTTGTTGATATCAGTCGATATTTGTTCGCTCTCCTTTGTATATCTAGTTTCCTTTGTTCTTGAAGACAGAAGAGGAGGAATTTTGTAGGAGCGACAGGCGCTTTTCCAGGGGTCTTTTGTTCTCCATTCTTCTCCATTCTGTTCTAGAGCAAAGGACGTATATACAATCAAAGGAAGAAAATCTCTCTGTTGTTATCAACACACTCTTGTCTACACTTCGTCCATCGCGTCTATTTCCACTCCACGCTTGTCGCATGTCAATTAAATATTTTGGCAGAGCAGGGCAGATTCATCTAGCTGTTTCACCAGCAGTGCACTCCATCTGCTCCAGACAATCATAATCTTGCAACGACCAGAACCTTCCCCTCGACCCAGTTTCATGTCTAGACTCTAGATAGGCAACAAATCGATTATAAGATTTGCCGGCATTGCCGAAGCGTTTGTTGTTGTCGTTGTAGTCGCAATCATCGCGATTGTGCTACCGGCTATAACGGCTTTCGGGTTTCCCCTATACCACGTTGGAGCTTGTGAGGATGACGAACGCATACGTTTCTCTCTTTGCGCGATTTAGTCTATTCTTGCCTCCTTATGACGAGTAGGGAGTAAGTTACTGTTGCACTATATCAATGGCTGGATCGTGTGTCGTTCGAGATGGACTCTCGGATGTTGATTGCCGGGAATGCTGCCAGGGCCACCCTGGTCATAATTTACGACACAACTCATCACTGCTTGTGACCATCAATAATAGTTACTCTGTATTACCCCCGACAGTAGAGGTATTACGGACATGATACATATCATATGTGAGATATACCATCAATGCAGAGACGTTGATTCGAATTCTTATTTTTTAAGCTGGCTCGGTAACTTCGAGCTTGGAGTTACATACTCTGGCTCGGTAGAATGAGTTGCTGAACGTGAACTGCCTTCCAGTTCTCCTGCCCTTCCTTGACCTCAGCCTTCCTGGGCGCGTCCCTCTTCGCCCAACTCATTATATCCTTCGCATGCTGCAACTTACCTGCCCAAGTCAGGCAGCTCCACTGTGACTCCTCTTCCCACGCGGGAAGTATGTCACCGTCATGATTGACAGTCATGCTACCTCTAGTACCACATGTAGTGCATCCAATAGCGTTTTTGCCGTGCTCAGGTAGAAGTTCGATCTTTGCAAGATGGCAGTGTGGGCATGCACCATCCTCTTTATCGCCGAGGTACTGCGCATCATCATACGCTTTGCCAATCTCACTGGCAAGATTCTTTCCCATACGTTGTGCTCGAGAGATCAGATCGTCGTGCAAGCATACCGCCCCAGAGGTTCCCAAATCCTGACCAATGAATTGATCAACGATACGGGCATGCAGAGCATAAAACAAGAGATGCAAGCTCGGCAGGACCATGGTGAACTGATCGGGCGTGGAAGATCCTCCTACTGCAATGAATGCAAGTACTCGTGGCTTTGAGAGTCTTGGATCGAGTTTGTCTGGGTTGAATGTCTTGCCGAAAGTGACATCCAGAGCAGGTCCGCCGATTCTGTCCATGAGCAGCTTCAAGGTTCCCAGTGGCTGATGGCTGTACGTGGGAGTGGATACTAATATGGCATCTGCATCGAGTATAGCTTCGCGGACAGCAGCCCGGTCATCTGGTGCATTGTTGGAAGCTACATTGAGTTTCGAAGCAAGATCGAAGCCAACAGGACTATCCAGTGGTACTGGATTTGTCGGTATCGAAATGGAGGGAACGTGTATCCATGATGTCGTTATAGTAGAGTCAGATTCCGTTGCTGCTGTCAATGCAGCCTTCAGCAAGATCTCCGAATTGCCTGATGGCGTTCCGTTTGCAAGACCAAGGATATGCATATTGTATCAATGTTGTCACAATGCCATTGACCAGCTGTCAGAGTATATGTAATAATGCTCTTTGAGGGGTCAATCGTTTAGCTCGGATAAGTGACCGAGCCCTAAGTTAGGGCTTCGGGATGTGGAGGACCGGCAATGGTGACGGCTAGGAAACAGCGACCCTGTCCACGCCTGCCCCAACAATTGGCTTTTGGCACTCGTCATGAGCGTCACCGAGAGGCTTTGTAGCGACATCGTTGAACGCGTCCGAATCTCGATGATACAATCCATTTGGCCGAGCTCTGATATGCACACTGCACTCAAGATCTGAGGACGATTCACGCGCCGCCGGCGGTGGTGGTAGGCACATGTCCATGCGCAAGTCAGCGCAGCCATGGGCTACTCAAACCAGCACAACACGACTGATTTAGGGATATGTTCAAGACGCGTCGCTCAAGCAGCAGCGCAGTCCTTCCAGGCTGTATCCCGGTGGTGAGTCCCACACGAGCCGCCTTGTGAGTTGACCCAACCTTGTGCAGGTCTCTTTGAGATATTATCAAAGCAGTTGATCAACCAGCAGCTTGCAGCGCTGCATGTTCAGCTCTAAGAGACAGATTTGCTTTGGCAGAATGTTCTAAACTGGGTTACGTATCCGTCTTCGATCGTTAGTACTGTGATTTGAGATACTTCATATGCATGGATGGCTTGCAGACCATGCATCCTCGTTGCGAAATCTACGCTCATCCGAGACACACCAAGCTCCTCGGAGGTCTTTGTGTTCCCTGCACGATGCAGCATCGCCAAAGTCGGTAAGGTTGCTGGATACTCGAGGTTATCGACCGTCACCTGCCAGAACCATTGGCCTCCGAGTATCGTCACAAGGAAGAAGTAAGGCCAGACCATGGCATACTGCAAGTAAAAAGAAGCATACACTTGCCGAAGTTTCGCCAGGATTGCAAGAACGCGCTCCCTTGCTTAGCCACATCCACCTGAAGAGCTCCAGTCTCAGTTCAACAAAACGACCTTTCCAGAAAGACGTCTCTTCTCAACGGTCGGCTGAATGTACGCTATGATTATAAGATCGCCTGACTGTGGTGCTGCCCTGCTACTCTTGCCGATACGCGCGGAGGGATTCACAACGTTCGTCAAACAGCAACAACGTCCATGCGTAGATACACTATCATCTGGATACCCAAAAACACCGTTGAGTATTGGTTGACCTATGGAGTAGGCGCCGAAATGTGTACAAGATCTGTGATCTATCGTGGTGCCATCTTGCACACATTCGTTCTCCACCTAGGTGGTAGAGCTCGGTGCCCAAATTTCTGTGAGTAAAACGTTCGTGCTTCTAACATTCCATAGTCCTCAGCCTTGAATTGCAAATAGTCCCTCAAATGACGAGGATGAAGGTCTTGACTCCATTCGGCAACCACAATCTTCCAAGGGTGTCCTCGATGACCACGAACGGAAGTCTCGACTGCTGGGAGGATTGCAGGGCCGCGAGACTTAAGGTATAACTACATCAACATTGCTGTCCTAGGATGGCCCATCTCAAATTCCAACACGATGAGTACTTCCATATTCCTTTCTCTGGCCTTTTCTTCTGCGGCTTACAGTGCTGCATCCTCAGGTTGTGTCAATCCGCTTTCACCTCAGCTCGCTCGCGGAGGCGTCGAATAGACTAACACTCTAAATTTCACGACTTCTGGTGGAGCCATTCGCAGCTATCTGCTACATGTTCCCACAACTTATAACATCAAAACTCCTGCACCCGTTGCTTTCTCGTACCATGGCAGAGGAGCATCACCACAAGAAGAGCAAGATATCTCAGGCATGTCCAATGAAGCCTTCAATCCCAGCTACCTTGTTGTTTACCCACAAGGTATCAGCTTGCAGTGGCAGGGTGATCCGGATGCTGTAGGATATGACGATGTTGGTTTTACGCTTGAGCTTTTGGCCAACTTGTCAAGTACTCTCTGTATCGACTCATCCAGAGTCTACGCTGCAGGCAAATCAAATGGTGGCGGATTCGCTGCCAACGTACTAGCCTGCGATCCTCAGGCCTCGCGAATATTCGCAGCATTCGCCGGAGCTTCTGGCGCATACTATCCGGGTGCGACGGACGCAAATTGTAATGGTGACGTGGTTCCTCTCACGTGTAATCCAGGTCGCTATCCTATTCCGCTTTTTACGACCCATGGCGATTCAGACGGTGTGATTCCGTACATCGGGGGTGGTCGTCGCAGTCGCTGTCTCCCGTCTTTGCCGCACTTTATGACCGAGTGATCCTTCCGTAATGGATTGGGACGTTCTAACATCTCGACTTCCCTCTACAATGGGAATACGGATCGCTACGACTATGGCAACGACAGCTTCCAGCAACTGGGTGCCCACTACTTTGTCCGTGGTCTCGGACATACTTGGCCTTCCATTGCTGCTGGGTCATTGTTTGACGCCACGCCTCTGCTGCTTGCCTTCTGGAATAAATGGACGCTAGACACAACTCCCTACAATTTTGCCAATGCCTCTGTCACTACGCCTACGATTTCCTCGACCACGCGTGTATCTTCTTCAGCTACTTCGACCTCCAGCATATCAGCAGCAAGTTTGTGCCCCTCAGCGAACGATCAGACAGTCACAGACTCCAACGGAAACGTCTACAGAGTTGCATGTTCTGCAGACAACAGCATTGGCTCATACTCCAACGCTCAAGCTTCTACATCGTACCTTGACTGTATGACTGCTTGCGATGCAGCTATATCTGCGGGCTGCGCGGGCTTTACATACGTTGGCGGCGTCAATGGTCAAGGCTCAGGGACGTGCTATCTCAAGAGAAGTATGGGCATCTACCCAGCAGCAGGCAGCAATACGATCTCCGCAGTCAGATTATCTGGTGGTTCGTCTGTCAGTAATGCTCCAGCTGCGAGCTCCAGCACATCATCAACTACTTCAGTCGGTCCGGGTTCGTTATCTGCTGCTCCAAGCGCCTCGGCGTTGTCATGTCCTGCATCTAATAATCAGGTCTATACTCATGTGGCCAACGGAGCTCAGTTTGTGATCGAATGTGGCATCGATCATTCTGTCGGTAATATGGCTAGCACCTCCGTCAAGAACCTTGAAGGATGTATCGCAGCTTGCGCAACTACGACTGGCTGCGTTGATGTGTCGCTGTCTGGTTCAGCCTGTCACTTGAAGAAATCTCTTGGAGCGGTAGTTAACAGTGGCGGCATCTTGGGTGCCAGATTTGTCGGATTTGCCCCGGTGACCTCGACGAGCAGCACCTCAATTTCGACGAGGGTCAGCTCGAGCAGCGTTTCCATCTCCATTCCTGGGTCGACTGTGACTGCCCTAACATCATCATCATCATCATCGTTATCAACGTCATCATCGTCATCATTGTCGTCATCATCGTTGGGCGTGCTGCCTTCTGTCGGTACTAATGGATACACGACGACAGTTTACCCTCCAACTTGCACAGCTATCAACACCAATATCTATGCCGTGGCAGATGACAGTGGAAAACCTTACCTGTTCATGTGTGGTGGAGGATCAGCAGGAGGTACAGCTTTCACCATCGCCAATGTCGCAAACTGGACAGCATGTTTCCAAGCTTGCGGCAGCTACACGGGCTGTACTGGATTCAGTTACAATCAAGGAGCCAACTTTGGCAATGGTGTAGGCCAATGCTTGATCAAGACAGAGAGTCCTCAACCATTCGTCAGCACGGCCAACCTTTTGAGTACTCGAGTCGCAGGATATATTCGTCCGAACACTACTACCTCTACTTCGAGGTTCTTATCAACATTCACAACTATGGCAACTTCGAGCCAAGCGACCATCAGCACTTCTTCTGCGGCCTCGAGCATTTCAAGCCCTATAAGTTCAAGCGTAACAAAGTCTGCGACTTCCTTTAGCACCGCGATAATTGCTTCCTCGTCGTTGGCCTCCAGCTCTGTGGCCTCGTCTAGCATCATTGGGCCGTCAATTACACCGATTCCAGCTCCATCATGTCCTGCAGCCAACGGTACGACCTACACGGATGCTGGTGGCCTCCAATACACTATTTTATGCACTTACGATACTTTTAGTGGCATCATCTCTGCCGTTCCCAGTGTCGGCAGCTTTGGAGATTGTGCTGTGATTTGCGACACAACTTCAGGGTGCAATAGTCTTACTTGGAATGGAACGGTTTGCTCCCTCAAGCAGTCTTTCGGCCAATACGTCATTGGTGCTATCAAGTCTTGAGGCAGTTGATCACCCGCGAAGTCGGATTTGATCATACGGCTCCACAGTCTAGGTCTGTCTCTCCCAATTGTTTCTTTCTGCTCAATATACCGGCGTTTTCAGTTTGGAAAGACATGGCGATTTGGGTGATTAGATGTCTAGAGCATTAGATACAAATCGCAACACAATCCACTTTCGCAAGATTCACTCAAAAGATCCTCCTACTTGGACTTAGCAGCACGTCCCAATGCGAGCTCTTCGAGCGTCAAAGTCTGCCCATTCTTGTCGCGTGATCGCGGGATCCAGTATATCGTCAACACAAGTCCTATAAGCATGAATGCGGAGAAGCTGCGACAAAGTCATAAGTATAAGCAGATAAGGAAAGTGCAACCGCCAAGACTTACACGAGGAGATATGTCTTGTCATCTTTGATACTGCC
Source organism: Aureobasidium subglaciale EXF-2481 (assembly GCF_000721755.1). NCBI lineage: Eukaryota > Fungi > Ascomycota > Dothideomycetes > Dothideales > Saccotheciaceae > Aureobasidium > Aureobasidium subglaciale. The sequence continues at coordinate 235,034 of NW_013566995.1, forward strand.
CTTGATCCACCCTAAGATGCATTGAGATAACACAGCACCAAATTTACCGAAAGCTGCACTGATGCCATGGGCGGTGCATCTATAGCGAGTAGGAAACACTTCTGCTGGGATGATGTATGTTGTGGTATTAGGCCCTGTCACGCATCAGCAAGTACGACGACTATGGGAGCTCGGAAACTTACCAAAGTTGAAAAAGATCTGTGTCAAGATGTACAATACCACCAGTACTGAAGATCGTTGAGTCTTCATCAGCGTACGATAGCTCGTACCAATTACGAGGAATAAGACGAAGAGCCAGAAGAAGCCGTTGATCTGGATTGTTCTTCGACCCAGACGATTGATGGCGACCATTGTAAGCAGATTGCCGAGTATGGCCCCCAGAGATACAATCAACAGGCTTTGCCAGGCGTTGACCAGTAAGGATTGGTACAACGGCTCTTGTTCCAGACTGTTGTTTGACCATATGTGTTCAAGAGTGGTGTAATCGTTCTAGGCAGTAAGTCAGTGGATGCAGAAAGTATGTAGTAGGCAGTCATACCATGCCGAGTCCGTAGAAAGCCAAATCCAGAGACAGCCAAGTCAATGAAGTCGCTACCAAGGTGCGATAGTTTCCTCTATGCCAAAAGTAGTCTACGATGTCTGAAATCGAGGCTTGAGGTGCTTGAGAAAATTCTGGTTCGGTGACAGAGAGTTGAAACATTGCGTTATCAACTCCTTCAATGTGCTCTCCATCTTCTTGATCTTGCTGAGAAGGATCAAAGCTTCTGGTTGAGAGATGGTCGCCGGAATAGAAGTAGCTATTGACATCGATGGCAGCCTGATGATCGTCTCGCACAATATCAACAGTATATCTTGGACTTTGTGCACCCTATTAGCATAAGCCCACTATGTAACATCTTCAACGTAGGCTTACCTTTCGATGATGGTCAGACGAAACCAAAGGGAAGCTGCCGCAGGAACAGCTCCAAGACCCAAGACCAGACGCCAGATAATGTCGAGTGTCTTTTGGCAGTCCTCGTCGCACTGCCTTGTTCCTTGTGGGAGTCGCTTGCGAGCAGCGTATACAGCGATAAGAGGGACTAGAGTAGCCAGCAGTTGCCCGAGAGGCTGGCACATGAAGACCGCAGTCAACATTCTGCCTCTAAGCCTGGTGGGTGCCATCCTGAGAACGTCAGCCTACAATCTTGATCAGCTTTGAGCTATGGGAAAACACACTCTGAGCAAAGAACAGCACTCAGCGGGTAGTCAGCGCCGATACCGATGCCCATGATCAGGCGCCAGAAAATCAACCACCCAATAAGCGACATAGAACCATTGATACCGTTCGAGGCCATTGCAGAGCCCAGAGCTGCGACAACAGTAATGATGAGCTCGAGACCATAAGCCTTTCTCCGACCTGTGACGCTTTAGTGATGCAATCTCAGATGCGTCTGAGTCCTTACCCAACCAATCTCCAGCTATGCCAAAGCCAAGCTGACCTATAATACTTCCTCCTAGAGTTGCGATATTGATCGCTACTTCGTACTCATGTGGAACGACGCCACTAGTGTAGTAGACGTGTCCTATCATAGGCATGACGAGGTTGATAGCAAAGATCTATAGGATGTAAATGTGTGATCATGCTCCGTTGGATATCATCATACGTTGTACGCGTCGGTCAAGAAGCCGACTCCAGCAACAACCACAACCCAGAGCCATTCTCTTCGTCTGGAATGCTCGAGCGAATCGAGAATGTACTGTCGTCGATCTGAGGGCTGCCAGGGTGTCAGGATTGGCAGCTTGTCATGAAGTGACTGATTTCGATACCGAGACGTCTTCGAATTTCGAGACGTTCGCCCACGGATTGAGATGCAATCTGATCCAAGTCAGTCCAGCCATAGTGGATCTGTAGTCTGATCAATCGAGAGGGAAGTGTTGTTGCAAGAAGATATGTACAGATGGCAGTCGATGACAAGAATATAGAGCCACTAAACGAGGGCTGAGAACGTCTCGCGAAAGCCACGATGCGCAGCGGTACTATCAGGCATTTCTGCCTGGTTAGCTGCTGCGCCCACGGAGTCGGCTTCAGTACCTATGTGCATAGATTTTTCGACTATTGGCTGCACCCATCGCGAATTTCAGAGCGAGAACAGCTGACGAACCTCGACCTATTGCTTACGAGCGTGCCAGAAAGGGCGACTCCGAGATAGAGTATATCGTTTCTCGTAGATCGAGTACGGCAGTGACTTGGGCTCAAAGCACTTTCACCTGTTGTTCTGAAATCTGCTGCTTTCGCGTGGCATACAGATGCGCGTGAATATCCAGACTACATATTGCACGAATTGTCTCCTTGAGAAAGCACCGCGGGACGAAGATCTAGACGCGCTTTCATCCAATCAGACTAAAATCTCGCGGCCTCTCGCGTTGTGACTTCAGTGTTAGTTGGAACATGCTGCAAATGCGAGGAGGCTGGAGGAAGGAGCAAGGGTGTCGGGATGGCCGAAGGCTTGGCAGGGCCACAACGAGCTTTTGCTGTGACCACGTTCCGCTTTTTGCACTTTCCATTCGCTCACCGCATCGAAATAGGTGCAGCTGCAAAGTGATCCTCCGTGATTTCCAGGTTGCCTGTCTGACACTGTATCTAACAGGCATGTGCCTCTCCAGCCTCGTTGCCACTTGGTAATATGCGATGGAGATGGCCAGGTAGAAGCCGGCTTTTCAACCAAGTCCAGTTGAAGTCAGCCAAAATGCCTGTCGTTCGCACTCGGGAGCACGTACTACGTTTCCACCATGAGCTTCGGCTGGTCCATCAGCGACGTCATTCTACTCGCGCAATATAGCTGGAAAGTGTACGAAAGCTTTGCGGAAGGCACGTCCAACGCGACAACTGAGTACGATCGCTTCAAGCGAGAGTTCAGACAAGCGATTTTTTGTCTCGAAAGAATCGTCAACGTCAGTCCCGATCTCACTTCGCTTGCAGGCTTCGACGAGACTTTCGGGGATACCATCAAATTTATTGACAAGCACCGTGTTCTCACTGCTAAATCGGCGAGTCCTCTGATCACCAGTCCATCACAAGCCACCAGTAGGATCAAAGACTACTTGGGACGCTTTAACCAAGGATATCAGACTGCAACATGGCCAATATATCGCGAGGAGGCAGAAAGACTTCGCCAACAGCTCGATCGGGTCGTCTCTCTCGCAACTCTCCACGCTACGACGACTACATTGAAGAGTACACAAGGTATCGAGAGGCAATCCGAGGATATAATGCGTGCAGTGAAGTATGTCACATGTATCATTTTGCTCTAGAGTCTGTCTGAGTCGGTGTATCAGGTCTTTGAGTGACAAGGTCAACTTCTTGCTAAAAAGGATAGCTCCGACGTCCATTGCAGGCACATCAGGCATTGACCTCGACTATCTTGCAACATTAGCACATACCAGTATGGCTCCGCCCAGTTCTATTGATCAACTCATTGCGCCGCTCGACTGGACCAACTCACCCAACGACATGCTCGAACTACTGGACCAATTCTCGCAAAAGATGGAGTACTTGATAATGAGAGATTCTGGCGGCGTGCGCTCGTCGGACTCCAGACATCGGACCACTAGCGACAACACGCCCGTCACACCCGCCAGGATCAATCCTGTTCTTCAACTCCTGGACAGCGCTCGGAGTGTGGCAAATACAGCACTCGATGATGTTGGCCTCCACAGTCTCCCTCATACGCAGGATCAGATTCGAGGGCGTTCGGCCAGCGCTAGTCTAGGGGCTCGAGCTAATGATTGGGATGTCTTTGGTCAATGGCTCAAATGGCACCTCCTGCACGATAACACAAACGAATTGGCCCATTCGAGCCATGATGTACATCCCCTCACGGTGGTCTCTGCATGCTCATCTCCGGGTTCTACTGGAGGAGCTGTAGCGGTACCAAGACAACAGCTGACTGGACAATACCGTGACATATCTCCATCCATTGTAGGCAGCCCTCTTCCAGAACCAGTGTGGACACCTTCGAGTGAGATATTCTCAACTCCTGGTACTACATTCACTTCGAGCAGCAGCGAAAGGAGATTCAGCTCGCTTGATCTGGGATCTGCTTCCTCAGAAAACAACGCACGGTCAACTTCTGCTCTGTGGCCTGTGAAAATGTGAGCACTATCACTGTTAGCGATTCATTGATCTGACCTTAATTAGCCTCCTCGAGAATAAACGCGTCTTTGATGCTTCGCTGGAGATACTCGTGACTGCGACCGGTGTCGTAGAAAAGATCAAGAGTAAGACTCGAGACAAGAAATTGACGATATATCATGTGCCGCAGGGTGGGACAAATAAACTTAATACATTTATCCCATGGGTGGATAATGGTCGTGTACATAAATCGAACACGAACGAGGCCAGATTACAGTTCAAAGGCTCACACCAGATCATTGTCAAAGATGAGCGAACCCACAGAAGCACAATACACAACACAAGACCAGTGTACTACTTTGATGAACCCGAAGGTGCGTACTCATGATGATCAGATCACTCAAAGGCTCTGATATGCTGATACACTGTCGAGATTTACGTCTTGTACAAGAACAACTCCTCGGCAAGACAGTGATCGCGACCTTCGATGTTGTACGAATCTCCACACGTGCCGGTCAAGACCATTGTGCTTCAGAGACATTGCGTGTCTTGGATGACTCAGAAAGACAGAGATCACTGCTATATTACGCTCATAAGATGCCATCAAAGTCTACCACAACCAACCCGGGCTTCGTAGAGTGGACTTGTAGGTGACGACTGTGCGTATGCCTCGGTCAAAAGCTTTGCTGACTCGATGTCTCAGTGAACGATTTTGACGACATCAAGAAAATCGACAAGAAAAAGATGAGGCTGACGTTCGGCCGGCGAGACAGCTTGACACGGAGATCAACAATCGGAAGCATCAGTTCTGTCCTATCACACGACTCGACGTCTAGCGATGACCCACAAACAGATATCATGCAACGCATCAAAGCGATCGACTGCGAGTTTTATGACCAGGAGGGTATGTTTTCTTGCAATGATGCCATCCACCACTCACTGATTAGCAACTAGACCGTGAAGCGTTCGAAGAGTTGTGCAAACCATCGTCAGCACCCGTATTTCGTATGCCGTTCAGACCACGAGACTTGGGCATCGGCTCCCCGTTAGCAGAGCTAGATATAGGGCCCCCGCGTGCAGAATTGGAAGGTTGACCTGACATGAACTTTGCACGGGTATTGTTGATGATCAGTCTACTCATAGAAGTGTCAAGACCTGCTTGATTTATCTAGTTGTAATTGTACACAACTGCCATCTGACTACTTAAGTCGTCAACCGGACACTACTTGAGTGTCATGGCTCTCAGTGTTCTCGACACCGCTACATTGGGGAGGGTCTTTGTCTTCTCGTGTGCCACCCCATTTTTCGCCGCCAATGATCTTTGCAGGTAGTTTCATGTCCTTGATTACTCTTTGAGCTTCACCGCCAGATACTCGATCTGACGATAGCAGCGTGAAGGGAGTCAGGCCCGTTTCGTCAAGCTTACAGCGGAGAATTTCCAGAGAACGTGCAGTAAATTCCACTACACGACGAGGATCATGATCGGCATAAGTGGACGAGCCTGAGTTGTTACCCGGCACACGCTTCTCAGCTTGCTTCAGGACTCCCTGAAGTACTAACAACTCTGTTGATAATGCTGTGATATCTTCTCGGGCCTGACTAATCGCTGTTGCGTATGCGTGTAGAGTGGATATGATCTGAGCAACCGTTGACACCAGGTCTGTGGTAGATATAGGGTCGGCCATGGAGAAAATCGATCGTTGTATCGCTGCCGCAAACTACTGAAGCAGCAGGCATACTAATATATGCATTTCACCGGGCTAGGCAGCCAAACAGCGTCAGCTGCCCGAGCTATGTATGCGGGCACTTTAAGGATCTGGGCGGCTGTTGTTTTTCTGACAACCCAGGATCGCAATAACAAGCTCGCACACTTGCATTGCATAAAATTGTGGTGGACTTTGCTGTGCCTTGAGCAATGAGCGAAAAGAACATGGAGTCAGAATAGCCCTGGAGACCATCAACTGGGGAGGCTGGCATTTTCGAAGCTCAAACATCGTCATCGTTCCTGCCGACCGCGTCCATCTTCGACATTTTTCTCTGACTTGTGATCTTTCCACGATGATGAACCCATTTTATTTGACAGAAACCACGAAAAGACCACTTGAAACTTTGCGCTGCATACAGCAAGTGTGGCGCGCCCTAAATCATTCGAATGACTGGGCGATGGGGAGGTGCACGGCGTCTGCAGGAAGTCGTGCCTGATGGGCACTCGAGCACGATTGCACCGGGTCAACTCGACGAGGATGACCAGTGGTTGGGTATGTCAGAAAACACATTGCTTGGCCCTCTCTCTCGACTAGATCGTTGTTAAATCCTCGAGCCGAATTGAAAGAAATCATACAGTACCACTGCTGGGTCGATAAGGCGTCCTCAACAAACATCCTCAAGTACTGTTCGCGGCTTTCTCGAATGTGCAGGCGAAACACAAACGCAAAACCTTCTGGTTCTCTGCGATCTTGGAAATTATGCGACGCCAGACTCCAAACTGACTACTCTATTGGCCTCTCCAGGAAGATCTCATGATCATTTACACTTGCACCTCTTGACCATCGTTGCTCTCTTTAGCCTGCAGCCGCTGATTGTACTGGTCCAGTTGTGCTACTTTTGCTCGCACAAAACTTTCGACTTCCTTCTTACTAGGAACACCCACTTCTAGCAAACCCCTCCGCCGGAGTGCTTTCTCCAGGTTCCGCCATAAGATCTCCTCGTCAAAATTGAAAGCTTCTTGTAGGAGTTGCATGAACCGGAATGTCCCGTCTTCAAAACTATCGCGCATGAGACTCGACATGCACCTGTCTGGTGGATCATCGTATGCCGACCGAATCAATCTCTTCTCCTCTTCTTCTAAGCATTGCAGAAAGACGGAAAGCTTTTGTTTGCAGCGTTCTTCCCCATTTTTCGTCCAAGAAGTAGGTCGCTCGAGGATTAACCATGGAGGGGGGCAGAACAAGGATTGGTAGGGTGCAGTATAAGTCCACTCCCAATCGATGATACCAGTGACCTGGAGACTGGTTTCGTCCACCAAGACGTTGCCGAATCTGAAGTCATCACAGACCAATTTGAAGGGACCAGAGTCATACTTCCTGGAAACAAAGTGCGGTATCAATTCCATCATCCGACAGCGTAACACGAACTTTTGTCGGGCATCTGAAGCATCGTCAATCGAGTTTCCTTGTTCATGCAGATGCGTGATATTCTGTTGAACAAGATTCTGCATATACTCGGTTGTCGATTTGAAAGCGGGGAGGTCATGGTCTGCAGACGTGAGTAAGCGCTTGGATTCGATGAACCATAGGTGCGATTTTACCGTCAGCGATAACATTACCGCCTGCTTCTATCTCGTTCACCTTGAGTGTCATTGGCCTGGCCACTATTGACCAACGATCTGACTCTGATTCTCCCTCGGTCATCACAAGAGCACCGATCTCATCGAAATCGTGTGCTGCAAGTTCCAGAAGGATTCTTGCCATCTGTCCGTAGACCTTGCGCAGCTGATCTTCTTCGACGTCTTGACGAAGTACAGGTCCCCAACTAGGCCGAGGCAATTCTTCAAGGACGATCGCAAGCGGTTTGCCCTCAACCCACTCGGTGATCAAAAACGGGCCTATCAAGGGATCGTGGTTGTCTGCAGCAGCACCAAGGGCTATGACCTTTGGAACCGGTATCTGAGTACGTTTTTTCACAGACATCATTACTGCCGCTTCACGGCGAATCTTCTCATCTGAATGCATAACACGGCCGGGTATGGGATATCTCACCGCCCATGCTGTACCGTCCTCGAACAGAACTTTGTGGCAAGAGTTGAATGAGCCGTTATGTTTCGATTGCCATGTGCAATGCTGGCCATCGCGATAGCTTGATGCTAGTCTCTCAACGCCTGCATTGCCGTATTCACAAAGAAAGCGCTTGGCCCAGTCATGGGTAGCAATCGCGTGAATGTTGTTGATGATATTTTCGTCCATGTTGCGGCACCAAATGGTGAGTGTTCGGATGTACAGGACGCTGTAGTATATCGAGGCAAATGAAGCGGTAAGCAATCACAGATGTCCACGTTCGTGCCAAGTCTCGGGTCAAAGCACATCTAAGTGCTGTCGTCGTGCCTCTGTGCATCGGCCAATCAAGCTTCCACCATACAATTGTCGTTTGGCGTGTGCAGAGCTCGCTCGGTATCAGTGACCAAGACGCGTTGTACTGTAGCGCGAGCGTAAGATGCCCAGGCTCTCAGCTCACCAGGACCTGCATCCAAGACCTGCATCCAGGACCTGCATCCAGGACCCAGAATCTGTGACGGGATGTCGTTCATATAAGACAGTATCCCTTCACAGGCGAGTTCACACTCCAATCGTTTTATTGTTCTGTAACTCAGCGCAAGAAGGCAGCCTATTGATCGTTGTTCAGATCTCGAACTCTTTTTCAAACACACTTCGGAGCCTATCAGGCCAGACGCCCAGAAAAGAAATGACAAAGCGGCTGTGACCCTCGGTCTTACCGACCCTGTCACGGCAAAGATGTTACAAGATGTTGAAGACACGAGCAAGCGTAGAAGAAAAGGCGCTAGTGTTCGCAAAGAGAAAGAAGAAGCCGAGAAGTAGCAGAAAGGGTTGCCATCAAACATTTTAGGAACCGCGAGAGCTAGCTACTAACGCGTCTTATCAGTAGGATCCCAGTGATCTCGTGAAGTCTCGATCACGTTCAGCTCTGGAAGAGATACTTTGATATAGTTCAGAGCATAGCCTCTCGAGATTCGTTGTATGATTGGGCAATATGTTTACCGGCTTTGCGATTCTCGTACTTCAAAACCGAAAAGAAGGAAACTCGCGTCGTTCTAATTGCCGCAACTAGAGCACAGGTATATAACGATGGGAGGAGATTTGAAGACAGCTACGCTTTGTTCTCCCAAAGCTTACCTGTGAGATCGAGAGACTAATCAGGACCCCCAAATAAACCATCAATGACTTTGCGCCAAAAGTCATACCTGCAGTCCTTCTTGCACGTGTATCAGTTGTTGTATTTGTCGCATCTTCTGTATGTGCATTAGCAACAGTGAGCTCGCAACATGACCCGCCGAGTGAAACTCATCGATCGCCTGATTGCAGTTGCTAATGCCCGAAATCAGTTGTTCATCGCGTTGAGCGTTAGTATGTTACGCATGACTTTCCGCAGATCCCGAAGCATTTTTTCATCACTCGTCGCCCTCTACCTTATTCAAAGTAGCATCTCGGTAGAGACCTCCGGTTAGAGATACGCGCTGCACTCACCGACGTCGAGCAGGGCGAAATCCAATATCTGCTTGCGTGAATCTACCAGGACGAGGAACTTGACTCGAGAGATTATTACCAGAGCAACTGATACTCAGAGACCTTCAAGAAAAACGGGTATCGGACACGCGAAGCTCGGTCTCGGACGTATCAAGTAAACATCTAAGGGGTGTAACACTTGAATTTCATGGGCGGGAGTTCTTGACTCACAGGATGCCGTCCCGTTCAGTATACAGTGCACCAAATATATCATCAATCTGTGCTAATCATGCGAACCACGCGTTACTGCATATCCTCTGCCTCTGTCTAACATTTGATCATCATTCTCTCAAGCATAAAGCATGAGGCAGAACTCTGCCATCGCGTAAATGCCAGTACACCACATCGAGAAGCTCTTCCAGTGATGTGTCTCTCGATGCAAGTCAATCGTCAGGTAGATTTCCAACCTCCGCTAAATCTACCTAAGCAAATTGCCAATAGTCAACGTTGAACAGATATCCACTACCTCCTACGAATCTTAGGTAAAGGTCTTTGGTTCCACTCGCACCGTCTACAGTACAAGTCACCATCTTCCAAGTCTGCCATCCGTTGGTGCCGGGAATAGTGCATGTTCCCGCCAATGTACCGGTAAGACTACCCAGGCGAAGCTCAATCTTGCCACCGCTAGTAGCTGAAGCAACGCGAGCAGAGAAAGACTTTGCGCCGTTGCCAAAGGCAGCGCCAGCGACCTTGACATAATCGCCGTTCTCTATGTTGATCAAGGAGATACCGCCCTCAGTCATAGCCTCTGTCTGGACTCCAGAAGAGAAAGCCATAGTTTCTGCTTCGTTACGGGTGTATGGGTTGAGGGTCCCGACTTGTGGAGCACCAGCATTAGTCATGGTGAGAAGTGGTATCGTACCGTCCGAGTTGTAAGTGAATGGTTCTACAGCGATAGAGCGAGTGTACCCACTACCACCAGGCAATGCACCGTTGTGGTAGAACAGGTAAGATTTGCCTTTGAAGTCGATGACGGCTGGATGGTTTGTGAAGGATTTTCCTGCTGATGCCATCACAACGCCGCGGTAAGTCCAGGGACCAGTGATAGAGGGGCCTGTCGAATAACGCAAATCCTCTGAACAGCATTGGGCGGCGTATACGTTATAGTAAAGGTTGTTACGCTTGTATATCCAAGGTCCCTCTGCGAAAGTGGTACCGTCCGGCTCGCGACCACTTCCGAAGCTAGAGACACTGGTGGGGACCTGGACGATGCCACCAGAATATGAGACCATGTCTGCGTTGAGTTTGACATAAAAGAGACCTGGATTGGCGAAGTACAGGTAAGCTTGACCATTGTCGTCGATCCAGACCGTTGGATCAATGCGAGCGTTCTCCAACAGTGGTTTCCCGATTGCATCTTTCCATGGGCCAGTGATAGAGTTGGCAACCGCAACACCAATAGCCATGTTCCCGCCGCGACGGCGCATAGGTAGGTACATATAGAACTTGTTGTTGCGAGCGATGATCTGACCCGCCCAGGCATTGATGTCTGCCCACGGGAAAGTGGTGGCTATGGATGCAATTACACCATGATCCTGCCAGTTAGCCATGTCCTTTGCGCGATGTGATCAGTGGGTGTTATGAACATGTTCAAAGACAGGACACTAACCGCAGTAGAGAAGAGACGCCAGTCCTTCATGTTGTAATTGGTTGAACCGTTCTCATCATGATCCGCGAGGAGATATACTTTGTCCCCCACAACTATTGGAGCTGGGTCTGCAGTGTAAATAGACTGGATAATCGGATTGTCCGCCTGAACTGCATGCAGAAGCGTGCCCAGGACCGGAAGCAGTCTTGCCCAACTGAAATACATGTTGTTTGTGGAGAAATATGGGTAACACCAGAGTGCCAGAACCGAGGTTTATATATCTTCGTGACCCAACGTCGTCGATTCGTCACTTACTGGCGTTTGCTTGAAGCGAGCATACTTGGTGAGGGGTTCCTCGTGTTCAGAATTAGCCAGGTGGGCACCTTCCATGTATGGAAGCGATGATGCAGAGTAGTATATTGCAGTGGTTTCACTCTATCGAGGTCATAAAGTCCCTCTTGAGCAGCACAACGCATACGTACGAGGAACAGAGCAACGCTCGCTTGCATCGTTCGTGGTGATTGGACTTCGCTAGATACCCTGTTCCTGGAGCGCAGATTTAGGTTGCGTTTGAGGAGCTCATTATAGGCTCTGCGATACCATGAATGTGACTAGGAACGTGACTGCCTGAAGATCGGCTCCATACCTGAAACTAGACATATTGCTCGAAGCGACGGCGTGATGGTAGCTATCACAGTAGAGCGCCAGTACACATAGCTTGCTTGCAAAGATCACGGAGCGTGCATGTCCAATGGCGGAAGAAAGACTTGATGAAGGAAGACCGGGACTGTCGATGTTTGGGACTGGAAGCGCGTATGTGTGTCGACGGGAATATCGCGTGTTTTGAGAAGTTTGTCGATGTCACCAAGCGTGGATGATTAACCAGAGTTCACTAGAACCAAAGGCATGAGGGCTGCGGCGGCATGAACGCGGTCCGCTGTCGGCGTCGGTCGGTTGAGTACGGATGGGTCGCGACATGCGCCGCGCGTGACACGCGACGAGCAGCGCCATCGGGAGTCGAGCCCGCTGGCTCGACCTTTCTATGATTTAGTAATGTAGACTCATCTACCGCACTCATCTCTGCACTCACAGCTGCGTCGTTGCCTGTAGCAAAGTCTAGGCGCCGAAACAAGCTCGCATTCGTGACGAAAGATAAGACATGGCTTGATCTTATCAATCGCGTCATGCCCGATCGGGTATGGTCGTCTCTGCCGACACTTTCCACGCAATCTCAATCAATCAAAGCACCCCGTCCGCTCACTCGAACCGACCTCACTCAATCATTTCGTTCATGCACTCTGACCGAAGTGCTTCATCCATATCAGTCAGTCTCCGTTTGATATCACCATGGACGCCAGGAAAATCTGCATTTAATGTAGACGCATAGGCACAAACTCAACACAGATGACGACACGTTCTGGAGAGTCCCATCATTTATTATCATGGTACTGACGAGTCATCCGATACCGTAGAATGTTCCGCTGCACACGTACGACCTTGACGAAGCCAATTGTTTTTTCTGATGCCTACCACTGCTGTCTTCATGAACCCAAGGTCGGAATCAAGCACCCGTCCGAAGATCAACTCTTCTTCCCATAGAACGGTGCTTCAGCTCCGTATCCCATATTGTACACCTTACTATACTGCAGCTTCCAAGCACCGTTCTGTAATACCCAGATGTCGTCACATCTGTAGAAGATGCGGAAAGTCTTCGTGATGTCGTCAAGAGCATCCTCTACCCAGTGGGACCAGGTAATACTGTCACAAGGTCAGTGGGACGATCGGACTTGCCGTAGAGCGAAACGAGCCACTTACTAGGTGTCCGTCCTCCACTTTGTCGGAGTGATCGCATCGAACACGAGGGAGTTGGTCACGATGTGGGACACTCTTGCTCCAGCACTGGCGCTTCGAATAGCAGCTACAGTCTGCTCAAGTCCCTCGGACCTGCCGCCATAGGCTCCAAGATCGGTGCTGTCGTAGACAACGTCGTTGGTCAGAACCTCGCCGAAGGCAGTGTAATTCTTGCTATCGATCAGCCAGGCCAGCTTGTACTCGGCAGCCTCGAATGCCTCGAGTGATGAGCCTGAGTTGACAGTGGGGTGAAGTTGATAGGGATTGGCTGCAGCTCCGTATATGAGTGCAGAGATGACTAGGACAAAATTTGAGACGAACATTTTGCTATGCTGGTGAGTGACGTTTGTGGGCTCAGAAGGTGTTGATTGCTGCTGTAGTATTTAAGCAAGTGCGCAATACGACCATACTTACACCTCTACCTCAAGACGATAGTACTGTGAAGTGCCTCCAAGAGAACTCTAGGGCTCAGTGAGTAATTGTGTCAGCATCGGGTCCAGCCCTGTAGCTACGGGGAAGTAGAGTATGTCATGGTCAGACAAGGCATGAGTATGCATGGTGCGTGTCTTACCATGCAACCATTATACCGTCGTAAGTCATCCGATGAGCAGCTGTGCCTCACCTCGAAGCCTTTCGCCTTGAACAAGAAGAGGTTGGTAACGCGGGTAACGACAGCCTGAACACTAGCGATTACTTCGCGATAGTCCACATTATCCAACCTTGAGCTCCATTGCGATGTACAAAAGACAGGAACTTCCGGACTGCGTCGCGAAAGGTCCGTGTGGAGCAGAGCCAGCTAACGAAGACATGAGATTGAAGCAACGTGGTTCTCACATGCCGGTAGAGTCCTGGACAAATGATAGTGCATGTTGGAATACTCAAGGGTCAGAGTCTGATGTTGTTGTCAAAGTGCAGGATGTCAACATGGAGTGGACTCGAAAGGCGGTGTGTCACTCGCTCCTTCCACCGGGGCACTTCCAATGCCCATCAGTTGAGAGCACGCCAAGAATGGCAAAGACTTTCCGATCTTGGTGGCAGCCATTTGAATATTGGCACTATCGTGACATCCTTGCGCGATGTTCTTGCCAGTAGACCAAGTTGTACGCATTCGAAGTCCTCTATCTAGCCGTCAGAACAAGACGGTCCCTGAGACTCTAATTGTAAGCACTTTGTTCCACGCAAGTTGGCTTTTCGTGCGGCGCACAAACCGCATTTCTCAAGTCAACACCGCTCACGCGCAAGCGCGACAAATAATGATTTTTGCTGTCCAGATTACCCTAGAGCTTCCTGTGGTCTCCAATTCCGAACGCTCACTTAAAACTGGATCTGTGCTCCACGAGGACTGAATCAGGTAGTCTGATACGCGACACATAACATTGCGCACGCCAACAGTCAAGAGCTAGGTACTCTTGCATCCCTTCACATGTCACTTCCACCTTCACAGCCCGATATCTGAGTATGAGACGATACCGAATATGGCCAGAACAACACAGACTGCTGGCCTCTCTCGACAACAAGCCGTCTGTCATACATAATTCCTCACCGACCATGCTGGACAGCTGGTATACCACAACAAAAATCGGCCAGTCAATCATGGCTGGTGTCCAAGAATGTACGAGTTACGGCAGAATCAACATTGGCTCCACCATCTACTCCCCCACAAGCTCTGCTGCTGAACTAAGAGCCAGTTGCTCCACCGGCTTTTCCAGCAGTTTGGACAAGTTGTTCAAGATCTACGGTAGGAACTGGGATGATACATTGGGAAATGGTGATATTCTTAGAGACGCCTCGGTCCGCCGCAATGGGAATGATGTTAGTGACTGTGAATTCACATCTCCTCCTAATGACGGTACAACATGGGACTTCTTAGCCAGTGGTCAGATGAGTGGCATTAGTAGTTGTTATGGACAGGCTGCTATAGACGCTGAGGGTTGTAGAGTTGGAGGTAGCAAGACGATGCCTTCCAGTATTTGAAAAGCATAACGGCAATACACATGGAGAGAAATCATCCGGGATAGTGGAACCAGTTTACAGAAGGAAAAATTAAGCTTCCGTAATTGGTTTCGAGTGTGGTGGATTCTCATCTCTATCGACGACCATCTCACGACGCCAAATTTATCACTGTCAATTGAACAGCCATATCAAATCGCTCAATGCTGCTTATCAGTGTCGTTATCCATTTGGTTACCTTTTGGCAGGCACATATGGATGAAGGCGCCTCACAAAGATCGGGTTACTGAAAGAACTGAATACCGGCTGGGGCGCAATCGTGTAAGAGCAAATACCCTGATTGGATAGCATTTTGTAAAAAGATCATATTCGATTACAACAGCACAATCTGCACGTACGGCCACAGTCAGCTGAAAACTGGGCATCCCGTCCGCTCTGCCATACATAAGCAGTTGAACGGCAGATTAGTACTACGGTGGGTGACCACGTGGGAATCCCTGCTGCTGTACGTTTTGTTTTGTCCTGACGACCTGGGTGGTCTCGCTAATCTATGGCTCAATTCGATACAATTTTGCTCTCGCTGGAGATCACCTTTAGGTCCAGATGCGTAAGAGGATTATCACGATTCAAAGTCAAACAAACATTTGCGCAAGAGGAAGACCTACGCGAACATGTCGCTTACCATTGCGACTTCCTCGCTCGTAAAGCGACGCGACCCTCCTTCGTGCTAAACGCAACTATCAATTGACCGGCGCGGGAGTGTGGAAGGTCGCATGTGCTTGTATGCAGATTATCCTGTATGAAGCATCTGGAACCTTCCTCGTACGTGTTCTGCAAGGAACCAACACGGCGGGAACATTTAATGTAACTCAACCAATGTCAGGTCAACCACAATTCTCAACATGCAGTCGATAGGTCATTGGTGGAGGAGGGGTACAAAATCCTAGACCATACGGGACAGATGGTCACCTTGCCGCAAGAGAAGGCGTCTGTTGCTGCGAAGCTCTCGAATCAGGACAACGTCTGACTGAAAACCCCTCCTCTGACTCCAACCACACATTTCGTGCTGTCAGCATATCTGTAATGTCTTACGCTGGCCTCCCTTCACTATCACCCAGTCTCATCATTTCCCTCGACTTCGATAGTACAACAGCTGACAATTATCGCTACCAATAGGCAATCGAAGGATTCGGCGACGCCGGGATCCCTTATCATGCCAAACATCGGACCGTCTTCGAGACAGCAGTCTGGCAGTGGATTGTCGGACGGGAGCTGAGTGGCGTGAGAATGCGCTAATTTGTTCGCAGTGGTAGGCAACCGTAACGACTCCTCTCTGATCAGAACCAAGACACGATCTCGACTTGGCGCTTGGTACATATCCAAGCAAGTCCTAAGCATGATATGAAGAGATACCGTCTTAGAGAAGCTACTGCTAACAATCAGCCGAGAGGGCTTAGCGTGCCAAGATGATCCTCCGCAACGCGAACATCGAGAACGAGGCGGCGAGTGCGGGGTGTGGAGAACTAGTCTGTAAGAGGAAGGCAACGAGGATGATGGGGAAGGCCAATCGTATGTGGTAGTGAGTTGGCGATAACCAAACGGCGCTCAAATCCTTTGTATGGTGTACGTAGGATTCATGGGATCATTACCTAGTCATCTGACTTATCGCCAGGGGCCAATTTTGGCACCGAGGCTTGCTGGAGATAAGTGACTTCGGCGAGCCGTAGGTGGCGCTCGCTTCACTGGACGAGTGAGAGCTTATCAATGAGACGTTGTACGATAGTCCACGAATGGTTGCATTCCGCAATGAATTTCCCGCACCCGCCGAATCGCCTCAAAACAAGGCTGGCCGCAGTCGCATTCCCGCTTCACGTTTTCCTCTGATCTGCTCTTGCGTCGCAAACATGAGTGATAACGACGAAAAGACTTACGGCGAGAAGCATGCGCATTCCGCGTCGCTTGGTGACCATCTACACGGCCAACAACTCGGAACTGGCCCAGAAGTCCACGATGTGGTCGTCGGTGATCAAAATGAGCTCCACAGGGAGCTGAAGGGCAGACACATGCAGATGATTGCCATGTAAGTCTTGTTAATTAACCTCAACCTATCCCTCTACTGACGAAGTCTTCTATCAGTGGTGGTGCAATTGGCGCTGGTCTTTTCATCGGCTCTGGTTCTGCTTTCCAGAGTGGTGGCCCTGGCTCGGTTCTCATTGGCTTCATGCTCGTCGGTTCGTAATTACTCCCAATAATTGAGGTGCGCTTGCTAACTGTCTCCAGGTTTACAAGTGTATGACCGCCTTTCATCGATACGGTGTCCACCTGCTGACACATTTCTCTAGCTACTTCATGATGCAGGCCCTTGCAGAAATGTCGGTTATGTACCCAATCAATGGTGCTTTCGCCATGTACATCTGTCGCTTTGTCGATCCATCCTTCGGTTTTGCTTGCGCTTGGGAGTACGCTATCAGTTGGCTTACAGTCCTTCCCTACGAGATCTCCGCTGCTGTCAACATCATTCACTACTGGGAAGGATCTTTGAACGTTAATGCCAGTGCTTTCATCGTTCCTTTGCTCGTAGCCCTCGTCGTCATTCAATTCTTCGGCGTCAGAGGCTATGGCGAGGTAAGTTGATTGGAACCACGTTGGAGGCCACAAGCTGATTGGACAGGTCGAATACGTCCTTAGTGTCATCAAGATTCTTGCCTGCGTCGGCTTCATGATCCTCGGAGTCATCATTGACACAGGCGGCATCCCCGGTGATCCATCTGGCAGAGGTTATATTGGTGGCAAGATCATGTTCGTTTTTAAAAGCCGCATATGGCTAGCCAGAAAGACTAACGAGTCAAAATAGCTCCCAAAACACCTTCCGCAACGGTTTCCATGGTTTCTGTAGCGTTTTCGTCACCGCTGCATTTGCTTACACCGGTACTGAGCTTACCGGTCTGGCTGCAGCTGAAACAATCAACCCCAAGAAGGAAATCCCAAAAGCTTCGAAGCAGGTCATCTTCCGTATCATCATCTTCTACGGTGTGAATCTTCTGCTCATCGGTCTCGTCGTACCATCGGACCCTGAGATCTACAGCGGCCCAGGATCTTCGTCTCGTTACTCGCCTTTCGTCCTTGCGATCAAACTTGCTGGCATCAAGGTGTGTATTTTCTCCATGGACGTTAGTTCAGAATGGCTGATATTCTCAGGTGCTTCCTTCCATCTTTAACGCTGTCATTCTCGTCGCAGTCATGAGTGTCGCCAATTCATGTACTTTCGGCTCAACTCGCACAATCCAAGCTTTGGCTGCAAACGGTATGTATTCGTCCCGCCAGCGACAATTCACGCAATCTGACCACGACTCCCAGGCATGGCACCCAAGTTTCTCGCATACGTCGACAAGAAGGGTCGCCCCTTGAATGTCATCATTTTGCAGGTTCTTTTCGGTTGCCTCGCATTCATCAACTTGGCGCCCAATGGAGGAGATATCTTCGGCTGGCTTCTTGCCTTGTCGGGTCTTTCTATCCTCTTCATCTATGGAGGAATTGGTCTAGCGCACGTGCGATTCCGCGCAGCTTGGTAAGTCGACACTCAGTTCACGAATGCAATAATGGCTAATTCTAGCAGGAAACTCAACGGCCACACTCTGGACGAGCTACCTTACAAGGCCTCCGCCGGTGTCTGGGGATCGTACTTCGTCATGCTCATCACCGTCCTTGCGCTCCTCGCTCAGTTCTATGTCGCGCTCTATCCCATCGGCGGCCCCAACTTGAACGCCAGTGCCTGGTTCCAGTCTTATCTTGCCGGTCCTCTACTTGTGTTCCTCTACTTCCTCTGGAAAGTCTACAGTTGGTTCAAGAGACCGGCAGACAGACCCATCTGGATCAAGACTTCAGACATTGACATTTACACTGGCATGAGAGAAATCGAGCGCTTGTCTGACGACGAACGCATGCTCGGTGAGAAGCAGAAGAAGGGACCCATGGGTTACGCCAAGAAAGTCTACAACTCTCTGTTCTGAGCGCAGGCTTGTTCCGATGAGACTTCTCGCTGCTGAACTCCTTGATCACTTAGTAGAAAATGTGGCTATCCATAAAAGAGTTCGCAGCCTCACCAGTTGGCTTTGATCATCGTTCATCGTGATTCACACCAACACAAGACTCAGGCATACAGGTGCTGCCCTGCTGTACATTCAGCATATCCTTCGTAGTAATATATACTTTGTACTCAGGGCTACCAGCCTCTTTTAATCTTGTGTATTGTTCTTGAAATGCTCAAAGGCTCTCAGCGTCACATATCGTCTCGATTTTTTCGACCTGGACTCGTCGTAAGTCTCAATGTACCATATTGCTGAGCTGACTCGAAAGATCCATTTGTTGTTCAATGCGGGGTGGCTGTGTTGGCTGGCGGTGTTGGCTGGCCGTGCGCCTAATTGATCTCCTTGCAACACGTTGCACCCCGCTACACATCATCACAACTTCGATCCTTCCTTGCTTCCTTCCTTCCTCCCTTCCGTCCTGCCTGTGTGTGTACTGTCGCACTTGACTCATACTGCCCAGACTTGCAGCGATGTCATCGAATACGTCGCCAGATTTTTGAATGTAAGATACGACTGTGGCTTTCGACAGGTAATCGTAGAGAGTGGAGATGACAAAGTTCAGCGCACACAGACGTTGCGTTGCAGGATCGCTCGAGTGATAACCACGAGGCAAGAACAGCACTTAGCATGATGTTTGTCACAGGTAAAACTTCCAACCCGAGCGTCCAGTTGCCGATCTATCAGACCAAAAATAAATCACCAACATTCAGATCCTGCTATAAAAATACTACAGGAACGATGCGATCAGACATATCAATCCGTAGCAATCGCCACATACGCCTCGGTCGACAACAACAAAAGGGAAACAAGTTTCTCTCGCATCAACTTATTGCAGCTCTTGATGACTCGAGGGCCACTACATCAACAGGCCAGACGAAAACATGGATCTTTACACCTGGATTTCACCGGTCGTTCCTATTGCCTATCTCTCGACTGCAAGCTTGGCGTTCTATGTTCTCTTGAACCTTCCTCAGCATCTCAGGAGTACATGCTTTCCCATCTTCGTCATGCCTGCGTGGCGTGCTTTTGCAACATTCAAATATTTCACATGGCCCGCTTCGCTGGACGGTATCTGGGGACTCGCAGTTCTGATATGGATGGCCAACATCATATCGTTGTTGTACATCGACAAGATTACGGTGCAGAGTAATACCAGGAAGCAGTGGGACATCAAAGCTGCTTATAAGCTTCTCTTTGATGTGCGGCACCTTGACAAATTCCGACCCACCTTTTCTACTCCCGAAAAACCTATTTGTGGAAGGCCCCTGATCGTTTTCGCGGCAACTCAACTGTTTAGACTCTTTGTCTACTGGCAGGCCACAGTACACCTGTTCACTCCAATCATACCCCTTCTCTTTGGCCCTGTCGAACCGTGGGAGTTTGATCAGTACGCCCAGATCTACTTCCGCCGATTGCCATTGTTCGAAGCAAGTGAACCTGTCACCTTACGCGAGACTTATATCCGTATCGTCTTCACCTTCCGTTGGATTTGGCTCAGCTTCGTCGACGTTGATGCCGCGCACACTTTTTTGAGCATCATCTTCGTTGGAGTGCTAGGGCTTGATTCCCCTGAAGAGTGGCCATCGATGTTTGGAAGTCCTCTGGAAGCATATACCCTTCGTCGCTACTGGGGTAGATTCTGGCATCGTCTGGTACACAAGCCTTACTTGAGTATCGCAAAACTTCTTGCAAGCAAATTGCACATCGGCAGTCTTGGTCCAAGATCGGAGAAGACTTTTCTTGCCTTGCTTGTCTTCCTCATCTCTGGAGTCGCTCATGCTATGGTCTCCTTGCAGAGAGGAAAGCCTACAGAGGCCATTGACGACATGGCATTCTACTGTATCAACTTTCTCGTAATAGCGATAGAGGGCATGGCTTTGTATCTTCTTCGACCGATACGTCGACTTCTGCCTCGATGGCTCTGTAGGACGACTGGATACATCTGGGTCTTGACGTTCTGGTTCTGGGCAGCACCAAAATGGTCATACCCTGAGGTGCACGGCGAGATGCTCAGAGAAATTGAGAGGAAGAACAGAGCACAGGGACTCGGGATTTTTGGCAGTCTATTGAGTGGAAAGTAGATGTTCAGCACCTTGACATTCGTGCAATTTTGTATATAGTCATGATAGACGACGAGCATATTTGACATAAATTACAACTTCTGAATTTTCTCATCACCACAAATAACTGGAGCAAAAAATGTTCAGTAAAGCGCATTACTAATGGTGTCAAGCAAGGAGCTCGGGCAATCAACTTGATCTGTAGTCTAAATTACGTTGGTGCATACAAGTACACCACACCTGTCAGCTGGGAGTGAGACGAACCTTAATCCGACACAACTTAAACTGAAATTACCTCGAGAGTCAACTTAAATCAGACTACAAAGATACTCTACTGACCTCTAGTTTTACAAAACCGGAATTAAGATCGGATTCAGTGTGACTCCCGCTTTTCTCGTCGAAGGACAATTTAAAACCACTGGTCGAAATCCTGAACTACAAAAATCACTAGGCAAGGAGGACGAAAAGTAAGTTTTGGTGAAACACGAAGCTGAAAAATTGAAATCTAATCAAACTAGCGAGCGAGATACAAACAAGGAAAGAGCAAACAGAACAAGAAACTGAGACCAAAGCAGAGAGAATAAGAAAACACCAGAGTCCGTCACTATCACTATCGGCCTGTCCTTCAGATCAGGCCATATACCACACAATCAGGGTCTTAGTGGCAATTGAAGTCGAGCGGATGACACTGTCCATCTAGTGGAAGTAAGACTGGAGCTCCTTCAACTCCTCATCAGTGAGGCCACTGAACTTGAGAGAGTCGGCACCAAGAGGAATGGGGTAACCAGCATTGAAGCTACCAGTCAAGGTGGTAGCGAGGACCATGCAAGTAGAAGGAACACCAGCGACCTGGAAGCCGCCAGGTCCAGCAGGGGTGAAAGTGAGAGTGGCGCCGTTGAGAGATTCGCGGCACATGTCGTAGTTGTACTGAGGAACAGAATCGAGAGGGTCAATTGCGCGGCGCTCGTGAATGCCGCGACGACCGATGAGACCGCCAACGACACCACCGGCGAATTGAGCGCCAGCCTGGAGGACACCGTCGCCGGTGAAACCTTTGCCGTGAAGACCCTTCTTGGCTTCGGCGGAGGAGGCAAGAGCCATGGTGATAGCGATGATGATGGTAGAGAATTGCATCTTGAATGAAGTATTGAGGATGTTTTGGTAAATTGTAGGGTGGATGAAGTAGTGTTTGTGAAGGGTGTTTGAAGAGCTGAGTGGCTTTGGATGCTTTGGTTGTTTGGTTGCTGAGTCGCTTGATGATTTCCTTTTCGCTGGACTTCGAAGAGGTTTATATACCTTCCTGCGTCCGAGTCTCTTACGGAATCTCAGAGACCTCGAGCAAGACCTACCTTCTGTTGTTGCGATCTTCGTCGAAGTGCTACTACGCGAAAGGATGGAATCCACTGTTGGCGTTGGTATCTGAGCCTCGCAATCCGCCTCAGGATGGCCAACATGCTGAATTGAACAGGATTCATCTGAGCAACAATTTGTTGGACGAGTGGGTCGAACATGGGGTGCTAAGTCCGTCACTATCCTCTGAGTTGATCATTGTGATAGTGTAGCAGAAAATAGAATGCTAAGTTCGAATACTGAGGTTGCTGTTGATGAGCGCCGCAGATTTTCTCCGCAGCACGTGGTGGCTGGGTTTCGTTTGTTTCTATTTCTGTTTGAGCTTGCAGCAAAGAGATCCATCCTCCACGGGCATGCATACCGCAAGACACTTACGAAACTTGAGCCTGGGATTTATATCGCAAACAATATGATCAGCGTAAGTAGACGCCAGATAAGTTCGCGCTCCACAGGCTACCAGAGTCGAATGAGCATATTTTATGCTTTGTGCAACGAAAAGTTGTGTATGACACAAAAGTATTATGCAAGCATGATTGATCGCCTGAGGCGCTAAAGCTGAAGGATTCAGTCCGCGACCCAGCAGGAACGAAATGCAATTTATCTGATATTGTCCAGACCAACCAACCAACCAACGCAGCCTAGGCGCCCTGCATGATTGTAGCATCAAGATCTGCGCGATGATGTTTCCTCTAATAACAACTTGAACAGCTATGAGTCGCCAATTCTTGACCGCATTCTCTGCGCCACGGTGTAGGCATGCCAATATGAAACAGGATATCTGATCGCTTCCTGGAGACCATCTTCCTTCCCTCTCCAACATCTTGTTGTTGTCACTTCCCCAACATATCTTCTTGTCGACAACATCATTTGTACGATGAAGTATAGCACGTCGCTACCACTGCTTTCAGTCTTCGCTTCATCTGCTCTGGCCACAGGCCCGCTCGAGTTCTCGCTCAGGAGTGAACCACATTCAGAACTTTCACGTGTCGCTGAACGTGATGTGGACGGGACCTCTGAGTCTGCAGTTCTCACCAACTTTGCCGGTCAATTGGGAATGAAGTACTTTGTCAACTTCACCGTCGGAACGCCAGGTCAACTTCAGACCGCAATTCTTGACACTGGAAGCGCGGATACAATCCTCGTCCCCTCCGACGCTCCATTCTGCAAAGAAAAGGGCGCGAAATGTCTAGGCGGGACTTACAACGCATCGGCCTCATCCACCTTTGAGATGATCACATCTAGTGCCCTAGATGCAAATTATGGCGAGACTGGTACCGATTCTGGTTTTGTCGCAGATCTTGCAACCGATGTGATCCAGGTCGGCGACGTCGTTGTTTCTGGTGCTCACTTTGGTATAGCCGGTCAAGCTGAAGGTAATTTCCTCGGCGACAGCAGTTATGCCGGCATCATGGGTCTTGGTTATTCGGCCATGGAGGCTGTCAAAAAAGGTCAACCGTATTATCCAACTTTTGTCGAGTCGCTTGTCGGAGCTGGAGCCATTGCCTCGCGTGTCTTTAGTCTCTATCTCAATGAAGTGAACAGCTACGGCTCTATCTTATTCGGCGGTGTTGATACCGAGAAGTACACTGGCAATCTTACCACCTTGAACTTGGTGCAAGCGGGAGTGAACGGAAAAATGGTCCAGGCATTCTTCATGTATCTTGATGAGGTCATGATGAAGCGTGGAGATGGCGTGGAGGAGACGATTGTTGCACCCAACGAGATTCAAGAGTTTGTCTATCCGGACTCTGGCGCTTCAGATTGGACAGTGCCTACGGACGTCTACAACAAGGTAGTCAACATGACCGGCGTCACGGTCACAAAGACCAATGCAGTCATGGCCTGCAGCAAGATCTCAAATGAGACATCCTTCACCTTTACGCTCTCCGGCAACGGAACCAACACAGCCAAACTGGATATTCCCCTTTCCTCCTTCTTTGTACCTGCAGCCAAAACTGATGGGTCTATCGCAAAAATCGGGGGTGAGGATGCTTGTCTAATGATGATCAAGCCAGCTGCTTCAGGGTCGAAGTTCTACCTCCTCGGTGATCCCATCATTCGTGCAGGCTACTGGGTGTACGACCTGGACAACGGACAAGTCTCAATCGCTCAAGCACGTCTTTCAGCCACCAATTCGAATATCGTCGCTGTAGAAGCTGGTCCTCATGGTATTCTGAATGCGACAAATCAACCTGCTGAGCTTAGTACCAATCAGACTCAGCGTGTTGCTGGTACTGCTACTGCATCAGTCAGCTACTCATTGTATACTGCTACCAATGCCGTTGGACAGACTTCCGGTCCGCAGTCTACCGATATCAGCAGTGGAGCTATCAGTCTGATGTCTGGCATACCCGCTGAAGGTATCGTGTTTTTGACTGGCGCTCTTTTACTATCCGTCGTATTCGGCGCCTTCATACTCTAACCACACCCACTATAGATCCCCATCAGTAGATAACCCAAGTCTCTTGAAATGTTAGACATGTGTCCACTTAAGAGGCAAGCTTTAACCGTGCCTTCTTGATCTTGTAACACGAAGTCGTTCGCACTTGCATTGTGCAATCCTGACGAAGATCCGGAGTCGCTCCTTGTACACAAAAGATCTTTAGTCGGTCGCATTGTTGTCCAGCGAGCGGCTGTCTCGTTCCACGCCAAGCCCTGGTGTAGATGCCCATTCCCGCGCTGCACAATCATGCGTCCCCCCCTAATTTATATAGTCTCCAAAGTGTTGAGTGTTGTCTGATGCAATCTGAAGACCATTCGAAAGATGTTTATGGATAGACTACGGACAACAAATTGACCACGTTTCGGCGGTGGTTTTACCTGGGCAGGAAGTCGTCAGCTCCATCGGTGCACAAAAACAAATGGACAGATTACGCTACCCAATATCTCGACTATGAGCTGCAGATTCTGACGATATCAGATAGCTAAACTACAAATAATGAACGACTGTACCTAAGAACGACCCAAGATGCGCAGTCGTGATAGAAAGTCATTTTCATGGAGCATCTTGTCGTTGTCGAGGGAAGCACCCTGGCGCGAGCGATACTCTTCCCAAATCGCACAAGAATGTTCAGCCCACGAAAGATGGTCGTAAGCTTTACCGTGTGCTACATACAGTACGTAACATTTGTAGCTCCCTCAAGCCACGACGACTTCTCGAACCTCCGTGATATATACCGGCACCTCACCCTGCAAGAAGCTGTTACTGCAGGATAACAAAGTCTCTCACATCTCTACGTTGTTCTGAATCGTCGTAGAATGGAGAGAGTTAGGACAAAGAGGCAAAAGTGAGTGTTGCTTAATGACAAGGATCCAGCCTCGATTCAATTTCATCCAATCGTTCCCCTGTTCTACCTAAACCAAACCCACCACTGTCTCAACCCTCTAAGCCCCCCTGTAGATTCCCCTCCCTAATCTCATTCAAACTCTTGGTGAGTCTATCCAATTTGATAGGTTTAGTCAAGAACAAATCAATCCCAGAGACAAACGCTTCTTCTTGAGCTTCCGCGCTCCCCAAGCCTGTCAATGCAATGATGGTCGCAGGTGTGACATCTTGACTGCGTTCAAAAGCGCGGATCTGGCGTGTGGCTTCAAAGCCATCCATGACTGGCATGGAGATATCCATGAGTACGACTTCTGGTTTGGGCGTTGTGGGAGCGTTGCCTAGAGCTGCTGCTTTGTAGGCTTCGAAAGCTTCGAGACCATTTGTTGCTGTGAGTTTGGCGTGGCCATGCTTTTTGGCATAGGCTGTGATTAGACGGAGATTTACGGCCTATGGATTATGTCAGTCTGGTGCCTATTTCTTTGTGTTTAGTGTCGCTTACATTGTCATCTACGAGCAGTAGCGTCGGTTTGGACGGATCAACGTTGGTTCCTGTTGTAGTCTTGACCTGCGTCGTTTTCGTCGTGACAGTCGTCACAGTCGTCTGCTGCTCGAAACCCGCTATTGGTGAGTCTTTAGGTAGCGCCGGAGGTTTGTCGTCCTGAGCCTCTTCCTTGAAAAACTTTTGATCGTTGGGTCGCGGCGTTGTCATATTGGGGTCTTCGGATTGACGTCTAGTTGGGAAGGGATATCCGGGGTCGGATGGCTTCTGTAACGACGTACCTGGAGGCGTCGGAGTGTTCTCTGACCATTGGTCGTCTTGAGGCGTGTCACTGAGACACCTTCTGATGGCGGCAGCGAGCTTGCGTGGACCACAAGGTTGTGCCACGTATTCGATGTGACCGTGCACCAGCTGATTCAGTGCAGACTCCTTCAGATCGCGGCGTGACCGGCAATTTCTGCAAATGACCAAAAGAGGTTTCGTCCGTAGTTGTTGTGTCATATCGGTACCAGCGTGCGGTGTTCTTATCAAGGATGGTTGTAGCAGTCTCAGAAGCTCCGGAACATCTTCTTCTATGACCATCGCTAGATCGAAGGAGCTCGGCGAGGACCAGCTCGAGGGTGATAACATGACGTTGAGCTGTCGACATGTTTTCCGTAAGGTCTCTATTTGGAAATCACGACCGGCCATGATCGTCTTCTCTCGATATTGCTCAGTAGGGGCAAAGCCCAGACATTGCATGGAAATCATGTTTGGTCCAGAGGATAGAGTTCGGCTGTGAATACGCTGAGCGTCTCCAGCTCCCCTGACGTCGAGGGGCATAGTGACTGCAACGGTCGTGCCAACATCCTTTTTACTCTGGACGTCGATGTGTCCTCCAAGATTCTTGACAATCTTAGCGACCATCGACATACCTAAGCCAGTGCCCTCCGAAAGATCGTCTTCTTGAGCAAACGCACGGAAAAGTTGACTTGTCAAGAACTCCTTCGAGATACCTTTGCCGCTGTCCGTGATTGTCAGGCGCACACGTGAACGCCTCTGCCTTTCCGTTGGCGGTATCAGCTTCAAGGCCGCGACAATATAACCTCTCTCAGTGTACTTGAGAGCGTTGTTTATGATATTGATGCACAATCGTTTCCAGGCCCCTACCGCAATGCTGCAATTCAAAGACAAAGCACTGGGGTCAATGTCGGTGATCACTGTGACTTTGCGTTGGTTGAGTGTCTGTCCGTCTTTGGAGCAGCAGAACGAGTAGACTGCAGTGTCAATGACCTCCTCCGTCAGTTCATCAAGCAAGACGTTCGTTTTTTCCACGACCATGCCACCGAGCGTTTCAGTCCTGCTGAGACCGGCAGAGCGATTACGGTTCCTTTGATCAACGCTAGTCTGTAGCTGTTTCCTGTTGTGTTTGGAAACCGAGTTGACCTTAGAAAAATCGAGGAGATGGTCCACAACATCAAGTAATGTCTGCCCGCACACTTGAATCTGACCAATCATATCTGAGGCCTCATGGTCGTGAATCATATCAGAAACAAACTCAGCTGTTCCAAGAATGCCGTGGAGCGGACTGCGAAGCTCATGGCTGATGCTTGATAAGAAGTCGGATTTGACTTTGTGTGACATCTCCATGTCTAGTCTTCCAATCTTTGCCGTGATGACATCGCAGAATGCCTTCAGATAGCACATTTCGGACTCGAGAGAGAATACTCGGATGGGAGAGTTTGAGTAGACAATACAGCCGGCGTCCCACCGATCTCTCGACATATTCCAAAGTCCAAGCAGCATCAAACTCCTCGCTTCGGGGAACAATGCCCCTAATTTTCTGCCCAGCGCAGACCTGGTTGAGCGCTTCCGTCTCTGGAAGGAATCCTTATTTCCACGAACGTTGATAGGGGTCATGGAGAAGACTTGGGTGTCGACGAAACCACTGCCGTCGGATGTATGCGTATCGGACGTGTAATCGCCCTCTGCCCCATACAGAAAGACCTTTCCGTGTTTATGACATCTCAGCAGAGATTGTAATAGTTTCTTGGGAACCTCTGCATGGGGCGGGGTGAAGCTGGCAGGTACCAGCCCGTAAGAAGCCCCGAAGACCGAGCAAGGCTTTGAAACGTCTTCCTGGTTATTTGGTTTGTCCAGTGTATCTGTAGCACTACCAGCGCCTTCTGTATCGCTTGTGAAAAGATCCGGCTCACGTCCTGGTTTCGCAACATCGATGGCCTCATCTGCTAGTTCACCAAAATTCGACATGGAAGCATCCAGGAACAGAACACCGTCCGCGCCTACTGCAGTGCGAATGAAGTCCGCGGCGGATTGCATTGCGTTGCTTGCGATCTGATCTCGCAGCTTGAGTGGGTCCTCCTCTTTCTTTGTAGCTAAGCCTGCGTTTGACTTCGTACTGTCTCTACGAGACATGGGCGGACGCACAGTCTCTGATGGTATTGGCGGCGTGTTGTTGGATTCAGCAACGAGTGAGTTCAAAGTACGACCAGTCGTCAGCAGAGCGTTTTCGTCCTCTAATTTGTGCTGAAGGGTCAATTGCTCCATATCGTGTTCCGTCAACTCCGTAAGGTCTGCATTGGCAAGTTCGCTGGCTTGCGCGATAGCCTCTAAGGTTTCAGATGAAGCGGTGGGAGGTGTTCTCGCTCGCTCATCTCGGACGCCTGGCTCATTCTCCATGAATGAGTTGAGAGCCTTCACCATCAGTGTACCTCGGCGTTGTTCTGCTCGCGCCTTCAGCATAGCCAGATGCTCCATAACCAGGGAACCCATCTCTTGTACGAAGCGCACATCCTTTGTTTCGAGTCCGTCTCGAGGTTTGTCATCCAGAATACTGTTGCAGTCTCGAGTCAGCTTCTAATCAACACCATGCTGAATCATGACGATTGTCAGAAGTGTGTTTAACGCTCACCACTGCTCTAGAATTAGTCAGGAACTCAAGACTTGTAGAGGCGAGGCAACGTACAAAAGCACCGATATTGAAGCCCTTAGCTGTCGTTATGGGCACACCAGCATAGAATCGAGCCTTTATGCCACCAGCAACATAAGGCTGATTGGAGAAGCGAACATCTTCCAATAGATCATTGACGATATGGATTTTTGCTCCAGTTTGGTCCTGAGCATTATTTCCAAGGTTGTTCGGTAAGTTGACGGTATGCTCGCAGACGGTAGAGCCTCGAGGTATCTTGGTCATACCTAGCCAAAGGCCATCTCCGGGGTCGTGAATACCATCGTCCTCGAACGACAGGGTCTGTGTGGCTTCGCCAAGGATATATGCATGTTGACTGTCGAAGCAAAAGATCATAGCCCGCCTAGCCTTCAAACGTAGAGCAGCGAGTTGGCAAAACGCTGTCAACGCTTTGTCCGTGGATGAGGTCGGTGTGTGTTCCTCGTCGGTCTCGGAAGAGTTGAGGTCGGTCCATATGGCATCGGGTCCGGCGAGTATGCGAAGCGGCTCATAGTAGCTAAAAGGCACTTAACTTTGACATCAAGCGAGCCAGTGGGATTTGGGTTCTGTCAAACCTGTAGAACTCGTGCTCGCGTTTTCTCTCGTAACGTGCTCGGTCTTGTGGGCTCGTAGCCTCGACATCGACTGTAGTAGACATGGCAATCGACTCCGGAAAACTACCCCATGAGTCGTTCGACTGATGTATACAAGAGACGATTCAAGACCCTAGAAAGAGAGAAACCAATCTATCTGCCAAGCTGTTTCGTGACCGCAAGCGTGTGTTGATGGCTCATGCATGTCCCAGATTGCGCTTATCAAGCTGTCAATAGATCAGACCCTGATGGCGATTGCCGGAAAACAGTCTTCAGCTATGGTCCCTTGCGGTGTGCATACGCGATGGAAGCCATGTGAAATGACGATTCGGCAATTGACGCTGCGAATAGGCTGGCAAATTCGACATGCTCCACATCGTCGGAATAGGTACCGCTTGGTCATAGAGTCCGCGTCAGTATAAGCGATGGCCTAAAAGTCCAGCCTGCTGGCCCATTCGCTGTTGAAAAAACATCCCATGCAGAAAACACTGGAACCAAGTTTTATCCCGAGGATCGCCGAAACAGTTGGTGTCGTCAGGCTGTGCGAATGTAAGTCGCCCATCTTGACATCGAAGTTTGTTGTGGTCGATTGACCCCGATGCTCGGGTGCACTTGCCCCAAACCGTTTCCCACGTAATGAGGCTCGTGTCAACGCTCAGGGGGCCTGATACAGCACTGTGCCTTGTTTTTCCACCAAGCTAGCGGCTGCAGTTTGCTGCGACTAGAATGCGACACTCACAAGTTGGTCTTGGTCGGGTGTTGGTGAAGGCCTTGAAGGGAAATAGTAAATGACGATCGGCGGAGGAATTCACTCCGGCAATCGCGTGTTAAGCGGCAAATCGTGCAGAAGGAAAAACACGGGAATAACGTATTTGACTTAGAAAGTAGTTGGAACGATAGCTGCCATGTGACAGGAGACAAATAGGCAAGATAAACAGCGCGTATATGCAGGAAGAAGGTCAAATTGCAGTCCCATATGTCCAGTCTAACGCCCTTCGTAAAGCATGCAAAGTGAGAAGATATGCAATGAGATCACAAGCGGCTCTCGAGGCCATCCCACTGTCTCTCACCAGGCCAGTGGTCATCAGGCCAGACCTGACGCATGGCTTCCCATATGTGACCAACGTATACGATCTCGAGGCCTGATAGCACTTCTTCAGGCAAGTCCCTAGTGTCTTTCCTGTTGGCATTTGGCAACAAGACCTTCTTGACACCGGCGCGATGTGCGCCGATCAGCTTCTCCTTGATGCCGCCGACCGGAAGGACTTTTCCGCGTAGACTGAACTCGCCGGTCATTGCAAGAGTAGGCGGTACAGACTTGCCACTAAATAGACTGACAAGGGCAATTGTGTGTGCTAGACCTGCACTGGGTCCGTCCTTGGGGATAGCACCGCTTGGGCAGTGTACGTGAATACTGCGACTCTTCATGATATCCTCGGTGGGATCATGTGTCAGTGCCAACTCGAAAGCATGGGCTTTGACCCATGTCAAGGCAACCTCGACACTCTCTTTCAGGACATCTCCAAGCTTTCCAGTGAGTTGTACGCGGCCAGAGCCAGGCATGTCAGCCACTTCGATAAAGAGTATACTGCCTTGGTTACCAGAGCTATAGGCCACGAGACCAGTGACTATACCCGGCCGTGACGTGGTAGCCGCAATTTCCTCTTCGAAGCGTTCTATGCCCAGTATCTCTTCGAGATCTTCCATTCGCACAGTTGGGGAGTAAGACGTAGAGCTAGCATCGGATGCTTCGGCGTACGCTACCGCTTTGCTACGACAGACTGAGCCGATCTCACGCTCTAGATTACGGACACCTGCTTCGCGTGTGTAGGAGGTAATGATCTTGTCAAGCACATCCTCAGCAATGGCAACCTGATCATGGTTAAGACCGTTGGTGGTAATCTGCTTCGGGATTAGATGGCGATTGGCGATGTGACGCTTCTCAACACTCGTATAGCCAGCCAGCTGAATGGTCTCCATTCTGTCAAGCAATGGCGCAGGAATCGTGTCCAGAGAATTGGCTGTGGCAATGAACAGGACCTTGCTCAGATCGATGGGGATATTGACATAGTGATCGGTGAAAGTGTTGTTCTGCTCAGGATCCAAGACTTCCAACATGGCAGCAGAAGGATCGCCGTGGTGACTCGATGTACCAATCTTGTCGATTTCATCCAGCAAGAAGACAGGATTCGAGACGCCTACCTTCTTGAGACCACTAACAATCAGACCAGGCATTGCCGCAACGTACGTACGACGGTGCCCGCGAATCTCGGCTTCGTCACGGACGCCTCCCAAGCTGATCCTGTGGAACTTCCGACCTAGCGCAGTAGCAACTGATTTGGCTAAACTGGTCTTGCCCACACCTGGTGGTCCCACCAGAAGCAAAATGGGTGATTTGTCAACCATGCGCTTCTTGTCTAGAATTTTGGCCTCCTCAGGCGTCTGTTCGGGCTTCGTCTCGGGGTTCTCAGCATTCTCGACTTTGCTGGAGGCATTCGCTTCCTCGGTGATCTTGTCGATCTGAGACTGGAGGTTGGCATTGACCTGCTGCTTCAACTTCAGTACAGCCAGATATTCGAGTAGTCGCTTCTTAATCTTGTCAAGACCGTAATGATCATCGTCTAGTTGTTTGCGAGCTCGTGATAAAGTTGCGGGATCGAGCTTGTCTTCGGTGAACTTGGTCCAGGGGATTTCAGAGAGATTCTCGAGATAGGTCCTGCAGACCTGGTAGTCGGCTTGTGCAGGGTTAATCTTGGAAAGTCTCTTGAGTTCGCGGTCAGCAACCTTGGAGGCCTCAGGAGACAGCTTGGCCTCATCGAGACGTTTCTTCAACTCGTCAATCTCATTGGGCTCTTCTTCTTCGTCGGGTTTGCCGAGACCAAGGGGTGAATTAGATGCACTGCCAGCCAGACCGCCACCAAATCGCTTGAGTAGCTGCTGTCGGCGTATACGCGCAGCTTGTTCCGAATCCACGTCACTATCGGGAACAGATGACTTGATTGACATGATGCGGTTGTTGCCTTGTATAGTCGAGACATTTCTCTGCAGCAAGTCAACAGCACGCTCGAGACGAAGCTTGAGCGGGAGGGCGGAGATGATGCGTAGCTTGTCCTCCTGAGAGCACTCGATGATGTTTGTCATGAAATCAGCAAGGACGCCAGCCTCTTGCAAATCTTTCCTGACGATGAATAGTTCAAGACGGCGAGCGAGGAGTGGCGACAATGAGGTGGGTGGGGCACGTGGTAATAGGGAGGAGAGCCTGATGAGGGCGAGCAGTTCTCTCGAAAGCTGCTTGAGCTCAGCAAAGAGTGCTCTGACCTCCTTATCTGATTCGTCGACACGTTCATCTGTATGGACCGAGACGTCTGCTTCAAAGTAGGGGGTGTCTCGGACGAAGCTGTTGATCTGGAAGCGGCTCACGCCCTCTACGACCAAGGACAGTTCGCCACGTCTCTTTCCCTGGACACCAGAAACCTTTGCGAGAGTACCGACGGAGAATAGCTGGTCCTGGGTAGCCTGAGCGGGGTTGATGCCGGCAATGGGGCGTCTATTGTTGTCTTTGCCATCGTCGAGCAGCTTTTGACCGTCAGAGCTAAGATAGGGAGACTTTACAGGCAGACAGCCGACGCTGATCGAGGTAGGATCAGGATTGGGAGTGGCAGCTTTGCTGTAGATGTTTGCAAGAATGGCGGCGATATCGCCACGACCTTGGAGTGGAATGCGGAGAGTCAAGCCTGGCAAGAGGACGGAACCCTCTGCCAGGGGAATTATCGGGAGTGTTGTAGTCTTGGGTGTTGCCATGGTTGTGAGCCAGCAAAATGGCTGGGTATAGAAGTCACTCGCTGCACGAATATAGGGGAGATGAGTGATAGGTAATCAGAAGTCGAATGTGTTGATAAGGTGGTCTCGCGAGTTGCACATGTCATCGATTGGTTAATGCGGAGAGAACGGGCCGAGGTCTTTGTTTAACGCCGACCCAAGGGAGTTAAGCAGTCTTGGCGGCGATTTGTGAAACTGTGAAACCATCGACTTTTCGATGCTGACGCCGTCGGAGCCTTCGCCTCGTGTGAGTATTTCTCGACACACGACCAACACCAATGTCTTTGAGCGCCTGTGTACGCCGTTCACTGGGCACTCGTGGTCTGCGATGCTTTGTTGCGCCATCCTTCGCCGCAGCCACTCGACCAGCTGCATTGGCCTTCCGCCCGTTCTCCATCACCACAAAGTTCGCCCAAGAGCAGGCAGAAAAGCCCGAGACTGATGCGCCCGACGCTGCAATTGAAGCTACGGAATCTGTCGAAGTCGCCGAAGATGAGGCGGTAGCTCAGTCAACAGAAGTAGAATCAGTCCCCTGGTACCTTCAGGTCGACACGCCCACGCCACAACAAGAGCATCCTTTCGCCGAACGCCAGCGCCTGCCCGAACTGCCCGAGTCTCCGCCAGCCCTTCTGCAGCCAATTCTCGAGCATGTCTCGGTCGAACTCGGCTTAGACCATCTTTCCCTTATCGATCTGCGCGAACTCGACCCCCCTCCTGCCCTTGGTG
This sequence comes from Aureobasidium subglaciale EXF-2481, assembly GCF_000721755.1. Lineage (NCBI taxonomy): Eukaryota > Fungi > Ascomycota > Dothideomycetes > Dothideales > Saccotheciaceae > Aureobasidium > Aureobasidium subglaciale. Next base: position 269,238 of record NW_013566995.1, read on the forward strand.
CCAATCTTCTCATGGTCATTGGAACCGCTCGCTCGGAAAAGCACTTGCATGTTTCGGCCGATAGACTCTGCCGCTGGTTACGTACTGAGCACCGTCTGACTCCTTATGCAGACGGTCTCCTCGGTCGCAACGAGCTCAAGCTCAAGCTGAGACGCAAGGCCAAGAGGACTCGTCTGCTGAGCGCTGTCGGTGCAAAAGAGACTGCCAGTCAAGACATTGACGACGGCATCAGAACAGGCTGGGTCTGTGTCAACGTTGGCAAAGTTGAAGGCGGTGCCCTCCAAATGCAGCAAGAGCCAGAAAACTTTGTTGGTTTCGGTGGTCAGTCGTCCGGCTCTAGAATTGTCGTTCAGATGATGACCGATGAGAAGAGAGGCCAGATCGATCTCGAGACCCTGTGGAGTGGTATCCTCAGAAGATCCATAAAGGCAAAGTCTGACAAGGACCAAGATGTCGATGATGCAGAGACACGCGTCCGTAAAGGCTTGCTGCTTGAGGAGTCTCAAGACTCGCCTGGTTCTTACCGCTACCGTCCCCATGCTGCTGACTACCCAAGTGGACAACAAGCACGAGCATTCCACTCCTCTGCTAAACAATCAACACAACAAGGTGCGCAAAACTCAACACTCTCACAACTCAACCCTCAATCTGACAGAATTTCTCAAAGTGCCATCATCCTGAACCACATGGTCGATCATGTCCAGTCTATGAGCCCTTCCGAAGCTCTCAAAGCACTCGGTCGTGATAGCAAAGATCAAGAGTCGACTCCCATGCTGCGCGCTTTCTACACTGCTATGCCTAGATTTCCCGAAACCATGCATTGGCATGCGCACGTATCGCTCGATTGCCATGCAGTACGACTGGGCCATGCTGGTTACACTCACACATGCCTGATCCAAGACTTGGAGAGCATGCGTATTGCCTCTCTCATCCCAGACGAAAGAACATATCTAGCAGTGCTCGAGGCTATCCTGCTGCCATATGCCGAGGATGCGCCTCCGACACGAGCAGTCGTCATATCTCGCACCACAATTCGACGAGCCCTTGCCGTTTTGGACCGTATGTCTGAAGACGGCATTGATCCTGTGAGCAATTCGGTCTGCACGATTTTACATCGTGCAACTTCCACGGCCCCAGCTATCACTCAAGACTCGATAACAAACACAACGAGTCAATCTACATCAACATATCAACAGCCATTTGCGCTGAATCAACTCATCTCCGCTCTATCTGTTTATGCTCTCCGCGCCACTGCTCAAGATTCTCCATGGTCCGAATTCTGGGAACTTTGGCGTTCTTACCCTCGTCGTATGTCACCACGCTCTAGTGACATGTATGTGACCATGTTTGACAAGGTCGCCGAGAGAAACAGTCAGAAGGATGCGATGGATGCCTTGAGACAATGTGTACCTGAAATGTTGCGCGAACAGCCAGCAGTCAAGCTGGGAGGTCAAGTGACTGATGCTGTTATGCGATGTCTAGATATCGCAGAGCCTCGAGCTGAGAAACTAGCTAGGGAAGGTAATCGTGGTGAATGGGCTACTCTGTGGCTAAAGTGTGCAAAGTCTCTGGAACTGGGTTGAGTGTAGGGCCCACGACTGACGATTTCAACGACTTTTTTCTTTCTAGCATTATATCCATCTTGTATCAATACTTCTGTCTTCGCTCTCGCATGTGTATTCCCACACTCCCGATCAATGAAGCCGAAACCGGGCACTCGGAGAGGTGCGTCAGACCGGGCGAGAATCAATCTGGAGATGTGGAGAAATCGATTTGATTCCCCACCACGAAAGCGCTCCCAAAAGAGGGTCCCACTTTGCCGTGCGACGTAAACGGTTTCGCGTCGACGTAGACTTTATACCGCGCGGACATGCCGTCAAGAATAACCGTGGGACGGTTATGGGGCGCGGCTTTTGAGAAATGCGAGAAATACAAAAGTAATTCAGTTGGCTTCTTGGTGTGAGGTGTTTCTCACTCTTCTCACACTACTTGAGTACTGCTTCATTCTGTTGCACTCTAGACAACAGGCTTCTACTTGGGATAAACCTCTATACAGCTGAGCTATATTGATCTGACTGTGTGGTTGACTACTGTCAAAGACGTCAAGATGTCAAACAACGTCAAGGACATGCACATCTGCATTGCCGGCTCAGGTGCGTCTTCCCCCCTCATCTTCATAATGCCCTCTTCTAACAACCACCCCAGGCATGGGCGGCCTTGCATGCGCCCTCTCCCTAGCCCGTCAAGGCTTCACCAAAATCTCCGTCTACGAATACGCCTCCTCCCTCGGTTTTGTCGGCGCCGGTATCCAACTTGCACCAAACATGGCACGCATCCTCGACCGCCTAAACGTCTGGTCACCCATCCAAGCCGAAGCTGTAGACCTCAAGGACACTTCCATCCGTCAAGGCTCTTCAGATGCCGAACTCGCGAATGTAAAGCTGGACTATGTGAAACAGACTTATGGATACCCGCACATGGTTGGCCATCGCTCTTCTCTGGCTGGGGAAATGTACAAAGGCTGTAAAGAAGAGGAAGCGAGTATAAAGTTCTACTTTTCGCATGCTGTGCAGAAAGTCGATGCTTGGACGCCGAAAGTCAGTTTTCAAGTCAAGCCGAGGGATGCAGAGGCTTTTGATGTAGAATGCGACATTCTTCTCGCTGCTGATGGTGTAAAATCAAACATTCGCGATCAAATGCTGGAGCTTTTGAATATCGACGCCAAAGTCGTGGATTCGGGACAAGCAGCTTATCGCATCATGCTAAAGAGAGAAGACATGGAACACGACCCCGAGTTGCTCGAACTCATCGACTGCGAGAGAGCAACACGCTGGATTGGAGAACGCAGACACATCATCGCCTACCCAGTCTCCAACAATACAATCTACAACCTCAGCACCGCACAACCAGATGCAAACTTTGCAGCAGCACCTTCAGCCACTTACACGACAAAGGGAAGCAAAAAGGAAATGTTGGAGGTGTACTCTGATTTCTGCCCCAAAGTGCAAAAGATGCTTAATATGGTGCCGGAAGGCGAGGTTTGTGAGTGGAAGTTGAGGGTACATGCTCCTCTGCCTACATGGGTGCATGGGAATATGGCGTTGGTGGGTGATGCTTGTCACCCTACGCTTCCTCACCTCGCACAAGGAGCCGCTCAAGCGATCGAGGACGGTGCAGTGCTAGGTGTTGTGTTGAGCAAACTCCCTGATACGAGTGCGGAGAGCATCAACAAGGCACTCAAAGTTTACCAGGAACTGAGGAAAGCGAGAGCGGAGGGCTTAGTGGCTTTGGCTGCGGCGAATGGAAGAGAGATGCATCTTGGTGACGGTGCTGCCAAAGAGGCGAGGGATGCGGCATTCAAGGCAATCAGGGAGGGGAGAGAGGGTGCCAAGGTGCCGGATAGATGGGCCGATGCTGATGTGCAGAAGATGATCTACGGCTATGACTGTTGGTCGGATGCTGAGGTGCAGTTTGATGCTCTATTTGCCGCTGCTTGAGGAATTTAGTATACGTTCGTAGGCATGCAAATAGCACGATACTGCAAGACATGTCACTGCAGTTTAATAAAGGTAGTGCACCGACATCAGTGTAAGTTGAGATTGTGAAAGTGGACATGAAATTAGATTCGATTATCCGGATCGCCTGTACTCTCCAAGGGGAATCGGTGGTGCCTCGGATACGCTCAGTCTATGCAGTCTTGACATCCGTGTGGGTCTCAGGTCGTCGTCTCTGGATCGTGGAATAGAGGAGCGGATAGTGTGAAGCGGGCCGAGTAGTCTATGCACCACCTTCGCGCTTTGCGTACTCGTCCTCCATGGCCTCGCGGTACTTCTTGTCTGCATCAGACTCCTCGGTCACGTCTTCGACCTCGTTCTCTTGGAGACGACGCTGGTTGGTTGACTGTTGAGGCATGCCCAGCTGCTCGCGACCCTGGCTGTCGTAGTGTCTTGTCTCTTCTATCGTGGGGCCACCAAGGTTTTGCTGGGTAGTGCGGACAGAGGTGCCATCATGGTTTGTGTGCGAGACGGTGGAACGGGTAGCGCCTGTTGTCTGGCCGTCGTTGGAGCTGCTGCTGGAGCTGAAGGTGTACGAGCTATTGGTGAAGGTGCTAGAATTGCTGGACATGGTGGCGAGATGATTGTGTAGAGATGAGTAGGATGTTGAGTAGGACAGGATGGGAGAAGAAGTCAAGTGGTGGTCAGACTTGACCCAGGTTCACAAATGCAAGGAACTGCGACAGCGACAGCGACAGCGACCCCACTTCCCACTTCGACAGCCGCACGTCAGCCAAGCCCAGCGGTCGATCTAATCGCGGATAGATCCTTCCTCTCTCGACAGCCGTGCGTCAGTGTCGAACTGAAGCCTCTCATGTCCAACTTGGTACTTGGTCCTTTGCAGCTCGACACGATCACTCGAAGCCCAAGATGGGGCGCTTCTTTCCCTTGTACATTGCACGGTCCGATGGTATGCTGGAGACAGCTACCAAGCACGGTGCCAGGATTGCAAAAGAGGCCAACAAACCCACGCCCAAGCAGTTGGACGACAAGCCAAAGTCCGATGGCGTCAAGGACTACTACCGCGAGGTCGCCATCGACGAGTCGAAGCATATGGACTGGAGGAGGAAGCTTGCTGCCATGCTCGCACGCGATCTGAATCTCGATCTAGGTACGTTCGTGCAATGCGACACGGAACTTGCACGAAGCTGACCACTCGAGCAGAGAAGGGATATATCCTGGCCCACTTCCCCGAAAACTATCGCCTGTTCGAGCACGTCAAGACGGCAAAGAAAGGAGAGGGAGAAGCAAAGACAAAGACGCACGCTGGTGGAGGCAACGAACGTCAGGATGCCTACCTGTACGGTCATCCTCTCGGTCGCAAGAAGCGCTTCAGGAGTCCTGGCGACTTCTACCCACATCTGCTATGGCTGGCTACTGACCCGGAAGGCGACTCGGACAACTGTGGTTGCAAGATCTGCTGTCCCGAAGAGATGGACGCTTCCCTGAGAGACCAGACGGTGCAGCCAGTCATTGCTCGTCGTCCCAGCACACAAACACGACCTTCAAACACTCCGACACCGGGTCCGCAGACTGCCGCCTCCGCCGTTCCTCCTTCTCGTATCGCTGCTACCCCCGTACAACGGCAACCTCCGCCTACCGCCGCTACACAGCCCGCTCCCCGTCCCGTGGCCAAGCCCATGGACTATGAAATCGATCGCCAATACGCTCTCTTCCTGTTCCGTCAAGGAGAAATGGTCTGGTTTGACAAGAGCGGCGCATGGGGCTTGGGTGTCATTACCGAAAGATCAAAGGTCGGCCACGACTCAAACTACAGGGTGCAGCCTCTCTCATATCCCGAGCACTACACCCAGTCCGTGAACATCACCAGAGACGTCGACCTCCGCCCATGGCTAGCGTGGAGTGTACCCCCGTATACACACGATGCTCTGAACAAGATCAATCACTCTCTGCACTACACCACCTTCGACTTCAAAGCCCTGGCTACCGGCAAGTTTGGCGATGGTACTGTCGAGATTGATGCTAGTATCATGGCTGCAAAGGCCATTGACGCCACCTACACCCCTTTCAACCCCGAATCCCGCTCAGAAACACAATCGTACATTGAAGTACGATGGAGTGGCATATACTTGGGAGCTGAGAAAATCTGGTTGAACGAACCTGTTCGTCTAATGCTTCCCATGGGACAAGCGGCAACCAGAGTCCTGGTCGTACGGGCAATCGTCGAACGCACTCAAAAATCCGCACGACAAACATATTCCACAATCTCCTTTATTGGAGACGTCTATATCATGCTACCTGTAGAGTCTGTAACCATGGACCGCGCTCCCAACGGCCTAGTCGCAGGTTCCGACACCGTAAACGTACCCCTCCGCATGCTCGAAGACATTCGTCGAAGAAACATCTACACCATCCAAGCCAAAGGCACCGCATTCCACTGGAAGCTCCTCGAACGCAATAAAGCAGTGGATATGAAAGATGTAAGGGGTAGATGGTATGAATCCACCCTCTTCCTGCCTATCCTTTTGCCAAAGCAAGCAGAAGACTACGAAAGACAAGCACGTCAAGGCGTCATTACAGAAGTTTTAGGCATGATGAATGGACATGGCGATTGCAACAATGACAAAGAAGGTAGACGTCTCATCCCAGACGCACGGGCTTCTCATCGTGAACAAGCGTTTGGAAAAGCTGTGCCAGAGCGCATTGTAGTGGTGGAAGGTGTCAAGGCTGCTGCTCCTGCGCTTGCACCACAACAAGCAAGAGGGCAAGTGACATCGAACTATCAGGGTAGCAATGGTCATGTTGGTCTTGATGTTGCGGGTGCGAGTAACGGTGCAGGAGCTTCTGTTCCAGCTACGAATCATACTCAACCACAACAACAGCAACAACAGCAACAACAACAACAGCAGCAGCAGCAGATGACGGGAGATCAAACAACTGGCTTTGAAGAATTCATGGATCTTGATGGTCTTGGTGGAGATGTCATGGGTGCATTTGATCAAACTTATTGATTCCCATTTTCTGTCCTTCCTTCCTCTTCTGCTTTCTCTCCTGTCATGGATCATGGATCATGGCGTTCTGGTTGGGGTTGATGCAAAAGAGCTTCAATGTTGCTTGTGGGGTGTTTTTGGTGTTTTCATTTCTAACTGTTTCGGGACGGGGTTTTTTTTTCTCTTCTTCTTGCTTTTGCTCTGAAAGAGTGGCCTTTTCTGCATTGATGTGCATTGTTAAGGTGTTGTGGTGTAGTGGTATGGTACTCTGTAGTTCTGGCTGTTTGCTTCGTTCTTTACTATTGAGAGATTGGTTGCTTTATGAGTTTTGCTTTTTGAACGCTTTTTTTTTTTTCTTACAATGGTTTTACATGGCCATTTTTTCATACTTGAGTTTAGTGACTGATGATCAAAGGATTACTGTTTCTATCGTTGGTTTTGATATGTGTGGAGATGTCATGTAGACTGTAAAATACGTTTTGCTTTGCTCTAACTTTTGACTCTGTAAAACGTTTCAAGGTTTTTTTTTCTGGCACTACTTCCCTACTATTCACTCCATACCTTGTCTTCATAGGGTCAGTCAAGCAAGATATCTTGCAAGTCAGAGGGCGGTTCTCGCGACTATTTTGATATCAATGGATGTGGCTTTTCTGTTATTACCTGCAGCATGCGCCTTTTGCTCTTACTGTTTGGTGCGACCTATTTTGACTCTTGGGACTTGTAGTGTCCCGGGCTTTCAGGTTCCGTTTGTGGTTTGGAACGTCTGTCATGGTGGCTTTTCTCACGACTAGGTCATGGTGTGTTGGATGGTGTTGGCTGTCTAGGCACTGTGGTGAGAGCGTGTTTGATGTTTGCAGTCTCTTTGTGGTCTATCTTTGTAATGTAGCGGTGCTCAGCGCTTGGGAGACGACTTGTTGGAGTTACTGTGTTGGCTTTTGAGGTTCGAGACGACCATGAGTAATGCCGCTTTTGCCTTCTCATGCTCTGCTCTCGCAGCGAGACTTGCGATGGCTGTTTGACCTTGCCGTGAGAGGTGCTGATTCCAACCGTTAGTCGCTTATTTGCTGATCATACCTTGTACCTTTTGCGAATGTTGATACAGTAGTGTTCACCGGTCTGAACCGAGCTATGTTGTAGTGACCGTGATGGTTTTGGCGGCTCGAGGCAACGTGGTGGCTTTCTTGCTCTCGGCACGACATAGAGAAGCCTTTCTCACCTTGAGTCTCAAAGGTTCAAAGTGATCCTGTGATGGCGTTCTCGCTTCCCAGTCATGCATCAATCTATGGTGTTGGCCGTTTGACCATGGCATACATGTCGTGCTGTTTGCGTGTTTTGTTGCAGTAGTCTATCCTGGTTTGCAAAAAGTTTGTTATAGTAGTCGGCATGTAGGAATCAGGGGTCCATCGGGAATTTCACTCCCTGAAATGGATGATACGGCGTATACGGTGAGCAGAGTCAAGAAGTTGAGAAATTGAGATGCTCAGTCTCAGCGCCGTCAAGACTTGCCCGCCAACTTCCACAAAAGGCTGCATTTACTATTGATTATGGCGTGAGTAGCCAAGGGTCAGAGAAAAAGAGTCAGGATAGAGTGCTTATGGTACGGAGACGGATGCTTGCAGCTCCGTGTTGACTCAACTGCATGCCCTGGCATCGGAACAGAAATGATTCCGAGAGATGCATGAGTACGCCCTCAGGGTTTCGCTTCTGCTTTGGAGATTTCTGTTCCTCTCGATGGAATGGAGCGACCAGATGTTGTACGGAAAGGCTGCGTGCAGATGGAGCGGGTCTGTCTGCTTCATGGCGAGGCAACTGAGGTGTCCGCTTGCTGCGCGGGTGTCTCTCGAATGAGGCTGTCTCTTGTCACTCTTTTGTTACGATCACCGTAACATGATCTGAAAGCGCTATACTGCCCTTGGCCCAATTCACTTTTAGACGCTCGATCCTACGAGTCCCGGAAGTGCGTATGCAACGGTCGTACAGAGACACTACTTCGTCACCGGTTGTCGGTAAGCAAGCGAGAAAGCAGAGGCTCTTGTTCGGCGAGAAGAATTTAGCCCTGATGACCAGCAGGCAAACTCATCACCTTGGTGGAAGGCGAGGTTTGAGCCTTTGCGACTCCTCTCCAATCGCTTGGAAACTCGGACAAGGGCGCGGCGCCGTCCGTCTCGTGGGGGAGGGAGGGAGTAGGGTTCACGGCAGGATTAGCCGCTTCCGAGCGGGAAAACGGCCGCCAGCCGGGGCGTCGGTGCCAGCCATCATGCTGGTTTTCTGCAGGACGGGAGCTGCAAGGTGTCACCAGAGGTCCACAGCCAACGCATCTCCAAAGCTCGGCTTGCCGGGCGTCTCTCGCGAAACGGCTTGCATTGAAGCGGTAGAAATGGGGAGAGTGTGGTGAGAATGAGGGAGCAGAGATTCCAGACGAGGCAGCATGAATATTCCCGGACCCATCTCTGACTCGTCCATTGCCCCTTCCCATCCCCATCTTTCTCACCCATCACCCAATCCACTGGCCCACGAAACCCTTTCCTGGTGCGCGGAACCTCTGACGCTTCACGCAGACAGACGATCAGGCAACTGCGTTCGTGTTGTCCATCGTTGTTCTTCCCGCTGTCGTGCTTCTTGTTTCGTTTGCTTCAAATCGATCGCATCGCCCCCTGTTTACCCTCATCTGTATAGGGAAGGGCTCCACGCGGCGCCTCTTATCTACAGGTGATACCCTCATACGCGAGCAAAGGACGAGCCAGCCAAAGCAGAAAAAAGGTCGGCGCGCCTGCGAGAACAGAAGCGAGCACAGACTAGGCTACTTTCCCAGCCTGACCTTGTGATTTCGCGCCGTCGTCCAACCGCTTGCTCCGCTTTTTTTGATTTGGCCAGTCTAGAGAGTTGACCCTACTTTGCGTACTGATTGTCCCCTTGGTTAGCGAGACCAATCTTCCGCTTCGTGCAGCTGTTCCTGACCTTTTTTCTTGTCTCTTATACCGCAACGATGGCCATCTTTTTCGCGAACTGAGATGCCTGCTTCCTTCTTGGCAGCCTTTTTTGAGATCCAATCTCACCGCAGTCACACGCACTCATCTCACCCGAAACCTGTCTTTTGGTACCATATAGAGTGTTCTGCTTACTGTCGTCCCTGGAAACTTTTATAATCACTTGCTCCAGGCTTTCATTCATTCGCTTGGATTCCGACGGCTTGGGTTCACGCTAGATCTGGGAGATCAACTACTGCCCATTACTCTGTTAGGCCACCCTGTCTCTCGGATTTGATTACTTGGATACAGTCACGACTACCTTAACGTCAACCAACTACCACCATCTTCGGTGTCGCACTCTGTCAGGACTTTGCTGGAATACTCCGAGAACAATACAGCCATTGGTCTGGCCAGCATGCCATCATCCCCACCTCCTGACTTCGCCTTTGAGCACGGTCGTCGAGGTCAAATCCGTAGGTATCTCCAGAAATTTACCACCACAATCCGGAGAGGAAGCAAGGATGCCGATGTCGATGAAAACATTCCACAGTCGACTGCCGGGACGAACGACGCCCAGGAACATTCCCATGACGATACGTTGTTCACAAACACCATTGATGCCGACGAGCCTCCAGCGACACATGATGTCTCCGACGAGCAATCTCGACCAACCCCACCGGTCACAAATGAAACATTCCACGTTGATCGTGCTTCCGTGTATCAGGAGAGGGCACAGAAGTTGCGTGACCGATATGGGATGAACATCGCTGGAGGTGACCGCTCTACTTTCCCTGCCACCGCCCGTCGTGTTCAAAAGTCTGCAAGAATGCGAGTCCATCGTAGCTGCCATGAATGTGGTGTTGACTTTGGGCATGGTATTCATTGTCGAGCCTGCCATCACCGACTGTGTGAAGATTGTCCCCGCACTGCAGGTAGAGGGGTCAAAGAAGCCATGGCGCAAGCGAGGGAGTATCCTTTCCACGTTGTTTCTGGAGAGTCGTCGATGAGCCCAGACCTTGTTATGGAAGAAGCACCTACCGCTGTCTCAGATCCGCTTGATTCGTACGCGAACATTCTATCGACCAACAAGCAGGCTCCGAAGCCCTCTACATCTTTGGGTCCCATTTTGGCCGACGACAGCACACTGCCAACACTAGAAGTTGACGACGATATTCCCGAGTGCGCGCCCATCCGTATCACACTTAGTCCTCGCCGTGGCAAAGACGCAATGTTGAGTTCGATGTCACCTCACTCATCTCGTCATGGTAAGCTAGCTCATGTTCCTGATTAATCCAGTTCGCTAATCACGTTAGCAGTACCCTATCCCATTTCTACTATCAGAGATCCCATTGTGAAAGCTCCATCAGGCGTGCAACGTGTGTACCGCAAACCTCGACAGAGAGTCCGTTACACCTGCCACGAATGTTCTACACCATTCCACAATCATAAGAGAATATGCGACAACTGTACCCACGAGCGCTGTCTTGACTGCCGAGATCAACCGTCAGTTCGCATCTCTCTTCTCCCGTCTTGCAGCCTTACTAACATAATCACAGATCTCACAAGTCACAAAAATCACAAGCAGACCCAAGACTACTCGAAGCTGTGAACCAACGCCTTGCAGAAGTCGGGAAGTAATGTTATTTCTTCCTCTTCCCATCATTGTGCTTTTGCAATGCATAGCGGCGGGTTCCACTGCACGGATGAATGTTATGACCTTTTTGTTTCTGTCGTCGTCTTGCCCAATACAAGCATGCGAGTATTGCCTTTCTGCTTTACAACTTTCGTTTTGTCTTTATAATAGTGGAGTGGGCATGTTATTCTCATTCTGGTTTTGAGCTATACAAGACATCGGAGATACCCTTGTTCTGTTTGCGAAAAGAAGTACATTTTTTATATCCCTGGCCATTGTTCACTATTGCAGCATCTGATTATACCTTCTGCCGAGACTATTAAGCACCGCTTGGAAGATTGCGGAAGCAGTCGGTACTCTCGGACGTTGTTGTCGCCTTCACTGGGTAATTCTTCAGTTTCAACTTGACCGTGGATCACGAGCACACTAACACCCACAATCCTGCTCTCGCGCCTTTGTCAGGTCACCCTTTCTCTTCGATTTTAGCGAGAGAATGAGTCACCGCTTCACACCAACCTTCACGCCTCCTGGCAGTTCAAGCAGGTCGTTCAATTGGCTCAGTAGCACTGCAACAAATACCTCGAAACAGTCGAAGATGATTGCCTCTGCCGCAAGAGCAATATCGACCTCCAACAAACTACCCTCACGGTTCGTTCCGACATCAAAGTGACGTCACTATACATCACTGACTCTACGTTCAAGTAAACACTACAAGAACACCGTCACCATCGTTGTAGGCCCCGAAAAAGAACCATACACCCTCCACAAAGAGTTGCTATGCTTCTACTCCGACTTCTTCCGCGCCGCTTTCCAAGGAAGTTTCAAAGAAGCAACTGAAGGCAGAATAGAACTTCTTGACGTTCAGGTGGATACATTCGAAAGCTTCCAAGTTTGACTCTATTCACGCTCCCTCCTCAATATCGACGAGCATGAATCTTCTACCGCTGACCCAAGTCTTCCTCGTCATACGACCCTTGCCAATCTCTGGGTCTTTGGCGATCAATACCAGATTCCGCTTCTCCAGAATTGCGCCATTGACGCTATTATCAAGAAAACGGAACTTAGCAAGACCTTTTACATCGGTATCGTCAAAATCGCTTACCAAAACACCCTCGAGAACTCCCGTCTACGCAAACTCGCAATCGAGATTTGCGTCTTCGACATGACTCACATCGGCCATGAGCAGTCAATCTTTGGGGACGACCAGATGGATAACTGGAGTAAGGAGGCTCTTGTTGACTTCGCAAGGGCGATTAGTAAGGCTTGGGAGGATGAGTCGCCATGGAGAACTCTGCCGGTCCATGACAAGTGCTTCTATCATGTTCACAGTGAGGGAGAGCATTGCTGATGTTATCGGGGTCGCAAAAGGAGTGGTTTCTTTGGGATTGGCAAATACGACGGATGAGGGTATGCACGACATGAAATAGCAGTCCACCGGATTCGTTGGCCCTCCCCATCATCTTTCATTCACTTCTCGGCTTCAAACTACTATCTGATCGCGCTGCAGTGCACTTGCTAGAGTCTCTGACGTAAACGAAGTTCTGATAGAACATTCATTGACGTGGATCAATTTGAGATGAACTCAAAGTGTCGGCACGGCGTCGTCAGACTTCACTTACAAGATATCTTTTCATTGGATCGAACACACCTCACTGAGCGCTCTCGGACTTGCCCTTTCACCGCTTCGTCCTGGAGGTTACTTTCTCCTGCTGCACATTGCTATCACCTATCTTGACACTCTTTTTTCAACCTCTTCTGCAGTTGACCAAGTTCTCGCCAATCCACCATGTCGACTCCCTCGCAACAAATACAGACAGGCGGCTCGGCGGATAGAGCCATCTCGACGCCCAGGAAGCTGTTCACCAGGTGCGTCTTGAACCACGATCTATAAGACACGCGTATTGATTCGATGACAGCAAGCTCTACAAAGAAACTGTCACTCTCGTCATCAAAGAAACCAAGGAAGAGTACACTTTGCACAGAGAACTGCTGTGTTCATACTCGGATTTCTTCCACGCAGCCCTCCAAGGCTCCTTCCAGGAAGCAAGTACAAGCAGAATGGAGCTATCGGTAGAGCCTCGTGTATTACAGGCCTTCCAAGTTTGGCTCTACTCACGCTCTCTGCGCAATGCTGAGGGTATCGCCGAGAAATCGAAAGCAAAAGTGAAATTTCTCTGCAAAGAAGAGATCCCTGATCAGATTGCCTAAGAGAGACAAATGCTACTTCCATGTTCATTCCGAAGGCGAACATTGTTGATCTTGTCGTAGGTTCTGACATGTACACCAATCTTGGTTTCATCGCTCACATACTTAGACTTTGATCCCCTCTCCCTATTGAGATCATTCCGCTCGCAACTGCAGAGAAGGATGACATATCTGAGACGCAGATACCAAAGTGAGAAGACTCGCTTCGACGCTCGTTTGTAGCGAAGAATGCACATACTCAAAATTGAATCCTTACACGAGTGAGGCAAGATAAGGAGGAAGCTGTCAGACTCAGTGCAGAAAGGCAGAACTATTTAGCACTGATACATGCTTCTCGAGTTCATGAGTTGAGTGGTAGATGGACAGCGCACGATCGACGAGTGGCTGGTCCGTGGCTGGAAGTCGGGAAGAGGACTTTCTCAATCATGAACTCTATTTTGTCTCAACTTGAACCACAAAGGAACTTAACAATAAGCCTACATGTGACTGAGTGACAGTGTCTCTTGTCGTCACTTCCAACACCTTCGAGTGAGTCGTGTCACTTTCTGCACGCGTCGTTGAAACGTTCATCCGCTTGCGCCTTCCTTCCTTCAACCGCACGTATATGGAATTCCTTCCTCTACAAATGCTTCCTAGAAGAATCACATTACGCCAACGACATGAGATGAGTAGGAGATCAGCTTCCTCTACCGCACCAGAATGTCATTCCACAAGCTCCACGACGCCCTCTACCACGTCAGAGTGTCCTGCCACAAGCTCCGCATCGCCCACTCCCCGCTCTGTCACGAAGGCAGTCTCTGTGCTCTCTGAAACCCCACCAAATTAAGTGCGCAGACACATAACAGAGATTTCAAATGATTGACAGATCGACAGCAACTGCTTCCGCGTTCCGCGGTCTTGTCACTATCGAAGTCGGCCCCAACGAACAAGTCTTCTCAATCCACAAAGATCTCCTCAGCTTCTACTCCGATTACTTTCGCGGAGCTTTTGAAAACGGTTTCAAAGAAGCGGTTGAGGGTAAGATGAGCCTATTGGACGAAGATTCTGAGACCTTCTATATATTCAACACTTTCGTCTACACTCGTGGACTTCGCAATGCTCAGGGTCTCGAAGGATCGAAGCTATCATTCTCCACACTGATTGATCTGTGGCTTCTGTGAGATCGATTTATCATCCATACACTCCAGAACATGGTCATCGACTGCTTCGAAGAGAAATCAGACAAGGAGGGACGTGTACCGTGGAACACACACCTACACACGATCTACGAGAACACTTTACATGGGGGCTCCGTTGCGAAGAAACATGATAGATCTGATGGCTTATGTAGATGTTATAGGTGATAGGAAACGCGACAAAGTGATAGCAGCATGGCCACTGGAAGGTCTGGTGGATCTTGCTTCCACACTCTCGAAGAAGACAGCAGAAGAATTTGGCGACTACCATTTGCCAAAGCACAAGAGGGAAAAGTGCTACTACCATATTCATAACGAAGGAGAGAAGTGCACTTGAACAATGAATACATCAACTTGGGGTATCTGCGGAGCTCACAACAAATATGTCGCGATGGCCAAAAGATGCCTTTCCAAAGTCGCGTAAGTCGGTCGTCAGGGGAAGGACAGACTATAAAGAACGCTAAAGTTTGGAGTAATGATGACCGTGTGTTGGTGCCTTCTTCAATATACGCCAAAGTCGTCGAGACAATCCCACCGCTTTTGTTCACTTTCCTCCCATCTGCACACCGATCGTCATTTCCTCAGACTTGCGACTCTCCAGCACTCAGGCTTGATTTCCTCTCCTGTTCGACTGTGTTGGGGCGAGTCATCAACTTCCTCTCCCGGCATTTTCACTCCTAAACACCAAAGCCACGCAGCACTGTCACCTCACTTCTCCACATTGAACTGCGCCGGTCAAGACAATCACTCTTCACAACTCTGGCTTACAGCAAACTCAATCATCATCCAGAATCTCCACAATCTCCTCAGAGATCTTCAGCCAAACTACTATCATGTCGACGCCGAAGGAAGAACAAGCGCCTGTCTCATTGGATACGACCACAGCCGTTCCAATTCCTCCACGATCTTTCTTCAAAGCTACATCAATCCCGTCAAAAAGACCTCCAGGATGGGTTTGCGTTCGCTTTGTGTTTACACCGTACTGACGACTCAAAGTGCATGCTTCCAGACTACTGTTGATGTTGAAGTAGGACCTCTGAAGAAAGTCTGGACGATCCACAAGATCTGCTCATCCACTACTCAGACTTCTTTCGCGGTGCTTTGACCGGTTCAATTAAAGAGGCTGCCGAATCCAAAATATCCCTTCCAGACGAACGCGCCGATGTATTCGAGATTTTCAATCACTTCATCTACACCCGTTCTCTTGCGGATAGTGAAGATCACAAAATCGCGTGGGAATTACTCGTGGAAACGTGGTTCTTTGGTGACCAGCGTTTGATCCCATCTTTACAGTATATCGCCATGGACGAGCTGACTAAGAAGAACAACATCGAGGAGGAGACTCCAACGACGCAGATCAAGAAATTCTGGAACCGCACTTTGCCTGCGGCGCCGCTTCGAAAGGTCATACTCGACTTAGTCGTGTACAAAGCCGCCATCGATATCGTTTTCTACGAAAGATGGCCCCAAGAAGCACTCGTGGACTTGATCAAAACCGTTTATCACAAAGAAGACACCGCAAAAAGGCACTCGATGCCTACCAGAGACAAATGCTACTATCACGTACACAACGAGGGACAGCACTGCTAAATAAGAAGAATGAACCTTATCTCAACGAATGGAGCTCCAGGGAGAACAACCATCAAAAGGTACAAAGAGTCTGAGGCAGTCGCTCAAGGGAGGCGCTATATCTCGAGAATCCGGATATATAGGACGAATCTTAATCGAACTATGCTCTACTACAGCCCTCGACGGCCTTCGCATATGCTTAGCCTTGTCTCCTCTGCATTTCTCTGAACGATTGTGAAGCTGTAAGTTATGGTCTCCCTTGAACCGGTCTATCCACCCTGCAGAAATGATAATCCAAAGGACGACAAATCTTGTGGATATTGCTGCGACCCTGGAAAGTAAAGTATGGTGTATTGGTTAGTGCTGCTAAGCATCACATGTTTGAACACATGAGGAGGCGGAAGCTTCGGAAATCTGTATCTCCTAGTTGGAACAGTCCTAATCAAGTTGCTTTCCCGATTGGAGCTGCCGATCCACATCTCTCCCCTTCGTTATGAATATGATAATAACACCCATATCTCCCTCTTGGTAAATCGTTCCTATCTTTCTCTTCTTTACCCAGACCAGACACAGTCACCAGCAAATCTCTTAGAATCTCCTTTGTCCACCTCTCCTCGTTGTTCAGCACATACTCCTTGACACCGTTCGAAAATGCCATTCTATCAACAAAGAAGGCCCTCAGTGGCGACCCTCGCATCGTATTCTCATATACGTAATTGAGCATACGACAAGGAATGACATTTTCAGTATCGCTTTTCACCAGTATATTCGTCATCACTGCGTTCTGCAACGCTGGAGCTGAATACCTAGAGCCGAAGATCCAAAGGGCACATAGAGTGTCGAAGCCAAGGTTGATACGAGAAATGCCGTGTTTATCCGTCAACTCATTGGTATAGCAAAAGATCTCGAAGACGCCAAAGATGTATGCGCTTTCGTTGGGAAGCGAGGATGTGATGGATGAGGGCTCGGAAGTAAAGGCTCCAGCTGCGGTGCGATAGTAGTCTGACCAGAAACAGAGGACGTCCTTGTGGATGTGGAATTCTTGGGGTGTGGAGGTGTGTTGGCCAAAGACCATGGAGATGATTTCTTTCCGGCATTCCCTAGAAGGATATTAGGATGGTGTGTGGCAGTATCTTTGTTGATATTTGACTTACGCAGGGAGTTTTGTAGATGGTATGGAAGTTGCTATCGTTTTTGTAGTGTAGCAAGGAGAATTTGAGATGGATTCCGCGGTGGTCGCGAGCTTCTCGTTACTTTCGTAGGCAGGTCTTTGTCTGTGCTCTTTATTCAGTCGCAATAAAAATGACAGCTTATGTCTCCATGACCGCCTGCGTGATGTGTCCGATGCCATGTCGAGCTGTCACGGGTGGCCAGTATCAAGGTGATGGAGGAAGACCAAGTCCTTTTTTATTGACAGAGTCCGAATGTGGATGAGGCGACTGTCACTCTCGGAGTCGTCAAGTCATGCGTTGTACGAATGAGTCCAAACTAGAGACGGTCGACCTCTGGTTATCCGTGGCTCGCGTTGCGCAAATTAGAGCTACCAAGATGAGGCAACATGTGTCGGCTTACGGTCCTTGAGCGACTGCACAACGATGTACACTGGGACTCTCTGCTGTACATAATATAGTGACAGTCAAGCCGGAGTTCGCTATCATGGCTAGCTTCAGGTGAGAACCAATCGTGGGCATCAAGGTGTACTGCGGCGTTGAGGCGATTATGGTCCACCAATTTGGACAGAGAGCAAAAGCGAGGTTGATTGCGAAAGATTAAAAAAAAAGTCGCGGTTTTTCAGCAAGAAGACGGTAGACATTATAAGACTAAGGTGCCAGCCTGTCAATTGCGCTCGCTGCTTCCATCATTGTTCTTCTTTGGACTTTTCAGAAGACTGGCCTATCCATGGTTTGGTTTCGGCGCGGTAATTCTCGCTACTGCTGCCCAACACACGCCAGCGAGAAGAGAGGTACAAAGCAGAAGGAGTCGACTCATTCGTCGGACGACGACATGGCCCCCAAAACTGTGTCCCGAGTCAGAGAGCTGCCGCCAAAGTCGTGCTTTCGTGGTGAAACAGTCTACCTCCTTGTTGGCATGGGCTCCGAACAGGAAATCTTCACCGAATACAAGAACATCCTCTGCTTCTACTTCCCTGGCTACTTCCAAGGAGCACTTTCTGGGGCATTCTCGGAGGCTTCCATGGACCCGCTATCGATGAACGCTATTGACATTCGACTCTACGAGACGGTACACTACTTTCTGCAAAGAGGTCAGCTGAGTGAGGATTCTGATTTGTCCTGGGAGGATCTGTTCCGGATCTGGCTCTTCGGAGATCAACATATCATTCCTGCCTTGCAGAACGAAGTCATGGACGTTCTGATTGCCAAATTTGATACTGACCGCAAGGTCCCGGCCAAATGCATACCGCTGATCTATTCGAACGCTCTGTCAGAGGCACATCTGCGCACACTCCTGGTGGACTGGACACTGTATCTGGGGCAGTACACCCTTGTCTTCAGCGATGAGTTGATCGACACTTTTCCAAAGGCGTACTGGCTTGCTGTACTACGAGCCAGTGGCGACCGACCTCGTAAACGAGCAGCCGATGAACCTTTCAGTGTGACGAAGTCAAGATGTCATTATCACGTCCATGGCAAGGATGAGAGTTGCGGAATGCTAAAACAGACAATTCAAAAACTTCGTGATTGTGGAATCGCGGCACCCCACAAGCATTGCCGGTCCGGAGGAATCATTCATGGCGCTAGCTTGCCCAACGGTTTCGACATATATACGTACCGATGAATGTCTAGGTTAGCCAGATATGTAAATGCATACTTACATATACAAGCGATCTTGAGTAGATCTCAAGTGTCCTTGTCAGATTCGCCCTCGACATCGTCTTCGCCTTCCTTCGTGACGCGCTTGCCCTGTACGCCCTTCTCAACTTCGGGAACCAGGCTGTCCATGTACTCCTTATTCTTGCCGACAAGAGTGACCGTGTTTCTTGCCTTGCCCCATCTTGGGTAACTGCATTCATGTGTCAGTGACCAATCACGATAGCATATGTGGATATTCGCTTACCTTCCAACCTTGACGCCCTCGGGCTCAACCTTCTTAGCCAGCTCGGTCAAGTATGATGCAACTCCACTCTCAGGCAGCGGTGTCGAAATAATAATTCGATAAACACTCTTGCCTTCAGGATCGGTCAATCTCGGCAGTAACTTGGGCTTTAAGCCAGTGAGCATGCGCTCGAATAGTCTGGGTACGCCAGGTAGAATGTGAATGTTTCCATTGACGACAGCGACGGGCACCCAAAGATCATCGGCTGTGAAGACGACTTGCTGCTCACTAGATAGATTCTTGTCGTGAGGCAGGATGACCATGCGCTTCTTGGCCTCGAGTGCAGGGGAAGGAGTGTTCCAGTCAAAGTTGGGCTGGCCAGGATGAGGTCTGCTGAGACGCTTCATGCGTGAGAAAGTGTCATCATGAAGAACCAAGGGCAGATCAAAGGCGTTGGCAATGCTTTGATAGGTGATGTCGTCGTGAGTGGGACCGATACCGCCAGATGTGACGACGAAGTCGTAGTTTGATGACATGCGGCGGACAGCCTCCACGATTTCTGACTCTTCATCGCCGATAACTTCGATACGCTTGAGGTTGATGCCTAGGCTGAAGCAGAACTTGGCGAGGTAGGCACTGTTTGTGTCGACAGTCTAGAGGAACGTAAGCATTGGCACCTTTTTCTCCATTTGCTGGTAAGAAGTGAAAGAAATGAAATGGCATTTCTTTGATGTTCGAACGACCACATCCCAATCAATACTACGACAGTTGGTGGCAGGACGAGAACAGTAATGAGATCCACCAACCTTTCCACCCAACACTTCATCTCCGATGATGAGACATGCGGCTGTGTTGATAGTGCGCTTGCTGTTTGCGTCGGCCATGATTGCAGGACTGCTAGTAAGTCTGTTGGAAACGGCAGCTGCGGATTGATGCAGGTAGTTTGGCAAAGGACGACTGAGATGACGTGCTACTTGGTTGATGCGGGCGAACATGTGGGAGCCAACACAAGACTTTCTGGATGAATACGAACAAGAAGTGGAAGGAACAAACACGCGTCTATGGTGTTTACGGAAGGTGCAGTCAAGATGTCATTGTCGTTTGCGGGGAGACCGATTGCCGGCGGGAGAGTCGTGTTGCAACGATCGAGCGTTTGGGATCGACACTCGAAGATGTGAGCTGTATAACCCTGCTCGTTTCCAAGAACCGATGATAATGCCCATCAGACTTGAGACTACGCTCACATTATGTTATTCCAGTATTGGTCCATTCTACCACCGTCGGCTTACGAGCTCACGGCTCTTTGCGAGGTCTGATGCTCGAGTTATGAAGCAAAATGTCAAAAAGGTAGTTACTTGACATAATTTACCTCCAACCTCCAGCATACAGGAGAGACCATCCTGTGAAAAGAACTACCATCATCGAAAAGTTTATCGGCAACCACGAGCTTACGCAAAGGGTGTGGATACTTGACACTAACCAGATCTCTTTGCGATAAGAGAATGTTTCCGACATGTCGAAACCTCGTGGTCTTGAGCAACGTCCGTCGGAGTCGAGACAGACAGCACCGACGTCAATCGACTGCGGGGCATCTCAACCACGAAAGCTCCCTAGGGTCCTCGAAAGCCATCTCTTAGCATAACTCATCTCTTACACACCAACATACTTATTCAAGATGGCACGAATACTCTTTCAGTCTGACCATGTGATCATGAGCTAACAGAACGTAAAACAGGCATCAGAAGCTCGCCTCTACACATTCTCCTCCGAGACCAAGACCGCACTCCGCAAGTTCCGTCTAGGAACCTCACGAGCAAAGGATCCGCAAGCCGTAATCTGTAAGCAGAGCACCTCCAAAGAAACACCATGTCGTCTCGGCATTCAAGATCAAAAGAGCTTGGGAAGAAATGACGACAAACACACGACCACGAAGGAAAGAACGACAAGCTAGAAAGTACAGGAGACTGACATGGTCTTCTTACCACAAGGAATAGACCAAATCGACAAAAAGACCCTAGAAATTTCAAAAGCAGACGATGAAGTCTACACCGATCTAAGCACACTGGGCGAAGAGCTGCCAGACCACTCGCCCAGATTCATCTTGCTCAGCTACCCCCTGACCATGGTATGTCTCCCGCGACCCTTCTCCCTCCCTTTTAATCGGAGTGCTGAGAGACCATATCGCTGATTTTCTGCGTGCTATCCAGACATCCGGCCGTCTATCCGTACCCTACGTCATGCTATACTACCTCCCCGTAACCTGCAACAGCGAGCTCAAGATGGTCTACGCCGGAGCAAAGGAATTGATGCGCAACCAAGCAGAAGTCACCCGTATCATCGAGATCGACAGTGCGGAAGAGCTAGAAGAGATTGAAGACCAACTCAGAGGAGACGAATAGATGACGGACGGTACAGAAACATCACAATCACACTCTGATCACCGTAGTTACAACATGTTGTATGCGGAGAGTCATGACCCGCATGGTTTGATGATGATCATATACCTTGATGGAGTACAACGTTGGCAGATCAGCCCAAAGGAACCCTATGTTTCCCCACATGGCATGCTTGAAGCGGCTTGAAGAATGTCAAGAAGATCGATTGGAGAACAAGACATTTGAGATTACATCTAAAAAGTAACTGATATGCTAACCATAAACGCCGATCTTTTGCGCCGTCGTGCAGATGCATCTTTCAGCTGCCGAGATACATGCTGTTGCAAGATAGAAGAAGAGAATGTAGAAGATACGCAAGCAAAACCACAATAGCACATGTTAACAATGTTGCTGGTGTAAGAATTCGGCACTTCTTTCCAGCTGTGCGAACATCGGTCCAATGAGGTCCTTTGCACTCTGGCAAAGACAAGCGGAAGCAGAACATGATACATGAGATTTAAAAGCAGACGGCATTCTGTCGTCCATTCATTTTTGTTGTGGTTCTTCTTTTGTCCTCCACCTATGCCATCATCGTTGCCGCCTCTTGTAGACCTTTTCACGGCTTCGTCCCTTTGACGAGCCTGAGAATCTGTGCCGGGTGGTGCGCTGACTTCTGTTGCCGCTTTTGAGGCTGGTAAAATGGTATAAAGAAAAGATAGAAAGAACAAGACTTGGGGGAGAGTGCTAGGGGGAATCGAACGAGTAAACAGAAAAAAGAAGAAAAAGAGACAACCCAAGGCTCTAAAAGGTCAGATCAAGAAGGGAAGATTAAAAGCTCCAGGCACCAAAAGAAGAGTTATAGCGAAAGGCGGACGGCGTGCGTGGCGTGAGGTTGAGAGGTTGTTACATGACGGTGCATTTGCAGCAGCCGGCCTCTGAGTCGCCGTCGTCGATGTTCATCTTCTCAGCAGGGCCGCCGTTTGCTCTCGCGCCGGGTGCGCCGCCGGTGATGTCGCGGTTGTATTTGCGAATCTCGCGGACAATATCGTAAAAGGCATTCTCAACGTTGATGCGGGATTTGGCTGATGTCTCGATGAACTTGCATCCGAAGCTGCGGGCGAGCTCCTTGCCCTCTGCAGGGGTGTGTCAGTCAAACGGCCAGAGTCAATAAACACTAGGGGAGAGGGGTAGGCGCACCTTCAACCGACACTTCTCTCTCGCCGTCCAAATCGCACTTGTTTCCGACAACGATCATAGGGAAGTAGTCCTTGTCCTTGACGCGCAGTATTTGTTGTTGGAAAGTCTTGATCTCTTCGAAGGATTGTTGCGACGTGATGGAGTAGACGAGCAGGAAGCCTTCGCCAGTGCGCATGTACTGTTCTCTCATAGCCGAGTATTCTTCTTGTCCCGCCGTGTCGAGCACGTCGAGAAGGGCGACCTCATCGTCGATAACGCATTGCTTGCGGTATGAATCTATGTGGGGCGGATACGGTCAGAAGTGACACCTTGGACGCGGGGAGCGGCGATAGGAACGAACCTTCAATTGTCGGGTCGTATTCGTCGACGAAGTGACTTTGGATGAGTTGGATAGTCAGACACGACTTTCCGACACCACCACCACCGACTACTACGAGCTTATACTCGCGGAGGAACTGGCGATGGGAGTGAGCACGCGCCGTCGCGACGAGGAGACGGCAGGGCCGAGACGAACCTTTGAAGCCATTGCGGCGATAGGGAAGGGAAGTCGGAAAGGCGATTGACGCGATTGATCAGGAGCGACGGCAAGAAAGGGCGGCCTGAGGTGGGAGACGGGGTTGTTGTTGTCGAGAGCGGAGGGAGAGAGTGGTGATGATTCGATCTCAGCTGCGGAGAAGGCTGGATTCGGTGTAGAGAGCGAGGCTAGAGGCTGGAGAGTCTGGGACTGCTGCTGCTAGGCACAAGAGTGGATGAGGGTAGAGAGAGGAAAAACGGGCACCGGCAGGCTTCAACGGGTGATGCACGTAGGTGAATGCCGACTTGGGGGGGACTTGGATCGTCTTTCGTGCAAGAGGCTAGAGCGAAGGGAGGCCAAGACAAACACAACCAGAGTGGACGGCAGGAAGCAGCGTCGAGCACGGTGAACACACAGCAGGGTTAAGAGATAGACGAGAGAGAGACAACGGGAGTGCTCGGACTCTGTGAGACGGCGCAATTCGATTCGAGCGCGAACGGGCCTTTGAAGAGACGATGTGGATGGACGGTGCACAGTTCAAGTTCAATGGCTGACTTGCAATCGAGTCAAGGTCAAGAGATGATCAATAAACCTGGAGAAGGCAAAGTGCTGCCCAGTGCCCTCCCTCCCTTTCGCCCTCCACACGCCCGCTGATTGGCTGCTGCCTCGATCTGCGAATCGTTGTTTGATTCTTGTCAACAACTAGTTTGCGCCCTCTCCTGACCAGAAGAGTACATGTTAATTAATCCCTTTGCTCCTTGCCCGCCACTCGCTCGACCCTCTCCCATAACTCGGCTACATCTACAGCTAAACGTGTCTCTGATGAATCCTGCAGCGAACGAGCGTGCAACTCAAAATCAATGAGCAAACACTCACCAATTTAGGCGTCTCTCCTCCGCCGGCGGGACAACCGCTCACCAACTTCTAGAACCGCCCTAGCCAAAAACCACCCTTTCGCCAATCTCACCATTCCTTTTTGACCATCATGCAATTTCACCTTCTTCTCGACACTCTCTACAACCCTGTTGCACCATGTCCGTGCTGTGCCTATCTTTCGCTTGACCAAATGAAGAACATAGTGCTGCAACTTCTTCTCGTCTTCTAGCTGTTTTGTATAGACACATATCTTCTTATCGCCATAAACACGATTCGCCGACACCCACTGACATCATTCCTCATGCCCTTCAGCTGCGCAAGTCATCTCCAAGACGCCGGCGTCACCATCACATTTTGTTCCATCGAGGTAAATTTCCCATTGCCGAGCTGTGACACTTTCTTTCTGGCGCTTCCAGAAGCCAATAGTGACGGCCACTCCCTTGTACGCTCGTAACTCTCTGTCGGCGCGCGGCAGCGTGGGGCCAGCGGACTTCGACCACGTGTGTCCGAAACCACATCCTTCGCTGTCAAGCAATTTTGTCTCTGGCGCAAAGAACGTCGTCTCTTCTAGAAACGTTTTGACTTTGCTTTCGTCGCATCCGTTCAGACGGATCTCTTATCTCCAGCGTTCCGAGACAAAATACCAACGTTATCAGACTGCTGGACGCAAGCCTCGTTCGCAAAATCGTGTCTGACTTGATCACGAGTCGAGTCTCCACATGTCGTTGTGTCTAATCTTACAGCATCGCTGCTCATTGCCTTCAGGAGTAAAGGTGTGCGGTGAAGGCTTCCATGCCCGAGCGCACCTCGTCGCCATCGGGTCGCATGTCACGAACTATTAGGAAATTTCGGCAAGCACCCGACTAGTACCGCATTGACGCACTTTTGGCTCAACGTCCCGCATGAGTTATCGACTCAACACCCAAATGCTTCTCGACCGAGCATGATGTACATTTCACTATGTATACAGGATAATCTCTAACCGTTCTAACCTCAGCGCTTGTATCTAGTGGTCTCGTAAAGGCTTCTCCACAACCATCTCAGCTTCTTTATTGCCGTACTCTGGGTGGACGACGACTCCATCAAATATTTGCGGCTCATTCACTTGTACAACTCCAAGACTAGCAGCTTCCTTTGGTGTGAATGTCTCGTAGACGTCCACCTCGTCGTAGTCGCCCAGTCCAGGGTATGGGAAGATCAGATTGAGCACGTAAAACACGGTTCCACTCACGAAGAATCCGACCAGGAACGCCATGTAATACAGCTTGACTAGAGTCGCCGGCGGATCAGACATACCACCGACAGTGACGACGAGGCCGCCAATCGTAGGCGCCCACCCGCATATCCAAGCTGGTACAGCACGCCAGTTCACACCCTTACTGAACCAGTATGAGGTATCCTTGATCCTGTATAGATGGCTAAGCTGGATTCTTCCTCTGCGCAAGAGGTAGAAGTCGACCACCATGACGCCCATGATCGGCGACAGGAAGACCGAGAAAGAGCTCAGAACACTGACGAAAGTGGCTGCCTTGTTGACCAGCTGCCATGGTTGACACACCCAGACAGCCATAAAGGTCAAGATTGCTCCTCTACGAATGTCGAGATAGCGAGGGAAAAGACCCGCAAGGTCGATACCTCCAGCAACTGCGTTTCCGCACACGTTCTCGAACATTCCTGTCAACGCAAAGCCTGCTGCTAAGAAGAAGACTCCCGCTCTGGCTTTTGAAGAGCCTTCGCCGCTGTCCATCATGCGCATGAGAAGATCTGGTGGATTCCAGAACACTTCGCCGTAGATTTTCTGACATGCAGCTGTGACAACGAGACCTATCAAGCTGACGAGCACGCCGGTGACCCATGCCGAGAGGACAGTACCCAGCACGTAATTCTTGGGCGATCGAGCATAGCGCGAGAAGTCCGAGCCGTTAGTTATGCCAGCAGCAATACCTCCAATGATCTGATTGATTCCTCTCATCTCGAGCCAATGCAGGTTCCAGGACGAGTTTTGGGGAATGGTTTGTCCAGTTGTCCAGAGCGGTCCGACACCTTTGGCCACCGAGAGGGACCAGATCATCATGCTAAGCATACCGAGACCACAATAAATGGAGGTTACTAGGAAAGGCAGGCGAAACTTCTCTGGCCGTACAAACAAGAATGGCACCGAGAAGATCCAGAACAGGACGAAACCAACAAACTGGTATGTGGTTGTTGGCATAGAAGACGGCAAGGTGTTATGCATCTTCGCAAATGAAGGCCATATTGCAGTAATGCACACCGCTATCAATCGTCCGCCGTTCCAACCTGCGGAGACTGTTAGTCACAACGACTCCGGAGCTGACAGTGCAGACGCTGACTTACATTGTATGGCGCACCATATGAAGTTGAGGAGGATTCTCTGTAGCAGAGGGATATAGCTTCCGCGAAGGCCCCAAGTATAGCGGTTCTGCACGGTGAAGCCGATATGCCAACGAAGTCCACACCAAGCGATCAGCGTGGAGAAGAAGGTGACCAGAAGCTTTCCAACCACAATCACCATCATGCTCTGACCGACAGAGAGTCCATATGCTTTACTTCCGGATTAGTTGATTTCAGAGTCTAGCAGATTCTGATCTTGACTCACACAAGAATGTGTTTGGCGTCTGCCAGTTGGAAACATTGAGCGAATTGAGCGTCCAGTATCCGAAGAAGTGAAACCAACCCCAGGTCCGTCGAGAAGGCGGCAGAGGTATCAGATCACGGTTGGACCATGAGTTGACCTCCTCGTGCTCATCTTCGTCGCCCTTGAGTTGGACTTTCTCCTTCAGCTGTCGCAGTCGTATTTTTTGCATGGTTGAACAGATAGAGCACTACCACAGCACAACGGACCATGAACCAACCGCCGCATTATATACCGACCTAAGACATATTGGCAGTGTGATTATTGGCTGGATTTTGCAGTCCTGCAGAAAGGCAATCAGTTCATATCAAGATAGGCCAACCGGCATATAGGAACTTCCAACTGCCTGCCGATCGTTGAACTCTCCAAAGCAGTGGACTTTAGAGTTGCGGCGACAAGATAAGCGTATGTGGTCCCGCATGGTTTCTTGTCCACTGCAACCTTGTGATGATATGGCAATCGTGACCAGCATGTGGTCAGATACCACGTTGCTGTCGAGGAAGGAGTGTTGGCCGAGGCCGTCGCCAAGCGGAGATAGGCCGCTTTGGGCCGATACCGGTTACCCTGTCCTTCCCTGCCACGTCTGTCACTGATTCTAATCATTGACCTTTCATCTTAACACAGAATTGTCCATCTTACCGAAGCAATACAAAGCAACCGTCGCATAGAAGATGCACAGAGTACTCAGAATCGGCGTCGACGTTGGCGGGTATGTCAATCAGATAATACTCCTCGATACTCAGCTAAGCGGACACTTTTTAGTACAAATACCGATGGAGTGATACTAGACCCTACAAAGGCCTCAGAGCCGGGAAAGGGTATCGTTGCATGGTAGGTTGCATCAACGAAAGCACAAGCCTCGCAACGAATGGCTCATGCTGATGCTTTTGCAAGGCACAAAGCACCAACGACCACAAATCCTAGCTTGGGCATCAGTGATGCTCTAGTATTTATGTTCGACCAAGCCGAAATCAATCCTCAAGACGTTGCTTCTGTGACTATTGGTACTACAGTATGAGTACCATCGATGATCAACCGAGACTCCGCTGATCAAGGTGTAGCATTTTGTCAATGCGGTGGTGGAAAGGGATGCTGCGAGGCTTGCCCGGGTAGCCGTGATTCGACTTTGTGGGCCTTTCAGTAAACACGCTTTACCATGTTTAGACTGGCCGACCGACATGAGGGAGCTCATCCTTGGTCACTATGCTTTGGTCAAGGGTGGTCTTGAAGGTGTGTCAAGGTCAAGCTATCAAACTCTTTCTGTCTGACGTACCGCCTAGTGGATGGCAACTTGATCTCGGACATCAATGCCGACGAGATCAGGGAACAATGTGAAATCATCAAGGGAAAAGGTATAACAAGCATTGTGGTGAACGGGGTCTTTAGTCCGATCGACAACACTCATCATCAAGAGGAGCAGACTGCGCAGATCATTAGCGAAGCTCTACCTGGGTGTCATGTGGTCCTCTCTAAAGAAGTCGCCAACCTCGGATTCCTGGAGCGCGAGAACGCTGCCATTCTGAACGCCTCCATTCTGCCTTTCGCAAGGAAAACTATTCGCTCCTTCCAAGAACCTATCAAACTACTTGGGCTAACATGCCCTGTCTTCCTGAGTCAGAATGATGGGACAATACTGAGCGGTGAGATGGCATCACGATTGCCTATCAAGACGTTCTCCAGTGGACCAACAAACAGTATGAGAGGCGCAGCATACCTAGCCCAAGGCGAGACAAAGGAAGCAATGATGGTCGTCGATATCGGTAGGTCCTGTCGACTTGCAAAGTATATTTCCAAGCTTATAACGACACAGGTGGAACAACAACTGACGTCGGCTTACTACTCGCCAATGGCTTCCCCAGACAAGCAGCAGCATACTCTGAATTTGCCGGCGTTCGCATGAATTTCTCGTGTCCTGATGTCAAAAGTATCGGCCTCGGAGGCGGGTCCATCGTACGAGAGCGTAATGGCGAAACCACCGTCGGCCCTGACAGCGTGGGTTACAAGATCCAGACAGAAGCTCTTGTATTCGGCGGCAATATCGCTACGACTACCGACTATACAGTCGCTGGAAGTGAGAATGTCGACATCGGCGATCGCAGTAAGGTGAAGCATCTGTTCGAGACCGGCATCTCTTCCTTCAAGGCAGTAACGAAGGCAATGCTTGAGAAAGTCGTCGATACTATGAAAACATCGCCAGAAGATCTGCCAGTACTACTGGTAGGTGGAGGAGCAGTGATAGCTCCCGACGAGCTGCAGGGCGCAAGTCGCGTGATCAAGCCCGAGTATTCGGGAGTAGCTAACGCAATCGGAGCTGCTATTGCAAGAGTCAGCGCTGTGATCGATACAGTCAAGTCAACTGAAACCAAGAATGTTGCTCTTCTGGTAGAAGAGATATCGAGAGAAGCGATTGGAAAAGCGGTAGAGTCTGGAGCTGCGCAAGACTCTGTCAAAATTGTCGAGGTTGAGACACTACCCTTACCAGTAAGTCCTTATGCTTGACAAGTCGGATAAAAAGACTAATTCAAAAATTCAGTACATTGCGAATAAGAGCAGATTCATCATCAGAGCTGCAGGAGAATTCGACTATACTCGCGCCAACGAGATGAATTCGACTACAGAAGACGAGCTTTCAGACGACAACAACATGAACGCCTACGAGAAGAATGGCAATAAGTCTCAAAGAAACGTCAATGCGGACAACAAGCATGTTATAGCTGAGCCGGTCAACATCACCACATATAAGCCAAAAGTTGAGGATCGAGTCTGGTATGTCTCGGAGACCGATCTCGATTGGATGGCCATCGGCTGCTATATTCTAGGGACTGGCGGTGGTGGCTCTCCATACTCGCATATGCTTCGTATGAGAAGCCTCCTACGTAACGGAGATATCATCAGAGTCATCAATCCGCATGATCTTAAGGATGAGGACCAAGTGGGTTGTGGAGGTGGAGCTGGCTCACCCACTGTCGGTATCGAAAAACTCCCTGGCGATGAGTAGGTTGTGACATTCCACTTTACGTCGGCTCACGGATTACTGACTACTGCACAGGATGATGGATGCTCAACATTGTCTCTATGAGCATTGTGACAGAAAGGCTACTGCCATGATTGCACTAGAGATTGGGGGCGGCAACGGGCTGCAAGGTATGATTCTTGGAGCAAGCTCTAACATGAATCTTCCAACTGTTGGTAAGTATTTCACGAATGGATCCGTTGAATCTTGTTAACCTCATGACAGACGGCGACTGGATGGGAAGAGCATACCCGACTAAATGGCAAACAACACCTGTTGTATTCAACGAGCGACCATGCGTGTTCTGCCCGATCGCAACAGCAGATGGAAATGGTAATTTGATTTACATGCCAACAGCCACGTCGGATCTGGCTGTGGAACGAATCATTAGAGCCGCATTGTCTCAGATGGGCAAGCCGATACTTACAAATGTCTCTGCATTCCGTCGCTAACATCAACCAGGTTCTCACGTCGGTTGCGCAGAGGGTCCAGTCACCGGGGCAGAAACAAAGCGCTGGGCTGTCGAACACACAATATCTCTAGCCTGGCGCATCGGTCGAGCAGTCGCCGCAGCACGCCAAAGCAATCGTATAGACACCGTAGCCGAAAGCATCATCGACGAGGTCGGTGGTCCCGAAGCAGCAAAAGTCATCTTCAAAGGCAAGATCGTTGGTGTAGAACGTACACTACGCAATGGTCACGTCTATGGCGAAGTCATCATTGAAGCAGCTGCCGACACTTCTTCTACTGAGTTCAAGGGCCGTATCAAGATTCCCTTCAAGAATGAGAATATTGCCGCGTTCAAGGTCAACGAGCATGGGAGTGAGGAAGTGTTAGCGATTGTACCAGATCTCATTGCAGTGATTGATGCACAGTCAGGAGAAGCTATTGGCACTCCTGAGTATAGGTATGGTCTGTTAGTCACGGTCATTGGTATCACAGCTAGTGATAAGTGGACTTCGACTCCACGAGCCATTGAGATTGGCGGACCAAAAGCGTTTGGCCTGACGGACATCGAGTATAAACCACTTGGGAAGTTTGTCAAGCCTATCAGTGTTATTGACGAGTATTCTGATTAAGGAGATGTACGAAATACTGCTAGAATCGCTAGATACAGAAACGCCAAATGTTTGTAATATAGTATGTCTAGAATTAAACCACTACAGCCGATAACACGTCAAACAACTTTGCAAACGCTGAACAAAGACATACCAAGCCTCTAAATATTCGGTCTATTGCAAGAATAATCTATCCGGCAGCTAGCCTAGAGGTTGATATGGTATGATCAGGCTCGTAGTTGCAATTCGGCAATATTTGTCCCTACGAGTTATCTGTGTAAGTCCTGATTCTGTACAAAGATATGTTCAGACTTCCAGATGGTATGGAAAGAAAAGCAGAGGGAAAAGCGGTTCTTTGACTTAATCCACCCTACTCAATTAATGGGTGGTTGGGAATCGACACCATAGTGTGTTCGATGGCACTAGGTGACACGAGCTCATGACAAATGAAAATCTAGCTTCCTGATGTCTGCCGACCACCCGGAAAATCATAGGCGAGACAGTCTTCTGATCGAAGTCATGGAAGAAAGGCCATGTCTGCATTGAGGTATCGGAGACGGTTGTCGAGGGGAGACATTGGCAGTAAATTCACCGCCTTCGTATCGAGCTTGGCGCACGTTTCAAAGAGACATTACTGTACGACAAGCTAGACCACCATCGTTCCTTCCATCCCTTACTACCTTTCTCGTGCTCCTCAATCAGAAGTCGAGGAACCAATATCATAGCCATCGATGAATATCAAACAGCACTAATGCCGTCCGACGAGACTAGTCGGAAGAAGCATCGGACACCGTGCCAACTTAGAGCAATGGGCGATCATTAATATACGCGTCCACGCGTAGTCGCGTACTTTCCAATTCACCTTCATTTCCACATTTTACTGCTGTTCAAGTCTCAATTGCGAGTTACGATTATCGCTAAAGCGTTGTTGAAAACGAAGTTACTAATGGCTGGCAAGAAGAGAAGCAGAGCTGCTCACGATCGTAAATCTGATGCTTCGTACTTCAATCTTGGACAACCATTGACTTTGATGAACGGGAGATAATGGTGCGGCCTGTTCGACACCCAGCAACACGAAAAGATAATGCACGACCAAAGAGGAACTCCCGAAAACCCATTCAGGCTCAGACTTGGCTGTGCCTCTGATCAAGAATGAATCGCCCTGCGCTCATGCTGTGGAAGACGCTGAGGATCAGGTGAATCAGAAGGACCTCGACTTACAGATTCTGAGGGCTCAACTCAAACAATTTGACGACGACACCCAGCGACTGAATCGCGCCAGAAAGACAGACAAACAAAAGCTGGAGGAACTAAGGACTGAGAACGAACGTCTCGCGTATGAGAACGAGGAGCTCGTGAAACAGAGTCATGAACGTCAATATCAGTCTGGACAACACAATGTGACGGAAGGTACGGATGTGCTTCAGACAGATCTCGAATAACTCGATCAACTGGATGGGCTGGACCGAGTCATGGAGGAACATGAACTGATCATGCAACTTGGTGGCTTCGAGCAGGTCGTCAAATTCTTCGACAAAACACAGGAACGCGGTGGTGTTCGTATGCTTGAGAGAGAGCACAATCTAATCTGTAAGCTTGGAGGTTACAAGAAGGCCAAGCGAAAGATTAAGCCCTTGCGAACTTGCAACGCTCATGCCGAGGTCGAGAGATTGACGCAAGAGCTACAAAACTACACACGAAAAGGAGAGCGGTACGAAAACTTCTTCCGGGAACGTGGTTTACGCCGTCCACGTAACAATTGTTCGCTGGAATCGTTCTTGCAAATGTCACACCAAGATCTGGCCCATCGCGCTTGGTCGATCAGAGACCAAACGAAAGCGATCGCGACCGAACTTTTGAATGAATTCGATCATCAGAGAGAGCATGTCCAGCGTCTGCAGACAGAAAGGGAAGCCTTTACGCAGATGCTTCGTCTTCGAGAAACTCGTCTCACTCAGCTCTCCTTGAACCATGCGGCCGATATCAGAATCATGGTTCAACAAGTCTACAGTGCCCCATCGACAGTATCGTCTGTCCAGATCCATGCGAATGCAATCCTGGAAGCGGCAAAAGCTAGCGTAACAAAGCAAATGCGCCAGGCACGAGCCTCCGACTCGCCAGAGACATAGTATCATTGGAGTTTCTGCCCTTCGGAGGCGGTCTTTGATAGGCTCTTCGGGACAACTGCCAACACACATAAGACCACGCCGGCAGATTTTGAGGCAATGCTTGGATGGCATCTTGAAGGATCTGTGAGTTTCTACTTTTCTGTGCCTACGGGACTAGGCAGCATGTGACTAACATCGGTGGCAGATGACATCTCGCCGTCATGTGTGGCAGTGTCAACATCGTCTGGAGACCTGAGCAACTGGTCTTCATGATAGCCGGATACTACGAGTAGATGCGGTCTTCCATCTGAAGCCTCAGGTATCAAGGCGACAATCCCCTCTCAATCATGCTCATCCTACCGCACTCCCCTATTATCCTCTCAGCATATACATACAACTTATTTCATGACCTCCTTGTCCCCAGCCAAGCAAGGGTCCCGCTCCTACCCGACTGCAGTGTGTTTGGCCCACTTGGCTGGCGTGGGCAGTCGACAACCTTGATATTTATATGTTCGTGTTTGTACTGTTCTTGTAACTGGTTTCGAGGAGCTTGACTTGAATCTATCATGTCTGGTCTGAGATCATCTCCTGACTATACCATTGTCTTTTGTTGTATATATTAGAAGAGTCAGTGAAGCGGGCTATGGAAACGACGGGTCCCCACTGCGATCCATAGAGGGCACCCTAGCTGATTACAGCTGCAGATTACATAGTTGAGCACACGGGGAAGGCGCTGTGCCAGGAGATAGGTCGCAAAGCTTACTTGGACAACTCTCAGTCGCAAATGAGATCTCGGCATAACAGGTCATGTCAACATCGACGCGCATGACACTGACCTATAGCGATCGAAGAATACTGTGTTGGAAAATAATGAAAATGTGGTATTGAACAGGTGAAACAGGGATGAAATATAGACATATGCGACAAGCATCTTACAACTTGTAAGAACCACCAGCAGAAGGAGCCTGGGCATCCTTGACAGCAGCACCAGAAACATCCGTAAGCTGTCCCTTGTTGCCAATGACCTTGACACCACCCTTCTTGAGGTCGCTGATGATGCCCCTTCTCTCCCTTGACTTTTTGCTCTCCTTCTTGTTGGGGTCGATGTTGGCGAGTGACTTCTTCTCGCGCTCCTTGTCACGTCTGCGGCGACGCTTGCGGTCTTCTCTGCTCATCTCCTCGCGGTTGACGACCAGACCGCCACGAGTAGCAAGCTCGGCCTCTGCCTTCTCGGCCGCCTCGCCTGCCTTGTAGATCTCTTGCGGTGCGAGTTGCGAGGCAGTGGCGGCTTCTGCTCCGGCGGTGGGACGAGCATCTTCGAGACGAACGACTGGTGCGTCAACACGAATGTCGAGTTGTGTAGCGGGACCCTTGGGCTTGAAGTGCCAGGAGCTGAGGCTGTCGAGCTTGTTGCTGATATCGCACCATAAGGCATCGATCTCCTTTTGCTCCTTCTGTGTCTTCTCATCCTTTGCATCGACGTAGTTGGGGTCCGTAGCCTTGAGATGTTCCTCCTCGTACATTTCGGCAAGGGATTTCTTGCTCTTGCTGTCATCGAGCTCAAAGTCAAGACGCCCGCGTCTGCTTGAGCTACCAGTAGCCAGGTCATCAGGACGACGGCGGATGATGTCTTGGAAGTCCTCTGACAGAATGCGACGCTTGATGAGCTCTTCCAGACTCTCACTGATCTCGGCAGTGATGACTGGTACGGGCTTACCGACACGCTCGAACTCGAGGTCTTCTTCGAGTAGAGAGTTGATGGGACGGTCAGCAGCACGAGCCTCACCAGAGAGAGTCCAGTCTCTCTTAGCAACGTTTGCGGCTTCCAAGCGTCGGATCTCTTCTGTGAGGGCAGTCTGGCGGCGCTCGTGCGCTGAACGGCGAGAGCGAGGGTCGGCAGGATCAAGATTCTCCTCATCCTCCTCCTCATCTGATACATCGTCGAACAAGTCACGATGGACCTTCTCCATGGTACGTTCCATCTCTTCTTCGTTCTCTGCAGGCTCATCGGCTCCACTAGGTGAAGGTTGCTTCGCAGGGAAGTTGTGGGGGTTGGGACGTCCCCTCTTGTTTGGGCGGACCTTTTTGGCAGGCGGGGCGAAGAAGTCTGCGTACTTGACCTCGTTTGTGTTTGACAAAGAGCCCATACCGTCCATCTCACCTTCCTCAACCTCTTCCTCGTTGTCGCTGAAGCCTTCCGGAGCGTTCAAGTCGACGTTGCCGAATGTGGGACCGTCCTCGTCGTCTGATGCGTCGTCGTTCTGAGCCCCCTTCGAGATGGTAGCACTAGCACCTAGAGGATTGGAGCCCCAGTCGACGCCCTCCTCATCGTCGTCTTCAAAATCGTTGTCTCCGCGGGCATCTGCTTGTTCGAGGAACTCTGATTGTTTGTTGAAGTCGTCGATGGAGAAGAAGCCGTCGTTCAGGCCGTGCGGGTCGGGCACGTATTCGGCTGCTTCTTCGCTTTCTGCCTCGGACTCGCCTTCACTGCCCATCTCGACGTCCCCGTCGGTTTCGATGTCTGACTCCTCGTAGTCATCGACTTCGCCATCAACTTCCATATCCTCATCTTCCTCGTCTTCACCGTCTACATCCTCACCCTCGACTTCGTAGTCGATCCCCTCTTCGCCAATTTCGCTCTCGCCATCCTCTGAGACTCCTTCACCGTCCTCGCCCTCACTCTCTTCCTCTGACTCGTCGATAGCATACTTCTCGGCAAGCTCATCAAAGTTGCGCTGGGCCTCTTTCCTCGCTGCGTCGATGATGCGCCTTGCTTGTTCCCAGACCTGGTCGACAGCGAATCCGTCAACGTGGACCTTCCTCAAGCGCAAAATCTCCTCATCATCGTTATGTTGTCCACGCTTTCTCTTCTTGCGGGCCTCTTGCAAGCGCTGTTGTTGTGTCTCGGCGATGTTTTTGGCGATCGGGTCGAGTGTCTTCTTCAGAAAATCGAGCGACGATGTGTGTAATGTTGTTGGCGGTTGCAGAAATGTGTGCGGCTCAGAGGTGAGCGATTTGACGAGTGTGGTGGCCATGTTTGGCAGTTGACTCTATTCG
The DNA here is from genome assembly GCF_000721755.1 of Aureobasidium subglaciale EXF-2481. Taxonomy (NCBI): domain Eukaryota; kingdom Fungi; phylum Ascomycota; class Dothideomycetes; order Dothideales; family Saccotheciaceae; genus Aureobasidium; species Aureobasidium subglaciale. Next base: position 305,199 of record NW_013566995.1, read on the forward strand.
ATATCTGCTTGCTACAGGCAGGCGCAAAAGATGAAGCCGAAGGAAAAATGTCTTGCTGTGTCGGGGATAACGCCGATCGCCAAGCTTATCGCCGTCATGCTCGTGATCCGCAAAAATATATTGTAGCAGAGATGTCTCTTAAACAAAAACGGGTGCGTGGCCCAATGGCAAGGCGCTTGACTACGAATCAAGAGATTGCAGGTTCGATCCCTGCCGTGCTCACATTCTCTTTTGTTCATCATGATCGATGCCAGACATCGATCTCTTTTTGTCCTCGGAACTCGGTCAGTCTGGCCTTTCCCCGGTGTGCGAAACACTATCACAACTTGTAGCTGTCAAGGCACAAACCCTCTTGGAGCTTCAAGGCGACGGTCCTGGGATACATCCTGGTCACCCATTTACAATAAATTCATGATTTTTGAGATATGACTGTCCCTCGCTACAGCTATCCAAAAACTCTGCTCTGTTCGTGGAATCAGGGTGGGAAGGACAAGGCTTGACACACGGGGGAAGTCGACTGCAGCCCTCAAGCCACTGGTCGACAATCTCTTCGACGAAGCTCGTTTCTGATGCTTGTCCTCGGCTCCAGTGCTTCAGCATTGTCTCGAAAGCTCAATGTAAACGTGCTGGAAGCAAGGCTATCTGACTCGAGCCGACCTTGATGACCACAATACCCCGACTTCCAACTTACAGTGTGATCTGCATTATCTCAAAGCGTCAAAGAGCCAGGAATATCCACTGTTCTTTGTGCTACCAAGCATAAAACGGTGAGCCTGGTTTTGTACCGAAAGCAACAAAGGACATTTTCCGGATGCGGACATAGGTATGAACCTTAAGACTAGAAGGTTATACATACTTTCAAGAAGCGCTCTATGCCAATAGCACAACAAAAATTGCTGGAAACTCACCATGGCGCGCTATGTGGATGACGTCGAGGCAAGGGCAATACAGAAGGATGGCACTAGCCTTAACAGGATTCGACTTCCGCCAAACCCATCACCAAATACACAATGGATCGGCGGCTACAAACTGGCCTCCGGATCCAACGGTATCGCAAACATATGGGTGTTGGTAGACAATGACACCCGCAAGGCTATCAACCATGCTGTAATCAAGGACGCCTTCGAGGGAAACGTCGCCATCGCCGAGACAGGTCTCTACAAGGGCATCTACAGAAATCTCAGAGACAAAGGTCTTGACTTTGGCGCTGATCCAGGAGCAGAAATAGGACATGCGCGACCTGAGTTTCGATTCCAAAAAGAGGCCTACCTACAGGGATTGATGACGGAGCCTAAAGCGACTGAAGAGATATTTTCTATCCCACTATGGGGTTACTCGAGGCAGAAGCAGAATTACAAGGACATCTTTCCTTACCACTATCACTGGAGATTATACATGCCGTTGTATGATTACGGAGATCTCGACACAATCATGAAAGCTCATCGACACAAGAGGAAAGGCATACCGGAACCCTTCATTTGGCACTTTCTCTGTTGCATGATGAAGGCAGCCCGCCAGCTAGAAACACAAGCGCAGTCACATGGATTTGCTAGGGAATCCGATGTAATAATCCCGTTCGACATGAAACCGAAGAACATATTCCTCGCTCCACCTGATAGCAACTCATCGTTCCCAGCATATCCTCGCCCTCACATAGCGGATCTTGGAGGCGGATGCATCACCCGCGACGGCGATGTTGAGAACCAACAGCACAAACAACGGTGGGCTTACACACCTGGCTTTCTAGCTCCTGAGATGTGGAGACCATCCAGTGATCCGCACCGTCGAGCTCCACCAAATGGACGCATCCTCCCAGAAGGAACTTTGCGCGGGACTCACACAACAGTCTGGCAAATTGCACGAGTGGCCGAAATGCTAGTGAAGCTGGAAAGACACCCACAAAACATTGATTACCAGATCGGCTCTCCTGATTGGAAAATGAAACCGAATGTTCTTACGGATATAGGACCTCATCCTGGACAAAACTACTCGATGACTTTGAGGAAGCTTGTGGACACATGTTTGAATTTCAGACCTGAAGCTCGAGGTACGCCTCAGCAAGTCTTGGATTACATTGAAGATTACGGGCTTGCAGAGTGTCAGGGTATGGATACCTTTGGCAGTGATATGTGGTTTGTAGACCAACAGCACCTAAAGGATACCGCGCCTCCTCCCCCTTACAGACTTGCACGACACGCTTTAGATGCAGCGGAGATAGAGAAAGCTAGACGGATCGAACACGCAAGGCCATATTTACGTGCTTGGGGTCCGGAAAAGACACGGCAATTCATCGATCTAGGGGGTTTGCCTCTTGAGAGTCTTGAGGTAGAGTATAGTGGGAATGCACATTGGTGGATCACAGACCCGCAGGATTTGGTTGATGACAATGGAGGTCCGGTGATTCCGTATGATAGATTATAAGGTCGGGTGGGATTGAATGTTCAATATTGAATGTTTAAATTTGAGCTGTTGGCAAACATATCATCTGGTACTCTCGCGTGCACCGTCAGATACTTGTATCATACATCCATCTGTTATTACGTACAGGCACCATATATGTAGCAACGACCTCAATTAAGCTTAGACATGGCATGCCCTCAGCGTGTGTGGGATGCTGTGACACCCATTCAACTTATGAGCGAAGCAGAGCAACGACGAGCTATAGAAACGCACAGTCATATCACTTGTGCATGACTCTAGAGCAAGGAGTTGATGAAACAAGGTATCTCGAAGACATCGCCACAGTCTCTCACAAGTACTGTGCCTTGGAACAGCTAGCAGTATGACGGTGTTCTGCACGCAAAGAGTGCAGTTTATACCAACAGCTGATCCACTCCAGGACACAGTCAGAGCTACCGGTTTCGTAAGTGGCAAGCTGACTGAAGCCTAGCAGAAAATCACGTTGCCAGAGTTTATCACGATTATACCAAGTGTTCTTCAAAGAAGAAATGTAAGCCGCAAGCGAACCCGCAACTCCGCAAAGGATAGAGAGGCAAGATTATAAAGGGCACCGTGTCCGTTCATATTGATCTCACTTAATATGGACCACCTATTTAGATACACTAGACTCCGAATTGTTCAGCACGAAGCTCAGCGACTCGTGCTAGTGAAGGTGGGTCATGGGTTTGGAGAGCTTCAACTTGAGAAAAGAGGAGTTCGACGCGAGGCTGCGAAGAAATTTATTGTGCTGTACAGCTGGTCTGTGCGAAATCGGATTGTGCCGTGGAGTGGGACTGGAAGAATAACGACGTCTGATGCTTTGAGGGGTGAATAGGGAGGTTGTGAAAAATCGGTTGGTTTTTTGAAGAGTGTCTGGAAGAAGTGTACGTTTGCGGCCTGGTTGATGCTGGTCGAGGCTTGCTCTGATGGCGATATTGATGATCGTGTCCGGCTGTTGGCTGATGAGTTCCTCGATCATTCATGACCTTCGATTGATCATTGAATCAATTGCCGGAAACCACTATCAATGAGAGTCAACGTCTAATCGACCACAGGACAATTTTATGCTTAACAATGTTCAAACTTTGTAGGTAACACCAGGGTAACATCATTTTCTCATTACTTTGGAACTTCATGAATTCAGGCCCATCACGCTTTACATTTCCAATCTTGTTTCCCGTCATGCGTCTCTGCCACTGTTGTCGAGAGATGTTCCTATCTGAGTCTTCTCTTTATTCTCGACAGCCACTCTTGTTCCAGTCAAAGAGAGTCGTCCGAGAGTTACTGCCAGTTCAGGTCCTCAATAACACTTCGACCGCCCCACCTTTGATGTATCCTTTGTCTTCTATACTTGCTTCTTCATCCATCACAACTCATAAATAGATGCCGAGAACACGACCATCGAGTAGATTTCCTTCTATCAGAAACACACGCTTTCTTGCCCCCCTTGATCAAACCAGATCCATCATTACAAATCATCTTCTCAGTCGTCTGCAGCACGACTGAAACCAAAAGGCCAAAAAGCCACCTCCAACTCAAGCAACAAACGTCACAAAAGATGGTCCGCTTCACCGCCCCTATCCTCTTCATCGTGACCCTCTGCACCCTCCTCCTCACCGCCCCCGTCCTCGCAGAATCCGAAAACGACTGGCAAAACTACAAACTCCAATGCCTCCTCAAAGACCACAGAATCCTTCAAGCCACCGACCGTCTCTGCAACCGTGACCTCCACGTCCCCAGCGGTGTAGGTCAAATCGGAGAATCCTACGCTCGTAACCAAAGACTCAATGTTCTCCCTAATCAAAGGTGTTTGATGGATGGACGTATGAATATGAAGAGTAATGTTTGGGTTCCTAAGTATTGGTGTGAGAGACAGTTTTGGAAGACTTGTGCTCAGGGCAATAGTAAGGGTAGGGGTTCGCAAATGTTTGGTGGCAAGGGTTGTCAGCATTTCTTGATTTCGGACTTCCCGGAGTAAAGTGGGTGTGAAGGGGTTCTTGCTACTTTGATGTCTAGCAAAGGTACTGTTGTTTTCTCAAGGTCTTGGTCGTTATTTGTATCTTACCCTTTGTCTCTCGTTGATACCTGTCCACGTCTCATGACTGTGTTCTAACAGCTCTTCATTTCCCTCGCTTTTAGTAACAGGAACACAAGGAATCTTTGCCTCATGAACATTTACGCCATCTAACTGTGATGGACTAATCACCTACTCGTGATATCCATATCTTGACAAGTAAAGCTCGTCGGTTGCAGGTGAGATAGAAATGTTCGTATAATACAGATACATAAGCAGGTTACATACAATCGTGATTACAAGGTCTCAATCGACGAGCCTGTCCTCCAAGCTCAGTTGGGGATATCATCCACACTAGTAACATGGACCTCCTTTCTGCCATTCATCTTGCGTCGAAGCGCACTCGATGCAGGGTAAACAACCCTCCGCAGTCTGTTTGGCGATCCGAGTGGCTGATAAGCCTTCAGACCATGCCAAGGGTCAACTCTCATATGATCCTCCCAGAAAGTCTTTCTCTCATAGTCGAAACTCTCTTGCTTGGGGATTTTGACGGTAGCCACGGTCTGCCAGGGGTACTTTTCAGGATCCCAGACCTTTCCGGCGTATTCGACGGGTTGGTCTTCGAGGTTCTCGCATAGCTGGACTTGGAAGAGGTATTCTGCATCGTGTTCGGCGTGGAAGTTTTGGAGCCAGCGGTGGAGGATGTCGGAGCCGTCTTCGGGGCGAACGGTCTCGTCGTAAAGCCTTCGTTGGGTCTCGCTGGATGGTACCAGGCAGTACTTCATGACATAGTCGCCGAAGCGGTATGCGGTTTGTGAGTATTGACGGGTGCTCTCGAGATGGGTGTTGCGGACCTTGTCGCGAGCAGTCTGCAGTTCAGTGTCGTCGCGCTTCTCCAGATGCTTACGTAGCTCTTCCTGGTCATGACCATACTTGATACGCAGGTCGATGATCTCGCGAGTCACTTTGGCGGTGGCTAGATCGAGGGCTGGCGTGCTGTTGAACTCTATGTCTTGAGTTGGATAGTCCTCATACATGTCTCCTTGGACTCCAAACAGCTTCATAGCAAAGCCTCTAGGTACGGGGATACGATCCTGGAAGAATGTTAGATGGCAGAACATGAGCAGAAGAAGGTGAACGTACGTCAAGGCCGGGGTCACCAGGCTCAGTGCTATATCTTGCAACGATGGGATACTCTCCACCCTTTGAGAAGAGCTCGCCTTGTCTCAGGTGCTTTGGCAGACCATCAGGAACGACGAATGAGCCCTTGACGATTCCGTGGGTACGGGCATGGGTGCCACTGTAGCAATGGCGATGGACGTTCCATTGGGCCTTCTGAATGAGATTGATCTGTTCAGCGACAGCCTTGATATCGTCTTCTTCATCGTCGGCTATCTTCTCTACGCCTTCAGAGTCCCAGCGGATGTAATTGCGTCCTGACAGGTTCTCCTGTTTGACATTGTCGGAGTCCTTGTTAGGTGCCTCGTGAACGGTCAAGTTTGATGTACGATCAACGGTTACAGTGGAAGACATGATGACGTCTGCTCTTCTGATCTGTGAAGGTGAAGTATACGCGAGAGCCCGACCTACCTGATGTAGGACCTATATAACACTGACAAGCAGGTCTAGACCAATTGCGGGGTATGACCTTGATGAGCGGAGAGTAGAGCGGGATGAGCAAGTAGCAGATATAAGCTCGATGCTAGTCGGCTATGGGGGGCTGGTATTTCAAATTTGACATAGCTGAGGAGTTCCCCGCCCTGTTCGAAGGGGATGTTGGAGCATCGAGACATGGCCGGCCATACGGAAGGACGGAATTAGTGATGGTGGCTTGAGGGCTGGCTGCAGGATGTAAGGCCATGATCGAACTTCAAGACTTCTTGGCTCGAGACAAGAACAAACAGCAAGCCGGTCACTGGTATTGATCGAAGATGCGGGAGAGAGTCATGTAGATGATGGACGTGATTGGTGTCTGATCAAGCGGACGGGCAGAAGACGCGTTGATTGCGGCTTGGGTTGCGGCATGGGAAAGTGTGGGGAAGTACGGAGCCCCTGCTTGTCTCGATGCTGCCTTCCCGATCTTGACTTTGTAGACAAACTGATTATCCATAGCATTGTGCTTGTTGCATTCTGAACATGTCTGCTGTATCGAATGCTGACGTGGCGATAAAGTCGGGTTCGTCCATCTTTCTTCCACGCGAATCGACACAGAAAGCTGACACTGCCACGTTGCAGCTTCCAAGAAGAAGAGAAAGAACAAGAAGAAGACCAACGACAAGACAAAGACTTCTGCCGATGCTCCGGACACGAACGGCGTCAATGATGAGGGAGACGACGATGTCGACGAGGAAGATGTTGCAAGTCGAAAGCAGTCGGTAGCCGGTCTCGAGGACTCCCAGGACAACTCTTCCATCCCACAACCTCTACCTGTGAACGCTACCGAACAGACACGCGATACAGCCGCTTCTCCTCCGAACATCAAAGCCGACGATGATGCGCACTCCGAAACAGCCGCGCGACTGGACGCCATGGTCAAAGAGCGAGACACGCTACGCTCAGAGTTGGCAGACTTGCGCAAGTCCTTTGAGAGCATGCAAGAGAAGCACAATCAAGAGACAGAGACCTTGAAATCACAGGCCCAAGACGACAAGGCTGCCAAGGACAATGCGGAAGTGGAAGACTTGCGCAAGTCGTTGGAAGCTGTCCAGATCAAGCACAAGCAAGAGCTCGACCACGTCAAGAAGCAAACAGAAGATGCTCAGACCGCAAAAGACAACGCCGAAGTGGCAGGGTTGCGCTCCTCGATCGAAGACATGCAGAAAAGCCACCAGCAGGAGGTCCAGTATCTCAAAGACCAAGCACAGCAGGCACAGTCTGCCAAAGACAACGCCCAGATAGCTGAGCTCAAACAGTCACTGACATCTATGCAAGAGAAGCACACAAACGAGATTGAGGTCCAAAAGCAGCAAGCGAAGGACGCCCAGACAGAAAAGAACAACTCGGAAATCACATCATTACGTCAATCGCTGCACTCTCTCCGAGCAGAACATCAGAAAGAAGTCGGCCATCTGAAGAAGCAAGCCCAGGAAGCACAAACGACCAAGGATAACGCCGAGGTGGCAGATCTTCGTCAGTCACTGGCTTCTGCGAAAGAGCAGCATCAGAATGAACTTGACCATCTCAAGAAACAAGCCCATGAAGCACAGACGACCAAAGACAATGCGGAAGTCACCGAACTACGAAAGGCACTTGAAGCTGCCAGAGAGGAACACCAGAGAGAAGTCGCCGAATTCAAGAAACAAGCACAAGAAGCACAGACGACCAAAGACAATGCCGAGGTGGCCGAATTGCGCAAGTCGCTGAAGTCTGCTCAAGAGGAGCACCAAAGAGAAGTTCAAGACCTTAAGAAACAAGCTCAAGAAGCGCAATCTGGAAAGGATGGCACCGACGGTGAAGAGGTGGAACAACTCAAGACACAGCTGCAAGAAACACAAAAGGGCAAGGAGAGTGCCGAAAGCGCATACCGCACACTCTTGGGCAAAGTCAATACCATTAAGTCACAGCTTGGAGAGCGTCTCAAGGCCGACGCCGAAGAACTATCCAAAGCCCGTGCCGAGATTGAAGACCTTCAAGAGGAGAGCAGATCCGCCCGCGAAAGCAAAGAGGAACTCCAAGTCACCATCGACCGATTGGAGACGCAACGCAAGGAACACGAAAGCGAAATCGAATCTCTTCGAAGCCGAACCAATGTCAGCCAATCCAACTGGGTCAAGGAGCGCGACGAGTTGATCAGCAGAGAAGCCTACGCCCGCGAGGAGTTCGAGAATGCCCGACAGGCCATGCAAGACTGGGAAGTTCTAGCCATGGAAGAGCGATCATTACGTGAATCACTCGGCGAACGTGTCATTGAGATTGAAGAGCAACTCAACGGTCAAAGAGAAGCTTACGAGCGTGCTGCGAGCGAAAGAGATACACAAAACTCGACTGTCGACTCTCTGCAACGAGCACTCCAAGACATCCAAGATGCACGCAAGAAGGAGCTTCGCGAGATTGTCGAAAGCTCACAAGCCCAACTCGATGCCTTGCGTGCTCAAACAGAAGAAGCAAAAGCCTCAGCCGCTTCGTCAGCAGAGGAGCTGGAGAAGACGAGGAAGGAACTCGAGCGCGCCCTCCCCTTTGAAAAGGAAGTCAAAGAAAAAAATCTCCTAATCGGAAAACTACGCCACGAAGCCGTGATTCTAAACGACCATCTCACAAAAGCACTACGATTCCTGAAGCGCGGAAAGCCAGAAGACAATGTGGATCGCCATATCGTGACGAATCATTTCCTCCACTTTTTGATACTCGATCGTAGTGATCCGAAGAAATTCCAAGTTTTGCAGCTGATAGCCGCATTACTTGGTTGGACGGAAGGTATGTCTCCCCTGACCCTAATCTCTACCACAAACACAGATTGCTGACACGCATGATTCAGAACAAAGAGAACAAGCAGGACTAGCTCGCCCAGGCGCCTCCAACTCCCTACTTAAAATCCCTCTCTCGCCCTTCCGCCGCACACCCTCTACACCATCCCTCTCAGACTCCACCTTTGACAACCATCAAGGGGGAAGTAAAGAGTCACTTGCAGAATTATGGTCTGATTTCCTGGAGAGAGAAGCTCAAGAGGGTGGTATGCATGGGAGTAGGAGTGGCAGTTTTGCCATGATGAGTCCGACGCAGGAGAGACCTGCTAGTAGTGCTGGGCTGGGGGTGGGGGTGGGGAGTCCTAGACCTTGAGGTGGGGTGGAATAGGAGGTGAGGTAATTGCATGAGAGAAGTGCATGAGAAGTGTAGATGAGTGAGATGTTTATATATTCAGCTTTTAAAAGCATCAGTCTTTTGAAACTTTTTAGCCACTCGGACTAAACACCTATCGAGCTACATGTGTGTAAAGGGGTGCCATTGCGATAAGAGTAGGATTCCTCATTGCTTTCCTCTCTTCCTGTCCTTTCAAACCCATGATCGTTTCTCGAGTGAGTTGACTTGCTTGTTTCTTGCTCTCCTCTTCTTCTCGGTAACAAAGCCCTTTGAACGCCGTACGCCGCGCTTCATGCTCGGATTTGTTTGATTCTCCACACCCCAGCGTCTCGTCTTGTTGTGTATCCTTTCCAACCCTAGCCAGCATTGATCGTGAATAAAGCAAAGTGAATTTCCGGCCCTCCCCTTCTTCAAGTGGAGTACTTCAGAAAACTACATTCATCGCTTCTTGGCATTAGGTCTAGGCTTGCACTCATCAGGAGCAATAGAGTGCAGCATGACCTTGTTAGGGTATTGAGGGTTGTTCTGTTGGTATCCTTGATGCCAGTCGTAGGAAACAGCGTAAGCAAAGACAGAGCCATCGTGGGAAAAGTCTGTGCAGCTGATGGAGCCTCCAACTTCGGGGTAGCCCTTGAGACGGTGCTTGGCGTCCTTGTCCCAGAAGTGGAAGGTGCCGTCACTACCGGCAGTGCTGAAGGTTCCGTGGATAGGGTGGAAGGAGATGGAGTTTACCGAGTAGACGTTTGATTGGTCGCGGGTGTTGGGGGCGGTCTGACGATGGCACTTGAAGGAGAAGTTTGAGCTGGGAGAGATATGTTAGTGGGTGGTGTATGTCATGCACAGAGTGGCCAAAATTACCTCGAGTCCTTTTCCTCGACGTACTGGATAGCACATCTACCTTCGATGGAGCCAATGGCGAAACCGGTGGCGTCGGCGAAACAGCTGATGGTTCTGGTCTGCCACTTCAGAGGACTCTGGATTTGCTTGTATGCCGAGTTGGGCTGGGCGAGGTTGAAGATTTCGACCCAGCGGTCGGCGGTAGCAACGACCAGAAGCTGGTCGCGGGTATCCATGGCGTAGACGCGATCCTTGCACTGAACGGTAGCGGCAGGGGTTTGTTGACGTAGATCCCAGTACTTGATGGTCTTGTCCCAAGAACCAGTAACGAGCATTGGAGAGTTGTTGACCATGATGCTTTCTACGCACTTGATGGGAGCGTCGTGGGCGGCGACGGTCTGGGGGGTGGTGCTGCCTGCTCCGAGATCAAGCATCATTGCCTGTTTGTTGGCGCCTGCTGCGAAGACTTTCGTTCCATCCTGCTAGAGTGTTAGTAGCGTCTTGGGGCGCGCAGACTGTAGCGCATACCTTTGACCAGCATGTGCTGAGAGCAGGGGCACCCAAATCAATGAGAGCCTTTCCTGATCCGCCATTTGGATCGACTTCGTAGATGCGAACTTTGTTGTCCCATGATGCGACTGAGAGGTGGAGAGAAACCGGCGAGAAGCTCAAGTCCTGGATACTATCCTCAGGTGGATTGTTGAGAGCGATGTCGCCGGTGATGCTGCCCTGGGTAGCGGTCGCCGAGTTGGACTGTGCCGAACCAAAGAGACCAGCCATTTCTGCGTTTTGGAGGTCGACGTAGCCTAAGTGTTCGATTGTTTGTGGTGTAGATGAGGTTGTCTCGTGTTTGAGATGAAGGAGGTCTTCGGCGCGTGAGTTGTGTTCGAGGAGAGCCCAGAGCTGTCGAGAATTGGCGCGACTGATGCGACTAAGACCGCCAGTGACGGTAGGAGGGATGCCTGTGGTGTTATACGTCAGACGTCTGCCAGAACGATATGAGCACGCTCGGTGGGATCCTTCAGCACGAGGCAAAGGAGGTCCTTCTTCCTCGACATCGCCATCATACGGAGATTCGTCCATGCCGAGAGCCGTGTTGCGCGAACAGAAGAGAGCGACATGGGAGCCATCTAGACAACAAGCACAGAGCGCGAGGATTCATAACGTACCGTATTATATTGTCTCGGCGTACGGTAAGAGCAAAGTCGAGAGCGGCGACAGCAACTCAGGCGTACTAGGTTATCTGCGTACTAGGTGATGCGACAGCAACAAGGGATCCACCAGCCAGCAGCTACGAAAGTTGTAAAGCTCACGACGACGAACCCGACGCTGCCACGCTAGCCCAACACCGCCCGGCACTAGCAAGACCCGACAATCCGCCGTCACTCCCGAAGTCCCAGCAAGCTTACAAAAAGGCCCGCGCGCAAATCTTGCACTTCCCTCTCTCCAACCTCTCGCTCAAAGAATCGCAATCAAAGCTTCCACACCGAAAGGGGACGCGTCCTCTTTCTGTTCTGCACAGAAACACACTGCTTTGGGAGAAAGTCCCCGGACACGCCATGGGTTTACTCATGGTATGCGGAAACGCGCCGCCATAGATGCAAGCACACCTGCGGCTTACTTCGCCAGCCCGACCTCTCACACCTCAGACATTGTCCCCATCGCCGTCTGCACTCCGCATGTGCGCTGTTGGCTATTCTCATTATTGCTTTCCTCGCTCGGTCGCCTCTGCCCGCAAGGGGGACGAGGATATGAGTCCGTGGCCGGGCAATGGGGGAAGCTGGCTATCGGGATGCCTGCTGGCGCTGTGTAGAGGAGGTGGTGGGTTCGTCTTGGTAATCTCGCAGTCTTTGGGTCTGTGGGGTTTCCGGTTGGGCATACTGGCATCTTCTTCGTCGAGGTCGAAAGATATGCGATTGCTTCTCTCTGCTTGCAGAAGGGGTAACTCGATGGGGCTTATTCTTGATGCGAGGGGTTCAACACACAAAACACTCTTTTTCTCGGATCTGTCTGGGTGCTTTGCGCATTTCACTGCGCTCTGTTCATGCCATTGCTCGGTCAAACGTGCCAGATTCCTTTACACAATCTTTTCCCCCACACACACACACACACACAAATCGTTCTACATGATGATGAAAAGGTATAGAGTCAAGCACTGAGATTATCCACTTCGGTGTCCCTTCATTGGGGCCGAGGCTGGTCCATTGATGCTACATTTCCTACGACGGTATCTGACAGAACGATTTGATGTGCTCCCTTTTTTGGTATACACTACACACATGGCAAGAGGAAAGAAAGAACTGGAAAAATAAAACAAAAAACATTTTCTTGCACCATCACTCATTCTACTGTTGGCAATATTCAACGTGATCTACCATGTCCCATGGTCTTTGTCAAGTGCTACTCAAGCAAGATGATGCCAGATTTCGAATGCTGTTGCTTGAATACTGATATGCTAACTATCTACCGCCATGAGGACGCGAAGACGGTTTGCCATCATCCTCATCGTCGTCGCTGTCATCCCCAACATCAAATCTCTCCCTCTCAGGATTGTGAGGACTCGTCAACTCATCCAGCTCTGCTTCGTCAAAGTCTGCCGCTTCCAAGTCTCTTCGTGCTTGCTTTCTTCGGAACCCTTCGGCATTGAGACCCATGCCGTCCATCTCGAGGTTGTGTGACAGCCCACGGTAGCCTGCCGCGCTTCTTCTTTGACGCCAGATAAAGTATCCCCATGCTGCCACGGCAATGACAACTACGACTAGCGCGACCTCGCCAGACTTGTAATATGCCTTCCATGTTGCTTGTTGCAAAGCTTCCTTCTCCGCTTCCTCGGCTGCAGTGCTGTTTGGGTGTCCACCAACACTGGTCAGAGGTCCCTTCTCACCGTCAATTCGACTGTCGGTTGGGATGCCTCCGACGCTGTCAATGTCCACCCCCATGAAGCGGTCCAACATGTCTCTACTGCGACGAGGCCAGTCGAATGGAACCATGTGCGAAGCGTTGTAGAAGACAACATATGTAAGGTTGCGAGCCTCTTGCCAGATTCCTGCTGGTTCACTCTCGAAAGTCCAGTCGCGACGGGGTGCCCATACGCCAGGTGCTGTCTCGAAACCCTTGCCGCCGTTCCACTCCATTCTGTTGATGAGCTCTTCAGTACCGATATGGTTGCAAATCAAATCTTTGTCGCCAGAGAAGAGCAGAATGGGGACTTGTTCAAGCAAGGCAGGCAAAATCTCGTACGAAGGCTTTGCGGCGCGGGCGCTGAAAGCATTGCCCACTTGACCGCTGCACTCAGCCCAGCCACTTGTCTTTCCAGGACTAATGTGCAAAGCATCCGTGACGTCCTTGCGACGGAGATATGGCTTGACTTGAGCGAGATCTGGGGGCCAGTTCATGCCGCAACTCGGGTATGTGTCGTCCAGACGTACGTCATACATGTTGACACACTTGCCGTGCTCCTGATTGCTGACTTGCAGAATCGCTTGCAAGATGGCCTCGCATGGCCGCGAGTCGACGTGGTTCTTTCCGTCCTTGTCCAAGTCCTCTATGCACTTCGAATGCTGAGCTTCGACTTTCTTGGCACTTTCGCTGCCATCCTTGATGAGGCCAACTTTCTTCGCGTATGGAAGATATGAGAGGGACTGGTCGACGGTCGAGATCCATCCATTGCCAATAAGAAGACCAGCAAGACTCCACTTGTCGCCCTTCTTTTCTGCGTTGCGCTTCAGGATGGCTTCGGCCAGGTATGGAATGTACTGGCCGGCGTATGACTCGCCCGCAATGTATAGCTAGACAGAATTAGTGACTGATGTTGACAGTCAGGACCACGATCTTGGACTTACGTCGTCATGTCTATACTCGGGGAACAGGTCGTAGAACTTTTCCAGGAATTGTACCATCTGGTTGGAAGCGTCCTCCAGTTCGTGAACGTAACTGTCCGTATCGACGTAGCTGAAGCCGGTTCCAACAGGTTGGTCGACAAAGAGCAAGTTCGCGAACTCGGCCCATGAACCATTGTTGTATTGTAGGCTCCCGTCCGGCTTGACTCTGTATGGACCAATTTCCATCATGGCGCCGTCCATGGAACTACACCCAGGGCCTCCGTTGAGCCATAACACTGTGCGTTGCTTGTTTGCGATGTGACGGTTCTGGTAGTGCCAGAAGAACAGGTTGCCGTGGTGCTCGGGTGTGATTTCGATATGACTTGAAGAAAAGGTCAGCACACAGTCTCCAAGGTCCAAGGCCAGAGTTCATACCCAGCATGCATCTTGAGCAGAGGCTCGGGAGCTCCAGGCAATGAAGACACAAAGTAGTCGGCTGCCGTCTGCTTGGCTGCAGCACTAGCCATCCATGAGGAACAGTATAGAAGGCCACATGCCAGAGACCCGGTCCATGTTGCTTGACTCCTCCGACGAGGAGAGGTTGAGAAGAGCTGCATGATGCGCGTATGCTACCTCATGCCAGTTGACAGCTAATCGATGTCGTAGTTGAATAAGAATGCCAAGGGTGAGACTTGAGCTCGTGAGATGTGTCCGCTACAACGAAAGAGAGTTGTAAGCGTCTTCCAGTTACCTCGAACAGCCGGCAACACAATGCGACGACTATCAGCGAGCTACACAGAGAAGGCCGAAATTGTTCGAGTCGCAAAAGGAGTCGCAGTCACTGCCCCATTGACCAAGCAGACACGCGGCTTCCCCGGATTTTCCACTTGCATGTGCTTCCGACTCGCTCGCCGACCCTGACCTGCACTCTCACAACTAGCACAAAGACAGTCAAATTTGGTTTCAGTCATCAATAAACTTGCATTGATGCTACCTTATTCGAGAGAGCGCTCAACCCTTTCGTAGCCACCCATGATAGACACCGCCTTCTTGAGCTTCATTAGGCCAATAAACTGGTTGTCGATCTTGAGCTTCTCCAGTCCAAAGAAGAACAAACCAGGAAGATGTTCGTACTCTTTGGCAGTACGAGAAGGAAAGCAACACCTGTTTGCGTCTCTTTCAATGGCAAGGATGTACTTCCAAAGGCTGGAGCTTTCAGGAACCGACTCACAGGCTAGACAAACGGCTGCGATACTGAATCTGAAAGGGAATCCTTCAGGTCTGATGGCCTTGTCAAGTTGCTGAAGAGCTGCGTTTGCAAGCTTCGGGATGTCGAGTCTGTCTGCGAAGATGTAAATCTCGATGTAGGCCATCTGGCGTTCCTCTGCATCTGTATCATTTCTGCCCCCAAAACCTTTCTCAACAAAATCCAGATCGTTACGGGAAAAGAGCCAGGTGTGAAAGACCAGGAACAGATCCAGACGCTCATCTAGACTGATCTTGCTTTCGTTTGCTTCTCTGAATGCGCCGTTCAATGCGCGTTCAAAGAAAGTAGGGCAAGAGGCGAGTAAATGCTTTGAGACAGGGAACGCGATGCCGCCGACGATGACCTCGATGTAAGGTGGTGCGATGTTGGGGCTTTGATATGTCAGTACAGCTTTGTGTGCTTCTGGACAGTTGTAACGTACTCCAGTGGAATCCAAGACTCGTCAACTGCTCCCTCATCATCATCATCACCAGCTTCCTTGCCGACCGGTACGAGAGGAACCACTTCCTCAACCTTGATCATGCTCATGGCGAAGAGACTTGTAGGCTTGGAGGCAGGGGCTTCTGGAATGTCTGCGTGGTCGTCGACGAGATCTTCGTGCTGCATGTTGGAGATCTCATTGTCACCCATTTTGAGAACCTTGGTGATGAGATCTTCATCGATAGTGAAGTGACCTGGAACACGATACTCGTCGTAATCGGTATGAGGGTCTTCGTATTTATCAATGTGTGAGGGTTCACGCTGTGCTACGGTGTACGCAAAACGTTGGAAGAAACCGCGCATCATCTTGTGGCTGACGGTAGACGATGGCGAAGTGGGAGAAAAAGAAGAGTGGTTGTGAAAGGTAGGAAAAGGAGCGGGAGTTGTGGTGAAGCGAAGAAGAGGAAATGGAGTTGTTGTGAGCGGGATCTCGGACTTGGACAGAGCGGTCGACAACAACAAGTGAATCTTTGATGTTTCTTTCAAATATGTAAGGACCTTACTTAGATGACGCTCCTCTCAACTGGTGTCGACTGGCTCTTGCTTGCTCGATGGAAGAGAAAGGGGATGAGAGATTGGAATGGAAGACGAATGACTACACATACTCATCATCGAAGATACCCACCTCACCATCACTGCAGTTGCTCAGTGATCCGCCAACACTTTGCTCATTTCACTACACTGTTGCCTGTCCTGCACATGTCGGGATTTGAAGATGCCTCGGTGAAACACTGTACTTACAACATACCTCACTCGTCGGATCATGACAACGAGCCTAAGATGATCTATATTTGGCTGAGGACTGTCAACTATGTATCACAATGTGTGGTCAAGAAGAAGCCATCTGCTGCAGAGGTGGTTGGACTTCGAGCTTCTTCCCTGGCCGAAGAGCAGCCGCGGGCGACCAAGTCAAGCTTGCATCGCATACAACCCTGCTCCAGCCCTAATCTTGTTACAAACCCACCATACCAACTTCTTCTGCTCTTATCTGTGTACAGCAAGAACAAGGATAGCAAAACATGGACCCGTCTCAATACCAGTTGTCTGGGACCTCTCGTTGCCTGTAGTGCGTCGATTCGCCTATGTCTTGACCGTACACCCGTTCGTGTACATTCTCGTCAGCGTTGATCCGTCGCCCACCTGGACAAGACCCGAATAACACTTAGCCAAGCAAATCGCACCTGCCTCTCCAGATATCTCAAGACAATCAAGCAGCCAGTAAGATGTTCAGGTGAACATCAAAACAAACGAGTATCAAGTGACAGCAAATGGAGCAGCGTTCCAACAAGCAACGCTGACTTTAAGATTCTAAAAGCATCGTGCAGACCTATGCTCCACCCCCGCTAGCGAGCGGATTAGAAGGACTCGTTGGTCAAATGAGTAAAAGAAGACCTTGGTAACAAGACAAGGTTAGCATTACGACCTGGTGCATGATGCCAATTGACAAACAAAACATCAAGTGCCTCCTAACGGAGTCGAACCGGTGACCTCGGCATTACTAGTGCCGCGCTCTACCAACTGAGCTAAAGAGGCTTGAGATGGAGCATGCCTCGCTGAGGATGTACATGTCCAAGTCAACACACAATACCACCCAGTCGAGAATCGACTGGTATCTCGAGAGCAGAAAACTTGACCAAAACATCCTTCATTCCAAAACATCATTTCAATACCTCTCATCTATGAAGGAAACGCCGGGGTGAGGTATGCCGAAACACAGAACTTCCAAACTCTTGCCAACCTTTTCGTCCCGGAAAAACATGACAGAAGCTAGGATGATGCGAAAAAAACACATCTAGCTAGTCTGCAGAGCAGCCTGCTTGATACCCTCAGTGACCTCCTCAATGGCATCACCAGCCTTGGGATCCTCAGCACCATCCTTCTCTGCAGCTTCAACAGACTTGCCAGCATCTTTGGCGAGCTTAGCCTTGGCTCTCTCAGCCTCCTTCTTTGCCTTTTTCTTCTCCTTGTCGGCCTTTTTGGCAGCGGCTTTGGCTTCCTTCTCTGCCTTTGCCTTCTTAGCCTCTTCACCACCAAACATTTCGCGCCATTCCTTTTCCTTTTCGGGCTTGATTTGCTGAAACAAGTGGGCGGCGGCGTTGAGCTTGTGGTTGGGAGGAATGCTGTTGCCCTGCCAGTCGTCAGGAATGATGAGGAGGGTAGTGTTGAGTTGGTCGAGGATGGCGGTGGAGGTTGCGGGCATGTAGGGAGCGATGATGGAGGCGAGGAGGTGGACGTGGTTGAGACCGAGACCGACGACGGCGGCGCAGCGTTCGGGTTCGTCCTTTGCGAGGGCGTTGTCGAGTTTGTTGTCTTGGAGGAGCTTGTTTCCGAGGTAGGAGATGTGCATGGCTGCTTGCAGACCTTGACGGATCTTGACGGCGTCCATGATGGCCAGGTACTCCTTGAGAGCCTCGTTGACTTCCTTCTTGTGGGCAGCGAGAACACCTTCTGGGTCGTTGTACTTGGTGTAGTCGGGTACGACACCTTCGAAGTTGGGTGAGTTGACAAACTTGACGATACGGTTGACAAAGTTGCCGAGGTTCTTCAGGAGCTCGTTGTTGTTTGAGTTGATGAATCCAGTCCATTCGAACTCCGTGTCGCCAGTCTCGGGACGTCTTGACAAGAGGTAGTAGCGCCAGACGTCTGAGGGGATGCCGGTTTCTCTTGCGTTGTTGCCAAAGACTCCAATGCCTCTGCTCTTGCTGAACTTGCCCTGTTCGTAGTTGAGGTACTCTGTAGTAGAGAGATGGTTCAACATGGTCCACTTGTCGCCAGTACCAAGTTGGGATGAGGGGAAGACAACAGTGTGGAAGGGAACGTTGTCCTTGCCCATGAATTGGTACAGGCTGACATTGTCGGGGTTGTGCCACCACTTCTGCCACTGATCCGTGTAGTTTGCGGTGATGGAAACGTAACCAATGCAAGCGTCGAACCAGACGTACAGCACCTTCTCGTCGTAGCCAGCAAGAGGAACCTTTGTGCCCCACTTCAAGTCACGAGTGATACCTCTGGGCTTGAGACCTTCTTGCAGCCAAGAGTTTGTGATGTGAATGCCGTTTGACGACCATGCGCCCTCCTTGCTCGACTTTGCCGACCACTCTTCAACCTGTGCCTGCAGCTTGTCCAACAGCAGGAAAACGTGTTTGGTCTCTCTTGCGACGGGTGTTGCGCCGTCAAGCTTGCATCGAGGCTTCTTCAACTCCAGAGGATCGAGCAAATGTCCACACTTGTCGCACTGGTCTCCTCTTGCATCCTCGTATGCGCACAGCGGGCACTCTCCCTCGACGAAGCGGTCGGCCAAGAACGAGTTGTGCGTTTCGCAGTAAGGCTGCACCGTTGTCTTCTCCTCCAGGAAGCCGTTGTTGTAGAGTTTTGTGAAGATGTCCTGAGCGATCTCGGTCTGCTGGTTGGTGGGCGTGCGACCGAAAATGTCAAAGCCAATGTTGAACCACTCGTAGACTTCAGCGTGCAGCTTGTGGTACTTGTCGCAAAGCTCTTCCGGTGTGCACTTCTCCTCGATGGCCTTGGTCTCGGTGGCAGTTCCGTACTCGTCAGTACCGCACACGAACAGGGTAGGAAGGCCGCGTGCCTTGCAGTATCTACGACCTGAACATCAGCCACGTTTGCGCCCAAGTCCTGAAGCGAGACTGACCTGGAGAAGACATCGGCAGACAAGACACTACCGATGATGTTGCCCAAATGAGGGACGTTGTTGACGTAAGGAAGGGCAGAAGTGATGAGGATGTTCTTCTTGCCCTCCTCGGGCAGGATCTCTTTGCGCTCGCTCATGGTAGTGCGTCGGCTTCTGTCTGCTGGATACGATATGGAGTGTGATTGTATGCGAAGAACAGGATCTGCTGTTCAATGGTTGCGGAAGATGGTGGATGTGACAATTGCGCCTTGCTGCTTGTCGCTCAAGTTTCAGCTTTGGAGGGGTCCAACTGCTGCTGCAAGTGACTCAACTGCCCGTCCGCACGCGCCATCCCACCTTCGCCCTCGCTATTCAGCCCTACCGCCCATACCACATCTTTTTTGACATCACGAAACAAAAATATCAAATCAGATCGACATTCACCAACGCCCACCATCCCTGGACACCGCCTTCCCAGCCGACAATACACATCGCATTAAGAATGGCAAACACTCAGCCCGATGACTTCGACTCCCTCTTCAACCTCGAAGAAGAGTACTATACCGAAGGTTACAATCTCGGCGTAGCAGATGGTTCTCGCGCCGGTCGTATCGAAGGTCGTCTCTTCGGTCTCGAAAAAGGATTCGAAAAGTTCGCTGCCATGGGAAATTTAGCTGGAAGAAACGCAATCTGGGAAGCAAGAATTTCTGATCAAAATTCTGCTACTTCAGAGGAAAGCGAGTGCAGATTGCCTAAACTGTCTGGAGGTGCTAGATTGCAGAAGCATTTGCAAACCTTGTATGCTCTGACTGAGGCTGAAAGTCTGTCTACCGAGAACAATGAAGACTCGGTTTCTGATTTCGATGACCGACTCAAGCGTGCTGAGGGCAAGGTCAAGGTCATTGAGAAACTGGTCGGTGAGGGTCCTCTTGTTCTCGAGGCTTCACAGCCTGCTGTTTCTGGCAGTGGCAATGCACAAGTAAGACGTCAAATCAAGATCAAGAGAACAGATGCTGGTGGAGAGAGCAGCATGGAAGACTTCAACATCCGCCACGCTCGCTCTTGAAGCTCGATTTTCATGCTTCGAAAAGGATTTTCTTCCTGCTACAGCTACCAAGCCAACGATATCATCATTCCCCGATATCAGCAAAACACCGAGTCTCAAAAACCCACAAACTCACGATACTCCGCAATATGCGCCCAAAGATCCCACTCGTCAGCCAGAGTTTCCACAAACCAAACAAACGCCTCGCTCATGCCTTTTCAATCCTCGAACTCTTCAAGCCACGACCTCAGTCTCCGCGCTGGCAGGTTTTGGCTCCTGCTCAGCATCCAGCTTAGGTTTCTTTGGGTCACTAGCTCCATCGGTCTGCAGAACATTACTCATGTCGGCAAGCGGTGGTCTACCAGCAGGATTGTCTGCTGGCAACGGTCTCTTCATCGCAGGAGGCTTGTAGGCACTTCTATTTGCCAGAGGACTCTGCTGCATTCCACCTGGCATGCCAATACGTCGACTAGCATCCATAGCAGGATTGACGAAGTTCGATCTGTTCGCAGGTGCTCCACCATTCACCATCATTTTCGGGTTTGGAATTGGCACAGTTGGCGCGCCAACTTCCGATCGCTTGATGGGTGCTGACTTCCTGAGATCAACTCCTTGGGTTCGTCGAATTGAAGGACTCTCGTGATGGGGATCAAACAGCTTGATCGGTGGAATAGCACCTGCCTCGGGAGGCTGCACCAGAGCAGTAGCTGCGGCTCCAGAGACGAAACCGGATGGTACGTGTGCCGGAACTTGAGATGGCGTAATCACTGATTCGGGGGGTGTGATCTGTCGACCGTTGGTGGTGGTGGTTGACTCTGAGGCGGATGATGGGTTGGAGCGAAAGCCATTCTGGTTGTTGGCTTGGTGTGGAGGAGGCATCATGCGATTTGGCGGTTGGTTGTTGTTGTTAGTGTTGGAGTTCTTGAAGATCTGTGGCGGTGGCTGAGGACGAGATTGCTGCCCGTTGTACTGGCCATTCTGTTGTTGGCCACCGGAGAATTGGCGCACGTTAGGCATAGAGGCTACTCTATTCGGTTGCTGGCGATTTGCTGCTTGTGCTGCGACAGAGTTGGCAGGAAGTCGGACTGGCGTCTCAATAGAGACGTCTGTAATGGAGTTGTCCAAGCGAACCTCATCAGGGTGGCTGAAGTCCACCTCGTCAAACAGATTTCCTCCAAACTCGTCTTCGAATTCCGATGTGTTTGACTGAGCGCTAGGCATGCGTGCTGGTGGATTTGCTGCAATGGTCGTGCAAGTCGAAGGGCCAGCTACGGCTTCTTTCTTGATCGGGGCGTAGTCTGGATGACGGTGTAGATTCTCGGCATCCCATTTAGATGGCGCGATCCTGACCTTTGTCACTCTTGCGAGATAGTCCTTGTCATACAAGCAATTGCCCAGGACGTTTCCGAAGTTGCGCAATGCTCGTTTCAGGGCGTCGGTGGTGGCTTCCTTCTTTGCTTTCTCAAACGCGGCCGCTTTGCCCTTGCAGTTCTCGATGTGGCCATATCCAATATCCTGCACTGCGTCAGCTTCAGTAAACACGGACGCGTTGAGAGAAGCTTACCTCGTGAAACGTGCCATCTCTCAAAGAGACGCGCACAATAGTGGACAGTCCTAGATTGATCTTTCCTGTTGTCGGACTCTCGTCGCACTGTGATAATTAGCATCCGGCCAAGACAAGGATCCCTCAGCAAGACTCACGAAGTCAACCTGAACGTCTCTGATCGCACTGCTCCATCCATTGAAGCCAAAGACCTCGTTCGCGAGGTTGATGACCTTTTCTGCTGCTAGGTAATGGACTTTGCCTCCTCCATTTCCTGGACGAGTCGAGATATATTCAGGTCCAAGTTGCTTGTCAAGGCGGCTCTGCAACGTAGCTATCTCCTGTGCCGTGTATTCATTGATGCGGTCCTTCTTCTCTTCATACGGGTTGCTGAACTTGTGGTCCTTCCACTGATCACCTGGACTAGGCAAGTGTTAGTAGCACATCCAGCTGTCAGAATATCACGACTCACGCAGGCATAATCGATCATCTGTCTCTGCAACCAAAGTGGCGACACGGACTTGCTTTATGCACAAATGCAACAGCGCTTGCCTTGGAGGCGACGCGGTGATCCGCGACAATGACGCGAAGCACGTGGCGCGCCAAGCCCAATCCATCACCTTCACTGCCTCCTCTTCTGCCTAATGTAGCTTCTTCAGTATCGCTATCAGGTAGTCATCGCTGCTGACTGCGACTGCCAATTCTGTCGGACAGTCAAAGCCACACGAGTGTCCGTCTCGTTCGCCACTCTCGATCTCTGCGCGCCCATCACGCTCGGCCGCGTTTGTTCTGACATTGGCACGATAAACAACTCAGTTGAATCACACTTGAGTGCATACTGACATCGAACTACAAATGTAAGCCTGGATCAACATCCACGCGCCCATTCGATCAAACTTTCGGAGCGTTCGTCTCGACTCCCATGTAAGCTTCCGATCCCGGCAACTTGACCCAAGGTGCAAACACATTCGTGTCTTGCGGTATGACTGTCACGAGCTCGGGAAAGTGTCTTGCCAGTACATCTTTCATGCCAGTATTCTGCACCCCATGGAAACCGACCTCGGTATAAGTATCAGCATTCTATTGTCCAGCAATAAATCTGTCACTCTTGAGTCTGCGACTGGCCATTAAAATGAAAATGCGGAAGGCTGTCTCGCTGAAGCCAAAGCCCTTGATCGTCGGCTCGCTGTGTGATCCAACAAGCGCGTCCACAGTCTCGACATCACCATTGTAGACTTCACTGAGTCTCGCTGCAAGCTCCTTGTTGCCACCGGTCAGTTCCTCGAATGTCTTAGGTACGGACATACGAAGAAGTCGTCTAAACTGGCAGTAACGCGGCACTCCACGCTCCCGATCACAAAGGATGTCAACCGTGGCCAAGTCACGAACTTGACCATCCGGAGTCGGAAGGTTCCGCATCAGGTTCGCATAGTTGTTGTTGGTAATGGCACCAGGATAGTTGATGCAGAAAGAGTAGAATGCATCAGCGAACGACACGCCGCCAGTTTTGAGGGGCTTTACTGCATCCTTGAAGGTAATGTCGGCTACAGGGATTGTAGTCCTGTGCTGACCTCCGTCAATGTCGAAGAACGCAACATTATCTTCTGCAGTCAGTCAAGCGTAAGACAAAGCTAGAGGTGATAACCTACCTGGTATGAGGGAATGCATTCTGTACACCGAAACGAACTCTTCGGTAAGAGAGTAAGGGACTCCCTGGTGGTCCACCGTCGAGCCCGGAATACCGCTGATGGCCTCGCTGGTTTTCGAGATTCTGCCAACGATTTTGTTCAGAGTCTCTCCTGCAATGCCCCACCTTTCGACATATCAGCATCTCTGCCAAAGCAGAGCAGGACACTTGAAATACCAGTTTGCGTTCATGCTAGTTTCCATTGTAGGATGTGCCAATATAGCAGGCGTCCATTCTCTGTGTTCAGTGGTCAGTAAAACATCTCGATCCTTCGGTAGGTCATCGCATACACTGTGTGGATTTTGGCCATCAGAGCGCAGTTGACGAGTCGAGCCTTGTCGAAGATCTTGTCACTGGGTCTTGTCAGTATCGCTACAGCCAATCACGAGTCTAACAAATGTTACCCGGTCCAATCAGGATGAGCTTCACGAATTCTGTCGCAAACGGCATTGTGCTCCAAAGCGAAGAGCGTGTGTAGAAGTTCTATGCCGGTCCACCAATTATCGGAGAAGCCTGTCTTCGGATTGCCATCTGCATCGCGAGGTAGGAAGGTCTCTTCGTTCTTCTGGTCTCGAGAAGCAGATATCCGTCATGATGCTGGTCTCTCAGGTCTTTGGTCACAGTTTCGCTTGAGCCGTATATTTGGGAACCGTCCCACCTACGTAAACTGGTTAGTTCGGCGCAGGTAGTCTGGGGACAACAGATATACCAAGCGGTAGATGTGTTCTTGTAACCAGGGCACTTTATGTCAGATGCATCAAGCACCTCATCTGGCTTTGTGCGATAGATCTTCATTTGGTTATGCCAGCTATCGTTCGGAAGCAGGGGCACTTCGTATGTATCCTCGCTCTGTTCATCAATCAGTATGAGCAATAATACGACTAGATCAGTTTTACCTACACTTTCATGAAACACCCAGTCATGAACCTGGAACTGGATCCAAGCAGCAGCAAGCAGATTCAAAGTTGTCGCTGGCTTGAACTCTCCTGGCTTCCTGGACATGAAAGCCTCGCTGACCAGTCTAGGATTCGGGGTCCACAGCTCCTCTTCAGTTGGTTTCTCACAGTACTTCCGAGGAAAGTTGCGACCAAACCGCATTCCAGAACAGCCCATCTTAGGCTGAGTGAGCGAGTTGTCTTTGCCATCCGAGTTTCTGGCAGCGAGGAAGCGTTTGTCCTCCAGTGGAGTGATGTAGGTGTCGCCTTGTGCTGTGGCAGAGTCATATCCATCGTGAAGGTTATATTGGCGGAGCTCGACACGAAGAGCATCTAGATTTAGAGCTCCGATTGCACTGGGCAGCTTGTGCCATGGCCTGACTAAATTGACGACATGGAACAGACATACGAGTAATCTGTCTAGTAAGCCCGGCTGATAGTTCTGTGGGTCCATGACAGTTGTATTCTGTATCGAAGTGAAAGATGATGGCCGAGAATGAGGACTCTGTCCAACTTTATAGTCGAGCAAAAGCTGCTCGAGACTCAAGTTTTACGGTAGTAGAGGGCAGTGCCAAACACAGCCATTGTTTCCTTTTTACATTTGGTATTTCCCAACATACATGCTTCCCTACCCCGAATATGGGCGGCCTTATGATGCTCGTAAGCATGAGTTTGTCGGTTCCAGCGGATCCTTCGAAGACCATAGCAGCCTTGTAGGATCGGATTCCATCCGCCGTGAGACACTACCAATACATCCGCTGCTCGAAAGATGCATTTGCATCAGAAGCTGAGCTTTAGCTTCAGCCACTGTTGCGTAACTCAGGGCTACATCCATGCGATGAGAGCGAAATGCATGTTAGCATGAATCTTTTGAACGGCATCCTCACTATGCAGTCAGTCTGACAGGCTGAGGTATCACATGCAGGCACACGCAATGCTGTGAAGTGGAATCAGCTCGAAAAGAAATTGGTCCTGTCCTGTGGACCGGGATTCCAGGTTCACGACGAGAGAGACGTGTTGTATGCATGCATAAGGATGGGTCACGTTGTCGCCGTACAAGCATACTAATTTTTCACGCTTCTCTTCACCTCCGAAATCATCCATTATTCCAATAGTCGACTTCGAGGTTGTATACCTAAGCTTCGAGAAATGTTCTCGAAGCGCTCTCTCGACAGTCAAGATCTAAGGACAAATTCACCAGTTCAGACAGTGGAGATCGTGACAACTCTTGATGCGACACTGCTGACTACAGCCATTGACCTACAAGCCATTCACGTCTGTCTGCCTTCCAAGCTTTCGACAAAACAAAGGTCAGCTAAGTCATAATACCACGAACATCACGAAGATACGACACGACTCTACCTAAGTCAAAGATGGTCGGGAAACAACTCTCCATATGGAAAGAGGTATCGGCCTTCTCTACGACGCGACCTCTTTTTCGCAAACAGTGCATCGACTCATCGCCTCCAGCTTTCCTCCGTTTTCTTGCAGATCCTTGATCACGTCGTCTTTGGACTTCTTTCAATGACTGGACTTTCTAGCTTGCAACTTGCGACTCCCTTCTTGCAAAGATCCCAATCATCCTGGAAGATACGGATGGAGCATCCTTAATCACGACGGCACTGCTGGACCATGACATTCTAATACGTTGATCTTTGATGACGTTCTCAACAAAAGCTGCTGTAGCTCAGTGGTAGAGCGTGGGATTGCAGTCATCTGCAATTATCCTAAGGTCCGTTGTTCGACCCAGCGTAGCAGCTTCGTTTTTGCGTGTAAAATGTGTGTACTTGCTTTTTTGCTGAAGCCTGTCTTGTGTGGGGCGTGGCTTTTTGGCCTTCCATCTCCAGGTTTCAGACTTTGGGTGCTTCGAGAATCTGGCAGAGAGAAATGCCCATTTGCTGGACTTGTTGCTGGCTAGTACGCATTGTCTCATCTAGGTTGTGCGTGACCCAGTTGAGCGCAAAGGTATGCTGGTGTACGACGTGGATATTCAGGTGGTATGTAGGCAAGAGGATAGAAGAGTCTCGAATCAAGGCACAAGTGACCAGGGAAGTCTAAGAGACCCCTCTGATTTCTGAAGAAGTTCGTCCATCGATCTAATATCCTTTTTCCTGTGGGGCGGTAAAGAGGAGCAAGGTTCACTGTGTTTATCATGCTCGAGCTATGTCTGGCGGCCAATGTCTGAAGATGACGCCCGCGTAATCGTATCGATCATCGCACTCTTCGGGGACCTCCAAGGACCTCAGGTGCAGACCGTCGAGCTCAAATGTATCCTCCGCTGCGCTTTTGCATATAGAGTAATATGACAACGGGACCGAATCGGGTAAAAACGAGACCGAATCGAGCCATGACTCGATAATCGGCAGTACTACCGTATATAAGGTACAAGTGATGCGGAATTTGGCCTTGGTCTCGAGAGCTGATCCGATATCGACTAGGGTTTCGAGGAATTGTAGCATTTTGACAGTCCAGACGCCATGCTCGCGAAGCTCTGTTGGTTCAGCGAAGTCATCTGCTTGATCGATGTCGTAACTGCTGAGGAGAGAGACACGACTTGGCATATGCATCCTGCTGGTAAGCGCTTCGATGGGAAGAAAGAGATCCAGTGGCAACGCGAAGGAGAAGACTAGTTGATGCTGGCGCAGTGAAGAGAGCGCGAAGAATGGCTTGCTCAGGAAGTGACGATTCACTTCAGATTTGAACCATGTCTCGAATCCAGTATCCAGGTGATACAGAGCTCTTGACGTATTGATTCATGAAGCGTTAAATCTTAAAATGCGAATGAGACTGGATGCGTTGACCGCGTGACAAAATCGACTGACCTCCTTCTCTTGGTCCTCTTTTTACAGGATTTTGATGTTAAGCTCTCGCTGGTAATGCTGTCTACCGTATCAGGACTTCGACATGAGCATCAACCGTTCTGTGTTCGAGCTTGAAATTGGCCATGGATCAAGATGGAGTGGAATGAAGGTACTTTTTGAGACTACCTACTGCGTATTGCAACCTTTCTTCCTTCGTAGCATCGTATCAAGTGAGCAATCGGTCCTCCATCAACCCCAAGAGATTGCTCGTGTTTCTCAAGCTCCTGGATAGGCTTGCTCATTGTTCGAGCGAGCGAGCCGTGACGGCAGCCAGTGATCGTGTTCCATTTCTGTTCCCCGGCAAGCCCCGAATTGTTCATCTTCAAGTCCTGGTGTGATCTATCGTTCTGTGCCCGTGATGTCCTGTAACAGAGCGACTATCGAGGAAGAGTACTACATCATATCCTCGGCTCGTCTGCGTTGAGTTTTGCGGTCTTTCATCTTGTCGGCAAAGAGGTCGTTGGGCTGTCCTCCACTGCTGAACTTTGAAGGGAACAACTCCTTGACTTTCGGGTTGACTTCTCGAGAAGCGCCACGGATTGAGAAGCCCGGTACGTCTGACTGAGCGCTACCTTTGATGCTGAAGCCGGCCGCATCGGGACCACCAGTAATGCGATCAGCCAGGCTGCCTATTGAACATGTTAGCTGCCGTTTGATCACTCGCAGGGCTGAGCACGACGTACGTCTGATGCTAGCGGTCTCACCGGCGTCAAGGGCGTCTGAGCGGCGATGGTTGCTGCGGCCCGACTTGTTGGGGAAGAGTTCTCTGTTGCGTTTTGGCGGACTTGTCGAGGTGAGAGGGGTATCGAGGCCATAGGTCTTGCCGGTCTTTGCAGGCAGAAGTTCTATCGGACCATTACTGGCGCGAGTAGAAGCCATGAGATCCTTTTTGCGTGGAACGGGTGATACGGTTCGGCGACGTGCGGTTCTGCGTTCGGGCTGATCCTGACTGAAGCCATACCTTCCGTCTCCATCTCTTACAGGAGAAGCGCTACGGTCTCGCAATCTACCCGTGTCTTTTCCGGCAAACAGATCACCTCCGCGCGACCTCCTTGGGCGTTCTTCTCTACGACGCGTGTTTCTGCGGTCGTCTTGGTCGTCGTAGCCGAGTGCTGGTGATTCTTCTTCAGCATCGTCGTACATGTTGACATCGAAAGGCTTGGGCGCATCATCTCTTTGCCTGTTGTCTCTTCGCGGGCCTCTCCGTCTGTTGTCATAGTCCCCTTTGCGTTCTCTCGGATCGTGGTCGGGGTTCATCAGGTAGAAACGACTCTTCTCGTGGGCACGCGGGGCCTTCTTGTCGGCCAGGGTAGCTTGACGGATGTAGAGTTCGGCGTCGGGATTTGATGGTAGCGCCTTTGCCTTGCGTAGTTGTAGAGGGGCGAGATGATCGGCGGAGCCATCTGGTAGGTCGGAGAGGGCACTGAGGGCTTCTGTTGCAGCCTCAGAGGATTCGTAGATGAGGTTGGCCGACGTGTCGTCGATCCACTCGACGCGCTGAAAGTTGTCTAGCGAATAATACTCGCCAGCGAACTGTCTGATGTTGTCGGTGGTGAGGTTGTCCAGACCGCGAATGTGGACCTTTGCCGGAGCGAGGTCGTCGAGGTTGTCGGCAGGGGTAGCAGCATTGGGGGCTTGGTAGTCGATTGCCGCCGAGCGGGCTTCCTTTTTCAGTTCAGCGAATGTCGCGCGACGTGGCCATCGGTTGGCGTACAATCTTCATGGCCTCAGCCTCGAGTTGGGCGATTTCGGGGTCCAAGCCGAGGTCGATGTCCATATCGACATCCATGTCTACGTCTGCCATGATCGATATCGTGTGATGTGGTGCGACTGGTGCAGGGAAGACTTTCTCCGCTGGTGTCTCTTGCTACAGTGAAGTGCAGAGATTGTAGTCGAGAGAATGAGAGTTTGGCTTGTGGATGCTGTGTGCTGTGTGATGGTGCAGGTGAATTGCTCATTGCTTACGGCTGACGCGCTTGGGAAGTCTCGACCCGGTCTGTGCTCAATCCATCCACGAGTCAGCCGTCTATACCATTGATCATTCGAGACTGCTCCTTTTTGTTCGACACGTTCATTCAGCTCGCACCCAATCTGCATGTAACTCCGATTGGACTGACATGCAAATTTCATGAATCGAAGACACATGATGAATCGTCAACAACCTTTCAATACACATCTGACACCTCCCAGTCTCCAAGTAAGTCACCGGACTATCCTGATATAGTCGTGTTCACGTAGACACTAGCTGTGGTAGGTCTTTGTATCTCCTTGAGGTTGGTGCTCGAATCTGTTGCACGATGCAAGGCACAAACATTGGCGCTCATGGACGGAATGCCATGCAGCTAAACAGACTGAGACACCCTGCAGCCACCCTTCTCATGTTGCTCCAACTCTCGGATCTTCGTCGCTCTCTCTTTCTTCGATGCGGATTGCTGAAACGGGCATTTGGTTCGTTTGACTTACTTCGCTTTCTCACCACACTCCATCTCATTTAGCAGGACTCGTCTCGACATTCCTTTGACTCTAAACACAAGTCCCACGCGTAACAATACATCGAGAGCATCGTCAAAATGCTCTCCAAGATCTCAATCGTCCTCGCACTCCTGGTGCTGTTGACGCAGTTCGCAGTCGCTGCTACTCCTCCTGCCTGTGTCATCAGAGCTGTTGGGTAAGTGTCCTGTTCACAGCATTATTCGACAAACTCTCTAAGGATGCGCAAACAGCGAATCGGACCAGTCGCCAACCAACATCAAGGACATCTGCGGAAGTGGCAACACAGTCGAACAGACCCTGGTTAGCGACTGTGGTAACGATCTCGATGCTGCCATGAGCGCCTTCTCCAGCATCTGCGCCAGAGCTGGTGTCACCATCTGTAAGTTCAACACGCGTATACTTCCGAGGGCGCCGACTGACACGGGATAGCTACTTGGGCTGCAGCTACTGCCACTCCAGCTAGTTCAGCACCTGCTGGCTCTTCTGTCGAGCCTTCCTCGGCCATGACCACCGGCATCAAGTCTGAATCTGCCATCACCGCTGCCACTGCTTCGCCCTCTAGCACAGAGTCTGCTACTCAATCTGCCGGTGTCACTGTCACTACTGCTACCAACACCAACACCCACACCGATACTGTCATCAGCACCCAGACAACCTCGCAGTCCACTGACGAATCGGCTGCTGCCACTTCGACTGGCGCACCATCTACCGGAGTCGCTGACCGTTTCAAGATCAGTGGCCTCGCCATGAGCATTGTCATTGCTGCCGGTATCATTCTGATGTTGCAGTAAACTACACTGATGGACACCAGTCCAAAGCAAATGCTAGATGAACCGCGAGGCGAACCATTACACGACTAGCTCAGGACTCCGGATGCTCAAATAAAATTCATGTATCAAATCTCCCGCTTCTCTTCTCTTCCGGAACCTTGCACGTGTGACTTGACGGTTGAACTCGCACTACATCCTAGAAACTTCCTCCCTACGTGCTACATTGTATCGTTTCCACTCTCTTTCGTTGTCGAAGCAGAGCAACACCCGGTTGCAGGAAGTCACGATCATATCTCGTTTACCTGTATCCTTCCCACAGAGTCAATCACACGTTGTATCTCGGTAATATCGCTATGAGTCAAGAAAAGAATAGTGCTTTGAGACAGCTAAAAGTACAAAAGTGAGTAGTACACGAGGAGGTCCTGACTCAGTTGACTCAGTTGACGTGAATTTGATACTATGGCCTCTGAACTGTGAACAAGGTCGGGACATAACTTTCGCGACGATTGAGCAATTCGGTCGGAGTCTGAGACCTGCTTCCCAGTCATGTGCAATCAAGAAGCAGTCAAGCGCTAGGAGATTGGACACTGAGATCAATGTCGGATGGACGAACCAATTGTCAATATCGTTTCCTTTGTGGTCGACGGTTGTATGTAACGACTTTGCAGTTTTGACCTTCGTGTTCTTTCAACACCCATGTGCTCGAGAACGCACCACCTATTTCTGCTTCTTGAGACAATGCTTCTGAATGTAACAAAGCTTCAGTTTCCCGGAATGTCAATCCTCGATACAGATTTCCGGTCTGGGTGCAGAGTTAGGCTGCTTCCGTTCTTTCAGCAGCCTTCAACCTCACACCTTTTCGTCAAGTCGTTTGCTCTTACAATGATCTTAGCCGCTCTTATTGGTCCACTTGACCGGACTCTTCAAACCCGCCTTCTCGGCTGTACCTTCAGTCTCTTGCGCCTTTTTGTTGACCGACTCCATCTCAAAGCCAGCAACTAGTTTGTATTGCTTGCCCACTCCTTCCAGTTCTTCCTTTGGCACAACATCGTAAATGTTTTCGAATCCGTCCGGAGCTCTCTCATGTGCGAGTTGGAGAACGTAGTCCGGCCCTCCGGCTCGGTTTGCCATGACGATCTTTGCAGTGGCCGGTAGGCGAATGGCTTCATACTGCTCCAGAGCAAGCATGATGTTGCGAGGGTTGTCTAGAAGGCACTGCGTAAGTGCCTCGGCATCTATAATCGCCTGGGACGCACCATTGCTTCCGATCGGGTACATGGCATGGGCTGCATCGCCGAGCAAAGTTAGGCTTCGGAAGCTCCATCGAGGAACAGGGTCACGGTCACTCATAGGGAACTCGTAAACTTTGTCTGTGTCGTCGATGAGTTGCTTCATGTTTAAACCACCACAATGCCATGTCTGGAACGGCCCTTCGAATTTGGACTTAGGTACCATCTTGGTCCAGTCTACCGGCGGAGGGGTGAGATCAGGATCATCCTCGTCACGAATGCGTAATTCGGCAATCCAGTTGACCAAGCTCTTTCCATTACGCATCGAGTTTCCAGAGATGGGATAAGCAATGAACTTCTCATCCGCATGGCCAGCCCAGACCATCGAAGCTCCAGTCAAGTAGGGTTCCTGCTCATGGCATCCACGCCAGAGCATACGGCCTGAAAAGCGAGGTGGTCCTTCCTCCGGGTATAGCAGTTTGCGAGCCACACTGTTGATGCCATCGGCTGCGATCAAGACTTCGCCTGTCATTTCCGGGATCTCGGGCTTAAGCGCCAGATCGCTCTTCCGTACGAAGCGAGCTGTGATTGTACCAGAGGGGCTGTCTCCTCCTAGTTCCTCATCCTGCTCGAAGCTAACGAGTGCGTGGCTCAAGTGCACGCGGTCAGCGCCAAGACGTTCCTTGACGGCATCCAGAAGGAGGATCTGAAACTCGCCACGGTGAATGCTGAATTGAGGAACCATGTATCCAGCACTTTCACCTCGAGGCTCACTCAAAATGGCATCTCCATGACGATTGTAGAAGTTGAGCTCCTTTGTCTCAATGGCTGTCGACTTGAGTGCAGGCAGAAGACCGAGGTTCCTCAGGATGAGAACAGCAGATGGTTGGACGTTGATGCCTACGCCTAGCGTAGTGAGATTTGAAGCTGCCTCGAATATATGGATGTCTGTGAAACCTGCTGCATGGAGTGAGAGTGCTGTGGTAAGACCTCCGATGCCAGCACCGGCAATGATGATTCTAGGTTGTTTGTCTTCGAGGAGAGGCATGACTTCAGTGTGCCTCCGTTGAATTGGTCGACTGGCTCAGTCCTGGTAATCCAGATGTGATGTCACTGGTTCCTAGCAAGCGAGCAAATGGTAGTCCACGGGCAATTTGTGCAGCATAAAGCGCTGAGATGAATTGAGAGTGTCGATTGGAATTGAAAGGAATTGTGTAGAGTCGCCTGCGCAAACAAGTGTGCTATAAATTGTTAGGTACGTCGCCATCTTCTGTCGGCCTGTCCGAGGGTCGTCGTTTTGCATGTCCCGAATCTGGCTCATTCGATTGCCGAGGTTTGGAGTCGCGGTGAGAGATCTCCGCGGTCGGGGCAGACGAAACCGTCGCGACAGCGAAGCTCTGCCTACAGGCCACTGCAATTCTCAGGATGTGACCGCCACACTAATCTCTCGTCGAGATCCATGACAGTGAGCCGTATACCTGCAGAATGATGTTTGTCGAATGGCGGCTCCAAGAACTTGGCGCGCAGTAGAGTTTGGGGCCTTCGAGCAACACGCCGACTATTCCCGAACACGTTACTAACAAAACAGCGTTCCAAACAAGCATGTCCTTCACGCAGAAAATCAGAGTGATTATGAAGAGCACATCGGAAGGTTGAAAGAGGACAAGCCAGTGATAGTCTTCTACATCGGAGATCATTCACAATTGCAGAGGTTGACTTGAAAGAGAAAGGTATTGAAAAAGGTCCTGAATTCGTCATAGTCATGGCTATCGCAGTGGTGGTATCATCCCAGAAAAATCATCCGCCCAATCTATCCCATGTTGTCGATCGATGTTCCTGATAGCTTTATAGAGTTCCGGCTCTCAAGACGCTTAGGCTCTGGCCTGCTTGTCGAGGTCGGCCTCAACACCACGCTGCTGAGTCTTGCCCTCATCGTGCTTAGCCTGGTACTTGGCCTTGTCGGCCTCGTTGCCAGTGACGCCAGCAACAGCACCACCGACAGTGCCAGAGACACGGTCGGCAATACCAGAGCCCAAATCACTGAGCTGGCCCTTGGCCTCTTGCTCCTTGCCCTCTGCGTTCTGCTGGGCACCCTGCTGCTTCAGGGACTCGTTGCCGAGAAGGTTGCCGAGAGTCTCCTTGCCAGAGCCGAGAGTCTGGTTCCAGGAGCCGGCGCTGCGGTTGGGGTCGTTCTGAGCAACACCGGACGCTGACACGGAATAGCCTCCAATGTTAGCGCCGGCGTGCGAGGCGTCGTTCTTCAGTTCGGCTTCGGCCTTCTTGTTCTCGCCAGCAGTCTGATGATCTGTCAGTCTTATGTTGCTGAATGGGCTACGACACCGAACACACCTTATCGGCATTGCTTCCGATGATCGAGCCCAAAGCTGACTGGGCAGAGCCCATGACGGACTGTGCAGCTCCGTAGAGGGATGAAGTATTCTTGTCAGTCATGTTGATGGTGTTGTGTGGTGTTGTGATGTGAAGTTGTTCGTATGGTCGATGCAAAGAAGGTTTGAATATACTTTGATAGAAAGCTTAGTACTGGAGCAGGAAACAAAGGTTTAAATGACTTAGGTATTTCAAGTTGTTATGGTGCTTCCAGCTTTCACTTGCATGTGAAGCCGATGACTTCATTGTGTTGTTTCGGACCCTGTTTTCCGCGCGTGGCTAGGACCATATGACTTCACTGATTTCTTTGATAGCCATGTTATCGATTCTTCTGGAACCTGCACCTTGTTGGTTGAACACGTATGCATACGTAGTGATACACCAGATGTTGCTATGTGCCCAACTCATGGAGCGGAGCACCGACGCGCTGTAGTGATGCGCAATGCAGAGACTCGGCGTGATGATGTCTTTCAATGATATTGCTGCAGGTCGACAAAGTGCGTGTCTTAAGAAAATTACCAAATGTGACAGTACTTCGCACGCGGGTATGATGTGTCGCATGTGAGCAATCTCATACGTCCTACATACAATATGCTGTTTCTTCTCCTCATGATCCACCATCGTGATCGGTACTACCAACCTGACATGACTTTACAGCCTCCTGACCGAGAAGAATATTCTCTTGGTTCCCTCCTTGTGCCATGATACCTTGTTTCCAACCATTGGCCAGTCTTCTAGAGCGGCCTCTGCCTTCCACTTTGTGCCAGTTTCCTTTCCAATTTCACTCCACATTTGCTTCCATGAGTCCACATTCTGCAGGAACATGTTACCGCTTCCGCTGGCCGATGACTCTTCTTCATGCGCGTTGATGTTGCCAACTTGACGTCCGACTAGCAGTGAGTCTTTTTGGGGCTTAAGAAGCTGGACTATGCGTCTTGCAATCTTCTTCTGCCCTTCATAGCCGAAGAGATGGAAGAAAGAGGATGCGTGGATGATGTCGATACTGCCTTCCAACGATGTGAGTGCTGATCGGGATTCGAAGACATCAGCGGCGATGAACTCGCTCTTGAGTGTCCATTTGTCTTTGAAAAGTGAATATCCAAGATCAAGGAAGCCTTGATGAAGGTCGCTGCCTATCAAGACTTCACCAGGTACTCCATCCGTCACGAGTCGACGAATGTCCTGGCCGAAGCAGCAGCCCAAGTCAAGGTACTTTTGATCGCCAGATTTGAGTCTCCTGACTATTTCCGGGTATGTTTCGAAGCCACCTAGAGCCATATCCAGAAAACGAAACTGACCGATGCAAGGATATGGAAATACTTCCCAGGCTTTGTCTCGCTTGCGGCTTATTAGCAAGCTGCTGAACGGATGATCGTATATTGAAATTTGTCCAGCTTGTCTTTGAGACGTTCGTAACAAGGGCCAAAACTTACAATGTTCAAGACATGCGGCACGACCTCATCCGAGTGAATCTTGCAGTATGTTTCAAGGACAGACCTTGCTTGAGGGTTGACATCCTCCAGCTCGTCTTGAAACCAGTCGACGCTTCTGTTTCTGGTACCAACTGCCGTCATATCTAGGTTATCAGAGAACACACGCCGATGTTGCGCAGGATGCTGAGGTGGTTAAGAAGGATAAGCGGCGGTTATTTGTCTCGACAGTCGCCATGACGTGGGGCAAGGAGCCGCCGACCACCGAAGACATCATTGGGCTGTCATTCTGGCAACGGGATAACCGTCGTTATGCTCAGTACCGCACGGAAGCCTGTACAATCGTATCAAGCATTAAGACTGCTGATATTCATAGGCACCTACCTGGTCCAACTGGCCATGAACGTAGTACGTATTGATGGACCGACCTATTGTAAGATGCCAAATTCGACGCAACTGCCTTCTTGCGGTACCCAACATGCAGCCAATACAGCCAAGGAGCAGCTCATGTCGCCTTATATCGAACGTGTGGCTATGGAGCGCATCAATTGGCGCCGATGGAGGAAAGAACCTCTAGGAAACAAAAGAAATATAAGTTAAATGGCAGAAAATTGATCAGGTACCCCGTGTGCCCCGCAATGGCCAAGAACGGGCAAGGCAGCGGGCGCAGAAAAATTGCGAGCAACAACATCTCGACACAAACAGAACCATCATTGCTTCTCGTATTGTTCACGTCGCTTGTAGAAAACTACCAGCGTATTCAAGAATCTCGAAAGCCCCTATTTCCATCCTTTCGAAACACCCTCCCGCAACAATGAGCGAAATCACTCACCCCACCATCAAGGGTAGCTAGAGCTCCACATGTGCAGTTGAAAGAGAATGGAGGCTCATACACAAGGCAGATGGCTGGTTCCGCGAGATCTCCGACATGTGGCCCGGCCAGGCCATGACCCTCAAGGTCAACCAGGTCGTCCACCACGAGAAGTCAAAGTACCAGGATGTCCTCATCTTCGAGTCGACCGACTACGGCATGGTCCTCGTCCTCGACAATGTCATCCAGTGCACCGAGCGTGACGAGTTCTCGTACCAGGAGATGATCACCCACTTGGCCATGAACTCCCACCCCAACCCCAAGAAGGTCCTTGTCATTGGTGGTGGTGACGGTGGTGTCCTCCGTGAGGTCGTCAAGCACGAGTGTGTCGAGGAGGCCGTCCTCTGCGACATTGACGAGGCCGTCATCCGTCTCTCCAAGAAGTACCTCCCCGGCATGGCTGTTGGCTACCAGCACCCCAACGTCAAGACCCACGTCGGCGATGGCTTCAAGTTCCTCGACGACAAGAAGGGCGAGTTCGATGTCATCATCACCGACAGCTCCGACCCGGAGGGCCCCGCCGAGGCTCTGTTCCAGAAGCCTTACTTTGAGCTGCTGAAGGGTGCCCTGAGAGAGGGCGGTGTCATTACTACCCAAGGTTGTAAGCACCCTTTCCTACTCCCCTGACTTGTCTTCGATCCCTCTTCGCTTCGTCACCGTCTGAATTGACCAGAAGTTGCTGACTTTTTAATCCAACAGCCGAGAACCAGTGGCTCCACCTCCCCTTGATCACCAAGCTCAAGCAGGACTGCAAGCAGGTCTTCCCCAACGTCGAGTACGGCTACACCACCATCCCCACCTACCCCTCTGGCCAGATCGGCTTCATGGTCTGCTGCCTTGACGCCAACCGCGACCTCAAGAAGCCCCTCCGCCAGTGGTCCGAGGCTGAGGAGGACAAGCTCTGCAAGTACTACAACAAGGAGATCCACGAGGCTGCCTTTGTTCTGCCCAACTTTGCCAAGAAGGCCCTTAAGTAGATATGATTTACGACAAAACGGTCGACCAAGACGCTGTGCTTTTAGACGTTTTCACAAGATACCAATGACATTACCTGCACGCCTTGCGGCCTTTCCACTACACACTACACTCTGGCTACAAGCCTTGGGCCTATGAAGAGAGAGAAGCTAATCTCGATCTGATCCATGTTCCTCACGAATCGTCAGCTGATACAAGCAAGTGACTTACTGTATTCGATCGCATAACTTGTCGCAACCGAGCCTTTGACCCGGTGATCATCTTCGCGCAGAAGCATCCAGTCTACAATCAAAGCTCCGTTGACTTCTCAAGCTCTCAGCGTAAGCGCCCAGGAACGCTTGCTGATGCGTAGGCAGTCCCACCCGAATAGTGGTGGAGTGGAGCCTTATTCAGGTCATGAAGATACATGCTTCGAAGTCTCTTTCTCTCAACCGACCCGTCGACTCGCGAAAGCCGGCATGGAGAAAGTCGGCCGAGTCGCGGCCAGTCGCGCGGCGGCGACATCAAGGTCTGCAGAACACACCGCTATATTACATATCTCCATCTGCCGTGTGCCATGAGATGGCCAGGAGGCGAAGGACTTGAGTCGGCTGGGAAAAGGCGGGACGAAATGCATGCAGATGCACCTTTCTCATTGGTCCAATTGTCTAGATTTTTCATATGCAGCAGGGCTTTTTCATGTCGGGCGGCTCTTGCGTAGAACTCCGTCTCTTCCATAGCCATCTCCATGTCGCTTTGAGCAAGGGCGAGCGGGTTGGTGCGCCTCGATGGGTGGCAGATGCTACCGGTGCATGGTCGATGGGGTTGACCGCATGACAGAGCCAGATTGTGGCCATCTGACGAGTTGACTCCGACACCAACGCGCAATCGTGGCTTTAAGATCCCTCGGGCGACAATTGTCAAAGACGCATTGGCTAGAATTCTCCGATTTGACGTGAAAGTCCTGTTAGTGTTGACGGTGAGTGGAGAACTGGCGAAAGCGAAAAACATCGAGGCAGCTAAAGCAGGACAGGTGAAGAGATGGTCCTTTTCAGCTCCTCAATGTTTGCCGTGTAGCATTGTGTAGCAGGGGTTGCAGGGAGTAACAGGGATAGCGTGTTTCGAAATGCGCCATGCCGGCCTTGTTCCTGAGCTAGCCACGCCATCCTCATGCTCATGCGTTTGGTACCTTGAATCTTAACACCACACCACTCGATTGATTTTTGCTGTGCCCGGCAGACTTGACATGCAAGTCAGCAGCCCGAAGCTCTACGGTTCTCAAGGCAAACTTTGGCGATGCTGAAGCGGCAAAAGTCGTCCACTTGCTGACTTATACTGCGCCACACATTGACAACTCTCTCGAAGAGTGCGCAATTGAAGCCTGTCTTGACTCAACCAGATTAAGCTCATTCGGCTGATCGCCCGTGAATCTGGCCGTGCGGTCGCGTACAGGTGCCTGACAGTCGTGATGGGGGTGGGGAGCTCCATCTCAGGTCCACCTTGACGCAAATCTCAGCTCGCCCACAGCGAAAAGGCAGGTCACAGACGGCAGCTCCGCGCAGTGAACGACACGTAAGCCAGGTCCTCGGGTGTACATGCACTCTGCGGCATCTCGAGTTGGCGGCAGAAGACTGTTGCAAAGGGAAATGAAGGAACCAGAATTCAAAGCTGCGGCAGCAAGCCGATCTCCACACTTCCGGCTTCTTGCTGGTTCGCGAACGTTTTGTCCTCTTCCTGCTTGGTTGCTGTGCCCCCTTTCACGTATCCTCATCCAGAGGAGCAAAACACCAGTTTTCAGCTTTCTGATTATATGAGAGCGAGTTGTTTTGGACGTTATGGCGCAATTGTGAAACAATCATTCGGTCAGGCTGAATCGAGCGCCAAACTGTGGTTTCTCGTTCTCGGCAGCGCGGCGGCTCTCCAGTCACACTGATCGATGCATCTATCGAGGTGGGTATCCTGCAGCGGGAATGGCGCTGCTGGCGCTCTGGACTCCCTGCAATCTCTGGGATCCACGCTGTCACTTTTTCCCGCCGCATGGCTTCCCTCACCTTCCTTGTGGGCACGGGCGATGGGACGAAACTCAAAGTACGCCCTTCTCACCTACTCTTTCTCCTATATGTATCAAGCCATGTTCCCCTGGTTCTGAACTCCATCTATTCCGATCATCTTGTCTTCGTTATACCTCCTAGGTCTGCGACCTATTCTTTCTTTTACCAAAGTCCTACCTCGGGCTAGTCATTCATTCAACACTTCCTTTCATTCGCTCTTTCAACCTCCTCCCTCTTAGGATTTGATATCCTCGTTTTACCCTTTCAACCACATCCTTGATACTTAGAATTATGATGTATACTTCCACCAAAGTATTCGGCCTGGCTGCCGCTCTTGCTGCTCCTGCTGCTGCGTTCTTCCGTATGCCTTGCCCTGGTCGTATCGTCACCGAGCGTGCCGACCCTATTGTCTCACCTGGACAAGTTGCTGGTCATGTCCACACCATCTCCGGAGGTAATGGCTTCAAGTTCGAGATGGACTATGCCGATACTCAGGCCTCGGACTGCTCCTCCTGTCCCATCAAGCAGGATCTCTCCAACTACTGGACTCCTTCTCTCTACTACCAGCACCAGAACGGATCCTTCGAAAACGTTCATCAGTCTGGTGATGGTACTGGTATCTATGGCGGCATGACTGTTTACTACCTTCAGCGCCCTGGGCCCAACAATGATGCACTCAAGGCATTCCCTGAGGGTTTCCGTATGCTTGCTGGTAACCCTTTCAAGCGTAACCACACCGACGACTTTGCTTCAAAGGCTGTCAGCTTCGTCTGCCTTGATTACAGTGGTGGCTCTAGCACCACCGACGGACTTCCCACCAAGAAGTGTCCCGATGGTCTCCGCGCCCAGATCTTCTTTCCCTCATGCTGGGATGGTGTTAACCTTGATTCAGCCGATCACGCCTCGCACATGTCATATCCTATTGGCGGCAGCTACGATAGCGGTAAATGTCCTAGCACCCACCCTGTTCACTTGGTCTCTATCTTTTACGAGGTAAACTACAACACCGGCGACTTTGATGATCAATGGTACGGTAGTGGTCAGCCTTTTGTGTTTGCCATGGGTGATCCTACCGGCTACGGATTCCACGGTGACTTTGTCAATGGTTGGAACGTTCCTACTCTTCAGAAGGCTATCGATGAGTGTAACAATGACAGCGGTCTCCTGTCTGACTGCCCCGTGTTCGATCTTTTCACTACAAAGGAGAGTCAGGCCTGTATCATCCCTCCTCAGGTTGACGAGCAGGTTACCGGCATGCTCGATGCTCTTCCCGGTTGCAACCCCGTTCAGAAAGGCCCTGGTCTTGCTACCCCTCAGAGCTGCTCGACCAACAGTAGAGTGGCAACTGTCGGTGCCTACCAGCAATACTACAAGGACGTTACCTCATCGCTCAAGTGGCAGTACGTCGGTTGCGGCACAGACAACCTTAGCAGCCGTACCCTGAACTCCGCCTCCACCAGCAGCAACTCCATGACTGTCGAGTCGTGTATCTCTTACTGTGAGGGCAAGGGCTACAGCTACGCAGGTCTCGAGTACGCTTCTCAGTGCTACTGCGGTAACTCTGTCGCATCTGACCGCCTACCCGTGGACGGCGTCCTTGGCAACTGCTTCACGCCCTGCACTGGCGACAGCACCGAGTACTGTGGTGGTGGTAGCGCTCTGTCCCTCTACCAGAGCTGTAAGGGTACCTCCAGCTGCACAAACAATGCCTACACTGGTCCTGGCGGTTCTTCTGGTTCGTCTTCGTCTGCCGCCTCATCGGCTGCTTCTTCATCTTCCAAGAGCGGCAGTAGCTCAAAGACCAGCTCGACGTCCACCACCAAGACTAGCTCGACTTCTAGCACAAAGACCGCCACCACCCTTGCAACGTCCAGCAAGCCTGCTTCTTCTTCCAAGTCTTCTTCCACATCTACCTCCAAGTCATCTTCGACTACTAAGACCGGCCCATCTCCTCCCCCCGGTCCCCGCAAGCAAAAGGCCCCATATTCCGCCACCAAGAACGCCCGCTTCGCCGCCGCCGTCGCCTGGGAAGAAGAAGCCGACCGTCAAGCTGCCGAAGTCAAGGTCAAGCTCGCCGCTAGCAAGGTCCGCCGTCACTTGGCCGAGCTCAAGGCTGGCCGTCACCACTAAGACTTGACCTCTTGAGGTCAAGGGCTTCACCTTTTTTTTTTATGAAAATCAAACGTCGCTGCATGATGGGATTTGGGGGGGAACAGGGGATTTCGGTATATAGATGGAGATGACGCCTTTTTCAATTCTTTACATTCGCTTCTTTTGGGTGATGAGGCCCTCTTTTTGATGGGGATGTTTTTGTAGGCGTGACGTCCGTGGATTGTTCACTGCCCAGGACGTTGCTTTGCCGAGGATATATGATTGGAAGGGAAATATACGATACTTTTTTCGCAGCTTGACTGTTCTTCTCCGTGTGGATGCGTGACTTCTAGTAAGTATGGGGGAGGAGGATGTATCCTCAGGGCTAGTTCTCCTTACATGGAGGAACGGCTCTCTTGAAACTCTTCAAGATTCGTCATTGTGTATTCCTCGGTCCATAGGCGCATTGCTACAGCTATACGCCCATAATCTCATCGTAGTGAGAGCTCTTTGGGGGCGAGCAAATGATCATCATCATTCATGTCTCATAGCATGTGATCTACCTAGCAAAATCTTCTCAGCGGTCTTCTCAAGCTTTTGATGCACGTCCCAATTCATCCCTCCTTAAGTTTCTTGTTCGGACCTTGCTGCTCGACATCAATCCTCTGTCTCTTGATTCCTGATCCGGCGCCCAAAGACTTGACTTCCTCGATGGGAGGTGGTCCGCCAGGAAGAGGTGGCATCAGTGCGCGATCGGCTAGGACCCAGCCCTCTCTTTGCAGTCTCTTTAGTCGTTGTCCCACGGCGAATCGAACCAAGTCGCCGGTCGCACGCGCGTCCTCGAGTGAGTCGTGACCCAAAGCACCTCCCATTTGGATGTCGCGGCCGAGGTGACGTTTGGTAAGCATTTTGAGGCCGAAGCGGAAAGGTAGCCCACGCGGGTGGGGAAATAAGATAATGGTGTCGATGATGGTCGGATGGCATAGACGAACGGAGTTGAGATCATTCTCGATGCCATGGCCAATGAGAGGAGTGGATGGTTTGAGATATGAGCATAGTAGGTCCCTTGCGGCGGCTGGACTTGAAACTATCGGGAGTGGGCTGTTGCCAATATCATCAGTAGACGCAGTGGCCGGACTGCCGGGAGGCGGGGGCGGTAAAGGTGCGTCCATGGCTACTTGTTCTTCGTATGGAATAGCAGAGCTGTACATCTCTGGTGTTACACCCGACCAGCGAGTGTTAAGGTCAAGAATTGTGCCTTGAGGGCGGACGAGAACATCGACCAGACAATGACCTTCTGGCCAAGATACTGCAGTCAGACGAATGAGCTCGAG
This sequence comes from Aureobasidium subglaciale EXF-2481, assembly GCF_000721755.1. Taxonomy (NCBI): domain Eukaryota; kingdom Fungi; phylum Ascomycota; class Dothideomycetes; order Dothideales; family Saccotheciaceae; genus Aureobasidium; species Aureobasidium subglaciale. The sequence continues at coordinate 348,167 of NW_013566995.1, forward strand.
GCCACAAACAGTATACCCCATCTCGCAATCGAAAGTGACGGCGTCTGGTGGTTGGCCATTGGGCCCTTTGGTCGGCCTCGAGTTATCCGGAGTATTGATGAACGGCATGATCGACGCGAGGCGCTTGCCTTCGCTGACTTTGAAGACGTGCGTGTCACATTGTGTGCAACCCGGTGTGCCTTGGAGCTCTTGACAACAAGCGTGGACCGCTTCTTTCGGCCCCTTGATGGCGTCCGTCTTCTCACGTCGAGGTGTGAATAGCTTTGCCCAATGGTACCTGCAGAGTCCGTTCGTAGTCAGAGCACCGTCTTCCTCCCTACGCTCTTCGAATACTCGGAATCGAGACTTGCAGCGATCACACACTTCATAGTTGAGTGAGGCTGCAACAGCGGCTCTGGCTTCTGCAATCTCTTCATCGTTTGGCGGCACAGTGACGTAGCCATGATTTGCCAATGGCACCTGGTCTGTGATCAAATGAGGAAGAACGATGTGTTCCTGTTCCAGTGGTAGTCCGGTATCAATGGGAGGAATTACGATGCCTCGAGGTTCCTGTTGATCGATCCTGACGGTTGCGATGATATGCGTGATCCAGTCATCGACTGTCATTTTCGAGAGTGCTGCGACACGCATCTTGATGACGTTGGCATACACTTTGTGATTCTCTCGCGCAGTCTTTTCTTCATCATCCAGGGCGACTTTGATCAATTCGTCGCTCGACAGTGTCAGGGCCAATTTCTTTGAGTGGGATCCTTTTGCTACTTCATCGTTCAGGCGTTGCATCTGAGCATGAAGATGCTTGAGGAAAAGGGTTCGTTTTGCGTGGCCGGCAGGATCATTAGGTATCATACGAGGATTCAGAGATTCTTTGATGTTAGGTTTTACGGTCGTCGGATTCGTAGAGGCTGCCTTGGATGATGTGGTCGGTTGCTTTGGTGGTGGGCTCACTGGCCTCTGCAATGTCTTAGGGACCTTGGGCGGAATTATAGTCGCAGACTTCTGTTTGTTGACGGTTGTGAATCCATTGGTCTTAAGCCCGTTAGTCGCATTGCCAGATGTGACAGTGACGGGATTGGCAGTCGCTTTTGCGAATGTGGCATTCCCTTGATCTGGCTTGTTCTTTTCAGAATTTGTCTCTTCGGAGACAGCAATGGCCTGCGGTCTTAATTCATGGGAGAAGATACAATGGATTATGTTGCATCGTTCACCTTCAGGACATGGTATGCCTTTGAAGAGACCAGTGGTTGAAAACATGGTACCTCAATGGAAGCCGGACAGGGTAGGTTGCCTTTGAAGTTCAGAAGGCTTTAGTGCTGAAAAGATTAAATAGATTTGACAATCCTACCTGAGAATGAGTGTAGGTGAACAAAGCAGATTACTCGAGAGAACAAGGGGTCAAGTGAAGCAGCCGGTGTTCAACGTGGGCCTTCTTGCGGAAGTTTGGATACAAGCGGCGGGTTCACTCGGCGCGAACCAGAGCTGTCTCAAGAATCAGGAGGCTCTTCAAATTCTTCCAATTCGAGACATGTAGATGGTAGGGTTGCCGATCTTTGGATGAATAAACTTGCCGGAGGTGAACGCGAAAGACTGCCCGTCGGACTTTCGAAAATGCCGAGAGGATAAACGCGCGACGTCATCAATACTAAGGGGAGCCCGGTCGAGGCAACCGAATTGTTTCCTTCATTGACGTGCCATATATATGTCATTCGCGTCCTTCAAAGATCATGGCCATACAGCATTCATAACAGCCTCGGAAGAAATACAATCTCGCTGGAACGGCAAAAGTGTGCAGGTAAAAAGTAGAGAAACAGGTATGGCCGACCATCTCTGTATCTTGATTCACGGGTAAGGCTACATTGCTTGTCTTTGCGCATATTTCCACATCAGCGTTCTTGTCCAGGCATTCTCGAGTACCTGTATGTATATGATAGCTGACTCTGTCGTGAAACAGGCTCTGGGGCAATCCCAAGCACTTGAAGAACCTCGCGGCAGCACTGCAAGCCGAATACGCAGACGATAAGCTACACGTCTTGGTGACGAAGAGCAACTCGAACAACTTTACCTACGATGGCATTGAGCTGGGAGGTGAGCGTACTACCAACGAGATTGAGGAAGAGATCAAGAGACTTGAGAAGGATGGCAACAGGATCACAAAGATAAGCGTCGTCGGCTACTCTCTGGGCGGACTGGTCGCGCGTTATGTTATCGGCTTGCTATACTCTAAGGGCTACTTCGACCGCATACAGCCCGTAAACTTCACCACATTTGCCACGCCTCATTTAGGCGTACGAACACCTCTCCTCGGTCCACATAACTACCTCTGGAACGTACTTGGTGCCCGTACTTTGAGCACATCGGGTCGGCAACTTTTTACCGTCGACTCATTCCGCGATACCGGTCGTCCACTTTTGACCGTTCTGGCTGATCCAAACAGTGTCTTCATCCGCGGCCTGGCCATGTTCAAGCATCGTACTCTTTACTCCAATATCGTCAACGATCGCAGTGTCGTATATTACACCAGTTGTATCACCTACAAAGATCCTTTCGTCGACCTTGACGCGGTTGAGCTGCAGCCTCTGCCTGGCTATGAAGGGGTCCTGTTACGACCAGATGAGCCGGTCCGTCCCAAATCCAGAGTGCCACTCGGCTTCTGGCCTCGCGTCAGAGCTACGGGCTGGTCAACTCTCACAGCAGTTCCGTTCTATCTGCTGCTCGCTGTGCTCATACCTGTTGGAAGTATGCTTTTCCTGATCAATAGTGGGATCCAATCAATCCGATCTGCTCAGCGCGTCCGCTTGCACGAGTCCGGTGGTGCCGCCTTTGGCATCGAGCGCTACCGGGCAAATCCACTTCTCGAGGAGGCTCAGCAACTTGAGGAGCGTGTTTTCGAACGTCTGAACTCGAACCAAGGTCAGGACTATTTACCAACGCCACCATCAGAAGATGAAGAGCGCTTTACGAAATTCGAGCACAGCGGTGGTCAATTTAAGGGTCAAGAAAAGTTCCCCACACTGGCTCTGACGTCGGACCAATTTTACATGATCGAGGGATTGGATAGCGTGGGTTTCACGAAGTACCCGGTGCACATCAGCAAAGTACGACATACCCATGCAGCCATTGTTGTAAGGACGAATCGCTGGGGCTTTGGCGAGGGCAAGATTGTCGTTGGACATTGGGTCAAGCATTTCGAAGTTTAGAAGGAGGGTCCAATGTTTGTACAACATTTGTCAAACCATTATGTAGACGGTTCTACTTAGATGTGAGGACAGGGTCCTTTCATAGCGGCTCCACGTATAGAATGTTTCTGCTCAGTGCAAGGACAATCTCGAATAGTCTCGTAGAACGTAGATTGTGATCCATTTTGCGAGATCTCCTTGGAACCCCACGTATCCCAGTAGCCATTTCCGGTGTGCCAAAGCGTGTCGTTATAGTCGCGAACTTGGTGAGAGCTTTGCATGTTTCGAACGCACCGCGTCCGAAAGCAGTCACGAACCCGAACATCAGATAGCCAAGTCTGTGTACAAGCACGATGCCGAGATGACGATGACTCACGGATCATTGATGGTCAACGCTTGATTAGCTCAGAGCGACCCCAGCTTCCAATACTACTTTCCTCAAGAACTGATCATTCTTTCAGGCCAAAAATGGAGGAACAAGGTGATGCCCCCAGCAACCAGATGGATGTTGCATACGTCATCGAGGATCTTATCGATAAGGCTACCGATAACGCTACGGATAACACAGAAGCTCGCGTACTCCTGCCCGCTGCGGAGATTCACTCGCGCAACGAGCGCTCAGAGTCCACTTTCTCTTCTGGAGCTTCCACTCAGGTTGCTGAGCTGAAAGAAGACGAAGAAAGCTTGTATATAATATCGACATGGAAGTCTACTCTTCCGGCGATTACGGTGGTGACATCAACACGTCGTCTGAGGTCGACGACGACATGGATTTCTACGAAGGCGACTCATCCCAGTCGGCGGTCGTGGTGGGCGCAGTGAGATCTTCATTCTCGACCCCTATCACTGATCGTGTAGTCAATCTTACTGAGTTTCACTCTTCTAGCAGCTTCAAGCACCTGCCTCGTCGATGGTCGACAACAAGACGCGTGCAACGCAGACTTCGGAAGCCAACGATCCCAATACGCGCAACGCAGTGATTGCCAGGATCAACGCCGAGAAGCTCAATGACCTACGAGCCAAGTTACTTGCCAGTCGCCAGCACACTCCGGTCAGAGACGCCGCAAAGTCTGTTAAGAACGCCATGCCCGTCTCCGTCAAGACCGAACTGCTGTCTCGAGCTCAGAGCCCTGCTCTCCCTCCGGACCCCGCCTCGACTAAGAACAAGATCAACAAACAAGCACCTCAAGTGAAGAACAACAGACCCACTGCTGCCCTAATGCTCAGCCAGTCAAATTCAGTCGATGCTCTGCTTGCAGAAGGTCATGCGAAGGTCCAGACCCAACAGGAGACTGCCCCAATCGAGCAGCAACACAACACAGCAGAGTCTGCACCTAAGATCTCGATGGCTGTAAATATAGTGTCAGCCAAGTCAGCTCCTTCGCCTGCTGCCACTCCCTTGCAGCTCAATACCGTCGAACAGGACAGTGTCACCAGCGACAAGTCTTCTTCGACTGTCAAGTCGCCAGAACCTTCAACTCAACAGAAGAACAAGCCCAACAGTATGACTGTAGACAAGAATGCTTCCCCCAATCCTGAACAGAAGTCTTCCAAAGACAAGACTGTCAACTTAACTGACCAATCCGCTGATACCAACAAACCTGCGCACGCTTTGCCCACCGGGCCTGTACAAAACACTAACCTCAGTTTACCAACTAGATCTCACAGGGAGAACGAGGCCGGCGATTACTTCAAGGACGTCGATCTATGGTTGAAAATCACGGGCTACCACGACACCATTTTCCGTGAACAGAAGCTCCAAACTTACAAGAAGCGTGCTGCGCTCGAAGAAAAGAAACGTATTCTGGAGCGTGAATTTGCCGAGCTCGAACGTCTCGAGGCTGCTGTGGCTAATGACCCTAGCACCAGAGACTGGATGCGAGGTACTTCTGCTGCGTTTATGCCTCCTCCACCTCTTCCTGCTTTGGCATCGACCGATGAACAGGCGACTCTTTCGATGGGCACCACTTCGGCCTCTACTCAGCCTGTCACTGTCGGAGCCAAACGCCCTCGCTCGCCGTCTGCTCCAGTGAACAAAGACCACCGCGAGAAGTTGAGTCGTCTGAACACATCTGGTCGTGCCGTGCGTAAAGACGACCTCTTTGATAAGCCTCTGTCTGCCGGCGCTTCCAGACGTGATTCGGACCAGAGGTAATACGACGCGCTTGGACATATCTCGACCTCGAACAAAGATTGGGCATGGCTAACTGACTTTCCTCCAGAACCCATTACGTTAGTGACAGATCGGACAGACTCGAGTATCGCCAACGTGCCTTCGAGGTTTCTCCTACCCGTCAATCTATATCTGTTCGTGGTCAGGCATACCGTCCTGCTGCCGTCGACAGTCCATTCAGTCGTCGTGAGTGGAATGCTCCCAGATCTCCCGAACAATGGTCCACACGCAACAATGGATGGAACTCTACTTCTTTCTCGAATGTCAACGAGCAACCCATTGGCCAGGGCAGCCACCCGAGCAACAAAAGTGGGTACACGCCTTCCAACCCTAGATCCAGATACAACAGATAAACCTGTTGTAGTTTTGGTCCTACACAAGCATGCATTCGAATTGTTTAGTCGGCGCATATTGGGAAGATGTAGAAAGTTCTTCCAGCATGATTAGCATTTTGATAGCGAGGAGTTTTGGGGATATTCAACAAATGCCCATCACGAATGAATGCTCTTCTGTTATACCTACTATCACGAACATGAATTATCTCAATTGGCCTCCTTCTTGTCCACCAAAAACAAGCACACGTGCAATCAGAGCGGGGTCGCTAACTTGATGTTTCACACAACTACTGGTGAACGATTCTTCATCATTAAGTCCTGGAACATGCAGAACATCATTGAAGCGCAGAGAGATGGTGTTTGGGCCACTCAGGAGAAAAATACAAACCTCTTCACCGACGCTTACAAAAATTGTCGCTCCGTCGTACTGCTGTTCAGCGTCAACAAAAGCATGGCTTTCCAAGGCGCTGTAAGCTATTTTCTCCCTAAACAGAATCACATAAGACTGACGAACTCGGTTACAAGGCTGTAATGACAGGTCCACCATCACCAACTGTCCCTCTGCCCCTCTTCTGCCGTAAACTAAAGTGGCCCACATCACCACCTTTCAAGATTCGCTGGCTCTGCACTACGCCAGTGCATTTCAAGTTCGTCGGTCACCTGAGAGATACAATGAATCTCAGAGATGATGGTGAGCCGCATGCTGTGCTTGTTGGTAAAGATGGACAGGAAGTCAACCCCTCAGCGGGACATGGGGTCGTAAAGATTCTGAAGGAAAGAGACGAAGAGGCTAAGGAAGAGGACGACAGACCCTGATGGATGATCAACAAGGGTGCGATGGCAAAAGAGACTAGCTTCTGGACTCTGCCTGTTAATGCAGCAGTCTTAGAAAAATTCTTATGGTAGTGTATACGACGATGGTATCCTGACCAAATCGGGCATGGTAAATATCCCTTAATTAGTCTCAATTGAGCTCCTACCATGATGTCAAGCCGACGCGTAAAATCACGTCCTTCGGTTATCAACGCGATCTCTGAGATTCAGTAATTGTTTGGTCATCAACATTGTGATATTCTCGAGATCTATGAACGGCGCGTTGAAGCTTTCATCACATCCTGCCAGCAGGCTTACAGCCAGAGAAGAGGATCGACTCAACGAAGCTGCGAAGATACGTATCGCTAAACTACTGGGCATAGAGCGAAATATGATCGACCTTACAGACGACGAGTCACCAAGAAAAAAAAGGCTCGTCGAGAAGATGATAGTTGGATAAAGGCCGAGGACGATGGAGTAAAATCGACTGCTGCGAAGTATCCCGAGCTTCAGGATGCTCTGCCCCAAGCAGCCTCCCGAGCCCAGGATATCTCTTCTCCTCGAAACACTCTTCTAAATCCAACTTCGTCTCCATCATTGTTCGGAACATCGAGTAAGCCACAGACTATGGCAGGTGCAAATCGTTCGATGGGACCTCCGGGCGCGTATCAGAACCATCTACAGATGAATGTTCACCAAAACCAACCTCAAACTCAAACACATCCCCTTCATAATCCACCTCAAACACACAATCCCAGCCTTGTCAGCTATCAAGCTCCGAATCAAACCAACATCCCTCAAACTGCTTCCATGCCTCAGCAGCCTCAAAGATCCGCCTCCCTCGCTACTCCTCAATACATGGAGCTAGCTCACCCTGCAGATCTGCTATCCAATATCTCATTATCAGTAGCTTCCCTAGAGACGTTTCAGCTACAGGAGATCCTGTCGATAGCAGCATTGAGGCATCCTGATATATTGGATCTTCTTCGTACCTGCTTCAATCAAAAGGAGACGAACAGAAATACTGCTCATCAAGCACTTTACGATCGCCTTCTTACACAGTCTCAAGAACAAGCTAGGATCATAAGGACTGAGAATGAGCGTGTGAGGAACAATTCTATACACGCCGTGGGACCTTTTGGTCCGCCACAAGGCGCAGCTCCTCATCCCACTGCTCCAGCACGAGGACACGTCCTACGATATGGTCTTGCGACGACTCAGTCCCAGGTAAAGTCGACCACTCAGGAGCTAGGGGATACCTTTTTGACGATTTCAGACTGCTCCAAGATCTGTCGCTCAAAGGCCAGTCTTCCGCACTCCACCAGCTCGACAAGAACACATATCAGCTCCAAATGCTCAAAATCAGAAATCTTGCGCTCAAGCTAGTACAAATTTACCAGCAGAAGTGCCGAGTTTCCACAACGAGATCAACCACCTTCTCAACCCAAAGGAACCTAACCTAACGCCAAAGGCCAAATTCGACACGCTGAGATTTCTATGCTATTTGGCAATAAAGACAGTGATAAAAGCAAACATGACTGTAAAGCAACACCTACAACTGGACTAGTCATTCACAAACGCGTGTTCGCAAGTCTACAATTCCCTTGACCAAGACTCGAAGCTCAAGATCATGCAGCCGCAAGCGTTGTGGAATGGTCTTGACACGTTGGAAAAGTTGAGAGATGATTGCTATGATGGATATGAACAGTTTCTGCCCGCTTTTAGGGGGAATTCGATATATGAGCCCAAGGTGAGGGTACAGGGCTCGGACGACGAGGGAGCGAGGAGGAAAATCGTTGCTGAAGAACCAAGCATGGTGCGAGACTCAGACGAAGATAGTACCGACTCAGAGCCCGGACAGTCGGACTCTCTCGCAGACATTGAAGAGTACGATGACAACGACAACGAGGATGAGGGAGAAAGCGACCAAGGCAGAAAGCCTAAACGCTACGTACATTTATGTTTACTAACATCTAAGATCAATAGTCTTCTCCAAAGCACGTCTTCAAGGTATGATGCTGACTCAGTGCGCAATGATTTCCGAATTGGTGACTCGTTGACGAGAGTGGCTGGTTGTTGGGTCCTCCATGGCCACCTCTCTGGCCTGACAAAAGTCTGTGCATTTTGACAGCTTCATACAAGACATGTCAGCTTGCAAAAAGGCGACACACACGTGCAGTATCGAAGAAGCTGAGCGACTTGAAGCTCACTTCCACACAGACACGAAGTCTGGATTTGTAAGGAAAGAATACTGGATACGATGGATACTAGACACCGGCGTACCTGCAGCTCTACTCGACCTGTGTCACGTCATGCTGTACGGCATAGTCTTGAACAAATATGATGGTGACCACGATCTACGGCTGTTGGACCGCCGGGCTCTTATTCCTGACATTGAACAGCACAGTGACCACAAGGGCAAGAACGAACATATTAGAATACTGATCCAAGAAGCGGACGAAGAAACGAGTAGCAATGAACAATGTGAGGATGCCGTTAAGCTAAGGGATAGATTCTTTGACATGTGTTGATGTTAGAGATTGGAATATTCTCTAGAGTCCGTGTCTAACCGAATGGCACAGAGAATAGCTGCTCGCCGTAGCCTGCGTGGCCACCTCTGCACTCAAGATACTTTTTGCACTTCCACAGCTTGACACAAAGCATCTCGGTGCACAGGGAGTCGGTCGAAGCGCGCAGCAGGCTGTACTTGATAAAGTAAGCTTACTATCGCTAGGGTTGGGGTCTCCCTCGAGAAAACTCCGGTCTTGTATTGATAAGCAGTGGCATTCTTCTCGTTGAACAGGTTGGCCAGCGCAGCGAGCAAGTCGAGCTTGTATGTCCTTCCCCTCATGGCTCGTGTCCGCGCAGGTTGTTGAGCAAGATCTTTCTCGTGGTCAGAGGTCCCAGTGATCCTCGCACAGTACAGCACAATCACAAAGAAGACCGTTTCTCCCCTTCCTATGTCCAGGCCTTCTGAGCAGGCTTCTTTCTGGGTCGAATCCCGCGAAGAGGATTGGAACGATCGAACGTCGTCGGTAGAAGTCGATCGTACTGGCACACCCAGTACATTCTACCTGATTGACAAGGCCAAAGCATCTTTGTCTACTTATGTCAAGGCCCCGAGCGACACATCAGGGACTGACTTGATTGTGAGGGTGTGAAGCGGTCTTCACAGCTTGACGGCATCCTTCTCCAGAGCCTCGACTTCTTGTTTCAAGGCTTCTCTGATCCTCTGAGCCAGCTCAACTGCCTCTTCCTCATCCAACTCTTCTCTCTGACCTCGACCGAACATCTTCCAGCTCTTGACCTCGAAGGTGTCGGCCTTTGGTTTCTTAGACGGTGGACGACGGCCTTCCGAATACCTTGGGATGAAGTGAAAGTGGACATGTGGCACAACCTGAGCAGCGCGGATTCCGTTGTTCTGTACGACGTTCCAGTCTTCGACATGCAGAGTTTTGGCAAGGGCGCGTGACACTAGCGGCATCCAATATCCTAGAGCCTGCGCTGTGGGACCGATAGGCACTTCACTGAGTTTCTCGTGATGTACGCGTGTGGTAAGTAGGACATGGCCAGTCGTCATGGGTAGAATGTCCAGAAAAGCAAGGACATGGTCAGAGGACAGGATGATGAAGGCATTGGGATCAACAAGAGCAGGATCGGGACTGGAGGGGACAGGGGACTCGGAGGACGCGGGATAGGCTTCGCTTATACGACAGAATGGACAGTTCGAAGGGTAGTGTAATTCGAGCGACATGTTTGTTGTTCCTTCCCGAAGGTGCAGCTGCGTGTGCCTGTCTGTGTCCTTCCGTCTTGACTTGGAAGTCGCTTTATTGCCAAGACTCCACTCGCCGTCGTCATGATCTCCACGCTCCCACAACGCGGTACACTTCCGCACATCGGGACCTCCAAGCCACCATCACATCTAATCTGTACGGGATTGTTTGTGACGATGACCTTCTATGCGCGACTGCCCAGAGGAGCTTGGAAGTCGTCCACTTCCCTATAGCCTTGGGAAGATCTTGACGTTGTCGGCAGCATCATGCAACCGCGACAGCTAGACACTCTGCTGCGTCCCGCTGACGTCCTGTTCGTGAAACTCGCTAAGCATAAGCTCCTTCGTGTCAGTCTCGCGAACCCTTGTAAGTGTGCCAAAGGTCCACGCTATTCGGTGAATGTTGAAGTAGAACCGGGCTTCGTAGACCCTGTTCAGCAGTCGGTTTTATGCTGATCGTAGACGTCAAACAATCCTTACCACGATTTAAAGTCGTCCCGCGAGGTGCTGACACAAAGTATGCTCTGGCATGATGTCGAACATCGATAATATCTCTAGGCTCAAACATGCCGGTCTAAATCGAAACTTGAGCCGGCACGGTGGGATCCGGCCACCGAGCCCTGGACAACTGTGCTCGTGCGGCGCGTCGATCACTGTTTTTCCAATCTTGAAGGCTGAAGCCACGCGAGTCGCGAGCGGCACATCTGAGACTCACGCACTTCCCGCAAGCACCCATTTTGTGAGCTCATCAGATAACCGTTACAGTAATCACCCACCCTCTAAATACGCCCGGGATAATTGATAGCCGTGTATGAGGGGCACGGTAATCGACAACGACCAACATGACTGAGACGGAAAACTCCTGTTCACAACACTGTGGCTCGCGGAAGGAGATTATGTCGCCATACATCCGGTCCGCCCGCCTCCATCCTCTCTCCCGTTCTCAGCTCTTCGGCCGTAATAGAGACAAGGGTGCAGAAGCTTGCTTGTCCATAGCGACTCAAGCTGTCGATACGCCAAATACCAATGATACGCCACCTCAACGCGAAAACAGGACGGCAACGATGACTCTCTTGCAGGCGTGAATACTACCGACACTGCCGTGAATCGACCCGCACACGGTCAATTAATCCTGCAACGAGCTTTTCGACGCTCTAGTGTTACTGTATGAGGACTTGTAACTTTGTCACAAACGAGGCTTCAAACTACAGAGCACGCACCGTCTACCAACCTGGTTGCCATTCTTCCGAACGAACAATGCGCAAACCGTTCGCCCGTCAAGCCCCGTAACCTTACCATTCCTCTAGAAGTAATGTAATTGACGATCATGCTCCCTCGGATTCAGGACGTAGATCCACACTTGTCAAAGAACTGACACTTACGTGGGTCGAGTACAATGCGCCGTCTACAGGGTTATCCCGAGACAGTATTGATCCTTCGACCGTCGATCTCCTCGTGGTAGGTGTGGTGCCTGCATATGCAATATGAATCCCTATCACTCCCTGTAGGGTCACTCTGATGCTTCCGCATTCTTCTTCGTTTCATATATCTGTCGGGACTGTTTAGGAGCCGAGTCCTGCTTCCTCGTCCCCATCTTCGTTCTCCACTCAAAGCATACTTGCTTTTCCCTTCACTCCGTTTGACCCTCCTTTCGCAGTCATCGGACGACTTCCTCTTCTCCATCCCTTTAGGGTGTTCTACCGCATTGGACGAACTTCCTCCGAAATGGCGACCGAGCATGCGGAGCATGGATCGAGAGGAGCCACAGGCATCATCGTAGCAGTTGTCTCAACCTCTATCGCCTTCGTCGTACTAGCTTTGAGGATGTTCACGAGAGGACTGATTGTAAAAACTGTTGGAGCCGAGGATTATGTTGTGCTTACTGCCTTTGCGCTATCCGTTGCACTCACGGCTCTCATCTGCGTGGAGGTGCAACACGGACAAGGTATAACAATCTGCTTGATGCATTGCAAGACTTGTCTGATACTTATCTCAGGACGCCACTATTCCACGGTATCTGTTGAAGAATTGAAACAGCTAAACAAAGCCTTCTGTGAGTTCACAAGAGTCCAGCACGAGCCAACAGTCATTGCATATACAGTGTTCTGCGCAGTCATGATACAGAGTCTGTTGTATGTTGTTGACTCGGGCTATGGGAAATCTCCCACACAGGAACAATGCTAATCGGGATACCAGGGGCGTCGGTGCCATGTTACCAGGCCAGTTTGACCTTGACCAAAATATCTATCCTGCTTCAGTATAGACGTGTCTTCGTCGGTCCTGGTATTCAACGCATCATACTCGGTTTGATTGGGGTTATCGTCGTCTATGGACTGTGGTCTGTATTCAGTACTGCCTTCATGTGCTCGCCAGTGGCCTACTTCTGGGATCACAGCATTGGTGGTCACTGTCTGAGCCGAATGGGAGTGTGGTTTTCCAATGCTGCTCTCAACATCATCACGGATGTCATCATATGCTTCCTTCCTATTCCGGTTCTCAACAAGCTGCAGCTCCCACGCAAGCAAAAGTACGCCCTGATGGCGGTCTTCTTACTTGGACTATTCGTCTGTCTAACCTCCATCTTGCGACTCAAGTCTCTTTACGAAATCTCCATTTCGACTGATATCACCTGGGACAATACCCCGGCGGCATACTGGTCATCTCTCGAAGCCAACTTCGGCATCATCGCTGCTTGTCTGCCCACTCTCCGCAAAACGATCACTCGCTTCTTCCCTCGCTTCTTCTCATCACACTCGCACTCGAGATCGGATCATGCTCGTAGGACGAAACCCAAGTCACGCACCAACAACGATACTGATGGCTTTGCGAAATTCGCCATTACGTCACACGCCGCCCAAGCAGATTGGGTGCAAGGCTTGACGACCCAAAATGGCAATGCCAAAGACATATCACACAAGATCGAGATGGACACTCTCAAGAACAAGACGCGCTTGAGTGGAAGTGATGATGGTATAACTATGGTGGAGCCGGAAGCTGACGATGGGAGAATCAGGGTTATCACTGTGATAGCGACACATGAGCTCACACCGACACCATCAGAGATGGACTTGCATGCTGGCACGAGTTCGTCAGGTTGAAGTCCAAAGGAGAGACATCTCGTGTAAGCCCTATCTCTCGTTCACGATGCGGTTAATCACCGCGTCAGTCATGTCTCTCTCTTTCAATGTTGTATACCCCGCCCACTGTAGCCTTAGTCGTTTACCCTCTTTTTGTAATGACATTCGACGATCCTAATTTCTGTGTCTTACTTCTACGATGTTCAAAAGTCGAGGCAACATGCTGTCAACCCCCCCGAATACATGGTTCAACTCTCCGATCCTGAGCGATTGCAATGACTTGACCATATTCCTAAGGTTCCAGTCGTCAAATCACACTTCTTCCATGCTGAAGCTCCCAGTAACACATTCGTGCATCGTTCCTTCCACCCGGGTCAGAAAGTCACCGGACATACCCTCATACCCCTGTCCCTTTCCGCTAAGCAGATGTCTCAAGCACTGTCAACCCAGCGCCACCCATCAATCAGAGTGCTGTCAAATACGTCGATCAACCCAAGCACAGGGATTCTTGATAGATGTCGTCCCATTCCACGGAAGAAAAAAGAAAAGGAGTCAGAGTCATGCTTCCGAGTCATGATCCCATATGTCAGTCCTCGAATCAAGTGGCTCACGCACGGACGTGGTGGGTATACCTTCCTTATCTAACAAGATCTTCAGAGCACGTGGGCATGTGTATGTGGGTAATATGAGGCTGAGACTGTAAGTGCTGTAATGTGTGGTGATCGACTTGTCAGTGCTTTGTCACTGTATAGTGCTGGTCAAGAGGGTGTCTGATTCTGCACATCGCTGTTACTCTTATCAAAACTGGGGCACTGAGAGAGGGTTGTTAGAGAAGGGGATCTACATCTGTTCCATGTTGCCGGGCTTTCTTGATGCTCTATGGGTTTGGTGTCCTCTAGACAAGTTTTGACAAGAGAAATTGGGATGGCTTCATGATAAGCAGATCTATCCATGTAGGGTGTACTTTAGATACAGCCTGCGTGGATTCGCCACTGTCCTAACAAGAACGACACTCCATAAGCCGAGAGAAAAGAAGCACGACAGTGATGCGTGCATTCCTGAGCGCCAGTTCCTTCAAGACTTCAATTCGTACAAAGTGTTATCAAGCATGATCCGACGCTTCAGCGTCACTATGCGTAAGCCTATCAAGGGCCTGGAGACTCTCCATGTGTGTGGTACATGCTTCTTCTTCTGGGACTGTACATGAGCCCCTCAGGCAGCGTCATCCGGAACTTGCCCTTGAAAGCAGACTGGTCTGACAGCGAACGGAAGGCACTTGACAACCTCCTTTACTCTCCCAATCTAACATTCTCTCTATCCTTACGTCCCTCGAGATCATCCTTCGACACCCTTCCCTTGGAACAAGGGGGACGACAGGTTTGAACGATCCTGGGCGTTGACCATCGAACATTAAACCATCATGTCAGCTGCCAGGAATGGTGATGGTTTCCATGCTTCCGATATCACTTCCTGACAGTGGTAGCGACTCATACGAACACAGCCATTGCCGTTCTGCTTAAGCCCGCAGCGTTGTCCATAGCCACAGCCCAGGCCTGAGGGTACGTTCTGGAGGTTGGCCTTCTACTGATTATAACAACTTGTCTAGCCCAAGACAGTTTGCCAACCATTTTCATGCATTACGTCGAGCCAAAAGACACTGCCATCGCCAATATCGAAGCGCCGCCAAACCTCCTTGACAAGCTTGATGACCATGAATACAGGCTTGGAAGGCAGCCTCGCGGAAAGCTCTTCCAATCTCGTCATCGCAAGATTTCTGGCGCGTACCACGTGTAGCGTGGATGGAGTGGTGGGTGCAGACACCTGAAGTTCAGCAGCGGCGGTTAGTATGATGAGAAGTTGGAGTGGTCGTGTGCCAGAGGTTGGTGGAACATTTCCGATCAAATCCAGAAGGATATGCCGTGCAAGCGAGGTCAACCAAGTTGTTGGATTTTGAGCATCGTGATACAAGAGTGTTCCGCAAAATGGGAAAAAGAAGTGACTCGAAGTACCAGTGATATCGGCATTGTTGAATAATCGGCTGTGCAAGATGTTGGGGAATACACGATAGATCTCTAGTAGAGCAGAGCAGCGAGTGGCTTCTGCGACCATTATGAAGTCGAGCTTGCCAGTAGACTGATCTTGAACGTCGACAAGATCATCAATAGCCGGCCAGCGGATATTTAGCAACTCTTTTTCAAAATCCATAGCAGCAGTGATCATTTTTGTAGGGTCAACATGCTCACTCGTTGCTCCATAGGATAACGGCGATGAGATAGCTCGATAGTTTCGAACAAGGCGCCCGACTTCAGCGAACAGAACTTGTGCTCTTGGACCCACACCAGTCCAAGGATGGGGCATGACTTTCGTTCCTATTGTCCGTGCCTCGTTGTAATCTGTCGCGTCGTTTGGTTTTTCCCGACCTGGCGTCATTGGCTCCTTGTGCACAAAAGCGACACACATCTCCCAGTAGATAAGGGCCTCGGCAAAGAATTGATCGTTCCGCGCCATCTCTTCCGACTGATTCTTATCTTCTCGGAGAAGCCGGGGGTATATGAGTCCTCTAGCGGCGTTCAGGTGTGCCATACCTAGATCGCCAGCCTCATGCCATGGCGAGCTCATCCCCAACAAAAGTACTGTCAGTAGCAGTCGGTCATCTACTTGTTGATTCACATGTGCAAGCTGTAGCTCATGTTGTAGACATCCGTATGCTTTCCGTTGCATCTGCAAGCCTTGCACTTCCATTACAGGATTGTGATTAGCCAGATGAGCAGCTGCCATACTCTGGATTGCGTAAAAGATTGAGTCGGAGCTGTCCCACAACTTTCCAATGACAGTACGGAACGGATTGAGCTTCGAGTCGAAAGACGAGTAGAGGACGCAAACGTCTCTGAAATAGTGCTCAACAAGCCCAGTACTATCGTTCTGAAGGGATCTCGTTATGGTGGGGCTCGCCATACGATAGTAAGCTCGAAGTAAGGACTTCCATTGATTTGTCTCTTCCGGGCTGCTGCTCCTTGACTGAATGTTACTTAGTACTACATGATCGAGTCTTACATGTGCATCAAACTGGCTCGGGGAAGCACTAGGAGCGTAAGGAACTACAGCTTGCTCGTGGCTTATTTCGTGATAGCCTGGCCACTGTTGAGGCCAGGCACAGTATGGTCCTTGTGCTTCGAGTCCATCAGTAATCAAAGACGGGGTCGTGTATGTCGCCACCACGTGAGGGCCAGTGTCCTCTAGAATCTCTCCGTACCCAGTGATAGCTCCGGGTAATTGGTCAGTCGAAAAAGTAGGTGCTTGACCAAAAGTGACTGGATCGATGGCAGAGAAGTGATATTCCACTGAAGGGTGAATTGTCTTTTGGTTGTCGGATTCCTCGGGCTGTAGGACCTCATACTTTGTTGACCACTTCAAAGCCTTTCTGTATCCAGGACAGTCGTAGCCGCGCTTCGTGCAATTATCACATGCCTTTCACGAGAAAGAAACTATTAGCGACTATCCGACAAGAATACAACCAGGCACTGTAATGCGGTCCACAACTTGCAGTATAGGACTCTGGGATCTGTCTGAACAAGAAGGCGGCTCATCATGGGGGCGTTCGTTGCAAGATAACAGGACAAGGACTTACCGGTCGTGTCTCGTCACATTTGAGCTATGATACAAGGGTCAGTCTGGATAAGGCATGAGTGACAATACGCGCTCCCAAAGATACTCACTCTCTTGACCTTACAGACTTGACACCCGTTGCGGCTCTTCGCAGTCCTTCTAGGGTTCTTCTCCACGCCTCCAGATCCGGAGGCAGTGGCCGATGTCGCTTTCTCCTGCGGCATCCGCGAAGGCCTGCTATCGTTGCTCAGCTGGGACGTGAGGGCGTAGAAGAGTGTTGGAGATTGTCGACTTACGAGGAACGACTTGGGAACTGGCTCGTCCGGGCGTTCCCCAGCGAGGTATTTCCAAGCAGTACATGTGCTGGAACACGGGCGAGACCTAGGTTTATGGGGGGTCCCGGGCTGCTTTTCGAGGGTCGAGACGCTCCTCATCGGCCCGTTCCCATCGGTAGCAGACAGCCGGTCTGGTGGGGAATCAAAAGTATTTTGTTGCGCAAAACGTCGATCATCCTTCATCGGCTACACCGAGTGTAGGCGCATGAAGACCGTCCTCTATTGGTATACGATCCTTAATCTCATAAGAGCAGAAGATGCATAAGCCGATGCTTGATCCTTTCAGCTGGGCAGCCCTGTATTGAAGCAACTAAAGACACCTCGGCCTACGACTCAGGACATTACGTCAACACCTAATCATTGCTACCTACAGTACGACTTTTACGAATTTCACTGACGAGTCTGATCTTCCGACGGTTTCGTGAATTGAACCACCGAAGTCTGACCCAGAGGCCAAGCAAAAATCTGCATACCTAGAATCATACCATTCTGATCTATTAGCGGTCTAGGAATGAATATACCGGGTCTGTCTCGCAGGTAATGTTGGGGAAGGTGGGACACTGGCGCTGTAGTTCTGAACAAGCGGCCAAGCATGGTTGACTAGTTTGATGTTTTAAATACACCATAGCAACCTATTCCTCAATGGTCTTGACGCAGTCCCATCCACCCTTCAGGCTCTCCTTCCAAAGACTGACTCTGTTGTCACCACCACTGACAGCCAAGACGTT
Source organism: Aureobasidium subglaciale EXF-2481 (assembly GCF_000721755.1). NCBI lineage: Eukaryota > Fungi > Ascomycota > Dothideomycetes > Dothideales > Saccotheciaceae > Aureobasidium > Aureobasidium subglaciale. The sequence continues at coordinate 366,179 of NW_013566995.1, forward strand.
TCCGCTCAGACTCCAACTGACACGCCAGACGACGGCGTCGAACTTGAGCTCTGTGCTTTGCCAGCTCGATGGATTTGCAGCATCGGCGTTTGCCTGACATGTCCAGATGCGCACAGTCCTGTCTTGCGAAGCTGAGGCAATGTACGATTTTGAGAGCGGCGTAGGGGACCATGCGACGTCGCGGACCCAGTCCAAGTGACCGGCGAGAGTGCAGAGGTTGTCGTATGATTGGGTCTGGGGGTTGAAGTCCCAGAGCTTGACCAAGTTGTCGCTGCCACCAGTGACGAAGCGTCTCAAAGGTTGTGGTTGTGACTGAGGGGTGTGGGCAGCAGCAAGCTGTGAGGGTAGAAGCGACGGACTCCACGAGACGGCGTTGACGCCCATGGCGTGCGCGGGAAAGATGGAATGGGAGAAAGAGTTGTCGCTGAAGGTGATGACGGAGACGGAGCCGTCAGACGAGGCGCAAGCCAGATGGCAGCCGGGTTCTGGCGGTGACCAAGCGATCAGGTTGACGCTAGCGGTGTGGAGTGTAAAGTCGTAGATGCGTTGCCATTGGCCGTTCTGCTCGCGCCAGACGAAGACCTTGCCGTCGTAGGATGAAGAAGCGAGGATGGTGCCGTACTTGGGATGTGCCTGACACGCAAGAGGTCAGCGAATATGGTAGAGTAGAGTGCTTTACAAGGAGAAGTCGCGTACCCATGATACACACCACACAGCCCCGTCATGTCTGTAGTGCGGGTTAGACTAGGCAGGGAGGTATCGGTCAAGAAACACGAACCCCTTGAGAGTGTCTACCAGACGGTGTGAGTCACCCTCAACCTCGAAGATTTTGATTGTCTTGTCAGATGAGCATGTCGCCAGGCGACGGCCGTAGTAGTCGAGGACCGCATCGTGCTAGTTGCAGGTCAATGGATGCGAGCTTCGGCCAGGACATGTTTAACATGTTTAGGGAGCGTACAATCATGTCATCGTGACCGGAATTTGAGATTACTTGAGCCTGCGAGAGATCTTGTCAGTAATGGCTCTGGAGTAGTAGTGAGGGAGAAGCAATACCATGTTGGCTGTGTGTTGTGTTCGGAGGGGGTAATATTATGATGGTGGTATTGCCAGCTATGCGATCACTCTCCGCTGAAGCTAGGAGCGGACAGAGCGCCAAGCAGTCCGCCGACGCCTGCTGTTTCCGAATCAGAGCCTATCGCCGAAGCCGAAGGGTACGAGTAGTCGGCCTCGGCTTCCACGTCGGTTGCCGCACGCGCCTATGATGAGTTGCATGTGCATGATGCTTTGTCAAGGCCAACATGAAGACACTCGACCTTGGTACGACTGTGTCTTCCTCTGATCCCATTCATCACCGTCATGTCGGACGCTCTGTGTGGACCGTCTAATGCGGTTCAAAACTTGGCCAAACACTCGTCGGTCGATCGGACATTGCAGCAAGACCGCCTAGTGTCGCGGCAGTCGCCCTCTGAAGTAGCTTGAACCATGTCGTGGAATTCCCTGTAGTCAAGACTGACCGTTCCCTCAGGCTTTCCGCTCATACGATCCCAATGTCTCCTCGCTAGATCCGGAATTCGAAGCCTTCCAGAATGGCGGACCGGCCTTTGCTGGACCATCATGGGCTGCTTCCTCCTTCTCCCACCTCCAAGCGCAACCTCAACCTTCATTCCAGCCATTCTCTCCGTCTCCACCGGCTGCATGGACTCAAGACTTCCAGCGCCTGGCCATCTCGTCTCCACAACAAACACAGCTGCATGCGGCTCCTCAAGCCTGGCACAACCATTTTGGCCAGCATGCTCACCACTCTGCCCCCTCACACGCCTCTCCTTCACACATGCAGATGCCATCTGCACGCCTCCAGTCTCCTCATATCTTTGGCCCTATGCAAGCCGCTCCACACTACGCCTCCCAATTTCTAGATGCCCACCAGCAACGACTCAATCTTCCTCAAGACCACTTCGATGAAGCCGCCTTCGAGGCCGCCTTTGACGCTGCTCTACAAGATGCTTCGCTCGATCAAGATTTCGCCATGCAAGAGAACGACAATGTTGATCTTGCCGATCTTGACGACGTCGATTTTGACTCTTTCCTAACAGATATTTACCCACACCTTCCTCTGTTCCGCCTCGTTTTGGCCAATGCTCTGGTTACAAACACCGACGAGTCGCTCCATAGAGCTGCTAAGATTGTCGCTGCTCTCATACAACATCCTCAAACCATGCACCCAATTCAAGCTATGCTATTCCGACCTCTGTTGTCTGCCCTTAATGATCCCAAGCGCTCTTTATTTTCTCAACGCTATGGCTTTGAGCCCGCCTTGAATGAGATGTTGGACTGCCTTGCTCAGCAGACTGAAAACACTCGTCTCAATATAGATGCCCCTACTGAGCGACTGCTGGCCTCATACGCTGATCTGCTCTGGCAGAGAAACGAATCAAACCATTCGGAGCCTACGGATGTCCCCCGCTCCGCTGATAATGCTTACTGGCTCGACAACTTCTTCCACGACGAAGGAATTACCTCCACCCAAAACATTACCCAACACTCCGCAAACATTCTATCCGAAAGCCTCAATCGTCAGGTCTTGACGAATCATACTTCTCAAGCTCTCAATCGAGTGCTAGACATTGAATACGAGGTCTACTCAAAGCGTTCTGCAGTATCAAACATGTCTGTTCAGCAACCAACCTCTACTCGAGAGAAAGAGACCGTGCTTTTTGACATGATGGATCATGTATTAGCTGCTCCAGAGACGATCGAGGCGTTGGAAGCCGTCACTTCCGCAGACTCTTTTCAGGCGAATACTAGTCAGGAACAAAATTCGCGCTCCGCAAATCACGCCCTGCAAGATTATCAAACTCAGCTGATGTTGCTGGAGCAACAGAACGTGCGGAGACGACGGCTTGAGGCAGAAAGACTCTACAAGCCGGCGTTAGAAGACGACATGTTGGATGACTCGACAAATCAGCAGCCAGAGGAACTCAATCAGGACCAGAAAGACCTAGATCGGCAAAATGACGATGAATTGGCACAGACTGCAGCCAACCTGCTCGAGCGCGTATCTGACAACCAGTCGTCCAAGTTCAAGAACAGTGCTTTTCTAGGACTCATGAGACAGCTCGCTGATCGAGAGATTCGAGTCGAAGGAGACAAAATGGTCCCAGTAAGTACGACCAAATGCTACTATCATATGCGATGCAAGTCCGCGAACACATCTTCTGACATGAGCCTCACAGACCAACATGAGTGAAACCCTCGGCCATGATCGTCCTGCTGCATCTGTAGCTCAAGATGGACAAGATGTTATCGATATCCTCAACCAGCCTGGCAGTTTGGCAGACCAAGGTTAGCCTTATCTCTCTTTCATCATTTGATTTCTCAACCTCTGACAGCCTCAAGATCACGAATTTATGATGACAACTCCATTCGCATCTGCGGATGACTACTGAATAACGTTCTGACGACTTCCCGTTCTTCATTGCAGACAACATGGAGAGCATATTCCACACATCACTCAAAACAAACCCACATTCATATAGTGCTGGGTGCTTCTTCAAGAAAGATATGCTACTCGAGGGCCTGGCATAATGACTCCTGGAGAGAGCGTTGTACTGGACAGTCTATATATAGTGCCTACCCTACTAGCAAGCACGGCATCAGGGCTGCGGTGTCGCAGGATGTGCGAATGGGTATCCTCGGGTGAGCTATGACCGACCATCCTCGGTCATGTTGTTTCCGAGAGCCCCGGCATAAAATAAATAGCGGTTTCGACTTCACCAGCCCTCAGGTCGTCAACACGTGTCGTAGATGAATACTTCAGTTGCTACAGATGGAACACGATCTCAACGATTTCTTCCGTAAATGCATCCTATAAAGAAAAGAAAAAGTACTGAACTTTGCAAATTGAGAATGTTCACATATATCTCCGCACTTCGCTCCGCTTCCTATCGATCGGCGTTATCGGCGCCGTGAGGGTGAGCATTCAGTCATATCTGAACTGGACAACTTTAGACTTGACAACAACGTTACACGTTCCACAAGCGCAATCATGTCTAAGCCCAAGGTCCTTCAGCTCGGCGAAATCGTCCTGTCTGTCTAAATCCATTCCGGTCATTCTGATAGCACTACTGACATATATCTAGTGCCCACCAAGCATGGGAGCGACTCTCTGAAGTTGCCGAGATTGTGACTCCTAAAGCCACGAACAGAGAAGAGTTCATTGCTGAATGTAAATCTGGCCGATTCGATGATGTGGTCGCTGCCTACAGAACTTTCCCCTCTGTCAGCATTACAGGCATTTTCGATGAAGAATTAGTGCAAGCCACACCAAAAAGCTGGAGATTCCTTGCTCACAATGGCGCCGGATACGATCAAGTTGATGCTCACGCCTGTGCTGCTAGAGATCCTCCACTCTTGGTCTCGAACATCCCCAGTATCGCCGATGACAGTACTGCCGATACAGCTGTCTTCCTGATTTTAGGTGCTTTGCGAAACCTCAACCCTTCTATGCAAGCCTTGCGTGAGGGTAAGTGGAAGGGTGAACCTGCTCCTGCTCTTGGACATGATCCTCAGGGAAAGACTTTGGGTATCCTCGGCATGGGCGGAATTGGCAGGAATCTCAAAATCAAGATGGATGTCTTTGGTATGAAGGCTATTTACCACAACAGAAAGAAGATGAGCGAAGAAGACGCTGCGGGTGCAGAATATGTGAGCTTCGACGAGTTGTTGGCAAGATCTGATGTTCTGAGCTTGAATCTACCTTTGAACGTGAGTTGTCACCTCTGTCTGGAAAGATATGGCAAGGGGTCATCAGGTGCTGATACATTGTGCAGCCCAAAACCCGTCACATCATCTCGACTGCGGAGTTTGCGAAAATGAAAAAGGGAGTAGTCATTGTCAACACGGCTCGCGGACCTGTCATGGACGAAGACGCACTGGTCAAAGCCCTAGACTCGGGCCATGTGGCTTCTTGCGGTCTCGATGTGTTCGAGGAGGAGCCCAAAGTACACGAGGGCCTGATTCGCAACCCTAGATGCGTGTTGGTACCACACATGGGCACATGGTGCGTCGAAACTCAGACTCGCATGGAGGAGTGGACCATTGGAAATGTGAGAGAGGCTGTCACTAAGGGCAAGTTGGTGAGTCCTGTGCCCGAGCACGTCAAACTGCAGTAGGGGTGATAGGGCTCGCTTTTGGGTACAGGCAGATACAGCCGAAGATTCCTGACTGTGCGATCGTCAATCACCATATCTTTGTTATACCAATGCATGCTTCAGAGTCAAAAGACCAAGCTTCGATCTGGTCACATAAAAGGCCGCTCGGTTGGAATGTGCCGAGTAAGACCAACCCCGGATTGCAAGTTTCAAACTCGAAACAGGAAAGTTTGGCCATGTTTGTTTACCTTGTTCAAAATCAAACTCAAAAAGTTCTTGCAGCTTGGCTTTTGATAAGATGGCATTCAGGTCTGCCACACCACAATCAACAAAGACCAGCTAAGAGTCTCAAAGTAGTATGACTATCCCGACGAGACTCGAGCCAGTGTCTGGGTGCGTGACGCCGTTGCGCAATACGTTTGATTAGATGCATAAAGATAATGGCACGGGCGTCAGTTGATTGGATGCAGGCGAGTAGGGCGAGCATGGCGGCTTGCGATGGTGGGGAAAGTCGAACAGAGGACATCGCAAGAAGTGGCTTGGATCTGTCTAGCATTGCGACATTTGGCAGGCACAAAGTACGAGACATTTGCTAGAGAATCGACAGATCTGGTAGACGAGGTAAATAGATACAGTACCAGGCCTCCAGCCGTTGCTTCACCGCTGCTCCAAGTTCGCGAGACGATTATCCCCCCGCAGTGCGGCCATAGCCCATGGTCCTTTCGCTCGTGACTAAGTAGCGCATACAATTATAATTTCCAATGTCTAGTACCCGGTTCGCCCTCTTACTTCCTGTTGCTTCCCAAGGGCTCTTCATCTAGGATAGGCGGCCACTATGCTGTCGACGCTTCTGAGGCCTCGCAAGAGGCGCGCCGACAAGTCGCCCTTTTCGAGCCCCTTTAACAGTTCGCCTCTGGCTACGAGAAACGACTACGACGGTATCAACGACAATGGAGATGCAGACGACTATGACGAGGACGACGGTGGCGAAGATGACTTGGAAACGCCGCTTTTGCCCATCTTCTCGGCCGCGCATCTGGGTTTGTCGAGATTGCACCTCCTTGCAGAGATAAAGCACTAAGCCGGGATAACAGACAAATTGCCCCTGTACAACATTACGCACTCCTGCCGTATACTGATAGTGCAGAAGTGCGAAACCACTCTTACCTGGGACCAGTTGCGATCACCTCAGGTCTCTCAATTCTTGGTCAAACCGATCCAATCGCAAATTCGCAAAGATCACTTCAACCGAGCAACGATATGCGCCCTCGTCGCAAACTGTTTACAGTTCCAGAAAGAGGCACAACAAGATGCAGGGAATGCTGGCGTGAGCAAGACACGAGCAATGGTGTCGGAGTTGCTGGCCATTCGCCTGCTGAAAGAATTCAGTCTGCGTGAGTTGATCGATGCGCTGAGCTACGACTTCAACCCGCTCGAAGGACTGGGTGCTCCCGAGGGGGGCGCTCAGTTGAGGCAGTACAACAGATCTGCACGCATCTCAGCTGTCGAGATCGCCATCCGCGCTCAGGCTAAGCGTTTCCTTGCCCACCCACTGGTCGTACAGCAGCTCGAGGCTATTTGGGCGGGGAGCATCGTCTTTCACTCCGCCGCCGACAATCTCCACCGCAAGCCGCCAACACCACTACCCACTAGAGGCCGTAATGGCTATGGTACTATTGCGAACGCTTCTGCTCCCCTGCCAGCCTCCATCGACAACTCACAACCTAGTCTTAGACGAAGTGTCACCCTCTATAACCCAAAGGATGCCTCGCTATTCAAGCTATCTCGTTTGAGAGTCCCTCGATACAGGCAGCTGTTTTCAACCATCTCATTTGGCGTCATGCTGGGTTTGTTCTTGGCCGTCTTGGTTGATCGGTCTACTGAAATCACTCCTCTCGAGATTATTTTCTGGTTCTGGAGTGCGGGATATATGCTCGACGAACTCGTAGGTTTCTCAGAGCAAGGCTTCGGCCTCTACATTATGAGCGTTTGGAACGCTTTTGATTTGGGCATCTTACTCTGTTTCTTCGCCTACTACGTATTACGCCTCTATGGTATCCTGATACCCGCAGCGCGCAAGCATTATACTGCGCATATGGCTTACGATGTCCTGGCCTCTACTGCTGTACTGCTTTTCCCACGTGCATTCAACGTCTTGGACCACTACAAGTACTTTTCCCAGCTGCTCATTGCTTTCCGCCTCATGGTCCAAGACATGATCGCGATTTTGGTACTCATCGTTATCGCCTGTAGTGGTTTCTTCGTTGCCTTTACATTGTCCTTCAGCGAAGAGAAGGCGGAGGCTTCCAAGGTTGCCTATGCTCTGTAAGTCAGATCACATCCAATACATTTACACACGCTAACAAAATCAGGTTCCAACTTACGATGGGTTTCACCCCTGCTGCTTGGGATCTCTGGCCGAAGTATAACATATTAGGAAAAGCTGTTCTTGTCGGCTTCCTCTTCCTCTGTCATTTCCTCATCGTCACGATTCTCATCACCGTTTTGACCAACTCGTTTATGGCTATTGTGCAGAATGCCAATGAGGAGCATCAATTCCTCTTCGCTGTAAACACAATATCTATGGTCAAGTCAGACGCGCTATTCTCGTACATCCCACCGACGAACCTTTTCGGATGGGTGGCCTCCCCTCTGCGCTACCTTATCCCATTCAGGAAATTCGTCAGATTCAACAGAACTATCATCAAGATTACACATCTTCCGATGCTTTTCGCCATCTTCGCCTACGAGCGATTGTTCCTCGTACGGAACGCGTACACTCCCATGGATCTGGTTGAACGTAAGGCGCCGAGCAGAGGCCGCCTTCCTGCATTCGCCTTGAAGAACACTGGACCTTTCAGCCCTGGTACACGACTTCGCGAACCATCTATTGTGTCTTTCCACAAGGATCGTGCTCTAGAAGAAGTCTTCCGTCGGCCCTTCGATATGACGGCACGAACGATATCCCAACATTCTAATCCCGATCAGCGTAAAGCTACTGTCGTCGATAACTGGATGCAAGATATGGGCGACGAAGGAGGTGCTAGTCCTCCTATGGAACAGCCTCGCTCTGTCTTGGAGAGGCTGGAAAATAGAAGGCCTGGTGTCAGAAGGGCCCAAACGTCTGCTAATAGGATCGTCACAGTCAAGCGCGACTTTTCTACAGCTTCTCGTTCTGTAATGTCCGATCCAGAAGATTTGGCATCAACAATCTTCCCAAGGCCAACACCCATGAGAATTGAAGAAGAGACGGATTTGGAGCTGGAGCGAGAAGATATGCCTCAGGAGACTGATGCGGATGGCGATGACGAACTCCTCACGAATGATGGTGATAACGTCACAGCTACTGGTTACGACAGAACGCCAACAGGGACTCCGGATGGGGTTGAAAAAAAGGAGCCTTCGCCAAACAAGCTCACAGCAAAGGACTATTTTGAGGGAGCTGACTATCAGGCCGCAAGTTCGGTTCCAGATGCTACAAGAGCACGACTTATGAGTGGCGAGCACAAACGCGGGCCTCATCAACGGAATGTCTCGCAGAGCACTATGGTATTCTCTCCCATCGTGGAGCAAGGATACACATCGTCTGCGTCAGAGAAACCAGTCAAGCCGTCTCGCCCTACTACTGCCAAACAGAACAGCGGAGACTCGACGCCATTGCCTCAGTCAGCGCCTCAATCCAGCGGTCGAAAAACACCACGTACGAGCAACCCCAGCAGACCACGTCCGAACATGCCCAACCGACTTTCACAATACACGGCCCCTAACATCCGGTTCGATCGCTTCGGTGACTCGACTCGTCGTGCGAACAGACAGCCATCCTTCAACGCCCTCGCACTCGATTTGGCGTCCGACTTTGGCGACCACCATCGTCGAGATCTGACTCCAGAGCCCTTGTCGCCAGGCTATCAGCCTAGCATTCCGGCAAGCTTCAGTGAGCAGATGCTCCGCGAACGTGAGCTGGCACAAGGCAAGGAACGGCGCCGTGAGGAGCAACGACGCCGTAGCCAAGAGGAGGAGAAGGGCATGGTCGGTAGAATCATGCTGACGCGCATGAACACACTCGAAGAGGGCTTTAGGGAAATCCTCCGCGAAGTACGCGATCTTGCACATACGTCACGTGGAACCAGTGAAGCAGGAATGTTCAATTCTAGAGCATCACTGGTGGTACCGCCGTCGTCGGATGGCAACGTACTCTCTAGACCCAAGACTCCTGTTAGCAGAGTAGGCGGTGCGAGTGAGAGGGCTAGAAGCCCGAAGAAGGCGAAGGGCAAGAACAAGAGCAAGGGCAAATACTCGATCAACAGTAGCAGTGAGGCTGATCCTGTCAGTCCTTTGACGGCCGGTGAAGGTGTTTCTCAGGCCACTAGCCCGACAACCAAGGAACCTGAGACGCCTGCTACAGTGAAAGCGTTATCGACACATGCCGAGGAAGGAGCAAATGAAGAGTCACTGGACACAGAAAAGTAGACTAGACGTCCGGATTGGGTCTCGGATGTAGAACACAATCCTAGAGGAGAAGAGGGAGGTTATGGCGAGAAGACATTGTTGATAATACATAACTGCATACTGGTACGAGCTTTGCATAAGAACAATAATGAATCAATTTACGGCATCTGCGATAACTATTCTTCTCCTATTCTTCCATTATTCCATTCTACCCTCCTAGACATACTGCTAGATTGAGATCAGTCTTATACCAGTGGGATGGTTTCGAAGGCGCTCATCACATCAAGTTGCCGAAATATTACTCTGATATGATCTATGCCAGTCTTCCACACATGTGTTCCGTGAGTATGTATATCGGGCTTCAGAAGTCTCTAGACTATCTGCGGTGGAACGTTTGCATGTATTGCGAGTGATCAGGTAGCTGCACCATAGACAGGATAACCGTCATGAAATTATGCTCTTTTTCTTTGAGCCGACCTTGATGCGAATTGATGCAAGGTCGAAGTAGCTTGCAGTGCAACCCTGACCAAAAGTGGCTATAGCGATAGCGACGTCGGTATTGTGTGGCATCACTGTTCAGGTGGCTCAACAAGATTCGACGCGTGATCTCTTCTTGTACACGCATGACTGTAGGAGTTGGCAGGTCTTCCGAAGTCGTTGCAAAGCGATCTGGACCTCTACATATGGAAGGGTACACGATGCTCTCAGCCCGTCAGGTCACAATGTCTTTCATTGCCCTAGCCATGTCCGCTGAGAGCTGTCGTGTCATCGGCTCTTCACAGAGGTCCGGCATTTCAGAAAACAATTGTGCTTTCTTACGGCTTAATTCGTTTTGACAAGTTTTGTCACTCCCACTGTCTTCCAAGAATTCGAGGCAGTCTGATGCCAAGGCTTTAGCGCAGTTCAGTAGAAAGCAGGTCGAAGACTCGCTGCTTCCTCGCTTCTCATCCGTTTTGACCATCGCAGCTGCCTCTCCCCGACACTTCCGTAAGCGAGCACCTGCCGCATCATTGGTCCGAGGCTTGCGGCGCAACTGACGTGCGGCGTGTTGATAGATTGCTGAATAGATTCGGCTCGGCTGAGTTGATTGGAGGCGTAGGTCAACTCGAGGGAGGATATGAGGAGAGATGGACAGGGGAGACGACCAACACACGGATCCCGTGCTGCACCTGCAGTCGCAACAGTCGCATCAGTCGCTCGCACCTCCTCCGCCGCGGACTAACAAGGACGCCCGAAACGACGCGCTCCCACGCGACGAGACGAGGACGTCGCATAACCAACATCACACCGGCCAGCACACACAACCTCCGGCCAACGCGTCAGAACATCAACACGACCGACCGCAGGACAGCAGTCATCAAGCGGCCGCGTCTGCACAGGACGCGTCGGGTGCATCTGATCCGGCGCAAAGCTACAACTCACAACATTCGACGCCAATCCTGCCGCCCATGAGCTACCAACAAGCACCGCCGGTGCATATTCCGGCCCCGGCCCCGGCCCCGGCCCCTACTCCAGCGACGGTGCATGCTCCGAATGGCCATCCTACACAACATCACCAACCTCCACCTCCACAACAACACGCTCAACCAGCTCCGGCGCACAGTACCAATGGCACACCAGTGCAATACCCACCACAAGGACATGCTGCCCCGTCGCAGAACTACGGCGTGCAACAAGGCCCGCCGTCTATGCATCCAAATGGTGGACCTGTCAATGGCTACCCACCACATATGGGCTACCAGATGCCGCACGGAGCACAGCATGTCAACAACACCAATAACGGCAACCACCAGCTACCAGGAGCTCGACATAAAAAGGAGATCAAGCGGCGCACAAAAACAGGCTGTCTGACGTGTCGAAAACGTAGGATCAAATGCGACGAGGGCCACCCAGCCTGTCGTAATTGTCAAAAGAGCAAGCGCGAGTGTCTTGGCTACGATCCCATCTTCAAGTCGCAGACATCTCCTCAGACCATTCAGCCTGCTCCGGGCCACTTCCCTCCTCTGCCTCAGCAGCAACTGCCACCCCAGCAGATCAAACATGAGACACAAATGACCTCCGAGCCACAACGATACTCCAACATTCCTCAGGGCTACGCACCTGCTGCTAGTGCCGGATATTCACCCGCGACAGCCATGCAGCCACCTGTCGAGTTTGGCGCACACATTGATCCTGCCTTGGGTCCAGTGAACCCATCCGTTGCTCCTCCACCTGTGCAAACATTACCACCTCCACCTCCCCCGCCACCGCAAGACGAGTACACAACGAGTCTGCATCCACAACGAAATGGTATCGCAAGTCTTGTACCTACTCTGCTCACGCTTTGCTAACATGTCGTAGTCCGCCTGGTGAACATGGAGTCGCTACATAGCCTTGACAATATCGCCCCGACACTCCCCCCACATAATCCATCTCCTCTATCATCCCAGGAGATTGAACAGATTCGCGCCATGTACCTTGCTGAATACGCCCCTGGACTGGATCGCTTCTTCGAGACTGATTGGTATACGGACCACGGTTTCAGCCTCCTTTTCGGGAATCACGACTTACTACGTTACTTCCTACACTGCATGGAGCGATTCTCACAGGCCTCAACAGGTGGTGGATCGCACGGTCTCACATCTTTGGAAGCTCGTCTCATATGGAGACTTGGATGCCTACCTCGCGCCATTGTTTCCATCCCAGCTCCTCCATACCTCAGCAGTCTTTTGCAACGCTTGTCCATAGTGGAAAATCTGCTGTGCGGCACATTTCTGGACCACAGCATGGTTCCTGTACAACCTCCGGCAAACCCACCGGATCCAAAACTCGTCGAGCAATACACTCAATATTTGCAAGATGCCTTCTGGCACCAGCTAGGTCGCTTTGTCAGCATTCACGACGACATCATCTCTCCCGATGCCGCTCAGCAGATTGCAACAGCTCTTGCTGCCATGCGTAACATACTTTCCATGCTCGAGAACCGTGATGTGTTGTACTCGATGGCTATTGCTCGCCACTTTGGCGGTCGAATGGTCGATTACAACGAAGGCAAGATTTTAGTGTCGAAAAGTGCAGAGCCCGACGATCCTATCGCAAAACTAGCTGTTGCCATGAACTTTATCCGTGATGAAGATTCACAAGGCACGACACAGGTTGTACAGAGATTCTGCAGTATGTGCCGAAGGAGTTGGCAACTGCAACGGCAAATTGCGCAGCCCACATAGGAACGGGCCTTGCACATGTTCGGTGCGCCATAAGAGATGGATTGCTGTGTTTTGTTCATTCGCTTTTCACGATACCACGCCGCTGCGATACAGGCCAGTAGGCTTCTGCTGTTATTATCACCCACCCATCTTATATTATCATGTCTCAACCCTTGCCTCTCATCCATCAGCCTTGAGTTGTTCCTGCCAGTCTTCAAAGGGTTTGTGCTTGTGCATATGTCAACTCAACATACAGGTGGCATCCCAAGTCCTGCCTAGTATCTTCACAGATGTCCTAATGCTAGGGAACACATCAGTATGCTTTCACAATCGGCTGTCATGGCGGATAACACGGGCCCTGTGTCCAAGATTCACTCGAAGGTTCACCCTCCCGAGCACGGCCAGTTCGATCAGTCTCTTGAGTCTTGCCGGTCAAGGCCGAGGGTGGCTGGCTGATTGTCCAACAGTCTTTGCTTGTTTGACACATTCTCAAACAAATAAGACTGGTGGTATACGTTTCACCCAGTATCGATATTTCCTTCCACTTTTAGTCATAACCTTTTGTGAGAGCAGGACCAAGGGCTAGAAGGATGTCATATGGACGAAGATCTCGGGATTGTCGTCGTCGCATCCTCGTAGGATTGTGATTCTCGTATTCAAAACCAAAACGTTCGCCCTCTGGTAGTGTGTATCCAAGGTTACAAGTGAGCTCGGAAATGAGCGGGGGTTTGTGATGTTCTTGCGATGGGCGAGAATCGGGGAACAGTGTAATGGCTCTGGCCAAGCTGTGGGTCGCTGCGAAGCCCGATATTGCTGTTCAGGGACCAGACAGCTTCTTCCCCTTTTCCCCGCATGACCATCGAGTCAACATTCAACCATCGATGAACTTTCAAGGAGATGACCGCGAGTCGACTGGCCAGCCATCATGTCATGATGCTTACCGAATATACTGCTCAAGTCGCAATAGTGCACCGGGCGTGAATAGCTTGAGCGGGATCAAGACCATCGGCGCGCTTTGTCCCTCCACCTCTGCCAAAGCATCGACTTTCCAGAGCTTTCTCTCCTTGGTGGGTAGCAACGGTTCTATGTTCGTATGATATTAAACCGTTGCAGCTGTGAAGAGCCTCCGGATGATTTGGGAGTGTGATCCAAGACATGCAGTCTGTCTCCAGTATCAAGATAGGCCGCAATTTATTTAGAGTCACGTGCGGGACTCTGATGTGAACACCTCGCAAAACACAACATGCCACTTGCTGCATTCAGATGTGTTTACATTCGACATCATACACAAACGTCTGCAAATCTCCATCCTACGACATAACAATGTCAATCCAACAGTCGTCAGGCACCGTAACGTCTCGCTTGGTTTAGCGTCAGGAGAGCTCGATCCGGATTGGCTGTGGTCTCAACGTTCTTCGCTGTTCGGCATCATGAGGGGAGTTTCTCCTTCACCCTTTGACAAAACCAATCCACTACACGCGGGAGTTCAACCGTCTGGCCCGCAATAGATATAATTGTCTCCATGTTATCGTTACAAGATGAGCCAGGTAACGGCGCTGCTGCCCGGTAGGGAGGAGATTGCTCTGACAGAGGCAACTCTGCCGTTGGAAGCATAGGCAATAGAGTACGTGGAGGGAAGGTCGCCGCCCTAAAGGGAAGAAAGCTGTATATAAGTCACTATCACCTCCCAGCCATCCAATTCTTTCCATCATCACAGCAAATCAGTAACACAGCAGCTCCTCACCAGCCCCTCCAGTCACCTAATATTATAATAATCAGGCTTCAGCCGTCCATTCATTCAGCAACCTCACACTCGCTACTAATAATATCCTAATTATTACCCCCTTCAAACCAACAAAAATGCCTTCCATCAGCAACATCGTCGCCGCCATGGCCTTCGCCGGCACCGCCCTCGCCATCCCCCAGTACCAGAACGTCAGCTCTTCCGCTGCCCCTGTTGTCAGCTCCAGCAGCAGCGCCAACAGCACCTCTGCCGGTTCTTCCAGAACCTCCTCCGCCGCTGGCGGTATGGCCACTCTTCCCGCTCTTGCCGAGTCCGCCTACTGCCCTGGCCTCAACGGTGCCCTCGTTGGTGACTACCTCATCCAGTGCAGCACCACTCACTTCGGTACCATCCTCCAGGTCGGCAACGGCACCGTCGCTGTCGCTAAGCGTGCTGTCTACACCTCCCTCGGTGACTGCATCAACCTTTGCGAGGCCACCACCAGCTGTGTCGGTACCGCTTTCGATACCGCTGCCCGCACCTGTGCCCTCTACTCTGAGGTCGGCCAGGCCGTCGCTGCCCCCGGCACTGACTTCGCTGTCCTGACCAACCCCAACGGTACCCCCATCTCTTCCGGTGCTCTTACCACCTCCACCATCTTCAGCACCCAGGTCGTCACCATCTCTAGCTGTGCCCCTACCGTCACCAACTGCCCTCTTAAGAACGGTGCCAGCGTCATCACCCAGGTCATCCCCGTCTCGACTACCGTCTACGCTTGCCCCTCGGCTGTTGTCGTTCCCGCTCCTGCTGTTGCCTGCGGATGTGCTGCTTCCGCCACTGTTGTCACCCAGTACGGTCCTTCCTCCAGCGCTGGTACCGCCGTCATGGTCCCCGTCCAGACCGTCACTGTCAACGTCCCCGTTCCCACTGCCACTGTCGTAAGTTCAAAATCTTCTGTTCTAAAAGTTCACTCATGGAACCACCTTACTAACTGCTATCTCGCAGCTTACCACCACTGTCTGTGTCTCATGCGCCAAGCCTACTGCCAACATGAACAACGGTGGCAACGGAAACGGCAACAACAACAACAACAACAACAACGGTGGCTCTACCACCTCCACCGTCGTTGTCTGCAACGGTGCCAACTGCCCTGCTACCGTCACTGGTGCTTCCAAGACTGCCACCAACACCATGGCCGTCTACACCGGTGCTGCCGACTCTGTCAAGGCCGGCATGGGTTTCGCCGCCTTCGTTGCCGGTGCTGCCGTCCTCCTCTAAGCGTTTTCACTTCTAAAATGAAGAAGGGAGATGATTCGATATTATACTAATCCAACTACAAAAACAACACAAAAACCGAACAAAAATATTCTGGCCATTCTGGCTTACCTGACAAAATTACCAATATTGGGTATTTTCCACAGGACTGGACTGATGGGGAGCTGTACATGATCTGACAAGAAACTGATCTCTTTCTGATTTACGCTGCTGTTTGATATGAAAGGGGACGAGTTTTCGGCGGTTTGGTGGTTGATTTTTCCGATTTTTTGATTATTTCTCGATTATTGCAATCTACGAAAATCTTTGTTCACAAAAAAAATAACATGTGCCTTCTTCTTTTGTCATCTGTGATCGCCTTGCTAGCCAACTGACGTACTAACCAGAGAGTCCTTCAACTCAGGACGGGAGGGAAAGCACAGCAACCCGACACTACATACTCGTCACTTGGTCGTACCCGACGACAAGCCTCCAATAAATCCTTCACAGGCCGATCTATCAACCCTGACACCATCGAATCTCAATATCAAGCCACAAAATGATGTCCGAGGCCTGAGGCAAAATTTTGCGCGGAACCGTTTTGTATCAAATATCGAAATCCAACGCTCGAGGTCAGACTCTTCTGGAGATGGTGGTTCGAGCCTATGAGCCGACCTATCCACGATTGCTCTGATGAACGAGTCATTTGCTTGCGAAAAGGTAATGCCGGGTTCATCGTTGCAGTTGTAGGGTTGTCAATGAGGATGAATCCCGTGTGCTAGGCCTCTTTTCAAGCCCACGCTGTTTTGTAAGAATTCTGTTAAGCCTCTTTACAGCGCTCCTTTGGGGGAGTATGTGTTGCTGAATCATCTACTTCTCGTTAGCAAAGCCAGGAGGTTGTAAGGCAGAGTACATGTACGACTGGAATGATGAATGCATTTCCAGTGCAGCTGACACATCGCAAGGATTCACCGTGCAAATGCACAATAATGTCCAATCTGACGGACATGCATGTCGAGATAGACATTTCCTCACACTCTTCTTGGGCCAGACTATCGATTCAAAAACCACCAGTCACTTCTTCGGATCTGATCATGGACACTTGGTTCCGACGGAGTGCCTTCGTGAGGCACGTTGAGACCGTCAGAGAAGGTATCTCAATGTTGACCTACCCGATGAACATCCATCAATCAAGCATGACCGGTGCACGTAAGCATGTGGAAGCGCATGGCCATTCCACTGCCTATCGCAGTCTTTATCGCAAATATTGACGATAGGCTCACTCGTACAACCCTACCTAGACCTGCGACATATCTAAACGTCAGACACGCAGTAGTAAACGAGGAGACCGGGTAACCACAACTTCGAGGGGAAGTGGTGTATTTCCTGACTAGGGTCGCGTCATATTGGTAGCTGCTGCAAGACAACAACATTTTCACAGACAAAGAACGGTCTGCGGGAAACATAGGAGCAAGCGCCTGATCCTCAAGGTATGTCATGCAATGAGACTGTGAGTACTACCATTCACCCAGTTGAACGATCGTGGTTACGTGGAAGTTGAGAGGCGAAGTGACTTTCGAAGTTCAATCACAGAACGATATAGGATTAATTAGCGTTGAGTAAAAGCAATTCTGGCGCTTTGGCTGAGTGGTTATAGCGATAGACTAGAAATCTATTTCCTTCGGGAGCAAGAGTTCGAATCTCTTAGGCGTCGTTTCACTTTTGTTCCACTCTGTGGACGGCACGTGTATCTAGTTTTGCTGCTCTATCAAGACATCCCACCGAATGGCACCAGCCTGGGGAACAATGGGTATAAGCGAAGCCGTATGCACCTTGAGGCAGGGCGTGGCTGATTTGGGCCTCCGAGCTTTTTTTTTTCTAGACTTGTGTTGGCCTTCTGATCATTCCTTGCGACTATGCTTTGCGCAGATGATGATATGAATGAACATTGCATCAAGACTGGTTGCGTGTTGCTGCTTCGAGATAGGCTGAGTGACACGATCAGTCCACAGAATTGAAGACGGTCAATTGTCCAACGGCTCCTTGTGAGCATCGTGATCTCGTGCCTGGACATCAGGAGACATGGTACGTAGATTGCGGATTGGACTCTACCAAGAGGTGTTCTAGACTATATCAAGGCTTAGCACGTTCGCAGGGAAAGAGAGCATGTGAGCACAGATTCCGCATTCGTCAGATCATATACGGTAAGGAGGACTTGCTGCCCTTGTCCTCGCTCAGCAACAGCCTGGCTTTTCTACGGGTCGCATAAACTCATGAGACATTGAGGTTGTTTCGTGATCCATCCTATTGAATCCCGCCTTGCAAAGCTAGAGCCGAATGATGATGGTAGATGTGTCGCACCAGACATCGGATGCAAGGCAGAGGAAAGAAAATGCGAATGACAAGTTGGATTTTTGCTTTTATTGCATCAGGGTTGTTGTGTTTGGCGACATTTACTCGACGTCGGCCTTGCCCTCGAAGTTCTCGCCCTCAACGAGATCGGGAATGTCATCATCATCCTCCTTCTTGTCCTCACCCTCGACACCCTTCTGCATGCTCTGGTAGCTCTCGGCGAGCTTGCGGAGGGAAGCGAGCGAGTCGGGACCAAGCTGGTTAAGGATACCGGGAACGAGCTCAGTAAGCTCCTTGTCCTCGCCGTTACCGTAGATGGCGAAGGTGTTGGAGGGAATGGCAGCGTGAACTGTGATGGGCACGTGTCAATATAAGCGTGGGGTCGAAATGGCAGACTTGGAGGACAGCAACTCACCCTTGGGGGCGGCGAAGTGGATGACGTTGCCGTCCGACTTGAACATGTTGACCTCCTCAATGGCAGGGATGGGCTGGACGTTCATCTTCTTGAGGGCGGCCTGGAGCTTCTTGTCGTCACCACCACCGGATCTGTTGACCTTCTTGACCTTTCTTCTGGGAGTACCCTTGCCGCTGCGATTCGAAGTGCGTCAGTTTCGGCGCGTTCTTTTTGCGAGCTTGGAATTTTCTGGAGCTTACCCTACGGCATGGGTTAGCGGGACACGAGTTTCATGGACATTCGAGAGTTCATACCGATGCGCACGGCATTCTGAAGACGTTGGAGCTTTGCTTGATCCATGTTTGCGATGGAGGTGAATCTGTCCGGCGAGCGACTTGTCAGGAGCGGTCGGAGCGGGCGACGACGATATTGACTCACATGAGGCGGGACAGAGAATGGGTTTGGTGGGAAACAGCAATTGGGCCTTGTTGCTGTCGTTGTCTGCTCTCAATCGTTGCTCTGCTTCGAGCTTGGTCCGTGCACGTCTACAGTATTCTCGCGTGTGGGCGTCCTCGGCTAACGCTGAAATTTTGATACGTCAGTCTACCATCTCACTTTCTAACATACAGGGCTCTTCACTCGAGCATCTGATACACGCTTTTCGACTCTTGTCGTTGGTCTGGCAAACTCAGCTTGCCGCACACTCTGTCAACGAACATCGAACTCAGCCTGAGCCACATTTGTTGATATCAGGTGCTGGGTCCGGTTATCGCACATTGCCAAGCCAATTCAAGAAAGTCAGGGTCGTGAGCACAGCGACATGATACGGCTCCCTCTTGCAGTTCTCCAAGACGACATGGATGTTTGACATATCACATCTCCTTATCGATTTCTGCTCTGTACGGTGAACATGCTTTACAAGTTTTGACGCGAGGCGGGTATTGTGTGTGGTGATGGCCGGGATGTTCACCCAATTCATATCGTTGAGCATCAATCGCAATGTGGATGACTTTGAGTTGCTCAAGATCGCAGATCGCTCAGCATGAATGTTCTCAGCAAGCCTTACATCCAAATCCCATCCCTCTAAATCGTATCATCAGTACAGCTGACTGCTTTTGGTTCGGAAGATGACCCGATGACACAGATTTCGCGTAAAAGACCCAGTCCGCTGGTTCTCCACGATGACAAGAACAGCAAGACCAACGGTCAAATATAGGATAATACATGCGAGAGCATGACGATGCTTTCGTGTAGCATCTGTATATAGCAAACCAAATACGAGAAGTAGGTAATCCAAGTAACCGTTCGTCTCGAGATAATCGGAGGAAGGCGCGACCAAGTCAAGATCGGGATCGGAGCGGGATTGAAGATTGATAGATGGGATAGAGTAACTTGCTCTGCATAAATGACCACATCATAATCAATCCTGCTCGATCTCATGCAAAGTAGGCTGGACTGACTGTAGGAGGTACTCATCGACAAACTTGGCGGTGCGTCAACCAGCGACTTCTCCTCGACCGCAGCATATGCGGTGGTGAATCACTATCTGTAGACTGTCGGTGATGCTGTGAGATATTAGGCATGATGCAGGAGTGTGCAGGTGACTGTGTTCATGACCTGTCTGTCAGGACATCGGAATGGAGAGCCACAAGTGGCTGGGAGGATGACCATGACATCAGCACCACTAGTGGCGGTGCATCTAATTTCCGCTAGCACCTGTCAAATGTGTTGTAGATCTGCCAACTTTCCAACCTTCTCCCTTAATTTTGTAACCTCTCAAACCGACTGATGTCGACGGCCGCTTGTTGTTGCACATCCAGAGCCGCATCGGGTGTAAATCCGCAGAGCCTGCATGGCGCGTCAAACCCATGAGGTAAGGGCTAAACTAGCATCGTGCAGATTATTCCCGAATCAAGACCAGGCCTGAGATTGTTGTATGGCACCCATGGCATCGGATGCCTTGGTTGCTGGGCGGCTAGAGAAATTTCCTGATTTCCGATAGTGGTGAAGAAAAAAACATGTGTGATATCATGGTCACACCAAGTGTGCAGTTTGAAGATATAAGTGCTCCTGCTGTTTCACGTTGCACAACATTCACCATCAACATTTTTCTACATTCCTCGCATCCTCGCAAAACATCAAACACCACCATACTCGCCCCGTCCTCTTAGCTTGCTTTACCCACCGAGCATCCAGAAAGTAGACCCTCAGACAAATAACAATGGGTGCCGTCGTATCTTGCGTATGCTTTTCACCGTCCTCTCCTCAGATGCGAGCAGCAACTAATCGGATGTTAGATCACCTCGGTGTTCCGCGCCATCGGTTCTGCCTTGATGGCTGTTGTCAACGCCATCGGTGCCGCCCTCAAGGCCATCATCAACGGAATCGTCGCCGTCTTCGACATCATCATTTCCTGCCTCACCTGCGGCAGAGGTGGAGGCCGTCGCCGCAAGACAACAAGTGCGGTTTAATGAGCGGGGGCGAGTACGAAAGTAGCCCGAGAACCGCGCAAGATCACTCCACGACTTTGACTATTTCATCGATCAATCCTGGATCTCAACGAGGCTCTCTCCCACTACTTTCCCCCATGGCTCAGCAGCACATAGCTCGCTCCCGCAGCCTTTGATTCAGACACCCCTTTTCTGCATTCACGACCAGTCATGGATACAACACAAGAGAGACACGAATCACAACAGTTATGACCAGACGAGGGGACGCATTGATACCCATTAGTTCAGCGAGTTGAGAAAGTTTTATACCCTAATGACAGTAATTCAAGTTCAAGCCTTAGTTTTTTCTCTCTCCGTCTACGGGGATCTACACGACAATGTAGATGCCACAAGAGGTTGTGCCTGCGTGCAGAGTCTACGAATGTCTTCTGGCTGATGTGATATTGTCTCTGTAAATCGCAGACGGCTGTTTGAGCTACCTGTCGAAACCTTTGGCTCTACTCGTTCTAGACACGATGTCTTCAATTCAATGTGCCTGGGCTGCGAACTGCATCATCATAGCAGTCTTCATCGATCGTGGATTCGTCGCGTGAGCTAGTAGCATATCAGCCGAGCTAGGGAGCTCAGATTTGGATGCTTGATGGTCTTCAGTCAGGTAGTCGTACCTGCCATTGTGATGAGAGTGATGATCCTGATGAAGACATGAATTTGGACATGACAAGTCACGATGCATGAGAACATGGCGAGACCACATGGCATTGGCAGAGTCGGAGGCAGCCAGTCCGTGCCAAGCCACTTTACGGCGACGCGTGAAACGCGTCACCCTCTGAACTTGATGATGCTTGTTCTCCCAGTGTGCTGCAAAAGAGAAGCAAGCAACAACATGGCCAATGATTATGTCGAATACCTGTCGGAAAATGTGCTGAATGACGGTCAGACGGTGAGTAAATCATGGGAGATGATACAAGTTGCCTGCTGACGCCTCATGAACAACAGGTCAGTTACCGAACCTTGAGTCGAGCACTCCGAGTGCACAACAATGTCGCCAAGCAGATGCTCTACCAGTTCCATCACTCTCAGAACGAGAAGCAGTCCAATTCGTTAGATGCCACCTATCTGATCAATGGACTCCAAACCATCGTACCGAAGCAAGCAGAGGATACAGCCACCGAGAGCCAATCCGAGTCGCAAGAGACCCATGCCTACCAGGCGACATGTTTGCTTCTGGTAGACGAGCATGAACTGGATCGTCAGTCGAAGTCCACCTGGAGATGCTTGGGGGGTTTCGCTGAAACGTGGTTACACAGATGCAAAGTCCACTTTCGACCAAGTCCTGTCAATACACGTCTACAGCATCCAGCCTGGCAAGATCAATGTGCATATCACGCAGCTACAAGCCGACTCCCAACCTAGTCGCTGACTTTGAGCAGGACCTGCACGTCTTGACAGAGTGCAACCGAGCCATCATGGCAACAGCTGCCAAAGAGGACCTCCTTGAGACGTACAAGCAGTATGGCGTGATTCAGAATGGCCAGGTCAAGGTGAGCTCCCCTTTAGCTCAGCTGAAGATCACGCTTGCTGACATGATCTACTCCAGCGTCGCGCCATGCGCACCCAACAGCACTCGAAACAAGCATCAGCACAAAAGCCAGAGCCTTTGGTGTCTGCTACAAAATCGGCTAAGCCAATGTTCGCGTCTGCGAGACCCACGGCCAGTGATGCCCCAAATAAGACGACGACTTCGAACGAGTCTACTCCTGCTTCTTCGCAGCCTTCACAAACTTCCGCCAAACCTGCTGCTACAAAGCCAGCAACACTCAAGCGTGAGGGTTCGAGCTTGTTCAAAGCCTTTGCCAAAGCAAAACCGAAGAAGACGCAGAGCCAGACGACAGAGAGTTCTGCTGAACCTACGCCTACTGCGGAACCTGTCGAGACCGAAGACGGTCAGTATTGCAGTGTCGATCCCGTCATTGATACAGGAGCTAACAGGTCTTCCAGAAGCTATGCACGATTTGTCGGATGAAGAAGCTGACGACGAGGACACCGCCATGCTTGATGAAGGCGCCATAACCGAGACAGGAGGCAAATCAAAAAAAGAGAGAGAAGACGAACTGCGCAGAATGATGGACATGGAAGGTAACATAGAGACACCTTCGCCCACGCTTGCTGTAGTAGGAAAGCTGACCTTGAATGATCCAGATGCGCCAATGGCCGAAGCACCCAACAAGACAATTGCCGCAGAAGATTCGGGTGCTGCACAGGACGAGTCTGACGTCCAACTACAGGCAACAGAAGAGCCTGTGGAGACGGTCACTGTCTCTGACGGTCGTCGACGAGGCAGGAGAAGGGTCATGAAGAAGAAGACAGTCCAAGACGAAGAGGGATATCTTGGTACGTCTGAACTCGGCATACGAACTTGACTGAAAGCTGACATGATTTGAAGTGACGCGAGAAGAGCCTGGTTGGGAGTCTTTCTCAGAAGAAGAGCCTGCGCCCAAGAAGGCCAAACTTGCTTCTGCACCAGCCGCTGCAAAGACGAAGAAGGCTGCTCCCAAGGGACAGGGAAACATCATGTCCTTTTTCTCAAAGAAATGAATTGCATGAGGAAGTGTCCAGAGAAGCAGACATAGACAAAGCATCATTTCGCCTTACCGTACTTTGACTCGCTGTTAGCCGCCGCATATCTTGAGTTTTGTCGTGAGAGAAACCTCGACAACTCATCGTTTGCAGCATGCTTGAGAGACATGCACGTGTGCTGAGATGTCCTGAACAGCAATAATAATGATGCGACACGATGAGGAAAGCGGATGAAGAAAAAGCATAGGCTGAAATTGATCGCATTTCGATTATATACTTTTGAACTCCAGCCACAATATCCCTGTACTCGTTACAAGCAAACTCTCCGATCAACCTCGATCCCAAGTAGCAAATGTTGTGCCTTGATTCATATCTCGTTTGGAAAAACATCTCGTTCATTACTTATGACAGCCGAAAGAAAAACAAAAGAAAGAAGAACAAAAAACATGCTCAAGGAGACAAACAGCGATGACAATGGTCAGTCAAGAGGTGGTGGTAATACTGGCACAGGCGGCATGCAGAACGTGATACTACCTTGTTGACGATGCGATTGCAAGGCAAAGAAATTGCTGATGATGGCCGGATAGCCCCAGACAGCAGAGTAGTGAAACATCATGAGTGTACCGAAGAGATGCTCTCGTATGTTTGTTGTGTCAATGTTGCGAGATGGAGAAATTGACAAGTTGTACTGTGTGACCCGCAATCCTTCCAGGCAAGGGTACTGTTGTAAGGTCATCGGTTGTCGTCGATCGTCCTGAAGAAAAGTCGATCAGGAAATCTGATCATCCGAGGTGGACGAATCGACAGCACTCTGATCACCGCGAGCAATGGCGGGCGTGGAATTGGTGACCGACTTGGCATCAGCAAGGTCGCTACGAGCAGAAGGCTGGCTCTCCAAGATAGCACCTCCATTGGCTTGAACAGTGGGATATTGAGCATTGTTGCCATAAGGCAAGGAAGCAAGAGGGGTGCGGCCAGACATGTTGCGGAGAGCGGATTGAGACCAGCGCTGGTTTTGAACAGGCACACTGTGGAAGACATGTTAGTTGAAAGCTCTGATCAATGCCGTCAATATACTGACCTGGTCGTCATGTACGTCTCAAACTCGTTGTTGGACGTGTAGGATCCGCGGCTGGACGAGTAACCAGCTTTGTGGGCTTGAGTAGCATACTCGTACTCGGCAGAGCGGAATTGACGGGCGGCGGCAGTCTGCTGCTTGAGCTGCTTCTGCTCCTGGGTGTCGGCAAAGCGAATCTGGATGGTGTATTCCTCACCGCCAACATTGACCTTGTAGTTGTTGAATTTCTTGATGACTTCCTCGCAGACTGTTCTGGACTCGAAGCTGGAGAAGGAATTAGATCAAAGTCGAGCATGGTAGGAGGTGTGAATAAGACTCACCGGGCGAAGCCGACTCCACGACAAGTACCGTTCTTGTCTCGGAGAATTCTGGCCGAGCAGACCTTGTGAGGAGTGAAGACAGATGCTAACTCGTGCTCGTTCAAAGACTTGGGCAAGTTGGAGACGTAGAGGTTGGTGTTACCCTCATCAGCGAACGTCTTCAGCTTGGAGTAGAAAGATTCCTGTGGTGAGAGTTAGCAAAGAAGTCTCGAACCATGGTGGGTAAAGGTAGCATACTCTGGCAAAGCTAACTTCGTAGCCCAGGTAGTGGAAGCCGCGAATACAGTTCTCGGCGTCTTCGTAGTTGTGGTACTTGACAAAGCCAAAGCTATTGGGCACAAAGTCAGCTTGTTTCAACCAATTGAAGCGTCCTGTTGGACATACCCCTTGCAAAGACCAGTCGAGTGATCAATGATCGACTTCGAGCTGCGGATGTCTCCGAAGCGCTTCCCCCAGCCTTCGAGCATTTCGTCGGTCGTCTCGGGATGAAGACCGCGAATGTAGACGTTAGTCTCACCGCGAATGTTCTCAAGGGCTCTGTCGAGAGGCTTCAACGGAGAGCTTGGGGCTGGGATGGCCTGCGGAATGGGAGGCTCCTTGCTGACCAGCATGTGGAGGCTGGGAGAGATACTGCGATGCTCGGCCATCTTGGACACAGGCATGCCGTAGGGAGCGAGGACCTGAGTGGGCGAAGGCGAGCTTTGGGTGTACATGCCGCTTGGCGAACGGTTGACGATTGCAACACCAGGAAGCTGATGGTATGCGGGATAGCCGGCATATGAGGGTGTACCAGGAGCATCGTTCTCGTTGGAGGAGATTGAATCGCGGCGTGGAGTGATGAGAGTGGGAACTTCACCCGTGGTGTGACTGGGAGTCCAAGCCTGCGACATGGGACTGTTGTCGTGCTGCTGCTGATGATAGGCATGAGGGATGTACTGTGCAGCCATGGGAGTGTAAAGACCAGGGTTGTGCTGATGGACGGCGCTGGGATAAGGGTGACCTCCAGGAAACATGAGATGGTTGGTGGCGCCCCAGAGGGCGGCAGGCATGGGAAGCCCGTTGAACTGGTGACCAGCGGCAGCCATGACGGCAGCCTTGGACTGAGCCGTGTAGGCGGCATCTTGGAGGTTCATGCCTTGGAGACCATGAGTCAATGCTGCCATGCTGGCAGCCGTGTGGCCTCGCTGCGTACCGTAACCACCGTGGTAGTTTGCGTTGCTGTTGCGAGCAAAGGGCTGACCGTAGCCGTTACCACGCTGGCCCATGGCTTGATCACCACGGTTGTTGTAGTTGTTGCCACGCTGACCTTGAGAATCGGCCATACTTGACATGCTGAACTACATCTCGAATCAGTACCTGTAACACAAGAGATTGAAACGGATAAGAAATTACTTGATTAGATCGGACAGAGCCCGATGAAGAAGTGCCTCAAGCCGGGAGGGGTTGATAACAAGGTGTAATGTGTTGTATCTGCCGGACAACGGAGGTTGATGAGCACAGAAGCTATGCTATCAATGTTGCGTCGACACGGACAGGATGCCAGAGATGAAGAAGATGGGGGATGATTGTCAAGAAGAGTGGAGGAAGAAAGAGGGTGATGGAGAGAGGTCGATAGAGGAGGTGAAATAGAAGTGCGCAATGCAATGCCCGGATCGGGTATTCGCAATCTCTGACTTGTTCTTTCCGCCGGGCTATGGGCATCTTTGAAGAAGGAACTCCTCTGTAATTCGCATGTGCTTTGGCGGGGTGGCGTAGAAATATAGAAGGAGCGTGAGCTTCGTTACGTACTAGTGAAATAAGAAGAATATGTGCAAGAGCTGCTGCGCGAATATACCGGCGGGCGAAGCAGTGACCTGTTTAAGGAGGAGAAGAATATTAAAGTGACAACTTGAGCAAGAGACTGGAAAAGACACAGGATGAGAAATGTATGCCAGAATCGAGGATAGCAATGCAAAGATACGCACAAGCGGTTCAAGTTAATGACGTCCAGAGAAAAGTCGAATGCAGGCACAGCGGAAAATTCGCTCTCTTTTTATCTGATGTTTGAATGACCAGGATGAGCTTTGGGGTTGAGCAATGTTTTGGATATGCAAGCCGAACCGGATGAGTGGATTCTGCTGCGAACCACCTTGAAATCTTCCGGCTACACAACCTGCACCAACCACGCTGCACGGTACCTCTAGGTTCTTCTCTGGCCAACATGTCGAACTTCAATGGACAGGGGCGAGTCTATGGACTCTTTCTCTCCCTCCTGAGAGACCGGTCCTCGATTCCCTCGTGGTCGCCGTATGAGTTTTCTCCGCGGTGTCGAGCCAGCAGAAGTCTGCGAAGAAGTCGGGTGGGAAGCAGGCATTCATGACCTTTTCCCTCCAGAAGTCCTGTACCGATTCGGTCCCCATACTCAATAACAGCTCACATGTCGGCATCCTTTGAACAACGATTGACAGATATGCCAAGGCAGGGGGGGGGGGGGGGGGGAAAGTGCACACTGAACTCAGTATCTTGCATCTGTTTGTCATTCGATATTGCAGCTGATACGTTGGTCAGTCTACGACAAAATACTGACCATGCACCCGTCTGTACAAGACCGCAGTCTAAAGCGACTGAGCAGATGATTTGAAGCCGTGGTGTCACGAGCTCAGGTTACACCAAGAGGGGCCCCGTTTGTCTCTTGAAGCGGTATCCACCACCGGAAGCCCGCTGTTGCATGACAAGTCTTGTGCGAGAGGCACGGAAGATTCTGACAAACAGCATGGTGGGAATGTTCTGGAGGAGCACCGCAGCAGCAGCAGCAGCAGCAGCAGCAGACGACGTGGAGAGGTCCTTGCGTCGGCTGTTTTGCCGCCGGTGCCTTGATGGACCTGGATCTGAACAATAGACATGTGTGGATCAAACCGATCAACTCCATTTTTCCTTTCTCCGTTCAACCATTGCAGAATGCAGCCACTGTGACCTGAGATGCGACAGGGCAACCAGGTTGGTGGGAGTGTCTGCATCTCGGGGAATTGCATCTGCATTACCGCCACCTGTCACAACCTCTTTTTGAAACGAATACATCACAATTATTCTGTTGAGGACCAAGATTATATGACACAGGGGTATATTTTATCAACTTATTCAAACCGACCATCGCTTGACAATGCAAACATGACGCATGAAAATCAACAAATCCAATAAACACGTCTAAGTTTCGCATCATGACCAAACATCTTCTTGGTAGGCGTTGCTGTTGCGCATGGCCTTGACGATATCCTCTGCCTTGGACTCCGGAATTCCTCTTTGTTCAGCGATGATTTGGGCCAAAACAGTGTTTACCTCACGAGCCATATTCGCTGCGTCACCACATACATAAAAGTAGGCTTTCTGCTGCAAGAGCCTGTCGATCTCCGCGGCGCGTTGCTTGAGCAGATGCTGCACATAGACTTTCTGAGCACCATCACGAGAGAAGGCGGTCAACATCTCGAAACTGTCGCCCATATCATTCTTGTACGCCTGTGTGACTGTCAGTTTATTTGGTAACTTCCACATAAGGTTTGCTTCACTTACATCCCACTCGTCTGCATAGATGAAGTCTTCTGCCTTCTTCCGGCAGCCAAAAAAGAGCATGGTTTTGCCTACAGTCTCTCCGTCGCGTGCTTGCTTGGCACGCTCTTGAACGAAACCACGGAATGGAGCAACACCAGTACCCGGACCAACCATGATAATTGGCTTTGAGGGATCCGATGGAAGTTTGAAATTGGAGTGGCGGACGTGTACAGGCACGTGAATACCGTCGTACTTGTTTCTAGGACCGGTAATTGCATAGTTCAATCCGTGAGGATCGGGAGTAGGATCACCGTGTTGCTTCTGCTTGAGAGCCAACAAATAATTGGTAGTGACGCCCTTGAGCACATTCGAAGCTCCTGGAGTCTCTACAGACTCAACGACGGCGGTGATTGAGATCTTGTTCTTCTGCACCAAAGAAGACGACGAGATGGAGTAGTAGCGGGGCTGGATCTTGTGGAGACCTTCGATGAAGATGGAGAAGGGCACCTGATCCCATGTCTGACCTTGGGACAAGAACTCGAGAAGCTGAGCGAGATTGTAGTTGCGAGCAGCGACTTGGTCGTGGAAGTATTCTCTATCACTGCCCATCTTGGTCATCTCAGCCTTGATGCTGTCGTTGGGAGAGAAAGGGGCAAGAGCCGAAACAAATTGTCTTGAAACGGGCGCGCAGATTTCCATGTGGTAGCGGACAACAGCGTCGTAAGTGGTGGGTGACGGGAAAGGAATCTTGGCCGTGGCATCCAGACCCTTGACGGTAATGACCATGTGGCGTTTGTCGCCGAGACCGAGTATGTTCATGAAACGATCGACCTCCTTGCCAGCGTTAGTAGGCCAAACGGCAATGTGGTCGCCAGTGGTGTAGGACAAGTTTGAGCCGCTGATGTCGATTTCCATGTGCAGACAGTTTCTGTCCTTGACGGTGAAAAGTTCCTTGGACTCGACAATGGGCGCAATGTATGGGTTGTGAGCATTGAAAGGTCCCTTTTGCTTGCCCTCCAGGTGGTTCTTGTTGGGCTCTCCTAGATAGACATCGTCTGACTCGGCGTCCATATCTGGCTTCTCGCTGACTTCAAGTACGGGCTCGTAAACAGCCTCACGTTCCTGTAGACCCATGGCATCGGCAAGATCCTTCCACATTGGCTCCTTCCAGGCCAGGAAATCCTCTTCCATGGTGCCGGCACCATCATCACCTTCACCGGCAGCGCCGATTCTAGTGGCACCAAGTCTGTCGAGAGATTTGGTGACGTTGCGGACCATGGAGTTGTAGTGCTCGTATGTGTTGTTGCCGAGGCCGAAGGCGACGTACTTGAGGTTTGCCAGAGGCTTCTCGGAAATACCGCCTCCCTGGTTGAAGGAAATGTCCTCACTGCTGATGAACTCGTAGAACTCGACGGCGTTGTCGGTGGGCTCGCCCTCGCCATAGGTAGCCAGGACGAACATGGCAACCTTGTCCTCGGGGAAGGAATCGAGATTCTCAAAATCGTATTCCTCAAGATCGGCCGTCATGGTCTTCAGGCCAAAACGAGAAGAGCCCTCCTTTGCCAAACGCGAAGCATAGTCCTCGGCAGTACCGGTCTGCGAGCCATAGAAGATGACACAGTTCTTGCTTGACTCTTCCATCTTTTCAATAATGTCCCTTGTCTTGCCAGCCTTTGCGGCGGCGCCATTCGCAAGAGAGCCAGCATAGGGGTCTTTGGCGACGGCCCAGTAGGTGCCCTTTGTGAAGTAAGCGACGGTGCCTACGAGGAGAGCTGCCAAGACGACAATGTCGAGCGTGTCGAGTTGGGCCATGTTGTCGACAAGTGGCAGGATCGGGGAGGAGTTGCGGCGGTGGGAAGAAGAGGCGAACAATTAGGTGTCCACTGAAAGTATGCGGGGCGGGCTTATCGAAACCACGGGCTCGACAGGACGGGCGAGCGCGGCAAACGATCGAGACAGATTCTATGAGTAGTAATGGGAGGGAGAAGGCAAGGGCACGCTGCTACAAGTCCGAAAGAATGAGGCTGTCTAACTACCGATGGTCGGTGTGGTGAGCGGCCAAGGGGCTCGGGCATTATTAGTGGCATGATTATTCTCAGCGGTCTGTCATGTCCGCATCATGCAGTTGAACCACTGCCGCAGCCGGACTGTCTTTGAACGGCAAGATTCCGCTCGGCTGCCTTCGGCTCCACGCTCTGCCGGTCCGGCGACATTTCTTTGCCGGCAAGCTGATGGATAGGTAGCCAGGCAAGGTAGGTGAATACGATATTCTACAGCAGCACGCCAGCAGCCGGCGAGAAGATGTCGCTATAGAGCCAGAATGTACAAACATGTGCACACAGCACCAAGCTGATCGAGCTATTGAGGGACCAAAGCTAACATACAAATAAAGATATTCTTGTAAAGCGTGCCGTCTTCATGAGCACTAATGGCGAGTCTGAAGACGCGTCTGCGATGGCTTGTGATTGCACGCTGCTGCTAGTCTTAGTGTACAGTGCAGCGAGGACAAGGCTCGAATGTTCTCAATAGATAATAGATGGTCGCGTTCAAGTCGTTGGCAATGTGGTACTCGTACTCGTGCTGTCTGCACTCTGCAGAACCCCACACTCTTGTGCCATGTGCCTTGGGCATTCGTCGCGCTCGCAAAGAACAAGGTCCGCTCGATACAAAAACCTAGTACATTCTTCGGTGCTCGAAGCCAAGTAGCCGTGGCAGTCCATCCTCTCGCTGTGCCCTAGTTCGACTACTCCTCCGACCGACTGCCTGCGCAAGAGCGGCACCAGGCTCGTCCATGGCGCTGCAGCTAGACGCGCAATGAACACCTCCCAAAATGCCTCGCCCTCGCTACACGACCCGGGCGAGAGCTTGGATACCTCGACCCCGACGGCCCCGAACTCTGCTCCCGCCTCGACGTCCGCTGCCTCTTCGACCGTCAGGGGTAGGACTCCCAGTTCCGCCTCACGCGCCCCGTCTTCGCGTGCCCACACGCCTGCTGCGCAAAGCGAATCCGTCGAGCGCAAGTCGTCCGTGTCCTACGGCCACCACCGACAGACGTCCATAGTCCATGGCTATCAGCACTCGCGCAACCCGAGTCATGTCTCTGCTACCGCCGCCAGTCCCATCAGTCCCGGAATCATCCTGGCTCAAGGAGCAAAAGATGGTCCTGCCCTGCGCCAGAGTCCCTCTTCTTCAACCCTGAATGCGCCCACAGATCAGCTACCTCTACGACGTCTTGAGCGCATGCACAGCGGTCGAATCAAGCGTGAGCATGAATCGCATCTGCATCACCACCATCACAATCATCGTCATCATCGCTCGCGATCACGCCAACACCACCAACAGCAAGAACCCACCACCGTGGGTGAGTACGCGCTCCACCATCTGTTGAACGAGTTCATCAGCGAAGCAAACGAAAAGATCAGTCGCTGCGTCTCCGAGCTCGACGATGCTTTAATAAGGGTCGAAGCCATTTGCGGTCCAGGCGCAGATCACGCCTTTGACCAACTGATCAAGGCTCTCGGTCACATTGTACGTCCCCGTCCGAAGCCTTTGATAGATGCTCTCATGATCTGGCGCAAGTCCAAGAGCGATGAGATGAGCCCGATCCATGCCCAACTGCAGGCCGCTCGTGCGCAGCTCGCAAATGCTTCTGCTACCGTTCGGCGCGCTGAAATATCTCAAGTCAGTACAAATAGCAGTTCTGTCTCGATCTCGGCAAATGCGGATCCTGCTTCCGTGGCCACTCTCGAGCAAAACCTCCGTCAAGGCGAACGTCGTTCGGCAATTTCTGTCTATATCCTTTGTCGTGTCCTCATGCAAGTCATTTCTCAGTGTACCTTGGCTGCGTTGACAAATGATATTGCCGAGAGGCTTGAAGATGTTATTTACGGCCAATTGCGCAACTTTGACTCAGAGGCTCTTGCATATTCGGCTCTGAAGCAATCACAATGGAACATGTTCGGTCAGCTTCTGGGTGTCATGGGTAACCTGCGTTTCGACAAGGTCGCCGACCGATACGTCTCAGATCTGGAGACTGCACAGAGACGCCTATCTGTCAAAGGTAATGCCGACAAAGATCTGGAGAATCGTACCGCTCTGCTCGTGCATAGCATGCGTTGGCTCAAGATCCAGACTCAGCCCGAGGATGCATGGGACAAGTCGTGCGATTTGCTTCATCTACTGGCTGGCTTCTTTGCAGGCGTTCACGGGAAACCGGTCAAGTATGCATATTGTCAGCTGTTTGAAGACTTGCTCCTGCCAGTCGCGAGCAAGGCCACCACCGAACTTAATTCGCCAAAGTGGAGACAGATCTTGGATATTCTCAAAGTCAAACTGAACCAGCTACTCGCCAAGCCCAAACATTGGATTCAGGCATTCCCTATACTTGCAGTGACTATTTGTGTGTCACCTAATGATGTGTTTCATCAGCAGTGGCTTTCGACAACCCTCCATCAGTTGCAACCAAAGCTAAAAGAACGTACCACGCGTGGTCATGCACTCAAAGCATTATGTCGTCTTGTCTGGGTCTACCTCTACAGAGCTCCCGAAACTCAACTCACAACGTTCAAGAAGCTGGAAGATGTGATTCGCATGGTGTTCATGACGGGCAAGAAATCGTTACTGTCCACGGAGCCATCCATCGCGGACCCTCTCATCCAGCTCATCCGCATAATCGGATTTAAACACCAAGATCTCTGCTTTAGATCCATCATCTTTCCTTTGATGAATGCGGATGTTATAATTACTGGTAGAGACCGCCGGATTGAAAACCTCGACCCTGAAAAGATGGTCTTAGCTATTCGAGCTTTCCTTGCCATCATGACCGATCTAGAGAAGGGTGAACAGCCTCCGTTCCCTGTCAGTTTTGAGTGCGATACACTTGGTGATCCATTCTCAAGGTCTCCCAATTCTCATAGGCGTTCCTTGTCCCAGAGTCAAGCTGCCATCATTGGTCCTAAAGTTGAGAGACTCTCCAAACCTGTTATGACAGCCGGCTTCGCCGATGTCGCAAAAGAATCTTATGTCAAGTTCTGTAAGATCTTGGGTGAAATCACCATTATTTGCGACGAAACCTTTGGCGGACAAAAGGTACTGGACGAAAAGTTTTCTGCTCAAACCATACCCAAGACACCAATGGCGGACGCTTTCAGCTTCAGCCGCAGAGATGAGCTTTTTAACTCACCTGAGGTTCGGCAAAACTTTTACGACCTTCTCCACGTTGCAGTGCAAGCACTTCCTCGATGTCTATCACCTCAGATTCCATTAAAGAATCTCATCAACTTATTATGCACCGGTACTGCACATGTACAGAATCACATTGCCTCATCGTCTGCGCAATCTCTCAAGTCTATTGCAAGACAGTCTCATGCGCAGTTGGTTACCATTGGATTTGCTCGTTTCATATTCAATTTCGACGACCGATACGCTACCGTTTCCGCTGGCAGTCTATTGGGTCATGGCCATATAGAGAGCACCCTACGTCTCTACGTGGAGTTACTCGAGATCTGGATTGAAGAGCTTAGGTCTCAGCCTCAAATGGCAACCCCAGATCTTCACGACGATGATTTCTCTCGCGGAATGCCTTCTGACTTGAATCGATCGAGAGTGTTTGCCCATGTAGATGAGATCGAATCTCATGGCCTATTCTTCTTATGCTCACCCTCGCGTCACGTTCGGGCATACGCCGTCAGAGTACTCAGCCTTGTCACGAAGTTTGACACTGCTTTGGGCCAGCCTTCTACCCGCATCATCAGTGTCCTCGAAGGCAGCTCGCAGCAGGTAATTGATGTGAATGACGAAAAGCTCTCTTTAGCTGAGAAAAGTCGACTCCAAAAGGGCCTCAGGAAGAGCAATATGAACAACACGCTTGTGGAGCTTTGCAGTAGTGATACTGTACATGATCTGACTCTTTGGTCCAAAGCATTCCCCAATTTGATCCGGCTGAGCTCACAAATCTGTCCTCAAGCTGTACTCCTGACGCGAGACATTGTATGTGCGCGTCTTTCACATGCGCACCGAATTATTGGCACTCTGGCCGAAGGTAGCCGCGTCAATACCTACGCAGCTCTCGAGATCGCCTTCTCGCATCGTATGGTAGGAAGGACTGCTTTTAGTCCTCCCGAAGTCACGATAGAGCAATGGAAACTCCATCTCATATTTGCATGCACAACCCTCACAAACAGTGGTGGCTCGCAACAAGCCCCAGTTCCAAGTCAAAGTTCTCAACACTCTCGTAAAGGTTCCAAAGCCTCCTCCATTCACCAAGAAAAGATTGGATCTGCTCACGAGCTGTTTGCAAAGGTTGTACCTTTTCTCTCCGCGGTACACCCCGGTGTGCGTGAGGCTGCTGTGTATGGACTGGGCGCAATCAACACCAACCTGTTCAGACCCCTGCTAGAAGCTCTCCAACCCTCAGTCTCCACTTGCAGTGAAGATGCTAAGCAATGGCTAACAAACCATCAACGATCCCTGAACAGCCCTCGACGAAGCAGACGAAGTGACTCCCTGCGCACCGAACTCACTCATCTCTACCAATTGACATCTCATTGTTTGTTTGAGGTCGAAGTTTTCAATGACGAGTGGATACTGCAAAATCTAGTCAGTTTCACCAAAGACTTACGAATCTTCCTCAACGACGAAGACGTGCAAAACCAATGGGACTTTCAAAAATTGCGTACCTACTATTGTGGACTAGTCGAGGTATTGTTCGAAGGCATCCACAAGACTAAAGACCCCGTACGATGGATGCCGTTCCACGCGAGAAAAGCCGCCTTCTCCATGATGGAAGACTGGTGTGGCTTCTCTCCAAACCAGACACAGATAAGGCAAAAGGAGAACCATATGAGAAAGTCGATCCTGGACCAAGAGCAAGACTCTCGCAGTCGTGGGAGTGTCACCGCGAAATTGGAGATTGAAAAGAAAGACTTGCGAACAGCCGCCTTAAGCGCCATGGCCGCACTTTGTGCAGGACCTGTCATGATGTCTACTGACGGTCAGATTACTATGCAATTCGATGTTCGCCGTATGTTGAAGTGGATCGACGCCATTTTCGATTCGGCAAGTGATAGAACGCATGCAACAGGTCGTCGAGCACTCAAGAACCTCTTACTACACAATACCGAGCACAGTTTCCTGCTGTCCCATTCCATCGAGGAGTGCTACCACGCAAAGAATCCAAAGGCCCTTCTCAGCTACTTTACTGTTGCCACCCAGGTCTTGACAGATGCGACTGACGACAGAGTTCCTTTCTGGAAGATTTTGAGCGCCGCTCTGTACACTCTCGGAAACGAAAATAGCGAGATCCGCATGAAATCTGCCCGATTGCTGAGGACTCTTGAGGAACGCTTAGGCAAAAACTCAAAATTACAGGATCTCGACATCAGTATATCTGACAAGACAACTGCAGTCTACAAGCTGGCGCAATTCGAAATCTCCCGCAGGCTAGCTAAGCAACATGCAGACATGGCATTCCACGTCTTCTCAGAGTTCACCAGATACTTTGGAGGTCTTGTGCCGGACCATCAACGAAACATGGTCGCAGCCATGTTGCCTTGGATACAAACAATTGAGCTCCAGTTACTTCCAAGTGGAGGACCTACCGCTAGTTCATACATGTTGATGGTCAATCTATTCGAGATCACAGCCCGAAGTAGCAGTGTATTGCACAACGAGATACAAGCATTATGGCAGGCTCTTGCAACAGGACCATACGGAGGCAACGTGCAAGTAGTTCTCGACTTCATCATTGCGATATGTCTGGATCGTAGAGAGCAGAACTTTGTCGACTATGCCAAGCAGATCGTAGTATTTCTGTCAACGACGGCAGCTGGTTTGAAGGTAGTCGAATTTCTCTTGTTGCAAATTACTCCCAAGGCCATGATCGCTGAGAAACGACCCCCTCCACCAATACCTCAAGATATGACTGGCCTACCATATATTGCAGACCTCGCACAAGTTCTACCCATCGGCAATCGGCAATCTGGTCTTTCATTAGGTCAGTTGGCTCTGATGCTGTTGGTCGATCTTGTGGTCTCCCCTGTACAGCTTCCCAAAAACAAGATACCTCTCCTGCTCCAGGTGGTTGTTGTTCAATGGGATCACTACACACCACTGGTGCAAGATCAAGCAAGAGAGATGCTCGTACACATGATTCACGAGATTGTCATATCCAAGATTGGTCCAGGACATACTGGACCAGACAAGCAAAGCATAGAGGACTTGATCGAGGCAATTCGACAACATGATCCCAAGGTCGTTTGGGCTTACGAAGAGACTGACAACAAAGGCCTTGCTAGGAATTCAAACGGTGTTCCTGAGCCCATGGTCTTTGTCATCGAAGAAGTGGTGAGAGTACTGAGCTTCTCATACGATGACCCGTCTGTAGGTGACGATATACGCAAAGATTGGGCAAGGATGAGTCTAGTGTGGGCCACAACCTGCGCAGTACGTCACGTAGCATGTCGCTCATTCCAGATCTTCCGCTGCATCATCGACTCGCTCGACAGACAAATGATGGCAGACATGCTAGCTCGTCTAACCAACACCATTGCCGACGATGAGAATGATTGTTTGACCTTCTCTCAAGAAATCCTCATTACACTGAGGACCATAATCAGCGCTCTTGAGCCGGAAGACTTGATCCAATACCCTCAACTGTTCTGGACTACTAGTGCTTGTCTTGACACCATATTCGAACAGGAATTTCAAGCAAGTCTTTCGATGCTTGATCGACTCTTGGACAAACTCGATCTGAGTGACCCTGCTGTGATCAAGCTCTTCAACGAGAACAAGCCTGCAAAGTGGGAAGGCGAGTTTGAAGGCCTTCAGCCACTGGTTTACAAGGGGTTGAGATCAAATGTGTGTCTTGACCGATCACTGGACATGCTTGAGAGAATGATCAAGCTACCCTCGAGCAGTCTTATTGGCGGCGACACTCGTCTGCTCTTCACGTTACTCGCAAATCTACCTCGATACCTTCACTGCTTCGAAGATGATATGAACGACCAAACATGTTTTGAATCAGCAGACTCTCTTGCCGCAGTAGCCGAGGCCCAGCAGTTGCCTGATCTGGCGCATGCTCTCGATGGTTTTGCCCGTCAACACTATCGCAACTCCAATGACTTTTTGACCCAGGTTGTCGCTGCGGCTCGAGCTGCCTTCTTTCCCGCCATGGAATACCAGAGCTTGGTCTTCCTCATCGGCTTGCTCAACAACCAAACCCCATGGTTCAGAGTCACTGTCATGCAGTTACTTTGTGTGCTCATTCCACAGATAGACATGAGAAGACCCGAAATAGTCTCTCAGGGACCAGATCTCATCTCACCACTTCTAAGACTGCTCCAGACCAGCTACTGCCAGCAAGCTCTGGACGTACTCGACAACATCATGTCTGTCACTGGAACACCTCTCGATAACAAGCATCTGCGTATGAGCATGGCAGGCTCTCACTCAACACGCGCAACGCGCAAGGAGTATGACAGTACAAAAAGTCTCTATGGTATCCCTGAGGAGTCTGGATGGTCGATACCGATGCCAGCGATTCAGGCTGAGCGGGCACGTAAGAACGTCATGGCCGTCTACTACACCTGCCTCGACTCAACCCTTGCAGACGGAACAGAGATCACAAGCACACCCGATGTTGCATTTGCAGAAGATCAGTATGGATCATACTTTGATCGATCAGTCACGGCAATGTCGGACTCCATACGGGCTGACGGCAGCATGAGTGAACTGGTACTCAAACTCGATAGTCTTGATGATTTCTTTGACGATCACAAGGCCACTACCACAAGGGAAAAATCACGAGGGTCGATAGAGGATCGTGAGAACATCTACGAACAGCAGACATTGCCCATATTACACAAATCGCTCAAGCGGAACGCTTCTGTGACGTCTTTCCAGAACGGATTCTCTGACACAAGGTTCGGCATGGCTCGAGAACCTGTCGTCATGAGTCCTGGTGCATTTGCTTCCAATCCAGCCATTGTTGCCACACGGCCTGCCCTTCATGCGAGATCAGTCACGTCTCCTATGGCCGCAATGCGACACATGCCCAGAGTCATTACTGATCTCCAGTACGAAGAAGACACTGGCGATGAACCGTTCTCGGACGACGACCTCTCGATATCTCGTATGACGACATCAGATGACTCGCTGTCGGTGCACAGTAGTACTTCACGAGCTCCTTCTGCAGCAGGGCTACGGGCAGGGTTCAGATCAGGAATGAGAAGGCTCACTGGAGGCACAACTGATCGCAGGGACGTCAAGGGACTGGTGCGTCTCAGTCCGCAGGTACCACGAGTTCCCACAGTGTGGCTTAATAACCCCAAAAGTTCTGAGCTTTAAGTATGGCGACCAGGTGTAATTAGCGCGTTGTCTTGTGCAGTTGGAAATCACAAATTTCTACATCAATCCGTAATAGATTCCACGTGATCGCCTTGTAGTCCACGTAGATGGAAATGGGACTCTGACTTTGACTGTAGCGATGAGTGACGGGTCGACTTGGCGAACGAACCCTCGACGGACTGGAACGACGAGAACGCCCACAGTATGAGGTTGTTCTGTGCTTCTTGCCAGAGCTGCTTTCCACCACTAACCCCATCGGGCTAATAGGTCTCGAGATCACGTGTCAAATTGTCCCCTGGTTCGTGACAACCTGCACTCGCGTCAGATCGTACCTGTCTCTGATTGACTGACGATACAAATCTAACCATGCTTCCTGCTCATGTCCTGCCAAGAGATGTATGTAGACTGCTGGACCTTTTGCTGTCCCAATCTAAGTGTAACGAGATTTTGGCCAAGATCGCATTAAGATGCCTCGTATGGATATGAGCGCAGTGGGTCCGCACCGTCACTCAGAAGAGTGTGAGCCTCTGTGAAGCATGATATTCTGAGCTGCAACGCCACAGATGGAGGAATCATGTGCCGAATACTTATTTGTCTTTACCAATGGATATCGACTCTATCTTAAGGACTGGGCAAGCCGGTGCATCGGAAGGCTGGAGTCACTTTGCAACTCGTTGCTCATTCTTTTGAGATCGAGACTCAACAATGGACAGAAAACGAATGGGTGTTTGAACGCGGAGCAAGTCTTGGCAGTTTTCAAGACGACTCACTTTGAGCAATACCCGACTGCTTGAGCCCGCTCCTTCCTTTACCCCTCCAAACTTAGCAAGACCTTGAGAAAGATGGCCACTGAAGTCGATGATGACTTGCAACTGATTCGCGCAACGCCGGGACTCTTGACCGATCTACAAGTCGCCCTCAAAAAGTTACTCTGGAAACGGGGTAATTCAAGCCGCGTTCACAGTCTCGTTCGTTCACGGGACCTTGATCATGTCATCCAGTTGGTAAGTCATCAGATTGTTTTTTACTTACCTTCACATCCCTTCTGAGCCTTTGCTTATGCGTCGGACAGGTGGAACCTTTCCAAGGAGAACCTCAACTACTTGATGCTCATTTGAAAAGCTTACTGCCTGCCATTGTCGAAGCATACCTAGCCGTTCTCCAACTACCAAAGACCAAGAAACCCTCTCCTCTGACAGTCCCTCTTGATGTGGCTGCTAGTAAGCTATTGTACACTTTCTGTAAGGTCAGGGGAGAAAAGATAATCACTGGCTTTCTCAATAATGAACCCAGATATCTCGAGCTAATCCTGACCAGTCTTGAGGACTTCATGATCAGAGATGTGGATGCGGCTGCTGCCTGGGAGAAGTCATACATTCTTCTTCTATGGCTCACTCACTTGATGCTTGTGCCGTTCGACTTGAGCTCAATCTCGGCTGCTTACCAACCATCGAATGTCGAGCATGAGCAAATATCTCTACAGCCTTCTGTTCCAGCTGTCACGCGGCGAGTCTTGCAAGCAGGCGTACACTATCTCTCGAGCGCGACCCGCGAACAAGATGCAGCAGCGAGGATGCTCGTACGTCTGGTCACCCGTCCTGATATGCAACAACTCGATCTCCCTTCAACTGTCGTATCGTGGGCATTAGAAAAGCTTCTCAACCCATCTACTTCACCAAATTCCAATCTTCACACCTTCCTGGGTCCACTCCGGTTCTTGGTAGGTATGACAGTGTCGGTAGATACTCAGAAAGTCGCCGATCTCGTACCGTCAATCTACTCTGCTGGCCAGAGACTTATGGATGATGCAATGCTTGCTTTCTTGAGCTCATCAGCCGTTACCAAGAAGCTGGTTGTAAAACTGCTCCGTAACATTGCTCTCCTAAGCTTGAAGCACTCATTCGACAAATTGGATGACTTCTTTGAGTCAAGTGGTGTTCTAGAAGGGACGATTGAGTATTGCCTTCAAGCCCTCGAAGATCGCGACACACCAGTCAGATTCGCCTCCAGTAAAGCTTTGAGCATGATAGTTCTTCGTCTCGACCCTGGTATGGGACACGAGGTCGTTCAGGCAGTCCTCGAAAGCTTCAAAGAAGATATGCCAAAGTCGTCCTCAGAACCAGACTTCGGAGCTGCGAATGCTTTGAGATGGCATGGTTTGACCTTGACACTTGCACATGCATTATTCAGAAGGTCAGCCTCGCCACATCAACTTCCTGAGATCTTGAACACTTTGTTATTGGCGCTCAGCTTTGAACAGAGATCTGCTGTGGGCGTAAGTACTGGAAGCAACGTTCGTGACGCCGCCTGCTTTGGAATTTGGTCTTTATCACGGAGATATACGACTAAAGAATTGTTGTCGGTGGAGACGTCTCTAATCGGCTTCGACTTCCATCTACGTGCTAAATCCATCATACAAGTTGTTGCGACTCAGCTTTTACTTTCCGCTTGCTTTGATCCTTCTGGCAACATCAGAAGAGGGTCTTCGGCAGCGCTCCAGGAACTCATCGGTAGGCATCCTGATCAAGTCAGTAATGGCATCTCCCTTGTACAAGTTGTCGACTACCACGCAGTTGGACTTCGACAGCGAGCGATGGTCGATGTTGCTCGAAATGCAGCAAACCTCGATTCCATATACCGAGAAGCACTACTAGCTGCTCTTGGCAAATGGAGAGGGCTTGGTTCTACAGATACTACTTCGCGCGAGGCCGCTGCAGAGGCCATGGGTTTACTCTCTGCACCACAGATTCCTGAGTATGTCATGGCTACCCTCGACCACTTGCAAGAGGACATCTTAACATCAAAGGCCGATCTCGAAAAACGACACGGATCGTTTCTTGCAATCTCGCGAATTGTCGACACGAAGATGTACCAGCGACTCGGTGGAGAAACACGCCCGAGTGTTGAGGATATATCACATCTGACATCTGTTTGGGGTTTGTTTGACCAAGATCAAGCTCTGTTCAGAAACCACACTTCACGGGCCACCCGTGCAGAGTTGCCCTCCGCTGTTGCCAAACTCCTTTCGTCTCTAGTAGAACTCTCTTTGCTATGTGGAACAGATCACCGGGATTTGTCATCACTCGTACCTGTCCTGAACCAGATCGTGTCTGGTCTGATATCTTCTTCGGAGACACATGTCTTACAAGTCCTGCCTCGCTTGGTTAAGGCCATATCAAGACTTGACCCATCGACTTTGACACGCTCCATACTCAATCTTCATGATTGCCTTTCAAAAATGGCGCACGACTTTCTGGGGATGACGGTGCAAGGTTCAGGTCGTGTCATTGTTCTAGGTGCAGCGTTCCCATGGCTGCACGATGTCTACGGATGCGACCCGCTTGATGCTTGTCATCTGCTCTCGAGAATCATCAGGACCGCTCCCCTGACTGAGTGGCGTAGCATCGCGCTACGGGCCATAGACTTGATCATGCAGGCGGATATTCTGGGTGACGATGTTTATCAATCTCTTGTATCTGCTCTTGACACTGGGCTCAATGACTACACCATCACTGAAAGGGGCGATGTTGGTTCGCTGGTAAGAATAGAGGCTGTAATATGTGTTCGACAGATGTGGAGATCAAAACGAGGGCAAGTCGACCCGACTTCTTCTCAGCTCCTACGAGGCAATATCATTCGGCTTGCTCTCGAGA
Source organism: Aureobasidium subglaciale EXF-2481 (assembly GCF_000721755.1). Taxonomy (NCBI): domain Eukaryota; kingdom Fungi; phylum Ascomycota; class Dothideomycetes; order Dothideales; family Saccotheciaceae; genus Aureobasidium; species Aureobasidium subglaciale. The sequence continues at coordinate 408,633 of NW_013566995.1, forward strand.
AGATGGACAAAGTGAGATTGAGAGCCGCAAGCTGTCTTGAGGAGACAGATCCCATGTTATTGAGACGGTGGGTTGCTCATTATTTATTGCATCCGTTCGCGGTCAGCTAACAAGAAACCAGTACTGCTGTCACAGACGTAACAAGCTACCAGTATTTTCTGGGATTGCTTGAACCACTGAACGACAATCCTCCCGCCTGGAAACGCGAGGCAATCCTGAAGGGCAGCATGTCGTGTGCTGGAGTAGGCGCAGAGGGGCTATTACGAGCCTCTCGTATGGCCCTGGTTGATACAATCATCAAAGGAAGTCCCGAGATGAGGTCTAGTTGTATGTCTGCTTTCACCGGACTCTTGAAAGAGTCGATAGCCGCAGAAGTTGAGACACAACCGTTGCTTGAACTTATTGCACATTTACTCGACACGATGCCATCTGTCATTTCACCGGACGATCCTTTCAAGTAAGTCCAATCACTCAAGTACAATTCAAGTTCTAATCGTTGAGCAGCTGGCGTATCTTACTCTCCTCGATTCAAAAAGCACACTACAAGTCAAACAACATCTCAAGAATACTGGCGGCAATAGAGGTGTATCAAGCATTGGCTGAGAAGCCCACGATTCGTGCCGATACCCTGAAGAAGCTGGCTAGCATGCTCAGGACGAACCCATACCCAACAGTAAGATCTGTTTCAGACTATGACTCTTGAATTACTAACAATGTTAGGTGCGGACGGCCGTGTCCGAGTGTTTGTTTCTCGTAACAGGCGATCAAGAGCTGAAATGCGTAGATGGGAGTAAATCGCAGCCGTACAATCTGCAAGTTGATGTGCGGTGACTGTTCCGCATCACGGAATCGGGCCGTACTAGACACTTGCTTCTTCTTCCGCACCACAATTACCATCCGTGTGTTGGTGGGGTCCCCGCGGGACTGCAATTATTGCGGGGTCATGAACATATCTCAATGACAATAAGAAGACATCGTAGCTGCCAACGATCCTATGACTTTCGGTCATTGTTGCCCTCTTTGACTATCGCTATGCTTTCTCTCCTAATCTTGGTAGCTCAGACTCAGGCTAAAGAGCACCCATTTCGATCTATCGTTATTCTGTCGCTTCTGTTGCCATTCTCGTACTTTGTGACCAACGAATTTGTACGAAGAAAGGCCAGGATACCAGGCTTCGACGGCCCGCCGGGAAATCCAATATTCGGAAACATCCCGGATATTAAGTACAACGCGGCAGAAAAGGTTGCTGTGCCCAGCGACAGTTCCTTATCAAGCCTGGCTGACCAGCATCCAGTACCGAGAGTGGTCAAAGACCTACGGAGACGTGGTACGTTCACTGTGTAGTCATTAGAACACTCTCTTTGTTGGTAGACAGCGTCGGCAGGATGCCATCCTCCAAGACCACCTATCTGCCTACTGGCAAAGATAATTTCGAGGCAGATCTGTTACTCACGGACGTCTTTTTTGCCAGGGACCTCGCTAACTGGACTCTCATGTCTAGTACCAGATTCAGCTAGGAAACATTCCTGTTATTGTATGTAACTCAGCTGAAGCATGCCGTGTGATATTCGGTCATTTCTCGCAAGCTCTCAGCTCGAGGCCAGTCTTCTACACCTTTCACAAGGTGAGATCTATCAGAATATGATGTGCGCTGAAGGCACTAACTGGAATTAGGTACTCTCCAATACTGCAGGAACCACCATCGGAACGTCACCATTCAGCGAAAGTCTCAAACGACGCCGTAAAGGTGCCGCATCTGCATTGAATAAGCCTTCCGTCGCCAGTTACATCAACCATCTAGATGTAGAGACTCTAGCATTCATCAAGGAGGGCTTGGAATATGGAGCAACAGGTACACAGTCTGTGGATCCAATGCCTATGATACAGCGGTTGAGTTTGAGTCTGGCCCTAACTCTCAACTGGGGTACCCGTATGGGTAGCAGAGATGATCCGCTATTCCATGAGATCACGGAAGTTGAAGAGGAGATCTCAAAGGTATGTTGTTATCGGAATGCCACGATACTGGTACTGATCTATCATGCCAGTTTCGCAGCACCAGTGGAAACCTGCAAGATTACGTTCCTTTCCTTCGTCTGAACCCATTCAGCGTTGGCTCAAAGAGAGCAAGAGAGATGAGACAACGCCGAGATGTTTACCTGACCAAGTTGAATAAAGACCTAGACGACCGCATGGAGAAGGGTACACACAAGCCTTGCATCCAGGCCAATATCATACAAGACAAGGAAGCGAAACTGAACAAGGAGGAGCTCACAAGTATCAGCTTGACTATGCTCAGTGGAGGACTCGATACTGTAACAACACTGGTGAGTGAATCTTTCAGCATGGTATTGGTGTCCACAGAAGGCCAAGCTAACTCTTTCTAGGTAGCATGGAGCATCGCGCTCCTCGGACAAAGACCAGACGTGCAAGAAAAGGCAGTGAGAGAGATCCGAAAAATGTTCAGCGAGGACAACATACTTTGCGACCCAGAAGATGACATGAAGTGCGAGTATGTGATGGCTTTGGTGAAGGAATGTTTAAGGTAGGTTGGAGAAAAAGAGTAGGTCGACACAACAGACTAATGGGGCGCAGATATTACACCGTACTCCGCTTGGCTCTGCCTCGGGCCACAGTCAAGGATATCACATATCAAGGCAACCTCATTCCGGCAGGCACGACGGTATATCTGAATGCTTGGGCCTGTAATATGGACCCGAAGGTGTGGAAGGATCCGGATGTCTTCAGGCCAGAAAGATGGATTGAACAGCCAGATGCGCCTCTTTTCACATACGGTGTAGGATATCGAATGTGTGCTGGGAGCTTACTCGCAAACCGAGAGTTATACCTTGTGTTTATGAGAATGCTGAGCTGCTTCGAGATCGAGAAAGGGACAGATGTGGAAACACACCCAGTCAAGGGTAGTTCTGATCCAACGAGCCTGGTTACGTTGCCGCATCGCTACGAAGTCAAGTTCAGACCAAGAAACCAGGCAAAACTCAGAGATCAAGTGCAGGCTAGGGAGAAGGTGCTGGGCGAATGTTGATGGAAGGGACAAGCGCAAGGATGCATGCAAGTGTCAAATCTGGTAGCTTCAAAACGTCCATGATTTTGCAAGTGAATAGTGTTCAACCCAGATGTCTGGGGACTTCGAATATACAAATAGCAGATTCATGATCACCGTCATGACGGGCGCCATAAAATGCGCCAAGGGTATTGTCGCGTGTGTGACGCGTGTCAGCCAGTCGGAAGCTTCGACCTTATCTCGAGCTCCTGGCTGACAGCACAACCCTGATCAAAGACTCAGAGAGTGACAGCGATGTCTATATCCAACAAATGTACTGTTTAAACATCAAAGATGTCTCTTTGGTACCACAGCTTTGATATAGTATCACTTTGGGCATTGTCTTGGCTCATTTGGCTAGATTGTCTAAAAATCTGCATTCCATCGAGCTTCCAGTGTTTTTGGGTGCCAGGCTGACCAGACTTCAATAACAAAGCGGTGTCATTCAGCCCACTTTCGATTATCTAGTCAAAGTGGCTTGAAGACAGCTCTCCAGAGTCTGTCGTCCATAGAACAGACACAATTTGCTAGTAGCTACTCGGGCTGTGCGTGATGGTGTCTAACAAGTGATGAGCGGCACAAAGCAATGCGATACACGCACGGACCGGGATTCGAAGTTCAACTTGTCGTAGAAAAAGGACAATGATGATGATAGTGCGTCGTGCTACCAACGAAAGCAAGACAAGCAAGACAAGCAAGACAAGCAGGAGAAAAGGATGAAATCAGAGCTTAGACACCATAACAGGTAGCCTACGACACGCTAGAATGGCGACGGCACCACGACTGTTCGGCAGTGACGACTATCTCGGCAAACGCGACGATGACCTCCGGCGACGACCAGGTTCGCAACCATGGTCATGGTCCACTATGCTACGCATGCGCCGTCGTCGCCTTGCCATGGGCCTGCTCGGTGCCTTCTTGATCTGGCTCTTTGTCCACAACATTCCTACCGATCTGGGAAGTGTCGACCAGCGCATGGGTCGACCCTTACGTCCTGGGCATCGAGTTGGAGGTGTCGAGTTTGGTTACAGGCCACCGACTCGTCCTGCCCAGCAGCCCGCCTCTCCAAAAGCCGGTTCCACAAAAGAGCCGACGGGCCCTCCACCAAAGTCGCAAGCTGTTATACAGCAAAATGACCATTATTATGCCGGTCCTGTCAGGTTCTACAAGTTGGCAAAGACTATCCAGGCTATCGCGCGCACCATGGGTCACAGAAAGGATAATAGAAATATCTTGTTCGCCGCTTCCAATCTCAAGAGTGCTGCGAATCTCCTACCTATGGCCTGTGAGATGGCCCGCATAGACAAGAACTTTGTACATTTCACCCTTGTTGGACGAGAGGCCATCCCGCTGGAAGACGTGCTCGGGATAAATGGTGTAGATCGCGACTCTTGTGATATATTCTTCCACGACGCCCGATGCGATTACTCCGAGTACAGCACAGATGCCCGCGCAGAGGCTGCTGTCGTAGGTGCTCTGGGTCACATTCAAATGTACATGCATCCCCAAGCCATTGTCATTGATGATTCATCTGTCGAGGATGCCTTCTTCATCCGGGCTTTGCGTTCAAAACTTGCAAACCTAGCCACACCGCTTATCGAGATTCCTAAAGGAAAGTACGAGGACTTCTTGTGGATGACTCGTCTTGACAGCGGCGGATTGACTTCGTGGCACAAGCCTAGCGTAAATATTCTCATTCACGCCCAACCTCATTCATCTGGCTCGTTACTGCGCCTCCTGCATTCTATCAAGACTGCAGACTACTCTGGACTTTCTCACCCGGACATCACCATCGATCTTCCTGCGGATGTGGAGCCATTTGCACGCGACTATCTACGAGATTTTCAGTGGCCTCCACACCAAGACCCTACCGGACCACGTCAACGTAAAGTCAAGTTGCATCATCGCATCTCTACTGTCAAAACCACGTCCGAGACAAACGCCCTCCGCTTTCTGGAGTCGTTCTACCCTGTTGATCCTGACCACTCTCACGTCTTGTTACTTTCAACGCAGACGGAGCTTTCCCCACTATACTATCACTATCTGATGTATCATCTGCTGCAACATCGATACTCGGCGGATGGATCAGATGATGGAGACAACCTTTTCGGCCTTGTGCTTGCAGCTCCGGACTCCTACCTCAATGGTACCAGTCCATTTCATACCATGACAATGTCCGATACTGAGCGAAACACCAAGGCAATTGAAGACTTGTCTGTGCCGTTCTTATGGCAAGCACCAAATGCCGATGCAGCTCTCATATTTGGCGATATCTGGGCCGAAGTACATGACTATCTCAAGAATCGTCTGCGTGCAGCTCATGACACCTCATCGGTCCAGCAAGCGCCAACCAAGCGTGCAAAGCTCGTTTCGGAGACTCAGCCCGGATGGCTTGAGTATATACTAGAGCTGATGAGAGCAAGAGGGTGGAGGAATCACTACCCTGCTCAACTTGATGCAGGAACATGGGCCACTGTACATCGTGATCTATTTCAGAAGCCGGAAGAGTACTCGGATACGCCTACCAAGATTGTTGACACACCAAAAGAAACAAAAGCAGAGATGGAGATTGGTGAAGACGAACCGTTCCTCCGAGCAGAGCCAGCCGCGGAGCAGACTCGCCGGCAGGAGGAGTACTTGGACAGGAAAGAGCATGATACGCTGCAACATTCTCAGCCACTACACGCAATGTTGCCTTACGAGACCAAACTCACTGAAATCGCTCTCCTACCAGCACTAGAGTTTGGTGGTCAAAAGGTGGAGCGCGAGGAGTTCAAACGTCTGGCAACAGAGTACCGACCAATGCTGAGGGCACAAGTCGGTGGTTGTAATGCTGTGGAAGCCTCCAATGACCGCAAGTATGATTTTGGTAAAACAGGTGATTTGTTTTGTTTCCTTGATCAGCCTGACTTGGAAGAAGAGGAGAATGTCAGTGAGAAGACAGCCAAGGCCATCCTCGGAGATGACATATCTGAACCAGCTTCATACGCCGTGACAGAAGCAAAAGAACCTACGCTTTCTCCAGAAAGCATGGCGCTAGCGGAACAGGGACCTTTGGACTCGGCATCGAAACAGAAACTGGCGCATATGAAAGCACAACCGCCTGTCGTCAAGCAAGTCAACCAAGAGGAATCAGAAGATCCGCCAAAGACGCTAGCCGACGATCCCTCTCGTAAACATGGAGGTGGCACACTGAAGGCGATTGTAGAGGATTTGGGACCTCCAAAAGCAAAGGAGGAATAACGAAGTTTCTGGCAAAATGTCAATGAGATTTTGTAATACCGTACTCAAAGATAAATGATGTGTTTAAACCTGAGAACGATGCGCATGGTATGGTTGATGCTAGTGCAATGTCTATCATTAGCAACGACGAACATGAACCTGAACAACCGTCATAAATTATCTCGACAAGAATCCTGTAGCATTTCTGTTCGACAGCTTGGGACTTGAGAGGTTGATGCCTCTACAACCACGACTCAAAGGTATTGAATGTGAGATAACATGTCTGATGTACTCATTCAAATAAACACTGAACGCCTGTCGTCCATATCGACACTGCCCCGTCATACATTAATCAGCCAACGCCGGGGCGGAACGCCAACTCCCAGAAATACCATCATTCAATCACTGTTCATGAACACCCATCTCCTCAACATCACAGTTGGGATGTACGACGTAAAAGATCCTCTCGGCCTGCTCTGCACCTTGGCCAGATTCGTCGGCGAGACCTTCGCCGCGAATGCGTAAGAGAATGTTGTCCTGTTGAAAAGTCAGTTGCGCTGTATTTCGGGATAGTTGAGTGTAACGTACCCTGACCATCCTTTTCAGGACTTTCCTTGTTTTCTCTGCCAAGGTGGAATGTCCCTCGAATGTGTCTGTGTCCAACTCCTTCTGCTCAAGGAACCAAGTTACAAGATCTTGCTCTTCAACACCATCCTCATCATCTTTCTCGTCAGCACAGATCCTGCCAACCAGCAAGTTGACCATCTCGCGGTATTCTGCCATAGTGAGAGTTGCCCTTTTGGGCGCCGGCGTATCTTCACCCATCATAGCATCTTCCTCGTCCTCTCGCGCGACTTGCTCCAATATCTCATCAAGGTTCTCGTCATCAATGTCAATGTCATCTTTCTCGACACTGATGATGCTTTGCCTCAGGAGTCTGAACGCCTCGTTGACGAATTCGGGGGAGATCTCGTCGATGCAGTTTGCCTTTGCGATGGCCTCGCTTAGACGAATCATACTTTCGAGCTGTCTAACGGTGATTCTGTAAGAGTTCTTACCAACACCTCCCTGTGAATCGTCGGCACGCAACTCCTTGTACCTCTCAACCAAAGTTGCCTTGGCCTCTTCGGTAAAGACTGGCTGGAAGAGACGTGCAAAACGAATGTAACGTTGAAGTGTTTCGGTGCTGAATTCGGGTTCGACAGCATCATCGCGCAGGCGGTGGACATTGACAATGTGTTGTGCAAGCTTTTTATCGACAGCCTCGTTACACTCGTCGAGAACGACAAAGAAGAGATCGAAACGAGACATGATAGGAGCACTCATGTTGATGTTTGCTCTGAGAGTGGTTTTGCGGTTATAACGACCGCCTACAGGGTTAGCTGCGGCGAGGATGGAGGTACGAGCGTTCAAAGTGGCCTGGATACCGGCTTTGGCGATGGAGATGGTTTGTTGTTCCATGGCTTCGTGGATGGCGACTTGATCAGCAATATCCATCTTGTCGAATTCATCAATGGCGCAGATTCCGTTGTCAGCAAGCATTAGAGCACCAGCTTCGATTGTGAACTCCCCAGTCTCCTCGTCCTTGACGACAGCGGCAGTCAAACCAGCGGCAGAGGAAGCCTTCCCGGAAGTGTAGACAGCTCGAGGGATGAAAGAGCAAATGTACTTGAGGAATTGCGACTTGCTAGTACTGGGGTCTCCAACAATGCAAATATTGATGTCTCCACGAAGAGCCATGCCTTCGGCAGTGGACTTGCTCACACCGCCCATCAGTTGCAAAAGCAGACCTTTTTTGACCACAGTATGACCATAGATCATGGGTGCAAGTGAGTCTACCAGGCGCATGAAAATGTTGGGACTGTGAACCATGTTCTTCAGCTCGTTGATCTCATTTGGACTAAGCGAACCCAGGTACTCAGATTGAGCGGCTTCACCAATGTGGTCCATATCGGCATTCTTTGCCTGGTTCAATGAGCTCATAATATTCGTAGCTTGACCTCTAAGCTGTTGGGTGGAGGCTTGGCCAGCGGTAGAAGCGTCAGGTGTGACCATGTTGGCCAAGAAGGCCATGCGATAGGTGAGCTCGCGCACACCCAAAGCCTTGAGACCGCCAACACCGCTTCCACCGGCCTCGGAGCCTCTTGGAGCCGAGCTGGTATCGCGAGTGGCCTGAGGACGTTGACCGGGCACTCTGAATTGACTGACGTCAGGAACAACGATGAGAGTGCCGGTGAAGATACACTTTTCACCAGCCTTTGCACGATCGACCATCTCACCACGCAAAATGACATCCATAGTTCTGGGCATGCTACCGGTGGGAATCTCGGAACTGTTTTCTTGGATGCGGACCTTCTGCCAGTCAACAAAGGTGCTCTGGCGGATGTCTAGGCGCCAGGCTTGACGATTGCCGCAAGTCAGATTTGGACATTGTGTGGGCTCCGAGTAACGGAAGATTTGCTCGACATTGGGGACGAGGGTGTTGCAGACTTCGCAGACGAAAGTTGCTAGCGACAGTTCTGGGCGGACTTCTGATGTGCGGGTGACTGTGCCAGAGATGGACAAGAGGGAGCCGATCTGGCTAGTTCGTAATTGACGGACGCGCGAGACCAAGGGGAGGTTGTAGAAAGCAAGAGTGAAGACCTTGTCTGTCTGCTGGTTGGTGGTTTGATCCGAGATGGAATCTTCGCGGTTGTCGAGCGAGGGGTCGGTCGAGGTGGGGACTGATGCGCCCGGTTGGCGATGCTGACGAAAATAGCGAGGAGCGTGGGTGGCGATTGCGTTGTGCAGGGCACGAATCATGTAGGGGTGATAGCGGTAGAAGTCCTCCTGGATGGCGTGGGCAAGGACATTCTTGGCAGCGTCCAGATGCCTGTAGTCGACGTACAGGGTGGACAGCGAGTAGCGGGCAAGGCCTTTGATCTGTTCGACGTAGTACTTGTCTGTGGTGGCGGCACTGGAAGCCGGAGCCAGGGCGGATGAGATGGGCTCCTCTGTAAAGGTGTTCAGGAAATGCTCGAATTCTTGGGCCAGTCGTTCGGCAGTCGTGTCCATGACCTGTTCGACCTCGGGTCTTGGTCCGGCAGTAGGGGGACCTCTTCGACTGCCTCGCACGCCGACGAGTTGGTCGTCACCAAAGGCGAAAGCATCACTTCCCAGACCGGGTGTCTGGCCTGGCGTGCTCACCGATGGTGGGCCTGGGGGTCTCGCACGAGGCCGAGCTATCGGTGTGCGCGAGTCTTGATCCTGATTGTTGTCTGAACGAATGACGGCGTCGAGAAGAGACGACATTTTGGGTGGATGTCAAGTGTCAAGTGTCGAGTGTCGATTGCCTGAGCCTCTGCTTCTGCTTGCCAAAACAACAAAGCAGCCTGTTGTGTTTGGCCAAGCTTCGCAGGAAACGCGGAGTTTCCACGCGAGCGGCGAGCCACCCAATCATGGCCCAATCAGGACTAGTTCCAGGGCTCAACGGAGATTGGACTTTGGACTTTGGACTTTGTGCTCTCCTGCGCCGCTCTGCTCTGTCCAACACTCCACATTCCTTCTCTTGCACTGTCCAACACTCTCCACATTCCTTCTCTTGCATAGCCGACATGAGCACCACCACCACCACTACTGCTGTCGCCCAACCGGCCCCGATCACCGCAGAGAACATTCTCCGCCTCTTCCCTCAGATCAACACCTCTCTCGCCAGTTCTGCTTCGGCCACTCAGGACAGTGATCTGGCTGGTTATGACGACGAGCAGATCCGCCTCATGGATGAGGTCTGCATTGTCCTTGACGAGAACGATTTGCCCATCGGTAGTGCCAGCAAGAAAGTTTGTACGTCTACTTTCCGTCGTCTTCCCCCTACTCGACTTCTGTGCCTGACTCGTTGCGCCAGGCCACTTGATGGAGAACATTGAGAAGGGCTTGTTGCACCGCGCATTCTCCGTCTTCCTCTTCGACAACAAGAACCGCCTGCTTCTCCAACAAAGGGCTTCCGAAAAGATCACCTTCCCCGACATGTGGACCAACACCTGCTGCTCACACCCTCTTGGCGTCCCTGGCGAGACTGGCTCCACCCTCGACACTGCCATCATGGGTGTCAAGCGCGCTGCCCAACGTAAACTCGATCAAGAACTTGGCATCAAGGCACACCAGGTTCCTCTGGACAATTTCCATTTCCTCACTCGCATCCACTATGTCGCCCCTAGCGATGGCAAGTGGGGCGAACACGAGAGTCAGTCATCCTGCGCTACTCTGATCCTGAGCATCCTCAGCTGACCCATTCGATAGTTGATTACATCCTGTTCATCAAGGCCGACGTCGATCTCGCAGAGAACCCAAACGAAGTCCAAGCCACCAAATACGTTACCGAAAACGACCTCAAGACCATGTTCAAAGACGATTCTCTTCTATTCACACCGTGGTTCAAGCTCATCTGCCAGAGCATGCTCTTCGAATGGTGGGGCAGTCTTGACCAAGGCCTCGACAAGTACAAGGGCGAAACCGACATCAGACGCATGCTCTAATCTTGCCCGCATGCAACAAAGACTAGCACAGATTCCCTCTAATCCTTTTTAATACATATGCGATGGCCCACAAATCTGGGATGGCATTGGAAAAGTCATAGCGTTTTGAAAGAGATACCCTTATCATCCTTATTGTCAGCACATGCAGAAACTCCTCCTTAGCAGACCCTCTGTCCACCAAAAGTCTAATGAATCCCGAAGTGGAAGGAGCGATGATGAAAGGCCTGTAAGGGCAGTGGCACTTGCTCAAGATGCCCGCTTCCCTTCAGCCAAAGGCGTGATCTAATCTGCACTCGTCCACATACACGTATACAGCACTATGTTTATGCAACCATCCAGGAAAAGGCTCTTGACGACATACTCCAAGCAGCCGTCACAGACTCGTCATCGCACAATATCCGCCTCACTCACTTCCTACGGCCGACAGCAGCAGAAAAGACAGATTACTTTGACATCGCCGGCCCGCAAGTTGCCATCCAGTCCGAGTTCGATTTCACTATCTCCACCTGTCCAAAGCGATAACGAAGAAGATGAAGCACAGGAAGAGCAGGCAAATCTCAACCATTCCCGCGTTCAAGATCGTAAGTTGCTGCCGACAAGATACATGCTCAGCTTCTCAGCTCACCACAGGAGTACACTCAGACCTTGCGATCAGCCCAGCCAGCTCTTCGGACCCCGAGTCCATCTCTGACGGAGGACCAGCGCTTGCCGTTCGCGGATGGCAGAAGCGCGCACATGTGTATCCTAGTCCTCAGCCACTCAGCTCACTGAGAAGATTGTTGAAATTACGGCCCTCGAAGATACGACTTCTCAAGAACCAATCAGCACCCGATCCTTCGGCAGAGACACTCATGGAGATTGAGAAAGGCGCCGACGGATTCGATTCGACACATCTGGATCTCCCGGTGATGTCGAATCGAAGAAACAGAAAGCGCAATATGCACACCCACCAAGCCACGATGAAACCCACCTTGGAGATGATCAAAGGACCACATCCACCTGTTGAGTTTGACCATGCGAACTAGCACCAATCAGACGACGCTCAACCTACAGCGAGGGGCACGTGAATGACGACTTCTCGGAGGGAGAGCACGACTAAGGGCGAATAAGCTTGCGTCACGAGACACATGTTCATACGATGAGGTTGTAGCAACACAGTCCTTGGCAGGCAGGTATCACAAGCTAGATACAAGCGGTGCGGAAATGGCTTGATTCGATCAGAATGTTTCCTGATCAGTTGTAGATGTGACAGGGAGTAGCTTCTAGTAGACATCGAGTCAGGCTTGAGATGATGGATTAGAATAGCGGTCATGTATACGATGCTGGTTCCGAGAGATAAGATTGATAAGCAAGACCCCAGAAAGTTTCACCAAGTTTGAAAACAAAGCCGAAAGTGGGGAAAAATTCTTGGACTGGTCAGCTTCACCTTGGTGGCATGGAAGTGCTTGACAAGGGTTGAAGCAAGGCAGCAAGATGGGATCAAGTGCCAAAAAGAAGAGAGAAAAGAAGGCCGACTTTCAAAAGACGAAGCTCAAAGTCGGCAAGACCAAGGCAAAGGCGGCCAACTTCACCGACACGAGTTTCAAGGCAAAGTCGATTGTCCTCAACCAGCAGTCGCTCTCGACAGCCGCGCCTTCGATCGATCAGCAGTTCGCGCACCAACTGTCGCTCGCCAGTTCAAAGACCGACTCGCAGCGCCGCGATGCCATCAACTACCTGACCAACACCATCACCGAACGCCCGAACAATCTACCCTTGCCCGTCGCGACCATCCTGCCAAAGATCCAGCCTCTGATCCTCGATGCCTCAAACTCTGTCCGCGCCGCCCTCACAAAACTGCTGCGTGCCCTGCCGCCTGCCCATGTCGCCACACATGTCGATCACATGCTGCTGTACGTGCGCGCCGGTATGACACACCTGGCTGCCGAGATCCGCAACTCGTCACTCGACGTGCTCGAGTGGCTACTGCAGACTGCCGGTCAAGAACTGGTCAGCTGCGCCGGCGGCTGGCTCAAGACACTCCACTGCTTCCTGACCCTCCTGGGCTGGCACTCGGCCACACAACCCGGAAACTGGTCCTCTGAGCGCGCCGTCTCCTTTGGCAAGCCCGGTTCCGCAGCATCGAAACTGCTGATCAAGCAATTGAACATCTTGACCATGTTCTTGCGTGCTGGCTTTACCGATGCAGACGCTTCTGGAAACCCTGCCGCTGCAAACGCCTCCTGTTTCCCTCTGTGCAGCGCCGAACACCAGCTTCTCTACGCTCGATCCAATCCCTTCCGCGGCCTCAATCTCTTTGGCGCTCCCAAGGATGCAGAAAATGCCATGTATGACGACGCTGAGGCTAGAAAGAGAGCATTTGACGATGCAACTGTACGCACAGTAGCCCGTGGTGTTTCGGCGGCGAAGAAAGAAGGTGGTGAGATTGGTAGAGCGGCTTCTGGTTTGGAGAAGGCTCTGCTTGATGGCATGGGCGAGTTTCATCGAGACACCGAGTAATCAAGACAAGCCAACCAAGTCACCTTGTACTTGATCAAATGCTGCTCAGAGACTTTGTGCTTGGAGCATTCACTCCCGTCTACAGGCTCGAGACAGACTCGAGGACATAAGAATTGTTCGCCTGCGCCAACATGCCAACTTCATCACCTCGGGCCCGGTCAGTGTATGAAGGGAGGGAGCTGGTGTAACTACCAGTACGTCATGCGCTATGGCAGTGATATGGCAAAGAGGGGTTCCCACAGTATACCAAGTACACGGCATAAGAACAGTAGACACAAGAGTGTGACAGATAATATAAGCAGCTATCTGTCTTCGTGTAGTCAATTACACGAGCAAGGGGAAAGAAGTACGAGGAGAACCCGAGATTGCGTCCTTCGCACTTGAAACTTTCATCGCTGCCCAACTTCAATCGCCGTGATCCCCTTTGTGCGCCCTGTGTGTTGTAAAAGGTCTGTCACAACTCTCTGGCTTAAAGGTGGCTGGCATCCTTTACCTCGTTGATAATCTCATCATGGCAGTCACAGCCAAACTTTGCCCTGAACTCATAAGGCGCCATGCCATCGAGTTCCTCCACTGCCTTGATTGCCGCCTTGATGTTTGCATATCTGCCAGACTTTGCTCGCCAGACTCCAATAGGCGTCGAGTCGTGAATCATCACTCCCGACCAGAAAAGTGGTTGTATACCGTCAACTGTCTCCTCGCTGTTGAACAAGTTGTATTCGTGGCAGCCAAAGTGCTTTTGCATTACGTTGTGGAGACGAGTCTAATTGTCTGCATTAGTGACCGAACGACTTCATACACAGTCATCTGACTTACCACAGGGTGGTTGTTCGCATAGTCGTCGTAGATTTCCATGTCGGCGAAGAATGGCTTCATGTGTTCATCAAAGAAGCGTTGGACCACGGTGTAATCGAAGTCAGCATCGATAAACATGGCACCAACGTACGCCTCGACTATGTCAGGTAGACACTCCAGTTTGTTAGCATGTATTCGAGAAGTCATCGAATTCAAGTTCTTACCTTGGGTCCTTCTTTTACCGTTGTCCAGTAGTCCATGGCTCCGTGAGATGCAACTTCCGCGTCAGTGATGTCAGTAACATAGTTCGCAATCTGTTGCCGTAAAGAGTCGTGATTGTAGAGCAAATGCTTATGAAACCCAAGTCTAACGCAAAGTGCTCCAAGGAACTGATTGGACACCATTGCCATTTTATGTTCAGTCAGCCACTGAGGATCCTTGTCTGGATGATTGTAGAACAGATGCGTAATGCTCGTCATGTCGAGAAGCGCGTCGCCTAAGAACTCGAGACGCTGATACGACGGAATGCCAGCAGACCATAGATTTGGATAAGAGGGATGATGGAAGGCAGCCTGGAGCAGACGTGGGTATGTGAAACGGTAAGAATGCTCTTTCTCTACATTTTTGGCGAGTTCCAGATTAGCAGCTCTGGCATCAGCAGTTTGATATGCTGGCTTCTCATAGGTACGAGAGTAGTCGTCCCATTCCATCATTTTATGGTCAGGACTGTCCACAAGTTTAGTGACAGCCTTGACAGCATCACGCCAATGTTCAGGCTGCCAGTGACCTGGCTGATCATGAGTGAGAAAGGCCGCACCCATGATTGCTTCGCAGACATCGGCGATGGTCTTATCACCAAGTGCATGCTTTACTGCGTCTGATCCAGTTTTGTTTGCACCCTTGCCTTGCAAGAGTTTGATGCCCTCAGGATACCATGTACGACTATAAATTATTAGCTCAGACGACTTTCATGGTGGCCAGAAGAATTGAGCTTACCGAGAGAAAGAGCTACTACGGATATTCTCGTAGAGTTTCAGCTTCAGCGCTGCGTTGAAGAGATTCTGATTACACAGAAGTAACATGCGTTTCACATGAAAATCGAACTCATTGTCGTTTGGATTTTGTGTGAATGTCGAGATCGAAGTAGCCATCTTCAAGAAGCAGTCCCCTAGAAATTCGAGACGCTCATAGTTCTTCCCCATACCACGCTGGAAATTGATGCGCTCATGATTCTGATGCTCTTCCGTGTTGTCGGAGTCTTTGGTCATGGCTTCCAAAGCCAATGGTAGATCGACCTTCAGGTGAAGCTCCTCACAAGTTTCCTTTGCGATGAGGTAGTCATCGATACGATGTATGACGGCTGGAAACACGTAACAGGTCGTCACGACAGATGTTGGAAGCTATAATACATCAGCTTCAATTCCACTGCAAAATTTTGAACGCTCACAGAAGATATGATCAGTGGCTCCGGACATATGTAGCTTCGGATCTTTGAACCTTCTTGCTCCTCCTTGGTCGTGGGCTCCGCGAGCATGTTGCGTCTATGAAGCACCCTTTCGGCTTCCAAAACAGGTTGATCGAGGTTCCAAGAAGTCTTTTTCATCTTACGTGTCTTGTGCCACAGACTGACAGTATAATCGATAATGTCAGTTTGTCTCTTTGAAGCTACGCAGCCTTCAGGGATGGGGTCCGAAGGCTTGTACTCAGGTGCAACCCTATTTGAGAAGAAGCGTCGTCCACCATCCCATGGATCGATGAAAAACTTGTCTACCAAAAATGGATTAGGCGTATCAGGCGACCACTGCGTACCTTTGTTGTCGCAAACGTAATTCACAGTCGGCCAATCGATAAGCTGCAACGGATCGACTTGGGTGTCTGCAAGTTGAGGAGCGACATGAACAGATGGTATCAACCAATAAGGCATTTCCATCACGTCAAACTCGTATGTCTTGTTGAAAAGGTCCTTGAAGATGCTCAAGGTGAAAGTAGTGAGCTTGGCCAGTTGAGCCTCGTTGATTTCGCAAGCCGTTTTTAGTGAAGTCAGTTTCGCATTCGTTTTGCGAGCGTCGTTCATGAACAGTGGGAATTCTGGGAAGTGTGGCATCTTACCCCTGGTGACAAGAAGGAGAGGTTGGTGAGGTCGGTCCAGTCCGTGTGGCATATCCAGGTGAGTGAAGTACACAACAGCTGGAATCGAGCTCTGTCCATGCTCCCAGAAACGAGGTTTGATGCGCATGTCATACATACCTGTTTGTTTGGAACTCAGAGCTAATGCTGCGTTACGCATCGACGGCAGTTTCTTCGTGTAGATAGGGACGAGATTGGCATCGAGGTGCTTTGCCAGCACGAGTTCCTTGCAAGCCTTGAATGCAGCCGATCGCTTAGCAAGTGACTTCTTTGCCATAGAGTCTCCGATAACTGAGCGGACTGGTGAGGGCTCAGGAATGATGACCTCGCAAATGTAACGTCCACCCTGATTCGTGATGATATAAGCAAGCTGAAAAGCTTCCTCGCCTTCTTTGGGTAGACTGTCCACAAAGTGTGACAAGATTTGAAGTGCAGAGCCAAAAGTGATTTTCGCACCAGTCGTGAGTATGACGTGAGTAGGGTAGAGACTGATCATGTCTTGCGTGAAGATCATATCATCGCCACCCTCAAGCTGACGGTCGGCAGGAAGAGCTTCGCAAAAAGATCTCATGACTTGCTCTGCACCCCGGTTCTTGAACAAAGTATTCTCGTGATCCCAGTTATTCTTGTCCGTCATGTGCAAGAATTTGGAACTCTTGTGTCGTGCACGTCCCCGAGACTGTACATACTGAATCATCGTCTTGCAGATGTCGAAGCGCACCACCAAGTTGCAGTCTGGTATATCCAGACCTTCCTCGGCGACGGAAGTCGCAAAGAGACAGTTCAGTTGTCCCTTGCGGAAGTTGATAAGGGTCACTACTTGATTGCGGAACGTAGATTGGACGTCATCGAGACGACCAGTTCCTGCTCCAATGAGTCGCCCTGCGTGTAGATGAGGCCCTCCGATGGTCTCGAAGACCTTATGAAGTAGGTATGCGGTACTGCGTTGTTCGACGAACACAATGCAGCGATAGTCTGAGGGTCGCTCATAATGATGTTCAAGGTAGGTATACAGTTTCTGGACCTTTTCGCTGAGATCCGAGAGGTCGATTTGAGGCCTGCCAAAGTTGTAGTTTGAAATCATATCCATCGCCTTGCGGATCTGTTCAAGTTCGAAATCGGCATCTTCTATGGTGCCCTTGGATCGCGCCGCCTTCTCGACACGGTTCTCCATCTTTTTCGCCCGGTCCTCGGACAGAGCAAAACCCCAGTATCGATCGGCACACCACTCGCCCAAGTGAGTGCGAACCTTGATAGCCCGCTCAAACAGGTCATCGAGGAATTTGATGCTGCCGAATTGGCTCTTCAAATCTTGAAAAAGTTGGCTTGGTGAAGTGATGGCGTGGTTAGTCGTGTAAGGCAGATACTTTTCATCGGGCTTGGTGACAGCCTTTTGGAGTAGGGTGAGATCGCGGGCCGTAGCGATTTTACTGTGCAAGATGTTCTCGAGGTCCCTGTTGAGCATTAGCACAAGACCATGACAAAGAAGGAAAATCAGGAACGTACCTGGCAGCTTGGCGCACATCGACCCTTGCATCGACAGGGGAGGCAGTCATACCAAAGATTCGGGGTCGGCATTGTATGTCCACCTCAGTCAGATAGAAGTCCTTTATGATCTGGGCATAAGCATGTCCTTTCCTGGCGTGGTGGGCTTCGTCGAAGATCAAGAGATTGATTTGACGCATGGAGATGAAGGAACAGCTCAAACAACTCTTGAGGACGTCGGGAGTGCAGACAATGACATGAGTTTTTGCAAAACGTTCTTCCCATGCTTGCTTGTTCCACTTGTCACTCATCATGGCGCCGCAAAGGCGATCAAGATGGTAGTCGAGGTTGCGCTCAAGCACAGAGAATTGTTGGAAGACGAGTGGCACAGAGGGCACCAGGAAGAAAGAAATGCGATGGGGCTTTCCTTCCAGACGAGCTTGCAGCTCTTCCTCGATCGTGTGGCGCAGAAGTAGGACAGCGATCAGAGTCTTGCCGGAGCCAGTATCCAGCACAGCGATGGTGTTCTGCTGGGTAGCACGCTGAAAGAGGTCAAGCTGATACTCTCTAGGGGTGGTGATGATCTGAGTGGTTTCCTGGCTAGCGAGTAGCTGTCGAATTGACAGTTCATCGTCGGCGGTGGCACGATTCAGCTCTTGGGCGACACTACGAATTTCTTGGACGGCATTCTTCTGTAACCATGACTGGAAGCGAAGTTTGCGAGCTCGTCGTTTGTCAGTAGACGAGAGGTTAACGAGAGATGGGTCAACGTCAACATCACTATCACTATCGCTGTGACTTTGTTGCGTTTCAGGAGGGGTTGTATTGGCCATGTTTGGAAGTCGCGCAAGCCGAGGATGGTCATGCGAAGAGGAAGGGATATGGTATGGATGTTGATCGGTGCGAGGGTCTTAACAAGGGGCAATGCGTGTGAAGGCGAGGGAGTCGGAGCACCATGAGATGAGTGATACAAGCAGCAAGAAAGCGGAAGATACGACACTCGTTGTTGAAAGAAGTGACGAAAAGGTGATTATGTTTGCAATTAACATGCAGCAGGCCGATGCAGCTAAGGTATTCACCTACCTACCTACGCTGGGGTGAGAATGCTTGCTTCACCCAAGCACAGCGGGCCTTTAAGACACTATCCGAATTGTATTGGTTGAGTACAATCACGAAAGGCAGAGTCCGAAATGTGGTTGTCAAGCAAATGGCAGAGGTTTGGCAGGGCGGAGGAAGGTGGAGGTTTTGGCGCGTTGGTGTTTCAGCAAGCTCGGATGATGTCAATTGAACTGGCCCTCGATATCAAATATCGACCAAGACACCAAACACCATGTCGGAAGAACCACAATCACTTCGAGCGCTATGGCAGACCCTCGAGGACAAGCGACGACAGATTGAGGGCTCGTGGGACACAAACTCTGCCGCCCACCAAGCGCTGCTGAATGCCACCGTCAGCGGCTACGAGCAGGCTCTTCGCATCCAGGACCAAATCGCCCTCTTCAGTCCAAATGAATCCGCAGAGGACATCGCCACAAACGACCTACACTACCTCCTGGCCAACTACCGACTCGCCGACCTGAGTCAGCGTGTGTCGTCCGGTGATCGCAAAGCTGTCTTGCGTCGCGCCCAACATTGCTACGACAAGTTTCTCCGACAACTCGACCTCTACGACCTTCTTTCTCCATCTGACGCAAAACTTCTCGAGGAATACCGCGAGGATCCAACTTCCTTCTCCACCGCCTCAACTTCGGATCCTGCTGCTCGCCGCGAGAGAAAGATCCTACGATTCAAGCAAGAGAAGGACCTCAAGCAAAAGCTGCAACATCTACAACAAAATCCTGCCGCTCTACAAAACGACGATGACATGCACCGTCGCTTACAGCTGACTCAGATCGACTTTTGCGTGCACCAATCCTTCCAGTCCCTCGAGTCCATCGCCCAAGAGCTCCACATCCTCTCAAGAGCCCCGCCACCACCTCCGCCAGGACAAGAGACCTTGTCGTCCGATCTCAGAGAGCGTCACAAGTCAAACGATGGCTATTCGGAAAGATTGGACGGTCCCATGTCTGCTGGCTTGTCAGGACCCATGCTAAGCAAAGACGGCAAGCCACTACGTCCATTCACGCTTCTCAACACACGCCAGACAATGCAGGCTGGTGTCTTCCGTCCCGACCACAGTCTTCCTACCATGACAATTGACGAGTACCTGGACGAAGAGAAACGCCGTGGTGGTATGATTGAAGGTGGAGGTGCTCAATCTGGTGTCCAGCCGGAGGTAGATGAGGATGACTTGGACAAGGCAGACGAAGCAACAATGAAAGCAAGAGCTTGGGATGAATATGTCGAGCACAACCCCAAGGGCTCTGGCAACACCTTGAATAGAGGCTGAGGCTGCTCCGAGTCATTGGAATCCTTGCATGCATCTTTCATGTTTCTATCATGGCCCCGAGTCACGTCTAGGCGGACTTGTTGGATCAAGGCTGAGCCAAGCAGGCGCAACACTACGATAGGTACCAGAAGCTGGGGAGTCCAGAGTTTGCCGGCTATCTGGGATGGAGCCATGGTCAATTGTGATTTCGAGACATGTCTCTGACTCGGCGGCTATCGTGTCGTCCTTTTAGCACCATTAGGAAAGCAATGGGAAGTATGACCGTAGGCTACGTGCATCTTCACAACCGACTCCGACGGCGCAGAGTGCCGGGCTATGGGCGATATTCGTTGATTAGGAAGCCATCACATCGGCTTGGGCCTTGTCCTATGCGAAGTCTGTAGTTTTTGTGTCCCTCTCCGGTTGCAACCAGAGATTGAGAGGCTTCCAGTACACATAATATCCCTCCAGTAGCTAGCCTCAACTGAGAAGAGAAATCAACTCTCCAAATACTCCCCTTCGGTTAATCTCCCCTCTTCCAAACCACGGTGCACATTTATGGTAGTCAATGTGATATTCTCAAACACATGGATGATCTGAAACATTCCCAGAAATGGTGTACCATTATCTGGCTCCATAACAGGTCTTTCATATAGTGCGAATGGCAGCGATCCGACAGTAATGACTAGCTAACCTCTGCTCCTTTTGGGAGTCTCTAGCACCTTTGTTCACTTGCGAGTCCAGTACAGTTGACATTACGTCTGGCAGATATCTGAATCCCAGCTCGAGACTCATCTGTGCTTGGAAGCTTACCACTGAGTAGGAGCGTCGGCAGGAGCAGCACCCCAGTCGCCACCAGTAGCGGCAGCGCCAGCACCCTCCTGCATCCAATCGCCCTCGACTGCGGTGGGCTCAGCAACAGCAGCAGTAGCAGCGCCGTTGTTCATCCAGTCGTCAGAACCGGTGGCGCCACTGTCTCCGTAGCCAGCGTCAGCTCCGACAATGTAGTCCTCAGGAGCGGTGTCGCAGCGAACGACTGTGTGACCAGCTATTGAGTGTCAAGAATTAGCATTCCTACCTCGGCGAGTACCATACGATTGTACTTACAGAGACCGCACTGTCTGCAGATAACCTTGTTCCAATCCTTCTTCTGGCTGCAGTCACGAGAGAAGTGGCCAACTTCAGAGCAGTTGTTGCAGGTGATGTTTTTGGCCGAACGAGGCTCGGGACATTCACGAGAGATATGGCCTTGGCCGTCGCAGTTGCGGCAGGTTATCACAGAAGGGTTCGGGCATTCGGACTTGTTGTGGCTGTACAAGCTGTCAGTATGTTGGATTCACTTTGTTGGATCTCGAATGCTTACCCAGTTTCACCGCAGTTGAAGCAGGCACCCATCTTCTTGGGCTCAGTGCACTCCTTGGACCTGTGGCCGACTGGAAGACAGTTAGTCAACGATGAATTTGATAGGTGAGATACGAGATCACTAACGCTGTCCGCAGTTGTGGCATGCGTTGGGGTCGACGTTCTCGTTGCCGTCAGGAACGGCCCATCCATTGAGGGCGGCCTCGGCAGCAGTGGTATCAGCTGCCTGCTTGATGAGTGCAGCTCTGTGCTTCTTGCTGCGTTCGTGAGGAACTCTGTCCTTGTAAGCGATGACCTTGTCGCAGACATCGCAACGGTGAGTGCTGGGGTGTATCTCCTTGCGACCAGGGTAAGGGTGCGAAGAGAAGATGTCTGCCATGATTGTTGATGGAAGATGAAGATCAAAAAGAGGTCAAAGAGAGAAAGGAGGCGCGGATCAGATGTCTGCGCAAGGTGAGAGGTGGAGTTCAGGAAAGAAAGCTCATTTGGTGAAGCAGCTGTGGGTGACAAACGGGGTGCGCAAACAAACAGACCGAGTGAAGTTTCCGCTCGAACGGGCAGGCGCAGATGGTTTCTTCACTTGCTTTGAACTTCCTAGGCGTTTGCAAGACGGGTCCTCACTCATTCACGATGTTATACATCACCCTTGCGGCCGCTCCATCACTGTCAGGCTGACCCAGGATTCATCATTGACGCACTACACACAGTACCGAGAAGGCAGGATACTATCACACAGGCCAATGAGGGGCTCTGTTCATGTTGCTATATCCTGCTTCTGCCTGCGCTGCACTTCACTTCGCCCTTCAGCTTGATCCAGAGTTCCGAGACTTATTCCTGTGCGATTGATAGCGTTGAACCCGAAGAGTTTCACCATTTCGTTCCCAGTATCAATGCATGTAAAAGCCAGCTTGGATTCATACGTAGAGGCAGCAGCAAGCTTTAGGAAGCGATATCATGGGAGCAGAGTCGAAGGCTCCATGTCCTGTCCTGGGATTGGTTGGAAGCAGAGCCTGGTGCCCCCGCCTCGAGCAATGCTGACTAATGTCCCGAAGTCCTTCTATCTTGTTACTGGACCACATTTACAGACCGTCGAGTCGAGATACGCGAAATGGCATAGGATGCGTGAGACGTCGCCTTGTGTAAGCTGGCGTTGTCGAGGATGGCGTCGGAACTGCTTGCCCTTAGAGGAAACTCAGAGCCTCGACCTCCACACCCCAACGGTGTGCTTATCGCGCTAACAGCTTTCCCGTCACGTAATTTAGAGTTCCTTGACCAAGTCGCGGGCAAGGCGGCGGAGGGTGTCTTGATGCTCATCTATCTAGGCGAGCGCTTCTTCACAATGCTTGACACTGTTTGAGTGATACCGCCGGATACCATTTCTCTGTTGTCGAGTACACCACATCCTTTCTCCAACATCTATACCATCCGTGACCAGAACTCTGGACACAGAACAGTATCACGTCTCATACCGGTGACGTTATGAGTAGACCCGCGGCCCTCAGCACTTCCTTGCGATCCGGCAATGGCTTTCTTTCTTCCTCCCCATTGGCGCAACAATCGATACTGAGGGATCTTGCAGATGCTGAAGAGGAGGAAGGGGAAGGTCATAGAGTCGACGTGACTGCGGATGTAGGTGAAGATCTTGTGACCAGTCACGAACAACATTTTTCTCTGGCTGGCTCATACCGAAGAGCTTCCTACGTCGCATCAGGACCGCGATCGCTATTCCCATCGGCTCAGGCAACAGAGTCCAGGCGAGCAAATGAACAAGACCGCGAAGCCGCCCTTGCCGAAGAAAGAAGCCTATTGCGCGACAACCAATTGATCCTCCCAAAACACCCTCGAACTACAAGTGCTTTGTCGAAGAAACCTAGCGGGCTGCTAAAGAAGAGCTTTGTACCTGGATTCGTACCTCGAAAGAGTGGTGCTGATGAGGAATCGGCCATTGAAGACGGAGGACCAGACGAGAATACATCTCTGTTAGGGGATCCTGCTGAGCCTTACGGAGGTGTCGATCCGGATCAAATCGACAAGAGATGGGAAGAGGCAGTCGCCTCGGGGAAGATTAAAACGACATGGCAGAGGGAGGCAATTGTTTTGGCCAGGTACTCTCGGTCCCTGATCTTGACATTTCTCCTACAATACTCCCTTACTGTGACTTCGGTCTTTACGGTTGGTCACATTGGCAAGTTCGAATTAGGAGCCGTTTCTCTTGCCAGTATGACCGCCAACATCACTGGGTATTCAGTATATCAAGGTTTAGCCACAAGTCTTGACACTCTATGCGCGCAAGCTTACGGATCTGGTAACAAGACTCTTGTCGGTCTACAACTCCAACGTATGGTTTATTTCTTGTGGGTCATCACCGTGCCTATCGCCATCGTTTGGGCTTCCGGACCGTACATAATCGGTGCAATCGTACCAGACAAAGCAACCGCGGAACTAGCAGGACAGTACCTACGTGTACTATGTTTTGGTGCTCCAGGATATGCCGCATTTGAAGCGGGAAAGAGATTTGTGCAGGCACAAGGTATGTTCTCGGCGACGCTCATCGTACTTTGCGTGTGTGCGCCACTTAATGTCTTCCTGCACTGGCTCTTTGTCTGGGTAAGTGTTCGCTGTAGCTCTTGCAACTCTGATATCTCTGCTGACGACGACTACTAGAAGTTAAACTGGGGATTCATCGGGGCCCCCATTGCTGTGGTCATTGTAGAGAATCTCATGCCGCTGTGCTTGTTCCTATATGTCCGATTCCTGGGGGGCATGGAGTGCTGGGGGGGATTTTCACGTCTTGCGTTCAAGAACTGGATGCCCATGATCCGACTTGCTCTCCCGGGTCTGGTCATGATTCTTGCCGAGTATCTTGCTTTTGAAATCCTAACACTTTCTGCAAGCTGGATTTCACCTACGCATCTTGCAACACAAAGCGTTCTCAGTACAATCTCGACCATCACCTATCAGATTCCGTTCCCGATCAGTATTGCAGCGAGTACGCGCATTGCCAATCTCATTGGCGCTACGCTTGCCGATGCCGCCAAAGTCAACGCCAAAGTTTCCTTGTATGCTGCATTGATCGTCGGTGTGTTCAACATGATCTTGTTGAGCTCTACCAGAGAATACATACCGAGACTCTTCACTAATGACGCTGATGTTATCGCTCTTACCGCGAAGACGCTTCCCTTGAATGCAGCGTTTCAACTATTCGACTCTCTTGCTGCCCTCTGCAACGGTATTCTACGTGGGCTCGGTCGACAAGAGATTGGAGGATATGTGAATCTCTTTGCCTACTACGTGGTAAGTTGGTTCCATATGTCGTACAGTAGTCATTGTCTTACGAATGCCAGATTGCCATGCCTATCTCTTTTGGCACCGGGTTCGGTCTCCACTGGGATCTTTATGGACTTTGGGCTGTAAGTATCTCACAATACACCCACTCTTCGGGCATAGTCTCATCTAACATCGTTAGGGTCCTGCGCTTGCACTTGGAATTGTTGCTGCTGTCGAAGGCTGGTTTATCTACCAGACCAGTTGGGAGAAGGCTGTCGAAGAAGCTCAGGAGAGAAACACGCAGGGGATGTCATAACAGTGTCGTGCTATGTAGACTGAGTCCCATGCTCAAGATCAACGTCGGTCAATTGGCTGGAGCGCTCCTTGTCCTCCCCGCGAGTTAAACCTTGTCACACCTGTTCACTCTCATTGATCAGAACAGAGCGACAACGAGCTAGAGCAATGCATAATCATATCTCATATCCAGGAATCTACCATAGAGAGTCGTTGACAAGATGTATAGCAGTGCCGTCGCTGCACGTCTGGAAGGGTTTCTGCCTTGAGACAAGTGTGACAGTGTTTCACACTGCTTGTGCACAGCTGAAGCTTTGATTGCGACTTGTGAGGGGTCGGCAAAGTCGCAGAGTGTTTGGCCGACGCGGGGTTGCCCCACTGTATGAGAGGGCACCGCCGCACCCGACGTGACGGCATCTTCGTGTCCTCTAACACCAACTCACATGCATGTCCGAGTCTGTGTCTCGCATGCCGAAGCATCGTAATGCCAGAGACGCTCCTTGGAATCCGCAGCGATGACCAGGGCCGCACCGCAACCATAGCCCCCGGCCAGGAGGAGCATCTACCCGCCGTCTGCGCAAAGGTGCATGCCAGAATCACCGCATTCTTGGCCGCACAGCCTTCTACCGACAGGTTGCGAGGTGTACAGGAGCAGACCCGCTTGAGTCTCAAAGTCTTGGACGAGGCACTTGAGCGATACAGGTCGGTTGTGTCAATTCATGATTACATCGCATCCAACTGATAAGCATTCAAGCCTGTCGGAGTTGTCCCTCTCCTACAATGGAGGCAAGGACTGTCTAGTCCTCCTCATCCTCTATCTCGCTGCCCTACACGCACACTCAATCAAAACCTCGACGCCATTACCACACACTTTGGAATCCGTCTATATCGTCTCGCCACATCCGTTCCTCGAAGTCGAGGACTTTGTACAGCTCTCCATCGATACCTATCATCTGGATCTGGCACGTTACGCCAAATCTATGCGACAGGCCTTTGGCGATTACCTGCATGATAATTCCAAAGTCAAAGCAATCTTTGTGGGGACGCGGAGGACGGATCCTCATGGCGCTACACTAAAGTACTTTGACCCTACAGATCGAGGATGGCCCGCCTTTATGAGGATACATCCGGTCATCGATTGGCATTACGCCGAAGTGTGGACTGTGAGTTTGTTGCATCCGGAACTTGACATGAATTGCCTGGCTGACTTGGATCACAGTTCATACGACATCTAGACATACCCTATTGCTCTCTATACGATAAAGGATACACCTCACTGGGAGGAACCACAGATACACACCCCAATCCCGTCCTGAAAGCAAGCTCGGACAAAAATTCATATCGACCTGCTTACGAGTTGGTGCAGGATGAAGAAGAGAGATTGGGTAGAGATGGATGACGAAAGGGGATAAGACGTCGGACAGATCATGTACCTACAAAGTAAACCAAAGCGGGCAAATGCGCGCCATTTCTTCATTGCACGATAAATTCGAGATGCTCTCGCGTGATTGAAACGTGCAGTGGCAGTGGCGGTGGCAAGAAGGGCACACGATACTCGATATGGTAGTAAACGCGCTTTCTCACGGTGGTGACGACGATGACTTTTTGCACTGAGGCAAAGCCCAACGCATACGAGATGTCAGCTCTGTCGCTAAACATGCTCGGGTTCAGTCGGGCTTTGGCAGGGTGAATAAAGATTCGGGATTCGCTCGCTGGCATCTTCTCCGACACGGCAGACAAACTTTCAAAGACGGCGGAGATCTATCGAGATGGCTTGGCAACGTGCGTGGGGTGAGTACTAGCCAATTACAGCCCATCAAAGGTCACTTTGGCCGGTGTCGCAGATGTCGCCATTCCTGAGAAGAGGAAAAAAGTCACTGGAAATGGCCGTGGACAGAGACGGCTGCTAAGGGCTCGGTCTGAGATGAGCAATTGAACGGCAATTTTGGTCACGCCTCGTTCCTGAGCGGCCGCCTCCCTCGTCCCCGGGTTATTTTTCCAATCTACATTGCCCCCCACTACAACTCCCTTCTCATTGCTCTCCTTTCTTTTTCTCTTAGAACTCTCATTATTTGTATAGAACTCTTGTCGAGTTCCTTATTCAGGTCATCACTGCGGCAATGGCTTCCATCTTGACTGCTGGAGAGGCTGGTAAGTTGCTTTCCCCAATGCTGACCATCCATGGACACTTTATTGACCAAGTCTAGTCGCACGCATTTCATACCTGGCCAGCGACGTTGTCGTCTCTGTCCAGCCATCTCTTGCAACCGACTCCGAGTTCTCAAACTTCTTCACAACCTACCGCCAGAACAAGGCTTCAGGACTGGTCTCAACATCTCCCGAGGTATGTGTTTGCCCCCTCTGCACACAACCTATTGCAATTCCCCGCCTAACTCTTTTTCAGATTATCCCTGTCAAGCACAATGCAGACCCGCTGCTCTCGGCCTTCCAGCCTCTTCGCTCAGGCAAGCTTGTATCAGTGACAACATCGTCCTCGATCCTGGTCCGCTCCGTTCCCCACCTCTTCAAGCTTGCACAGTACCCGGTAGTGTTGCACGTTGCACTCCAACCCGCAGGCTACCCCGATTACTCAGACATTACCTCAATCAGACAGTCAGGCTTTACTTTCCTCCAGTCTGAGTCATTGCAAGAGGCTCAGGATCTTGCTGTGACCGCACATGCTTTGGCTATCAAGTCAGGAAAGGGTGTCATCCACTTCTTCGACTCTGCCAACATTTCAAACGACAATCCCATTGAGCAAGAAGATAGAGAGCTGGTTAGAAAGATTTTGAAGATTGAGCAACATTCAGCAACTGCTTCCACCGAGTCCGGCCTCTACGCAGATGACGGCAAGATCGCCACCCGTACCATTTCTGGCACTGCTACCGGTGTCAATGGTTCAGCCACCCCTGAACGTACCGGAGCATCCTCTGCGCCGATAAGCGATCGCGAGTCATCAAGTGGCTCAAGCACCGACGGTCGCAACGGTAGCAGTGACAGCGGATCCGTTGTCTCATCCAACGCAACTTCCGTCGACTCTGTGCCAAGCCGTGCTATCACTTCCGAGGACATCGACACATTCACCACTCAGATTTGGTCTGAGTTGTACGAGTCCACTGGAAGAAGATACAAGGCTTTCGAATACTCTGGTCCTGAAGACGCCGAGTCGGCTGTTTTCTTATTCGGATCTGACACTGCTCTGTTTGCTCAAGAGGTCGACAAGGCCAACTCCTCAGACGAGTTCTACGGTGCTGGTATCGTTACCGCTCGTCTCTACAGACCTTGGTTGGGCGCCAAACTTCTCGAGACTCTTCCCAAGAGCTTGAAGAGAATCGCCGTCCTCGAGCAAATCCGTCGCAAGACCACTCGTTGGGGACCCCTTCTTCTCGATCTCCTTGTCTCTATCAAGGCGTCAGGTAATGCAGGTCCTCTGATTGTTGGCCACCAGCTTGGCTACATTGAGCCTTCCACAATTCGCCAGGCGCTCAAGGGTATCTTCCAGAACTTGTCTTCCTCCACTCCTATTCAAAACCTCGAGATCGGAAACCATGAGGGTCCTAAGGAAGGCGAGAAGGAGTTCGAGCTTGAGCAACCAAAGGTTGAGAACGCTTACATGAAGATTCTTGATCAGCTCTTCGGAGATCGTCTCCATGTGGCTAACAGAATTGGCGCCGACAATGCCGGCGTGTCGAACGAGATCAGTGCAAATCCTGAGTACGGATTCGGTTCCCTCGTCGCTCGCTCTGAGCACAGAGATCGCTTCATTACTGAGGTGCAGACAGCAGCCAAGTCCGGTGACTTTGCCACCGACGCACCCAAGCAACAGCTCTCGAAGTGGCTTCTGGAGGCTCAGCAGGCATCCAAGGCCAACAATCTTGCGCCTGAAGTAATCTCTGGTTTGACCAGCGACAACTCTCCTCTGGCCACCGAACTCCTCTCCAACAAGGGCCTTTTCTACAAGGAGTCGCAATGGCTCATTGGCTCGGATGCATGGGCCTATGATTTGGGTAACTCTGGTGTTCACCATGTTCTTGCATCTGACAAGAATGTCAACATGCTCATCATTGACTCACAGCCCTACTCTGAGAGAGCTGCTGCCGACGCCGCAAGAAGAAAGAAGGATATTGGTCTTTACGCCATGAACTTCGGCAATGCCTACGTCGCATCAGTCGCTGTCTACAGCTCGTACACTCAAGTGCTGCAGTCCATGTCTGAGGCTGAGCAATTCAATGGTCCTTCCGTTGTTGTTGCTTACCTACCCTACAGCAAGGAGACCGACTCGCCCCTGGCCGTTCTTCAGGAGACCAAGAAGGCCGTCGATATTGGTTACTGGCCTCTCTACAGATGGAACCCTCGCGCCGAGGAGAATGGCGAGGAGAACTTCCAACTCGACTCGGAGCGCATCAGACAAGAGCTCAAGGCATTCTTGAAGAGAGACAACTACCTCACTCAGCTTATGAAGAGACATCCTCAGTTCAGCGCCAATCTCTCACAGTCTTATGGCTCTGAGGTCCGTCAGCTTCAGAAGCGCAAGGCCAAGGATGCCTACAGCAGTCTTCTCGAGGGCTTGCAGGGTGCTCCTCTTACCATCCTGTTTGCTTCCGACAACGGCAACTCGGAGAACCTCGCAAAGCGTCTGGGTAACCGCGGTAAGGCCAGAGGTCTGAAGACCATGGTCATGGCCATGGACGACTACCCTCTGGAGGATCTGTCGACTGAGGAGAACGTTGTCATGTTCAGCAGTGTTGCTGGTCAGGGTGAGTTCCCTCAGAATGGCAGAAACTTCTGGGAGGGTGTCAAGAACTCTACCGACCTGGATCTCGCTAGTGTCAACTTTTCCGTTTTCGGTCTCGGTGACAGCCACTACTGGCCGAGAAAGGAGGACAAGATCTACTACAACAAGCCCGCAAAGGACCTATACTCAAGAGTTCTTACTCTCGGTGGCAAGTCTTTGGTCGACTGTGGTCTTGGTGATGATCAGGATCCCGACGGCTACCAGACTGCTTACAACGATTGGGAGCCCAAGCTCTGGGACGCACTCGGTGTTGGCAACGTAGAGGGTCTTCCCGATGAGCCCCCACCAATCACCAATGAGGATATCAAGATTGCCTCGAACTTCCTTCGTGGAACTATCGTGGAGGGTCTCCAAGACCCTTCTACTGGAGCCATCTCCGCCGCCGATGCTCAGCTTACCAAGTTCCACGGTACATACATGCAAGATGACCGTGACATCAGGGATGAGCGTAAGGCTCAGGGTCTCGAGCCCGCATACTCCTTCATGATTCGCTGCCGTCTGCCCGGTGGTGTCGCTACTCCTGATCAATGGGTGCAGATGGACGCCATTGCTTCGACCTTGGGTAATGAGACTATGAAGTTGACCACTCGTCAGACCTTCCAGTTCCACGGTGTTGTCAAGAGCAAGCTGAAGCCAGCTATGCAAGCTATCAACAAGGCTCTCATGACTACCATTGCTGCCTGCGGTGATGTTAACCGCAACGTCATGTGCAGTAGTCTGCCCGAGCACTCGGAGTACCACAGAGAAGTCTTTGCAAGCTCCAAGCTGATCAGCGACCACCTGCTGCCCGCCACTACGGCCTACCACGAGATCTGGCTCAAGGATGAGAACGACAACAAGACCCAAGTCGCTGGAGATGCCGTTCAGGACCACGAACCCATGTATGGTCCTACCTACTTGCCTCGCAAGTTCAAGATCACCATCGCCATTCCTCCTCACAACGATACGGATGTCTACGCTCACGATGTCGGTCTTATCGCCATCAAGGGCGAGGATGGTCACCTTGCTGGATATAACTTCCTTGCTGGTGGTGGCATGGGTACTACTCACAACAATAAGAAGACATACCCTCGTACCGGCAGTCTTTTGGGCTACGTTTCCAAGGAGAAGGTTCACATTGCTTGTGAGAAGGTCATGCTCGTCCAACGCGACAACGGTGACCGTACTGACCGCAAGCACGCTCGTCTGAAGTACACTATGGATGACATGGGCGTAGATGTTTTCAAGGCAGAGGTCGAGAAGTACTGGGGCGACAAGTTCGAGGAGGCTCGTCCATTCCACTTCAAGAGCAACATCGACACCTTTGGCTGGCAGAAGGATGAGAACGGCAAGAACCACTTCACCATGTTCATCGAGAACGGACGTATCGAGGACACTGCCGACTTCCCTATGAAGACTGGTCTGCTTGAAATCGCCAAGGTACACAAGGGCGAGTTCCGCCTCACTGGTAACCAGCATCTCATTCTTTCCAACGTCAGCGATGAGGAGTTGCCCAAGATGAAGGAGATGATGGCTAAGTACAAGCTGGACAACACCAACTTCAGTGGCCTTCGTCTGAGCAGTAGTGCTTGCGTGGCCTTCCCCACCTGTGGACTTGCCATGGCAGAATCCGAGCGCTACCTGCCCGAGCTCATTACCAAGCTCGAGGGTGTACTTGAGGAAACTGGTCTTCGTCAGGACAGCATTGTCATGCGCATGACTGGTTGTCCCAATGGTTGTGCCCGTCCTTGGCTCGCAGAGGTCGCGTTTGTTGGTAAGGCTTTCGGCGCATACAACATGTACCTTGGTGGTGGCTACCACGGCCAACGCCTGAACAAGCTTTATCGCGGATCCATCATGGAGGAGGAGATTCTTGCCATCATGAAGCCTTTGATCAAGCGCTACGCGAGCGAGAGAAACGATGGCGAGCAGTTTGGAGACTTCTGCATTCGTATCGGCATGATCAAGCCGACGACCGAGGGCAAGTACTTCCACGACGACGTCGCAGAAGTTGAGGATGAAGAGTAAAGATATACCCGCAGTTTCTTGTCAAGTTCTTTCATCAGCATGTAGATTGGCGTTTATCGGAGCGATCGGGTGAGCATTTTGATTACAACAAAATTTGTATATTATATGGATTGTCATGAGAATGAAATACTATTACATCAAAGATAGTCAAGCGAAGTGATAGGTGCTTTGGCGGCGTTACTAGGCTGGTGAGCACTGAGCAGCAGGCGCAAGGTAAGAGACGGCTAGAGACGGGACATGGTGGGCGGGGCCGAGGCGGGAGAGAGACGATGACGATGGTGGTCAAGGTATCAAACCGTGGTAGGGCTTATCTCTGTTAAACAAAGACACATTGCGAGGACAGTATCTTGATCGCGAGTGGACGGCTAAGTTGTCGGGCTTTTGACAGACGCAATAGGAAAGAGCGAGGCCAGTCGGCAATGCCGGGCGCGGACGGGCACAAAGAAGGATTCTTTCATGCACTGGTGACTGAGTGAATGAAGACTCGCAACCAAAACATGCCGTGAGCTGGCACCTCTCTGCCTTGACCTGTACTCGAACTCGACTTTTGAATTGAAGCGCTTTGCCGCGCAATCATGGCTTCAATGTAAAGGTGGCCGGCATTGGCGTCTGACGTGCCTCGAGCTAACGCGTGCGAAAACAGATCTTTGAACGACCTTGTTGGCGCCCTGAACGCTACCTTTGCCCATCCAGACACGACCCATCCGCTACCCGATGACCTGACACGCATTCTGTCCCAATACGTCGGCAAAGCGAGAAAGGAAGGCGATGGTCTACATGACGAGCTGCGCACCGTCTACCGTCACCATGTCGAGGCGCATCCGAACAAGCTGCCTGCTTTTGTCGCTGTCCTCAAGCTCCTACGCCCAGCCATAACCAGCGACTCCCATCTTGCTTCCTGGTTCAGGAATGTCGCCATACCTTTCGTCGACCAGCCCGCTACCAGTCGCTCCGCCATGTCGGACGCCCAAGACTTCGTACTCGACTGCCTCTGCCATGACGACGTCTCTCGAGACGCTCGAGACAAGGCTCCACCCGCGCCTCACCTCAGCTCTATCCTTCTCGATGCTTACATTACCCGTACCACCGCTCACGCAGACAGCCCATCTGTCCAAACTCAAGACTACGCTGCTCGCCAGCTGCAGTCCATGCTGACAGCTTTTGCTCGCAAAAATCCCCACGACTTCTTTGTCTCGGTCGACAACTTCTTGCTCAAATCCGACACACGTCTGCAAGCTCTTGATCTGCTTGCTGCCTTTCTAGAACAACAGCACGCTCATCTGTACCTGGTCCTGGACACAACCGTCGTCGAACATCTGCTCAAATGCCTTATGAACGACACTGCCACCGTTGTAGTCTCCGCTGCTCTAAGATGCCTCATCATGCTGCTTCCACACATTCCTGCTACAGTGGCTTCGCAACTACCGAGGTTGTTCTTGATATATAGCCGATGCCTCTGTTGGGAGAAATTCAGCGCCTCTAGTACAAAGGCTCAGCGCGATCTCGTTACCGATAACCGCGTTCGACGTGATTCCGATTCTGATCCTGACCTCGACTATGATGATGCGACCGATCCTACTTGGCAGGTCCTACGCGCCTTGCCAGACATGCCTGAGTCTTCTGCTCCCGAGCTGTTGCATTATTTCACCTACCTTTATGGTCTTTATCCTCTCAATTTCATGAGCTACGTCAGGAAACCTCGGAAATATCTCAAGAACATCGATTTTCCTGGTGCCGACGAGTTCGATCTAGACCAAACTGTCATCCGAAGCCGCACTGAACAGTTTCAACGAGTCCACTTCCTGCACCCCAGCTTCTTCGCTACCACGGTTGAAGAAGAGCTGAGTGAGAACCGTTGGCTCAAGGCAGAGCCTTCAGAAGTCATTGCAGAATGTCATGGTCTATATGCAGGCGAGCATCCCATCTTCGAGAGCCCTGCTCCGCCTCCTTCAACAAAATTGCCGTCAGTCCCCAACTTCTTATCCTCTGCGCCGGAGCCCACGCACCTAGACAGTCCCACTCTACCTCACCACCCTATGGAAAGTCCGATGGAATCCGCGCTGGAGGCAGCAACGTCCAAGGATCTTTCATATTTGCAGCGGGAGCTCACGTTACTGCGGAATGAGCTCACCTTCGAGCGTTATCTTAAACAGCAACATGTGGCTGCTATTGGTCAGCTCAAGCGCAACCACATCAAAGCTGTTACGGTCGAGGCTGAAACAGCAACTTTGATCAATGCAAATCGCGCTTTACAAAAAAAGTTGAGCGACTCCAACAAGTTTAACGAGAAGATGCAAAAGGAGACACAAGCTCGTAGAACGCACACCAAACAAAGTGAAGAGCAACTCATGGCAAAGATCCGCGGTCTAAAATCGGAGCTTGCAGATCAAGAGACTCTGCAGCTCCGTCTTACACAAGCTTCTAAAGACTGCAACCAGCTTCGTCAACTTCTGGTTGAGAGCGAGTCTCGTGAGTCTAGTAAGCAAGAAGAACTTGAAGCTCTCGAAGCGCGTCTCAAAGAACAAGAATCGATTAATCAGCAGAACGCGGAGCTCAAGCAGGAGGCGCAGGATCATCGAGATCAGGTCGTTGCGCTCGAATCGACCCGTGCAGAATACGAGCTAGCTAAACAGGAGCTCGAAAGCACGAAGTTCATTTTACAGCGTCGCGAACAAGAGCTCGAGAGATTAAGGACCGCGCATGAAGCCAAAACGCAAGAATACGATCTTCGCCTGAAAGAGGCAATGGAGAGCGCACCGGCTTCAGAGCGATCTAACCATGCTGTCACTTCACAGCTTTACGATCAACTCTCAGAGAGTCGCATTCGACTTGCTCAAACGAAAGCAGCTTATGTTCAACTGCTAGAAGAGTTCACAAATCTGCGCGAATCCAGGAGTGTTGCGGATGGAGGTTACCCCATTCCGGGCTGCTCTGGCGAAGTTGGTCACTTGAATCAAGAAGGCAGTGTCAGAAGTCGAAGTCCAGCTGGATCGCATCGCGCATATTACACCGATCGCGGCACGGGTCAATTCGAGCTTTTTGCACCTCACATGGACTTTGGGCGAATCGCCTCACCGGTCTCCTCGTTAAATCAGAGCTATCCTCCTGCACGCCCGCTGCGTCCCGAGGCGTATCAACAAAGAATCAATAGCTCTAATCCGATGTCTCGAGCGCACGGCATGTACCATGACGATCATGCGCTTTATCCTTCGACTGCCTATGGTGCAGCACGTTCAGCAATTGGATCCGATCAGAGCTCATCACCTCCGTCGTTTGTAGGGCGAGAAAGTAATAGGAGTGTTTTCAGTTTCAATTCCGAAATATCGGCGGACCATGACAAAGAAAGCAACAAAGCTAAGCCAGAGGTCCGCATGTATGGACGTGGTGAGTGCTCGTCTCCAACATGATTGCGTGCGAATTGCTAATCCATGAGTTAGGTGGAGCGCAGAATAACAAAAAGAAAGATAAGACTGAAAAGTCCGAGAAGCCGGTAAAAAGTAATGGTATTCGAGGGTTAAGAGGTCTGATGTAGGACCATGATCTCGTAGTCTCTGAATTGAACCGGTCTATTCATGATATGTCTATGAGACCTTCGACATATGTACCAAAGCTAGTCATGTGCACATTCACGTTTGAACGTGCGTCGTTTCGCTGACGTTTCGACGTGATACGCACGGCTCACTATTTCAGTCATTTTTAAACTTGACACAAGTCACCCACGTAGTATATGATGGTCAAGATGTGCGCTTAGCCAACAAGCTTGATACAAGAACCCATGTATCTTCACTAAGAATCACGTTGTACCCACCAGCGAGCGTGGGAGACGCTGGAGGCGAGATGCCAAATCGTGGCAGGGTCGTCCTGGCAGCCACTTGACATGCTCACTTTGGTAGGTCCACTCGATGAACACATACATTGCACTTTTGCGCGTAGATGAAATGGCAAAGTTGTAACATTGAGTACGACAGGCTAAACCAAACAAGTGACCTAAAACTGGGGAAAGGGAAAACTATTATTGCCGCGTATACTTCTTGAAATTGATCTTTATCCTGGACGGTGCTGTCCTGGCTCGGATGTTGGCAATCTCGTTCGCTGAGAGAACATCGTTGGTCGGTAGCATGTTGAGTCTGTTGAGGACAACGAGATTTGAGTCCTCGTAAGGATAGTTGATATCGTCAGAAGGAGCTGACTCTTGGGTAGGGGTTGAACCCTCTGCCTTGTCTTTATCTCTTGCTTCACGTGCTTTGCCCAAGTGTCCTTGTTTCTTGAGCAATTTATGATAGATGTTCCAGATTTTTTGACGTAGTCGTGCATCATCGGGAAAGGGGACGCGTAATTCCTCAACTGATCCGGCTAGTGCAAAGGTCAATCGCATGGTCGCTGGACTGACCGGACTCAGAGGAGTTTGATCCTTTGATGGGATCAGTTTTCGATGCTTCAACCAATTATCGAAGCTTTCGAGGACTTGGCTGGGAGTTTGAGTATCGATGTCTTGCAAGGGTGAAGAGTGATGCAAGATGTATTTGATGGTTTCGAGATCGAGTCGATCGGTGGGAGAGTGGGGATTGCGCTCCAATCTTTTACGCTCTCCAAAGTATTTGCCCATGGTGTATCGATTGAGGAAGGGTACAGTACGTGTGAAGTGACGATCGTCGGCGATATTGTCCGAGCTTGGCTCAACGAACTTGACACAACGGAAAAATGCTCGAATAGTGGCCGAGTCCATGAATCCTGACATGGTCAGATTGATCATATCAATGACATCTGTGATTCTACTGTAGGAGACCGCAGGCCCAGCATCAGCACTTGGAGTCATTCCAAAGGCTATACACCAAGCGTTCAAAATGGTAAGATAGCCACATTCCCAGCCAGAAGGCTGTTGCGCTACGCGGTGGTGCGTGATATCCATGCTGGGCTGTTTGTTTATATCGTCGTCGAACCATAGCGAATATCTAACGACGGTCTTGATTTTACCCTCGTAGAGATGGGAATGGTTCCCACTGTCATAGCAGTGGATTTCAGGCCCATCTGCAGTATCCTTGACGTGAACAACCATCCAGTGAGTTCCTCCTTGTGTCGTGTTGAAGGGCAGGATCAAGTCTCCTCGACGGCCAATCACAGAAGATGGGCTGCCACCTCTAGCCATCTGGTAACTTCCTTCATCGAGCTGGGCAAAGGGAACACCATTCTCCAGCTCAATCGCGGTAGTGACTGAAGCAATTGCTCTGAACATAACAGTGTCCACAAGCCATTCAGGACTCCGTCCTGAGCCAGCGGGTTTGGCAGCATCATCAACTTTAACACCGCTGCGCTTTCGGAGGAGTTTCCATTCGTCCATTCGCCATCTGAAGTAGGAGCACGAATCTACATCTTCTGGCTGTTTCTCGGGTTGAACTCTTAATGCAAACCTGCCACCGGTAGGCTCATCTCCTGAGGAGGTGTCCGTAGCCGACTTTCCATAACGCTGAAGAGCTTGCTCTATGTCTGAGCCGAGGCCATTCACAAGACGAAGACCATACTCGGTAAATGTGGAATTATCTGGACCCGAAGGTCTGTAGTCCACACTTTGGCGGTCTACGTACAGGAAAACTGCACGATCGTCGTATTCTATGATCGAAAAAGCAGGAATGGGCCCAACAACAAAGTCGTCATGGCTTGGATAACGCTGTCCATTGATAGTCAGCTTTGTGCCTTGTTGCACATACGCAAACCACTTGAAGACATTTGCATCAGCAACTCTCTTCATTCTGATGACTTTCTTGGAGCCATCTCGGTGGGTCCTAATAGTGTCAGTCGCGCGTTGGATATCAATGGTCACGGATATTCGTACAGAAAAAGACCCTCACCGGACTCGAGCACTAGAGGCAGCAGAGGATCCACCCAGACTACATCCTCACTATTGCAGGTGCCTTGAATCGTTTGACGAAGAGTGAGTCTGTTGCCGGCGGCGCTAGATGCCTTGTACGTGGTCTCTACGACAGGACCGAATTTTCTGAGAATCTTCTCCATATCGCCATCTAGCTCGGGTCGAATACCAAACGGAGACGGAAGCAGCGATGCTATCGGCGTATAGACCTGATGATGGAACTCCTGAGCCGTGAAATCAACGAGTACCGGAATTTTCGCCAACCGAGCCCTCTTCTGAGAGGACTCGTCGCGAAGCTCCTGGCCTTCGGACTTTCTCTTGAGGTGTCCAGACATTTGCGGTTGAGGATGCTGTTACCCAGTGCTGACATGACATCCTTACAGCATTTATCAAGGATCAGTATCATAAGAAAGACCTTTCATTCACTTGCCGCTTTCGGAAACTCGCCGGATCCGTTCGAGTAGACCAGACAAAGAATTGAGACCCTTATTGGGTGTGTCTGGAAATGGTCCGTGGTCAGCCATTGGTCGTGGATATGATGATTACTGACTAAAATCACAAAGTCCCTAGGTCAAATCGACATGGGTAAAGGAAAATTCATGCAAAGGAGGCTACGTTGAGCCAGGGTATCTAACACGCGGTAATCAAAGAAACGAAGCTCACCACAAAGCTTTCCCCTCTCATCATAAGATGCTTCTAGGACACAAGTCTGAAATTCTTCGACCATGAATTCAGAGCTCGCCCAAAGTGCTGCTGACGGCAATGATAGGCTCAGGCTCGCCGTGCAGTCGGATACGGTAGATGCAGGTCCAGTCTTGTCCCCAGTTGTTGATGACTCGAATGATAGCAAAGTCGACAAAACCAATGGCTTCATTGGCCTCGAGATCGAAGTTTTGAATATGATTGATTGCGTTGATGTCATATGCTGCCTTACCGACACATACGAGGCCGGCTTCAGGTGGCTCTCCACAATTAGGATGAGAGTTGTAGGCGTGAGGTGCTCCAATATCAGCTTGACGCCTGACCCAGATTTCAAACTCCCTGGGAGCTGCTCCGATATCAAGGGTGCCAGTAGAAGGCATGTGTTCGATAGTGATACTGGTTGGCTTCATGGCGCGGGGCATAATAACACCGATCTGGGCCTTTCCCTTGTCATCTGATGCAGCAGCGCACCAGCAATCCGAAGGTTCCTCCCAAGGTGTAAGAACTCGAAATGGTGAAGGATGACCTCGGCCTTGGAAATCATGTAGGTTTCTGTTGACCCAGTGCCAGAGGCCTCCGAGTTGCCGAGGATGAGTGGGTGAAGTATATCTTGGATGCACAGTGGCACCCAGAGTATGAGAGAAGAAATTTACACTGCGCAACCTCAATTCTGTGTTTCGTGCGATGTTTGCTAGAGCAAGGCTGTGTAGTTGCGTTGATCCCTTGCTACCGGGAAGTTGCTTGATAATGTCCGACACCGTTCTCCTCGCAACGATCTCTGTATTCTTGCGAAGGGAGGCCTCGAATGAATGCAGCTGCGCGGAGAAATTCTCTTGGAACGCCACATGATTTTCGTTGACAGCAGCAGCAAGATCTTCTCTGCTGATGACCTTTTGATGTTTGAGTGTCTTCTGTACAATGTCTTGAGCATGTTGCTCCAACTTCTTCTGGTTGGTTTGAACGAATTTGTCCCAAATATTGCCGTTGTCACGCTGATCCAACTTTGAGTCTAGTGCTCGCCAGAAGTCGGGAGGAAATTCGAGTTGACCAGTTTCAGAATTCTTGCGCACCATGATCTGTTCGGGAAGAATCGACTGAAGACGATGGAGACCTTCAGCATCAATTCCTCGAACCTGATGTCTGATGCCTTGCATATCGAGCTCCAAGGTTTGCATACGTCTCGATAAAACATCCTGGCCAGATCCAAAGGCTCGTCGATGGATGGATGAGAAGGGACTCAAGGCGTATTCACCCGCCCTGTAACATACATTCGTGCCCTTGTCCAAGAGGCTGAGCCACCTGCCAGGGCCAAACAGTAGGAGAAGTAGGAGTGCAGTCAAGAGAGCAAGGCAAATTCGTTTGAACAGTGGTGAAAGCTTCTTCCACGAGAATTCGAGATTCTGCCATCGACGGTGGAGCGTCTCAAAGAATATGGAAACGCTCCATGGTCGGGCCGCTTCTCTTTCTTGTGTTGTCGGCGGGGGTCTTATTTCTGCGACTCTCCGAGATCTAGTTGAAGGGGGCATTGATGTCTCGTAGGAAAAGTGCGTCTCTAGGTCGGTGAAACTATCAGCGCCTATGGACGGTTCTCTTTGCTGGAATGCAGAGCCGCCAGTGGGAAGGAAACCATTGCGTCGGTGTCCACCATCGAAGTCATCGTAACCGTCATCATCAGTGCTGTCTTGAGCTTGTGGTTTGAGATAGTAGGGTGTTGCAATTTTTGGTGTTGATCGCACACTGCTGGCAGCGACAGATGACTTTGAAGTGATGGTCTTAGTGCGTGGCTGTTGAACGACAACCGGTGCCTTGGTTATGTTCGGTACGGGCAAAGGTAAGGGCTCAGGAACAATGATGTCGCCGACATCACGGCTCACTGCAGCTCCTCTGTCTGCACGGAAACGCGCCGCAAATCCTCCAGCACTGCCAGAAGGGTCTTCGAGTTGTGTAGACAGCTCAACCTTACCAACTGCACCATAAGCATGCGATTTTCCCGTCGGTACTGCAGGCAGAGCTTTGGGTGTTTTAGGACGAGGCTTGCGACTGCCCGCGACTGACGGTGCTCCTGGAGTTGCACTCATTCGAGTCGACCCACGCGTCCTGCGAGCTGGTGTTTCTGACATTGTGCGTATGTTGGTGAATGGTATCAAAACAGAACTAGACGCATACAGACTGTTGTTGGGAGAATTAGTTTCCGCTTGATTTGGATGATGAGAATTGATGTTTGTTCGTATTGTCCGTGGTGTCGAAAGACTTCTCGACGCAGTCAAGGTTGAAGGTCTGTGAGGGCAGTAAATTGAAACTTGAGATGTTCACTTACCAAGTCTATAAAGTGACAAGAATCTGAAGGTAATGTGAACGCGTGCGCGGTCGTCGCATTGACTCGACTCGAACTTTTGAAGCCGTTATGACCAAGGATAGATTGTTGTTGGACAATCGCTGGCAAGGACAATAAGATCAATTGCATAAAACATTGAGACGACTCAAAATGTTGCGTTGCATGCTACAGAGGAAGTTGGCTGTTTGCGGGCAACATTCCTACCTTGTTCGACCGACCTGCAAAACAACGCGTTCAGAATTGGTCCAAGCGTCGGCATAAACCCTGGCTTGCACAAGAGAGATTCTCAAAGTTCAGCACAAGACCAGAGAGGGTTCTTGATGTCTGTGAATCTGGAAAAGGGGGATGGAATCTCGAGAAAGGAGACACCAAGGTCAAGGAGCCCGACTTAGCCAGCGCGTGGACAACGGCTTCTGGGCGCAGTGGGCGGAGGAAAATGTCACGGTTCTGATAAGTGGTCATCAGCGATGGATGCGCGTTGTTGCACATGAAGGATTCGCAAGCAACTGCACTGATCCGCGGCGGGACGATGAACGCTCAAACGCACTAATCTTGGATACTATGCATGACAAGGAGGGCATCATGATCAATAGAGGACGACTTTTGGATCACGTCCGAGTACGAGAGAAGAAGTTCAACAACGGGTAAAAGGAAAATCTACAGGGCAAACACGAGCAAAGCATGAGATGTTCCGGGTGGGCCGACGGATAATAAAGACAGAGCTGGTCGCAAAGGTCGCGAGAAGCTGGAGTTAGGTGTGTTTAAATTGGCGAGAAATTTGGGGCGCGCTTGTGTCATCGGTTCTTTCCCCATTCACTTCCAAGGGGCAAGGACGGTCTCCACATTGCGCCAGGGTACGACAGAGTTACAGCGTGTGATCCCGATTGCTTGTTGGTCGCATCGGCTGAATAGCAGTTAAGACGACGCAACTCCCCTCTCCCAAACTTCTGCCCGAAACCTTTTTGTCTCAAACACCTGTTTGCTCTTTGTCTCGTCCATCGAAAGCAATCCACCACACAACAATGCCCGTCGGATCAGTACTCGTCACCGGGTAAGTGACGCATTGCGCCGGACTGCCCCGCCATGCGCTGATTGATGCGACAGTGGCACCGGATACATTGGCGGCTTCACAGCCCTCGCCCTGCTCGAGGCCGACTACAAAGTTGTCATCGTCGACAACCTGTACAACTCGTCCGAGGAAGTCATCAACCGCATCGAAACTATCTGCGGCAAGCGACCCATCTTCTACAACGCCGACATCACCGATGAGAAGGCCCTCGAAAAGGTCTTTGCCGACCACCCCGACATTGACAATGTCATTCACTTTGCCGCTCTGAAGGCTGTCGGCGAGTCGGGCGAGATCCCTCTCGAGTACTGGCGCGTCAACGTTGGCGGTTCAATCGCCCTGCTGCAAGCCATGACCCGTCACAATGTCACCAACATCGTCTTTTCGTCCTCAGCTACCGTCTACGGTGATGCAACACGCTTCGAGGGCATGATTCCCATTCCAGAACACTGCCCGTTGGGTCCCACAAACCCCTACGGAGACACCAAGTACGCCATTGAGAAGCTGATCGGCACTCACGTCGAGGCCCAGCGTAACAATGCAGAGAAGAAGGGCGAATCTGGTGCTAAATGGAACGGTGCGCTCCTGCGCTACTTCAACCCTGCTGGCTCTCACCCTAGTGGAATCATGGGAGAGGACCCCCAAGGCATTCCCTTCAACCTGCTGCCTTTGTTGGCTCAGGTCGCTGTCGGAAAGCGTGAGAAGCTCCTCGTGTTTGGCGACGGTAAGCTAACTGTTCATTCGGACATCTGCAAAAGATCGAGACTAACCATTATGCAGACTACGACTCAAAGGACGGCACAGCTATCCGTGACTACATTCATGTCATTGACCTCGCACAAGGCCATCTCAAGGCACTCAACTACCTTCGTGAGCACCAGCCTGGTGTACGCGCCTGGAACCTTGGCACCGGCAGAGGATCAACCGTATTTGACATGGTCAAAGCCTTCTCGCACGCCGTTGGTCGCGATCTCCCATACG
Source organism: Aureobasidium subglaciale EXF-2481 (assembly GCF_000721755.1). NCBI lineage: Eukaryota > Fungi > Ascomycota > Dothideomycetes > Dothideales > Saccotheciaceae > Aureobasidium > Aureobasidium subglaciale. Next base: position 451,379 of record NW_013566995.1, read on the forward strand.
AGGTCGTCGATCGCAGACCGGGTGATGTTTTGAACCTAACAGCTATGCCCGCCAGAGCCAACGAGGAACTCAAGTGGGAGACCAAGCTTTCACTCGAAGACGCATGCCGCGATCTGTGGAGGTGGACTGAAAACAACCCTCAGGGCTACAGACAGCAGCCACCAAAAGAGTTCGTCGAGCAGGCTCTTGCCGCGCGCAAGTAGGCAGATTGAGTCGAGGATGATGGTAATGCTTGAAGACAGTTTTCTTTTTTGCACGCATAGATTTGACGCCACGGACGCTTTTTTTTGTGGCTCTCACATATTATACCCAAAAAGTACTTGCGACTAGGTCTGCAGAACTAATTTAATCCGTTTTTGGAAATGTAAGAGGTTACACACGTAATGTCCGCGAGAATGACGTAGGTCGGCGCATGACGCGCCGTTGTTCAGTCAATCAATGAATGTGTCGGCCATCAGGAAACACACAACAACTTGATCTTGATTCATTCACAATCGTAAATCATCCATCACATTGACCTCTCACTCCGAAAATCGCTGCATTTATTCTAAACATCAAACATCACAACTCACATTGAATTATTGTCATCATCATGGCTCCTAAGAGACGCATTTCAACACCTTCGACCGCCCAACGTAATCAACAAGCCACCATATCATTTGGCAAGCAAAATACCCGCGTCACCAAAACCACACTCGCACAGCGCGACTTGAAGTCGACCAAGAAAGAGTCGGCTCTACTCGATGTCGTGTCTGAACATGCTATCAGCCAGCCCACTACCGATGAGGCCCCAATCGAAGAACAGATCGAGGATGAAGTCGTAGAGACCAAGCCCTCGAAGACCAAGACCGAGATCATCTCCAGCATCAAATCAGATGATGACGAAGCTAGAGCAAGAAAAATCACCGAGACCCAGATCAAAAAGTACTGGCGAGCAAAGGAGGCTGAAAGGAAGGCCCCACGCGTCCATCAACAAGGACTGGAGGTCTCTGAAAAGATCTTGAGAGAGTTCGACATGAGCGGACAGTACGGTGTAAGTTTGCACGCAAGTTTTGGCAATTTCGCACAATCACTAATCACGTTGTATGCAGCCTTGCATTGGCATCGCCAGAAGCAAGCGCTGGACAAGAGCCAACAATCTAGGTCTCAACCCACCTATTGAAGTGCTAGCTGTCTTAGTCAAGCAGGGTGACAAGAACAAGAACAGAATGCAGCGTGCTCACGTCGATGAGCTGATGAACACGAAGTTCATCGAGACGTGAGAAGAGAAGAAAGTCAACAGAGGCAAAATGATCATGAAGAAATGCATAGAATGGGAGTTGGCGGCGTTACAAGATTGCTTTACAAGATACCCGGACTATGGGTTTGCTATGGCTGGGAGGGAATCACGACCTAGGGGTGAATTACGGCATTGCTCAAGATAGTAATAACAACAAGGATCAGATCTAGACACAACTTTGTTGATAAAAGAAGAATCGCACGTGAAATGATCCGAGTTGGCGTTTTTGCAGAAGCGCAAGCTCCAGCTAGGCAAAGCAACTTCATCTTCCTTCCCTCACAACTCAACAGCAAGATCAAGATGTCGGAAGCTCTCAATAATGCTGAAGGACTGATTCCTCAGTTCAGCTTCGAGAAACTCTTGAACCAAGGTATCGAGAATTGTACATTCAGCCAAGGCACAGGAAGATGAATTGTAACGACGACGACGCATACTAGACCAAGCCGGACGCCGCATCGTCTTACAGGGCACCATCGCAGACCAGCCAGCTCTGCTGCTCGCCGAGCGCGCCGCCTTTGACTCGCAAGACTCGCACCTGTCGACCTTCAGCACTTCTTTATCGCAAATCCAGAAGCTCGGCGACAATGACATCTACCGATGGTACATGGCCCACAGCGGCGCCGGCCAAGGGCAGCCACCCGACTTGAAGATCAACCTCATCTACCCATGCACCGACCAGCACCTCAAGAAATACTCTGCTCAAGCCGTCCGCTATGTCACAGAAACGCCCGACATCTACCGCGAGCACGTCCGCCCATTCATGAAGGCCAAGCGCGACCAAGGCCGACTCAATTGGGTCTTCAACATCCTCGACGGCCGCACCGAGCAAGAAGACGTCTTGTTCCGCTCGCCCCACGACTCCACCGCCGAGGATGAAAGATATCTGTTGCTTCCAGATCTGAACTGGGATCGTAAGACGCTGGGAAGTCTACACCTGCTCGCACTGCTTGAACGCAGAGACATTTGGAGTGTCAGGGATCTCAAGAAAAAGCACGTCGCTTGGCTCAAGCGTATCGTTGCAGACATTGCCACTACTGTATCTCGCTTGTATGCCATCGACCCGGACATGCTCAAGTGCTACATACACTGTAAGTACACCGCGTCCCTACACGCTCTGCTCGCACTGACAATCTCTTGCCAGATCAACCGACCTACTACCACTTCCATATCCACATTGTTCATGTGTCGCTAGAAGCTGGCGCGACACAAGCTGTAGGCAAAGCCTTGTCGCTCGACAACATCATCTCTCAGCTCGCAAACATGGCTGGCCATGACGAAGCTGGCATGGACAATGTCGATTTGTCTTTTACACTTGGAGAAGCCAGTGAGCTATGGACGCATGTCTTCTTACCTATCAAGGAAGGACGTTCACAATAGATTCTTATCAGAGGCTAGAGAGATCCAAGAACCAAAGACCCAAGCATGATGACTGACTATACTCATCTTGTGATCTTAAGTGACCTATACTGCACTATAAATGCAGACCATACACGAGACTTGGGTCGTCTGTCGCAGGCACTCTGTAGGGAGTAGTGTCAAATGCAATGTTGTATTGATTCTCACTCCAACTATGCAACTCTGCCCGTGTCCAAGACCTGCCCGTCCGTTCTTCCAGGACTCTTTTTCCAACCACCACCTCGTGAATTAAAACTCCTCGTATCTTTTTTTACGCTATGAAAAATAACGCCATCGCTGTGCAGGCAAAGAAAGTAAAAATCATCCATGCTCCAAAGAAGCCAGCTTCTTCATCTCCCCGGATGCTCATCGTCGTTAGTTATTCTTGTTGTGCGTCCCTTGTCTCCTTTGTTGGACTTGGATGTAACTCGAATGCAGAGTTCTCGCGTGTAGGACTCACACACTCGCTCAACCTTCTCTCAAACCACTCATTGGCAGGATTCAGAGATGAATTGCGTGTCGACAGTCGACTCTGTCGGTCTGCTCTTTCCAGAGCCAATCTCTCCGCTGCTTGATCCGCCGCCCTCGTTGCTCGATCCGAGGTGCCAGAAAATGTCTTTTTGTGCATGGGGATCATCGGCTTACTGCCATTGACCGAGTGTCTCGCGCTGAGACGGTTTGCTTTTGCCGGGCTGTGTGCTGATCCAGAGGCTTCCTCTTCATCTCTCTCCAAAGATGGTAATCTTTTTGGTGCTGGTGTTGCCCAGCTTCTTCTCTTCTTGCTTGTGAAAGTCCAGAATTTGAAACTGCCGAGAAATGTGCCGTCGGCGCCTGGTACGTGTTGCCATGGCTTTTCTCTCCATCCAAAGACGATGCAATCGACGGTGCCGGCGATTGTCACGCAGAATGTCGATAGAAGTCCTAGAATGGGGATGGGGTGTGCGGCGTATTTGTCGCTGTAGTTGAATGAATGGTAGACGAATGGAATGGTCCAGACCATGAGGTAGGTGATGGGATAGATGAATAGTAGGCGCAGTTGTCGTTGGATAGCTCGTCTTCTCTTCTTAAGCGGTGTGTCTGCTGAGATAAAATCCGTCTTGTCTCCACTCGTCATCTGATGCCCCTCTTCAATTGGTGCAAGGTTGACTGGAGAGGTTGCAACAGCAGTGGTCATATCTGCGGAGCTTCTCCAGGATGCAATGGTTGATACGGATGGTCTTTGCAGTTTCGCTTCTTGAGGCACTTGCAACAAATCGTGCTGGACGGTTCCATCGGCAAGGATGATAACGTGACTACTACGTCTCGAGTGGTTTGCTGATGGCAGTTTGAATCCTTCGGCTGAATCGTTCAAGGAAGTCGGCCATGTGGATTGACTACCTTGACTGGAGCTACATGTTGGAGCTTGACTGATCGAGGTGTTGCTATACGTGAGACCAGACAGATCTTGCAATTCACCAGCACCGGGACCTCTCTTCTTCGATATTCTCAGCTCTTGAGTCCCCTCTCCAGGCATGGTCCCGAGACTTGCCGCTCCGTAGCCGTTAGTACCAGTACTCGAATCTTTGTCGTCCTCCCGAGCAAAGATCTTGAAGCCTTGGCCAACATGAAGGTAGATTCGAAAGGCCACAAACATGATGTAAAGCCAAATGAGGTACCGAGGGATCCATTGCAACGCAAGTCGATACCAGTAGGGACGGATCGGTAAGGTGCAGAACGGACCTTGTGCAATGTATCCTTCACGCCCTCTGACGAAAGCAAGGACGGCACATAGGAACGGGAACACGAACCATCCTGCCATCACAGTATGTCGGAAACGGTAGAGGCCATCGTGGCCAAACACTTTACTACCAGTGTTGAATATCTGCAGATACATATGCAACGACATGATCAAGATCGCGTAGTCTGTCGAAGAGGGTCAGTGTTGTCCAAGCATGAGTTCCATGGTAACTTGACACATACCACAAGCTATGGTTGATGCCTGTAATAGAAATCCGAACCCTTGGCAGAATGACGAATGTGTGTCGATTGAGCCTCGACGCAGGGAAACACCAGAGAAGCTTATATACCATAGTGATTTGAAGAAGTCGGCCAAGACAAGATATAGAACCAAACTGCGAGTTGATTTAGCAAACCATTAAACTTCTTCTGGGACACTTCCCCAACTTACTTTCTCCTAAAGTTTCTTCTCATCATAAAGAACCAGTAAATTGTGATCAATGTGCCAATCACACTGGAACTCGATGAGATTGTGGCAACGATTCGAATTGCTCGACTCCATTCTGGTGAGATTACAGTCGAGGGATTTAGAAGGTGACCACCGAGACCCATATTGTTTGCACGTCGCTCCGGTCTAGTGAACAGCAGTTCACCGCGCGGTTCATGGGAAAGGTAGCGCTGTTTAAGAGATGTAGCAAGGGAGAAAAGGGTGCACCCATTCGAAGAGAATGATTGTTTAAGTCGATTGAAGTCATCTCCAATGGCCGTTGCCAAGTCCATTCTCTGTTTCCTAGATGGATGTGCCGATCAAGACTGTTTTGACCAAAAGTGCGAGTTGCTAAGTTACTGCCGTTCGAATTGAGCCGCTACAATCGCAACGGCATCAACGCTCAATAATCTTATGGCCGAAAAAGTACTCACAGACGACCTCGTTACTGTTCTAGACGACTCTACTGACCAATGTCTCCTGACTCGAATTAACATATAGGATCGAAGACGTTGGTGACACGAGCAAGAAGACAGACCAAGAGATGGACTAAGCAATTTGGACGTCTTGATAAGGAGCAGACCAGTCGCGTCTTGCATCCATCAATAAACACATTTCCATGCAGATACCGATCGGCAACAGAGATCCCGTTTGCAGTAAGCACAGAACAAAGGCAATAAAGGGGGAAAGACTAGAGCAAAGGAAAGAGAAAAAGAAGATTTGCCGAAAGCAACCTTAAGGGAGCTTAAAAGTCCCTATGTGAGACCATGTCCTGAGAACACCTGAAAGTCATGTAGGCATCTGCTCTGATCTTTCGTCAACCCGCAGTCTTCTACATGCCTCGGGAGCGTGCAGTGGTTGCGGGCGGTGCAAGAGGAATGTGTTCGTTCCCTTTTGAGAAACGTCATTGTTGGAAGGGAATCGTTGGTCAAACGGTTAATCATGCCGACCGCCCGTCTAGTCCCACATACCTCGTGAATCATGGATAAAAAGGTCTGAATCCACATACACGTGTGGCCGTTTGCATGAAATTCAGCCCTCGGGCTTTCAGCTTTTGGTGTCCGATATTTCCGGATATATGCCTCAGTCAAGTGACTGCGAGAGTGCAATAAGACTGAAACGCAAGTCACCGCCTCCAGCTTCAGCTTCTCGTTTGAGGAAGCTACGGACACCCATATCAAGAGCTTTGTCGCTCAAGACGTCGTCGTCGACAGTCAAGAGACCCCTGTCGAGGGGACCCTTGCGACGACCGTCCATTTCCCACAGGTGATTGTTGGCCGACTTGACAAAGCAGACGTAGTGCAGGTCAACATTGTCCTCTGCGGCAGGAGCGGAGGTATCGCCGCCAGTCGCGGCAGCTTGGTGGGCGCTTTCGAGAGCTTGTGACTCGTATAGCAGATCGGCGCGTTGAGCAGGCTTGAGATTGATGGCGTCTTGGAGAAGTGTTGCGAGGTCGGAATCGGGGGTGATGAAGTCGCGGGCGGCACCATTACTCACGGCATGGAGGACACCGATCAAGCCGCAAGCATTGCCAATCGTCTGTTTGTACCACACAACCTCCTCGTTTGGACCAGAGCCTTCGTACTCTGCCTTGTCGCCGTCCTCGCTGCGGCGGAAGGATTCATACGTGTCGCTGATTGGGAAGACCAGGAGTAGGGCGCTTGCCGGACGGGGCACGAAGGCGAGTAGTTCGGGTTCGTCAATACTGAAGACATCGTGAAAGGCGAGTTGCGACGAAAGTCCGAGCTTGTGTAGAAGGGCGCTCATGACTTCGGGATTGTTCTCTGCGCGCCATGTCAGTTATGCCACAGCCCAGCCCTTCCTCGAGCATCCAGACTCACCCAGCGGCACAAAGACTTTGGGCGCTGTCGACGCAGCTGATGCTGCCCCGTCACTACCCGCCTTCGATTGCTCAATCGACGCCATGGTTAGATCGTGAAAGTCTTGTCGTCCTTGATGATGTTGCGTACAACTGAAGACGAGCTTCGCCCTCCGCCATGTGATTGCGTCACATGATTGCCCATCAGGGTTGCATACCCCCATCAACCAATCACGACTGTCCTCTCACATGTCACCACCACATGAACCATAATTCATCCATTGATTTTGATCGAAGATATACATCAAACACTTTGTCAATCCGAGCATCCTTCCAACCTAGCGCCAGCGCTTTCGCCTATTTCTTCGAATCTACTAAAACTTAATTACTTCTTAGGATTAGCTATTGACATTTAGTCCCGACGAACGCCTGTTGATGCTACGCTAACCATTTCAACTACAAGACAACCTTCTTCTATCCTCGCTTGCTGGAGAAAAAGTGTCGCTTCTTCTTTTCCGGCTCTTTCTGGAGCTTCGAGCTGCTCTGTGCCGGAACTGGTGTCGCTGAGCCATTCGGCTGCTTGGAGTTCAGGCTCAGGTTGTTCATGGCTGCAGTGGGCGCTTGAGTCTGAACGACAGGCTTCAGCGGTGCTGCCTGCACTGGCCGCGGTGCTGGTGCTGGCTCACGCTCGAACAGATGAGCAGGGGCCTGTTTAGGTGCTTGTTCGGCAGGTATACCAAGCTTGCGTTTGTCCGTACTGAGATCTCCAACCTGACGGATGAAGAAGGCTGGGGTGAGCATGTGACTGGTCAACAGGAACACCTCTTTGTTGCTCTGCCGTGTCATGTCGTAACAAACTCGACTCTCCGAGTACGTTGCACCGCCTGCCATGAAAACAATCACTCTCTGCCGAGGTTCAGTAGTCGATGATTTCGCCTTTGCCCATGTTGGCTTAGCCGATCGTAGAGAAGTAGGCGCAGGACCAACATCAGCTTCACCAAGATCAATCGGCGGTTTTATGTAAGGGAATACTGTAGCGTCGACAGTGTTGGTCGTGTGGTTGGCCAGAAGTCTTTGAAGAGCCGTCTCAAAACGACTCAGGGCATATTCTTCTTGCACCAAGGTCGGTGGTGGTTTTTGAGGGAAAAGAGGGATAGGCGGAGGACGCGAATCTTTGAGGTTTCGGGATGTGCGTACTCCCAAGAGGCTGAAATTGTGCAACATCTCGGCATGTTGAGGCGGAAGTTGTGCATGAAGTAAAAGTTTGACGAGATCCGCCGGTAGAAGACCGTCCTTGTAGATGAGATAGAGCGCAATCAAACGTAGCCTGTCGGACGCTACGATCCCATCATCGTCGAGGGTCCGTACGACTTGATCCGTTATGTGTTTGGGCTTTCGATAGTCCTCGTCAAGACCAGTGGCTAGAATCTGCTCAACTGAAGCCATGTCTGGAAGCTTGTGACGTTGGAACAGATCCATACATTCTTGGGCCATACCAAGATGCAGTGAATAGGCGCCCTTCATCTCCTCGAACTGCGGGAGACCAGCCAACATGTCCTTGATTGTGTTCAGACCATTCATACCACTAGGATCACTCTCTTTGGTAAAGTGAGGATTCTCGTCTATGAATTTTTGAAAGTCACCCATCAACTTTTCGATAGTGTCTTTCATGTGTAGATGGCGATTTTCTGTCCAGATGCGATCTTTTTCCGAGATTTCATAATCCTTCTCCTCCTGCTTGGGGGTGCCTTGATTGACGATGGTCTTGTAAGTGATCTTGTCACCTTCGCGAATGGGTAGCAGATCATGAGCCATGGCCTGGTAGGTGAATTCATGGAGCAAAGGAGCAAGGACATCCATGGACCTGTCGGTAATGTATAGAGTCGCACGAGGACGATTGCTTGGTGGAGGAAAGTCCTTGTGGAAGTTTGCGTACAAGTTGAGCTCCTCCTGGACAAAACGAGCGAGGTGAGAGCACAGTACACTGGCTTCGTGGGTGGGAGTACGGGGACGGTAATATCTGATGTCGGGAAATTCGCCGAGGGCAACACACACGCCGACAATCTTTTGAGCGAGGTCTTCCATGTGCTGCCGGATCAGGTTGTTGCAGGCAGGGTGAAACAAGATTGGAAAGCTCCAAGGGTCGCGAAAGGTGACGAGATGGGATTCGCGAGGGAAGAAGTCGATGTTGAGGACGCGGAAGATGGTGATTTGATCGCGGGCGACGGAGGACTTGTCTATGCGGTCCTTCATGTGCGGTGGCAGTAGCGAGGTCCAGATGAGATTGGTCTTTCTATAGCGTCGGCGATCAAGGTCGGCCATGACACAGTCGACGATGTGGGAGTGAGGAGAGATGAGATAGATGGCATCGACATCAGGGTTCTTTGGGCGACGATCTTCGATCTTCTCAATGTCTACAGACAAGAGGGAGTCAGGGCTATGCAGGGAGTGGGGGCCATCAGGGGGGTATGGATACTGGTGATGTTTTCGGCCAAGATTTCGTCTTCGTGTAGGAGATTGTCGAGCAGCTTCTTGCTAGAGTCGTCGACAACCAAGACCTTCCACTATTGAAAGAGTGAGCATTCGAGTGGGACAAGCGGGGATGCGGTGGTGAAGGAGTGCGTACCTGGCCTTGGGTGGTGGAGCGGAGTACATTTAGAATGACTGTGGAAGTCTTGTCAGTGAGGGTGAGAATGTGCCGGCGAGGGTCGACATACTGTCGCGCTGGGCGTCTATGATCGAGACGCCCATACTGAGGAAGAGAGCGAGGGTTGTCGAGGTAGAGTGGAATGATTAGCTGCTCGATGCGGCATGGCCGATGCTTGACGCGACCTTGAAATGCGGAGAGTCGACTCGATGTGCCAAGACTGCCCGACATGCCCGACATGCCCGTCATGCCCGTCATAGTCTCTTCGCGCCTGCGCCTGAATAGCCAAAACGCCCGCGAGCTTTGTGGTAATTTTGAAAATTTCCATCTGTCCAACTCGTAACCCGGCCAATTTCTTTTGTCGCCAACCAGGGATAAGTGTGGGAGGTGATGCTCGCATCGACTCGCCAACCAGGCAGATCCGTCTTCCGTGCCTCGTCTGCTCTGCCCTCTCTCAACACCCCGACATGTCGCTTCTTTGGAACCACCCGCCACGTCAATAGACAATTTACCCTTTCCTACTCCCGGGACAAGAACCATGACTCCAACAACCGCAACGCCAGGAGGAGGGACGCTCCTACCAAAGGCCGACTCTCTTTTACCCGCAATGAACAGGCTCGCCCGAGGCTCAAGTTTATCGACGTCCTCAAAGGCCAACTGGATGCGCTCAAGCTGGAATTGAACGGCACTCCCATAGGTCAAGACCTCGAAAGCAAAGGCAAATTCAAGGATGTGTGGAAAGCCTTCACATCCGCCATCTTCGCTCCTGGCGACCAATCTTCCACCCAGCCTCTGGTTCTTGCCCGAAGGAAAGAACACCAAGCTCTTCGTGATGCTTGGTTCGAACGAGGTGTCAACGGCTTGAACGACCGCATTCGATATGCCTTTTACGACCACATCACCACCGCTCGCTTCACCCCCTCCGATATTCGCAACCAGAAGAATCTCGCCGATCTAAGATATCCCACTGAATGGTACCCCGCCACTCGCACCATGCACCGAACTATACATCTTCACGTTGGTCCTACCAATTCTGGCAAAACTTACCACGCCTTACAACGCCTGGAGCAAGCTGATTCGGGTGTCTATGCCGGTCCCCTGCGCCTGCTCGCTCACGAAGTCTACACAAGACTCAATGCAAAAGGCAAGAACTGCATGCTCATTACTGGAGAGGAAAAACGCGCTCCCAGTGATGATAGCCTGACCTCCGACCTGACCAGTTGTACTGTCGAAATGATGCCTCTCAACAAGGATGTCGATGTCGCAGTCATTGACGAAATCCAGATGATAGGCAATGCCGAGCGAGGTTGGGCCTGGACTCAAGCAGTACTCGGTGTCAAGGCTCGTGAAGTCCATCTGTGTGGTGAGACTCGCACCGTCCCCTTGATTCGGGAGCTGTGCGCTTCAATTGGAGAGAAGCTCGTCATTCACGAATATGAGCGTCTAAGTCCCTTGCATATGGCCGACAGGAGTTTGCGGGGCGATCTGAAAAAGCTGCGAAAGGGTGATTGTATCGTCAGTTTCAGTGTAATGGGCATTCATGCGCTCCGCAAGCAGATTGAACAATCTACTGGAAGAAAAGTCGCCACAGTATATGGTAGTTTACCACCGGAGACTAGAGCGCAACAGGCACGCCTGTTCAACGATCCTGACAACGACTACGACTATCTCGTTGCTAGTGATGCCATTGGTATGGGTCTGAATTTGAGCATCAAACGCGTCATCTTCGAGTCTTCGGCCAAGTTCAATGGTTTCCGTCAAAGCACCCTGGCTGTTCCGGACATCAAACAGATCGCAGGACGAGCAGGTCGTTTCAAGAGTGCTTATCAGGCCAACAAAGCTTCTGAGGAAGCCGTCGCACAAAGCCTTGCCGAGGTAAAGGGAGAATCAGAACCTGGCAAAGAGACCATAATTGAAGCTCCTGTCGCGGCCTCTCCCTCTCAAGATGTGCAGACATCGACCGACGCCGTCGAAACCGAGAAAAATCTCGATGCTGCGAAAGAGCCTACCACTTCTGAGGATTCAACGTTAGGCCTCGTGACTACGCTCGAAGATTTCGACTTTCCCGTGATCGCAAAGGCGATGACCACTGAACCCGAGCCTATTCGCTCTGCAGGAATCTTCCCTCCAGCAGCCATCGTCGAGAGTTTTGCCTCGTATTTCCCTCCCGGTACACCTTTCTCTTACATTCTTATGCGCCTGCATGAGCTTTCTCAGATGCATTCAAGGTTCCATCTCTGCGGCTTGAAAGATCAACTCTGGATAGCCGACCTGATTGAACCTATCCAAGGTTTGACTGTTACAGACCGCAATATCCTCTGCGCATGTCCTGCATCCAAGACTGATAAGGATCTAAACAAGAGATTGATCCCTGCTCTGGCTCGTTGCATCGAACAACAAAGTGGTGGTGCTCTTTTCGATATTGAAGAAATGCCTCTTGAGACATTGGAATTGGAAATGTCACCGAGCAGAGATTATCTCCGCCAGCTCGAGCAATTGCACAAAGCTGTTGTTGCTTATCTGTGGTTGAGTTATAGATTCGCCGGAATCTTTTCCACACGCCCGTTGGCTTTCCACGTCAAAGGACTTGTAGAAGAGAAGATTGAACACGTCCTTCATCAATTCTCTTTCACCGAGAACCAAAGGAGGAAGATCAAGGCAGCACGAGAGAAGGCATTGATGGAAGACTTCCGAAGAGAGTCTCTGCTCGATGTTGAAGGAGAAGATCAAGAAGCGACCGAGGACACGGATCAGCAAACCAGTGTAATTGCGGGAGGTGATTCATTCGCAGGAGAGACAGATCTCGAGATCATGGACGCAGCCGAGAGAGAATCGAACGACGAGTCTGCACAGGTTGTGGACTCGGATGATCTGGCGCCCAAAACAACATGACTTGGCTGCTGAGCACACATGGCGCGAAAAGTTATCTTGCATCATGTGTACAAACAAACATTGGTCCAAGGGATATAGACAGCATGTATTATAGTAATGAATAACGTCCAAATTAGAAGAATTCAAGTCGCAAACATGACGAGTTGCCAACTTGAGAGACGTTGGCTGCCGAGCCGCGGCGTTTGGCAACGCGGATACCTACGTAGCTTGTATTATGAGGGCGCAAGACGAAAGATATTTAGTCCTGTCACCAAAGATTACATGCAGAACAGTATGAGAGACTGAGTCCGACCTGTCGGCTTCTACTCTTTGGGGCATCCTCGACGCGCACACTCTCCATCTCCCTCTGGACCAGGCCTACCGAGCCGACCAGCAACCATGCTATCGCCTTTCGCTCTTTTGGCCTTCTCGACCGTCCTCCTCACTTCTGGACAGAAGGCGCACGCGAAAGATGCCCAAAGACCGCTGAAGAGTGCGCAGGAAAGGGCAAAGATACTCGCAGCATGTCCAGCATACGAGCACTATGCCAGGTTTCCACAGTACGTCGTCCATGGACCCTGGTGCACATTGTCACTGACCCATGGCCAGTCCACCCTTCTCCGAAGGTCCCATGGCGCTTCCCTTCCAGCGTCCTGCTCCCCTATGTCGAACCTTCGAGTCGGATCTAGTCGAAGACATTATTGAACACATGAACCAACACATGCTGGACAAGGATCTGGCTAGGATCTTTGAGAACGCCTTTCCCAACACACTGGACACCACAGTACGATGGCACGTCGATGGTACCGACAAGTCCACCCACAAGAGCAGCGATGGCGCATGGCAAGGTCCACAATCTTTCATCGTCACAGGAGACATCAATGCAGAGTGGCTTCGGGATTCGACAAACCAACTGGCGCAATATCAGAGGCTTGCCAACAAGGACAAGTCTATAGAGATGCTGATCCTCGGTGCAATCAATACCCAGGCCGAATATGTCATCGAATCGCCATATTGCAACGCCTTTCAACCACCGCCGCCCAGCCGTCTGGCTCCATCCAACAATGGCCAGGAGGACGTAGTACATCCAGCATACGAGCCTTCCAAGGTCTTTGAGTGCAAGTACGAGCTAGACTCGGTCGCCCATTTCCTGTCTTTGTCCAATCAATTCTACAACCACACAGGCTCCACTGCTTTCTTGACCCCAAGATGGTACACAGCTTTGGATACTTTGCTCGCCTTGCTGGATGAGCAGGCAAAACCCACCTTCAATGCAGAGACTGGTGTCTTCCAACATAATGAATACACTTTCAGACGCCGTACAGATGCTGGTACAGAAACGCTCAGCTTGTCTGGTAATGGAAATCCTCTGAACAACGGGACTGGCCTCGTCAGAAGTGCCTTTAGACCAAGCGATGACGCCACAATTCTTGGCTTTTTCATTCCTGCCAATGCCATGATGGCGGTTGAGCTGAAACGAGCTTCAACCATGTTGGTAAAGGCTGGTAAGCTCAAGCTTGCGGCAGATCTCAAGAAACGTGGTCAATTAATGGAGGAAGGTGTATGGGAGCACGGCGTAGTCTCGCACAAGAAGTACGGCTCCGTTTTTGCTTTCGAAGTTGATGGTTATGGTTCTTCGATCATAATGGATGATGCAAACTTGCCCTCGCTACTCGCACTACCACTTCTTGGTTTCGTGTCAAGGGACGACAAGACGTATCAAAACACGCGTCGGATGATACTTGAGAAGAATGGCAATCCATACTATCTTTCTGGCAAGGCATTCAAGGGAATTGGAGGTCCTCATATAGGACTGCAGAATGCCTGGCCTATGAGTTTGCTTGTACAAGCAATGACTTCGGATGACGATGAGGAGATTGAGGATGCGCTCTCTACCGTCAAACGCGTCAGTCATCTGGGTCTAGTACATGAAAGTATTCATGTTGAACGCGGAAGAGAGTATACTCGTAAGTTGTTGAATTGCTCGCGGTTGATCATCGCTAACTCGTCTTTCAGGTAGCTGGTTTGCTTGGGCTAACTCAGTCTTTGCTCAAACCATACTTGACGTTGCAGAAAGGAAGCCGCACATACTTTTTGGTTCAGGAGTAAAACCTTATATCGTCGAATAGACATGGACTTTATAATTCAGATGCAACGAGATGTTCAATACCAATTTTTTGATGATGAGTGATTTTGTGATTCAACGATGGAGGCTGAAATCGGCACGCTTTCCGATCTCCCGAGATGACCAACGAGTACACATCACAGGAGTACCACATTATTTGGTCGAATATAACAACAACAATCTTCCATCATCGCGAGTTGCGAGTTGCGACTCCCAGAATCTGACAGCACTATACTTAAGATTCCAAACTGGTCGCGCATTCGTCGCTGGATACGAATGGCACCTCAAGAAATACCCCTCCAAGACTATCGGCCTAAACACGATGACCGCACGGGGGATCCAACCGACATACAAATAAGCGACCTACACTCTCGTCCATTACTAAAGACTGGAAATCAATCAGATGAGCTCAACAATGATAATGATGAGGACGACAATTCCAGCGTACAGAGTTTCGAACTGTATACTCCCGACGAAGAGAAGGCTCTACTCAGGAAACTAGACACTCGGCTCGTGTTGTTCCTAGCACTTTTGTATATGCTCTCATTCTTGGATCGGTCAAGTACAGTTGCCAGTTGTTTGAGTGTCGAATTCGATTACTGACAATGAAGTACAGACATTGGTAATGCCAGAGTTGCGGGCATGTCCAAGAGCCTCGGGATCAGCTCTGGACAATTCGATTGGCTCCTCACTGGGTTCTACATATCCTACATCTGCTTCGAGTGGATGACTTTATTGTAAGTGACAGTTTCAGCCCTGAGTGCGATGGTTGTTGGACCCCTCAGAGTCCACATCATTTTTGGATGGGCAGGGTTTCCCTGTAAACTAATCACCCAACGATAAATTATTTTTACCATTATCCTGTGCTGGAGACGGCGATGAAATGAATGCCAAACTGGACACATCGGTAATGACTACGAGTACTGACTATAATATCATAGATACAAGGTATTCCCACCACATGCATATATATCGATATGCGTTCTGGCGTGGGGATGTCTCGCATCCTTGCAAAGTGTCAGCACAGGTTTCGCATCCATGTTGATCTTTAGAATATTGCTTGGAGTATCCGAAGCAGCTTTCGGGCCAGGAGTTCCATTTTACATGTCTTTCTTCTTCAAAAGGAATGAATTGGCCTTTAGGACTGGACTGTTCATCTCCGCTGCGCCTCTGGCTAGCAGTTTTGCAAGTGTGTTGGCATTTGCTATCGTGAATTTCGGCAAGAACACTGCGATCGAAAGCTGGCGACTCCTATTCATCATCGAGGGGTTTCCTAGCATTGTTGTCGCTGTGTGGGCTTGGTATGTGATACCAGATTCTCCCTCAACTTCACCATGGCTCTCGTCTAGAGAACGAAGAATAGCCACTCTGCGTTTGAGGAAACAAACGAATGCCTCTCAAGTCCACACAAGAGCGAAGAGATTCGACTGGACTGCAGTGCGGAATACTCTTTGCGATCCAAAGAGCTACTTGACCGCTGGCTGCTTCTTTTCCTTGAATGTAGCTTTCTCCTCGATGCCGGTGTTTGCCCCGATCATTATACAAAAGTAAGAATAGCAGACGTTTCGTCTTTGGATGTCGACTAATGAAAGTGTAGTATGGGATACTCGGTCATCCAAGCACAAGGCTTAGCTGCACCTCCACATCTTTTCGCTTTTGTAGTGGTGCTCGTCACCTCGGTCATCTCTGATCGGCTGCAATCTCGTTCTCTGCCCATCATCTTCCATGCGCTTTCGGCCATGGTCGGATACATGTTGCTCGCCCTGGCTCCCAGACTGCATCTATCCATCATAGCGCAATATCTGTGCCTCTTCCCTATTACCGCAGGCTTCTTCAGCGCAGTCACGACTGTCATCGTTTGGACTATCAACAATCAACAAAGCGAGGAAGGACGTGGAAGTAATGTTGCATTGCTGAATATCATTGGTCAGTTGGGGCCTCTTGTTGGAACACGACTGTATCCAGATTCCGATGCTCCGTTCTTTACCAAAGGACATGGCTTGTGTGCTGGTTTTATGGCATTGGTGGCTGTGCTGGCTACAGTTCTGAGACTTCTACTAGTCAGAGCAAACACATCTTTGCATGTAGCTCGGCTCTCATCGTCACCGCAAAAAGATGATGGTGCAGATAGACCACTAGTAGGAGTTTCTGGTCCTGCAGTAGGCGGTTTTGCATACATGCTATAAAAGTATGCCATCGGTCGAGTCAAACGAGAACGACACTGAATTCTACACACACATATGCAAAAGTCTCGTTTACAATCCAAGTCTCAACTGCCGGTTCGGCGCTTGGAGGTGTGCGAAGTCTAAAAAAGACACACGGATGATCGACGAATGATCCTAGGAGCAGATGAGTGAAGATCGAGAACAGATGCTTTGATTAGAACCGAGTCATCAGCTCGTCGTCTGCAAATCAGACCAATACCAACAGTGATTGCAGTCTTTGCAGTGTGATTGTACCATACCCCTGGGACATCCAACCTGCAAGAGGTTTTGAAGAGGTGAACTTTGGTTGAGACACAATATAGTATTATTGGACTCAGAGATTGTTCCTTGATTAAGCGACGTCGACCACATCTTTGCAAGTCCGAGACAAGGATTCCGACTGCACTTCTCGGAAGGCGGTGTGCGTTTATCGATATCGTCTTGTGATATCAGTTGCTTTTGGAGTGAAACCACATCTCTACCTGCATATCACCACTGCGGGAGTAAACTTTATGGGAAGATTCGCTGCTGCATGGGCAGGACTACACGCCGTTCTCGGATGAAGACGGCCAATCATCATGCATGACATCTGCATACCTGTTAGGCCGGACCCGAGCCATCAGCGGGGGTCCCACAGACTTGACGCCGAGGTAGAGGGCTACTCCGATCCGGTGCATCAATGTCATGGGCGTCAAGAGTCCTTCGTATGCCTCCGATCGAGGCGTCAACCTTGCCGGTCAATGACTAGGCTAAGGGATGATCTAACTTGCTTCCGACCAGGTTGGACATTTATCTTGAGGTATGACGTTGTTTCCGACATTGATTCTTCTTCTCACCAGGAATATAAACAAGACATGATCTCTTTATATGAACAAGCTCTGCGAGATCGAATGCGAGAGACCCAGGTTGTCATGCTAAGTGTGACGTCGCTTGAACAAGACCTTGTCATTTTCAAGTTCCATCGTGACACGCGTTATTCGACAATTAATTTATCTGAGCGGTCGTGATTGGCAAGTGGCCTGTGATCATGATTCCTGGGTATGCATTGCCGCCCTCGGAAGGGCCTTTGGCAGAGACAAGAGCAAAAGGCTTCTGGCAAGTATCATGAGTCGGGATTGTGAATATCTCTTGTTAGGGCTGTTTTAAGGAGATAGGTAGTCGGAATCAAGGCCAGCGTGTAGTGGTGTCACGGTCCTTGAGTGTTGAAGAGTTGCAGCCTGTTGTACAAAATGAATCACTGACTCATAAATGGCGCACTCTATTATCCTTCTGGTGGTGCTCGGACCTGTTAGTTGCTTAAGCGATTGTGCATGCTCCGAGTACGAGAAGAGGTGGAGAGTCCACACCCATAAGTCTTGTCCCGCCTCAACCGTCATCAGAGGCAGTCGCAAGCGGCCTTGTACAGCCACATGAAAACGGGGGACGGAGGAATGCAGCGTCAATTCTTTTGTAAGTAGGCCTGATGGCAAGTGCGATGCGGACGCGTGTATTCATAATTGCGGTGTGAATAGTGGATGCCCTACGCTACCTTACCCTTGAAGCGAACGGGAGAAAATAAGCAGAAAATCATTTCATGGGGTATAAACTCTGGATCAACCCGAAACAATCGTAATTTCAATACTTCCTCGCCCTGGAGTGTCACTCAACAAGTCGCAATTGCGATTCGTGTTTGAGACATTTTGACAGGAAACGGTTGCTTCGCGAGGACGACCTCTGAAACGAGCCTCTCGAGGGCTGGCGCAATGTAGCAAATTGGTCATCCTTGTGGAGAGCGTAGACTGCTATACCATTCAGCGGGAGATGATCTATATTGTCGTACTTGGAGTCGATTGTAGAAATGGTAACCGATATATGATCGTCGTCATGGTAAAGCCGTCAACCAAAGTTGATATTTCCACGTCTTGCTTAGATTCGCCTTGATCGCCATTCCCACCACGCGACTGTCGATCAAGACGTTGATGACGACTGCTAGAGGGAGATCCTGGTACCTGCAACTTTCTTGCATGGTCGGCGCATTGCAGCAGCACAACGAATTTACGCGACGTTCAGCAGATCAACGTGGCTAGGTGATACAAGATGTCGTTCGCTAGACTCGAGAGAAACCTGTATGATTACTTAGAGAGTCATCTCGGCAGCGAATGTGCGATCGCATCGAAACACAGGGCAACCGTTGTGTGCATGTGTGTGCACGCTGCGTTAAACTCCACAGCCATCATCTTAACCTAATTATGAAACTGACACCTGGAAGCGGAGAGGGGGCTGGTCGATCCTAGAGAGACGCCAGAAGACATGGATCGCTGTCGATCGCTCACGAGCCAAACACGCAGTAGAACTACTCTCGACCCTTGTCGCACACACACACATATCGACACCAATTGTTGTCGCTCCGGGATCTATCAAGGCTGACTCGATTAACATGCCAATGAAGATCTATGTGCAAGAGACATGAAGCGCCAATACCAAAGTCACACAGCACTATCATCACCAACCTCTTGAAGAGCACTGCCCTGATGAGGCGCACAATAATCTGCGGTTCAGAACTTACAAGGGCAGAATTATCAGGTCCCTGATTGGATCTTGGAGCCCGAGGGTGTGGACGTCTTCTCGCTCGACCTCTTGAGCATGGCCGTTGTTCTTTGTCCATAAGCGAAGCGGCAGAAGCCATACTTGCTGCATGTTCGTCGATCCCGCCAGTTTGACGCCTGGCGCAACATGCTAGTTTTCTGGAGGCGCTGTCTGTGTGCATGTTCATTGACACTTTGACTCGCTTGAAACCTACCAAACAATGCTTTCACCAGCACGAAGAGATGACCGTGCATAACCATTAAACTACAGCCATGCCGGAGTGATCTTCTCCTGATGGGTTCGGCTATCGTCCATCACTGATACGTCTAAAACGCCACAGGCCCTCCCGCAATGTGAAACCCATGGAAAGAAGAAGAGGCCCAAGCTACGTAAGCTTCGGACTCGCAACCAGCATCGTGTCTATTGGTGGATGCACGCATCAGGCTTGCAACCCTCGTGCGTGTGCTTTTATCATCATCATCATCATCATCATCATCATCTTTTTCCCAAAATCTATCTCATGCACGCCGCTTTTTGGGGAAGGGGCTTTGCTGAATACCATCGCATCGCCCAGGCAGATCGCACTTGGACCTTCTTTTCACTTTCATACCCTGAATAGAGTCCCTGCGCTTCCTCAAAAAACCTGTCGAGGTTAGAATAGATTAAAGACCAACCGCAGGGATCAACCTGCACGTCTGCCCGCCTAAAATCACTGACCAGCACGTACGAGATTCGCGTTGCCTCTGTGCTTCCGCCCGGATCTTGCCTTGCCCTTGTACTGCTGCCCGCTCCCCAGAAACAGACCAGGCTCTCTTATTCACCTTCTGTGCGCTAACCTTGCTGCTCCTTAGCCCCATACCCAGAGGGCAGCATCATTTCGTACCCTGTCAGTGCATTTCGTTGCCGGCGATGCTCATGTTTTGACATCTCTGGTCAACTTATCATCCTACTTCCTTCTTCTACATCAAGATCTACCCTCCTCTTTTGTTCTTGATCTATACATCAATACGTCTCCTGGTCGGGATTCTCTTCATAAAGCTTATTGCTCTCTGTCCTTCCGTTGTTGCCGAGCATCAAGGAATCCGTAAATCAACCTCCTCTCTCAAGACCTCGACTGGCGCGAACTACCCTTTACATACACTCACACATACAACCTTGGAGGTACACCTTTCGATCAAGAATCATGGAAGTCGCAGCCTACGCACCATACCGCCAACACACATTCCATCCGGACTTTCAATCGCATTACAGCCAGTATCCGGAATCTCGAGGTCAAATCTCTCATCCCGTCGCTGTGCATCCTGCTATGGTAAGTCAATATCAAGAGGTCAGGCGTGCGGGTCAGCGTCATGCGCCACAACAACACTCCACCCAAGCAACTTCATCGCAGGACGATATGAACAAGCCGTCCTTGCCATCAATTTCAAACCTCTTAGGCATAGCGGATGGAGACAGAACTTCACTTGCCGGTCAAGAGAGTGGTAAGTCCTTTTTCGAAGATTAACGAGTCCCGAGTATCAGTTTGCTAACGTTTCATTCAGGAAGTCCTCCACAACAGTCCCAAGCTCACTACTCGACTGCTCCGACAGAATCCTCATTTGGACAAGGCTATGTGACAGTGGCAGAACCAACAAACACGACCAGAGGTCCTCTTCCCCCTTCACCGCCGGCTTTGCGCTCAGACTCTGTAGTCGAAACCGCTCCAAGTCCTACCTTGATGACAGGTCAATCTTACTTGGTCGGATCATCACTAAACAATATGGAACCCCATCAACAAAGAGTAATGCCTATGAAGCGTCACTCCGTACCCATGCCTAACGGTGGGATGTATGCAACATCACCTTATGCGATGGCTGCCTACAATTCATCTCCAAGTGCGATGTCGACCAGTTCCTACTACTCGGCGGATGGCGTTTACGGTATGAATGGTGTCTATCAACAGAGACCACTACCTTCGAACTTTCCCCCCATCATGTCAGGACCTGTTATCGCAGGATCCACCGTCCCTGCTCCAAACATGTGGGAGCATCACCATTATATCGCTCCTTCCAACCAAGCAACATATCCGCAATCGCAGGATCGTTATGTCTGTCAGACTTGCAACAAAGCGTTCTCACGACCGAGCAGTTTGAAGATTCACAATTACAGCCACACTGGAGAAAAGCCTTTTAAATGCACGCAACCAGGCTGTGGAAAGGCATTCAGTGTTCGAAGTAACATGAAAAGGCATGAGAGAGGTTGCCATGCTGGATCGTCCAGTATCATGGCTTGATTGTTTGACTATACTTTCTTTTGTTTTAACCTTCTTCTGAACATCTTTTTGTGTTTTTCTTCTCTTGTTCATATGGAGGCTTGTCTGATACCACGGCCTGTTTTGGGTGAGATGGTCTGGTGGCGTATACTCGGGAATATGGGGTCTCAATAGACTTGAGGGAGAAGAGGGAGAGATCACGACGCAAGACGTCGAGACAGCAATTCTGTACACTAAGTCAATGAAATCGTCCAAGTGGCGAAGCACTCGATCAACCAAAGTCTGGCAGTATAAATTTGTTGTTTGAAAATTGAACGCCAGTCAACGGGAGGTGCGACGCCTAGGGTTTTCGCGTTTTGACTCGGCGAGACGCGACGTCAGAAAAGTTGCAAGCCCCAAATCACTCTCTCGTGGAGAGGAAATGTTGCGTACACACAATCAGCACGCGAAATGGGCACAAAAGCAGAGGTAGGAGGGCAGAATGCAGGACAAAAGCGCAATGGCAACTCGACGGATGCTGGAGGCTGGCGCAATAAACGACAAAAGACACAACGCGACGCTCGTACTTTGGCCGTACAGACGAGCTCGAAAGCTTTCAAGAATGGTGAAGTCGATGTCGGATCGTTCGTCAAGGCTCGCGAATATGAGATTCGAGCTCTCGAGGAAGGCATGGCTCGAGCCAGGAAGGGCTTGACACAGCGTGCCTTTCAACAAGTACCCAAGGACTTGAGGCGCAGGACGGCCAGTCACAATGCTAAGAGGGTGCCCAAAAGACTGCGCCGTCAAGCTGTGCGAGAGGTAGGCCACGAAGAAGGACGCCAGATCACACACGATGCTAACGTGTCTCCATATAGATGGCCGAAGATAATACCCCAACCGTCACATCTCGTCGTCGGAAACCCAGTGGTCACATGCGCCTTCGTATGAATACAGTCAATCGTCTGCGAACCCTTGGCCGTAAGAACAAACAGTCTCCTGTTCATGGCAGGTCCCTTACACCCAAGAAGAACAAGATCGCACTACCTCCTGTGCCAAAGGCAAAGTATCGAAAACGTCAGATACACAAAACATGGTTACCCACACACATGTTCCACGCAAAACGAGCCCACATGACACCACCTTCTCAACCCCTCTGGCGTTTCGCCTTGCCTTTGACATCAACTGTCAAAAGTTATCGCCCAACTCATCGTGCGAGTAAAGATCGTGGAGCTGTTGCTTGGGATTCAAGTTACATGTCTTGCATTTCTGTACATGGCAACCTACAGAGTATAGAGTCTCTTCTTCATGCCCTGAGTGTTGGTTCATCCGACACCGCATGGTCTTCAAGAGGTCAAAAGTGGAGACAAGGTTGTCGTATTTGGCAAGGTTGGCTCTATGAGCGTGACATGTACCCAACCCATCCAATTGCTCCTGCTACCATTATTTGGCGAGCAGAATCTAATACTGACGTCAAACAATCTCGTCAGATTATGATTCGTGTACACCCATCCGCTTTCGATCAACTCTGGAATCAGCTCATTCTGCTAGCAAAGATTGCCAAACCTCAATTGACCATTGAGGATTTGCGATTTGAGATTGGAAGTCTTGAGATGGTCGGTCCTGCTTCGGCAGAAGCATTAACGAGTGCCCTTTGGCCTGTGAAGTCCAGTCATGGAGATATCGGACCTGTCGAAAAGAACTGGCCAATGTTAGCACCAATTCAGAGTCCGTCCACTTTGCCTCACAACGCAATGATCACCTTCGACATCTCGGACCCTCGGCTACATCACCCACCTCAATCTACCCCTGTCTCTCACGCAACTCATAGCTCTCAACAACAACTTCTTGATCTGTTAACAGAATGGCCATTCGATACCACAAATTCAACAGCAGGAATCTTCGACCGCAAAAGAAGACAAGCATCATGCCGTGCTTTGTCAAGTCAAAAGAATGTAAATCGTCGCAAATCTGCTGCCACACCAGGAACCTATCCGGAGCCACTACCTCAGGATCCTCGCATTCCAATCATGGCATATCCATCACCTATTCAGTTCAGTCCCAAGCAAGGCACCCGAGACCGCGCATCGTGTTCATGGGTTGTACTGTTACCATGGAAAACTGTACCGACTGTTTGGCAGAGCCTAATGTATTATCCTGTCTCAACTGGCGGACAGGTAAGGATGGGTGGTTTGGACGAGCAACGTCAGGTCACCTTTGAGACCGGAGTGCCTTGGTTCCCTGGCGACTTTCCAGGCACGAAAGCAGGTGACGATTGGGAAGCTATGGAGAGTGCCAAAAGAAAGGCACAGTGGGAAGCGAAGCCCAAGGGCAAGAGAATCGAATGGGACAGCGTCAAATTGGGTACTGGCAGGAATGGAGAGATTGGCAATGGCTGGGCCTGCGACTGGGCTTATCTCTCGGATGGCATTGAGAATATGGACGATGACAGCACCACCGCAAGGATCCATCACATTGCTCCAACTCTTGCCCAGAGTCTAATTGGTGGTCAGACTGCTTCCTTCAAGCACCTTTCTCACGCCATCTCAACCGTCCGTATCACACTACTTGGTCGCGGAACACCTGAACCTTGCGCAAGAGTCTATCGATTGCCGAGCGAACATGGTCCAGACAAGGTGTCATTGAGAGATCAATGGCTCGCCCTGGATCCGATTCGAGCAAACTCTCGTACGCAAAAGAACAAACGTCAGCGAAGTCTGCCATCATCGGTTCTGAGGTCTGATTCATCGGCTACTATGCAGCAGCGACTAGCTGCAGACTTGGCACAGCCTCCTGACTCAGACGATCGCGACAATTGTCCAACGATCCCCGAGAGACAAGACCTTATTGGTTTCGTCACAAAAGGCGAGTTCAGCTTGACAGAAGGTAGAGGTGTTGCCATTGGCAGTGTCCTTGTCCAAAAGTTGATCAGGGACGCCGGTGATCAAGGATCATGCGTGTGCATTGTCAGAAATGCTGGAGAAACGATTGGCAGATTGGGAAGGTTGCAATTCGTATAGGCTCAGTCTCTCAAGCTTACGCGTCATCGCTCGACTCTTATTAATCGGGTTGCTATCCTATGTCTATATATGCTCTCGACCATGATTCCCAGTCACTGCCCATGTGTCCCATGCCGTGGTGACGCTCATTGAGGGACAGGTGCTCCTGCAATTCAATGAGGATTCTCGCGCTGTATACTGGCCTTTTCATTCAGATTGGACGAAATCTGGCGAGGAACGTTTGAAGGGGTTTTCCCGGGTGAAGTTCTGCGAACACGTGTAGGAGTCTGAGGCATTGCTGGAGTACGGCCAAGGTTTCCACCAAAGACATCAATTTCGCCCTCGCTCTCGTCTGCAATCAAGACATGTTCAAGCATTGTCGTATGATGTCTAGCTGAAGCATGTGGTTGCGGCGTTGAAGGTTGGAATTGGGGACCACGCAAAGATGGAGCAGTCTGTGGTATTTGCGTATGACGCGCAGACTGCAGCGTTTGAGGGGTCTCATAGGGCATCGGAGTTATCGAAGCGGCTCTTCTACGTCTTGGTGTTCTAGGACTTGTAGAGTTTCTTGCACTAATTAGATCAGAAGCATGCAACAAAGCTGCAAAAGGCGGCTGATCGCGTTCGCGGCCGGCCCAAGGGGTCGATTGAGTGGATTGGCTCTTGTGCGGCGAGTCGAGAAATCCGGCAGCAAGACGATAACGATTGAGATGAGATCGATTCTCACGAAGTCGCTCGCGATATAAAGAAATCCTGTCGTTCAAGGTGGCAATTTCGCTCTCCTGTTGTATGACCATTCGCTTATGTTGAGACACAAGTTGTTCAAGCTGGGCGTTTTGAGACCTGAGACTCTCTTTCTCCTGGGCCATCAGATTCCATACATCGACGTGAACATGACGAATGCTTGGATCGGCTTCCTGGCGCGCATGGGTCGTACGTGGTTCGATGGGCTCATTTGTGTTCAGAAGTTCAGTCTCGCGTTCGGCCATGTCCATTTCGACCTGAATTCGTTCCATCGCTTCAGTGCTCTCGATTGAAAGCATGTGATATTGCAACTTGTAATGTGCAGCATCGGTACGAGCCTCTTGCAGGAGAGGTACGAGACTCGATATGATTGTGCGCAGCTCATCAGGCTGTGCTTGTTGGATATGGCGCTCAGATAACACAACTGGTTCCGGTATAGGCGTGGAAGCTGATGATGGAGTCATACTGGCGGCGCGATCCATTGTTGGGCTCGTCAAGGACTGAGGAGTGATGGAGTTGGGCGCAAGCCCACAAGTAACTTGAGCCGAAGTCGAGGATTGGCCGAATCCTGGACCAGGCGTTAGTGGTGCGGTCGCATTCATGGTCAAGTGTGTTGATCTCGTCTTCAAATATTCCTTGAGCAGAAGCACGAGATATGTCGAGACCCGTTCTTGAGAATAGTATTTGATATGCTGTGCAATGCAAAAAGGAC
This sequence comes from Aureobasidium subglaciale EXF-2481, assembly GCF_000721755.1. Taxonomy (NCBI): domain Eukaryota; kingdom Fungi; phylum Ascomycota; class Dothideomycetes; order Dothideales; family Saccotheciaceae; genus Aureobasidium; species Aureobasidium subglaciale. Next base: position 477,169 of record NW_013566995.1, read on the forward strand.
AACAAATGTGAAAGTAGACTTCCTCGTTGTGTACTCGAACGACGCGCAACGTGTGTGGATCGCGTTGAGTGGGCAACGTTGATGGCCCTATCAGAAACGCGTCATTGCTTCATGCGCGTAGGTCTAGAAAAACGAAGTCCTGGAGGGATATAGCCTCTGCGATTTGCTCGCAAGTCAGAGAGGGGCGTATACAGACAGATAGGACATGTACAGCCTTTTGGGCTCATTTGAATGCCTACCTTTCGAATTGCTTGATGGACTTTCCATCTCCGTCGCTATCGTTCTTTCTTATTTCCGGCAGACAGAGCTACCCCAGCACAGTGGAACTCGTAATTGTGGTATAAGCAAACACTCATCCATTATTGTGTTGTTTTCCCATATATGTTCTTGTTTCAGGAGAAATAACCCCGATTTTCTACGTGTATAGGATGTCGTTTCGTCATTTCTCACATAAACATGTCTGTGCTCCGTGGATGCAATGATGCATCCCTTTTTGGTTTTGGAGCAGGGTCCACGTTGGCGGGGCGTTCGAACGTTGTTAGGCGCCTCCCACTCCCATATCCAGGGGTTTCCAAATGTCCAAACAAAGTGCCGATATGGAATGAATCAACGTAGACATAGAATCTTCTTTTCTTCTGGATCGTCTCCAACCTACGTGACTTTTCCTCCCACCGGCTCCCCATAGACGCCTTGGGTCGCCATCAGCCACAATGGATCACTCAACCTCGGCCACTCCTCTCAAGTCCTCCTCAGGCATCCCAAAGTTTTCTTCCATCGCAAGACCATCGACTTCAAGGTTGCCTGCCCCTAACAGTGAACACAAGTCTGCATTGCCTTCCCCTACCAAACCTTCTGCTTTGGTAAAACCCTCGCCTGCAAAGAAGGCTCTCCCAAGACCACCATCATCTAGCACTGGCTTTAGATCAAGTATTTCTGGACCCTCTACTGGTATCATTCCACCCAGGACATCGTCACACCGTTCGACATACTCCATCTCGGATCGCTCTGTTACTACGGCCAAAAAGCCTGCTTCACGCCCAGTGTCGTATATTGCACAATCTCGAAGGCCTGTTTCTAGCTTCATCACGACCAACCAACAGGAGGATCTAAATGATCAACTAGGTTCTCTTGATGGATTTCGTAGTGCTTCACGTGCCGCTTCAAGGCAAGGCAATCATGATAATGAAGACTTTGATGACGTCCCGACCACCCCAAATACGAAAAGAGCAGCTCGACTATCATTGTCAGATCGGACTATGGAGAGTCTTTCGCGACTTCCTGAAACCCCAGGGACTGACAGGCGAAGATCAAGCTTCTTTGCGCCTCAAAGTCCTATGGGTCCACCATCACGTCCGGCTTCTGCTCTGAGCAACGACGAGACTCGAGAAATGACGCTTCCCAAGCCTACTGGTAAGATCGTTTCTCCAACCAAACGAACTTCTGCCATGGTCCCTCCATCGACAGAAATGCCTACCAAGTATTCTACCCCAAGAGCGCCCTCTTCGATCGGCATAGCACCTTCTAGATTGAGCCGTCCTGCTTCAGTAGCAGGAAAATCTGCTATAGGTAGCAGCACGCCCAAACCTCCCACGGCGAAGCCGCTCCAACGCACGAGTAGTCTTCGTCAGCCAGGAGCAGGGATCAGCTCTACTCCCAGACCTAGGCCAACAACAAGTGTTTCGACTCCGGCGATAAGAACAAGACCGACGCCTGCTACAATTGTAAAAGTCGCACCTCCGAAAGAATCACAGACACCTTCCGAGAAGCCGGCCAATTCTTCCGCGGCACTTAGGGATCAAATAGCGAAAGCAAAAGCCGCTAAGAAGGCACCAAGTACATTGAAGGGACAGTCAGTCTCCAATGATTTCGATCCCTTTGCGGATCCGTTCAATACGAGACCTAAGAACGGCAATGGTCTTTTACGCAAAAGGATAGAAGCCGCTCGCGGTGATGGTCGTTTGAACATTGCGGGAATGAGCCTCAAACAAATTCCAGACGAAGTCTTGAACATGTATGATCAGCAAGAGGGCAACAGTTTAAATTGGAGTCAGATGACGGATCTTGTTCGCTTTGTAGCGGCGGATAATGAACTCGAGATCATCTCTGATGATATCTTCCCGGACATCACGACTGAGTCGGCAATGAATGATGAGAAAGAAGTCAAGGGATTGCAATTTCGCAGCGTTGAGATGGTTGATTTTCACGGAAATAGTCTTCAGACAGTGCCTGCTGGTCTGCGCTGGTTGGAGAGGCTGACTGTCCTGAACCTGGTGAGTCTTGTCATGCTCACGAATATCCTACATCTTCCATGGTACTTACGATTCTTCAGTCTCACAACAAATTGGGCAATGCCATCTTCGACACAATCGGTCAGCTCGAGACTTTGAGTGAACTCAGATTGGGCAACAACAACTTGACTGGGTATCTTCCTCAGACAATAGGACGCTTGAACAGCCTCAGAATACTGGAACTGCAACACAATAAGCTTCTTAGTCTCCCAGATGGCTTACGCGAACTTGTTGACTTGCAAATCCTCAACGTCGCTGGGAACCAACTCACCGGGCTTCCTATGGATGTTTTGGAGACATTGCCTATTATACACCTCAACGCTTCAAATAATGCCATGGTCGGCGCTCTGTTTCCCTTCAGCGTGTCAGGGCTTGCCAAACTCGAGTATCTGGATGTTGCAAACAATTCACTAGCTTCGCTTGCGTTCTCTGAGAATCTGTCATTACCCGCGATCAAATCCATCAACATGGCAAGCAATAGAATAGTTGCACTACCAGACATGTCTGGCTGGAAGGATCTAATAACTCTAGCTGCTGCTGACAACAAAATCTCCGTGCTACCTCAGGGTTTCACAAGTTTGAAACACCTCAAACAGGCCGATTTGACAGGCAATGAACTCAGCAAACTTCACGACAACATTGGTCTTATGGACTCTCTGGATGTACTGAAAGTGGCTGCGAATCCTCTTCGAGAGCGTAAACTCTTGAACATGTCCACCGAAGAGCTCAAACGTAACTTGGCTCAACGTCTGAGTACACCGGGTCAAGGGGATAAGGGTGATGGATTTGAAGATGAGGGGATCGACATTCAATCACCGCATGATTCCGGCTCACAATGGGGAGTCGTTTCCGGAACGCTCGATCTCCGCGAAAGAAAACTTGTGGACGACGATGCCGACGTGCTTCGATCAATATTCGGGACCGAAGATGTCCGCGAACTGAAACTGGCCAAAAACAATTTCGTCACAATACCGTTCGAAATCTCTTTGGCTCAAAATCTCAGGATCTTGGACATGTCAAATTGTTCGCTCGGAGACAAGTATTTGAGTGAAGTCCTGACTTTACAAGCTCTTCAGGAACTGTTCTTGGGAAGCAACAAGATCTCAACTTGGGAACCACTCTTAAGTTTGTTGCACGCGCCACGTCTTTCTTATCTGGACATGTCAAACAACAGACTGATTGGATCAGTCCCTCGTGTCCGAGAATCTTTTCCAGAGTTGAAAGTGCTACATGCTGGGAGCAACAGAATTGATGCGGTCTCTGATGAGGCTCTTGCAGGTCTGCAGTCAGCTGATCTTGCAGATAACAACATTGGCTACATGCCTCCGGAGATCGGCCTATTGTGGGATCAAGGTCTAAAGGGACTGAGTATTGGTGGCAACGTTTTTCGCGTACCTTCACATCGAGTTCTCGAAAAGGGAACGGAAGCTACCATGATGTGGCTCAGAGATAAGATTCCACAGGATGATGAAACATTTTGAGACGAGAGGAGACGAGTAGTGGGATGACAATGTCTGCTGGCAGAGGGTCGTCTAGATTGGGTCATGCAATAGTGTGTGGCTGAGTGTCGGATATTTTTCTGACTTGTAGACTTTTTCGTATTCGTCTTTTCTATTCTTCAATTGTCTCGTTCGTTTTATGTCGATTGGAAGTATGTGACCGTGGTGAGTGAGTACAAGACTCTCGAGATCCTCTTAGCGGGTTACACAGGAAATCAAGAAAGCATTCCACCCTTCCGTAACTGTGTTTCGAGAATGAGCTGTCGTTCTCGACTCTTCGATGAACGAATGAACGAGCCAGACTGCGCAAGCAATACTCGTGGACGGCATCAAGGTACTCCTACGCATCAGAGGGTCGAGGTCGAGACGTTGGAAAGTGAGGCCCGTGCACTGCCTTGGCGCACCACAGCCTAAGCGACAAATCCAAGTTTTGCACGGGTGGAATTCGAACTTTTCTCCTTTGACGACGACGACGACCTTCGACAACAGGATCATTTATCGCCCACCGACACAATGGTTAGTAGAGACATCGTCACTGTCTGCGATGGAATTGGAGCACGCTTGTTATGCTGTCTTGAGTCGACTATCGATGCGCCACGCCTTCTCTACAACGCCCGACGAACGCACGAAAGACTTCGAAGTCATCAGAGACGGACCAACTCGCACGCCTGCACGCCCGACCGTGTCGCACGCCAGCACCTCATAGATAGCAACAAGCTTGACTCGACTCCAATGCCGCAGCAGTGAAAAGAGATTGGGGGAAACATTGGCTGACACGCATGCCAGGCCATCAAGCACAACCAGCAGATCCCGCACAACCATTTCCGCAAGGATTGGCAGCGCCGTGTGCGCGTGCACTTCGACCAGGTAATTCCCCTCTCTTCATGAGAGCAGAGGCGCCTGCGGTCAGCGACAGAGTTCCTGACAAGATCAATCCTAGGCCGGCAAGAAGAAGGCTCGCCGCAACGCTCGCGCTGCTAAGGCCGCTACCGTCGCTCCCCGCCCCGTCGACAAGCTTCGCCCCATTGTCCGCTGCCCCACCCTCAAGTACAACCGCCGTGTTCGTGCCGGTCGTGGTTTCAGCTTGGCTGAGCTCAAGGTATGATTGCCCTACTACCCTTTGCCCACTCACATCATGCAGTCGTACTGACATGTCTCTCAAAAGGCTGCTGGTATCCCCCGCAAGCTTGCACCCACCATCGGTATCTCGGTCGACCCCCGCCGCCAGAACCTCTCCGAGGAGTCTCTTGCCGCCAACGTCGAGCGCCTGAAGGCTTACCGCAGCCGCGTTATCCTCTTCCCCCGCAACAGCAAGGCCCCCAAGAAGGGTGACGCCTCTGCTGAGGAGGTCAAGGCTGCCAAGGACAACTTCGTCAAGCAGGCCAACGTTACCTTCCCCATCGAGAACAAGGCCCAGGTTGTCGAGGGCAAGCTCGCCGACTACCCCGGTGAGGAGAACGCTTACCGCAAGCTCCGTAACGTCCGCAGCGAGGCCCGCCTTGCCGGTGTCCGTGAGAAGCGCGCCAAGACCAAGGCTGAGGAGGCTGCCAACGCAAAGAAGTAAAGGACATGATCTGATCTATACTACTTTGAAGGTCGGCGTTGATGGATCTGCTATGACGGCTGCTTTGTGTCACGGATCCAAGGCGAAAAATGGGCATCATCTTTTGATAGAACTTCTGTCAGCAGGAAGAGAACCAAAAAAGCCTTTAGTTGCCCCTCATGATACCACTTTTTTATGCATTTCGTTGTCTTTGTTTGTTTTTGTGCATATCATGTCATTTTGGTGTGTATGATCTAAATCCATGTTCGGACCTTGTCCAATAATTTCCTTGCCAAGATTGGTAGTACTTGAAGCTTACTTATCTACCGTCATCAAACCCGGTCAACAACAATATGTTTCTACTACGAAGGCCTCGTCCAACAGTGATCTCGCGATCTATCTTCAGAGCCATGTCGTCTTCTCACGAGCAATCTTCTGTCCAGTTTCAATATTCCGCGGGCGAGAATGAGGAACAGCTTGGCCGCGATGCTACAGCTCTCACAACACAAGGCGGAGGCAGGTGGAAGGTTACAAGCGACAGCAGAGGGCTCGAGCGAACTTTTCGATTCAAGACTTTCAAGGCAACATGGGTATGTGAACGTTTGGCAGCCATCTGGAGTGTGTTGGATGAACGTGCCAATCCACTACTCTTGTGCTCATCACTAATTTGATCGTCAGGATTTCATGAACACAGTGGCGGCAGAGTGCAAGGTCCAAAAGCATCACCCAGAATGGACAAACGTCTTCAACAAGACACATGTTCGCTGGACCACTCACAAACCTCTTGGTATATCGTCCAAGGACGTTGTTATGGCTAGATTTTGTGACGAGGCTGGAACTCGTCATGGTGAGCTGGTCGATTCACCGGACGATGATGGATGTGGTTGTGGCGATTTCAAGCCTTGATAATTCTTCTTGGGGGGCTTAAGAGAGGAGATATATTACAAGTACAGCAGCTTCAGCCCTCTCAAACATAGGCCTTGACAAGACAATGATCTGAAGCAGCAGGATTTCTTGACGTGCAGAAACAAGATGGCAATGTTTGCACCAGGGAATACAGTATTATGTCTCGGAAAAAGAGAGCATGGTATCCAAAGACCTATTCGAAATGCTGCTTGATGAAAAAGAAAAAGGAAAATAATGAGTTGATATCAAAAATACACCAGCCAGCTTCCTAGTCAGACCCTCAAAAAAAGAACTCCTGTATGGCTTTTCTCTAGACGCGCAACAGCTTAGCGGCGTAGTCGACGATCAGCTGCTCACTGGGGAATGACATCTCCTCGAGCTTCTGGGCGTAAGGAGTAGGAACCTCGGCACCGGTGACTCTGACTGGGGGAGCCTCCAGGTAATCCCAGGCGTACTCTGCGGTAAGAGCGATAAGCTCAGCACCAACACCGAAGCTGGGGAAACCAGACTCGACGGCCATCATGTGACCAGTCTTCTTTACTGACTTGACGATAGCACCAACGTCAAGGGGCTTGATGGAACGAAGGTTGATGACCTCGGCCTCAATGCCGTATTTTTGCTTGAGCTGCTCGGCGGCGACCAGCGACTGGCCAACACAGCGGGAGAGGGTAACGATGGTAAGGTCCTTTCCGGGGCGCTCGATCTTGGCCTTGCCGAACTGTGATGGTATGGTCAGATCAAAGGATCGAATAGTAGAGAGTAGTAAAACACTTACAGGAATGACAAAGTCGTCTCTCTGGGCCTCCTCGCTCATGGGGAAGGACAGACCGTAAAGAAGCCTAGTAAGCGGTCAGTATTTGTGAGGGTAACATAATCGAAAGGCTAGACTAACTCGTTCTCGAGGACAACAACGGGGTTGGGATCTCTGATGGCGGCCTTCATGAGGCCCTTGGCATCCTCTGCGCTGTAAGGAGAAACGACCTTGAGACCGGGAATAGAGCCGTACCAGGCCGAGTAATCTTGCGAGTGCTGGGCAGCGACACCAGAAGCGAAACCGTTGGGGCCACGGAAGGTGATGTTGCAAGGCTGGATACCACCAGACATGTAGTGGGTCTTTGCGGCCGAGTTGATGATCTGATCGATGGCCTGCATGGCGAAGTTGAAGGTCATGAACTCGCACTGGGTACGACGGGTCAGTAAGAGGACTCGCAGGTGTCAAGCTGAGCGGAGCGGGTGCTTACGACGGGGTGGAGGCCGGCGAGGGCGGCACCGACGGTGAGACCGGTGAAACCAGACTCGGTGATGGGCGAGTCGATGACTCTCTTCTCGCCGAAGCGGTCAAGCAGGCCCTTGGTGACCTTGTATCTGCAAGAGCAAGCAGATTAGCTAGCTACTCGACAAGATGCTCTCCCAGCTTGATCAAGCACAAGGACTCACGCTCCGTTGTATTGGGCAACCTCCTCACCCAAGACAAAGACCTTGTCGTTTCTCTCCATCTCCTCGGCCATGGCCTCGTTCAAAGCCTCTCTGACCGTCATCTCCTTGACGCCGCCTTGGGAAGCATAGTGTCTTGAGATTGCGACGGGGCGGAAAGTGCGAGCAGGGCGGGCAATTGATGCTGACACCAGACGCGAGGTGGGACGGAACATTCTGGAGGCGGCCATGGCGAATGCTCTTCTTTGGACGGACGGAAGAAGGTGTGAGGGCGAGGGGTATAGAGGTCGGAGGTGTGAGAGTGCTTTCTGAGCCTGGTCTGCTCAACAAAGTCCGTCTCGGAAATCTTGAATGCTACCAGCCGCCGCCCGCTTGCTTATCCGACAGCACGCCAAGTCTCGACCCATGCCATGTCTCTGCATCTTTTGATCGAGAGACGATCTAGAGCCTGTTGGACATGCTCATTCGACTATGTGCTATCATAAACAATACATGCTCGGGTCAAGAAATCAAGCGCAGGTCCTACAAGCAAGATCATTCATAGTCTACATGGTTTGATTCAAGCTTCTACGCTTCGTAGTCGAACCCTGAGCACTCTCTAATCATACACACGGCCCGAAATCTTGGCTTGGTCGCGACATGCTCCGACCCGATTTGCTTAATGTCCGATGTTGGGTATTTACCATGCATGATCCAGCTGTCTTGTCCGTCAACTAGCACATGTTGGGTCGGGAGCTTATAAGCCAGTGGTGTCTTGAGCCGCTCAAGCTTGTTGTCTCTGTGACAGGGGCGTCCATCAATGCTGCCACTCATAATGCAAGCATACAGTGGTAGGCACTCATGCCGGCTGGGCACTCGAGCCAACCCGAACTCGTGGGTTCCATGCCTTTGTATTTTATTCGAATGCCATGCCATATACAGCCTGCAGTTCTGGATAGTATATAGAGCCGCTACATCTCTGAAGGCCATGCCATGTCGTTTTCCTCCAGGTTACGCGTCGAGATCAACACGTAACCCTGAATTGCAAGAAAGGGGGCCAGTCGGCCAAAGCTAAACGCTTCCGTTTCTCCTCCGTGAGACGTTGATAGCTAGATACATTCATCATTTTGGTCAACCCACCACCAATCTCTCGCCCTTGGAGAGTCTTTGTATCATTCCTGCGGCACTTTCAGACGTCGGCCCTCGCTCGTAGGCCATCGTTCTTCCGTGCATGCTTCCTGTACATGCATCTTCAATTCAGCGAGCAACAATGAACAGACATGGCTATTCCAATTCAGGCGCATATCCGCTGGGCGGGCGCTCCCAATTTTCAATCGAACCTCACAAGTCAGTCCTCTCTCTCTCTGCGTCTCTTTAGCTGCCATGTGCGCTTACATGACTCCCCCTCCAGGTTCGCTCCCCGCTCACAGCCCGCCATGCGACGACGTCGTCAACTCATGCTCCGACTGGCCTTGATTGGCTCTCTCCTTTTGGCCGCCATCTTCCTCTTCTTCCCCTCGACTCGTCAAGCTGTACTACCTGCGCTATCACTAGGACTCTTTTCTGGAAGCCAACAGCTACAACTCGAGACCGTCCGATACTACGATCTTGCCAACGTTCAAGGCACTGCAAGAGGTTGGGAACGGGAGGAGAGAATTCTGCTCTGCGCCCCTCTCAGAGATGCATCTCCTCATCTGCCCATGTTCTTTTCCCATCTGCGCAATCTGACTTATCCGCATCATCTCATTGATCTGGCCTTCCTGGTCGGTGACTCCAAGGACAACACTCTTACTCTACTCTCTGATCTTTTGGCCAACTTGCAGGCCAGCGAGAAGGATGGTATGCCCTTTGGAGAGGTCTCGGTTATTGAAAAGGACTTCGGTCAAAAGGTCAATCAAGATGTTGAGAGTAGACACGGTTTCGCTGCACAAGCTAGCAGAAGAAAGAGTATGGCACAGGCACGCAACTGGCTTCTGAGTGCAGCTCTGCGCCCAACACACAGCTGGGTATACTGGAGAGATGTTGATGTCGAGACGGCACCATTCACCATTCTGGAAGACTTGATGAGACACAACAAGGATGTCATTGTGCCCAGTAAGACCACCTTTTCCCCGGTAGCGTGATTCGATTTGCTAACACGTAGGAAACAGACGTTTGGAGACCGCTTCCTGATTGGCTTGGTGGTGAACAACCATACGATCTGAACTCATGGCAAGAGTCCGAGACTGCATTGGCACTTGCCGACACTCTAGACGAAGACGCTGTTATCGTAGAGGGTTATGCAGAGTATGCCACCTGGCGTCCTCATTTGGCCTACCTCCGTGATCCATATGGTGACCCGGACATGGAGATGGAGATCGATGGCGTTGGTGGTGTCAGTATCCTGGCAAAGGCCAAGGTCTTCCGTTCAGGTGTCCATTTCCCGGCATTCAGTTTCGAGAAGCACGCAGAAACCGAGGGATTCGGCAAGGTATGATATGACACCGATTTCCTGGGATGAAAAGAGTCTAACCGGTTGTCTAGATGGCCAAACGCATGCAGTATTCGGTAGTCGGCCTCCCCCACTACACCATCTGGCATTTGTACGAGCCCAGCTTGGACGACATTCGACACATGGAAGAAATGGAGAAGGAGAGAAAAGCGCATGAAGAAGAAGAGCTCAAGAACAAGGAACGCATGGACAAAATCCAGTCCCAATTCGACGACACTGCTAGCGAATGGGAAAAGGACAAGTCGGAAATCGATGACGCACAGAAAGCAGCAGATGCTGCAAAGAAAGTCGTCGGAGGTGTCAAGGATGCTGCTGGAAATGTCAAGGAGGCTGCCGGGAGCGTAAAGGACAAGGTCAAGCAGGTGGCTGGTGAGGCCAAAGTTGCAGCAAAGGACGCAGCTGGGGCTGTCAAGGATAACGCCAAAGGGTGAGTACGCGTAAACTGGACTTTAGAAACTTATTGGCTAACATGACAAACAGACTAGTTGACAAGGCTGAAGAGGTAGCCGGTGCAGCTGTGAAAGGTGAGGGTGCAGCAGCCGCTGCAGTAGTAGGGCAAAAAAAGGACGACAAGCTCTAGAGTGAAACAGGAGTCGATCATGGTTATCATAAACGAACACGGGGAATAAATATGTTAGTATATACATTTACAAAAAAGCAGACTAAAGAACCACAGTCATGATGCCAGTCCCGCAGACCTGTCTGTATGCTGCCGATTTGATTGAGAACATGTCTACTCATAAAGACACTTCTCAAATGCGGCGAGTCTCGGGGGTGAGTTGACGCAAGATGTAGAGAATCCGGGGCAAGTCCGCGGGTGAAGCTTTGACCGCATGGATGCAGCACGTAGACCACACTTGGGTGTTTGGAGAACGGTGGATCGATGTACCCATGATCAAATTTACAGACACAATGAGCAGTGGTACGGGTGCAGACGAAGGCCACAGCAGTAGGGCGAGCACGATGACAGCAGCCGACTACACGATAGCATCGCGACCGGTCAACGTAGCCATTGATCCTGTGGCCTTGATCATTACAGAATGCATCACCGTCACGTCAGCTATGCGCAAGCACGCACGTTGGGCTCAGTCTTCTGTATCAGCAATTCTCGGCGGCGGAGCTGCTAGGCGTCCTCCTTCCTCCTTGGGTCCCCTCAGTGTCGGCGACGATGCTGATGGTGGACAGCTGGCTACACGATGGGGCCTTCGCGGCAAGAAGGGAAAGAGCATCCAGGATAACCCACTGTTGTCTGCCTTTGCGCGTTTGCGGAGTCAACTCAAAGGATGTAGAGGTATATCGAGTCGTCTTGCTCATCTCATCGAGCAGTTAGTAATCCTCTTCGAACAGATATTCGCACCGTCGACACTCCTTCGATCCTCCAACCTTTCTTGCAGGTCATTCGCTCCTCGTCCACCACCGCTCCAATCACTTCACTGGCATTAATCGCAATAACAAAGATGCTCTCCTATAATGTCATCAGTCCAGGCATGCCCAACTTTCCATACGCCATGATGCTTCTGTCCTCGAGTGTAACAAATTGCCGTTTCGAGGGTGACAATACTGCCTCGGACGACGTCGTCTTTCTTCGTATCCTCAAGCTCATGGAAATCATCATTACTGGTCCTTCTGGGGATGTCCTTGGCGATCAGAGTGTCTGTGGCATGATGGAATGTGGCATCTCGATATGTTGTGCACTGCGCATGAGCGAAGTGCTTCGACGTTCGGCCGAGATTACAATGGTCACCATGTGTCAAACTATCTTCCAGAGATTAACTCATCTCGAGTCCTTGCCAGAAGATGACAACCAGAACGATTTCAAGATTGAGTCCAGTACTACGCAGATCGGTTCGACTCCCGCTCAAGATACACCTCCATCTGGAAGTCTAGATGTGCCTCGCGTCGCCGGGAGTGAAAGACCATCTGCAGAGTTCAATGCTAGCCAAGTTGACTTGACCAGAGTAACCGAAGCCACTGACATCCCTGACATCAATCCATATGGTCTACCCTCGATCAGAGAGCTTTTCCGCACGCTAGCTGAACTCCTCGATCCTCATGACAGACAATATACTGACACCATGCGAGTCATGGCTTTGCGAATTGTAAATGTGGCTCTAGAGGTTGCAGGTCCTTCGATCGCCTACCATCCATCTCTAGCATCGCTGGCCAAAGATACTCTCTGCCGCAATCTTTTCCAACTCGTACGCTCCGAGAATATTGCGCTTCTTCACGAATCATTACGTGTGGCTGGTACCCTACTTGCAACTTGTCGGAGTGTGCTACGACTACAACAAGAGCTCTACCTCTCATACATTGTTGCTTGCTTGCATCCTCGCGTTCCAATCCCTGATGAACCATCCATTAATCCCGCCCTTTACGAAGGTGTACCTCAAGCTCCGAGACTCGTCAAACCGGCTGCATCTGCCACTCAAAGCGGTCGATCAACACCGGTACCCGTAAAGGATCGACAGAAACTTGGAATGGAAGGAGGTTCTCGCAAACCTGACGCCAGAGAAGCAATGGTAGAGAGTGTAGGGGCCTTGGTCAGAATACCCAGCTTCATGGCTGAGCTCTTCGTCAACTATGACTGCGAGATAGATCGAAGCGACTTGTGCTTGGACATGGTCGGCCTGCTTTCGCGCAATGCATTCCCGGATTCCGCCACCTGGAGTACTACTAATGTGCCACCCCTTTGCTTGGATTCGTTGCTCGGATATGTGCAATTCATCGCCGATAGACTCGATGATGAGCCTATGACCGAGGGACTGCCTCGTTTGGAAGCTCTCCGCGAACAGAGGACCCGTAAACAGATCATCATACGCGGTGCCGCCAAGTTCAACGAGAATCCGAAATCTGGTCTTGCTTTCCTGGCTTCGCAGGGGGTCATTGAAACCATGGAAGACTCCATGTCCATCACACGCTTCCTCAAGGGAACATCACGGATCGACAAGAAAGTTTTGGGCGAGTTCATATCTAAAAGGTCTAATGAGGTCATCCTTGATGCTTTCCTCGATCTTTTCGACTTCACCGGACAGCGTGTTGATGAGGCGCTACGCCAAATACTCAATTCATTCCGTCTCCCTGGCGAATCACAACTCATCGAAAGAATTGTCACGGTCTTCGCGGGGAAGTACTGCGATAAAACCAATCCCGAGGGCATTGCTGATAAGGACGCTGTCTACGTTCTGACGTATGCGATTATCATGCTCAACACCGACCAGCACAATCCGAATATGAAGCAAGCGCGAATGGCCGTCACCGACTTTGCTCGCAATTTGCGCGGTGTCAATGGAGGCAAGGACTTCGAACCAGAGTATCTTCAAGGAATTTACGACTCAATCAAGACTCGAGAAATCATCTTGCCAGAGGAGCATGATAACAAGCATGCGTTCGAACATGCTTGGAAAGAGCTTCTTATCAAGACACAAACTGCGCAAGACCTGGTCTTGTGTGATACTAATATCTATGATGCAGATATGTTTGCAGCCACATGGAAGCCTGTTGTCGCCACTCTCAACTACGTTTTCATGTCTGCCACTGACGATACTGTGTTCCAAAGAGTCATCTCCGGTTTCGATCAGTGTGCTCAGATTGCTGCCAAGCATGGACTGCACGACTGTCTCGATCACATCATATCTTCCCTTGCACAAATTAGCACTCTGGCTACAGAAACACCTCCAAGTACCGCTCTCAATACTGAGGTACAAGCTAATGGCAAGAGTATCATGGTAAGTAAGTTTGCGGTTGATTTTGGACGAGAGAATAAGGCACAGCTCGCCACGCTCGTCCTCTTCCGCATCATCAATGGTCACGAGGCCACAATTCGTGAAGGCTGGAGCCCTGTAAGTTTGACGTGATATCATTTCTGATTGTCATTGTGCTAAATCCTCGAATAGATCATTCGCATCATCCTCAATCTCTTCACAAATTCTCTCATTCCAACTACATTGTCGACGTTGACATCGAAGCTTGATCTTCCACCGATCCCTCTCCAGAGTCCAGCTCAAGTGATCGAACGCAATGACAAATCCACTGACATTGGTTTGTTTTCTGCGTTCACATCATACGTATCAAGTGTAATGAATGATGAACCACCGGAGCCGAACGACCAAGAGATTGAGTCAACACTTTGTACTGTCGACTGCATCAGCGCCTGTCGATTGAATGAAGTCGTCGCCAATATCGGGTATGAAACAAACAGCTCGTCTTCGTAGTCGCTCACTAACACATGTATCTTCAGCAACATGCCAATTGATGCCCTCAAGGCATTCACGCAATCGTTACTCTTGTATTTACCGCCGGACGATATTGAGAGCTCTCCAAAGGTCATCGTCGTTAAATCACCAGTCGTTGCCCCAACCCCAGTTCGAGCCAATGGTCAGAAACCACAACCTGTAACACCAGACTACGATCCGGGTCTCGTCTGTATTCTTGAGCTTGCCACCGTGTTGGCAATGCGTGATCAGGCTTCGGTATCATCATTCGGCCAAGAAGTCGCTCAGAGTCTCAAGTCGGTAATTCGTGATGCGGATGGTCTGCATCCGGTCACACTTGGCCGAGCATCATATTACCTGTTGAATCTGCTTAAAGCTAGCGACGTTGGTATCCTCGATCATTACCCATTGCATATTTTCTGACCAATATTAGGACCACGATTATGTTCGAGCGCCAGTTGTTTTACATACGATATCATCTTTCAATCAGGGCCTTCTTCAAAAATGCGGCCCAACAATACTCAAAGGAGTTTCTGGATGTATCAAAGGCTCTGCGAGCCTCCGGAAAGAAATGGCAACATCTCCAGACTTTTGGTCAATACTTCATAGTCTTCAACCGATTCCCGAAGCTGCCCCGCTTGCTTTCCACATCACTGAAGACATTGCTACAGGATCACCTCAAGCAATCACTGCTGATAACTACGAGTCGGCCATTGGTTTATTGAACACCTTTGCTACAGTCAGCAACCCAAATGGTTTTCGTGAACAACGAAGAGATCCAGCTGTACGGCGTAGCAAGTCGGCAGCTCCTGAAAAGCGACCTGCTCCCGATGAGGCCACACTGCGTGGTGTGAGGGCAATGGCAATCATATCACAAATGACTGGTCGTGTACCTGCATTCATCAAACAGTCTCACTTGGAACTCAATGAGGCTTGGCAGGCGTATTGGCTTCCCATCTTCAGATGCTTTATCATGCAATGCGTCAGTCCCTCTCGGGAAATCCGTCAACAGTCCTTCTCGTCCCTGCAACGCTGCTTGTTGTCCAACGACCTCGCATCGCCAGAACACAAAGAATGGACAAACATTTTCAGTCAGGTCTTATTTCCTCTTGTTCAACAGCTACTCAAACCAGAGGTCTACCAGATGGATCCAGCTGGTATGGGTGAGATGCGAGTGCAGACCGCACAATTGTTGTGCAAAATCTTCTTGCACTACCTTGTCATGCTTAGTGAATGGGAAGGAATGCATGACTTGTGGATGGAAATTCTGGACCTCATGGACCGTCTGATGAACAGCGGTCAGGGTAACACATTGGTACGTTATGTGAATATCTATGCATGCTCCTTCGACTAACACTTTGTTTCTAGGCGGAAGCAGTGCCAGAATCTCTCAAGAATGTGTTGCTCGTCATGTCCAGTAGCGGCTATCTGAAGCCGCCAAGCGACGATGACGAGCAGTCAGAGCAGCAAAAACAGTTGTGGAAAGACACATCAGACAGGCTGCAAAGCTTCCTACCAGAATTGATGCCTGAGCTATTCCCAGAGCCTGAACCAAAGGTAGTAAAAGAGGTGGGGACAAAAGTCGCTGATGAAAACGAGACAGGTGCTCCTGTGCCTGTCATAGAGGAGAAGAGTTCAGATGTTGCTTAGAGTAGATTCGTTTGATCAATGCTGTCGAAAGGAGCCCTAGACTTGTCCTCTAGACAGTATG
This sequence comes from Aureobasidium subglaciale EXF-2481, assembly GCF_000721755.1. Taxonomy (NCBI): domain Eukaryota; kingdom Fungi; phylum Ascomycota; class Dothideomycetes; order Dothideales; family Saccotheciaceae; genus Aureobasidium; species Aureobasidium subglaciale. The sequence goes on from NW_013566995.1 coordinate 493,231, forward strand.
TAGTAGAGCCGCATATGGAGCGGTGTCTTGATCGTGGAATCGACTACTGTGCATCTCGACGAGTGTGACAGTAATGTGTTATCATGATGTGACGGCATGTATGAGGCAAAGCGTCGCGCGATACAGGTTCTATCCTGAGTTAAAACACTATCATAGGGAACAAGCTGTTGTTATCGGAGTTTGTCCCAGTGGAATGTGGAAAAGTATATACAAGCAAACCAATGCATGGTTGCTCAGAAGGTGCCGGATCTTCATTGCTTGCTTCCCGGACGACCCTGCTCTTCTACATGTTTTCGAAATGTCATCCACTAATTTGCCCTATTCCATGGGTGCTTGAATTAGAGTAGCCTCTCAAGGTCTACACTGTCGCGGAATGGTCAGACATATGGGACAGATGGTGTACTTCATTTCCCCCTTGACATCAAGACTTCTACATTCCTAATTCTTCCTGCCTGTCTCACACAACCTCTCCCAGAATTGAGAAATGGTCATCCTCCTTTGCCAACCGCCTCATTCTGATGCAAAAAGCGCATGTGAGCATATACTACTAGAGAAATTAGCGGGGACGTCTAGATATCTCGGAGCTAAAATGCATGGACATAGAATGGAGGCTACATTGACACCAGATACTGGTCGTCAGTACCACCCTGTCCAAGCTATGTGGCCATCCAGATTGGAGCACAGATGATTGAACGTGTACAGTAACAAGTACTGCCGCCGATTGATATGTTTTGAGTTTAGTATCGCATCATGACTGCTTCTTGTATTCCTTCAGCTCCTTCTGGAACTGCTCTTTGAGTCGCAAATACGTCTCATCTTGCTTGATCTCTTCCAGCACGTCTTTGAATATCCGACTGGACTCTTCCTTTTCCTCCTTGTCCGCGTGATCCTTGCTATTTGGTAGAACCTCATGATCCTTGTCGTACTTTCTTCCACCCTTGTGGTTTGCATATCGTTTCGATCGCGTGAACCCCATTTGTATAAACTTGCGAGTCATGTCCATGCCCACAAAGTCGTCCTCTTGTCCAAAGTGCTCAAACTCATCTCGTAAAAGGGTCGAGGACTGTCGTGCAATGTCCGGAGTTCGAAACCGCCATAGTGGGAGCAGGTAGGATTTGTAGGGCTCGAAGGTCAAGACGCCCATCTCTCCTCTCCCTATGCGATACTCCATGCGCTGAGTGTGGGTCGTTTGTGGTCGCGACACGGTGGGAGCCTCGAGCTTAGCTGTTGCTATCGGTGCTCGACGTGGCATTGTGCGTCGAGTATGGCAGGTGCCAGTGGAAAAGGTAGTTGGTAGTGATTGATCACTTCAGTGTTGCAGCCAAGCATGATGACGAGTTCCTGAAAGCGCATGTCACCAACATACCATTCACGCGTCTCGCGCTAGAGCCGAGCAAAACTTATGTCGCGACCACGTAATAGCCTTCGCGAAAGATGAACCCATGAAAAAGAAAGAAAGTGATGTTAGTCGTCTCCAAGAGGAGATACTCTTACAAAAAGACATGGTATTAGTTCAGGTCGTACTGGGGCTCGAACCCACTGAAATGAGTTAGAATTAGATACCATCGGAAGATGATTAGAGTAAACTCACGGACTCGAGAATATTTGAATGATCAAAATCTCGCGTGCTAACCGCTACACTATACAACCAATTTGTTGTGCACTAGTCTGGGAAGAACCAAATATAATGTTCACATGATATCGGACCCAGCATGGGATCAAACCGTCAACGAGGACATGCTATGGAATTACACATCTCCGCCACACCCATATCCTTCTCCCAAGCGCTCTTTGCGGTCACGGCTTTTACTAGACACCGGTAGACCGAAAACCTCTGATACGGAGTCGTCCTGTTACAGCAAGCTGGCGGATCAGGAGCTCTGCGCCGCGAACGATCAAAGTGCAATCTGAGCAGCTTGAGTAAGCTTTCCCGCTTTTGGTGGGGCTCCAAAGCTTCCAGATCTACGAGGTACGACGGGAGTTGGTCTGTCAGAATGAGCGATCAATCCAGGAACAACACAAATGTCAACTAAAGACAAGCTGTTTATACTCGCACGACTTCCGCTGCTGCTCGGATAGTCAACGCCTTCAGTCGTCCACTAAATCGGTGCCTGCCTGCGATTTAGACACGTTCCAGCTCCTGCGCTAAAGGCGTTCTGCGACGTCATTGACATGCTCTAAAGGGTAAAGTCATAACAGACCAAAGCGGATTCCACCTCGAGACCGGTAGCCAGCGGTCTTTGAATCGCTCCGGTGTCCGACTCAAATATGAAATAGGTTGCTACACTGTTCTCCCCTTGAAAACGTCGTACCTAGGTCATTCTACATTGTTACTTGCTAGTGCTTGATTTGCAAACATGGTCAATTCAACACAGACCTCTGGCCCATTGCAGGCATTGAGCGGTTATGTGGCATCCTATGGCTGGGGGCCTCTCTTGTCTGTTTCGCGAAGCACTGTTCTTTCGCTACTGTCGCGTATCCAGGTTGGGCATCTAGGAGTAACAGACGTGGACGGGAAAGTCTCTGTCTATGGACAAAAACAAGTGGTCAATGGCAAAACAGAGAAGAGCGTATATTCTCTGCCAAACATAGAGTTGACTGTGCACAAAGATGTGTTCTGGGTGCGCATGTTGCTCTTTGCAGATATGGTAACTCTCGCGGTCGTCAATTGAAGACCTTGCGCTGATGGAGGGATAGGGATTTGCAGAGAGCTATATGCTTGGGGAGGTTTCCTGTTCTGACTTGACAGAGTTCTTCCGGGTTCGAATCCAGACCGATCGCTCAAGGTAAAACCTCTACTAACACACGACTAGTTGTTCATTCTCAATCGAAACTACCTCTCGAACGGATCCACGCTCACGTCGAACCTCTCTGCCAAACTCACGTACCTCCTTCGCAAAACGAACACGCTTACTACCGCTCGCCTCAACATTGCCGCGCACTACGATATCTCCAATGACATGTTCGCCGCTTTCTTGTCTCCAGACATGACCTATTCTTGTCCTATCTGGTTACCCAAGTCCGACCCTGGCTCCTCGGAAGAAACACTCGAGCAAGCACAGATGCGCAAGTTGAGACGCTTTATCACCAATGCGAAGATCAAGGAAGATGACCATGTTCTGGAGATTGGTACAGGCTGGGGCAGTTTTGCCATTCTAGCTGTAAAAGAGACTGGCTGCCGTGTCACAAGTTTGACCTTGTCAACAGAGCAAAAGGCTTTGGCAGAGCAGAGGATCGCCGAGGCAGGCCTTACGGACCGCATAGAAGTTCTTCTGTGCGATTATCGCGCGTTGCCAACACCAAGAGATGGAAAACTGTACGACAAGGTTGTTAGTATCGAAATGCTGGAAGCTGTGGGCAAGGAGTACCTTGATACCTATTTCCAATGTGTCGACAAGCTCTTGAAGCCTGAAGGCGGAGTTGCGGTCTTCCAATGCATCACAATGCCCGAAAGTGTGAGAAGACTATGCCTGCTTTGACATTGTTGATAATTGACTGACCATTTCAAGCGCTATGATGCATACAGCAACTCGGACGACTTCATCCGCCGATACATCTTCCCTGGTGGTCACCTTCCCACCATCACGCAACTGCTAGATTCCGTTAGAGCCGGCTCCTCATGCAGACTCATCCCGGAATCCGTGGAGAATATTGGACCTCATTACGCAAAGACATTGAGACTTTGGCGCGAAGAGTTTATGCAGAACTTCGAAGAAAAAATCAAGCCCTCGCTGCTTGAGGAGCACGAAGGAATGACGGACAAAGATGTGGATCTATTCCGCAGAAAGTGGGAATATTACTTTGCATACTGTGAAGCTGGCTTTGTCACCAAGACTTTGGGCGATGTAATTTTCACCATCGGAAGAGAAGGTTCAGTGGAGATGATGGAAGATGTGCCCATTTAGTTACATCATTGCAGATGTGGATTTCTATAATGTTTGATTGATGTGTAGGAATAGGAGGGCGCGGAGGAGGTATAGATCAGCTGGTGATACCCCGATTGTGCCATATAGACTTACGCCAATCACAAATCGTATTCTGGTATGCACGAAGCAATTTGTGCTGTAATGTGTGGTGAATTTTGTTCCATGATGTGATGATTTCCGTACCAGTCGCAAGGAAACACCCTCTGGTGGCGTCAGGGTGCGCAAAGCCTCGTGCGCACGCAAATTTACGCCGCCTTCCACTTTGTTCAAAGAGACTTCAATGCGAAGTATCATCGCAAGCCATCGAACATGGAACCATCTACTGTAAAGACAAGCCTACCGGCGCAGCTCCCAAGAATTCGCAAAAATGAACCGTTCAACGCCTTGATCCAGAAGCTTGCAAAGTAGATTCATCATACAATCTCCGACATGCCACGGCATTTGCTCATCGTTTTGCCAGATACTTCACGGATCTTGTAGTAAGACCCATAACATTCGAGGAGTTCCGCACCACCCAGGATCATCTACTCACCCCATTGTGTCGACACCTGTTACACGATGTACACCATCCTGCACTAGTTGCGGGACTGCTGTAAGACAGAACTTCCTGGTAACCTTTCGTGGCTGACATTGTATGTCGATAGCGTGCTCAAGGGCCACTTCGTCACTCTTGAAGCCGATGAGGAACAAGGTATTCACGCCGCGCGAGGATTCGCTTGTGAAGCTGTTGCAACAAGATTCATCATCGGACTGGCCGACAGGGAGATCATCGATTTACTTCTGTATGAGTTAGAGATTCCCGAGGCTCCAGGAGTCGAAAGTCAAGGCGCAGACGACAACCAGCCAGAGCTTGCGTCGCCACTTACCGAGCAGTCCCCTCTCCTGTCCCGATCAAGTCTCCGTTCTAGAGGAAGCTACAGGAGCAGGCTCACCATCCCGGAAAGCTATGATGGTGTTGCAGAAGATCCATCTGATACCACTGATGCTGAATTGGCTGATCAATTCGATGGATTGAACGCTTTGGAGATTGCGGCCGTGTCAGGAGCCAAGAAGTTCCTCTGTCAAAAGCAAGTTCAGAGGATCATCAATGCCATCTGGACTGGAGATATCATGTTCTGGAGCAAACTCAGCGCCGATGCGCAGAAGAAGGCACAAATCTATCAACGCAAGTCAATGGATCCGTTCTGTCGCCTACGAGTACCCATCTATCTCAAGGCGTTCGAAGTTCTGTTTTTTGTGGCATTCCTCGCGTTTTACTATGCTGTTCTAATGCAGCGTTCGTTCTACTCGGTCACAACAGCTGAAGTGTTCCTGTACATTTGGATTGCCTCATTTGCTCATAACGGTATGTGTTCACTTGATGAAAGTATGCAACACATGCCTGAGTACTGACGATCATACAGAAATCGGCGAGTTCTGGGATGCAGGTACCACAACTTTCTACCTCGCAGACTTTTGGTCTCTTTGGGATCTATTCGTGATAGGTATCGGGGTGGCGTTCTTTATTACTCGTACGTTACGCAATCTTCGAGCTTTCCTGATGCTGTACTCCATAGACCAATCGACCCTATGGAAGCAGCCTACAGTGTCTGATGGGGTTGGAGCAAGCGCTGACATGCTTAGGAATGATTGGTCTCCATCAAGGAAATGATAGGATCATCGACACTTCCTTCGATATCCTCGCGCTCGAAGCATTGTTTCTTATTCCGCGAATCTGCTCTCCTTTGCTCTCACTGTCGCCCTACTTCGGTACCTTGCTTCCATGCCTGACGGTCATGACGAAGGTCAGTCCTAAATATTTGATCTGTGCCTCCTTTGATAGCTAACGGTTCGTCAGGACTTCCTCAAATTCCTTTCGTTGGTGGCCATCTTGTACTGCGGATTTTTGTCGACCTTCTGCCTTCTGGGCAGAGGTCAATTCACCTCGCGGCAGATGGCTCTGATTCTGACAAAAGTGTTCTTCGGAAGTTCATACCTGGGCTTCGACATTAGTGACAAGATCTCACCATATCTTGGACTGCCGCTGATGTTGGTTTTCATAACGTGAGGGCCACCACGTTAACATTTTCCAATACCCTGCTGACTTCCCACCTACTGTAGATTGACACAAATTCTTCTGATTACTTCACTCATCTCGATTCTATCCAACAGTTTGTCAAACGTTCTCTCACACGCCAGAGAAGAGTATTTGTATGTATACTCTGTCTTTGTGCTTGAAGCATCGACATCGAACAGGCTCACATACTTCATTCCCCCTTTGAACCTGTTCTCGTTGGCTCTTAGACCTCTCCGACTCTTTCTGTCCTCGGAACAGTTGCGTCACAGTCGTATCGTGGTTCTCAAGATGACGCATTTGCCTCATGTACTCCTCATTAATCTGTACGAGAAGATGCAGTCTGTTCGTAAAGGCAACACCACTGGCTTCGGTTTTGGATCTCCCCGGAGCGTCGAGAAGCCACCCGGCTGGAAACGATCTGTATTGAACAAAAGGCTTCCATCACGATATCCGCTCCTGGCGCCGAGTCCGCAAGGCGTGGACCAATCGCCGGCATCGCCGAGCACACAACCTTCGGTCTCCGCAGCTGCCGTCAAAGACATAAAGGCCGTGCTTGATCAGCTCACTACACAGATAGAGCAGCTCAGGGGCATGGTTGAGGAACAAGAGCGTCAAATCCAAGTGAACGACGACCAGTAGAATACCCGCGCGGTACCACAGTTGCCACACTGCAAGGTCGAGGCGCTTCAAGGAATGCAAGGACGGCTTGCCTGATCGATGATTAATCCCAGAGTGTCAGGGAGCGCGTTCCATAACAGTCACGGGCTCGACGAATCGTACATACCTGGGCTAATCGCGACATGAGACCGAGACGGAGTCTGAGACACGGGTGAACTGGTGGGTGGGTAGTTGATTGCCCTGAACCAGACAGTCGGGTCGATGGACGTTATCCGGCAGCCGCGATCGGCAGCCGAGAATCGGGAACTACAAGTATTGACGGCATACAAAAAGCATCAACGAAGTAATAACAATCCGAGCTATCGACACTATCAACACGACGTGATGAATATCCAGGCGTTCATGGAGAAAGGTGTCATGTGCTGCATATCGTCGAGTGTTCGGATCTTGGCAGGTGCCCTACCGTCGGGTCCATCGCCTCTCTAGGTGCTGGCCTATGGAGGATTCTTATTTAGTTATAGGTCCGCCTTATTCTTCAGGTTCTTCATTGCTTTCGCTCTTCGTTCATTTTTGTACAGACCGCTCCCAAAGATCCCAGTAAGTGACAACTCATCGAGAGGCCATGATTTTTGGATCCGTAATCGGCTTGGTTCAAACAACCTCTGACCATAGTTGTTCAGGATACTCACACCTGTGTATTTCCCACTATGCAACATCAGTATCGCTGGAGTACTGCCGAGCCTACCTTCGGCCATAGTTCAGAGCTATATTACCCCTCCGGATATCAACTCGACACCAATCGAGACTTTGTTCCTGGACCCTGGCGGAGTCCTGTAGAGTCGGAGAAACCTCTCTGGACGGAGCTACCCCAATCTCTACAGACTATCGTTCATACAGACTACTCTGGCCCTATCTTGTTGAGTCCTGAGCCACTGAGCTTCACGCTGAAGCAAGAGTATGATTCGGGCTTAGACTGTAAATGGTCACCCAGTCTGACCGAGTCGAGTCTAACTTCAACTACACCGTCACTATCGACACTACGGTCCATGCCTTCAACACAATGTGCCGCACACATGACAGGCGCAGAAGATTCGAATCTTTGGCCTACGCGGTACCAGCATCATAACGAAAATCCTGGTTGGGAAGTTGCTCCTCCAACTCATTGGCCAATTGTGAAAACCCAAGGCAGCGAACATAAACCCAGTCGTAGCTCACGAAAAAGACGGCACTCGCCTGAACGACATCAACCACTCAGTCGACATCCAGAAGAAGAAGTACAGGCACTATTAGACAGGCCACGCAGAGTCAAGACTACAGCCGAGAATGCCAGGTTCTACTGCAATGCGTGCGACAAAGGGTTCCAACGTGTGTATAATCTTCGCAGTCACATGCTCAAACATGAGATCTCGCGGGAAAAGATTCAATGCCCCCACAATGGATGCGACAAGAGCTTTGACAGGAAGACCGATCTTGGTCGTCATGAGCGTAGTGTACACTTGCATTTGCGAGAACACAAATGCGTCCTATGCGGGTCGTTCTTCGCAAGAAAAGACACGCTTGTCAGGTAGGACACATTAGTATCTTGGATGGGGTGGTTCACTGACTGGATTCTATGCAGACATATCGAAGGTAGCTGCTCCAAAAGGACAGAAGTGGATCGAAACCGGTCCAGCAATCTGACGGAGCCCAACACTCGTTGACGGACCTACCAACACGCATTGGCACCACAAACCCACGAGGGTGAGAAGAGACCTTCCGGTACCTAGTTGTATCTGGCCAGTCCATGGCAGCTCAGCCGTCCAAAGCCAACACACTAGCTGCATACGCTTAAGCGCGGGTGTATGCGCAGGTGACGGTGGCGCCAACAGATGCTGATCCTGACTCGTGAGTAAATTGTATTGGCGATAGGATGTGGAGACTTCTCTGATGAGCCGATACTGGCAGACCAATCAACAGCCTATCACCAACATCATGGGCGGGGGCATTACGTGGGAATAAACACATTGAACTTGCCGTTGAGCCCAAGGTCTCTGGCAAAGATAGAGCATTATGGACTATGATGTACCATAAAGGAGATTTGCATTTGTTCTTCCCATCCGACTACTCGTCATCTAGACTACGTACAATTAGCAAATCCTCAACAAGTCGTTTCTGAGGACGTAATGGGAGAATGAGGGGAGAGGATGACAGTCGAGTTTCATGATATGCAAAAGGCGATCGCAGACCCCTTGGAGCCGAGAGTGACCAAATGTGTCAGGGTCCAAACGTTGAGTGCTCGGCACCGAGGGAGGCTCCTCCCTGAGCGAGCGGGGAAGGTTCGCTCCCCAGCGGACCTAAGTTAATTACTCTATTCGAACCACGACCGTCTTGCCTGATGACAACGTGATAGCAGTCGGGACCATTCCGCCTTGGACCTCTGACCTTCTCATTGCGGATTATGGCTTTGCGACGCGCATGGTGGATCTCTCGTGCCGTTCCATACTCGAGCGAGTCAAACCTGGATTTTGCAATGCGGGCTAATGATGTACATGGATAGTGTAATAGAGGTGCACACCGAGACCCACATTATTATGACTGGCGCTCTGTCGTTTGTTTTTCCTCCTCTTCCTTGATCGAGACCTACGCTAAGCTGCAGCTCTAGCACGGGCGGATGTTTTCTTTAGCACAGTACTAATGTAGGACGTTCGTTCAACTACCGACGATATCTGAGCTGAGATCCGCAATGCATTCGGTTGATCAAGTATCTAGACTGCACAGAGGCCGCGAGACTTGCATTGCAGCTCAATCAATCTTTCACCAATACGCACCCGATAGTTCTCCATGAAGATTGCATGACCTGATTTTCAATAGCGCCATTTGGTTGATAGATTGGTGATTACACCCGAATATTGCGCACATTGTCTTGGCCATGGTCTAGTCATGTAGATTTATTGAGTCACAGACATGAGTCGGTTGAGGCCAATTCGCGCGGTCTCAACATAAGACGCTGGAAGAGAAGGATCAGACACGCATAAGAAATGACCGGGTGCTTGGCAAAGGATCAGTGTTTTGCTACGGACAGGCATCCGACGGTGTGAGAAAGTGGGGTATTAAAAGTTAAAACAAAGCAGAAGAAGTTGTAAGTTGTAGCAATGAGCTGGTTTGTACTTCAGCTAGATTGGCGGAGAAAGCTCACAAGAAGTCGCCACTGCCAAAGTTGTTGAAAGGGTTAGGTGGACCAAAGCCCGAAGGACCGCCAGGACCACCGGGACCGACTGGATCGTATCTGCTTCCTGGAGGAGCTCTAGGGTCGTAGCCGCGGCCACTGGGATGGTGAAGATCAGGAAGGGTTGGATGCATACCGCCGCCACCGCCAAAGCCAGGATTCGAGCTCCCGAAAGGGTCTCTTGGACCCAGACCTTGCGGATATAGGTCTCGTTCACCGATATTTGCGAAGCCAGGGTGTGTGGCGCCCATGGGACGAAGGGGTCTGTTCAGGTCGTATGGATCTTCGAAGGCTGGGGGAGAAAGTTCACCTTGTGGGAAAGGACGAGGAGGGTAGGCAAGAGGGTCCCGGAAGGGTTCAGGGCGAGCAGGAGGTTGGCGGCCATCACGAAGAGGGTCGTGACGAGGAGGGTCTGATTGTCTGATGGGCTGTTGAGCAGATTGGGCAGCAGACTCTTGGTAGCCTTCCTTTTGCAGTGACGGCATGAGCTTCTGGACGATGTTGATGCGCATGAGAGAGCCATAGTCGGAGAGACGGCCGTTTGATATGAAGAGGTTGAAGAGATTCCTGGCATGTGGTTGTTCTAGGGTGAAGGGTGTGGAGGCTTCGGAGGTGTAGTCTGCAGCCTTGACGTCCAGCGTGGCCGTCTTGTCATCGCCCAGGCCCATGGCCAGAACGACGGCCTTTTTGCCCATGCGGTTCACTTTCAACAAGTACTCCATGGACGACTGGGTGTGTGCGTAGCGGAAGGCGTAGTTTGGAGCATTCGCGTTCCACGATTGTGGCAGACGGGGAGGGGTTTCGACGGTGATACGGTCGTCATCGCCCAGACCGACAAGACGGAAGCCAACAGCCAGCATCGAGGCATGGCTTGCCAGAGCGATGGCATCGAAGGGGGTGTTGATGTGGGTCGGACCATCTTCAGGCAGAGTGCCGGCCATGATGGTGGCTAGTGAGTTGGCCGAAAGCACATTGCCGACGAGCGCCATGTTGATGATGTGAGGGTGTGAGAGACGGTGAGTGCTGCGAGACAGAGAGTCGTAGTTTCGTCGCTGCTTCTGATGCAGAAGAACATGCAGTCGATGACGATGATCTACAGAGAGAGCACCCCGCATTCGAAGGGCAAAGCCAAGGCGGGCACATGCAAGCGGTGACGATCGCATCCGCACGTGCTCGCAGTCTTGCAGTCTTGCAGCAACACAGCAAGACGGCAACACAGCAAGGCAGCAACACAGCAACACGGCAAAACAGCAACACAGGCCGGTCCATGTCCATGTCCGCTGCGTCGCATCATATAGGCAGATCTTGGATGGCAGTCTGAAGCAACATGACGAGCAACTCGACGCTGGCGCCGTCTTCGTCGGACCTGCTGCTGCTCGTGCCCCGGCTGGCTCAAAACATGGTCCATCTGGCAAGGCGCTTTCTGTGCGACCCGTCGCTCCCGCATGCAAACATGACCGAGACACTCGCGTCCCCTCTACTCAACAAGACGGCTACAATCATACATGAGACCGTAGCTTCAGCCACTGCTCCTACCGCTACGCTCGCTGCCCACGCCCTGCCCGAATCAAGCACCTATCTATCCTACCTCACATTTCCCTTTTCCGCCGACTCGATAAAGAACTTTGGCGGTGTCTTTTCGTACATCGGCTCACGCTGGGCCCTCGCTACCTTTGCCATTGTGTGTCATCCCCTGTGCCATGCCCGACATGTGCTGTGAACCTTCGCTAACCCGCATCTCCCAGTCCATCTTCCTCAATCGCACCCACTTTTACGCTTCGTCCCGTCAGAACCTGGACCCTAAATGGCATACCCGTCTCCTACTGTACTCTGGTCCCATCCTTCTCCTCTCCTACCATGTCCTGTTCATCTTGCAGACCCTCAAGTGCCAGACTTCGATACACTACCCGACCTTACGATATGGCGACCCAAACAAGATCCTGCCAATCAACTTTGCCGCTGACGGCGGCTTTGTACACACTCTTGCTTCAACCGCCCTCTTCTGGATGTCCGACGCCGACTCCTGTCGCGCCATGAACATGGACCGACAAGACGGTGATCCTCTCAACATCATGGGCTCCTTCTCGCTGCTCTGGCCCCTCTTTCTGGCCCTCTGTTTCAGCCAGTTCATCGAAACTTTGAATTGTGCCCTTCAGGGAAGGCAGCCCTTGCCAGAGACCGGCATGACCACTTTCGAACACTCTCTGGCCTTTGCCGAATCGGAAGCCATGCTTACCAACCTTATCGGCTTGACTGCTTTTGCTCCAGCTGACCAATCCCCCTCCTCGCACTCTGATCCTTCAGATGCTGTCTTGTTGACAAAGTCCATGGTTCTCCAACATCTCAATGTCCCCACAGAGGTCTTGCTTATCGCTCTCATCTCTTGTCTGAGCCACATTAGTAGCGCCGTGCTTGCAATCACTGGCCGCCGACACCACATGCGTCTCGTCAACACCGCTGTATGGGCTGTATGTTACATGGCTGCTTTCTGCTGGAGCTTTGTCAACGCACTCCACAGCCCCTTGGGGTCGCATGACCTTAGCATTCTTCGCTTCCCGACAGTCTGTATTATAGGCTTCATCCCTCACATGCTCATAATTCTAGGCATCCTGGTTTGCTCGTCCATATACGCCGTCGCTCTATTGCTCAATGCTCTATCTCTTCCGCCAAACTCACCACCTAATCCCTCAATCAAGGAGCGCTTCTCAATTGCCTTCAACAACATGCAGGCGAACGTGCAATTCTCTTCAGTCTCATCCATGAGGCTTAGTTGGACCGAGGACTTTTACACTGTTCTACTAAAAATAGGCTTTAATGTCCTTACGGCCGCGAGCGAGTCTGTCTTTTTGAATGAGGGAAGCAAAATCCAGATCTATGCCATGACCTGGCTCGAAGAGGAACGCATGCAAGAGTTCACTTCCATGTTGGAGGACCGGCGCCGTGCGAGTCTTGTTCCATCCGATTTGCTCGACGAACGCATCGCAAGAGGGCTCAGCTTCACCGATCACAAGACCATGGTATCATCATCTGGCTTTGCTGTTGAACGCAGATCGAAATCATCTGCCGAAAATGCCAGTACCAGAGCAGTCAACAACGATAACGGGCTCGGCATCGCAGAACGTCGTGGTCGATGGCAGCTTAGTTTTGAGTTTCTGAAAGGACTGTATCTGTTGCTTGTTCGCATCAACTGTCGTGTTGTCTTGACTTGTCTATCGACGATGGGCATCGAAAGGACGCCCGGATGGCTGACTAGGGCTGCTGAGTTGAGATCACCTACTAGCTCTTCGGTTGCCAAACAACGGAACGCTCAACGAGCCTCGACACCTGACTTCTGGCTTGTTTCCGAACGCGGTGTGTTGTCGCTGCCGGAGAACGGAAACATCGACGTGGAAGTTGAGATGCGCAGACGGCTAGGGGCTCGATATTCCGCGGGCCACTCTACTGTAGCGGAGGATGTTGTCGATGCTGATCTGTACGACTGGTGGAAGCGAGGTGGCTGGTGGGGAGATCTCGATACTAGCGGCAACTACGTGGCTCAGGAGCAGGACGACGACGCGACCAGTGTGGTTTCAATGTCAACGAATGCCACCAGTGAGGCCGACTCAGAGGAAGACAGTGGCAGGAGAACTCCAACACAAACCGACTATCTTACTCGGAGTCGAGAGCAGACTCCCGCAACAGGCTTCGAAGTGACAGATCTTGCTCGACTACTAGACCCCAAGACCGCGGCAGACAGAGAGGAAGCACGCATGCTTGCCCGTCACATCCGAAGCGAGAAACCAATGACCCGCTCACAGTATCGCCTGCAGACGAACCGAGAGAAGGTTAGAGTCCTGGAGGCGCCATATCTCGAGCCAGTTTTCAGCGAGGGCCTTGAAGCAAATACAAGTCTCAACACCGAGGTAGAGACCTTGGAACGCTTCTTACTCGAGCGGCGCTCGGCGAAGCCCCGGGTGCCAGAAGGTGGTGCTGGGTCTTGGGATTCTGGTGCAGAGGGCATGGGATCCAGTGGGCCTCAGTGCGTCGTCTGTCAGAGCAGTCCTCGGGTCATTGTCGCATGGCCATGTGGCTGCCTCTGCGTCTGTGATGAATGCAGGGTTGGCGTTGCTACACGAAACTTTACGAAATGCATGTGTTGCAGGATCAAGGTGGTCGCGTACTCGAGACTTTACGTTCCATAGATATTACATCCATCCATGAATATGAACCTGATTTCCACTTCGAAAAGAACCTTGCTATTTCTCCATGATGACGTGTGTCGAAAAGTAATCTGTTCAATCCAGGAATTCGATCAGGGCCTCATGAGCGAGCGTCCAAGCAACAACTCGACATCGACAACGCTCAATCGACGAATTTAGAAGCAATGCCATCTTGTCACACTGGATCATTGCAAAGTATCTTAGATGCACAGTAGATGCCGGGATGAGACATGGGTGAATCGATGGTAGAAAGACGCAAGGTCGACCGGGAAGAAGGTCGGGTCACGGGTCCTGGGCACTGAGCCAACCCAATTGGGCTAGCTGCGCTTGCGGCCTCTCGCCCTACACATACAGCCTCTCGCACGGCGCAAGAGCTATCAGGAATTAGAACCGATGTTAGCTATCATCTTCTTGCGATGAGGTTATCATCTACCTGATCTACCTCTACAATGCTCTGCCTTTACCCTTGCCTGTCCGTATCGACAGAGCAGGGAACTCTTCACGAGCCTCTGCTTCTGCCTCTATTCTACTTTGCTCCTCCGCAAGACTCAATTGGAGAGCAAACTCCAGATCTGTCAGCTCTGTACTGTTGCTACCCTCTGCTGCCTCTTGATTACTGTAAGCCTCAAATTCGGCCTCTTCTTGCTCCTGTAGACGCTTGCTTTCTTCTTCCGCCAGGCTGAGTCGGATCGCTTCTGCAATCTCTAGATCCAGTTCGGCTTCCAGCATTGGCGGAGTGCTATATCTCGTGCCGTCGGACTCGGGCATGCTGGAATTCTTCTGTTGATCCTTTGCAAGCGCTTCCTCGCTCAACATGCGAGCGTAAGCTAGAATCTCCTCCTCGCTGGCGTCATCTCCTAGCAGTTCTGTTCCGAATCTGCCGGCGAGATGCTCTGCTTGTCTCGCTTCCTGGGCGTTCTCGCGTTCCAGTTCGAACTGTTCGTTGGCGATGAAGCCGTGGATGTTACCTCTACCAGCGTTGGCAAATCGATCGTTGGCGACGTTGGTACCTCGATCGGCTCTTCGGAATTTGCGTTTGTGTGATCTGTATTGGTCTGCGGCAGAAGAGCTGAAGCTCCAGTACAGCAGGTGCGTCCCAATTGACACCATGCCACGCAGGACTGTCGGATCAGGATCGAGGCAGATGGCTCCTGCTGCAAACAGATTGATGCCAACGCCCTGTGCAGATGCTTGAGCCTGTATCAGCCTACGTCTTGCCTTAGATGCGAAGCGAGAGTTCAACGTCTTTATCGGATCCATGCTAGAGGCCAGAACATCCCAAGCTTGAACCAGTCCATCGTTGCCTCCGTGGACTAGACACAGAGAAGACAGTGCGATACAAGAAATCTGAGGTGACTCTGTATGGATGATGCGTACGGGTTCCAATGTATTGACAGCATCATGAAGGGTAGGCAAAGATGCTCTTGCATCCCACACCAAGACACTTCCAGTAATTGTACCGACAGCAATGAATCGAGCTCGCTGTCCAGGGGCATCTGCGACAGAAGATGGACTGCTGGATTTCGATAAGGGCGTCAAGCTAGGAGAAGATACTGTGGAGGGTCCTGAGAAGTTCAGAAGCGGATCCTCCGAGGATGTGAGGGTTGCGAAGGTAGAGCAGTCCAGCGCGTGGGCTGTTATTTGCACACATTTCAAACCACCGAAAGACATGTTCGAGAGTCTCCATTCCTCTGTCGATCGCTCGAGCCTGTCACCGGCTTCGAGCGCTGATATGGACAGGCCGTAGTCCAAGTCACCTGTCGAGGGAATGGGACCACCAAACAGAGACGTCGATCCGGGTGGCGTAGGAGTTGATGCAGTAGTGCGTGACTGCCGCGACTTAGTCTCGACGCTCTCCTTGTCAGTGACTCTGAACCGAACAAATCGCTTGGCTGACGCGGGGGGGTCTTCTTCGTCGAGGCCGCTTTGAAAGACAAAGACAGCCTCTCCAGCCTGATTACCATCATCTCCTGCAAAGTCAACCTCCAGCACTCTACGCATGTCCCATCCCAAGCAGCTTCTCTGGAACTCCTTGGGCTTGCGGTCGATGTAGTCTTCAATCTCTCGGGTCTCGGCCGTGATTTGGTCCTCGCTCAAGTACATGCCGTTCCAGGACGATCGAGGAGAGTAGCTGCCGTCCACATGAGAGTTGCTGTAAGGATTTGGGCGAGCCGCACGTCTGCTGGACTCTACAAGATTCCAGTATACCGACCGGCCCGTCGACCAGGCGAGGCGTTCCCGCACTTCATCATTTAGTCTTCCAGGCTCATCGTCGTTATTGCGCTTAGGAAACTTGGTCAAGTAGAAAACCTCGCCCAGAGCATTGAGCACGACTGCCCATATCTTGGACTCTCCTTGACGTTTGATAGAATACTGTTCATCAACTGCAATACCAATGATGGGTACTCCTGGACTTATTGCCCAACGTGCTGTGACCTCGCCTCGACTGAAGCGCTGATCGCGAGTTCCGAGAGGTCCGAGACTGTACGCGGTGAGTACACCAAGAGAAGAACCAGAGAGAAGTCCTATGAGACCATCTGTGAGAGACGGGATGGCCGAAGTCTTTGCAATCCAAACGCTACACATTGCTTCTTGGACTGGCAAAAGCCGTGGAATACCCGATGCCGGTACAGACATACCACTTGAAGGTGTCAGAAAGTGGCCACGCATTTCCTCGGTGAATCTGTAGTAGACAAAGCCACCGGGCGAGCCTTCACCGTGAACCATGCCATATGGCTGACTGACATCCATCGAGTTGGGCACACCGACGACATTTCCAGGACAGAGACCGTACATGGCGTCGCCAGGAAAGCGGTCGGAGAACTGGAGGAAAGTATTCGGATCGCCCAATCCCCACGAGTCGGCCTTTCCAAGCATCGGATCACTGCTTCCAGCAGTACCCACATCGTCGGCGCCGTGAACGAAACGAGGGGAACGCTTATTCAAAGCGGCACCATGGAAAGTAGCATGCAAATGATTGACTGTTGTGAACATCTGTGAAGAGTAGTAGTAGGAGGGGGTTGCGACGGGAGTTTGGCCAAGGCGGGTCTGGGCGGGAGAAGCAGGCAGCTGAACAGGCTTGCCCCGAGCGAGGGAGCGTAGCAAGCGGGTGCGTAAGATATACTCGCTTCGCCACGACGCCAAAGCAGTCACACGGGTGAATGCCCGACGTTCGACGCGGAGGCCCTCATCTTGATCGTCTTCGCCATCGTATGCGCTAGGGTTGAGGGAGTCTGGGCCAGGGAAGAAACGCGAGAAGGCTGTCCTCCAAGCATGAGGGGTGGTGACCAGATCGTGGAAGCGCCGGGAGACAAGCGAAACAGCAGACAGGTCCTGTGGAGACAGATGGGCGAGAGCATGGGTCAAGATCTCGTTGGGCAGATCGGCAATAGGGGAGTGTTTGTCGCCGGGCTTTCTTGCCTTCTTGACGACGGCAAAGGCAGGACCCCCGGTCTTCTTCCTGGAGGGAGAGGCGGCTGAGGCGTTTTCATATTCGGTGATGCGATTGCGCGAAGGCGTCGAGGCGGCCTGCGGAGGACTCAGTCGTCCAGATCCAGACGATGCGCCAAAGTATTGCAAATCGGCAGAAAGGCTGACACCTCCACCGCCATCTGCTGGACTGGCGCGTTGCTGCTCTCCATACTGGCTATCAAAGGTGGACTCGGCGGGGCTCGTGGACGCGACGTGTGGCTGTTGGACAGACGTGGGAGACTGTGCGTGCATAAAACTGTCGGGGAGGTGGTTTTCAATGGTGGTGTGACCGAGCCAGCGATAGCGGTTCAGTCGGCCGTGGATTGGATGTTCTTGAATGGTTGTTGTTGTGTTTGGTAGAACTGCTGCAAGTGATGAATTTGGAGTACGACGATGAGGGGCAAATCCACCTCTTTCCTTCTCCAGCCTCCACCTTCCTCATCCCCCATCACGTGGAGAAAGAGAAGATCTGGAACCTGCACGAAAGACTTCACAGAGACGACTGTCACAAATCGACTTGACAGAGGAAACAACTATTTCACGTTCGGCGACAAGAATTCTGCGGGCCGCAATTCATGCCCTCGCGACCGCCTTGATTGCGGTTCGTCAGGACTGTGCTTTTCGACAGCTACGGACTACCATCTCCATGGAAAGAATGTGTTAGAATACAGAGGGAAAGGATGCGCGCTTGCGTTGGTATATTTGAATAAATGAGATAAAGCGGGAATTGGCAAGCTGCTAGAATTCGAGGTTTTTACAAGCCGTCCGGCAAATTTATAGATCGTCGTCCATGTCGATAGCATCTGGGTTGGCTGTGGCTTGATTCGGCAAGGCAGCTGCGCCTCTGTTACCTCCTTCAGGTCCGCTACTTGCTGCAACGAAACCAGTCGGAGCACGAGCCTGACGCTCCAACGCCGCCATGGCATCTGTCTTTTGTGTGTCATCGTCAAGAGCTTCATCTTCCGCCGGTATTTGTTGACTCCGGGCGATAGCTTGAGAAGCAATGAAGCTGACATCAGTGCTAAAAGACAATCAGTAGATGCAAACAAACTTGGTCTCGCCGATACGTACTTGTATTGTGCTTGGACGCTTCGCTTGATACGAAGCATGTCTTTGAAGGTATCCTCATTTCCATGTTGTACCTCGAAGCTTTCCCACTTTTGCCAGAAGCCAGGCTCCCTTCTTGGATCGCAAAATTGACTAGCATGGCCATAGATCGCTCTGGCACGGTCAATCTCTCCAAGTCGTCTTTCCATCTCGGCAAACTTGAGACACATGTCTTTTGCTTCGCTGTCTGGCAGAGCCGCGATAGCCCGTTCGTATATAGAGCGAGTCGAAGTGAGGCCAAAGTTCGAGGCCGATTTCGTAATGTAAAAGTTGAACATATCCAGGCGATCCTCGTCCGATACAGCACGGGTCGCTCGCTCGTAGATACGCATAGCATGGCGAGCCAATCCACGTTCTTCCTCTAGTTGGCCATACATGAGGTATAGCACCTTGGCGAACTTTGGAGGACAACCTTCCACGGCTTGCTCGAAAAGGTCTCGCAACCTCTCGATACTGATCTTCCGCTCGACCGCCTTTTGAAGGTACAGATTCCAGAGTTCGAAGGCGACTGGATATGAAAACAGGTCTAGACCACGCTCGTATACCTTGAATGACTCTTCGAAATACTTGTTCTCCTCGAGTAAATTGGCGTAGTTCACGACTGTCTGAGGTGTAGCGATGCGTAATTCGAAGATGCGCTCGTATACTTTGCGAGTCTCAGCCAGTGTGCTGACAGACTCGACAAGGTCGACATAAAATGACCAGAGCTTCCAGCTTTTGTGCACTCGTTGTTGAGGACTGAGGCTTTCGTCAAAGTAGTCGACTGTGCTGCGTTTCGGTGCCTGAGTAGCCTTGGCCATAATATCGACAGCACGGTCGAAGTTGTCATTGCGCAGCTCCATCTCTGCCCATTCGACCCACATTTCAGCGAGTTCGTTGACAGACTTGAAAGGTACTTTGACAGCCTTTTCCATGATGACTCTAGCATTGCGCAGATCGCCTCGTTCCTCGTAGAACTTTGCGTAATTTGTCCAGAGCGCATGGTATCGCCCAATGGCCTTTTTGGGATTGATCGCAGCGATTGCATTGGTATATGTGTTGACAACCTCCCGCTTATTTTCGCCCCACAGCGCAACCCTCTTCTCCCACTCGATGACGCTATTGGGATTTTGACGCAGTAGAACGTCGTTCAAGAGGAATGGGCGGCGGTCCATTAGCTGCTCGAAGCGCATCATGCGAATATCGAGTTCGAGGTCGGCATTCTCATTGGGCGTACTCTTTTCTGAACGAGCCTGGGCCTCGTCCATCTTGATGCCAATCAGAGCCTCCTCGGCCTCTGCATATGTATCAAAGACGATGGAGAAGTCACGTACGGTCATTACCGTAGTAATACCTTCTTCGAAGACGTCTCTCGCACGCTCATAGTCGCCCTTGTTGATCCAGTATCTCGCGAGACCTACCCATAGGATACCTCTCTGGTCCGGGAAGCGCTGTATACCGCTACGGACTATGCGGTCTACATCTATACCAGTGTCTTCGCCAGTCTGTACGTGTTGCGCGTGGTCAATGATGAGTTCCAGCATCTGGGTCCAGAACTGGAACGGGCCCTTGGCATCCTTGCTGCGGAAGCGTGGATTGTTGAGGATATCCATGTACTTGATGACAGCATCTGTGTATTGCTTTTGGTCAATGAGAATGTCGATGAAGTCTTCGGCGTGTTCTGGGTGAATTTGCATGTAGCGGCGCCAGATTTTGATTGCGGTCTCTCCGGAGGCGGATGTGGCGAAGGGACGGTAGAGGGCCCATATCCGGTTGTGTTGGGTAATGGGGAGGGCGCGTAGGGCACGGTCGAAGGTGCGACGGGTTTGTGTAATTCTGGGCTGCTTGCACAGGAAGGACAGATACATTTCCCAGATGCGCGGCATCTTGTTGAGGAGGACCAGGGCTCTTTCGAACAAGGCATTGACCTTTTGGAAGTCGGAGGCGCAGCGAGCTGGGTTGCGGTTGCGCAAGTGGTTCACACGCAGCTCCAGGTACATTTTCCATAGCTTGTAACTGCGCGGAAGTGAATTGCAGGCGCGCTCCAGGACGAACGCGTGTTCCAGCAGCGAGCCGGTTTGTCGCTTGAAGGAAGCATAGTCGAGCCAGGCGCGTATGTTGGCCGGGTTGCGCAGTATGTCCTGCTCGTAGATGACATCGTTGTCCGTGACAAGGTACAGGTGTGAAGCTGCCGACATGTCGAAGAGAGTACACACACGTCGCAGCGGACTCACTAGCGACGGCGGTAATGGCGACAGAGCGACGGCGGCGGTGCTGCAAAGGAGAGTAGTAGCGATTGGCGAGGCAGACAGCTACCTAGTTCTGGCTCGAATCGTCTGCCTCAGCTTTCCGTCTTCACCAATTGCCAAAGTCGCGCGCGTCTTGGCAACTTTCCGGAGCAACGACGGACGTCATGCGGCCAGCGCCCAGCGGGCATACCGCTTAGCTGCTGTGCTCTCCCTGCTGAACAGCGAAAACACTCACAATTTCTTCCCTTGACTATCTAGCTAGCTGACAGCATGTCCGCTGCAGGAGTAAGCCTCTCGATCAGGTCACATACAATTCCAGGCTAACGGCACGTCTACAGAGAGAGGCCGTGTTCCCTACCCGGCAATCGCTGGGCTTAATGAAGGGCAAACTGAAGGGCGCCCAAACCGGCCACGACTTGCTCAAGCGTAAGAGTGAGGCTCTGACCAAACGTTTCCGAGAAATCACCCGCCGCATCGACGATGCAAAGCGCAAGATGGGCAGAGTCATGCAGATTGCTGCCTTTTCCCTAGCCGAAGTCAGCTATGCCATTGGAGGCGCTGGAATCGGTTACCAAATCCAAGAGTCGGTTCGCTCTGCAAAGTTCCGTGTCCGCACCCGCCAGGAGAACGTCAGTGGTGTCTTTCTACCTCAGTTCGAGAGTTTCCAGACTGAGGGCAACAACGACTTTGGCCTGACTGGACTGGGCAAGGGAGGTCAGCAAGTCCAGAGGTGTCGAGAGACATATGTCAGAGCTGTAGAGACGCTTGTCGAGCTTGCTAGTCTGCAGACTGCCTTTGTCATTCTCGACGATGTCATCAAGGTTGTCAACCGCAGAGTAAACGCCATGTATGTCCGCCTCGTCTCATGTCACCATTGTACTCTACTGACACTTCCGCAGTGAGCATGTAATCATCCCCCGCACAGAAAACACCATCAAGTACATCAATTCCGAGCTAGACGAGTTGGACAGAGAGGAGTTCTTCAGACTGAAGAAGGTGTCAGGCAAGAAGGAACGTGATGCTCAGGCAGAGGAAGCTGAACGTCAAAAGGCTAAGAAGGCCGCTGAAGAGAAGGGAGCCGATTCACAAGCCGACGATGGTCCTCAAGACATTTTGGGAGGAGGAGAGGATGACGAGGATGTCATCTTCTGATTTATTCGTTTTTGCTATTTTGAGATATCCTCTGCTGCTGTAATTACCAAGCCCATGTACATGCTTGGAACAATCCATGCCTTTATTGGCGCTGGAACGTGACTCTGATGGTGTTATCACCCAAGGACATGCCTGCTGTTGCCTCTTTGGCGCTGATGGCTCCGTCCTCGGCTTCATACTCGACGAAAGCAATACCCTTGCGACCAGGTACAGTACGGACCTCCTTGAAGCCCGGGAAGCGCGAGAAGATGGCCGTGAGCGCGTCTACTCCGTAGTCTTCGGGCACTTGTCTGATGAACAGAATCTTGTTTGGTGGCAGGTACTCGTCTGGCACGACTCCAGCACCGGCACCCGATGTTCCCTTGAGCCCTGCTCCTCGTGCTGTCTTGGGTGCTCTCTGGACTGCTGTGTCGACTTCCGGTGCACCTGGTGCTGGTCTTTTCAGATTCTTGGCTGCTTCGGCGGCCTCGAGGGCTTGCTTGCGCTCTGGTCATGTCAGTCAGTGTTCTGCGTTCGAAAAAAGACGCTCCATGACAACATACCCTTTTCGGCCTTGCGGTGACGCTTGTGTTGTTCGAGCTCCTCCGAGGTTCCCTCTCTTTGTACAGTAGCGTCGCTTCTGGTCCGGGCAAAATCGAGAGACATGGACTGGCCAAAAAGCTCGAATCCGTTGATCTCATCGATGGCATTCTCGGCTGACTGGACGCTGTCGAAGACGATAAAGGCCTGCCCTTTGCGCTTCAAGCTGGACTTTGCGACAATGTCGACAATGGTTCCATATTCCTCAAAGATCTCACGCAAGGCCTCGATCAGCTGCGGGATCTTGATGCGCTCAGACAAGTTCCTGGCCTTGGTGTTGCTATAGTCAGTCTCTTGATTCGCACTGGTGGTGGGTTTGGCCTGTGAGTTCAGCACATACATAGACACTGCTCACTGGTTAGTAGACGCTCTTACGCTTGTTCGTACGGAGTGCAATGTACGAACGTTGCGTTGGGCGCGGTTCCTTCATCTATGGTCGCCATCTTCTGTGTGTTTTGTACGACTGGTAAGAATGAGGTTTAGTAGCTCGATCGCATGTAGCGCCGACAAGTGAAGACAAGCTGCGGCGGCGCAATGAGCGGGCCGCCAAGACAGATCTGCTCTAGCCCGATTAGGCACTAAACGATGACTACATCATGGGAAAGACAACCGCATCTACGAGCGGGACAGACCTGTTCTAGACTCCTGAGTATTCACGAAATACATCTGGTGGTATTGATACCGGAATGGCTCCATCTACCTGGCAAAAGGTCAAGAGCACCCTGCAGATCAGTCATGATTACAATGTCACTCCGGCTGGCATAAAATGGAGAAGCAACACTCTGTTCATCGTTTCGACAGTCGCGGTCGGTCTCTTTACTGATCTATTCTTATACGGCCTTGTTGTACCAATTCTTCCGTATATGTTACAGGACCGGGTTGGTCTGCCAGAAAACCAGATTCAATCACACGTGGACGGACTGCTTGCCGCCTATGCCGGGGCTTCCGTAGTCTTCTCGCCCATTGCTGGAGTTTTAGCGGACAAAACCTCCACAAGGCAGGGCCCTTTTCTGCTTGGACTCGTGGCTCTGTCTCTCGCTACGATCCTGCTCTTCCTAGGCTCCAGCGTCCCCGTACTGGTTGTTGCCAGAGTGCTGCAGGGCTGCTCTGCAGCAGTGGTCTGGACGATCGGATTGGCGCTTCTAATCGAGACTGTAGGCCGCGAGAACTTGGGCAAGACTATTGGATCGATCTTCAGCTTCATCTCCGTTGGGAACCTGTTGGCTCCACTTCTGGGCGGCGTGCTTTACGACAAGACCGGATATGCAGGAGTGTTTGGAATTGGTTTCGCTATCTTGACTATCGACTTCCTCATGCGACTTTTGGTTATCGAGAAGAAGGTAGCCCGCCGCTACAATTTTACCGAGCCTGCTGATGGCAGCGAGGAAGCATCTGCTGTACACGACGATGATGAAGCAGCCCGCGGCGAAGAGGAACCTCTGCTCGGTAACAAGGCACAAAGCGAATACTATCGCATTCCAGATGATCAACCGACTATCGTCCGCAAGGTCCAGATATTACCATGCCTCAAGAATCCTCGCCTTGTTGCTGCTCTGGTAGTAGCCTTTGTGCAGGCAGCTCTGCTTGGGTCGTTCGATGCTACCATCCCCACGATCGGTCAAGAATTCTTCAACTTCAGCTCTTTGGAAGCCGGCATCTTATTTCTTCCTCTCGGTGGATTCGATCTGATACTTGGACCTGTATTCGGGTGGGCGGTGGACAAGTATGGCACGAAATTAGCTGCTGTGGGTGGTTATACATTTCTTGTGCCGTGCCTCGTCCTGCTTCGTCTTCCGCACGCCGGAGGGAAAGACCAGATTATACTATATGGCGCGCTACTAGGGCTGTGTGGAGTCGGTCTTGCGGCCATCGGAGCACCTTCGATTGTGGAAGCAGGAACCATCGTAGAGAGCTACTACGAAGCCAACCCAGAGTTCTTCGGCAACGAGGGTCCCCCATACTCCCAACTGTATGGCTTGACTTCAATGGTGTTCTCTGCGGGACTGGCAGTAGGTCCTGAACTGGCTGGCGAGTTCAAGCAGATGATCGGATACGGAAACATGAACATAATCCTGGCAGTCATTTGTGGGTTCACGGCTGCCTTGTCTTTCTTCTACATTGGCGAGAAACCAAAGGTACTTCAGAAACGGTGATCAGGGCCTATGGGTTATATAGACAGATCAAAGTAGTGTGTACCTACCGGATGATGTACAGATGTAGTAAAATGAAAACAGATTGATAGTGGAATTAAAGACGCCAAGACGCGCGCACGGCCGTATTATTCGACACAGGGCGGCGGGCCTCCTAATTAACGAGAGCTGCGTGGGGTGCAAGAGACTCATCATCCATAGCATCAAACGCATCTCCTTGGCCTGTCGTGTGTCTGAACTTCGATTGACCATTACCTTTCCTCCTCGCCATAGGTCCTTGGTCAGCTCCGTGCCGCCCCACCCACAACACACGTCACATCCTCGCCCACTTCCATCCGCGCTCGTCGCGTCCTCGCTCCCGGCCTTGCATTGACGACATAGCACACGCCATCATCACAACAACACGCTCGTAATCCTCCTGCACAATGGACACCAATATGGAAGATGTCGGCGCAAAGCCAGAACTTCCAATGACGGCGCCCGCCGACCCTCCCGCTATTCCTACCCTCGACGGATGGATTGAGAGCTTGATGGCTTGCAAGCAGCTGTGCGAAGCTGATGTCCAGAGACTATGCGAAAAGGCAAGAGAGGTTCTACAGGACGAGTCCAACGTCCAACCTGTCGTATGTCCATGCCCGTTCGCTGCTACTCATCTCGCCGCCCGAGCTGACACTACTGCCGCGTAGAAATGCCCCGTCACCGTCTGCGGAGACATCCACGGCCAGTTCCACGATTTGATGGAGCTGTTCAAGATTGGAGGCCCCAACCCCGACACCAACTACCTCTTCATGGGTGCGCCTTGATCTCTTCCATGTCTCGTCTTGTGCTCCGCTGACACGTGCTTCGTACAGGCGACTACGTCGACCGTGGTTACTTTTCGGTCGAGACTGTGACACTGCTCGTCGCCTTGAAGATCCGCTACCCACAACGTATCACAATCCTTCGCGGTAACCATGAGTCCCGCCAGATCACCCAGGTCTACGGCTTCTACGACGAGTGCTTGCGCAAATACGGCAACGCGAACGTCTGGAAGTACTTTACCGATCTTTTCGACTACCTCCCTCTCACCGCTCTGATCGACAACCAAATCTTCTGTCTTCACGGAGGCCTGTCACCGAGCATCGACACACTGGACAACATCCGTGCGCTCGACAGAATCCAGGAGGTTCCCCACGAAGGCCCCATGTGCGACCTGCTCTGGAGTGATCCCGACGACAGATGCGGTTGGGGAATAAGCCCCAGAGGTGCCGGCTACACCTTCGGCCAGGACATCAGTGAGGCCTTCAATCACAACAATGGTCTTACGCTGGTTGCCAGAGCCCATCAGCTGGTCATGGAGGGCTACAACTGGAGTCAGGACAGGAACGTCGTCACAATATTCTCCGCTCCTAATTACTGTTACCGCTGCGGCAACCAAGCCGCAATCATGGAGATTGACGAACACCTGAAATACACTTTGTGAGCATTCTCATCTCTGCTGCTGAGATTTACACTTTGCTGACTAGCCTTTAGCCTTCAATTCGATCCTTGCCCACGCGCTGGCGAGCCAATGGTGTCTCGTCGCACCCCCGATTACTTCCTCTAGATGACAACGGGTGCCTTTTTGGCTGATAGACTGTACACTTATGCTTTCTGGCAGCTCCTAGTCAAGAAACACAGTCCACGGGTTGATTGTCGTCTCTCCATTGCATTGGGGGTATCTAAAGCATGTCATGAAAAAGAAAACGATCAAAACATAAACCCGCATCCATCCCTTTCGTAATTCATCTGTCTACCAATAAAACACCACGCTGCTGTGCGTTACCAATTCCATGTCCTGCTTGCTGCCGTGAACACTGGTGGTTTCCACTGCAGCTTTTCTGCGTCGATCTGATGTTTGTTGCCTTTGATTTTTTCCTTTTCCTTTTGTCGCTCTCTTTGTTTGAGTATGGCTTCTGTGAGAACAATCACGTGATGGTTTTTCTAAGATCAAAGTCAGTAAGATGATCTCGGGGAGAAATTTGATCCTCCAACTTACAGAGTATCGCAGCATGTTCAGGTTCTGCAATGTGTGCAGCACATCGTTGGTCGTCATGGCAGTCTGTGCACCAATGTCTTCGACGCTCATCTCGCCTTTGCTCTCCATCAAGAACTCTACAATGATCTCCTGCCAGAAAGCACGATAACCCAACAATCCAAGATCACTGAGCGGTTTCTCGGGGCTTCCAAGTTTGCCTTCGCGTTTGCTGAGCTCGTAACTGAATGCAATGAGTAGTCGACCATATCCCTTACGTTGGTATTGTGGCAGGGTCAGAATACATGCAACGTTGTAACCCTCCGCACTCTCTTTCTCCTTTGAGAAGTAACCGACGAGGTGATGACCGTGTTGATCGCGTGTCGTCATGCAATAGAAGAGAAAGGGGTCCACGTCGTAATAAAGAGTCTTGTGGTCCAGGAAAAGCTTACTCAGAAGACACAGGTTTCTACACCAGGTCCGTTGTCTCCTGCCGTCGATCTCGAAGAAGCTGACCACCTCATCGCGGTATATCTCATTCCCAGGTGGGTGCAACAGAGTACACTTGCTTCGATGTCGCTTAAATTGTCTCTCGTTGCCGAAGTAGAGTAGACACATTTCGCAGATGTACACCAGCTCGCAGTCAGAGTATTCGACTGGGTACGGCGAGAAGTACCACGGTTCGATCTCGTGGGCGCCCATTTGAATCTTCTCCAGATTTCGGACTCTGCTAATTTCGGTCTGATTTTGCGTCATTGAACCGCTGGTGCGGAGCTTTTCGATCTCCTCTTCGCGTGAGTATAGGTGTTCTGGTACAGCCTTTGCGGCAGCGGCGGCATTTTGCACGTCGATGAGATCCACAGTATCATCATCAATCTCTCCATCCGGTTGGGGCGTTCCGTCGATGGCCTCTGTCGCTACGACAGCCACAGAAGGCGATCTGTGATCCTTGCCGGCGAGTGATGGTCGACGCGTGCCTGCCCTTGAGGATTGAGATGCTTCGGTCGGTGTTGCAGAAAGCTCTCTGATGGACGATGCTCGAGATCGCTTTGGTGCTTTGTTTGCTTTCGAGGTTTCTGCTTTTGCTGTGGTCTTGCTCGTAGTCTTCTTCTGCTTCGCATCTGCCTTCTCGGGCAGCGGCCATTCTACCTCCCTCGATAAATCAATGCGTTCTGCTGCAACCCATTCTGATCTGGCGATTAGCGAACGAAAGCAGCCATGGGTTATCTAGGAATTCATACCGTCTAATCGCTTGTTGAAGTCCTGATAATGGACACTTGTCCGTCAGTTCGAAACTGATGTTGATAGACCATCTGAACTCACTAGAATGTGGGTTTACCCCTACGCGTCTGAATTGATAGAATCTCGGCCTTTCGTTTCTCATCATCCTAATAAAAGAAAAAAGTGAGCTTAGATGTCGCCAATTTCAACAGACTCCAAGAAGTTGAGTTGTTGTGTTATCATGGCAGCATGATCTTCTTACCTTATCAACCCATGCTCGGACTCCGACCCTGACCAGATCAGTAAGGACCATGTTCGGGCTTGGCGATTCGCGACATACCTGAGAGTCGCAAGAGTCGCATATCCCTTCTCGACTTTTTGATCCTCGCCGTGGTTATTGTGGCCTCCCATGGTGTGTCGCTCGATGCGATCGATGAGCAGGATTTGTGCAAGTTACAGCCGTGACAATTCTTCTTGGACTGCTCGACTCGTCAGTGGTAGAGTCGCGTTATGGCCCCGCAGATTGCGCCCGGAAATCAAACTTTGCAAACACGTCCAAGTTTAGCTAGCCACGTGATTTCTGAACATCATCCCACCTTCTAACACGCTTTCTCTCTCTCACTCATACCTACGAATAAGCAGAACCTGCCGCATATGACAATCCAAGTCGATCCAGCGTCTTGTGCCGATGTTAGATGCACTTCGCATAGCAGACCGCTACGCTAGGATGACGCCTGCCTTCTTTGGATCCCATTGCGTAGCTTCTTCGTGAAGTCGCCCTTTCCGCTGGCTGAAACATGAGCTTCGTGACCTTGTGTTATCGGAAAAGCTGCTCTGACCCGTTCATCCGGTACCGGTCACTCTTCGCCGAGTACAGTCGGGACCATTGGCTGCAGTTTCAAGCTTTTTGCAGTGGACTCGTTGATCGTCGAGTTCAAGTTCTGTTGAGCGGTTGTTACTTCACTGCACATGTCTCTCCATCTGCGACTATCTAAAGAAACCTTGATGGGTTAGTTTATCCTCCATACCACACGTCTCAAGCTCAACTCAGCTCAAGTGTCGACTCTCTCGTTAGAGCTTCACATTTGCCTTGCGCAAGAGGTGTACGCTAGCTATAAAGAAGCTCAATAACCTGCTCCATCCCCCACTCTACAGAAGTCTATTTCGCACCCGAACCCTTGTTCGCGCAGCCTCTACAAACCGGTCCGCTAGACAACTACACATACCTGACTCTCAGAGCCCAGCAACATCTCAGTGGGCCTTCTGCGTCAAGAGAGCAAGAAAGGAAGCAGCTACACAGATCCTCGTTCAACAGAGCAACGCGGATCTGCGCACAAAATGTGCTTCTTCCAGGTAACTTCGATAGCTAGGTAGTGGTGTGGAGGCATTCGAACATAGGCTCTTGCAAGTGTTGAGGTCTATTCCACTCTCCAAGGCCATGATTGGTGTAATTTTCAACTTCCTACTTCAGTCAGCCCCACTGGACATATGAGTTGAGCATCGTAGATCACTCACTGCAAAGCGCTCCTGTAAGGTACTTAATGGCGTTTCCGTCCCATGATCTTCTTCTTTCTTACCTTCATCAATCGTTTTGCAAGGCACCCACTCAACGCTATCTGCAATCATGAGAGCTTCTCTTTCGTTTCTCATTGCACTTGTATTGTCCAGTCATGTCCATGCCCGAGGGCTGAAACCTCGTCAGACATCAGGAGCGACCTTCATATCGCCTTCGTCTGCTGTAAGCAACGTCACTTGCAATGGTAAATCTGCCTACAACTATAGCCAGGTACAAACAGTTCCGGCGAACGCATCCTGCACCACACAGACGTACTACATCAACACACGCACCACATCGAGCTCCCAGTCCCCTCCTTGCAACTCCTCGACCTCTTCCGCGCCTCGAGCCTCGACCTCTTGCACTGTCCTTTACCCCAATACGACTTCGTCAAGTGCCCCGTGCTCGACTTCCTCTTCTTCCAGCTCCGTTTGCTCGACCTCCTCTTCCTCGAGCACCCCATGCTCGACCTCCTCGTCGTCTACGCCTTGCTCGAGCTCTTCCACAAGCACTCCGTGCTCGACTTCTTCCTCTTCTCCGCCGTGCTCGAGCTCTTCTTCTTCAACGAGCTCGTGCTCGAGTTCCTCGTCATCCACTCCATGCCCAAGCTCGAAGACATCGCATACCTCACACGTAATGACTCTTCATCCCACTCGATCATCTCGGCCCTATCCCTGGACGACTGTAACCTCGGTCATCAGCTCCACGGTCTTGGTGGGCTGTCCGAGCTCGACTCACTCCTCCGTCGTTTGTCAGAAGAGCGACATGACCTCGAGCACATACAAGTTTACTACTGTCGTGGCTACACGGGTGCAGGTAGTGACTGCCAGTTGCAATTCTTGCATTGGCGGAAGCTCAAGCACTTGGTTCTACGTCACTTCAACCAGTTCCGGGCCGTGTTTGAGTGCTTCCAAGACAGCTTCTATGGTCGTGTCTTCTGCGAAGCCCACTGCACCCATTATTGCGACCGTGGTCACTGTTGACGTGTCGAAGCCTCCTCGAACAAGCACTCAAACGGTGACTTCTACTCAGAAGGTGGTGAAGGAAAGTTCTGTCCTCACTATTCCTATCGCATCGGCCAAGACAATCGCTACTGTTGTGGAGTCTGCGGCGTCGCCCTCTCGCAACATGGACTTCCCGTCTGTCAGCACTGTGGTGGTGGTCTCGCCTTCTGCTTCAATGAACATCCCATCTGTTGGAGCCGTGGTGGTGGTCCCACCCCCTGCTTCAGTGAACACGCAGACGACGGTCACGATTCCGATCTCCAAGATACTTACCACATGCCCCTGTACTACGCCCTTAGTACAGCCTCCTGCATCATCACCAAAGTCACCAGACGTTCCTGCCACCTTGATGGCATCTCCTCCGGCCGCTCCTACTACGGTCGTATCAATACCAGCATCCTCACCAGTCTCGCCAGCCACACCGAGTTCAAACTCTCCTCCAGCACAGATGTCGCCTCCGGGACAGATGCCACCTCCATCTACGGCGCCTCTTGGCCCACCCTCGTCACCTGTCATTATGCCCCCTCAGAACAGCTCGCCCCCTCAGAACAGCGTCCCACCTGGTAACGATATGCCGCCACAAGGTAGCGCTCCTCCAGCTGCACCAGCTTCTCCAGCTCCTCCACAGAGTGGCCCACCCGAGCAGCCTAGTTCTCCTCCAAAGACCAACTCTCCACCTGCAGTAAAGACCAACACTCCTCCGGGTACTACTCCCAGCGTTCCTGCCACAAGTAAGTTGACTATCGTCACCTTTAGGAGTCAGTACTGATCAACCTTACAGAGCCGAGCATGCCGCCCGCCACTGACACAAACATGTCTTCGGGCACCGTCCAAAGTGTCAAGATTTCCGTGCTGACCTTCATGGCGCCTGTTGCTGTAGCTGTTGCAGGGATGCTCCTGTAGGTTCCCACATTTTGGACAGTGTCTGTACTATCTACAAGATACTACACACTCCTTTCCCGCAAGTCCCTTGTGTCTCCTTTGTGTTCGACTCTCTTTCCCCCTGATTGTGTTTAATGTATAAGATAAACAAGGACGAGTGTGTTCGATGGAAAAGCGAGCAGAAATATTGAATACTGACACAACCGCGTAAATAATATTTCGAATTTACGAACCGATTTATGCCATCTGTGACCTGCAGTTCTCATCACTTAGATATTCAGGGTCACTTGTCCAAAATTTGGGTTTCAAAAGACATCTATCACTGCTCGGATCATATGTATCAGATGAGGTTGATTTGGAATGTTCAAGATCTATGAAGGGCGCCGAGAAATGCGAAAATGAAATCGAAACACTTTGATGTTCTTTGTGTCCACCACAGTACAGTGCTACCAAGCAGAAATGAGGCTGATAGAGGAGAAAAACGAAAGTGTTTGCTGAAAACTATTATTGATACAGAACATGTGAGAAACAAGGACTTTAAGGCTTCTCTATAGTGCAAGGACCGCGGCACCCAGAGCAAGTACAGCAGCACCGGACAGACGGTTAGCGGCTCCAGTCTCGGAAGCGGTGGCAGAGGCTCCAGAGGCTGTCGATGAACCCGAGCGAGAACCAGATCTGCTTGATGTTCTGCTTGCGGCGGTTCCCACAGGGTAGTTTGCTTCGCTGGTAATGGTGATGGCGAGGTTGCTCATGGAAGCGCCGTCGACACCGTAGACAGGAAGAGCAACTGCTGTCGCAGTCACAGAAACCAGATTCCCAGTGGGGGCGTTGGAGATACCAGAGGAGATCAGTGCGTCAACACCGCTGGGACGAGAAGGAATATCAAACTCGTCGCTGAAGTCATCCGCTTCAATGAGATCGGACGAACAGCGTGGTGCAGTGATGGCAGTGGCGGTATCGTTGCTTGCTTCGAGAAGTGTAACGTTGATCCGGCTGTACTGCTCCTGAAGACTGTTATAGTCCGAGCGCAGACGGGCAGTACCGTTGGAGGAGATGTCAACAAGTCCATAGTTGTTGTCTTCCTGACTCCATTCGTAAACAAGACCTCCAGACATGACTGTCATCTGAGGACTGTACAATGCCTCGACTTCCTCGAAGACACGGGGGCTAGGATCGTTACAGCCGTACTCGGAAAAGAAGACGGGAATGGATGCGTTAGAGAACATGTCGACAAGGACATCGTACTCAGCAGTCTCGAAACTGGATTCCGAGCCACACCTATTATTCTGAATTAGCACGGCATGGAGTAATGTAAGATCTTGCAAACACTTACCATGAATACGAGTTCAATCCGAAGAAGTCGGACGCACTCGAATCTCCGTTATCACAAGCAAGGTAATGGTAAGTGTCTTCAGTGAACTCTCGGACATCAGCAGCTGAGTAGCCGACCGGAATGGGTCTGTCTGCATGAGCAGCGATATAGTCCTTCATATCACGTTGGACTGCTCTCATGTATGGAGGGTTCTCGTCGGCAGTCTCCAGGTCGTTGATGATCTCATTACCTCCGAAAAGACCCAGTAGATTGGGATAGCCCTTGAAGGCTTCGATCACTGTGAAAACGTGCTCAAGGTAGCCGCGAGTATATGTGCTCGCAGGGTTACTGCGGTCGATGTGTTGTCCGTACAAGGGGGTGTTGACATCGAGAATAACATAGATGCCCACGCCGTTGAAGATGGACATACACTCATCATGATTGAGAGTCTGGGAAGAGTCAGCAAAACGCATTTGTAGGTCACAGTCATTGACAACATACAGGGTCCACGTTGTAGCTTCGAATCGTGTTGACACCGAGACTCTGCATTAAGGCCGCATCGCGAGTACAGGCTTCAGCATCGCTGAGAACATCTCGATCGTTATCTGCCGAGATGGCACCTTGGCCACCAGGTTGATAGTCGACACCAATGACGACGAATCTGTCTCCGCTGACAGAGTTGACAAAGTCCTGTCCGCGTACTTCGACGGGATCCACAGCAGCCGACAATCCAGCCAACAAGGCCAGGCTTGCAATTGAGTAACGCATATTTGATGGGCCGAGGTTGGAACTTGATGAAGAGAGAGTAGGGAAATAGAAGAAGAGTAGGGTTGAACGAGTGTCACTACCGAAGACCACGGTATTTGTCCAACATACCTGGGAGGGATACCGCTTGCTTTATGCGACTGCTCCCAACCTGCATCCTCAACCTCCCGCGGCAACTCCTACTCGGCGCCTTGGGTGTTTTTGTTTGCGCATCCTTGGCTGCTGGGCGAAAGCCGTATACTTGGCGCACGCCGTTATGTCCAAGAGATCCGCCTCGCAGTGATGCTGCTATTCGGGGGTGTATACATTGCAGCTTGCGATACGATCTACTTAGATTTGCTTGCTTAAATTGATGCAGGCTTTGGATTTGACGCCAGGTAGCCAGAGGTAGGTAGGTAGCTGTCAGTCATGACGCTTGAGAGAAACGTTGCACGGCTGCCAAGAGGTCCGACGAGTAACCAATTGATCACGTACTGTAGCGACGGGCGAGTACTCGGTGTGTTAAGGAAGATCCGCAATTGGATTGCATGGAGATTAGAATTCACATCCGACCCCACAGTTTTCCGAAACATGTATGCTGCGCCTCGTGTGTGCAGTCTTGGACAAGTGATGCATTCGTCGTCCTTTCTTGGGGCCAAGGACTCTGTACATGGAAACACACGCAACAATCTTGAAGTAAACAAAGCCACCGACGATCCCACGAATTCATTACATCGACATGATTGAGCTTCCTCGAAGTACACAATTTCAACTAGGGTTTCAGCAGAAGCTTACCGGTAGTCTTGCGACCTTCGATATCCTGCTCCTTGTCAGTACTTATCGGACAGTCAGGGGAAACCGCCGGTCGAGTCACTCCACTTACCTGGTGTGCACTAGCAACATCCTTGAGGTCGTATATGTTGTGAATTCGTACATCCATCTTGTCCTTGACGATAAAGTCAAAGAGCTCGTTGGTGTACGTTTCAAACTCCTCTCTGGTCGCGATGTAGTTGAAGAGCGTTGGGCGGAGGACCTTAGCATTCTTGGCTGTGAGTCTCCTATAGTGAGAGGCTGTGTAAGCGTGATTTCGATCGAAACAACCACCGCTTCAAAGAGATGACTTACGAGATTGCGAACGGTGGTACGGCACCGCTGGCATTTCCAAATGATGCCATGGTTCCTTTGCGGGCAAGACAATCCAGACTGAGGTCAAATGTATCCTTGCCCACACCATCAAAGACAGCTGCGACACCCTGCTTGTTGGTAACTTCGTCGACCTTTGCCTTGACGTCCTCGTGGCTGTAGTTGATGAGAACCTCAGCACCAGCCTTCTTGGCCAATTCCAGCTTCTCCGGTGTGCTTGCAGTTGCGATTGTCTTCGCTCCAACAGCGGCGAGCAATTGACATAGCCACAAACCAACTCCACCAGCAGCTGCGTGAACTAAGACCCAGTCTCCCTTTTGCACATGGTAAGCCTCTCGGATTAACGTCAGAGCAGTGAGTCCTTGGAGGAGCGCTGCTGAAGCCACAGTGGGCTCAATGCTTGAGGGGATCTTGATCGCCTTGGCTGCGGGAGCTGCAGTATATTCGGCGTAGGTTGCCTCGGACAGGTAGACAATACGGTCACCGGCTTTAAAGCCTTGCGGTGAGTCTGGGCCAATTGCGACGATGGTACCCTCTGCCTCTCTTCCAAGCATGTAAGGGTAACTGGGTGCGGGATACAACCCAGTGCGAAAGTAACTATCACATGCCATGAGCTTGCGGTAGAGATTGCGCCAGAAAGTGTACATACGTATCAATGTAATTGATTCCAACGTAGTCGTTCTTGACCAAGACTTGACCCTCTTTTGGCTCGGGCACTGCCAGATCTGTCTTGTATTGCAGAACCTCGGTGCCGCCTGTTTTCTCAATGATTACACCCTTCATTGATTTGGGGAGCGATTGTGAAGCCATGCTGCGTGCGAAATGCCCAGATATGTTTGCCAGTCTACGTGGAGTCAGAGATGGTATCGAAGAGACACCGTTTTTTAGGAAGATGGACATTTGGAGCAGATGGAGATATCCACGTCAACGTAGTCGTATTTGTAATGCGGCTAATAAGTGGTGCCCCGCAATTGAGGGGTGCTATCGGAAGTCAGCGCACGTCATCTCTGCAGAAAATTCGGAGACCAAACCTGGCACTTTTCACGGCCACGCTGAGTGTCTAACGTAGCAAGTCGTTCTGCGAAGCGGAATTTTTGTAGGTGTTATTGACTCGCTATTTTACAAATCCCATTAATGCCCCCCCACGTGCGTCCTTCGGGATGTCTTCGCCTTTGTGTGGCTTCTCACATAGTGTCTTCCACTCAAGAGTCCTCGTTCTGAGAACTCACAGTCTCATCGAAGCCATTAATGTCCTCAAGAAGGACTTGCGAGTTCTGCTGCTGTGCTTCTTCTTCGGCCTTCATTGCCTTCTGCTTACCGTAGAGCTCGTTCGGAAGCCATTCGAAGAAGGAGGGACCAACGGCACGAACCTGATCCAGCCACTTGATGCCAATGTCGAGCTCGCGGATCTCACCCTCAATCTTCATGCCTACAGCGCAGTACTGCAGAAGATCCTCCTCGACCCATAGCGTCATTGTGTGCTCGATTTGCTGTCGTCTGAGTGCTTCTTCCGACTGCTCGAAGCTGGGTGCGAGAGGATAGGACCAGCGACAGCAATGAAGCTTACCTAACGTAGCCAGGAATGGCTTCTGCTCACGAGCGGCGGCGTACAGTGCTCGTATTGTTTCATCAGCCATCTCAACCTTGGTTACCTCGAGGCTGATCTGCTCTTGGTAGACGGTTTCGAATTTCTCGACGTCGACAACCCTGTCGTATTGTTGTTGAGAACCATGGGCAGAGATGGCGAACTTGAGGATGTCTCGGCAATCTTGAAGAGTACGGTCAACCGAGCCAATGTCGTCCCAATCCTGGTCATCGCCATACACCCCCGCGACAGTCCCGCCATATGTAGCAGAGACGGCTGTGTTGAATGGACCTGGGAGCCTTTCCTGGACCACGAGTATGTTGAAGAGCTCCACATCTGCAAGATCGCAGATCTTACGTGCGGCAAGAATTTGCGTCTCGAACTCTGGGCACACGTTGTGATGCAGCAGGTAGTTGTAGAAGTTGCGCACGACGTTTGTCGCTCTTGCAATATCCGCCTGTCCCGAGCTACTTTCAAGATCGGTCAGAATGTGAGAGGAACTGCGGCTGATTAGCTTACTCCAACCGTATGCGGGTAGCCATGACTTGCAAGAATCCCTTTACCACACCGACAAAGTCGACTTCCCATCTGTCGGAGCACATGACATCCTCCGAGACAAAATGAACAGCAGTCGAGGCGGCGATCTCTGCAGCATCCATCTCTGCGAGATCTTTGTTGTCACTTCCACCAAACATCTTAGGTCCACACTCGATACCGCCATAGTTCATGAACTTGTTGAACACCTGAGCAGTCTGCTGATGGAACTTGCGTCGGGCGCGGTAACGCTGGATGGCCGTCTCGATACGTCTGGAATATAGTCAGTCTCGGACGTACCGCCAAGCAGTCGTAACTTACGTCGCGAATGTAATATCACTAATGAGGCTATTAGCAGAAATTCAAGATTGAGAAGGTGAATGTCATACCTATCGTAGAGCGACTGTTCCTCCTTGAACGTGGCAGGAGTAACTGGCGCATCTGCGAAGAACTCCTCGAAGCCAGTTGGTCTCATCTGTGCACGAGCTTAGATGTCAAATCTGCAATACACTCTCGCAACCACTCACCATTCCCTTGGTCATCCATGGCTGATCTGCAGGAATTACATATCCTTTCTTCTTCTGGTCTGCTTCCTTTGCCGCCTGGATTTCCTCTGCGGATACAGTTGGCGCTATAGCGAGCGGCACTCTACGCTTGATATACTTGTCGTCGACAATTTCAAGGAGCTTGCTCTTCTTCAATGACTCTACAACGGACCTGTAAGGCTTATACTTGCGCATTCTAGGAAATCCGCAGATGGTCTTCAAAGTGACGGGTTTGTTCTCCTTGCCGCCGGTCTTGTCCAGCAGGTATCTGTCGTTCGGAAGGTTCCCGTCTGAGAAGTAGTACTCAACCTACTGATAGTGAGCCACGAGTAGTTGACTTGCATGAGGAAACCCAAACTGACCTGCTTCACGATCTCTTCGCCCTCGGGATGTTCTGAGTATTGTGGTGGTTGCCATTTGCTTATAGCTTCGGCAGCCTTGTCGGTAGTAGTCTGTTGAAGAGCCATGGTAGTTGATGCATCCTCGGGAGGGCTGGTAGGTTGTGCGTCGACTTTCTCCATGTTGAAACTGGTCTGGAATACAGTAGACGGTGAGGCAGGAGAAGCTGACAAGATGAGTAGACCGAATCGGTGTGAGACCAAAGCTCTGCGTGAAGCAATTTGATTTGTTGTTGTGCAAACGACTGAGAAGAAAGCGTCAAGCTGTTTGGCTCACAGTGAAGCAATGGTTAATGCACGGTGCGGGAAGACGCATTGAACGTGACACGAGAATCGGCTACTGAGAAGTACTACTCAGCGAGACGCAGCTCACCAAGTTTCGAGAACAGCACACGCTATATCCTCACACGTCTAGTGAAATTGTGAGACGACAGGCTAGCATGCACTGTATTGAGCCAACGAAGGGAAAGGGGAGACTGGGAGTGGAGCTTCGATTGTCTATGAGCGACTACTGCTCAGTCTGTTTTAGATGCTGTAACGGAGCGCGGCTTCCAACGCTATCGAAGCATTTGGAGTTTGCTACTGGTCTTTTGATTTACGGTATTCATCCGCACAATAACAGCAGATGGCATAAACAGATTTGACTTTGGAGATTTACTGTGCCACCCCCACGTCGTGACTTCCTGTCGATCCCCCGCCTAGCGCCACACGAAGCATATTCTAAGCGCGCGACTTCCCTGAAACTTGCGACAACAGATAAACAATGACAGAACATGGCCTCAGTTGGAACTCGCTCGTCGCTTTCGATAACGTCGCAGCTGGCCAGTAAGAAAATCTTGTGTGACATGAACTTTTCTGTGCTAGACTGACTCATACAGTGAGGGTGTCATGTCAGATGCGTCCGGTAGTCTGATCATTAAACCATGTGTCGCTGCCGAGGTGGAATTCTATGAGGTGTCCAATTCTGCGCATCCAGACTTTGCCCAGCTGATGCCAAACTTCATGGGCAGCTTACAGCGCGGCCAGTCGAAAGAGCTCCAAGATCACGTTACGGCATCGCACTCTGCCAGCAGAAGTGCAATCATTTTACCCGCCGCTCTTGACGCCGAACAAGATGAAAAGAACTCGAGAGATACAGACAAAGCAAGCGATCCGCTACACGGGAAGAAACTGGATACAGAACTCGCCATCGTATTAGAAAATGTGCTGGCTGGCTTTCGTAAGCCCAATTTTGTCGATGTGAAGCTGGGAAAACGACTATGGGCAGACGACGCACCACTCGCCAAAAGGAAGAAGCTGGACGATGTTGCATCCGAGACAACCAGTGGTTCGCTTGGGTTCAGGGTTGCAGGCATGAAGATTTGGCATCCTGAAGGCCCGGGAGAGTACGAAGTGTTCGACAAATTTTATGGTCGCAACTTGACACCAGACAATGTGAAGGATGCTTTTTCCGCGTTGCTATGTCTCGACCAGAAGACGGAGGACTCGGATGTTATCGATGATATCATCAGCAACATTGAAGAGGCAGTTGGCTCTATAGAGCAGATCGTAGCGAAGCAGGAGAGCAGGATGTACTCGGCGAGTCTGCTATTCGTCTATGAGGGAGATCCACAAGCACGGAAGCAGGCCATTGACATGGCTGTTGCACAAACGACGCTGCCCGTTGCGGACTCCGTCGATGTCTCGCAAGCTGCAAGGGAAGAAGAGGAGGAGGATGAGGGTAGTGGTGGAGATGATGGAGATGATGGAGACGATGAGCAAGTCGAACCAAAGCTGTTCGACATTAAGATGATCGATTTCGCGCATGCAAGTTGGACACCTGGGCAGGGACCAGATGAGAACATGCTAGCCGGAATCCGCAACGTTCGCAAGGTTCTAAACAGTTTGATCAAACAAGGCAGTCACAGTTGAATTGGACCGAAATCTAGCTCGGCGCAACTATGAACAATAAATCGTAGATCTGCAGTAAAGGACTTGATATCGTGACCATTGTTCTCGCGTGACTCTCACTTGACATGAAGTCAAAATATTGTTTTATTGAAAGTTGAAGTGATGCAAAATTCACTGCTCACCACGAAGCGGTTCCAACATTCAAAGCCACGTCAGTAAACACATCCATCCCGACACGCGAAAACAACAGGAAGGCATCGCGTCACTCGCAATGTCGCTTTTACCAGGACTATCTCTCTCAGCGCCATCGACAGCGACACCACAACCGGACGCCGCGACGCATGCG
Organism: Aureobasidium subglaciale EXF-2481; assembly: GCF_000721755.1. NCBI lineage: Eukaryota > Fungi > Ascomycota > Dothideomycetes > Dothideales > Saccotheciaceae > Aureobasidium > Aureobasidium subglaciale. The sequence continues at coordinate 533,074 of NW_013566995.1, forward strand.
CCTCCACGAACCGAAGAGCTGTCTCCGCGCTCAGAACTCCGTTTCGAAGTCGCTTTCACAAAAACATACCGTGTACGCCTAGTACGAGGAACGGCCGAACTCTTCGGCAGCGAACTGGCGCCAGGGACAACATATACCTTCAGCGGAATCAAAGGCGCCATCTTCACATGGCACGGGTGCACGCTGGAGCTGCAGGGCGAGGTTGAGAGCGAATATGTCGGATCAGAAACCGAGGCCATGGTGGAGTGGCTCAATGTCCATGGTATGCTAGAGACAGCACGCGACGATGCTACCATGGGAAGAGATGGCAATGGCGGTCCGCGGGTACTGGTAGTAGGCCCGGACGACAGCGGCAAGACAAGTCTACTCAAGTGCTTGACAGCATGGAGTCTGAAAATGGCTAGGACACCGACCATTGTCAACACGGACCCGCGTGAAGGTCTGCTAAGCATCCCTGGTAGTTTGAGCGCAGTCACAATGGGCAGTATGCTGGATGTCGAAGATGGCTGGGGAAGCAGCCCGGTCTCTGGTCCTACTGGCGTGCCTGTAAAGACTCCACTGGTTTACCACTTCCCCTTTGCATCTCCCGAAGACAGCCCACGCATGTTCAAGCCTCTGATCACACGCGCTGCCTTGGCCGTCACCAGCAGATTGGAGGAAGACGACGAGGCGAAGCAAAGTGGTATCATTGTCGACACGCCGGGAAGCATCAACCAACCCAAGGGTGGTTATGACCTCTTGATGCACATCATTTCAGAGTTCAGTATCAACGTCGTCCTCACACTGGGCTCCGAGAGATTGTACAACGACCTGTTACGCAAATTCGGCAATCCCCAAAGTGCTGACGATGTCGTGCACGTCTTCCGCATAGCAAAGTCTGGCGGCGCAGTGGCTAGAGACGAGGGATTGATGCGTCAAGCTCGCCAACAGCAGATTAAAAATTACTTCTTCGGCGACAGCAGAACATCACTCAACCCTCACGGACAGTGGTGGGACTTTGGAGACTTGACCATCTACAGGGCTGTGGATCCTACAGCATCACATGCGCAATCACACTTGATGCCTGGTATGGACTACGACGACTCGCCATCGGGCCAAGGATCTGCAAGCATACTGGAGAAGGTGTTGCCAAGTCAAGAAATGGTCAATGCAATCTTGTCGGTCAAGTTCTGCTCGGGCAACTCGTCGGCAGACAATGTGTGTGACAGCTGTGTCATGGGATTCGTCTACGTGGCCGAGGTGGATGAGGGCAGGAAGAAAGTACGATTCCTGGCGCCGCATCCCAGCAGATGGGGTGATCGAGCATTGGTTTGGGGCAATTGGCCCGAGGGTGTGGGAGATTTGGTTGCATAGAAAAAAAAAGGTACAGGATTCACACGAGCATGGCGTTTATTGAGAGGAATATATTTAAGCTTGGGGAGGAGCAGTGCGCGGGAGGCAGCGCTTTATGAGACGGTTTATACCAAGTAATGAGAAAAGGATTGAAGATTTGCAAGATTTCGAGAAGTGCGACAAGAGGTATATGTACAAAACGGGGTGATGGTACAGGGTGAAGAGGGAGGTGGGAATTTTTAGGTGAGGAGGTTCGGGAGGAAACTACTCGACAGGCTCGGACTCGGGAGCGGCAGAGACCTTTATGCTGCTGTCGACTGCGATCATCTCGGCAAGGATATCGAGGATGGGCTGCAAGTGGTCAGTGATTGAGACGGGTCGGTCAGAGATTGTGTGGGAGTGGTACCTTGGGAACGGTCTTGTCGTAGATGCTGATGAGCTCTCTGGGCTGGGGGTAGACCTTGAGAGCCTTGTAGAAGCAAAGGGCGGCGTCGACGGGGTCGGAGCCGTCCTGGCACATCTGCTCACCACGGGCAACCTCTGTCATGAAGTACTCCTCGGTCTTCTCGGGGTCGGTGGGGAAGCCCTCGTCGTTGGCCTCGTCGACGAGCTGGCGGACCTTTTCCTTCTGGCCCTTCTCAGCAGCGACGGCCTCGTCCTTGGCGGCCTTTGAGAGCTGCTTTTGCTGGCGCTTGAGCGAGCGACGGAAAGCGGGATCGGAGCGTCTCTTGTAGTCAAAGTAGACGGCGTATGCGAAAGCGGCCGTGGTGAGGGTGCCGAGGGTCGCGAGGACAATGGTGGACGTCTGGACGCCAGACGAGGGTGTTGTTGACGGCATGGCGGAGTGTGCGATGCGGCGGGAGTGTGTGAAAGGACGGTTGATGTGCAAGAGTGTGTTGGTGGGACGGAGCAGCGATGGGCGATGGTGACGGTGATGGAATTTCTTGTTTCGCGCTTCTCCACAAGTCGTCAGCGCCAGAAGAGCAAGCAAGCTCCAGCCTTGTCCCAGTCGCGTCTCCCGCAGCCCGCCAGCCGCCAGCCAGCCCGTCCACGCGCCCGCCGCCCGCCGCCCGTCAACCGATCCGACTGAGACAGAGCCCGCTCAGGTCAAGCCGGCCACGCGAACATGTCTGAAAAGGCAAAGGGAATCGTGTCGTTGCGCAAGAAGAAGACGACCAAGCGTCCGCAGATCAGCGCTCCCCGTCAGATAGTCACCAACCAGCAGGAGCTGGCCCCTCCGCCGTCGCAACAACAAGCCGCCGACACTGCCCCTCGCAACAACAGCCAGACCAGCCAGGCCAGTCTCCCTGTACCCCGTCCGAGACCCTCGCTGGGAGGCCCCGACCGTACTGCCGACTTGGTCAAGCGTCGTTACTCTACCCGTTTTGCCAACTACCCCCAGGATGCCGAGCGAGCCCCCTCTGTCCCAAGCATCCCTGCCCACCTCGCCAACTCACGTCCCAATCGCTCGCCCGACCGTCGCGGCGAACACATCAGGCTCGATGTCAACGCTCTGCGCGATCCCGACCTCCAAGCCGACCAATACGTGAGTCTGCTCTTGCAAGATGCCTCCGAGGCCGACATCCACGCCTACCAACAGGACCTGCGCAACCTCAAGAACCGCACTTCCTCCGATCTGCAAACAAATGTCTACCAAAACCGTACCCAGTTCATCCACATCTCGAACGAGGCCGACAAACTCAAGTCCGAGATGCACACCTTGAGGGCTCTGATGTCCGACCTCACCGCCGTACTATCGCACGCTACCTCTGCTGCTGCGAGTACAGAAGACCGTACTGTTCAGCAGAACAGAAAGCGCCAAAATCGTTCCAGTCTCGCAAACCTAGAAGCCCTGTGGTCCACCCACCTGCAGGCCATGTGGAAACGCGTCGAAGGCTCCCAGAAGTTCCTCCCTGCTGTCCCTGGCCGTCACATCGTCTATGAGTCTGGCCGCTGGCTCGAGTTGAATGCTGCCACTTGGAAGCCTCGCCGTCGCGTCCATGTCATTCTTCTCAACGACCACTTGCTATTGGCCAGTGAGAAGAAACGCTTCGATTCCCCCGGCGTCTCCGCCAGTCCCCAGAACAAACGTGCTTCCGTCTTTCAGCAACCTCAGACGCAGACTCAACTCGTCGCCGAGCGTTGCTGGCCGCTTCAGGATATTCAAATGACCGACATATCGACACGTGCTACCGATGATCGTCACAATATAACCACTGCTCTCAACGTACGCATAGGGAACGAGTCTTGGACCTTGGCCTCTTCCAGTGCTTCCGACGCTGGTCAAGAGGTCGGCACATTACTTGTGCACTTCCGTAAAGCCGTCGAAGATCTCCGTAAGACAACAGCCGCAGATCAAGACCATCGCGGTCGTGCCATGGATGAGCTTGCTTTCTTCACAGGAAATGCCCGCCTCTATAAGAAGGCTGCAAATCAAGTCACCGACAGTGCCGCTATAGACCATTCCTCCATCTTGATTGATGTAGATGGCAAACAGCAGACCCTTCGTTGGGTCGAAAGTCAGATTGATGCGCTTGACCTTAACATAGCACTACAACACTTCGATGATGCTGTCGCTCTAAGTGAGAAACTACGTAAACTAGCTCGCAACATCAAGGGAAACAATGTCGCTCAAGACATAATCCTCTCAAAGGTAGACCAGCGTGCAGTCAAGTTGGCCAATATGCTAGCTAGACGGCTTAAGGATACAAATTCGGCGGCGGCAGCTACCAAGGAAAATGTTGGATGGTTAATGCGGTTGGGATTCGAGGAGACGGCTCGCTCGGCTTATCTGGAATCTCGTGAGCAGGTTCTGCGGAGGAAAGCAAGGTTCGTGGTACCCATGCCTGACTCATTTCAATCACTGACAGACTTGCCAGACAAATCCCTTTTACAGGATCTCTGCCACCACATCTTACTGCACTCTCTTACGTCACTTTCACGATCATTCTGCACACATTCCGTACCTTTTCGTCCTCGTTCCCTCCTACTTCGTCATCGGCGGTTGTCAAGTGGGCAAAAGAACGAATTGACGAATTTAATGAGAGTTTGAATCGCCAGCTCAGTAGCGTGGAGAGAGGAAGCTCTCTGTGGAACGATTGCATTGATGTCGTTCGAGAGCAGGCCGCTGTTCTGAGCGATGCTAGTGTGGACTTTTCGGGTCTTATTGCACAAGGTCTCGTGCAGCAAACTTGATGTTTCATGAGCTGCTTGCCTCTCACGATACAATCAAGTCAGCCTGTCTGGGTGAGTTCTCCCATTCACTGCTGTTTATTCGGCGTGCGCGCCAGAAGGATCTTCTTATTACTCTCCGTATGGAGTAACCATCTGAGACTCCATTGTGTCGGGACTTAAGATTAAAGGGATCTAGGTTGTGTACACTAGACAGTGCGCTCTGGTCTCATTATCTTGATCCTGCGTACGTTTGTGGTTTGGTGACAGCTAATCAATGATGTATCAAGAGAGTACGGGCTCATCGTTCAATGTCCCATTGTCCACCAAGCAAGCAGCCCAAGCCTGAATGATACTACTGTTTTCTGTGGTTTTGTAGCGGTCTGTTGCCTACTTAAGAAGATCGGACCTGGCCCTGTGATTAAGCCACACACCCTCAGTTCCCTTTCGCAAGCAACAAGATGCCTGCAAAGATCGATACTGAACTTAACTTGCGATTTTTGTACATCTGCTTCAAGCATTCCAACTTCAGCACGGTGAGCTCATACATGCCTGTTCATTACTAGCATTCAGCTTCTGACTAATTCATTTAGGTTGACTTCCATGAAGTCGCTTCCTATTTCCAAATCAAAGCTCCAGCTGCTCGTATGCGTTTGATGCGTCTCCGCCAGGCCCTTGAGGCAGAGTCCAGCAGGGAAGGCTTCAGAGAGAGGGATAGAAGGCGTAAACTCAACCCATTCAAAGCCAAGGACAAATCTTACGCACTTGACGGCGAAGATGATGACGACGAGACCTTGGACGACATGCCGTTGATGCAACGTCTCCACGCCCGCATGATGCGTGTCAAGCGCGAGGATGGACTCATGATCAAGAATGAAGATGGAACTTTGATCAAGGATGAAGATACCGCAATGATCAAGAGTGAGGACGTTGCTCTCTGGGGGAAGAAAGAGGGAGACCTGGACGACCAAGATGAGACGAAGATGACCGGCATCGACTCCCGCGATCTTCATCGCACCTCCTTCAAGAGCGAGGTCAATGACTCTCATCTCAGCTTGAAGGGCCAACCTACATCGCAGGAGGTGTTCAAGTCCGGGTTTGTCAAGATGGAGCTTGATACGATTGATACCAAGCGTCAAGCCTTCGGTCACGGCAAACAACAGTCGCCAGCCCCTTCTGCTAACACTGGCCTGTTCAACTTCTGCGCCTATGGCCATGCAAACACCTCTGGTCCTCCCATTCAAAATCACGATAGCAGTCTCAAACCGGAAAGCACCAACACTAATGGTCACTTTTTGCACAACTACAGCTCGCATGCGCACTCTCATCCTGACGTCTTGAACCCATTCGCACAAGTAAAGCCAGAGAGCACACACGACAACACTCAGATGACAACTCCCTCTGGTCTCAGCTCGCCTTTCCGTCTAGACGCATTCAATACTACTCTGGCCAACTCCCTTACTCTTGGAGATGATGTTGGGCCTAAGCCAGAGTACGCTGAGTCTCTTTTCGGCTCGCCACACATCAAGGATGACACCGGCCTCTGAGACTGTGTCTGAACATTTAGTTACCTTGGTCGTCCAACATCCACCATTCTCTTCGGCCTGACAAACTTTGATGACGTTGTTGGCATTTGTGGGTTAGCTTAAGAGACAATGTGACCAGTCAACGTATTATTGCTACCATGACCAACTTTTCTTGGTTGATGCAGAATGCTTGTTTATTACCATGAATTACAAAGTCTTTTCCCATTGGCCATTATTTACTACAATTGTGAGCAATCCAATCAAGTCAAGTAGAGGACCCAAGCGGTCGACTCCCACTCATTCTACTGTCGATAATCACGATATTCTGGGTCCACCTTGCTCTGCTTGAAGAGACTCTTGCCCTTGAGCCACTGACGATAAGCCTTGTATCTCTTCTTGTCCCCGTCCTCCTCCCAGACAGTCAACGGGTCTTCCCTCACTGTCAAAAAGTCTGCAAACTCGACCAGATCTTCATCGCTGGGCTCAAGCACGCCATTGCTACTCTCGTCTCCAGAGTCAATGCCAGCTTTGCCACTGTTGACATATTCCACAAAGTCCAAATTCAGATTAGTTTCTGGAGGTAGCTCAGAAGTGACGACTAGTGGGATCTTGAAGGGGTGTGAGATGTATCGTTCGTACTCTGTGGTTTCCTCGGCGGTGACAGAAGGATTGAGTGAGTGGTCGTAGATCCGATTCACAGTCATTTGTGTTATCGCTGCTTTGTCGGCAATCTTGACTGACTTTTGGTTGTCTGGGTCCGGTGTTGCACGCTCGACTGTCGTATCGCGGAGGATGCTTTCAGGGACTGTTGTCACCGTAGAACTCTTGCTTGGCTGTTGATGTCCGACCTCATTTTCGCTTTGTGGGTCCACAATCGTGACGCCTTTGCGGGGAGGCTTCTTTTCCGGTGAGTCGGGTGAGTTTCTGCTCGGATCGATGCGAGGAGTGAACGGGCTGAAATCGTACTTTGTGTCTTTGTTTGGCTTCTCGGGGAGAAAACGGTGATTTGTGTTCATCTTGTACGAGTAAACTTTGACAAATGACGACACTGCTAAAGGTCTGTAATATTCTAGCCAGTAGTCGTCGTATTCTGCCGGATGCTGAGTTGTCAGTGTGCCCTGGTCATTTTCAATCGTTGGAGGCAGGACTCGTCGCTCGAGGTGCTCCGGAGTATACCAGTTTATGTAGCTCTTGCGAGGACGGTCCAGCCACTTTTTGGGGTCAGTGTGATGCAGATAATAATCTGTGGAGAGATCCCAAAGCATGGGTTGGCCTTGTGCCCAGGTGTAATTTCCGAGAAACAGATTATATGCCTCTTGACGTTGAGAGTCAAGAAAGGAGTTGTGGTAATATCGTTTGAAGCTTTCCACCATGTCTCTTGACTGGCTGTGCCAGTGGTTGATCTTTCTGTACGTAGCCATCGTGTTGACCAAGTGAGATCCGCCGTATTGGATGGCTATAGTATCTCCGTGGTCGTGAAACATGTGCGTGAAAACGTTGACGGCATCCGAGTCATACTCCATATCAGCAGTAGGAATTACACCTAGTGCTCGTAGTTGGTGTCCAAGAGCGCGCTTGCCGATGACGAACTGAGCTGCATTGGTACGGTCGAGACAATCTATGCAATTTGTACGAGCCACGCCATTCTGGACTTGCGACAATCCATCTCCTGAAACTCCATTGTGGAAGAATCCAGTCTGCTGCATGATCTCCTCTGCAATCACTTCGAGCGTTCCAATGACATCTCCGCCACGTGTCTTCGCAGCTCGACTCATATCGAAAGCCTTGTATTGTATCTTTTTGCTGTCCGGTAAGAACTGATTGAGGTATGCCAAAGCGTTCTGGAATTCGGTGAGGAGCTTCGATTCTCGCGCCGTCCTCTCACGGGACTTGATCAGGTTCAAGACGTAAATTGGGCATCCATAACGTTTGAACAGATTATCAAAATGCATGGCCGCCGGTTGATAGAAAGGATCTGTCATGTTGACATCAATATCTGGTTTCGGAGAGACACCGCTGTTATCCTGGGTCCAGTAAAGTGGTATACTGCCTCGATGATGGACATACGAAGTGTAATTTGGGTTCGAGAACATCTTAGGCCCTGGGGCATGGAATGAGGTTGTAAGCATCTCCGAGACTATCTGTTCAGTTTCTACGTCGTTAGCCACGAAGCCAAGGTCATTTGCTCCGCGTTTGAGGAAACGTGCACCAGCAAAGAAGCGTGATCGTCGCCCAATTATGGTGATGTAGATGCTTCGTCCAAATACGTCGAGAGACGACTGGTCAATGAAGCCGTGGATGATGGGTAGGCACCAGTCAAACGCGTTCTTCAAGTGTTTCACTGCTGGACTGAGAAGATGAGAATTCCAAACAAACATGTCATCATAGTCATGACCAGGCTGTTGGACTCCTTGGTTGATTGCATTTCGTTGTCGAGTAATGTTGTACTGCAAAGTACGAGTAATGTCGTAAGAGTAGCTGAAGTAGAAAGAACGCGTAAGGTCGAGATTGTTCAAGATTCCCAAAAAGCGGCCTTCCTCGGCGTTTCGCTCCCTGGAAAAGCGAGAGCCAGGACTAGTAGTAAGAGGGACCAGCTCAGTACCATCAATCTGGTAGATGTAGTGTCCGCCAACCATCGCAACCTGCTGTCTTTTGGTGATAAGCAAGACGTAGTAGGAGTCGGTGAACCTGATGAATCCCAAGATACCCCAGAAGCTACACTTGACTCGCAGTCCTCCGGTTGCCTTGTTTCCATCGTCAATGGTTGTGAGAAGTTGTGTGACCTCCTTCTTGTTATACACAATCTCATCCTCAAAGACTGATAGTTGTCCTGGAGGTGCAGTGCGGTCGATTTTCAAGAGCTTGTAATACTTGTCTGTGATATCTGAGCCAGTTATCCAATATCGAGCATTTGTCTCGTAGAGGGTAAACTTATGCATTCTGTGTAACTGTGTCTGTGGTAGGTTTGAGCTTTGGTTGTCTTCCATGGGTTCTCCGTTGGCACTGCTGGCGGCGGACTCGAGATCAGATGCAGTGGGTTCGTCATCTTCCATGAATGGCTCCTGCGCTCTCGTGTCGTCAAAATTGGGCATGGACGTGGGCTGGAGCTTCTTGAGACTCGATTCATCCTTGCCAGCGTGGTTCAGAGCAGTAGTTTCTTGAGTATGCAAACCATCATTTGTTTCTGATGTGTGGCTTTGACATAATTCGCTGTCATGCGCTGGCTTGATATCATGCAAGCCAATTCCGTGAAGGCTTGCTTCTGAGCTAGACACATCAGACTCCTCATCGGCAATGACAGCTTTTGGTTGGGTGCTTGCCATCGATTCTTGGAGAGCCTTGTATCAAAAGATGATTATATTCGGCCTACTGTTGCTGGCAATGCATGCTGTGTGATAACGGAAGAGGCGCGCCGCGTGTTGAAACGTCACGTCAGGACATCAACTTCAGGCTCATTAGACGTAGTTCAGTTTGGTCGCGTCTTCTAATATTCGGATGTGCACGAGGTCAGTGAACCATTGTTTCATTGCATCGCATGTCTGTCGACGCGCCCGCGTGGCTCTTCACGCACTGGCACGCCCCTGCCAAGCAAGCTGCGTTACTAACATGTGTCCGTTCCCAACGTGCCACATGTGCTTCCAACTATGCCGACCATGGTTCAGTGGATAAGTGATACAATTTCCCTGAGGCTTATGTATATAGCTAGACTTCTTGCGATGACCTCTAAGATCGCACAATACGAACATCCTACCTTTATGTGGTAGTCGAACAAACATATGACAACTAATCTGACATTAGAGGCACTCGGAATGCTTACAATTAATGTGTCGAGCGAAACAATTGTTCATGCAGACAAAGACCAGCATCTTAATAGCAAATGAGCTGCAATACAATATTCTAAGCGTATGGGCTAGGTTAAAAGAGCCTTTGAACATTGGTCATGCGGTGTATGATGGACTGGAGTAGGGTTGTGAGCTGAGGCAGGGTTGTACCGTCAGCAAGCGTCGAAGGATGTGGCGAATGAGAGGCAAGTCTCGACCGGGTGATCTCAGGAGGTGTTCCCCTTGAACAGGTGGAAGTTTACCTACGCGTACGGGCGAGACCCTTCTCCACATAAATTAGCTGCGAGGCGGAGCACCATCTCTTTAAAACTCGAAGCGTCCCTCGTGTTTGACAATTCTTGAGCTTTCGTCCATTCTTTACTGTCAACCCTAGCAACTCAGCAGTCATGGCCGTCAGCACGACCGCTACCACCAGCGCTACCACTACTATGGAGCAATCACCCACACTCCGCGCCAACATGAAAAGCTCCAGCAATCCGGCACCCGTAAAGCAAGAGGATCAGGAGGACCAATTCTTCTGGTCGTATACCGAGGAACCTCATCGTTCTCGTCGCATGGCCATCATCAAGGCACACCCTGAGGTATTTACCAATTTCTGCCTTTCAGCTTGTAAACTCAGGCTGACCACCATGCATAGATCCTCAAATTGTGCGGACCCGAACCGCTGACGATCCCCCTTGTCCTCGCTGTGGTAGGCCTTCAGTGCACCTGTGCCTACCTCCTCAGCAACACTCCTTTCTGGTCCTGGCGATTCTGGCTCACGGCATACATCATCGGTGCTACTGCCAACCAAAACCTCTTCTTGGCCATTCACGAGATATCACACAATCTTGCTTTCAAATCTGGCTTGGCGAACCGTCTGCTCGCTATCGTTGCCAACTTGCCCATTGGCATTCCCTACTCGGCCTCATTCAGGCCCTACCATTTGACCCACCACAAGTCTCTTGGTGTTGACGGTCTCGATACCGATCTGCCCACCGCCTTCGAGGCTTTCTTCCTCGATTCTATCGCAGGAAAAGCCTTCTTCTGCACCTTCCAAATCTTGTTCTACGCTCTGAGACCTATGATGGTCTATCAGATCCCTTTGACCAAGATCCACGCCCTCAACATTGTTGTTCAGCTTCTGTTTGACTATGTTCTCATCCAGTCATGGGGAGGCAAGGCTGTCGGATACTTCATCTTGAGCAGTTTCCTCGCTGGATCTCTGCACCCTGTAGCCGGCCATTTCATTGCTGAGCACTATGTCTTTGATCGTGCTTCGATCGAGAACAAGCAGGCGCGCGATGCCAAAAACCGTATTCCGGTCCCTGAGACTTTCTCTTACTATGGACCGCTCAACCTTCTGACTTACAACGTTGGCCTGCACAATGAGCATCACGACTTCCCAGCCATTCCCTGGACCAGACTCTGGAAGGTCAATGAGATTGCCAAGGATTTCTACCAAGATTTGCCTTACCATCGTAGTTGGGTCGGTGTCGTCTGGCAGTTCATCATGGACAAGGAAGTTGGTTTGTGGTGCAGAGTCAAGCGCAAGGAAGGTGGAAGAAAGGTTGGTGCCTGGAAGGAGGAGGAGATCCAAAACTGATCTCTGATCTAGTCTTGGCTCAAGCTGTAATAAAAACTTCCTAGACAATAGACATGCGTAATGACGAAATGAAAGCTCTCAGCCCTCGTTCAAGATGGCATTCAACACCTCGATTGTATGATTATGTACATTGTTATACTCCGGATTTATTATTCAACCGACACATGCAAAAAAACCCTAGACCTCGACGCCGGAAAGTTGTTTGGGAAATCTCAGGGCGAATGTCGCGAACGCTACGAGAAGATCGCGCGGTATTGAGCCAACAGCTGCAACTCAGACGATTGGCCAATTTGTGATGATGTTTTTGTCTTCGACAATGTTCGTATCTCAGTGGCTCCTACAGACGCCCAGAAGCCTCATTTGTGACTGCCGCCAGCTCCAGTCACACGGAGCACGAAGTTGACAATGACAGCAGCGAGCAGGGCAATCGCTAGGACTGTGGGACCAAAGCGATCATCGAAACCGCTCTGTCCTCTCATACGGATACTCTTTGCTCTCCAGTGGAAGGTGACCAGGGCATAGATCATAGCGGCCATGGCGACCAATGTGAAGAGACCAGCAGAGATCTGGCCGACTTTGTCGCCGAAGTTGAGGAGACCGACGGCAAGACCGCCGAGGATGACGGTGAAGTTCAGCCAACTGAGAAAGGTACGCTCGTTGGCGAAGAAAACCTTGGGCTCGACGCGGGTGGGAAGGGCGATGCGCTTGCCTGTAAACACATCGGGTCAGTATTCGAGGTCGTCGGGTCGGTCGTGGAAAGCTTCCATGAGGGGCTTCGTACCAGGTGCCGTCTGGAGTAGCGGTTGCGAAGACATGGTTGCGATGTGGAACGAGCGATCGAATTGGCCAAGCAGAGGATGTGTACGATGCAAAAGACAGCAGTCAATGAATTGCTAGAATGTCAAAAGCGACTGGCGAAGAAAAAGGTGCAATCAATCATTGCAGCAGAACTGAATGACGCTGGCTGGCATCTGACACGTGCGTCGTCTGATTGGACGAAAATGCTTCCTTCCTTTCGTCGCGATATTAATTCCAACCAAGGACTATTTCCCGTCAATTGATGGGTCTGCTACCAGGAGCCGGAGAAGCATAAGACCACTGGGCGATTGTATGTAGTCCACACTTGTTGCGAGTTGTGAAGTATCCTAACTCGTTGTTCGAATGGATGGTTACTTTGTATCCCCGGACACTCTCGCTGTGTTCTGTAGCATGGCGGCGAGACCGCGAGGCAGAGGAGCGAAAACGTTCTCAAAATGCAAGTTTCCATGACAGTCAGCGAGACAGAGAATGGGATGACCCAGTAACATGTCCCACTATACAATCCCATGTTCTAGCTAAAGGTACTGGCGAGCCAAGAGTTGGTCAAGTACACGATAGAACCCAGAAGTCGGGACCCCACGCTTCAGCGTAGATACGCGAGTCAGCACATGTTCAGCGTCAAGGGTCAAGTAAACAAGCAAACCCCAAATTGCCGTCGCATACCACTTCTCTCGCACTGAAGCTCAGCGTCTTTGCCAAACGTATCAAACTTTCAATCACAGTCCCCATCGCCGCCGCTTCCACCGTCACAATGTCCACTTGCGTATGCCGTAGCCATCTCGCATGCGATGTTTGCCCATCTGACTTTGTTGTCTAGCCAGTTACCGAGACTCGCCTGAGCCAGATTGCTACCGACGTATGCATGCCAATCGCACGAGCTGAAAGAAGCATGCACTAACACTGGATAGGCCTGCAACGATGCCTTCACCAGCGCTACCACATACAACCACGCCCAAACTGAGCAATGGAACTCGGACATCATCGTATGCCACGCGCCCTTGATCACTCTTTCACCCGGCGTTCTGACACGCCTTGCAGAAAAACATCCTCACCGCGCTCATCTCAGAGTCAAAGGGCGACGTCCAATACAAGTTCGCCGTAAACTCGACCATCATCCAGCATCTGACCGACCCGCGTCCTGCTGGCTCCGACACCCCGACATCTCCATCGAACGGCACAGTAGGTCGCCGTGGAATGCACTCTGCGACCGGCGCCTACTGGAACACCGAGAAGGACGGTATCTGGAACTACAAGTATGAAGGCGGCGAGGCCAAGGGCATGGACGTTGTCGTCTGCGTCATGTGGGTCGCAAACTGAGCCATCGATTCGGAGGGCATTGAGCTCGAAATGTCTCAGCATGGCCGGCCCATGACCAGTCCTTCCCTCATCCCTCGTCTGTACATGGAATCAAAGTCACGAACATATGCATCACAAGACCATGGCAACACCGGCGTTGGTTATCACGGTACATATATGCGCAGGAGCCTACTCGACTCGCCCTGCACGCGGAGATTGGTGTTAATATATACAAACGTCCGATGGCTTTGGCCAGAAGGAATGAAAAGGACAGCCATCAAGATCGTTAATTCCTGTGTTCGTGCTTCCACGTTGCTTGTTGTGCTGCTGGTGATGATCAGGCCATTTTGGCCCCTCGGTCATCACTCTCATATATTGTGTTCTCGGCCACGGCCTTGCCAACCCCCTGCGTGCAAAGCTGTTGGACCTCATTCCAGTCTCGTTGCTTAGCTGCCTTTCTGACTCTCGTGCTACTTACACCAACACCTTCCTCAGCGCGAACAACCTCAATTTGGGAAGCCCATTCTTGTTTGGCTCCGTCGGTCTTCATGTCTCCTCTAGCCAATCGGTCAAAGAAGCCCTCCTGCGACTCAACCGTGCCGTACTCATCCGAAGGCCTCAGAGTCACACGCAGCTGATGTCCCTTATCAAAGTAAGGATCGAGCGCAGAAAGTGGCGGGTCGAACTCGGGATAGTATTTTGCAGCAAAGAAACGCGTAATAGTGTCAAAGCCCAAGAGATGTACATGTTTGGGAGAACCTGGATAGTGCTCGGCGCCCTCACTTGAGATAGCCGAGCTTTTGTCGGTATAATAAGGAGCAGTGGTTAAACCAATATCGACAGCGGGCAGCACGTAATCATCATGGTCGGCCACACCTTGGATATCTCTCAGAAGATCCTCGGCGAAGAGAGTCATGAGAGCCAGACGTTCGGGAAAGGAAGCGGCAGAAGGAGCCTTGTCCGCATTGTGAGTGCTGAACAGCAGCAACAATCCGAATGGAGACTGATGATGTTTGGTTGAAGAAGAGTGTAGGGCAGATTTGGCTAATGCCAGGTGTGCCTTCGAAGGAGGATTGAATGAGGAGTCGAGAATGAAAAGAGTCTTTGGAGATGCCGGGCTAGAAGCTGGAGGGTTGATGCTTCGGACAATGCGAAACTTGGAATCGGAGGACTGGAAAGATTTGAGAGCCGTTTCGAGCTGCGGCAGTATACTGCGCATAGAACTTGCAGCGATGCTCATCGATGTGATATTATGATGAATAGATTGAGGCTCGCAGTAGAGAAGTCTAGTACTTTTTAAGACTCAAGATCGACCTTCAGGAGATTTCAGAGGTACATATCTACAATGCCGGCTGCTTGTATGAGAGTGATCTGGTAAGGGCGGCGGAGTGAAGTGCATGATGAAGTGCTCGGTAGACGGCTAGGATGCCGACCGTAGGCTACCGTTGCTGCCAAGCCCAAAGTCCGGCATCCAATCCCAATCAAGGCATTTGAATGTCGGCGGAGCGCGTTGTCGTCGATTCACTGTCGTCTGGGAAGCATCGCAATCTCAATTCACATCCAACATGGTCGCCGAGCTCAAGAAGTTGGCCGCTTCGGCTGCTGGCAAGCATGCCGCATACAAGAAATACACCGTGCAACCGACGGGCATCTGGAAGCGCATCGGAGACTTCTTTGCTGTCGACCCCAAGCGCTCTTCCGGTATCCCTCTCAACCCTCAGTACCGTCTGCCCTCTCCCGGTGCCGTGGATCCCAAGCTCTACGACGACCCGACCACAGTTCCTGCCGCCGACCTTGCCGAGAACCCCTACTGGAAGCGCGATGTCCGCAGATCGTATCCCAAGCTTAGTGTCGTCAAGCAACCTGACGTTGTTGCTCTCTTGACCGTTGGAAGTGCACAAAACCCAAAGGAGAACGTCCTGCAAATTGGTGATGCCGGCGCCAAGCAGTTGGTCTCATTGAAGGAGGAGGGTGAGAAGGGTCTCTCGGCCTTTTTCCAGAAGGACAACAAGGCTGGCGTCAGTGTGCTGGGCCCCAACGGACTGCCTCCATTCCCTACCTCAAGATACCCTTCGTCTACTCCCAAGCGTTACGAGATGCTCAAGGAGCAGTCTTACAGCACAAAGTACGTCTCCTATCTCGCATGACCTACATCAGATTACTGACTTGATTCCAGCTACCCCTGCAGAACGTTCGAGTAAATGCAGCGAACATGTACATTTTCTTTTCCTTAGATGTTCCAAATTCGACATGCCTTGACAGACAGCCTTTTCTGAGCGTTCGATTGTTTCTGAGTGAAGACAGGTTGACTCGTTATCGTGATAAAGCATCATACACGGTCAAGGGTGGGTGCCTTCCCAAATTTATTCCGGGCGCCCGGATCCGAGACGGGCAGGCACGACAAGCCAAAATAACATTTACGTGAACTCTTCATCTGTCAAGATCATCCACCTTGACCTATTTTCGACCCGACTAGCATAAGAGCACCATGGCCGACGATTCTGACGCAACTCAGCCCTTCCAGCCGCTTGATCTGATATTTAGCTGTAATGTCTGCCACGACTCGATCCGCGACATCCGAGGGCCCATGCAAGATGGGAAAGAACTCGAGAATATTCGAAAACCAGTCGCGAAACTCTGGATGACCGAATGCGCCCATCTTATATGTGCGAAACACCTTGAGGGTGGAGGTATGTCACGCGTGGCCTATGTAGTTCCTGCCCTTACGCCGTGCATAGCTCCCCCTTTCCATCCGGCTGGGCAAGCACCTCGAGCCGTCTGCCCGGTCTGTGTCGCTAGGCAGAACAATCATGCGCTCAAGCAAATGTACGCCATCGGTGGCTTCAGTAGAGGCGAATACGACCCAGATATCCCTCATCATTTCTTCCAATGCCCACCTGTGGCTCTTGACACCAAAGATGGTGGTATGGACGCGCTTCGAGTATGATATCAAGCACTCAATTGTGCGTAGGCCACAATTAATCCTGCTCCAGTTCCAGTTCCTCGGTCTCGTCACTTACGGGATTGCGATCGCCACCAAGTTCCGTGGATTGCAGGCAGCACATACCGGACTCAAGGATCAGGCAGAAAAATCGAAGCTGGAGAAGGCCGAGGCCGAGACGGAAATACAGACGCTGACGGAGAGAATAACGTTGTTGGAAGAAGTAGAGAGACGACACAAAGCCAAGCAGCCCGAGATTGAGCATTATCTCCGCCAGTTTACTCTCGTGAAAAAGTAAGTCTGTTCGAACTCGAGCGGCTGAATCATTTAACAAGTTCGGACAGAGAGCTGGATCGTCGCAATGAAGATTTAACAGCTATGGGTTACCCTCCACCTCCCATTGATTACACATTTTCTCCTTCACGCCTGATCGAGGACGACACATCAGACGGAAGGAGGACGACTTCGCCCACCAGACTCAAAGGACGTGGAGATAGGGCCGACCCAAGAGCCGTGGACGATTCATTGCCCAGTGTCTCGAGTATCACGTTGAGAGGCGATTCCTCAAGAGCTTGTAAGACGTCGAATCCTTTGATATCAACATGATCTGACGTGGGCAAAGACACCGAAGATGATCTACAGAGGACAGAGAACAAGAGGCAGAAATTAGCCGAGTACAGCTACAAGCCGCAGAGCATACAAACCCCGTCGGGAAAACCACCAGATCGGGAGCGACCTGGAATCAGACTGCCTCCACAATCCTCAGTCATACCAAATGGTCCTTCCCGAAGCGATCATTTCCAGACCATACCGAAGCTGAGTCAACTAAACAACCAGCAACCAAGTTTCGCCGGATGGAGCAGCAACAGAGACCATGTTGCCCAGCTGACAGACATATCTCGCGACAAACAAGAGTCATGGGGTCGTACCGATCCAGGCCAATATGCTGAAGCTAGATTCGAAGATCCACCATACATGAGTGGGGCCCTGGGTCCTGGCGACCAGAATATCTCGGATTCTACAGATCAGTCCAAACAGGCTAAGCAACTGAAAAGAAAGGTCCAGCCGGCCGATAGCATCGATGAAATCTCGCGGTCCAACCTCAATACAGCAAAGCGACCTCGAACAAGCTCGTATCTTTACCAGCAACGTGGCGCCGAAGAGCATTCCGAGCACGAGCCGCGAGGTTTGTTTCGCGAGCCCCGAGAGTCAAACAGATACTATCCAAGAAACAGCCAATATGCATTGCCTTTGCAAGGATCGCGTACTGACCATGATCTGAACCATGAAAACATCCAGCCGAGATTCGATCAGCTGCGGAATCATGGAGCACACATTCGACAAGAACTTTCGCAGCTACTACCCAATCAGCATTTGAACAGACCTCATACTCCTTCGCCACAACGACTCGATATTCTCCGACAAGCAAAAGGTGGTTCGGTGAGTAGTCCCTTCTTCCGAACAAATCAGACCCGTGATTCAAGACACTATCCTACCTCATCGCCCGTGTTATATTCGATGGACCGCCAAACGATGCCGGATTTCAGAATGGCACCACCGCAGAGGCCAGTACAAAGTGGCTCTCAACCACGATCTCGAACAAGAAATGGCCTTTCGTTCGTTCAAGACCCACACCTAGGCCGAGATCATATCTATAGCTTTGAAGCGGCTTTCGAAGGTCGCCAACAAGAAGCGGCGAGTCGAGTGCCGCAAGATCCCAATGGTTTCTTCGTAAGACCAGGTGTGCACCAAGGCCCGTTCCCAGCAGCCAGCCCGAGACGTGAGACGATGCACTCCTACCAACGTGCAAACCGACCCCAGCCATTGCCCTCCAGAACTCCGTCTTTGGCATCGAGCATTAACATACCTCGTTCGAGGAGAGGGCCGACACATGATGAGGCACTTGCAAATATTCGTGGCGTCAAGGGTGGCTCAACGTCATCGAGAGGCGTGTCGAAAGAACTCTTTGGTTCAAGAGCAAATGTTTTCTCCAGTTCACGTCGTAGCGTGAGACGTTGATTCAGTATTCGTGTCAATTTGCTGTTCGTTCCAAACTAGCTGCTTTGTCTTGGAGATGGTAATTTTTATTCTTCGAAACATCGGTAGATGGCAATTGACCCGATCCGGCTAAATGGCGAGAGCATGTACCCCACGTTCGTCACCACTACCTACTCAACCCCACCAGTGCGAACTTGATTATTCAATACTGCCAAAGTACAAAATAAAACTCCCTTGGATCCAATAATACAGTAGCCATTTCAATTCCCTCAACCAATCATGTCTCGTCCTGGAGTATCCCGTACCGCATCGACCAATCTCGCCAGCGGAAATGGTCACAGAGTGTTAGAGGGAAAGATTGCTGTCGTCACCGGTGCTTCTAGAGGTTCGCTTGATGGCAGGCATTGAACGACGAAAGCACTAAACAATTCTCAGGTATCGGCGCCGCAACATGTGAGAACCTCGCATCCAAGGGTTGCTCAATCATCATGAACTACACCTCGGACTCGTCGGAAGCCATCACCAACGAACTGGCCGAGCGACTCCAGAAAGAGCACGGAATCAAGGCATTGCCAGTACAAGCCGACATGGGCAGCGAAAACGGTCCTGCCCACCTCATCGCCACAGCTCTGAACCACTTTGCCCACCCAAAGACTCGCAAACTGCAGATTGACATCATCATTAACAATGCTGGCGTCGCGTCGAACCGCTCCATTGAGAAGTGTGATGCCGAAGACTTTGACTTTGTATACCGCGTCAATGTCAGAGGTCCCCTGTTCCTCATGAAGGCTGCATTTCCATACTTGCCTAATGATCGCAGTGGTCGCATTGTCAATGTCAGCAGTGTCAGTGCTAGCTGCGGCTTCAGTGAGCAGAGTGTCTATGGAGGCTCCAAGGCTGCCGTAGAGGCAATGACCCGTACATGGGCACGCGAGTTGGCCGAGAGAACCACCGTCAATGCCATCAACCCTGGTCCTGTCCTGACAGACATGTGGAGCGGCGTCTCCAAAGAGTTCCAAGAAGGTATTGCACCCTGGCTCAAGAACACACCCCTGGCAGCCGTCCGTCCTGGCGTCGATAGTGAGGATCTGGTCAAGGGAGCCGAAATCGCTGGAGGTCGTCCGGTAAGTCGAATAACGTGATTTATAATTTTGCATTCATAATGCTTACTCGCATATTGCAGGCATACGAGTCCGAGACTGCTGGAGTCATTGCAATGCTCTGTACTCCTGACGCTGCATACACCACTGGTAGCGTCATCTCATGTAACGGAGGCTTCAAATTTAGCACATAGATGATTGTGGCGAGTGGCAGCATGATAAAGTGACAATGCCACGCATCGATGGTCGCTCTCGTTAGGACAACCGTTGCGACGTAGTGACACGAAACTCCGATCGGATGGAGTACATAGAAATGATACAATAAAGCTTACCACTGGCTTTGGTCAGGGACACTATGCTCCAAGATCACTTGCTTCAGTACCCAATCTTCTGTTTCATGCCTGAGAGGACTCCTCCCCAAGAATGCAAGTGTGTATAGCGTAACTTCATATAGCGTGTTGCGCAAATGCAGACCAATCTATGATCTACTAAACCTATTCATGCGCAGCGTGAAGTGCATAGTGTACTCATGATAATGATACTTTCCGTGTAAGTGTATTTCGGTCAAAGGTGACGAATCACAAAGCCTGTTCAATCGTTGCTCTCATCCACAATCGACCCATCCGACGTACCTAGCAACTTCTCGAGCTCATGTGTTTGATTTGCCCTTACAGTCTCCAGGAGATCCCTCGTGCTCTTACGAACACTTTTTCCGGATTCCGCAGACAGCAAACTGACACTGCGCCAATGCCCCTTGCGGTCATCGATCACAGTGACCGAGGGGAAATGCCTAGTGATTGGACCAGAAGACTGGCGATGTTCGGTCGATGGAATTGCCAAAAACCGGCCTTCGGACATCTCAACGTCGGGTTTGGATGTTCCAGCCGCCAAACAGTCTTTCGGTGTATGTAACGAGTCATTTGTGAGACCGCTTTTCTCGACCTCGGTGTCATCCAGAGATGCTGGTAGCTGTACATAGGCTTGATACATGCGAGATAGTCTTCTTGCACTCAGCGCTCTGTCGGGTTCTGCGAAGCTGCTTTCAGTGACTCCATCTACAGCACTAGGTGATGTACCCTTGTCCCTCAAAAGCTCTTCTGGTTCCTCCCTTTGACCTGGCGTGGACTGCGATCTGTCTTGAAAGCGGTCAACTTGTACAAGTCCAGATGGCAGCTCTTCCACGCATGGTGCGGGCTTCTGACTTTGATCATTGAATATGTCAAGCCTATCCTCTTCGAGATGATGACTTAGCTCCTCGGTGTGATCCCTATCTGCTCCGAGATATTGTGATGCGGTATAGTGGAGAGGAAGCATCGGCGGTAAGATCTCAAGCTCTGGATGCTCCAGTCTACCCCCTGTTGCTGTAGACGACCGGCGGTTTCGCGCTGCTGACGAAGTAAGAAGATTGGAGTAGTAACGAAGGATCGTTCCGAATGTCATTGACCGCGACTTCACAATCCAGTGCCTTCTTCTGGCAGTTTCCAAGCGTGGCTCCCCAGCGGACGAGCTTGTGGCCGCTCTCGAGGATACTGTTTGATATGTATTGTTAAGATCCTCGTCGTAAGCGAAGTCTCGACAGACCACTCCGTCACGTCGTCCAGCTGCACTGCATCGTCTGTCTCGTGTGTGAGAGGGATATCGGCTCCAAGAATGTGGTGGTGCTGTTGCGTTGAGGTGCGTCCTTGTTCCTGCAGTAGTAGTCGTGTTCATGGTCCATATTGTACTGCGCTTTTTTCTGCGAAACAGAGAGTTTCCGACAGTATCACCAGGTGCAGATCGAATGTTCTGCATGCTTTGACTCCTAAGGACGGTTGAAGGTCCCTCAGCTTCGAGTGGATCCAGGTCGTCAATTGCCGCCGATGCAGATCTCGCTTCGTTGGTGGACGAGAACCCGAATGAACTTGTGAAAACGGGTGCACGAAGTGGAGATGGTCCCGTCTCTAGTTTCTGGTTTCCAGGGCGCAGTAGAGCGGCTTTTTCTAGCTGGTGTTTCTGTAGAGCGTTCTCCATCAGTGCTTCTTGTGTCCCTCTCCTCCCTAAATTAATCAAAGGGCCGGCACGATTTAGGTCACCTGGGTTGTCCTCATCATCCCAAACCTCATCTCCGTGACTCTTTGCCGGGTTCAATATTGATTTGCGGCGCCGATTATCACCCACGACTGAGAGACTTCTTTCGTAGTTCACCAACGATTGTCGTGATTGTAAGGATGAATCGACAGCTAGGGAAGCGGTCGAAAACGCGCTCGCAGGCCTCAGACTTGTCCCACCGCTGAAACTAGGAGTACGCTGACTACCTTGTGGCTTCGAGGCAGACTGCGGTACAGACAGTAAGTCCTGGGCGTCTCCAGTACCATCGTAAGTCTCAGCGACAGAAGATTGACCTCTTACATTAAGCAGGGGCGAACTGGTACTTCGGAGTTTTGAACGTGTAAGTTTTGGCAAAAGTATGCGCAAGACTGAACGTCGCTTCTTTGCAGAATTCGGGTGAGGGGAGGGATCATTGAGATCTTCCTTGAACTTGCTGAGCTTTCCAACACTCCCAGAGCTATCGCTTCTGGGTAGAGAGCAGGTTGTGCTATAAGCAGGCCAATCGTTGATGCATGCTGAGCCATTCACGGACGGTGACAACCGGAGATCAGAGCAAGATGTCGGACCACTCGCCACTATGCTGATGCCAGTAGACACTGACATGACCCTTTCGATGGGGAGAGAAGCGTCTGTATTGCTTGAACTGAAGACGGGAAGAATGTTGCGAGTCGCTGGGTTTCCATGAGTTGTCTCGTTGGGAAGGTCTAGTGAACGCCCCCCCTTTGGTGACACAAGAGGCGATTCCATAGACGTGCTTGGTCTACGGCTATAAACAGATGAGGACTCGTCCTCTAGAACCTGTTCCCATGTGGAACGCCCAGCAGAGCCCACGAAATCGAAGCTGGATATACTCTTGCAACGTTCAGGGTCCACAGAAGAGAGCATGATGCTGTTCAGACTTGCATGTGTATTGCGCTTCTGATTCTCTGCTTCGCTTCCACTTGAAGCGTCTGAAGTTTTTGATCGTGTACGCAAATGCTGCGAAATCTGCATGTCATATAGGTGCAACGAGGTTGTTGAGTTCCTTTGCAGCGCTTTGTGCCGATCTGGGCTCCTGAGCTTAGAAATCACTACTTGTGGGCGGCTCGGTATAGATGACAAAATCCGAAGCCCTGAGGCCTGCGGACCATCAGAAGCGGGTGCCTGGAAGGATCCTGTCGGGTTCGTCTTCGTTGTTGCAGGCGACGGTGGCCAAATAAGGTTCGGGTCCATGAATGTAGGACCAGGTATATGGACGGTCAGAGCACTCTTGAAGTCCTTGTGCGTATTGGAGGATGACTGCGAGCGTCTTGGACAGTGGATAGAGTCTGGCAGATAGGACGCAGGAGGTACGCTGGTTGATCGCCGAGGCTCACCTGGCGCTATGATACCGAGACCAGTTGGTCCAGATGGCCGGGTGAATTGCGATGAACTCTCGTCGTTCTCGAGAGAAGCAAGGCGTGACTCGCTCAAGCATAAGGATTGAGCGTCATCATCATAGCCATCTGAGAAGCCTGCCGGGTTGTCCTCCCTTCTTTTTCTTGAGTAGGCGAATGCCTTAATCTTTGACTTGCCCATCACGTCTTTGTCGACCAGGTCTGTCACAACGCTCTTGCGACTCAGCTGTCTACGCAGTTTGTTTGTGAAATTGGGTGAACGAATGATAGTTTCGTCAACATCTGGCTTTCGATGCTGCAGCCTGAGAGCGTGAGGATGGTCCTCGGGCAAGGAGGCAGTGACAAATATGCGGCGAAGCTCGAGATCATCTGCTGGATAGCGTGTACGGGTTCTCTTGGAGCGGTCATCGGTGACGACTGGTGTATGCTTGTTATGAGCAAAGTGGATCTTGATGTTGGCCAAGGACTTGAACTGCGTGACTGGTCGTGAGGGCATGTTGTCGGGCGACTCGGGCCGCGAAGGAGCAGTACAGCAGAGCTTTGCTGCCGCCATTGTGGGCTGTATCTTCGTTGTGGAAAACAAGCAAAGATAAATAATGTGGATTGAGCAATGTGACAAGAAGACTGATGTTGAACCGAGCCAACGAAATTCGGGGACCTATCGACGGCAGGCATCGTCAATGCCAGCTTCCTACCTTGTGTGCCCGAGCCGAATCTGATTTGAGCAGGCAGGCACACTGGGATACTCCTGACAGACGACAGACAAGCATCAGACGGCAAATCTCACAGAGCGCCACAACTTCTAGCAAGTGTATTGCTCCATACGAATTTTAGAAGCACTCGCTCCCGCCGTCTTTCAAGAGATGGCCGTCGATATTTCGCTGGTCCTAAATCATTGCATCTTGAACTCCACTTGCTGCTCTTCATACAGGCATGCCTGCCGCATTTTTGCATCGAAGGATGTTGCAACGTGGGCAACCCGACCCCTTCTACCACAACACATATATTTATGGTCTCAATGTGTTCTCCGAGTGCAGCACTTCTGGACGGCACACCTCGAGGGCAAGACCCTGTGCGGAGCGCAGCGGAGCCTGGCTCATCTAAAAGACGACTCTTAGTGCGGCATCTGGTTATGCAAACCGTAGAGTTCATGGTAGCTCTCATGCTGCAGGGTGGTTGTCGAGAGGAGCGTTGATCTACAGCTACTAACAGTCTAGAATCCTCATTAGTACAGGGTCTGTCTTCGTCGCGTTTGCAGATGGTCGTAACAAGTGCAATTCAAGATCTTTGAACTCTACTACGATATATATTGTTCAAAGTCTCGACATGCGGAAGTCGCAAGAGTCGGACGGAGTGTAGACCGGCTTGCCCAGGTCCAACCAATCGGCGCGACTGACGCTTTGTGTCGGGTTGAGTATGACCGGCCTCCGCAATCGGCCATTAGTGAAGCTCGTGCCACAAGGGCAAGCGGTCATGATTCACCGAGTGCACATGAAATGTGGAGAGAGGGCCAGATTGCGAGGGCCGCCAGCAAAGTGTGAGTAACTTAATGGTGTCGGATATCCTAATCGCGCATAGAAGAGGCAAGTTGACAAAGGACCATGGCCGGCACGACATACAGGAGGCGCGTTACGAGAAAAAAATGTGCGAGTAATCATAGAGGTGAATGCGAGACTTGGTGGCAGGTTAGCGCGTTCTCGGTCGAGATCTACCTACGCAAGGTGGAATTTCGATGGAGTCATCGTGGAATTCAGCCAACGTCTACCTGTCAACAATATCAAGCCCGCAAGCTGCGAAGAAGACGATGATCCAATCAATGTTGACTCGAGAACAAAGGGAATGGAACAGGAAACGAGCATGCAGCCGAGAAGAATGGCAAGCTTTTGAATGTGAGATGGAGAGGCAATGGCAACAAAATGGCGTGATGGCTACCGCGGGGTCTTTCAACCGTTTCCTCCCACCAAGAGCGAGGGCACCAAGAGTCTCCGCAGTCAATTGAGCGCTTGGACCTTTTGAAAAAACCGACGAGTACTTAAACCGCCTACACGACTGTTCATTGTGCCTCCATCTATCTCCCCTTTCCTCTTTCCCTGTCCAATTTCCTTTCCACACATCAGCAGCCATGGTTCAATCTTCAATCTTGGGTTTCCCCCGCATGGGACGTCTGAGAGATCTGAAGAAGGCCAACGAGGCATACTGGGCTGGCAAGCTGTCGAGAGATGACTTGCTCGCCGAGGGCAAGAGACTCCGTGGCGAGCACTGGAAGATCCAGAAGGATGCCGGTGTCGACATCATCCCCAGCAACGACTTTGCCTTCTACGACCATGTCCTCGACCACATCCAGATGTTCAACGTAAGCATCCCCACCTTGATCCTCCCTGGCTGCGTACCCCAGCATACTGACCCCGGAGCAGGCCATCCCCGAGAGATACTCAAAGCACGGCCTCGACCCTCTTGACGAGTACTTCGCCATGGGTCGTGGTCACCAGCGTGACGGCATTGACGTGCCTTCGCTCGAGATGGTCAAGTGGTTCGACTCAAACTACCACTACGTCAAGCCCACCCTTCAAGACAACCAGACCTTCAAGCTCGCCTCCAACCCCAAGCCCGTCCGCGACTTCCTCGAGGCCAAGGAGGCTGGTATCACCACCCGCCCCGTCCTCCTCGGTCCCGTTTCGTTCCTTGCTCTTGGTAAGGCCGACCGTGGCCAGTCCGTCGAGCCCATCACCCTTCTCGAGAAGCTTCTGCCCGTCTACGAGCAGCTTCTCCAGGAGCTGAAGAAGGCTGGTGCCGAGACCGTCCAGATCGACGAGCCCGTCCTTGTCTTCGACTTGCCCGCTCAGGTCAAGGAGGCCTTCAAGCCTGCCTACGAGAAGCTCACCAATGCTTCCGGTCCCCAGATTGTCCTTGCCACCTACTTCGGTGACATCGTCCACAACTTCGACGTCGTTGACGCCGCTTTCAAGAACATCCACGCTCTCCACGTCGACCTTGTTCGCAACCCTGAGCAGCTCCAGCAGGTCATTGACCACCTCGGCCCCAAGCAGATCCTGTCAGCTGGTGTCGTCGACGGCCGTAACATCTGGAAGACCAACTTCAAGAAGGCCATCGAGGTCGTCGAGACTGCCGTCCAGAAGCTTGGCAAGGACAGAGTCATTGTCGCCTCTTCCAGCTCGCTCCTTCACACCCCCCACACCCTCGCCAGCGAGAAGACCCTTCCCGAAGAGGTCAAGGACTGGTTCTCGTTCGCCTCTCAGAAGGCTGTCGAGGTTGCCATCATTGCCAAGGCCGTCACTGAGGGCCCTGCCGCCGTCCGCGAGCAGCTCGAGGCTAATGCTAAGTCTATGCAAGCCCGCGCTTCTTCTGCCCGCACCAACGACTCCAAGGTCAAGGAGAGACAATCCAAGATCACCGCCGAGATGCACAACCGTCAGTCTCCCTTCGACACCCGTTACGCTCAGCAGAAGGAGCACCTTAGCCTTCCCATCTTCCCTACTACCACTATCGGTTCATTCCCTCAGACCAAGGAGATCCGTCTGGCCCGTAACAAGCTCGTCAAGAACGAGATCACTGCCGAGGAGTACGAGAAGTTCATTGAGAAGGAGATCCAGGATGTCGTCAAGATTCAGGACGAGTTGAACCTCGACGTCTACGTCCACGGTGAGCCCGAGCGTAACGACATGGTCCAGTACTTCGGTGAGCGCCTCGACGGTTATGTCTTCACCACCCACGCTTGGGTCCAGTCCTACGGTTCCCGCTGTGTCCGTCCCCCAATCATCGTTGGTGACATCTCTCGTCCCGCTCCTATGACCGTCAAGGAGAGCAAGTACGCTGCCAGCATCAGCAAGAAGCCCATGAAGGGTATGCTTACTGGTCCCATCACCTGTCTTCGTTGGTCTTTCCCTCGCGACGATGTTCACCAGTCAGTTCAGGCTCAGCAGCTTGCCCTCGCCCTCCGTGACGAGGTCGTCGACCTCGAGGCCGCCGGTATCTACGTCATCCAGGTTGACGAGCCCGCTCTCCGCGAGGGTCTTCCTCTCCGTTCCGGCAAGGAGCGTGAGAACTACCTCAGCTGGGCTGTTGACAGCTTCAAGCTGTCTACTGCTGGTGTTAAGGACTCTACTCAGATCCACAGTCACTTCTGTTACTCTGAGTTCCAGGACTTCTTCCACGCCATTGCCGCTCTTGACGCTGATGTTCTCTCCATTGAGAACAGCAAGAGTGACGCCAAGCTCCTCAAGGTCTTCATCGACGAGGACTACCCCAGACACATTGGTCCCGGTGTCTACGACATCCACTCTCCCAGAGTTCCCAGCGAGCAGGAGATCAAGGACCGCATCGAGGAGATGCTCCAGTACCTCAAGCCCGAGCAGCTTTGGATCAACCCTGACTGCGGTCTCAAGACCCGCCAGTGGAAGGAGACCAAGGAGGCTTTGACCAACATGGTCAACGCTGCCATTGCTTACCGCGAGAAGCACACCTAAACATGCAACACAACTACTCATCCATTTGAGATGACACATTTGGGATGACAGCACTCAACAGCTGCATCATAACGTTTATTCAACAGAGATACCCCATTTATTCAACTATAATGATTGCATGACGGAAGACGGAGTTCAACAAAAGGCTATGGAATCGGGTCAAAAGTTAAGGACCATTACGATCTCAACGATCGATACTCATGAAACGGAGTCCTATTTTGCTTGGGTGTTGTTTAGATAGACATCTACAACAAACTGACATGGCATTTACATTGTCAAACCACATTGCTCCACTATTTATCACTTGTGACGATTTGCTGTGGCTTTCGTTAATGTTTGGTATTGTGTTGCACCACCATCGAACTGTCTAGGAGCAGCAGGCCTTGGGCAGCGATCTGTAGATTTCGATGAGGAATATATGCGAATATGATAACAATGGACGCATGCTCATAGCCAGTCCGACCATCCCCAAGTTGATTTCTCGCCAGGCAACCTTCCGGCAGCAATCTCCTGCTGCGTGACATTGTGCCACGCGCTCAGCGGAATCCAACCGATGTATGCACGATCGCCAAAGCCTCCGATCCAGTAAACCTCTTCAACCACAAGTCTCACCCATCTGCTGGTGTGTATGCGATTACCTGGCAACCATGCGACCGCATCTGGGTGATTCTTGACGAAGCATGCGGCAAGACCAGCTTTCTCGACATCCGCATCGTCCACATCCTCGAGGTGACCAACAAGAGAGAATCTTGGCATGCTGGCGGCACTGTGCCAGCGACCGTCCTGAGGATGCCAACGTAGGCTCATAGTGATGTTGCTGCCTGCCGCCACGTTCTTGAACGATGTAGCAATATCCAGTGCAAGAATGGTCGGGTTGCCACTATCGGGCTCACAATCGGCATAGTAATCCATCAAGCCGATGGGAATACCTCCAAGTCCAACTGGTCGTTGTTCCAAAGAGTAAATTTCATGCTGATTCTCAGATGGGAAAACAGTCGATAGTGTGCCAATGTTTTCAAGACGAAGAATACGGCGTGCTTGGACAGCAGACTCATGCACAGTGGGGATGCGGAAGCCCGAGGTAGACTCTGGTGAGGGATTCGAGAAGATGTGCTGGCTGCCAGGAAGAAGTGACCCCAGCGACGAGCCAACCAACCCGAAGCTAGCCAAGATTGAAGAACTGATATGCATTTGCGACTACTGGATGTTGTGACAGTGATAGACGGCGATGGATCGTTGAATGTTGATACCTTGACCAAACGCAGATGATGAGCTGACTTTCCGCCAAGACTTTTGATAGAAGCTGATTGGTCGACTAAGCGAACAGCCCTGCCGGCGGTTCCAACACAGACTCACTTCATTTTTGCCTGCACTCTTCTCGAAGGACGACCGACGACAACTTGCGCCAGCGTGAGTATGCCCATTTTCCTTCTCAGCCCATTACTATGACGTTTCAAACTATCGCCGTCTTTTCCGCCATCAATTTTGAGCCAACTTTGAACGAGCGACAGCGACTGACTTCTTTCGCCACCTACAGGCCATCAACTCCTTTCAAGTCATCCAACAATCCCCATAAATCGACAACATGGGTAAGGTCCACGGATCCCTCGCACGTGCCGGTAAGGTCAAGTCGCAGACTCCCAAGGTACGAAATTCTCCTCCGTCGCTCGGTTGCACGTCTCCACGACCGCCACTCGCATCCGCCATCAGCCCGGCACCCTCGACACGGCGTGCTAACGAGAATCCGCTATCAGGTTGAGCCTCAGGAGAAGAAGAAGACCCCCAAGGGCCGCGCAAAGAAGAGAATCACGTACACCCGCCGCTTCGTGAACGTCACCATGACCGGTGGCAAGAGAAAGGTGCGCACATGTCTCGTCTGGTCTTCGCCACTCTCGACAGGCACTGACAGAGGCATAGATGAACCCCAACCCCACCTCGTAAACGAATTCCGGATCTGGAGTTTGAGAGATGGGACAAAGACGGGCACATGGATAGCATACAGTCTGGCGACACCCTCGATTCATTACTGGGCGGTCAGACCGTTTCCTAGCCCTGGCAGCCATGATGATGATTCAAAATTCTGGCGGACAGTCATGGCTACTCAGCTGCTGTTCGTAAGCTGGAACAAATGTCGCCGCAGAGACTGGTGTACATCTGGCGTCTTTGATAGCTTTTTTGCAACAACGGTTACTCTTCTGAACAATCATTCCAAGTCACCATGTGATCCATTCCATCATCATGATAATACTATGCTTTGACATCTCGAGAAGTACGACACGGTAGCGCGCATGGTCGGCTTGAACATCCTAGGAAAAAATCATACCGCGTTCATCAATCTCACCGTGAGGATCAGATACGAGGCAGCGATCAGACATCGCATTGGTGGTCCATGATAAGAGAGTGAAATGTCCCGTAGCTATCGATGGATCACCAGATATACACCTAGCTGGGTAGGCAGTTGTATGCAAGAGGCAGTCCATGCACGATACGTCATTAAGCTCCGACTTCCCCAGGTTGTGCAACCACAACTTCAACCTTCACAGCTCCTCCAGCTTCACGTCTTTATCCAATTACATATCAACACATTTCACCTTCAACATGTTCGGTGCACTCAAGGGACTCTTCAAGGAAGTAAGTCTCGTCGTCCCGTGTCCAGGTTCTGCCCTCCTTCTTATACTGACACGTTAAGGCTGGCGTCAAGGACGTAATCACTTTGTTCCATGCGCCCAAGAACCCCGCCTCGATCCGCGTCCACACCTTGCTCAAGCAGAATGCTGCTGCTGCTCAGACGACTGCCACTCTAGACCAAGCCTCTTCCCACCCACAGCAGTCCAAGGTTGAAAGAACCGACTTCGAACTCGGTGTGTAATCACTCTTATGTCTATAAGCCGAAACAACTGCTCATCCATCTCGCCTTGCAGACGTACAAGAAGGTATTCCGACAAATGACCAGCTCACCAACATCTTCGAATACCTCGGTCAAGACAAGATTGGAAGCATAGTCGAGGGCGCTTCGAGCACCACCGAAGCTCTGAGGAAGCTCAAGGAGGACGGAAGCCTCTTCCAGAGACCGCTCGTGGTGGACTGGGGTAACGGACGTGCTGGTACCTCTACTTCTCAACATTCGCCTGACGAAACCAGGTTGTGACTGACACTCGAACAGTGACTGGCGACAATGAGTCTGAGATCCTCAAGTTGCTTCAGACCCCTCCCAAGGCATAGAGCCATTACACTGCCCGTCAGATGCCACATACCCCAGTATCAAGTGATCAGATAGAGTTACACGCCCAGCCGAATGTTCTGCATTGGTGGCTTTTCATAATGACTGAAATGGTACCTGGCACTTCACCAGAGTACAAAGGTCCGAAGCCAGGCATAAAACCGAGATAGGATAGCAGAGAAACCAGATGAGTGGGGATGCAGGGCAGCTGCAGAACGCCGGGAGCTAGGTGAACAAACAGAGAGACTTGAGGCTGTGAAGGCAGATTCCCTCTGGTTCGCAAAGGTAGAAAAATGGTACTCAACTTTCGCTGTAAGTGAAATAACAAGATCTCGTTCATTCATTTGTGTCTCTTCAAACAAACTCGATCAAGAAGGAAGACCGGCGCGGAGAAGGTGTCACTTGTCGCGTTCCTTCGTTTTTCGAGACAGTACGAAAGTGCCTGTTTGTTCTTGAGCTTCTTGCCTTTGACCGCACCTTCCTCACTGAAGCAGTCACTTTCACTCCTTCGCAAACTTCACTCATCGTCAAGCTTGCCAACACTTCCTGAACATATCTCAATGCCAACCTCAGTTCCTCTCCCTCACCAAGCATCCATACAAAATTTACGAACACTCATCTATCCTCACGTCTCAACACCTTGAGCACAACCACGCGCAGACATGACGGATCAACCAGGTGAGACGCCTCGACCGCGCTCAGCCTCCATCGCACAGTCCTCAGACCGAGGTATCATACTGCGCCATGATGCGTATGCTGACATGAGGCCATTCATCGAGAATCTGTGGGAAACGCGCCGTAGAATGTGTGCAAACATCTATCTCGATCAATTTCCGCGTGGCACCGATGGTGAGGGTGCAACCAAGGAAGAGGAGGATGCTTTCATCCTTTGCCATTTCAACAGCAACGATCTCAACCTACAGGGCGGTCGCTTCTTGAAACAGGTCCTTTATGCCATCGCAAAGTTTAACGAAGATAGCGTTCTGTCTCTCTCCGAGAAATGGTGGAAGGGATCTTTTTGCAACTGGTATGGGATGACCGCAGCTCAGATCAGAGATGAATTGGACACAAAGCTAGGCGCCAGCTATCCCGATTCATTCTTGTCTCGCATGGTCCTTGTCATCAGTGATGGATACAAGAGACTCTATGGGTTTGCGCAGCGCACTGTTGGTGTGGCTATCGAGCATGCTCGCCCTCTGCAAACCGGCGAGAATCCGGGAAACTTGCCTACCGAGTCTTCCCATCACGACCAATTCGTAGACGGTACGTCCGCTTCGTACTATACCACGTCAGATATGGTAGCTAACGCCCTTTCAGCTGCACGTGAAGCAACTTTCGTCCCCAGCCGTCTTACAGTCGAATCTCTGACGCCCACTGCTCAGCCCTACCTCCAGCAACAAAGCCACATCACGGACCCGATTCATTACGAACAGATCAGATCTGGCACTTCGCTACTACATGGTCAGAACCACAATGCTCGACCCTCACGTCATTTCTACAGGAACGACTTCCGCGGACGCCATCGTCGTTCGTCTGGCAGCATGCACATACCCTCAGTCCCATTGACTATGACGCCACCTCAGTACCTGCCTGCCTTGAATGTTCCGGCCACCTTTTCCGACTTTGATCCCGCCATGTCAGGTTTTGCCGACATCCCGCCCGGCTACACACAAGTTGGCTATCAGATGCCACCAGACGGCCCATTTGCTCCTCCTAACATGCTTGCAAGTCAGGGCTATTATCCCGCTGCCTTGTACACCCCAGGCTCTGAGTCTCGCATGCCGTCATACAGTGGGCACTTAGACCACCAATCTATGTCCGGGCATGGTTACTATCCTGAAGAGAGAAGCACTCAGCTGTTCCCTCATCAGCGATCTGGTTCATTCAATCAACGTGGCCCTCGTACCAGCTTCTCGCACAACTCTAGAAGTCCCAGAGTTATCGATCCGCAGTCCTTCACTCGCTTTGGCGAGGAGCACCTCCCACCCCAGCGCCCTTTTGTGTCCTACAACCAGAGAGGAGGCTACCGCGGTTGTCTTGCTTCTAACCGACCTCGTCGTTCTTCTTTCCGCGGCGGTGCTGCATGGCAAGGTCATAGAGACACCGGACCTCTCGAAGGCAGTCAGAGGCGGATTGGATCCGATCAGCAAGGTCATCCTGCGCTCGCCGGTAATCGCAACCATGAAAATAGAGAGGGTCGCTCCCAGTCAGATGTCGCTGCTGAGCATGGCTACATGTCTCAGAGGAGCAACAGACACATGCAAGGATATGCATCGTCAAGCTCAGTTTCCAATGACTTCGAATGGACTTGCAAAGCCGATCGTATTGGCAATCGTCGAGAGGATGTGACCGGTCTCGTTGCGCCCAATCTACCGTTAGACATAGCTGAGAATGCTATCGAGTCGTATCTCATGAGGGAGACCCAGTGCACACGAGTGACGTTTCACAAGAACCCCTCGAAGACAATGATCTTTGTGCAGTAAGTGGCCCTTCAGCAACCCTTCTCGTGTAGGCTGACCTTTTTTCCAGATTCCGCAACAAATTCGGTGCTCAATGCGCACTTGAGCGACGTAACTTGACGTTCGATGGCGCTCACATTCTCTTCAAGGTTCCTTTCAAGTATTGGAAAGAGTCCGACCTTTCGTACATTCCGCCCACTGCCGCCAGGTTGGCCAGAGAATCCAACGACTACTCCTCGTACCCCAGAACTCGCGGATCATTCTCTGCCGGTAGTTACCAAGGGCGCATGGCTGCACGCTCTGTAGCTGACTCGGAGACATCTCATCCGACTCAGACCTCGCGGGAAAATCATGACTCTGCCTCACAAGTCCCCAGTCTTGAAGAGAGTTACGCGAGCGACCGTAGCGAAACCGTGATTGTTCCCGCTATCTACACTGGACCAGTCTTGCCATCCTTGTCAGAAACCAGTACGCCACAGAGAAGCTCTAACCAGCCCAGTACGAGGAAGAGTCCCAAGAAGAAGTCCAGAAAGGACCGAATCACAAGCGTGAGTAGTTCGAGCGCAAGTTCACGTACAGAGATAGAGAAGCGTCAACCAGTAGGCTTTGAACAAGAATCTCACACTACGGCTGAACTACCCATACAGCTCCATCAAGCCTTTGAGCCAGACAATTTGTCAACTGCTTCAACACCGATCGCTGATCCCATCTCGGGCCAACCTGCTAGTATCGCTTCGAGCTCCTTTGCATCGCGCGTTTCAGCATTCATCGATGCCGCCACAACGAGTACAGAAAGTGCTGAGATAGAGTCTTGTACTGAAACCCACTCGGCCTCCACGGACACGACCAAGCAAACCAACAGCTCGCCGAAAACAGCAGAAGACGCTGATGATAGCTTTCAGACTGCTGCCGAAACTCCTGAAGCAGCAGGCAAGGTACTGACACCCCAATCCACACCAATGCGTGCTGCGAAATCAGCCGCAGAGAGTGTTCGCCTCACAACTCCGACTCCAAGAATCTCGCAGGAGAAGACAAGATCTGCCACACACTCGCCTAGAAGCTTTGCTGGAAGTGAAGATACTGCTAGCAACTCCACTACCAATCGGCCGTTGGTCCCCGTTGTCGAGAAGATTGTAACTCCTAAGTCAGGTCCAAAGCAGACTGAATCATTCAGCCAGTTCTCGCGTCAAGCAAATGCAAAGAAGAAGGATGTTAAATCAAAACAGCCCAAGCCGAAGGTTAAGACAAAGCAAGTCGATTCCGATGACCAGGGTAACGCTAAGATTGTCAATGGACATGCCCGAGAACCTATTGAGGTCGGTGATCGCTCCATCAAAGAATCCGCAACAGCCAACGCTGAAGTCTTGCCCGCTACAAATTGTACAGAGCCTCTCCAAAAGCACAAGGAGTGTGGCGAGCCCAAGCACTTGTCTGAATCGACAGTCAACATGGAAGATTCGGGACAAGCACAGCGTACAAGCGGTCAGACGCTAGACGAGAGTCCACACAAGCTGAATGCTGAAGCCGATAGTCCAAGAAAGACAGTACCATCTGGCATGACGAAGGATGAGAACGATAGTCCGCGCAAGCGTAAGGCCCTCCCAGACCAGTCTGGTCACACGACTCCTACAGTCCTCCAAGCACGCGATGTTAGACCGAAGGGTGACACCAAAGGTCCTGCGGAGTCAACTGCTCCTCAGGTTTTCTCGACCCTATCGTCAATGACTGCACTCCTCACTGGTGCTTTGAGCAGTATAGGCACGAACAAGATGAAGAGCGAGAACGATGCGCCTACTGTAAGCCAGGCATCATCGGCGGACGGTGCAAACTCTACAGCCACTCCTCATCCTGATACACAATCTTCAGCCCCTGCTAAGAAGTCGAAGAAGAACAAAAAGAAGAAGAAGAAGAGCAAGACCGTCGCACCACAACACGACGAAGACATAACGTCCACCGAGACTCTGGCTAATGAGACTCCCATCGGATCGCCCCTTGCGTCGAAGATGTCCAAATCAGTCCGTCAATCGACTGCCACGGTCTCACACAGGGACCAGAACATCCTCGACGCCAACCTGGCAGGCCTGGGTATAACCGAAGGGTCTATCATTACGCTTGGTGACAACAGTATCGTATACCATGAAAATTTCACTGCTCAGGAAGAAACCTACGGTCTCGAATCCAACAAAGTGGTGGAAGAATCGAAACGCAGGATCCAGGAAATGGAGGAGAAGGAAAGACTGTTGAAGCAGAAGAAGGGATGATGTGGTTGATATGCGACTTGTATTGCGGTTTCGTGCATTCGTATCTGGCAAGAAGGGTCGTACTCATGATGAGGAGCTCAGAGGCTCGTTCGATTCTTTTTTTCCTAGTCTTCTCTGTTCTTGCTTATCGATGCTGCACTGCATCAAGTAGCTAAATCATCTGGTGATAACGAGGAGGGACAACAGCTCTTAGCACAATGCTAGCATGTTCCATCTTACTGTACCCTAATTGCATGAGTGTACAGATGAGGAGAAAATCAAGATACATGCAAGTGGCACAAGTTTTGACATAAGATCTTGTTTTCATTCACAACTTTTTTGGGATATCATTATACGTCTAGTAGTCGTCACCTCTGCTTACGACCTCTTTGCAGTTGGGTCTCAACAAGATGGTCTGAAGGGGGCCATTGTTAGCTACAAGAAACAAAGAAGCTGAGAGATGGAGATCGACTTACGTGCTCATATTGTGCAGTGTACGAGCCCTTGATGTCGACCAAAGGAGGGTAATCTTGTACAATGCCGGCCTGGACGAGGTTGTTGAGCTGTGGAGATTTTCAGTATGAAGTGTAAGATTGGACTGATTTGATTGCTTACTCCGAGCAAGTACTTGTCATGGCCGAGACGGTCGAGATATCTTCTGCAGAAAGGCAGAGTGCCAAAGTTCTTTTCGATACTCTTCAGCAGTGTCTTTGCACTCGTCGTTCTCAAGGGGACTCTGGGAGCATCGGCAACCTTTGCGTAGTGACTGCACTCCATGTCCTCTCTGACGTAACCCTTTCCGGTGGAGCCAAAAGTTTCAATGGCAAAAGTCTCGCCCTCCTCCATTTTTGTCTGATCGCCTCCCTTTACGATAGGGACGCTCTTTGTGCCGTGGATGGACCATTGTCTGATGTCGTGGCCGTTTAGGTTACGAATACACTTGATGGGGAAGGTTTCGCCGCCGATTTCGCATTCGTAGGATTCCATTGCTTCTTGGATGGCGGCACCAATGTCGGACATGCGGACATCGATGCCGGCTTCTCTGATACCGGTGTTTGTTGCGTCTTTGACGGCGGCGAGGAGATTGTCGTAGGTGGGGTCGAAGGACATTGTAAAGGCGCTGTCGACGATGCGGCCGTTGATGTGGGCGCCGAAATCAACCTTCATGACATCGCCCTGTTGCAGGATGGTCTTGTTGCCGGCGTTGGGTGTGTAATGGGCGGCGCAGTGGTTGATGCTCAGACCAGTTGGGAAACCCATGCCTCCTCTGATGTTGTCTCCCTCTTCAAGACCTTGATGGCCGGTCAAGTGACGCACACCATTCTCGATGCCCTCGGCAATCTCAGTCAGGCTTTGTCCGGGCTTGATGTTCTTCTGTGCCCACTGTCGCACCTGTCTGTGGACTTCAGCGGCCTGGCGGTACTCTGTGAGGTAATCGTTGCTCATGCGATCAAGGTGTCTCTTCTCCTCGTCGGTGGTACGGTAGGAGTTGTCGTCGATGTATTCGCAAATCTCGCCTTCGGGGTATGCGCCGTTGGGGAAGAGCTGCGAGATGGGGATTCGTGGTGGGTTGGTCTGGCCCTTTGCGGTTCCACTGGCCTTCTTCTTCTTTCTGGGCTTTCTCTTCTTCTTTTTCTTCGCGGCACCCTCTTCTGCTCCGTCGTTGGCATCCTCGGCATCGTCATCGTCAGAGTCCTCAGGGTTGGCGTTGGCTTCGGCGCCTTTCTCTGCTCCGGCAGCAGCTCCTTCGGGCAGGTTGCCCTTGGACTCGGCCACTAGGGTACCGTCAGTGGTTGGGCGCAATAGTAGTTAGTCAGGGATCGTAAGTACATTTGAGGGCCTCTACACCGTTGGCCGCATCGGAAACGGCAGACATTTTAGCTAAATAATGGCACTTGGCAAGAGTTGTCTAGGTAAAAGTGGTAGGACGCTAAGGCCAAGCTTCAAGGGCAGATTTGAGATCAGATTAGACAAAGAAGCCGCCGTTTTCAATGAGGTCATCAAGGTCGTCCTGAACAAAGCCTCTGGCACAAGGAGATCATCTACCCTTGTGACCAACGACATGAGGCATGATCCTCCGGCCAATTCAGTTCCGTCCCGTCGAGAGACGTCTTGCAACACACTTTCTACCCAGGCAACCGCTTCTGCATCGCTACTTTCATGCCTCACAAGTCCGTCGCGATGATGGCATTCCGAACCACTATGCAACCTTGGGTGTCGACACGACTGCCTCTCCTGCCGACATCAAGAAGTGCGTCGGCCTATTCTTGTATCGATCCACAGTAATGCTGACCTCCAATCCAGACAGTTCTTCAAAATGAGCAAGCAACACCACCCCGATCGCAACCCAGACGACCCAAAAGCCGCCGACCGCTTCGTCAAAATCTCAGAAGCCTACCACGTCCTCGGCAGCGCTGAGAAGCGCGCCCGCTACGATCGCGACTTCCTCCGTGCCTCACCAAAAACCGCTCCCTACCCCCAAGGCTCACACAGCAGCACAGGCCCAGCAGGAGGCCGACCAGCAACAGGTCTAAGCAGACGTCGTACACAATTCAAGGGCCCACCGCCTTCCTTTTACCGTAGTGGCGGATGGGGTGATTTCAGCCAGAAGCGAGCTGAATATGCGAATCAATCTTCTCATCAGCATGATGCTGCTGGACATACGGATACGACCAGTGCGCAGGATGCTCCTGGCACTGGCCCATCTGGTTTCCAAGCTGGTTACAACAATGACGTACCGCATTTCGATCGCGAAGGTCATTTCCGCACACATGACAATGTTCAGAAGAATAGGCATAGGGCGAGACGAAGAACTGGACATGTCAGCACAGACGATATTCTGGGAAGCACGAGCATGCTGTTCAATTTTGTCCTCTTGAGCGGTGTCCTGACTGTCATTTTTGGTGTCAGCGGCATCCTTTTCCGCAAGACCGACAACAAGAAAAAGCTAGCTGCGCAGTGACGAGTAGATGAACGTCTCTTTGAAAACTTTACACTCACATACACGTATACGCACCGAGTCATGGTTATGAATCCTGTGTACAATCTTTTTTTATACTGGGGCTTTATTACAACAGAGGTAGCGTTTGGAAAGACAAAAAGTGCCAAAGCGGATGTTGCTTGGTGCGCGCTCTCTCTATTTCTCCTCCCAAAAAAACAAAGAATACATGACGCATGTCTACGTGAGCAATTTTGTTTAACCCTCGAAGACGAAGCTGGTGCCGATCTTGTGGCCAGCCTCGTTGAGCTTGTTGGTGTCGAGCGAGAGACCAACACCGAAGGTGGTGCCAGCGTTGAGCTTGGTGTTGTAGGCAAGGGCAGCAATACCACGGTCGTTGATCTTGGCCTGTAGAGAATAGACACGTCAGTAAAGGTTGTTGAGATCAGTAGGGCTGGGATGATTCGTACCTTGGCGAAGGACAGGGGGTCGAGCTTGTACTTGGAGGCAACCTCAAGACCGACGCTCTTACCACCCTGGAGATCGTAGGTGGCCTTAGCACCAGCCTCGACGTTGGAGTTGACCTTCTGGTAGTAAGAAGCAGCAAGAACGCTCAGGTTCTGCATGGCGATGAGAGAGGCGGTGAAGGTAGGGGCCTGGTAGCCGAGACCAGCGCTGTAGCGGGTGATGGCGGCCTTGGAGACGTCGTAACCAGCCTCGGCACCGGCAACAAAGCCCTCGTGGCCGACGGTAGCGTCGATGAGGGCGTTGATGTTGCCGGCGGCGCTGTGGTCGAGGAAAGCGCGGGCGTGGAGGCTGGGCTGCTTGAAGGTCAAGTTGAGCTTCTGGGCGGCCTTGCTGGGGGCGTTGGGGTTGAAGAGGTTCTGGAATTCGGCCTTGACGGGCTGCGACATGAGGCTGGCGAACTCAACCTTGGTGTCGAGGAGGGCGGCGGTGGTCCAGCCCTGGGTAACGGTGATACCTGGTTTGTAGTGGTAAGTAAGATAGACAAGATGTTGGGTTGAGAGCGAGCGCGGTTCGTCGGATGTCCCAGCCTTCTGAGCAACAGGTGCGCTGACGATCATAAGGTACAGCGACTGCCGCGCAGAGACAGGAAACGGGATTCCAATGCGGCTCTGTTTCAAAAAGTGCGTACCCTGAGGCTTAAGAGTGTATTTGCCCTCGAGCTGAGATGCGTGTTAGTCCAGGCACTGGATATAGACAAAGGAGAGCAACGCACAGAGGCAGTGGTGGCACCGTCGAAGGCCTGCTTGCCCTTGACGGTGACGTTGGCGCCATTGGGAGCCTTGAGCTTGACCTCAAGGTTGGCTGAGTCGCGCTGTTAGTCTTGTTTTTCTCCTTTCGCATCATCATCATGCAACATGCCGGCCTGGGTGTGGTAGAAGTCCTTGTTGATAAGCTACGCGCATCCATGTCAGTCGATATGCTCTTGCAGGTTGAATCAATGCCAACTCACGTCGTTGGCGGCCTTGCTCAAGTCACCGTAGGCGGGGAGGGGCATGGCGATAACTCTGGAGACGCCGATGCGGCCGTCGAGGGGCTTGCTGATGTCGGAGAAATCGGGGGCGGCCATTGTGTAGTTTGGAGATGAGGGGGATGTGATGTTGATTGAAGGTATGTCCAGGATGATTATATCCAGCAGCGAGGAGAAACACTGGCACTTTAGATTCACGCTTGGCCCAAGCTCACGCTTTGAGCTTCCGATCTCTCCCATGTGCCGTCCTCGCCCTCCGACAACTCAAACAACTCAATCTTCGACCAACCAAACTAGACTTTCATGGTCAGCTGTCACTTCTACTCATACATTGAGTCTGCTCAAGCTGTCTTCGCTGTTAGATCTTGGACTTCCTCACTCCATGTCGTGAGCCGTCTAAATGCACAACACATGTTTCGCGGATCCGGTTTCAGGGCGCCACACTTGTAACGACCTCTCCACGTGCTGAAGTCTGTCACGCCTAGCTGTCCAAAGGCACGATATCGTCTTAGATAATAGCGTTTCCTACTTGGTTTAGTCCTCTCCTCAACTCTCTGCGCAAATCGCATTGGTCTGAGAACTGTCTATACCTTATTGCGGCTGTCGCTCTACGAATTTTGAAGATGAGAGTGGAAGTAGTGATAACACAAGAGGTAGCTTTGGCCCTTCATTGCCGAGACAGACATGCTTAACATGGTACACATAAAACAGGGGCACTAGGATGACAAAGAACAGTAATATTGTTGAGGGAAATGAGAATGACATGATACGAAACGATGGCTTGAATCTTTACCAAGCTGCTTTGCCGTTCTTTCGACCTGCCTAACGATCTGCTCTCCATCTGTGAGTCTCGCTCTCGGTGTCACGACTGGGATGCAGAGTCGAGTCGGGTCTCGCAATGGTTGGTGGGAATTGCGACTCGAAGTCATAGGGTGCTGAGATGTTGACTGGGAGCGGAGGCCCGACGCTTTCCT
Source organism: Aureobasidium subglaciale EXF-2481 (assembly GCF_000721755.1). Lineage (NCBI taxonomy): Eukaryota > Fungi > Ascomycota > Dothideomycetes > Dothideales > Saccotheciaceae > Aureobasidium > Aureobasidium subglaciale. The sequence goes on from NW_013566995.1 coordinate 573,958, forward strand.
TTCTGCGGCCGAAGAACTTCTTCTTACTACACCAGGTCGCCCGAGAGTACAAAGAAGGTGAGACGGGTGTTCGCTGCTGTTGAGGCTCGGGCGAGGGACTATGGTACGAAGGTAAGGTGTATTCTTCCTTTGTGCTGGTGCGGAACTGTTTCAGCGAGCTGTCGGCTGTGATTCGAGACGACATAGATTTGGCTGTGCTCGCAGTTCGTTGAATTGCGGCCAGATCTGCTGCTTCAGCTCCTCGAGCACGAACTTGGCGCGCTGTGATACCTAGAGTACTGTTGCGGAATGCGAAGCTCTATTCACCAGTTAGTGATTTCTCCTGTCAATATACTAGAAGAGGCAAAGACTTACTGCGATGAGGTTAAACACTCCAAGGATGAGGTTCAGGATACCAGCCATGATGACAACCCGCCAGAAGGCCATACCTAGATGCTCTTTGCTGTTGCTGGGCTTGTTGAGACATGCCAGAACGTGCATGGCGAGGACAACCATGGCTGAAGCAAGGCCCACGAACCCATGTTCCAGGCTGAGCAAAGGCCAGTTGCGAGCGAAGTAGCCACTGAAAATGCCAATTTCTGACACGATCAGGAATATGGCCACCGATGCGACCACGACATGGGTGACGGCATCGAAGAAGAAGAACTAATTGATGTCAGTGGGTACATACAACATGACGAACAATAGGTACTTACGCTTGAATCAGTTGTTGTCTTGATGAGCATGAAAACGCTTGCAGCGATGATGGCGAGCAATCCAGTTATGTTCATACCTTTGAGCACATTGAGGATGACATAGCCCGAGCCAGCCAGTGATTTGGTAGAAAATGTCATGCTGTCGGTGTTCTTGTTCGATTGGGTCTTGAAGAAAGGTAAATATATAGATCTTCACCACACGTTAGATCGAGGACTTGCCATAAAACAGGGCAGAAGACTTACAATTTGGAAGGCCAAAGCCTGAGAAACATTCGCGTTTGATGGGATAATCAGCAGTCTGGCCAGCAGATGCTTGATGGGTCGATTTACTGCAAGAAAGAAGGAGTCGTTACGGGAAAATTGTGGAAGGAAACAAGAGAGACAAACTCGAGCATGGGTGAATCAATTAGATATGGAAGACACGATACGACTGAACGAAGACAATGGGAATATCAAGGACAATAGGAAATGTGAATGAATGAAAGAAGAAGCAAGAAAGAATCGAAGAAGCTTAATAGCAGAATAAAGCGACAGAGCCTGCCTTTGTTCACTTAAGCGCCGTCAGAGCTCGTGGCTTCTTCAGCGTAGCTGAAACAACTTCTCAGACGTCTTGTGCTACTCCAACAACACAACCCCTCTTCCACTCGCAGCTGAGTCAATGCATGGTCTTTTTCAGCAGCGCCGCGATGTCCGACGAGATTCGTCGTTTTGGCGACTACCTACAGGCTCTCCACGAAGGCTCGTACAATCTAGAAAATCACTGTGCCTTGTGACAGCTCGCTTCACCCCGGGACCACCAGAAAGGAGAGCGTAGGTAGCATCGCGTTGGAGTGGGACCTGGGACGAACTCTCTGGTGAGGCTGCAAGCGCCGTGGTGCCGCTGGTCAATAATAGAAACGGTTTCAAAGGATGGCGCCTAAACATCTTGCTTGGAAGGCATCGATGACCTCTTCTACTGGATAGTGGACAATGAAGCACAAATTCTTTTTGAAGTACTTGTTCGCATTGCATGGCTTGCGCAGAGGTACTTCTGCGTAGCGTTGACGGCGTGTCATCTTGGCAACAATGATACCATTTGTTGGCATTTACCGTACTTTGTGGACTCCCTACCTTAATCAGTCAAGGCCATTTGGCCCTCATGTATCGGACCAAACACTTCTGAGAATTATACTTGGTGTGCAGAGCGATATGGTCGAGTGCGCCAAGCTCGTCCTAGCCCTCGCATTGCCATTTGACTGGCAGATAGAGGTCATCAACACGAACCTCGTATATCAGCGCTCCGTTTGGGTCGTTCTGACCACGGTGTTCGGAGACGAGAACAGAGAGAAGCAGACCGAGGATTCAGACGCGACTTGTGTGGAGTAAAGTGCCCGGTTGAATGTGTTACCTTAGTCTTCTAGAAGTTTTGTTTGTTCTACGGAAGCGGGAGCGGCGACAACAAATCCCGCGTTCCCGAAGCGTGCTAAAGTGGTCAAATGGAAGGGTCTAATTTGCCAGTCAACTTTCTTTCTGCCGGCCTCTGTCCAACGCTTTTCTCGAGCAGCGATCTCTTCCTCCCTTTCCTTACACCGCAACATTCTTCCCAAAAGCACCCTCATACTCAATCAAAATGGCACGCGGTAACCAAAAGGAGAGAGCTCGTGAAAAGACCCTGAAGGCAGCCGGCAACGTCGTAAGCTTTTCTCAACAGGGATCAACATTTTCTAAGGGAGATCGCTTTGCTGACATCTTGCCTTCATCTAGAAAAACAAGAACAACGTATGATTTCTTCGCGAGCGTGCAATCGTGATATTCATTAATCATCTATCTAGATGTCCGGCTCCGAGCAGGCCAAGGCCAAGGATGATGCAGCCGCTATTATGCGTGCAAAGCAGGCAGCAGGTCCGTCTCTCTGATTGTTCTTATCGTTGTTTTTTTTGACATGTTTGTAGCCGACGCCAAGAAGGCCGCCGAGGGCAAGAAGTAAATTCACTGCACATCAACACACATCAAGGCGCAATCGAGGCTGCCGGCGAGCAGGAGTCAACTATTTTCGGGCCATTACAACAACATCCGTTTGCAAAGCGTTCAGCGATGGATTTGTTCTTTTCGACGAGGTCTAATCGTCCCAGTACTAGAGGATATTAAAACGCGTTTTTTTCTTTTGAGCTGATCTCTTTGTCCCGTCTACTTCAGTGCTATCGATTTCGGAGTTGGCCCTTGCCTTACACTTTGGAAGTCCTGATCGTCTCTTTGCTCTTGTTCTCCACACGGCAGTGTGCCTAGCGCTGCCTGTATTTTTGACAGTGAGCTTTTGACAGAGGGACCCGCATACAAGTGCTGCGCTCAGATGTCGCCTGTATGAAGGCAGCGATCTTTGAGTAAGACTGTTGGCGAGCTGCGCTGGATCGATGGTCATAGAGACTGCCTCAACGAGATGACGTGCGAGGGTCTCAGGCAATTCTGACGTCCGGTCGAGTAGCGTACTTAGCCATATCTGTTCCAACACGTAGGTAAGATGGTAGAACTCTGGTACGGAGCTCACGTTCAGTGGGCTGTGTGCTCCTGGTTGGCCTGGGCCTTTCGTTGTCCTTCATAGAGACCTGTGTAGTATCCTGCAAAATACCAGGACGTCATGAGCGCCTTGAGATTCTCATCTTGAACTGTTTCCGTCAGCTTTGATAAAGTAATGAGCGTGTGATGCACTCACCAGAGTCAAGAAGTACTTGAGACACTCCTGGTGGTGTGGAACGGACAGTAGCATTGACTGCCTGTGCACCAATAGATACATCTGTCGAGTCTGTAGAGGCTTTCGGAGCCAATCCTTTGTCTTCTTCGATCCTCTCCCAAGGTGGAAGACCAGTGTGTGCATCGATGGTCTCGTTCTTAAGATTTGTAGTGACTCTGCAGGTGTACATTAGCATCACTATCACGACATGGCTGATCTGATTTGAGGGGAACTTACTGCGCCTGCTCCTCTTTCTCAACAACATCTAATACATCCTCAACTCTTTCACCTCTGGCAGACATGCTGTGGTATTTCTAAATGCTATTAAGCACGTGATCGTGAGACATGGCAAGACCAGGATGTTACCTTGTATTCCTCGAGCGCCTCATTCCAGGACTGTACGAGAGCAGAGTCGTCCCATATTTCATTTTCCGAGTGCTGCTTGTTGGTCATGATTGGTGAGGTTGACTGTTAGAAAGCAGATAGACCACTGGCGTGGGTGGTTGGAGAAGCGCAAGCGGCGCGTCGGGAGAGCGTCTGCCTCCCCGGATTTCACGATCTCAGAAACTTTTTGGCCGCCATTTTCATAGGAGCGCCTCTACCTTTTCTACCACAACTAATTCTGCAAAATTTCACGTCAAAATGTCAAAAATCGATAGCAAGAGCAACAAGCGCAAGGGTCAGTAACTGGCTATTTCTCAATCTAGCTGTTCCGACACTAATATCACCAAACAGGCGCATCTGAGCCCAGCGTAACTACCAAGAAGGTCAAGACTACCGTTGTCGAGAAGCCAGCACCAAAGTCTGCTCTCAAGAAGACAGAGACTACCGCTACCACGACCAAGGCTAAGAAGGAGACCAAGGAGGATGCACCTGTCGCCGCAACTGCCAGAACCACCAGATCAACAAGAAAGCGTGCCGAGGATTTCCTGGAGCCGGAAGAGAAGATTGTGAAGAAGACGACTGTCAAGACTGCCCCTGGAAAAGTCGAGAAGACTACCGTTATCGAGGCTGCAAAGCCCGAGAGCGCTTCATCAAAGGTCTCAAAGGCAAAGGCAAAGGCTGGCCCCAAGCCTGTTGTTGAGGAGGAGGAAATTGCTCTCGCCAACGAGTCAGACAGCGAGGCCGAGGCCGAAGAGGACGACCAGACTGCCGCTTTACTTGCAGGCTTTGAGAGCAGTGACGACGAGAACGACCCGCAAGACGATGGCATTGCCCTGGAAAAGCTCCCTGCTGTGCCCAACATGAAGGAGGTCCGCAAGCAGTTGAAGGAAGCCCAGCAAGACGACGAGAACACACCCGGGGTCATCTACATTGGGTATGTCTGCCTCGTGCCACCTACTTCTCGTGAACCACAACTAACAAAGTTCACAGACGTCTGCCGCACGGTTTCTTCGAGGCGCAAATGCGCGAGTACTTCAGCCAATTCGGCGACATCACCCACTTGAGAATGGCACGCAACAAACTCACCGGTCGCTCCAAGCACTACGCTTTCATCGAGTTCGGATCTGCCGCAGTCGCCGAGATTGTAGCCAAGACCATGGACAAGTACTTGCTTTTCGGCCATCTTCTGCAGGTCAGACGTATCCCCGCCGAGCAAGTCCACGAGAAGCTATGGAAGGGCGAGGGTGGAAGATTCAAGGTCATGCCGCGCAACAAGATTGAGGGCGGTATGCTGAAGAGAGGTACCACAAGAGAGGGCTGGGAGAAGAGAATCGAGAGAGAGACTGAGGCCAGAAGCAAGAAGGCTGCACAACTCAAGGAGTTGGGATACGACTTTGACATGCCCGCTCTCCGCGATGTCAAGGAGGTTCCCACCAAGGAGACACGTGAGGCTGAAGCCGCACCTCTGATCACCAGCGCCGACGTGACTGCTGTCTTGAACAAGCAAGAAGAGCAACCTGAGGTCAAGCAGACCAAGAAGGCGGCACCTGCAGAAAAGGCAGGCGCCAAACGTGTTAAGAGCAAGGCAGACGGCAAGAAGGGATCAAAGAAGGCAAAGGTTTCGGCATAGGTAACAGGTCATGTGGGTAACTCAAGGCGTTGTTTTCTTTTCATGGCCAGATACCACGTCTGCAATCGTTTCCGTCGTCTTAATTGTCGAAGCGGCCCACGGTCAAGACTTTTGTGGAAAGCGTGCTCTATATGCGAGATCTGAGTCTCTGTGAGTAAGCAATGGATGCGGTGGAGCCTGAGCTTCGTGTGCAAAGAATCATGCAAGGTGTAAGATGATTGAAGCAGATGAATTGTTACAGAAAAGAAACAGAGGCTTCCCGTTTTGCGCTTTCCCCCCCCAAAGAAGAATCGTTTCTCAATCGAACGCATTAATGATGCCCTTCTAGGACCGTGAACATGACCACCTCCAACCTCCAAGCACGTGCAGTCTTTGCACTGCTATGGTTCATCCAGCAGTCAGACGACACCGAGATGCATCACTCGTGGGCGCATGCTGTGTGTTCCGACACAGCCATCCTTTTATCGCGCCTAGAAGAAGAAGTAGGCAATCAGGAAACACAAAAGGCAGAGACCGGCGACGACTTGAACGGGGACACCGCCAGCGGGGGCCTTCTGCACACCAAGACCAGTCGTTCCAGCCGAGATTCTTTCCTTTGAATCTTGGTTGACCGCATCGGTCTTTCGCTGACGCAGTCCCTGGTCGTCTCTTTCTTGGCTCATTCTTGCAATGGTAGCTTGAGCTTCTGCGAGCTTGGCTTTGATGTCATCAGCCGATGTAGGGATAGAGTTCATGAAGCTTTGGGTAGTCGAGGAGTCGGAGTAGGTGGTGTTTCTATCGGTTGCTGGGTTTCTGGCTGACTCGACAGCATCTCCGAGGTGCTTGTTGTCAACAGGGCGTTCTTCTGGACGAGAGATGGCACCAACGGCTCCTACGTCGGTGCCTCGTTGAGGAGTTTGAGGTTGGGGTGAGGCGGAGTTGAAGGTAGCGATCGAGTCGTCCATGTGGCCACCGGCACCAGAGTCGGCAGCGCCGTCTTGGGGCAAGAAGACGACGCGAATCTTCTTTTCTTGAATCGACGACTTTGCTGTTTGTTCGATGTGAGACCACTGGTCAGGTGTTAGTGGCTGGTTTTCTGGCGGAACAGAGACGGCGTACGATCTGGGAAACATTGGGATATTCCTTGTCGGCCGAAATGGCGACAGATTGGACAAGGAACTTGTCTCTGCACTTTGCGTCGAGTGGGGGATCTTCTCTCATTGCTTGCAGCAGGACTGTTGGTGACGATGGTGGTCAGTTGCATATCTTCCGGATAAGGGCCACGTGCACTGCGTACCTTGGACTTCGACATCTTGACCAGGCTCAATGCGACCAGAGTTTGGTCGGACACAGTACCTGCAGAATGGTCAGCTGAAGTAGGGAGAGTGGTGAGAGCAGGTGGCTGACTGTTTGGGGGCAGTGGTCTTGACCTAAGGCAGCTGAGATTAGCACGATTGTCGCACACGCAGATTAGAAGGGCAGTACCTTGAAGGCTACAGGGTCGGAGTTCTTGTTGTACAGGCGCAGGACCTGGGCGACCTCGTGGGTGAACGGGCCTATTGAGCAAACGAGTCAGAGAGGGGGTACATGTAGGCAGATCGGACATGGACACGCACGCTTGAATCCGAGCTCGACGGGGTCCAACTCGACAGACATTGTGGGGAGAGGATGGCGCGTAGATTGGCTGAGGATGAGATGAGCTGCGGTCAGGAGGTGAGAAGCAGAGGCAGAAGCGGTGCTCGGAACAAGAGGTGTGAGTGAAATCGCAGGGTGGTATACGGCGACGCGTAGGAAGTGCCCGGTGCTGGGCTTAATGACGGCAGGCACGTTCCAAGCGCATCTCGAGCCGTGCCCTGATGACGCACTTGCATACTGAGCTTCACCAACTTTCACTCCCCGCCCTTGTGCATCGTGCTGCTCATCTAACCACTTGTTGCAGCTACTGCACATCATCTCCGCCTTCGACTCGACCATCACCAGACGCTCCTTCAACCTCGTCTCGGTAACAAAAAGTTCAAATTCAACCACCATCATGTCTTCCGAAATCGACAACCTCGTCGACATGGGCTTCGACCGTGAGAAGGCTGCCCTCGCCATGAAGAAGGCAGGCAACCGTGCGTATCTCTCAACCTCAAACAGATCTCGCATCATAGCTTACACATGTGATTAGTGGGAGCCGCCGTCGATTGGCTTAGCAACAACGCCGACAAGTCTATCGAGGAACTCAAGGAGAATGAAGGCGAAGAGGAATCGCCCCTGTCACTGCAGCCTGGTGAGCTAGCCAGAAGTCTGCTCTGTAAGGACTGTGGCAAGAAGTTCAGATCCACCGCTCAAGCAGAGTTCCACGCCAACAAGACGTATGTGTCTCCAACTTGTGTCGCCTCCAACTTCGCGCTGACACCCTACCCTTTACAGTGAGCACCAGAACTTCGAAGAGTCCACAGAAGAGATTGCTCCCTTGACCGAGGAGGAAAAGGCAGCTAGGCTTGTAGAGCTGCGCGAAAAGCTTGCCGCCAAACGTGCCGGCCAGTCAGAACAGGACAAGCAGGACAAGATTCGCAACGATCAAATCCGTCGCAAAGCAACAAAGGAGCAACAGGACATCAAGGAGGACTTGGCCAAGAAAGAACAAATCAAGGAAGCCGAAGCCAAGAGGCGTGAGAAGCAGGCTGATGTCGAGGCAAAGAAGCGTATCCAGGCAAAGATTGCCGCAGACAAGGAGGAGCGTCGCCTGAAGTCCGAGAGAGAAAAGGCTGCTCGTGCTGGTCAACCTGTTGTCGCTGCCGAGCCTACACCTGCTGCAAAGCCCACCCTACCGAAAACGGCCGGGAACTACACAGAGGCAAGACTGCGACTTCAAACTTCCGCTGGAACTGTCCAAAGGACTTTCCCTGTCGAAACAACTCTCTTCGAGGTTGCCCAGGCTCTTGGCCAGGAGCCCGGTGTGCAAGTCACCGAATTCGTCCAGAACTACCCCAAGAAGGTCTACGACAGCTCGGACTTCGGTCAAACCCTCAAGGAGGCGGGTCTTGTACCCAGCGCTGCTCTGGTTGTTAGATAAGCTATGAGCCCTAACGTATTTTGCAGCATGATTTGGCGAGGCGTTCGGGGATGAGCATTTGAGACAAAATAGCTTGCAGGGGGGCCTGTTCGATATAGACCGGGAATTAGCAGTACCACTCATTCAGATATGATCTAACATATTATGCGACCTTCACCTAGTGTCGCAAGTGGCCATGCACATGAGGGACATTGTTGCAAAATATGGCGGTGACAATACATCCTTTGCTGTAGTTCGCACTCCGTAGTCGTTCCTAATTGTTACAAGTGTGGACGTTCGAACATCAAAGTTCAAGGACTACCAATTTTTGCTGTGGTCAACGAACCAACCAGTAAAATGTCTTATGAATCTGTCAAATGATACTTGCTACATGTCGCGAGGCTTGAGTAGCGGCGTAGCGTGTCTGATCAATCAGAAGTGGTGTATGGGACCTTGAAAGTGATGGTGTGGGGACGACCCTGGCGACATCAATCATGACATGTGAACACGCATGTGAATATGACGAAGGTGAAAAGCCCAAGAAGAAATTCGATCCCCTGCCACCTGTAGTATCCTAACCGGCGACGCCGTCACAGTCAATGTTCCCCGATAGCTGAGCACCAGAAAAGCGTGGTTATACGCGGCCTATCTATCTATTAGTGTAGGGTATTACCCGTAGCGCAGTGTTTTTACATAACCAGATTGATTCGGTAGGGGAAAGCTGGGGACCAAGGGCGTCGGCGGGCAGTTCTGATGACTGGGCCGACAACGGAGCCACAAGGAGCCGTGTTGGCGTCGCGCGGGAATCGCAGATGGCACTCGAATTTATTGACGGCCGCCCAGAATTGGTGAGTCAAAGGTTGACAGGGTGCGCGCCAGTGTTAGTTACTACTTCGGTGCTTCTTTTGAGTCTCGACACTTTGCTTCCTTCATCCACTCCCGAATACATACCAATCCATTGCCCAAGATGTGTGGTATCTTTGCCTGCCACAGGTACGTGCGCATCAATTCTGGATATGGCTCGGATCGCGTGCCCCTCGATGCTCGTATTGACTGGTATACAGCCATCCCGATGTGCAAAAGTTCAAGCCCACTGCCCTGCGCATGGGCAAGCAGATCCGCCACCGTGGCCCCGACTGGAGTGGAAACCATATCTCCAACAACACCATCCTGGTCCACGAGCGTCTGAGTATCGTTGGTGTTGGTATGTGAAGAAGCCAGGAAGACATGCTCTGCGACCTTTTGCTAAGACTCGACCCTCTTGCTAGACTCGGGTGCCCAGCCTCTGCTCAACGAGGATGGCAGCATTGCCCTCGCCGTCAACGGTGAAATCTACAACCACAAGGTCCTGCGCAAGCACCTCAGCAAGCCCTACGACTTCAAGACTCACTCTGACTGTGAAGTCATCATTCCTCTGGTACGCGACTACCTTGCAAGCTTGATCTGGACGTCGATTGACATGATTTGCAGTACATGGAACACGGCATCGACACTCCCAAGTTCCTCGATGGCATGTTCTCCTGGGTCCTACACGACAAGAAGCAGGACAGAGTCATTGCTGCCAGAGACCCCATTGGTGTCACCACCTTCTACATGGGCCGATCCAGCGAAACCCCTGGCGCCGTCTACTTCGCTTCCGAGTTGAAGTGTCTCCACCCAGTTTGCGACAACATCATTGCCTTCCCTCCCGGCCACGTCTACGATTCCAAGACGGACCAAATCACCAGATACTTCACCCCCAAGTGGCTGGTCGAGCCTACCAACATCCCCACCACCCCTGTCGATCTCAAGACCCTCAGGACAAAATTCGAGAGAGCTGTCAGAAAGCGCCTGATGGCCGAAGTTCCTTACGGTGTCCTTCTCTCCGGTGGTCTGGACTCCAGTTTGGTGGCTTCCATCGCGCAGAGAGAGACCCTCAGGCTGCAGGCTGCACACAACGCACAGCAAGAGCAGAACGGTTTCACCGACGGTGAGGAGGAGCTGGCTGGTATTGACGAGGACTACAAGCTCAACACCATCCCCGTTCTTTCTCAACTCAACTCCTTCTCCATCGGTCTGCCCGGCGCACCCGACAGCAAGGCCGCCCTTGAAGTCGCAAAGTTCTTGGGAACCAAGCACCACAACCTCACCTTCACCATCCAAGAGGGTCTTGATGCTCTTTCCGATGTCATCTTCCACCTCGAGACTTATGACGTTACCACCATTCGCGCTTCGACTCCCATGTTCCTTCTCAGCAGAAAGATCAAGGCTATGGGTATCAAGATGGTTCTCAGTGGTGAGGGCAGTGACGAGATCTTCGGTGGTTACCTCTACTTCCACAACGCACCCGACAAGAAGGCCTTCCACGAGGAGACTGTCCGCAGAGTGAGCAACTTGCACTTGGCCGACTGCTTGAGAGCCAACAAGTCGACATCGGCTTGGGGTCTCGAGGCTAGAGTGCCCTTCTTGGACAAGGAGTTCCTTGAGTACTCGATGAACATCGACCCCGAATGCAAGTTGATCGACAAGGACCACATTGAGAAATACATCATCCGCAAGGCATTCGACACCAGCGACGAGCCTGGCGAGAAGCCTTACCTTCCCGACAACATTTTGTGGAGACAGAAGGAGCAGTTCAGTGACGGTGTCGGTTACGGCTGGATCGACGGCCTCAAGGACACGGCAGAATTGCACGTGAGCGACGAGGACATGAAGAACCCCAAGGCCATTTGGGGAGACGACATTCCCGACACCAAGGAGGCGTAAGTCACGATTAGTAGTTTGAGAAGCGACAAGACACTAACATTTGCACAGATACTGGTACAGATGCATGTTCGACGAGCACTTCCCCCCTCACTGCGCCTCGACCGTCATGAGATGGACACCTACATGGTCCAACCAGACTGACCCCAGTGGTCGTGCCATTGCCGCTCACGCCCAAAAGTACGAGCACGCTGCTTAAGCACGAACAAGAGACAGCATTTGAGCGGGTGGATTCCATGACGATTCGGCTTGAAAGGCGTTTTTGAAGAAGCGACAGGCACAAAAAGGGAACACTTCATGCTCGTTGACGAATTATAGACCTCAGTTATGTACAAGTCAAGATATACTTTTCGTTTTTCAATCATGAGGTAACCTCTGTGTGTTTCGTCAAAGTCATAAGTGTGATGTTAGCGCAGTGTCTCCTGCTTCCCTTGTCCCCGTTGATGCCCTTGTTGCACCTTTCCATCAAACTCCTCGCTAAAGACCAGAATTCCAAATGATAACAATGTCGCCCTCCGACCGTCTCACCTCCCCGGTGGCCACTCTACGCCTCGGTCTTTCTCTTCTTCTTTTTCCTGCCACCCTCTTCTCCCTCGTCATCAACGCCCAGCTCCTTGACAGCACCCTTCTTTCCCTGCACCAGACCCTCTCCCGTACCAATGTCGAAAGCCTTTCTGTTATCCTTGAGAATCTTCTCAGCAAAGAAAATTTCCGTCACTCTGCCGAGCTTCTTTGCATCTCTTCGCAGAACCCACTTGAAGTCATCGACCTTGATCTTTTGACGGCGCGAGTATGAGGCGCAGATGGCGGCGCTGTGACAGGTTTCGATGATGAAGTCGGTAATGATTTCGTCGAGGGTTGTGAGGGTTGCGGGGAGGGGTTGTGTGTCGCCGAATGCTTCGAGGAGACCAGCGACTGTGTGTGGTGTTAGTGATGCAGTAGTGAGGGCAAAGGTTGACGAGACACACGTTCTGGATTGGAGAATTGTTGGCCTTTTTGGCGGAGGCGCATGCGTGGTTCAGCCATTGTGTTTGTGAGAAGTTGATTGTCGTGGTTGTGGTGGAATCAGGCTGTCGAAGGATGCTATGAAGCGCTCTTGGAGGCCCAGCATGGAATGCGCGCGTGGTGTGCTCGTGTGCAGTGGTGGTGAGGGATCACCAAGGTGAGTGTCGCTGTAGGCTAGCTTCCAGTCGGGAGACGTGTACACACTTCACCCCAGTCGTGCAATGTTGTCACGTATTCGTAGACGTCGAGGAGCGGTGTCCAGAGGCTTGTCGTGACTGACTTGGAACTACGACTGCCCGTCCGGGCGTTGCCGACAGTCCTGCCTTCCATACAGCTTGCAACCCGGAGTAGTTTGATAAATACCAACGACCCATCAAAACTCATCATCAGAATGGTACCAAATCAATCACATGTGTGACATGCAGAGAAGTCTTACATACTGACAACCAACAGTCTGCCTTCTTCAACTTCCAGTCTCTGCTACTGGTTATCCTCCTCTTCATCTGCACATGCTCCTATATACATGGTGTCTTTCCCGCAATCATGGATAAGCACAAGGATGGGTATCTTGAACCCCTGTATCCCGAATGCCATTTCACTGCTAACATTTGATAAAGATTCACATCTGTCTTCTGGAGAGCAGCACGTATTGGCGAGCGTCTGAGTCCGTACATCAGCGTCTGCTGCGTCGTCATGGCTGTGGGTACTATCAAGGTTCTAGTGTGATTTCCCTGCTGACCATTGTGCAGGGCAGAATCTTCATCGGACAGTGAAAATGGTCTTTATATCTTCAGCGCTCGGAGTTTGGAGTTGTCGCTGCAAAAGGCAGAGTCGAATTAGCGAATACCAACAGCCTTATGATCATCTATCTCCCTCCCTTGTTCTTATGCCTCCCAATGACGGCCCTTGACGAGGATAATCGTCAGCTTCGAAGACTTGAGCAGCGGAACATCACGCGCAGGCACATAGTCTCTGCTCGGCCAATTGTTAAACAACAATCTTGTTGGTAGCAAGTTCGTCGATAGCGAGGCTAACACAAGGAGCGCAACTGGCAAAGAATACCGGGTCAGTAACCAGGTCGTCACTATCCGTAAATCGATCCAGCACAGAGACCAGGCTTTTCACCAAACTACCGGCTCATTTGTCGACCTCCTCCGAGGTGTGGACATCTCAACAGCTCTTCATTTAACACCAACTTTCAGTACTCGTTCGTTTCCTTTGACTGCTCGTAACTTCTTGCTCCAAGTGACATCGGGCATCGCTTTCACACTGAAGCTATACATTGCTGGATCTCAACTCATTTCAAGACTTGTTCAAACCGTCAATTACACGAGTCACAAACACTCTCTTCTCTTCTCCCTTACACACCATAGCTTCCTCGTTTCAGGCAGCTTGCACTAACTCTCATCCTCTACCGATCGCGCCTCTGAATCGAGACTCGACACGACCTAAGTCTCTTTTCAGTTGAGACAGTCACCAACAACTCAGTGTCAACTCACGAACAGCTCACTATGACGGATTCGTCTCGCCGCCTCAGGGGAGCAGGATCGTTCAGGTATGCTCCAGTTCTATAAACTTTGACGGTCAACTGAAAGTGTTTAGGAGGTCTGTTTCTGGTCCGGTCGCAAGCATCGAAGTTGGGGATGGCCTGCATGTCCAGGAGTTCTTTGCTCATAAGTCGCTTCTTTGCGACTGCTCTCAGTACTTCAAGGCAGCCTTAGATGGCCACTTCGCTGAAGGACAGAAGCAAAAGATCGTCCTGGACGATGAAGATCCTGTCATCTTTGGGACCTTCGTCGCTTGGCTGTATCAAGGGCAGCTCGACTCTCAGGGTGTTGAAGCGGCTCTTGATGGGTCGGAGCGCTTCGACTACCACATCGCGAAGTTAATTGTCTTCGCTGACAAACGGAGCATCACTGAGCTCGAAAACGATGCGATAACAATGCTCTTGAGCTTTTCACACCGAGCTGGGCCGGTAGAGCGCAGGGTCGTTGAGTGTATCTACGAGATACCACACGTATTGCAGATCAGCAACCTTCTGTGTGTCCTGGCAAGTGAAGAGGTCCACTTTCGACAAAGCTCGAGAATGGGAAATATGACGTGTTACCCTCCAGAGTACCTGGCTATCATGGTTAGGATACTTCTGGAGCCTGTCGAGTCTCGCATTCACCGGTCCCTCAAATTCTTCATTGATGACCTGGCGTCTTTCTGCAACGCCTACCACACCCACCAAGAGTCCTCAAAAGTCTGCTCTTCTCTGACTGACAACGCCTACGTACCTTACGTACCGCCAGAAACTCAACGACCCTCAACAAAGAGACCTAGAATCTTGGCCGCGGGCCTAACAACTGTCATCAACATCTCAGACGATCGAGAAGGCGAACATCGATAACACCAATCACACCAAGACCAACTACGAGCACTTGATCTACAGGACTTACCAGCAATGCAAGGAAGATTCGACTTGGCCTCTGGCACAAGATGCGGCTTCCGATCAGACAAGATTCAGGCAACAAACTGCTGCAAAGCGCTCGCAATTCACATTGAACACGAGGTACATGGAGAACGCATCCAGTCGACAAAATGTTGTCACGTTGGATCGGAGGCTTCATACAATCATATTCGTGAGGCGAGAGACAGTTACAATTGACGCTTGTCTCGTGGTCTTTCATAACATTATTATTGCGTCCATAATATCATCACTACTTCAGACTTTACCAAACGATGTGACTGTATGATTTTGCTCGAATAGCGTGTGATACGGTGACGGCTTTTGTGCATCGTGACCTCATCCGGTCATGCCCAATCTTCTTGATGGTCTTTATGAGCACCACCATCCTCCTTGTTTAGGTCACATTCCTCTTTGCCCGTGGTTGGCAAGACCAGCCTTTCCCTAGCGGCGTTGATGAATGTCGCTCGACGTTGCCGTAGCTGTCTGCCCGGTATGGTTTGCCACCATGTTTGGCGTGCGAGCGGCGTGGCTCGAGGATCTGGTGGACCGGATATGGCGATCCAGTGCTCAAGCTCCAACCGGAAGTAGTGGCTTTTCGTTGTCCCCTTGGAGTAGGAAGATGATACCGAAGCTTGTATTGATCTTATAGCGGAGTCATGCTAGGGGTCAAAATCATGAGCTGATCAGAGCTTCGAGTTGAGCCTTGTGGATCGGACTGGCTTTAGCAGCAATCTCGATAAGGAGGATAGCCTCTGCCTGGTTGCCAGCCTTGATTTGTCTCTTGACGACAGCCTTGACACGATCAAAGCTACCTTGGTTCAAAACACGGACATACTGTGCGACAGCACTTCTGAGAACTCTCTCAATATCCTCGTCAAGCTCAAACTTGAAGTAAGGCAGAAGAAGCGCGATAGCCTTGTCAGCCAAATCAGCATTGAGCTTGGGTGACTCGCCCATGCCCTTCTTGAGCACTGAGAGTGCTTTGGCGAGCTTGAGAGGGAATTCGGCGGACTCGATGGCTTCAGATGTGTTTGTGTCCAGGAGCTCGAGTTTTGCGAGGCAGATTTGCTTGCTGATGTTGCTAGAGACGGATTCCTGGTTGGAGAGGAAGTCGATAATGTGTTGCAATAGTCTGCTTGTGCAGGGGACATCTGTGAAGGCAGCGAAGACGTCGAAGAAATCCTCGGCCAGGGAAGGGTCGTTGAAGTCGCGCATCGAGGTTTCGAAGACGATGCGAGGAATATCGCCGTTCAGGGCAGGCGAGGCGGCGAGTTTTTTGAGTGCCTCCTCGTCAACTGCCTGTTTGGGCTCGGGTTGACCTTCGGGCTTGATCTCGTCCGCCGTGACATCCGGCAGTGCCATCATGTCGGCATCAGCGTCCAGTGTCGTGTCGATCTGCTTTTCCGTTCTCTCAATGTCCAGGCCCAGAATCTTTCGTCGCGCAGCAATCTTTGCAACGTAGAGCATCTCCAACTTGGCGTACTCCAACCACAGTTTCCTTTCCCTCTTGCAGAATCTCAAGCCTCTTTGCATGTAACTGCGCGCAGAGGGCATGTCGGCCTGCTGCTCGAAATAGTACTTGGCGGCCCATGTCCACAAGTCCCACTTGATCGGGTGCATTCTCAAACATTGTGTCAACGCCTTTGCCAACTTCTTGTTCGCTGCCTCTTTACGACAGAACTCGAGGTACTGCATCCACAAACCCATATCTCCCTGGAACCTCCTCACGCCTCTCTCCAGAACGAAGAAGATCTTCTTTTGACCAGCGAAAGCGGTGGACTTGATCCCCAAACGCTTCGAGCGCTTCTTCCTCAATGTGTCCAGATTCATTTCATATAGTGCATAGCGAGCGTAATCGGCGGGTGTAGCGGCGCCAGGTGTGTTAAGAAGATGTTCGAATTCGGAGCGCTTGCGAGCGATCGATGTGATTTCTTCGCGCGAGAAGATCTTTTTGCGTTCGTATTCCTGGAGTTCGGGAACCGACTGTTCCATGTAAAAGCGAGCCTTGTCACTCGCTGCGGCCATTATGACGGTATTTGTGAGTTTAGAATGTCCTTTCGTGTCAAGAGTTCATCGTTGATCGCAGAAAGTGTACGGCATAATTTTGAGCTTCACCGCCTTGTTCTGCCGAATGTCGGAGTTTTGACACCCGACGACCGCGGCTGCTCAGGGCATCCAAGCTTCATCTTGGACAACCAATTACTCGAATAAATGCTTACCTGGATTGGAATACACGAAGGATGGCCAGTCCCTAGTCTCAAACAAGCGCCCTCGACAACTAAACACGTTATGTCCTGGCAGCAAGTCTGATTGACTACTGACTTCTGAGTGTGTAACCTCAGTGAATATACGTATACAGGATCTAAAGGCATTGTGTTCAGAATCTGGCAACAACCTTCAGGAGTTGGAGTCATCGCTGTCGATACCGAATCGCTCTGAGAAGCATATACTTGTAATCAGCTGGTGGTCAAAGTCCGGTCACAATCCTGATGGAAAGCACAAGCTGGACTCGTGAAGATCGCATGCAGCAGGTTGCATGTGCCATGACGTTCTGGTGGCAGGTCGGAGCACAGGCATTTGATCGTTATCAGAATTACTAGCTAGCATGCACGACCTGACATCTTCTCCTCCAGATCTGAGGAGCGACCTGCGTATGTGCTTGTCGATGAAGTTCTCAATCATGGCTTTTGTCGTTGCCGTGACAGGCTCATGGGGGAAGACTGAACAGACAGGGCTTTTGCAGCTCTCCGAGCTCGTTGCTCCGCAGCGGGTCGCAGCTTCCCTTGCCCCACCAATTTCCCGAGATGCCACTTTGACCACGTCGTCGTTCTGTGTGACTATTTTATCCGGTCTTTCTTCTCTGACATTTTTTTTTTCGCTTGCGCACTAAGAAGTATGGCGAACGCAAATCCAAACAGCCCCTTAGCTGGTGAAGGCATTCGTGAGAGAGTGCCTACACTTGCTAAGTCAATGATTTCAACATCAACGGACGATGCACAGAACACTGTTAAGTCACTCAACGAAAAGGAAGCCGACAAAGACGAGACCAAGAAGAGAACCTATGGCAGAACGCCAGGTGGTAAAGGTACGCGAGTTTGTTGGTTCAGGATTTGATACCGAGACACAATTAATGTGGTATGGCTAACCCAAGAGCGTGACAGTATTTGTGGTGCCGCAGACACATGATATGGTCTCACAGCTTTTGTCTCCTACTCAACCGAAGAATGTCTCCGACATAGCCATTTTGACAGTGCTTGCATGCCATGTCGCGATGCTCTACTTCCTTCCAGACCCAGTTCGTATCCCTATTCTCGCCATCATCTTCCTTTTCTGGCGCGCCGCCTACAACGCCGGCATCGGTTGGCTACTCAATATACAGTCCAACCACAAGCGCCTTACCACATGGGCTCGCAAGTACAATGTCTTTGACGACTCAAGATCTGGCAAGAACCCACGTCCTTGGCTCTACAATCAACTGAAACGTGAAATGGAAACCAAGATCGCCCACGATTACAAATTCGAAGAGGCTCCACTTGAGTACAACACATGGTTGGTGTTCAGGAGAGTCGTCGATCTGATCTTGATGTCCGACTTTGTCGCCTATTGCTGTTTTGCTATCGCTTGCGGCGGCCGTCCCTATGGTGAGAACATTGCAATGACCATCGCTCGCTGGACATGTGGCTTAGCCCTCGTCGCTTTCAACCTCTGGGTCAAGCTAGATGCTCATAGAGTCGTCAAAGACTACGCCTGGTACTGGGGTGACTTCTTCTACCTCATCGATCAAGAACTCACCTTTGACGGCGTCTTCGAGATGGCTCCTCATCCTATGTACTCTGTGGGCTATGTCGGATTCTACGGCATTTCGTTGATGGCTGCCAGCTATAAGGTGCTCTTCATCTCCATCGTCGCACATGCTGCCCAATTCGCCTTTTTGACCATTGTTGAGAACCCGCATATCGAAAAGACATACAATCCACCAGCGCCCAAGAAAAGAAGAGAATCCGAGAGCGACAGAGAACCCCCCAAAAGCGCCACACCCGACTCCGGTCATATCAACGGATACCCACCCATAGCGACAACAGAAAAGCCGTCTTCCGTCCACAACATCCTTGGCCTTCACAACATGGACCTTCATCGTATCACAGATATATCCGTCCTGCTCATGCAAGCTTATCTCTTTAGTGTTGCGTTCTTGACTCCATCAACTACCTTGTGGCAGATCGCCTTTGTCGTCAATGCGGTAGCTTGGCGACTGTGGTACTCTCTCGGCATCGGCTATATTCTTGATCGTCAGTCGAATAAGAAGAAGTGGGCTCGGCACTTTGTCAAGTATGGTGAAAGTACAGAAGAAGCGTGGAGACAGTGGAAAGGACTGTATCATCTGAGTATGAGCATGTGTACTGCAAGCTTCCTCTGTGCGGCTCTTAAAATGTACAATCTACCACCGGACTGGACCTATGGTCTGGCTCTCCTCCGACACGTACTCGGTATGGCTCTGGTCGCTCTTCAAGTGTGGACGAGTATCAGCGTCTACGAATCTCTCGGCGAGTTTGGATGGTTCTTTGGCGATTTCTTCTTCGATCATGCATCTCAACTCACCTACGGCGGCATCTACAGATTCCTCAATAACCCTGAGAGAGTGCTTGGATTGGCAGGTCTATGGGGTGTTGCATTGATCACGTGGAGCAAGACAATCTTCTTCCTTGCTTTGTTGAGCCATCTCCTTACACTCGTCTTTATTCAATTTGTGGAGCGTCCTCACATGGAGAAGCTGTATGGCCAGTCTTTACGTCAGGATTCTGGATTGTCCAAAAGCCTCAAGAGATCTCTTCCGTCGCCACTCAAGCAATGGCAAGGCAGCGTCGATAGGGTGCTTGAAGACTCGATGGACTTCCTCGAAGAGTTCATCGACTCGGCAAGGCCCAAACTCGCAGCCGGTATGGATACCTTCGTCAGAGACACTCGCACTCTTTTCAAGAACTACCCTACTCGTATCAGTATCACACGTCTTGCTCCCGATCTTGCCGGCTACGATCCCAAGGACTATTCCATTGAGATTGAAGGCACCCCGTCATCTGGTAACTCTGAATTCGAACGCTATAGTGGGCGTGAAGGCGAGATTGGTCAGGTCCCTCAACAACGTGTTGACAAGTACAAGAGTCTCACTTTCGAATATGGCGCCCCGATCAAGGTCCGCTGGCAAGCTCCTGCAAATCACCGTCAAAACGACTGGATTGGTCTGTACATGGTTGCCGACAACTCGTCTCGCGACGTCACTCGTGTAGGCTCTCAAGGCCGCTGGACCGCCACCACGAAGGGTGTCTACGACTCCTTGACTGCCGAGACTGGGCTTCTTGTTTCGTCCCACTCGACCACGAAAGACGGTAAACAATACGCAAACGGAGAGATGGAGTTCTCAGGCGACAAACTGTGGTGGACACACGGCGTCTTTGAGTTCCGCTACCACCACGATGGAAAGCACAACGTCATGGCCACTTCTCTACCCTTCGAGATCCGCATCGGAAGATTCGACGAAGACGACGTTCAGTTTGACAACATCAATCTGGCACGCTCTGCTGTCGAGCAAGCTCTTCTGCCTGTTGTTCAGAACTGCTTCGATCGTGACTCGGAGGTTGCTCCTCGTACTGCTGACGACATGTTTGGTGACGGATTGGAACGAGAGGGCAGATATGCTAGACGTGTCGTCTTTGCTATTCATCAGATGTAAGTACGAGCCACCTCTGGCTCAATGATTCCTGCTAATGGTAAACGTTTAGGTTTGGTATCGAGTTTGCGCCTGAAGTCGTCTTGGCTGATGGCAGTGTACAAAATCTGGCTTGGAGAATTTGCAATGCGAAGAAAGTGCTTGTGAGTGTCGATCCTTCTCTACCTCTTGATATGATACTAATGTACTACTCAGGCACCTTACAGTATGACACCGAGTCGTGGCCGCTCAACCCCTGCCGAATTTAAGGCTTGATTGTGAGCTTTGGATGTAGATAGAACAAAAAGGCGCGGGATCTGTAAATAGTGGTTGGCGGAGGATGATACGAACACAAGCTAGAGCCTGACAGTTTGGAAAAAGATGGGCTCGACAGTAATGTATAGGTCGAATGTTGAGAAAAAGAAGGAGGTGGTTGTACATACAGATGCCCTAGCTTGTATCATAAGAACTGGTATCAATCATGGTTGCACCTTCCTCTTCTCCCTTTCTGTTCTCTCTGTTGAGCCTCTAAGCCTATAACCAGCGACATCCTTCTTGACTCGAGCCTTCCTGGTAGCCTCTTCCTCCTTGGGATCCATATTTACACTTTCTGCTAGTTGCTGCTACAGCTTGACAGTCTAATATCACTTTTGCACCTCATGACCACGGCTCTAAGTACGTTTGTCTGCTTTCAGTAATCATTTCAAAGATACAATAAGTCTATTTATTGATCTTGTTTGTGTTGCTCTCTGTATGTAAGATAACAGTGGTAGTACGAGTACATGATAACCACAGTGAATCGAATGGCCTCCTCGTTCTTTCCCTTGCATAATAATCCATCAGGCTCTTCTCTCGTTGTAACCTATGAAACACACCCTGCAGGTAATCCGGCCCATGACTAATGAGTTCTGCGCTTCTTCACCCTTGACTGGAAGTTGTTGTTGTTCAGTGCTCCAGCAGTAGTCTCAGGCTCCTTGTTGGCTGCTTCTTCGGTGAGATCAATGATATCTTCAGTGTCGTCGGTAAGGTCGAGGACCACCATGCGGCGCTTGCCCTGTCTGACTACTTTCAGAGGGGTAACCTGACCAGACGACTCAAGCGTTATGCCATCGGTCATCGATTCGTCGCGGCTGGGCGGCAGCGATTCACTGCTGTTGGGTGACATCAGAGCCTCGGCACCGGCTTGAGTATTCTCAACCACATTGTCGTACTGAGCACGAAGAAGGTCTGCATACTCTGTAGCATACTGCTCTGTCATGCTGGCGATGAGCTTTGCGAACTCCGGGTCCTCCTGCGATGCCTTACACTCGGTGCAGTGGATGTAGAAAGCATTGCGCTTTGGTGGGTTGTCCAGCAATTCGTATTCGGGAAGGTTTTCACCAAGCAGCTCAGATTCGGGGTCAAGACAATCCTCGCAGTAACCTTTGTGGCACCAGCGACAACGATAAATCAAACCACCAGCGTTGTTAGTGCTCTTCTCGCAATCGTGACAATCGTGCTGAGGACAGTGGAAATTCATCCTGGACTTGGCCTTGGCCTGATACTGCTTGCTCAAGCAGCCTAGATGATAAGCACGAGGGCAGCCTGAGCAGAGATACACCTCGCCACCATCAAAGCAGGATTGGCAGATTTCCTGATGAATGATCGGCGCCGCCTTTTCTCGTTTGGGCTCAGCGAGTCGGGGGTCTTTGCCTGCCAATGTCGGAACTGCTTCCCACGCCTTGCAATTCATACTCTCCTTGTTGATTGCGAACCCGTCTACCATAACTGTGGTATTCTTGTCCATTCGACGATCTGCGCGTGAAAGAGTTGTGGTAGGTGCGGCTGTCTTGTCGACGTTCTTCTGATATCTGACACCGTCTAGCACTGCAATCTCGACACGCTCCATCTTGGCCAGCCACTCCTTCTCTGTGACTTCCTCAGACTCGCCGTTAACGTGAGGATCGATAGGCTTGTCCTTGCACTTTTCAATAATTGTCTCGATATCCCAAGTGACCATCTCGCTCACGTCAATCTCGGGATGAGTCAATGTGGTTGCACCGCGACGAATCAAGCTTTTCAATTGGGAGAAGCCAAGCTCAGGGCCATCATCTGTTGTAGCGTCGTCTTGATCAGCGGCTCGTTTCCTCTTCAGCGGTTGATTGGCAGAATGAATGTCCTGCATGGATTCGGTGATCTTTGCAGACAAGTACAGCTTTTTTCTGATTCGGCCCATCATCTGCTCTTCGACGGTGCCGGAGCTTAATAGTTTGTAGATGGTGACAGGCTTTGTTTGTCCGATGCGATGGGAGCGCGCTTCTGCTTGAAGGGTGACCTGTGGGTTCCAGTCTTCATCTAGGAATATGACGTCGCTTGCAGCAGTAAGATTGAGGCCGAGACCGCCGGCACGAGTGGAGATCAGCATGATCTTGTACTCTGAAGATGGATCGTTGAAGAGTCTGATCTGCAGATTGCGCACAGCTCGTTGGGTGCTGCCATCGAATCGTACATGGCGGAAAGGGGCGTCGTTTTGATTACTGCCCTTGGTGGCGAGGAGATCTTCACAGTAGTCAAGAGCTGTGGTGAAGCCCGAGAATATGAGAATCTTCTTCTTCTGCTTGACGACTAGTTCGTCGATCAGCTTGCTCAAAACGATGAATTTTCCAGAGGCATGCATGATGTGATCTCCAATACTGTATGGTTCCGGAGCGGCGCCTTTGATCATGTACGGAGTGATACATGCCTTGCGGAGCTGCATGACGATGTTCATCAATTTCTTGTAAGCCGAGGTATCCTTATCTCCAGTCGCTTCGTTGGAAACAGCCTGTTCGATGAGGGCACGACTTTGACTGGTGAATTCATCACCGGCTGCATCTTTGACTTGGTGAAGATGAGCGTCCTCTTCAATCTCTTTGACTCGTGCTTCGTGTTCTTTCTGCTTCACATTGCCAAAAATATCGTCGAGCAGTGTACCGCCAGCTTTAGTCAGGAGTCGTGTGTACCAAAATCGTTGAACGGGTGTCAGAGGGATGTAGAGAAGAACCTCGCTCTTGGAAGGCAATCCTAGGTCAACCCCAGGGCTGCTCTTCATTCTTCGGATCATGACGAGCTCGAGTAGATGACGTGCATGGTCCATGAACTTCGAGTTAACCTGACCACGGCCAATGTCGAATGCCTCTTTGAACATTTCTGCAGTCTTTTCGATGAAGACATTGGGATACAGCCAGTGGAGCAAGGCCCACATCTCACGCAAGTCATTCTGCAAAGGCGTTCCGGTCAAGAGCAGGCGGTGCTCAGCCTGCAACCCTTGCAACGCAAGCGATATGTTTGTCTTGTCGTTCTTGATCTTGTGTCCTTCATCTAGAATGCAGTAACGCCATGCGAATGCATGCTTCAGCCAGGAGGCCTCTGACTGAAAAGTCTCGTAATTGGTGACCATGATGTCGAAGACAGTCCCAGAGTCTTCGTTGGCAGCGACGGAGTGGTCGCCCCTCTTTGTCTTGTTGCGACCTGTGGCGTTGCCGAATCTGTCCGTGACTCCAGACGCCATCAACTTGACATCGTTGCGCTCCGAGACTGAACCATGAAAGCGGAGAACTTTGAGCTTTGGCGTCCACTTTCGAGCTTCGTCACACCATGACCCCAAAACACTGAGCGGGCAAACGACCAGATATGGCCGGGCAACTCCAACTGGGCTGGGGTGAGTGTCTTCAAGATGTTGAATTAGGGAAAGCGTTTGCAACGTCTTTCCCAGACCCATTTCGTCACCCAAGATTGCAGGCATTGCGTTCTCGTACATGTTCGCCAAGAAGGAAAGTCCAGTGAGCTGATAGGGCTTCATCGTAGCAACTACGTTGGTGGGTTGCTTATTCAGAGGAGTGAAGGGTACGTAGTCCTGGTGCTTGTGTTTGGCTTGAAGCAGCTTGGTAATGTAGTTGTTGGGAGGAAGCAGAGGCAAGAAATAGTCCTTGTGATGAACGAGAAAGGCATCGCGTTTTGATTTCGTGGTGGTCGCAATCTCCTCGCGTACACGGTTTCGCACAGTGTCAGCTTTGACGATGCGCGGCGCAGTCGTTCTCGTCTTCTGAGTCGTAGTCTCGACACTGATCATGTCAGAATCGAGGACACGATTGTCAGCGATCTGTTGCCTCTTGGACTTGGGTCTGGGTGTATTTGATTTGGGAGACTTGATTCGTGGCGTATTTGAACGAGGCGAATTGCTGTAGTCAACTTTGGACCGAGCAGCTCGTGGAGGTAGAGTTCTTGTTGGAGTGATGGGGTTGAGTTTGACTGTACTGGGTTTGGTTGGACTCGCAACATCGATATTGGACATGACATCCTCGTCATCGTCGTTGACACGAGAAGCGTCTTTGCGATCAACTCCGACTTCCTCCACTAGTTCGAGTGTGCTAGAAGACACTGCGGCATCAGAGGGCTCTTCTGCCATGGCTTTATTTGGAGAGGGCTGGCTGGTAGATTGCAAAGGACTCATAGGCGTAGACAAAGGTCGCTGCCTGGGCTTGAACATGGACAGAAGACTAGAGGCCGACAAACGTTGTCTCTTGGGCGCGGGCGATTGAGTGCCGGGACTCAAAGGATTCTGTGGTTGAAGTGACTGGCTCGCCATGATTGTGAAGCCGAAGCAAATGGTTCAGAGCCAGTGAAGCAAAGCCCTGTCTTCACGAGAGTTCCCTTCTAGAAGAATTGGCGGCTGATTCCAAGAGAAGTGAATGTAGTCATGTGACACGACGAAGATGTCGAGTGTCATATGCTATGGCGTGAAATTAGGAACCTCTGTATCATACACCAGATTTGGTGAATTTGATGAGTCAAAGAGAAGAAAGGTTGTTGTGGTGCTCATGCCATCACTGAGAGCAATTGGTGCTAATCAAAGCTTGAGTGTGACAACCATCAAACAAGGTGGGTACTCGATGCTGCAGAGATCTATGAGCATCAACAAGCACTTGTATCTCGGGTCCACTCCAAGGAAATGACTAGATCTCTTTGGCTGATGGATTATGTTCACTGTCTGTCAAATGCGGAAAGAGGAGGACGCGACTCGTGAAAGCGCGTCTTCCTCTTTCCAGCCAATCACAGAAGTGCCGATCTGACATTTCGAGCCTACATCCGAGTCGCCGTCCTCGAATCGAAATTGTCTCAACATTCTCCTATATTCGTAGAACTCTCCTCCGTATGCGCAGTGCTTTCACCAAGTCGCTGTCACCAATATACAGCATACCGCGTACGGTCAACCGTAGCCGTTTATCCAGAATAAGCACAAGATCATTCGCAAACATGGAGAAGCCTTTCGACGAGATGGCCGAGCAGATCCCAAAGGCTGCCGAGCCGACCAGTGCTGCAGCACCCAAGCAAGAACAGCAGGACTTGCCCAAGTTGTCGCCACAAGAATTTAGAATGTACAACAGGATGGCAGAACACATGGACATGTTTGTATGTCAAATTGATCTATCAACTCTCCCACCTAATCTGGACCCGGACTGACCATGTGAAGCACGAGAACTTCCGCCGAACGTGGAACCTTCTGTACGGCGCATGTGAGACTAAGAAGAGACCTACCGGCATGTCTATCCGTCAATTCATTGGTGTGGGCGACGACTTCTGCCATCACCTGGAGATTCATCACAGTATCGAGGAGCGCCACATCTTTCCCATTCTCGCCCGCAAAATGCCAGCCTTCAGGAAGGAGCTGGAACTGCTCACTCAGCATAAACAAATCCACAAGGGACTCGACAAGTTTGAGGAATACCTCGGCCAGTGCAAGAGTGGAGAGAAGGAGTTGCGCATGGAGGAGATGAAGGCCATCCTGGACACATTTGGCAAGGTCCTATGGCAACATCTCGACGATGAGGTGCATGAACTGCGGGCAGAAAACATGCGCAAGTATTGGACACCGGCCGAGATGGCGAGGATACCAATCTAGAGCATGAGTCCGAGACATACCCCATGTAATTTCCAGCTCTTGTTCACGACGGCTTGCCTTGCTTCCTTGCCGCGGCAAACTTTTCGTGCCATTTCCTCTTGCCAGCCGTCGCAGTTGTCGCTGGTTTGGCAGCGCCAGCAGTGGCTTCTGCGGCTTGTGTGCTTTGATTGCGTACGAACTCGATGCGCTTGCCGCCCGCCGACAGCTTGTACAAGCCCTGTTGTCTGTATTAGCCACGCCGGTTGTTTCCGACTGTTGCAAACGTACCTTGAGCATGTCAAGGGATGCCATGGGTCGCCACGCCTCCGGAAGGGCGTCTCTCCAGGCTTCCAGGAAGTCGGATGTTTCGATAGTCGGCTGGTCGGGATGTATCTGGTGATGAGATTCAAGTGTGTTCTGGCCAACCCACTTGAGCGTAGGCTGTTGTTGAAGATGCACCGACTCTTGCTCGCTCTCGGACAGCTTCATGAAGATGGCGTCAACCAAACTCCTCGGCCACTCGTCTTCTCCGTCGAGCATCTTGTCGATGGACTCTCTCTGTATGGGGATGGCGAGATTGACGGCGTGAGCATATGCGATCTCCAACAACCATTTCCAGACTCCAGTAAGGGCAGCGGCAGTAGGTCGGAAGCTCTGGCCATCATGCTCAAATGCGACAAGGTCTCTCCAGACATGGTCACATTCGTCATGGCTCATTGGAGTATGCGCAAAGACGTAGGATCTGGAAGGCGGATCGGACAGGCGAATGTTTACGTCTTGCGGTTGGGCCACGGGGATCAAGAGGGAACGGAGGACGGACTCGGCATGGCGATTGGGCGTAGGTAGACACTCAAGAGCGGAGGCACATTGGGAGACGGCAATCGTACCAGAGGAATTGGCGGCAGGATTCGTGATGTAGACGGTGTTGGAGGTGTGGACTTGACGAATGGAATAGGAGCGGTGTTTTGTGGTGAGGAAGGCTTCAGGGTCGGTCGCGTCTTTGGCCTTGAAGGACAGGGTAGGCGCGTCAGTGGAGACGAGGTAGTCGAGTAGGTCGGGCGGCAGCTCGAGCAGACGACATGGTTGCAAGTCGGCGGCGATGGAGAAGGGGGTGCCAGAGTCGGGCTTGGTAGATGTGGACATGATTGAGCAGAAGGAAGTCGCTGTTGCGAAGTTGCGATGGAGCTAGCAGGCTAACTTCTCTACCCCGCAAACAAAACACGGCCGGCGCCACACTCGACCAGGGAACGGCACCAGGACTAGTTCGTCGGCAGTGCGGCCCGAGAGATCAATATCCAGAGCGTTGCAACACAAACGGGTGTGACCATACATCCACTGCCCTGGTATACAGGAGTCGACTCCTGCATCTGTCCCTCGCCTCGGACGCTTGTTGTCTCTGTTTGCACCCATCGTCTGCTCCCACGCCGCGTCCGCTCGCTCGTCCTCACCGCCGACTCGAAGGCTGGTCCTCGTCCGCTTTGTTTACCTTTTCCACAACCCGCCATGAGCTTGAGCTTATACCACCGCGCCCTGTCCAGTGTCTGAGATCCTCCAAATGGTCGTTGTCACCCCGGCCATAGCCGCTCTCACCGGCGAGCTAACTCTCTTCCACACCACCGACCCACTCCTCTCCAATTCGCCCATCCTCGTCTTCTACGGCCCGGCGCCCTCCATCTCCGCTGCCACCTCGCGCATCCAGATCCATGTCTTCACCCCCGCCGGCTTCGAGTCCTATCCGCGCGTCAGCATCTCGCCCAATGCCCCCTACTATGCCGCTGTCAATTCCCTCCCACGAGAGGAGCAGGGCGACCAAGTCTGTCGCGGTCTGGCCTTCGCTTTGTCAAAGTACTTTGCCGAAGTCCCTAGGCCTTCAAGAGATGCATGGGTGGCTCAAGCCTGTCCTTCCAAGAAGGCTGCTTCTGCCTTTGCCCTCTTCAGCGACGCCCATGTCGCCATCCTGGCCACTCGCATGAACAAGGTCGACAATCTGGACGAGATCATCGCCGATATACAACGCTCTCTGAGCGAGCAGACTGTCTCTTGGCTAGACCTTGACGTCGTCCTGCCCCCCGGTTCTGTCAGACCTATCAAGTTGGAAGACGAAGAGCCCGAGCAAGATAACGTCGACGAAGATGAGCTGTGTGCCCTCCGATATGGTGACTATGCGCCTTTCATCAAGCTGATGGGCGAGCCAGCTTTCCTTCCCACCTCCAAGCTACGGAGAGCCCCTTCGAAGCCTACCGCTATCGGCCGTAGTCAGGCCTTTCTCAGAGACCAACGCGATGTGGCTAGGAAAGAGATGAACGAACTCGTCGATACAGAGTCCAATTACATCAACAAGCTCTCTCTACTCGTGACTGACATCGCTTCTGACTTGCGACAGATCGTCCACAATGATGCCATTCCTGTGTCAAATCCCATGGAGCGAACGATTAACGATCTGTTCCCTCCATTTCTCGACAAGATGCTAGAGCTCAATTCTGCCTTCTTGGAGGCCATTCGCACTGTGCTAAGCGATACTGAAGACTCTGCTGTCGTAGACCTGTCCGACACTACCGAGGAAACTTCTCACCACGATCCGATATCAGACACGATCGGCCTCACAGATTTCGCAAAGTGCCTAATTGAATGGTTCCCCAAATTTGCCGAATGCTATCCCTCCTACATGCAAGCACATTCAAGATTTCCGCGCTTAATGAGGAGGCTGGCGCGTATTGGGGATGCAAGCATTCTTGAGAAAATTCAAGAGTTTGGAGAGAAGCGGCTGAATTCTTTGCTCATTGAGCCAGTGCAGCGTCTGCCACGCTACACCCTGTACATCGATAGCATCGCAAAACAGCTCCCCGTGGCTCATCCGGCACTGAAGCTACTGCTCAAAGCCCGTGACATAGTCTCGGAGATCTGTTCTCAAGACGCTCCTGGTGCTCAAGAAACAAATATCTGGGAACGTCTGCAACGTATCGTCAAATCATGGCCGGAAGAGATCGAGTCTGTCGGCCGACTGATCACAATAGTAGACGTAGTGGAGATGTTCCCCCCATTCGAGGACGGTCATAGCCGTGGGAGTTCTGGCGTCCTCATGTTGTTCACTGACTGCACCATCTTTGTCGAAAAGCGAAGTCAGACAGCCATGTCCGCACGAGCTTTACTGTCAGAGCTTGGGAAGCCATTACTCGAGGATCGTCGCGACTCGACCCGCCCTGTCACTCCGCCGTCTTTGCATTTCGTTGACACGTTCAATCTGAAAGACACTACTGTCACAGAATATCTCAACAGTCGTGCCATCACCATCATGCCGTTATCGCCTGGTCCGGATCCCGGTATCGCTTGTGAGCAGCGTGTCTATTTGCTGGAGGGTCCGTACTCCGGCAAGGCCTCGAAATTCCAGGAGGAGTGGACCAAGGCGCAGGTCGAAGGCCGTTTCACAGAAGAGGAGCGTGAGAATGGGAAGTGGGAAGTCCGCAGTGCTCAGATAGCTGGTGGAGAGCTGAATTTGTTCAATGCCATTTTCGAAGGTTCTCAGAGGCATCGTCAGGAAAGTCCCTCCGAATCGGCGCGCATTCGTGTTATCATCGACCCCAGCAAGCATCCAAATCGCACCGCTATCGGAGAGAACGAACTGGAAGCCAGTGTGGCATTGGAGAAGACAGAGAAGGGTCAGTGGCGCATATCCATCGAGAGCGCTTTCTCCGTGGCAACACGTGATAAAGTTGATGAAGGAGAGTTTCTCTCTCTTCTTATCCGACGACTCAGTGGTCTACTGGCATCTCGCTTCTCCACCAAGAATTCGGCAATCACCTCGTCGTTTGTCCTTCGCAACCAGCAAGTCTTGGATGATCTGCATCTCGAATTCGAAAAGAAAGAAGTTGAGGTGACACTCGTGCCAGAGCCGGCTTCTGGTCAGGAACATCATCGTCCCAAGTCCCCGGTCAAGATGATCTCCAATTTCCTCTCTCAGTCGGCCCACGGCCGTCAAACTCCCACATCTAGGAAGCTTCCTCAGCTCAACGCGTTCTCTGATGCTCCTTTACTCCTTCCAGATAGTAGGGACGGGAGTCGACCTTCGTCTCGGGATCAGCCTCTGCAGCTCTCTGTGACGCCCGAAAGAAACAACAGCGTGGCCAGTCCCTCAAAGAGATTAGAGGACGCGCTGAATACGTATCTACTGGCACTTCTGGCTCGCAAAGGTAATATTGTAGGCAAAGTCGTGCAAGGCAGATCGCGTGCAAATGAGCTCTCTGTCAACGAGTTGTACAATTCTCTGCTTGAAGACCCCAACATGATGGTGGTCGCAGCACAATCATCGATCGATGTCCTCTTCGCTGCCTTTGAGAAGTTCCTCAACGTTGCTTGGAAAGAAGGTGTCGGCGCTGTGATGACAGCGACCCAGTTCCAGACCATCCAGACCAAAGCTGAAAGTCTGTTCCCTGTTGACTTCGAACGATACTTCAAGGACAGCTTTCACAATATGTCACCACCAAACCAACGAGCATTGAGAGGCATAGTGAAGCTACTTGCAGAGCTTCTAGACGGTACTGGCAACGATGGTGATCGTGGTATCCTGACTGCAGCATTTGTCGAGATACTGGTTCCCGATGGCAACCCATACGATTTCGTATCACTGCTCGATAGGTTCGTGGAGGATATCGAATCGTTGTTCGGGGAGGTGGTACAGCCGAGAGAAATAAGACCCACCCTAGGATCACATGGTCGCTCACGCTCTACTAACACTGCGTCTTTGACATCGAATACATCGTCTTTCCGCAAGAAGTTTGGATTTGGTTCCAGTACTAGCAGACCGGAACAAGACTATAAGATCTCGGTGTGGCGTACCCTGAGCAAGAGCACAAGGCTTCCTGATCAACCTTCGAGCTTGTCCAGGGGTACAATGCAGCGAGCGAAGACCACGGACGGTCATGGAGGATTGCCTGTTAGACCTTTCTCGCAAGAGGGACCAAGCAGGCAGCCATCACCTCAGCCTCCTGAACGACCAATGTCCCATGACTCCACGTGGCACAACAATGGTCCTTCGCTCGGCAGTATTGGAGAGACACTTAGCCCACCCAACCCTTCACCTCACAGAAAAAAGCGGCGTAGCTCGCTGTCTGACCTCAAATCTCTGGAACTCACTCTGAACGAGTCGCCATTCATATCACCATCAGCCATGCGCTCTTTCGAAGATTCACCCAAGGACCCTGTCGAAAGGACAAAGTCACCTTCACCTACGCTCACGAGGACCAGTGGAATTCCTACGCTTGGGTCAACTCTAGGTTCGCCTATCAGTGACCGACCTCGTTCACGTCTACCATCAGCATTCCGCAAGGAGAATTCGCCATTAAATCAGCCCAGTCCATCTCCTGCCTCAGCCAGACCAAGAAGCCTGGGCAAGCAACCAGAGGAATTCGATGCCAGTCCTGGACCGCTTGTGCGACGCGGTAGCAAGCAAGTGGGAGATACGAGTCATAGTCCTTATTCCATTGGGAGACGAGGCTCAAAGCACATAGATGAAGCACTTTATCCTCTCGCTCGACGCGGCTCCAAGCAGGTGGAAGATGGACACAATGTCCTCGCGCGCCGTGGATCGAAGCAAGTTGATGACGCTGGCAGCACTACCCATCCGACGCTCCGACGCAGTTCAAATATCCCACTGCTTTCTAGCAAGGTCGACAGACCGAAAACACCATCCACGCCGACTACAAGAGCAGGACTTTCGGAACGCCCTACAGCGGGCAACGCAATGCGTATCAAGACAGGACAAACAGGTACCCCAGCAAAAGTGACCATCAAGTCGCCGCCACCAAGCGCTACGCCAACCAGAAAGCTACGTATGCAATCACCGCAGAAACTTCGCGAACGCCTTCAAGACGAGCATCGTGCTCTTGATGCCGCACACTCAACTCTACAAGACGAACTCAGCCGCATAGGAGAGGAAATAACGTTGAATCGTCACAACAGCGTTCTCCGCAACAATGACTCACCAGCTCACCATCAATCCCCTAGTCATGATGTCCGCACTCGTCTTTCCACGCTCGAGGCTTCTCTGCCTTCTTCCATTGATTCTGTTGCGGCTCGTGTAGCTAAGATCCATGCCGATGCTCTCTCTTCCCTCTCGGTCTCCGAATCCAAAGCCAAGAAGTTGGATGAGCTGTACCGTGAAGCCAATGCGGAGAATGAGGCACTGTATGCCCGCTTCAACGACGAATTGGCTCGAGTATTGAAGGCTGTCAGAAGCGGGCAGGGGGTTGATGAGTTGAAGAATAAGATGCGTGAGTCGCAGGACGAGGCTGGAAGGTTGAGAAGGGAGAATGCAAGATTGAAGCGCGAGGTCTTGGGGCTGAGAAGTCAATTGAAAGATTGAGAGATGTTGTCTGAGACGACATCGTGGTTAGTGCTAGTGGTGTTGGACAAATGGGTGGTTGCTTGATGGACTGGGTAATGGTCACGACTTGGTAGAAGAGGTCAGGCCAGAAGGGACGGACGGATTGAGAATTTTGGCTTGGCATGAAAGGAGAAAGGACGAGCGAGGAAGAACATCAGGAAAAACCTGTATCTGGATCATGAAGAATGCGGTCACAGATCCTGTCGCGACTACCTTACCTGTACACAGAGGTCGTCTTTTCATCGTTGTTGTTTTTGCCGCAGTGTATTAGCGATGGCGCTTATTCTTGTTTCTGGTTGATGTTTTTCCTCATAGCGACATGCAGTACAGCATCTTCTAGTCAAAAAAAAGCGTGTTCCATATCATATCGATACATCTATCAAGCTTCTCGATAACGCTTCTTCCTCTTTGCACAGATATCGTGACGTTCGTCAATCTCATGAGCTGTAGTATTATAGCCATTGTCATAACCTCAAGCCTTGCAGCATGTCCATCTGAAGCCATCTGGACAATTGCGCTTACTCGTGTCGACCGCCTTAGCTTCTTTATCGTCGTGGCGAGGCCGCCCATAACCATTGGCCACGAGCTCTCCTATGTCGACCTGTCAACATGGACGGTAGAACAGACTGTGGCCAGGTGCATACCTGTGTGATGCACACAACTGTCCTCTGTATTCTCCGTCACATCAAATTCTTCCTTGCACCATCTACACATCTCGAACCTAGGTCTTTTAATCCCAACTCTCTTTTTTACTTCTACCATATCCTCGTCTTCGTCAGAGTCCACGACTGGCGGTGCCAGAATCTCTCCGATCCATGAAGCCGTATGCCATATCCCTCAGATCACACCTTCCCTACCTACGCATGCGATCTCGAAGCAAAGAATAACAAGAGAAAAAGCAACGAACTAACCTGGAGGTTGATCGGTCGGAACAAAAGAAGATACGACGCCTAAGAGATTCGAACTCTTGCTCCCGAAGGAAATAGATTTCTAGTCTATCGCTATAACCACTCAGCCAAAGCGCCAATATTTCTTTCCTACTTTCAGTAGTACTCCAATCCCTTCCCTCGAGCAGGAAAGGAGGCACAGAAGGAGAGCGCGACCGACGTGAACGTGCTCGTGATCGGTTGAACGTCGACAGATTGCTCTCACTATGCGCACTTTATGAAGCTTCATCGTGCTTCAAGCGCATAAGACGTGAGTGTCGTGAGATGTACGCTATGTTGTTTGTGTGCAGTCGCGCAGAGGTCTGGGTCTGGAAGGGCGGAAGGTAGGAAGCAATCCGATCGAATGGGATACCACGCCAAGCTTAATGATGACGCTGCTCCTGCTGTTTTCTCGTTATCTACATGACCCTGTCAGTATGTAGATGCACCATTTACCACATACATGCTTGGAACATGGCATTGACCTTATCCTTAACCGTTTCATGGGGCTCCCGGCTACTCATGAGTATCGGAGATGATATCAAATAGGCTGTGACGTCCGTATTCTGCTGCTGTTGGCCTATCTCGTGCTTATCGCCAGCCGAAGCACCACTTCGTAATGAGCACGGCACTCAATTGCATAAAGTACCAGACGATTGCATTCCGATTTGTCGAAACGTATAGACCACAGCCAGTCGAGCTCTACAGCCATTACCATGCCACTACCAGTCGTCGACCCCCCTCTACTGAACAGCGCCAACCCATGGTGCAGCACGCGAGAAGACCTCGAAGCACTGTACACTTGCCCTCACACAGGCGCCGTCACGACGAGGACTAGTCTTCCACTAGGCTTTGCACACGACCCATCCATTCACCAACATGCCTTCTTCTCGACTCAATCGCACACCTCCACGACAGCGCCAGACTACACGATTAGCGGAAAAGAGTACCCAGCCAGTCTCAACACACTGGGCTACTCACCCACACCCATCAACGTCTACCTCGACTGGGTAGAGCAGATTGTCGCCGCACACCCGAACATAAAACCCAAACCTTTCATCGTATCCGTTACGGGCTCGCCACAAGACGTCGTAGAATGCTATACCCGGGTCGCGACACTGGCTACTCGCATCTCAGCACCACTTGCCGTGGAAGTGAACCTCAGCTGTCCGAACATTGCCAACAAGCCGCCACCAGCATACTCTGGTGCCGCGCTCAAAACGTATCTTGATGCCTTGAAGCATGTACCTCGCACAGTACCGCTAGGCCTCAAGACACCGCCCTATACGTACGCCGAGCAATTCAAGACGTTGGTAGACACGCTTTGTGAAGCAAAAGGCCCGACCATTGATTTCATAACTGCCACAAATACTCTGGGATCTTGCTTGTTGCTTTCGAGCGAGGAGGCCCGCCAAGGTCAACCTCTGCTACCATCAGCGGCGGGTACGGGTATCGGTGGCCTTGCAGGCGAGCCATTACATCCTCTAGCTCTCGGCAATGTTGCGACACTACGGAAATTGCTCGACGAGCGTCCGAAGCTGCATGCTGTTGACATCATCGGTGTCGGTGGTGTCAGCGATGCCGCTGGTTTCTCGCGTATGCAGGCAGTAGGAGCAAAGGTCGTAGCGATAGGTACAGCCTTGGGCAGAGAAGGACTATCAGTGTTTGGTAAAATTGTACAGGGCGCAAAAACATCAAAGTTGTGAAGGAGTGGACAATGCCATGCTATCTTGTTAATGACAATCCCAGATCCATCCTCCCTTCGTGAAGAGTGCGCCTTAGGTAATGCTAAGAATGTGCGATGCTATTAGGTGAAGACATCGGTCGCGAATCTCACATTGCGAATACCCTCGAACCACTGTTCGGCCTCCTGGTCGGTCTTGTCTTTGCCGAGCTCCTTTGCCCGTTCCATGTATATCTTCTGACACACCATTTGAACACTGCGCTCGAGCCCGCGGCTGCCACAGACATAGACTCTGCTGCCAGCATCCCACAACTCAAGAGCTTCTTTACGATGCTCCCACAAGGCGTCCTGTGCGTACTTTGATCCTCCACTAGCCTCTGGTTTCCTGCTGTAAGCACGTAAGATCTTGACAGCACCTGTTGCTTCCCACTTGTCAAAGTCCTCTCTGTACAGTTCATCCTCATCAGGGCTTCTGCAGCCAACCACGAGGAGAGCGGGTGCAAGTTTGCGGCCGGCTTCCACTTGAGCTGCTCTCTCTTGTACAAACCCACGGAAGGGTGCAAGGCCGGTGCCAGCACAAAGCATGATGACAGGTGTGTTTTCGTAGTCGACAGGCAGATGGAAAGCTTGGCTGGAAGGTCGCACAGCGACGTGCAACTTGTCACCCGCTGCCAGTTGCGAAAGGTAGTTACTAGCTACACCCACATATTCGCCCATGCCGCTCATGTGTGATTGATGCAAAACGGCAAAGGTTAGAGTGACGCGGTGAGGATTGACCAAGCTCGAGGAAGAGATGGAGTAAGATCTGGTACGCATGGGCGGTAGACTACTGATGAATGCACTCAAAGGTAGTTGTACCGAGGGGAAGCGGTTGAGCAGATCCAGGAGTGAGACCCTCTTTTCGCTGATCTCGGTGCTGAAAGCATCGCCAGAAAGTCGAGTGAGCTCCTTCTTGGTCTCGTCGTCTGTGCATACATCCAAGAGTAAAGTGACGTTACGTTTGGTTGCGGGTTGGCCGAGCTCGACATAGGCACCGAACAAGTCGTTGGCAGAGATGGGAACGTCGGTAGGCAGAATCGTGCCAACCGCGGCCTTGATTGTCAAAACACTGTCCCAGGCAAGGTTGAATCGACGCATGACTCGCTGTACGCTTTCGTGTGGGTTGATGGGGAGCACATGGAGGTAGTCACCACTGCTGTAGGTTGCGGAGGCCGGTAGCTCGATTTCGATGTGTCTCTTCTCTGACGCGCCAGGATGCGAGAGGAGTTTTGCGTCAACAACGCGTGCCTCATACACGTCTGCGCGCAAATGAGAAGACCGAATGCTCGAGACCTCGACTGTCAAGCTTTGTGTCGCGGCCGAGTCGGTTGTGCTACTATCGCCACCGTACTTACTCGCCATTGCTGGCCAGAAGACGTCGTCTTCCCATTTTTCAAATTCACTGAACATGTCGCCATTGGCTGCATTGGCCGAGCCTCGACTGCAGATGCGTTCTCCACCTCGAGCAAGTAGAATGTCGTCGATAGCGGTGGGAATCTTGTGGAAGGTGTTCTTCCAGTCACTATGTCCAGCTCCAAACACAGCATATTGGACCTTTGTAGAATCTCCTTGCAATGACTCGAGCCAGTGGTAAAAGTGAGCGGCATTATCTGCCGGTTCACCTTCGTAAGAACAAGTAACGATTGCGATAGGTTGGTCCGTAGGCAAATTGTCTTTGGCCGAGTCAAGGGTATCGATCTTGGTGACCTTAAAACCATGAGATGGTGCATCGGCTGCGAGACCTTGGGCGAAAGCCTGACAAGTGCC
This sequence comes from Aureobasidium subglaciale EXF-2481, assembly GCF_000721755.1. NCBI lineage: Eukaryota > Fungi > Ascomycota > Dothideomycetes > Dothideales > Saccotheciaceae > Aureobasidium > Aureobasidium subglaciale. The sequence goes on from NW_013566995.1 coordinate 610,990, forward strand.
TGTGTTGGAACCATACAGAATGGTCAAAGGTCGTCCTTTACTTTCATCTGTAGTCGCTCTTGTTGCTTCACCGTCAGGCCTGCTGGATTGATGCTCCCGGACCGGCGTTCCGTCAGATGACAGGATTTGTTCGAGCTGAGTGGGAGTCCGACCATGGCGCAGTTGTGCGTGCATGTAGAAGTGATTCGGCTTGATGGTCAGAGTGGACTTGATCTGAAGATCGTACTTTGCATCGTCTAAGGTGAAGTCAAAGTATTGCAGTAACATTGCAACCACAAGTTGAGCCTCTTGCCAGGCGAACGGACGACCTGGGGTTGCATTAGTACCCGTAGTCAAAGCTCGCTGAGCCATATGTGTAACTCACCTATACAAGCACGAGAGCCATTTCCAAACGGTTTCCAGGCGTTGGGTGGAAGTTTGTTGAAGTTCTCGTCAAGCATTCTTTCGGGCTTGAACTCGTTGGCATCCTCTCCGTACACTGCAGGATCGCGATGGATTTTTGGCAACAGAGCAATGATAGGTTGACCCTTGTGTACGGTGTATTCGCCACCAATAACATCAATCTCATTGTTGGGCTGAATCGAGAAGGCCGGGGCGGTAGGCTGTAGGCGAAGAGTCTCTCTTAGGACCGCGTTGATATAGGGAAGCTTACTCAAGTGTTCTACTTTGATACTGGCGTCTCCAATCACTCTGTCCACTTCTTCTTGTGCCTTCTTGTACGCAGAAGGGTTCTTCAGTAGGTAGTAGAAGAGGAAGGATAGAAGACCAGAAGTAGTTTCGTGACCAGCAATCAAGAAAGTAATCATATTGTCGATGATACTTTCATCACTCAATGAATCTCCGTTGCGTGGATCTTTACCGTGAAGCATAGCATGCAGGAGGTCCTTTCTGCTTCCAGGATGCTTCTTGCGATTTTGCACCAGTTCCGAACTCAATTCGCGCAAGTACTTGACGTCTTTCCAGTATTGATATTCTTCTTTTCGATACAGAGCAGCCAAGAAGCCAGGTCTGCGAATTCGTGAGCCAGATTCAGACAGGACGTTGACCATGGCATCCACAAAGGGGTGCATTTGTTCTGCATAGAATGAGTTGAAACGATAATTCATGGAGCAGAGAGCAAGAGTGTCAAGTGTCAGTCGGGTGAAGTCGTCTGTAACATGGACCTTGTAGTCTTGTCCATGGCGTGCCCACTTCATGACTAGTTGGGATGCTATATCCTTCATGTCATCGAACATGGAGCGGATGTTGAGCGGACCAAAAGCTGGCACTAGAACACGATGTGCAACCTCCCAGTTGTGTTCGCCGTTGTGCTGTAAGCGTGTTAGACACAGATATCGATATAGAGCTTGATGATATGAACTTACAGCGGTAAAAAGACCATCTCCGGTCAAATTTCTGACCTCTCCCAGAGCGGCGGTGACAACTTTGCCAAATCGTTTCTCATCGCAGATCTCGTTCAACAGCTCAACAGAGGAGACGATTACTCGACGTTTTCCGAGGATCGAGAGACTGTAAATTGATCCTGTTTGTGTTCAGCTTTGTTGCTAGATTTGACAAGCTTTGAGATGCTTACCATATTTGTCGGCAATGTCCATCAACGACTTGACGGGAACTTCGGGGTCTATGTCATTGATGTTTCCTAGGAAAGGCCAGCCAGCTGGACCAGGAATAGGAGTAGACATGATTAAGAAATATGATAGGGTGAAGGAGACTTCAAGTCCTGCTTGACGTCTCTTATATCAATCAAGTAAGTCATCGAGATACTCCGCTCGTATAAGCCAAGCATCGGAAGTCTGAGACTTGGCGACCGACACGGCCTGTTGTCAGCCGACACACACGCCCCCTTGTGATCAACGCTCGCCTTGAAACACCTATCTCTTCGCTCGTTCGGGCAACCCTTGCGAAGTCGACCCTACTGTGATGCAACGACATGGCAAAATTCGCAAGACCTACTCCATTCGTTCTTACTGTCAGGGGCTACATATAATAACACTTGTCGGAGGAGGCGATATAATCACCGGCTAGTTGAAAAAAACAAAAAAAAAACGAGGGGCCAATGACGCTCCATATTTGCTGTAGAATTATCATTAAATCGTAAGTATCTCGTACATATAAGTTTGTCTACTTCTCCCATCATTATGCCGCTGGTGAGATGTGGACCACCATCAACGGACGACTCGTTTCAGCTTGACCCATAGGGATGACTTATCCCAAAACGAAAAGACCTTTTGCTCAGTCCAGCTTTTGCTCTCTGGCATCAATTCCAAGTCAAAGTTCCAGAAGACCTCTGTCAACAACAATCGACATTCGTGATATGCGAGATTGCGACCTATACAATTGCGAGGGCCCACTGAGAAGGGCTGGAACGCGGCATGATTGTCGTGTTCGAAGCGCGCATCTTCTCCCAGCCATCTTTCTGGAATGAAACTCTCTGCGTCGTGAAAGTTGGACTCGGAGTGGTAAGTTGCCCACTGGCTGACGGAGACCGTCATGTCTTCTGGTATGAATTCTCCACATATGCTAGCACCGCCTTTTGGCACCTGGCGTGGTAAGCCAGTCGGCACTGGCGGATACAAGCGCATGCCTTCTTCAATACAAGCCGAGAGATATGGAAGCTGTTGCAGCGCCTCAATTGTGATATCTGCATCGCGAGTAAAAGCGGAGCGTAGCTCTCGAGTGAGCCGCGCGGTGGCCTCTGGATTTTGTAGGAGATGGTACGTGAGACCGCTAGCCTCTTATCAGCAAAGGAACACGATTTGAATGCTCCTTACATACCTCAATAATGTCGCAGTTGTCTCGGTACCTGCAATCATGAACATGGCTGAGTTGCTGTGCATTTCGCTCAGCGACATGCCACCTTCTTGTCCAGCTTTCTTCAAAACAAAGCTCCAGAGATCTGGACTTAACGGCGTCCTTGCAAGTCGACGATCAACACGATCAGCAGAGTATTTGAAATGGTTGACCTGCTTCTTGCGAATTGCGTTGTTCAACACGATGTTGATGAACGTCGTCATGCCAGGTATCAATCTGATCGCGCGAAGTCTAGTCATAGACTTGATCGAGGCGAAGATGGTAGCCACCCATGGAGAGTACTCTGAGCCCTCGAGCATATGTAAGCTCTCGGAGAATGTCAGATCTGCCATGAGGTCGAAAGTAGTGAAGTTGTAGTAGGCGACCAGATCGATAGGAGAGTCAGCAAAGGTCAATTCATGCAGCTTCTCTACAAGCAAGTTTGCCCAGCGCTTGAATAGAGGTTCTTCCTCCTTCAACGCCTTGTCAGAGAATGCGTGCGAAAGTACTCGTCGTTGTCGGGCATGATTAGCGTCATCTGAGCTCAGAATCGAGGTTGTTCCGTTGACGGGAATAGCATAGAGGCGGCGGTCCTTAGCAAAGCTCCTTTTACCAGAGAGTCGATGGCCGTAAATCTCCTTCCACGCGTTTGTGCCAGACAATCCTGTGCCATTTGCTTCTGCATCAATGTAGCTTATCTCGGTGGGAGAGACTCGCACCACCGGGCCGTATTTTGAGTGTAGCCGCTGCTTTGTCCTGGTGTCTTGTCCTCTCCAGATCATGCATATAAGTGGAAGGTTGCTTGCAGCCCATAACTTGGGTCCTGGGAATTTAGACAGAGGCCCGAACCAGACATCGTAGATGGTATTCGCGACTTGATAAGCAAGATACTGAACATGATCAGTATTCACACGTCGAAGACTGGGGGATGAGCAATACCGAGACAAAGCCAAAGACAAGCACTTTCCAAGCGAGGCTGGACGCTGATAAAGAGTGTAGTTCAAGGTTCATGACAGCTCAGCAGAGTAGTCGTCACGTACGTAGCGGAGGAACGGGCAGAGAGAAGTGTCGAGGATCTGCATTTTGCGGATCTGGGACTGAGGACAGTCTAAATATGCTACGGCCATATCGTGAGAGTTTTGACAACCACCATGCCCTCAGAGCTTTGTTCCTACCCTCCGCTCCGGGGTTGCGTCTCTACTTGCCAATCACACCCTATCTCCTCCTACCTTCCGAAGGCAGCGGAACGTTGCAAGAGTCATGAGTGAACTACTGCAGGTTTCACGGCGCATTATGAGACGCTTGACAAAGTGAGCATGGTGTCAACGATAGCCAAGGCAAGATGTGCGCAGTCTTCTCAAGCTTAACGGATGTCGAGCTGCCAAGCGAGCAATAGTCTTTTGATCTTCGCAGGCAAAAATGACGATCCCGCAACTCGACCCGAGGTCCCGACGAAGCAGCGACCCTATAAACCCAGATGGTCAATCTCAACTGTTACTTCCAACATTTGAGACTGCGTAGCTCATCCTCTTGATCCTTCAAGTTCACAAGAGGCAAGGAGTAGCTCGACAGAGGAAGTGCAGTGTGTAGCTGAGCCGGGGTATCTGAGAGTCCCCCAAAGCGATACGTGCGTACGGATGGTCTCTTTCACCCATAAGGCTCAGCCGTTCCGGTCTCCAAGGCACCATAATGTCTTCTCGGTCTTGGCCTACCAAGAGCTTGAATCAGGAATATGTTTTTGTAGAGTATTGGTTTGACGGTTTGACCACAAATCATGCGTGAGAGAAATGGACGGCTTCTCTCGCAGCCGGATCTGCGATCAGCACGAGTGCCATGCTTGAACCGGCAAAAACGTCCACAATTACGAGAATTGATTTTTCTAACGCTCGCTGGCAAACTATGGGGGAACTTTCTGTCAGGCTTTGTCAATTGTGATGGCTGGGCATTTTCCCATGCTTGAGCCTCAGTGAAACGCAAAGACCTTTGTGTTATCGCAGGGCATTAGCACGCCTCAACTTGTGCGTTTCGCTTAATGGACTCGGCAAACGAAGCACAATAGAACCTGTCATGCCGGACAATGCTTCGATAGACCGAATCTTGCCTCCGTCGGGTGGAGCGCGTACAGGAAATGCTGCAACATTGCCTCGGGTGGTTGGTCCGCCGCGGATGTATCCTTGTCTGGGCCTGGCTCGATCGTGAAAGCTTTAACCTTTGCCTCAAGAATTCGGCCGTAACAAAGAGATCTGCAAAACAACATGCCCACAATGCCACATGCGTGCGAACGGCAAGATAGACGTGATCCGTAGTCGCAATCGTTTATGGCTCCTTATCAGCAGCAATGGTTGCCACATTGGCTCAACATGAACACGTCTCATTTACTCGTCCAGTGAGCCGATCTCGTGTCTCGAAATCGATGCCGGCGGACCTGGTTGAAGAACTATATACCAACAACGACCATCTCATCATGCCCGCTCAAGGCCCATACTAAGACTTGAGGATGTTGTGACATGCGCCTCCAGAGCCAAACATCTTGCGAAGGTCAGAAACAATTTCTTCCGGTTGCTCGTAGGCAAGGAAATGGCCTCCACGTTTCTTCTCGCTCTCGAACACAACTGGGCCGAGGGTCTTTCCCCAGGTTCGCGGGACGATGGTGAGCTCCTGTGGGGAGCGTGGTCAGCCTCTTGTACAGAGCATGGGCTCGGCAGGCGGATCCGAAATGCTGATCAACTTGTGCTGATTGGGCTAGATCTGGGAAACGAGTTGAAGGAACCACGAATATATTCACATACCTTAGGCGCATAGCACAATCCAAGCTTGACACCTCCAATCCAGTGCTGGACACGTTCACGATTTGCCTCTGTTGATGTGTGCGTGGCCTCATAGTATATTCTCAAGGATGCTGCAGGACCGGCTTCCGAGAACCAATAAATCGAAATCCAGGTCAAGATCTCATCATCGGTCCAAGGGTAGTTGTCAGTCCAATCATGAAGCTTCTCATAAATCCAGGCGAGCAATGCGACGGGGCTGTCTGCAAGGGCATAACCCACAGTCTGAGGTTTAGTACCTAGGAAGAAGCTTTGATCAGCACAATGTTAGACTTGATCACATTTGACTGACTCTGAATTGCCCTGTAACCACTGCCCTCGTTGGCAAACCAGTCACTTCTGGACCTTCCTTGATGTTCGTCTTCGGTGTATGGAGTCACTGCATGCTGAATGGCTAGCAGCGGATTGGAAGACCACTCTGGAGGATATGCTCGAACCATATTGATGTGGGAAGCCAAGCAAGACTCTGGGTAGAGCAATCCGATCGAGCGAGTGACAAACATTCCCCAGTCTGGTGAGTACAATGTCAGAAGTAGGTATTAGACGGGTGACGTCCGTGACACTTCTTACCTCCGCCCTGAGTGACTTCGTAGCTCGGTCAGCAACTTTCCATGTTATGACTAAACAGGGTTCAATGTTACCGTATCTCTCATAACCAAGCAGCTTCATTAGGCGGTGGCATGCCTCAGCGTATTGACCAAGTCCAAATCCCTTCTTCTTGATTCCTGGTCATGTCTGAGCTGAGTTTACTTCAAGACGACATGTTTGCCTACCTGCACTCCAGGCGTAGTTTGGAAGAGACGGGGCTACGATGGAGAAACTTACACCATTGGCATCTCCTGACAATGATGACAGCATCTTGGTCACCTCAATGTAGCTGCCGGGCTGTCTTCTGCGTCAATTCATCTCCAACAAGAAACACTTGCGACCCAGACCTACCCAGCCGTGAACGAAAAGTAGGGGGACCGCATCTGGCGCAGAGCTTGGCTGGTGCAAGAAGTGAAGCGCAGTGTCTCCAAAGCCATCAACGGTGACATTGGCTTTGAAATTCGGCAACTCATTCAGCTTTGCCTCCTGCTTTCTCCAATCGAAGTTGGTCTTCCAGTAGGAGATAAGCCTCTTGACATCGGCCAGAGGGCTTCCATAAGCCCATTCTGCATCCTCGAGCTACGACGATGAGTCTTTCGAGTCATAAGATGTTTCGTATGGATCTCACCTCATCAGGAAAAGTTGCCAGGTCAAGCCTCTTCTGCAAGTCTTCGAGACGTGACTCTGGCACAGCGATACGATATGGAGAAGACGACATGGTCTGCATACAATGAGAGGTATAATAACACGACAGGGCAAGCGCAGTCTGAGCCCTTGGTGGTGAGCCTCAGCTGTTTTACACCGTCACATGTTTGCGATATCGAGCGGGGAGAGTTAAGCTTACCGAACAGAGCCGCAATCCGCGCCTCATCCGTCACTCATCACGAATTGCCCTGCACGATCGTGAGCTCTAAATTGTTCTAGGCCAATGAGACAATCGATTGATGCAGGCATTTTACGAAGTGTTGTACATATGTGAACACAACAATAAGAGCTGTCTGTATAAAGTGAGAATACACGATCATGACGCATTGCCATTTGGAGGAAGCAGAATGTCCCGGACTTTGACCGTCGCATTCGTCACCGATTTGCCGGAAATTTTGTCAGATCGTCACCACAAAGATTTACATGACTTGACGTGCCAGTGCATGGGTCCCCTTTCCTTCTAAAAGGGGGCTAGGCATCGACTGATCAGCGACGATCAACATCAATTTTCAGCACACGCAGCGAAAATCACGTACCAAAAGGGAGCGAACCTCGATGACAACCCCATTGACCCTGCCCTTGGGGGCGGCACAAATCTATACTGCTACAATTATGGGCATTGCAGGGTCAGTGACGTGTGTAGAAGTCCCTCTCAGTGATGTCCCTTGTTTGGGGGAACTGAACATGCGGCTTGTTGAGAGATGGATCTGCTACATATCTTTACCACACTCGGAAATCCCTTCAGCTGCTATGACGATCTGAGCCTTTGCACAGTGTCGGGAAGTACTCGACATGGGAGAGATTGCGTAGGTGCACGGGCAGAGAATAGCTGAGTACCATCCTAGCGAAGCACTATTCATCTCTAGTAAATAAAAGAGGGAGTGGATCCCTCGTCCCAATGCTCGACTTGCTTTCCCCATTGCTATCTCTCTTTCTCGTCTGAACATGTACAAAATGCAGGGGATCTCAATCGTGCTCGCCCTCCTTTCGCTTACGGGTTCTGCCCTTGCTAGACCAGCACCCGCGGATCCTGTTCCATCTCCTGAAGTCACCACAGCTGCTTCCCTCGAAGACCGTGACTTGATCAGCGATCTTACAGGTGCTGTTGGTGATGTCCTTGGCGATGCTGTTAGAGATATCAACAACATCCTCTCAAAAGTAGGAGTAGGCCAACTCGCCGGAAACCAAGCTTGGAGCTCTATCTCGTCTGCTCTGGCTCAGGTCACAGCGACAAAGACTCAGACTAATGCTGAATCAGCCATCGCCCAAATGTCCAGCATCCACGCTGCCAAGCCTTCTGCAAACCTCTTTGAGTTTGTTGCTACGATTGCTGCAGAAGGATTGACTGCCAATTCCGTCACCGAACTACTTGGTTTCGTTGAGGGATTGGCCTCTGGTCAAAATAGTATGAGCAATGTCAATGTTCAGACGCCCAAGGATACCATCTATCCCAGGAAGGGACTCGACCCCAAGTACAGCGTTACTGAATCATCTCTTCGCTCTGCCATCTACATTCCTGCCTCATTCCAAGGCGGAAAAGTCCAGCCAGTCATTTTGATGCCCGGATCAGGCTCAACTGGCTACTTTACTTATGTCGGCAATTACATCAAGCTTCTTACTGGATCAGGCTACGCGGATCCAGTCTGGCTAAACATCCCTGGATATCTCTTGAACGATGCTCAAGTCAATGCTGAGTACGCTGCCTACGCAATCAACTACGTTTCTAGTATCACTGGCAAGAAGGTTTCCATCATTGGTTGGTCCCAGGGCAACATCGATATCCAATGGGCATTCAAATACTTCACCTCGACTGTCAAGTCTGTCAGAAACCACATTGCCATCAGCCCTGATTATGCCGGTACCGTAAATGCCAACCTCATCTGCCCTGACGGCCTTCCATGCGATCCTGCAGTCTTGCAACAACAATACAAGGGAACAAGCAACTTCATCGACAGAATGAGGCTCGGTAACGGTGACTCTGCATACGTTCCCACCACCACTGTGTACAGTGGACTGTTCGATGAAATCGTCGAGCCTCAACAAGGTACTGGCGCGTCTGCGTACCTCAACGATGCTCGCAAGGTTGGCGTCACGAACAACTATCTCCAAGGAATCTGCCCTGGTCTACCCGGTGGTTCGTTCTACACTCACGAAGGTGTGCTTTACAATCCCCTTGCATTTGGCCTCGTCAAGGATGCCCTGATCAATGGTGGTGCTGGCAAGACATCTCGCCTTGACCTCAACAAGCTATGCAACATTTACCTTGCCGAGGGTCTCAATGTTGGCGACTTGCTCGTAACCGAGAACACCATTGTGGTTGCTGCACTCTCTCTTATCTTATACCTGCCCAAGGTCGTTGTGGAGCCTGCCATCAAGGCTTACGCCTGGTACTAGGTACTCGTCACCTTCTTGTCATCTTGATGTCTAATGAATCTGTGTAAATATATTGGTCTCATAATCTGTACATATATCACGACCAACCAAATTGAACTGTGGAATGGAGCTGGACACGATGGAAGCTAGCGGCCCTTATTTTGTTCATTTCTGTATATATATCTGATCGTTTCTTCTTTTGTCACTCCTGAGTACTAAGCAAGACGCAGTCTTTCCTTAATGTTACCGAGCCGGAGGTATTGTGCAATGGAGCATGCGATGCTGCAATGGTATTTCGTATTTCGTCAAATGCTTTGTGCGCGTAGACGTACGTTCATTAGAATGCCAAAAGCTCGAGGAGTCCGATTATGAGGTGTGCGATATAGGGCTACACGATATTAGCACGTACTTCGAATGAGCAGGAGGCCGAGGAAGCAGAAACATACCAGCTGAGCATTTCTCACAGCGCTGCTACCTATAGTAGCGGCAGTGCTACTTCCGACAAGGATGAAGCCATCACCAGTAGTAGTAGTAGCAGTAGCAGCAGAAGAAGCGGTAGTGGTAATTGCAGAAGATGTGGTGCCGTGGCCGCTTGCGATAATGAGCCCACCTCCCGATGTAGCGATAGATGTAGCTGATGAAGCAGATACGGTCAAGGGTGGGGAAGCAGTGGCAGTCGAGCGTAGAGAGCCGCCCGAAGCAATGACACCGCTGGTGATGATGGACGAGATGGCACCAGTGCAAGCGGCACCGCTTGGGCAGCAGGCAACATGACCAGCCTGATCAGGAGCACAAACGGCTGAATTTGCGCAGCAGAGACCTGGAGCACCGAGGTTTGCACAGTTCTTGTAGCCAGTTGGGCACGACGTTGGATCAATGGCCCGTTTTGGCAGGTCGTGGAATGTTTGGTTGGAGGGAACCTGTTGCGACCAGTCGAGCACGGACAGCAACGGCGAGAAGAGTGTTGCGCTTGCGAAACAGGTCAAAAGCTCAAGGATGCTGAAAAGCAGCAGGACTCGAGAGTGGAACGACATGACGGTCTGTAGATTTGGAGTCTGTCGAGGGAGATCCTGTTCGTCCTACAATGTCTGCTGCCCGAAGAGGTGCATACTGTATGTAGAGCCTCTGTTTTCCTGCCGGCTGTTGGCATGGTGAAGGCGCATGGGCCACACTTTGTTCGCCAGCTTGACACTCCTCCATGAACACTCGCCCACTGCATCTAGATTCTGCTATTCGTGACGCTCTGTCCGGCAGAAACAAGACCTGACATCAGTCCTCAGCTCACTCCGACATTGTAGACTGGTAGATATAGAGTGCCTAGATACATACTGTAAGTCAAGCCACGAGCTCATCATGGCTCCGTCAAGAGGCAGGTGATGCTGTGGTTGCTTCCTTCCCAGAAGTGCCTTCTTTGCAAGGCTCTCAAACAACAAGTCGAAAGTCGTCTGCAAGCCTGTCTTCAACATCACCAACAAGCAGAAAATCCATTACAAGCATCTGCTAGTCTACACACATCATGATGTTGCATCTCATACTGTTGTTTTCCTTGTGCTGCCAGTTCGTCTACTCGCAGACAGATTGCCAATTCTTCCGTCCTGCGACCAACAACTACACAGCATGGTCAGAGAGTCACATTGCCACTTGGTGCAAGCATCACGACCCCTCATCCACCTCTCAATGTGCCAGTCAGTCACGAAATACAAGCCCCAGCCATTTCATTATTCTGCTAATGCGAACAAGCTGTCTCATGGCCTGAAAGCATCCCAAGTCTAAGACGCGTCAATCATCGCCGCAATCCCTTGGAATTCATCCTCCGGCTCAAGCCTAGGATTGGCACGAGGAAAGACTGCATCGCCCGCTCGTCTGCACTTTCTCTCACTTACGGAAAGAATGCCAACGGTCTGTACGAAGCTGCCACCTGCGACCTCTACTACTTCGACTACACGCGCAGCGCTGAGTGTGTGTGCTTCCCCGTCTATGATGACCATGTTTCTCACACCACTTACATCGACCACGACATCTACGACATCACGAGTGTCTTCGCAACCACATCCGTCTTCTATCCTCCGGAGCAAGTGGTAAGCAGCTATCTTCTTGCAGCTGCTACTCAAGGGACGCCCACAACCTGCAACCCCAAGAGAACCACTTGCCCAAAGTCTGCCAATCTCGTGCACCGGAAGCCTCGTGTGCTTGGCGACTTTCCATACTGTCCAAGACCTGGTCAACAACAGAAAATTCCAACTCGTACCTATTACCATGACGACATGCCATCCAAGCCATCCAAGCCATGCAAATCATCCAAATCGCACAAGTCGCACAAGTCGCACAAGACTCACTCACCAAAACCATGGGCCTTGTTGCCCAACAGCCATGCCTGCAAAAGCAAAGACACCAAAGAGCAAAAGTCACAATGCAAGATTGACAAGTGTATGTGGAGCTTTGTCAGACCTTACATGTCTCCAACTGTTGCAGCCCGTGCAGTCACCAACGCCAAGGGTGCTAAACTCTTTGTCACATCTGTGACGGATTACGTCAACATCACCACACCACACTGGGGGTTCCTCGCCCACCCTTCCTCCATCACTCAGCCTTGTTCCACATCGCTGAGTTCCAAGGACAGAAAGAAGAAGGAAAAGGATGCCAAGATCGTGTCAAAACCTCTGTGCCGTAACGCCAACGAATGCCGGGCATGGTGTGAGAAGAGAGTCAAGGCTCCCTTCAAGCACATGATGGTGCTTTTGGCAGGCTTCACTGCCGTTTCCGCATTAGCTTCTTTGGCCATGTTGGCCAGACTCTGCTTCCGCCGCCGCCGAAACAAGGCTCGTGCTGAGGACAACAATCAAGTTGTGCAGGGCGTGGAGCTTGTGCAGATTCCTTCAGCCGCTGCAGGAGAGAGGGCTGGTGACCCGGGCGGCCAGGGCGGTCAAGGCGGTCAGGGTGCCGAGATGAACAGCTTGGGCAACGGCCCTCGGACTGTGAGAGGCCAGGAGATTGTTCAAGCTCCATCGACCGCGAGAGGTCAGGACATCGCAATGGGTTCTTCTATTGCCAGAGACCAAGGGCTTGGACCGGGTCCCTCGACTGCAAGAAGCCAGGAGGTTGTGCAGGCCCCTCTGACGGTGAGCGGTCAGCAAGTTTCGCAGGGTCCTTCGACTGGCACAAGAGAAAGAGTGCGCTACCAGAGTGGCGAACTGGATGAGGTGGATCACCTGGGTAACAGCCCTAGAGTTGTGAGAGATCAGTCGCTTCATTAGACGAGGCTGTTTTGGGAGTGATTTTACCTGTGACTCAAGGAAATTGTACGGGTAGGAAGAGGGAGAGTAACGGGTCATTGTTAAACACAAAGAGTATAGATAATCGAACATTCACATCATCACCAGACTCACAGTGCCTCCACTTCATGTCCTTGCTTTCTTTCTGTCTGACATGACAAGAGGTGACTCGACGGCACAAGTATATCAACTAAGCAGCCATTTCACACTCATAATCACATACTTTCTAGTCACTATGTTGATTTACAAATCTCGCAAGCACGGAACTTGGGAAAATAGGGAGTTTAGATGCAAGGTATCCTAATGAAACGATGAAAGGAAAAGCAATATGAAGATTTGAATGGGTGGATTGGGCCACAGGCGCGAAACCAAGATTCCTGCTCTCGAAAAGCGCCTCGATGCTTTTTGTCCAATGACCCCATGTGCCTCGCATTATGTACAACTCTTTGGTTCTCGGGTCGTCCCGCTGAAATCTCTGTTCTGCAGGCTTCGTGTGTGTGTTTCGGTCGCTGGCAATTTGTTTTGCTTTTATTTGTTGGCGGCCGAGTCGCGCTTGATGGTGGGGTTCTCGCCGTGGGCGAACTTGGAGTCGGTTGGGAGGGGCTCTTGAGGCTTGTCTGTAAGGAGAAGTTTGTTAGTGCTCTGTGGATTTAGTTAAAGTGGAGGTTGCACAAAACTTACCATGACGGGCGTACATGTTGTACTCTTCGTCAGTGTACTTGCCGACCTTGCCAGACTCGACATCAGAGCGGGTGAGGGTGAGCTTGCCCTTGGGCAGACCCATGCTGCCGAGGTACGAAACAGCATCCTTCCACTCCTTGTCCTGTCTCGACTTGGTCCACTTGTACTCCTCGGTCATCATGTCAATAACCTTGGGCAGAGCCTCGAGGGCAGCCTGGGCGTTCAAGAAAGCAAGACGGGTACGGCGGGCGATAACGTCGACGGCAGTCTCTGCGTACTCGTGGCGCATGGCGTAACGAACCTCGCCGTCAACGAAGGGGTAAAGCTCGGAGATACGGTTGCCGCGGACGGGGAAACGCTGTTCGGTGGGTTCACAGAGGGCAGCGACTTGCCATGCACGATCACCGTAGGACTCGGCCAAGTGCTTAGCGACCTCGGTTTCGATACCGTAGTGTTGGATCAGGTTGATGAAGAGGGTCTTGCTCCAGCCGTGAGCACCAACAAGTCTGACCTGATGGGTCTGGCAGGTACCGTCGAGGGTGGCAGCGTCGTTGAATCGCTCGGAACCGGAAACACGAGGAGGGTTGGCAAGAGGACCGGTGGACAGCTTGAACTCGCTAATGGCTTCGTCAACAGTCTCCTCGGCCATCTGGCGGTAAGTGGTCCACTTGCCACCAGAACAGGTGATGAGACCGCTGTCGCTGGTGGTGACAAGGTGGTTACGGACGAGACCTTCAGACTTGGCCTTCTTGGGGTCGCGGACGAGAGGACGGATACCAGACCAGGCGGCGAGGACATCACCACGGCGGACAGTAATTTCGGGTTGCAGGTAGTTCTTGACTTCGGAAAGGATCCAGTTGATCTCCTCCTCGCCAGCAATGGGGTTCTGGTTGATGTCACAGGGGGTATCGGTGGTACCAGCAATCGTGTTGCCCTGCCATGGGAGGAAGAAGATGACACGGCCGTCGGATGTGTGAGGATCGAGCATACCCATATTGGCGGGCGCGTAGTAACCAGGAAGAATGACGTGAACGCCGGAGGAAGGAGCAACGATTTCTTGAACGGTTTGGTCGTCCATCTTGCGAATCGAGTCGGTGAAAGGACCAGTGGCGTTGATGACACCCTTTGCGCGGATGGTGAACTCGTCGGAGCTACCGTTGGCTTCGGCCACCAGATCCTTGACGCGAGCACCGTTGAGTCTGCCGTTCTCGTCCTTTGTGAGGGAGGTGACTTCGATGTGGTTGACAACAGTTGCACCATAGAGGGCAGCAGTCATACCGAGAGAGACGTTCATGCGGGAGTCATTGTGAGCACCATCTAAGGACTGTCAGAAGAATAAACCAGACAATACTCGGTGGGTATACATGCCGTAGTAAACAAGAGCACCAACCAAGTTGTCCTTCTTGAGCATAGGGAACGCGTTGAGGGCCTTTGACTTGGTCATGAAGTAAGAACTTTCGATGTTTTCAGAACCGGCGAGGAAATCATAGAACTTTGTGCCTGCCCAGAAGTAGGGAGCTTGCCACCACTTGCTGATGGGAATCATAATAGGGAGCCATGACGAGAGATGAGGTGCGGTATCGAGGAAGAAGCGACGCTCACGAAGAGCCTCTTTGACGAGCTTGTATCTTGGGACAGAACATCAGCATTTGGGGTCAATTGCATGGTTGGTAGAGGGTAAACGAACTGGCTGTAGTCGAGTTCCCAGACAGCCTTCTCAAGATATCTAACACCACCGTGGACGAGCTTGGTACTCTTTGAGCTGGTACCAGAGGCGAAATCGTCTCTCTCTACCATGGCGACCTTGAGGCCGCGAGTGGCAGCATCGAGAGCGATACCGGTACCGGTTGCACCAGCGCCAATGACCAAGAGGTCGTATTCCTCGCTCTTGTTGCCTTGGTTGTCGGCCTGGACATCGCCAGACGAGCCGGCGATGGCCTTGGCAACCTTGTTTCCAGCATCCTTCAAAGCACCTGTGACAGCACCAGCTGAAGCCTTGAGGTCGGCGATCTGAGCGGCGCGAGACTTGATCTCGGGAAAGCTGGGAGGATTGAAGACACCCCCCTCGCCATATGTCGGCGGCGGGACGGCCGCGGCCTCGGAGCCGGGAATTTCGCGGGGTCTGTAGATGGTATAAAGACCACCGGCGCCGACGACACCGGCGGCCGAGGCGTAGCCCAGAGCGCGGAAGAAACGATTCGATCGACTCGCCATTCTCTGCTTGTTGTGAAGGGAGGAAGGAGAGAGGGCAGAGGGAGCGAGGCGAGAAAAGGTTTGAACAAGTCGCAAGGATTGCGGTCTTGGTGTACGGTGCGGCTATGATGCAACGGATGTCCAAGCTTGTGGGTATTCTCCACGCTGATGGAGGATTCGAGCGGACATGGTGGATGGGGCGGCGCTATTACGGACACTCCATTGACTCCTTCTCCACGCCTCACTGCTGCTTACAACCGAGGGGCCGCCGTGTTATGCATCCTATTCAGGACGCGCCCTCTTCCTCCCGCTGCTTGACGGCGGAATTCTGACGCCCGCCGGTACTTTTTACATGTGATGGGGAGCTTCCGCCTCTCAGCGGTCACGCGTTTCTCCGCCAATCAAATCGCCGTGGCCGGCCCTAGCCTCTGTAGCTTCGAGATCGGAAAGTCACCCCTTCGTGCATCTTGGCAGTTGAAGACGATCCGACGATCTTTCTGCCAACACTTTTACGATGAAGCCGTGTCTTGCGCTGGGACACGACACGCTACACCCCCCTTCTCCAGTCTTTTTCTCCAACCATTTGGTTCCTCGTACATTGATCCCGTCATACTCCCATCACCTTCGGTCTGCATCTTGATTTGTCGTCTGGGCACTCGGGTACATCGGGCAGCAACAACCATCTGAGCGTGACTGTAATTGTATCTTTGCTGTCCGCTAAACGTCAAATTCTACAGTGTCCTTCTCTCCAACGCGTCTAGTTGTGCTCCTCTATTCATCGGCTTCATGAGGCCTCTGCTGCCTTCAGCAAGCCCTTCAGATCGATACTCTTCGGTCGCTCAATAGGAAGACCGAGTGCGCGGTCCCAAATCAGCTGTGCGAGCGGTCCGAGACCTCTACTGACACCGAAGATGGCCGTGTAGTATAGTGTTTCTTGGAAGCCGTAGTGATGGAAGAGCACTCCCGAGCCAGAGTCGACATTGGGATACGGGTTCTTGGTCTGCAAGTTCGTCAGTATCCATCATCGAGAAGCAAGAGCCGGATACAACATACCTTTCCGTGTTCGGTCAGAACGCCCGGCGCAATCTGCGAGTTGGTCTTGATGAGCTGGAACAGCTTGTTGCTCTTGATGTCTTCATGAGCATCTCCGAATGCAAGCAGAGCATCGAATCTAGGATCGGGCTTACGCAGGACTGCGTGTCCAAAGCCTGGGATTACCCTACCGCTCTTGAGTGTGCTCCACAGGTACTCTTTGACATCCTTCTCAGTAAAGTCCTCGCCGATGTGGTCCTTCATTTGCAACATCCATCGAAGCACCTCTTGGGCTGCTAGACCGTGGAGAGGACCTGCGAGACCTTGCAGACCAGCTGAGTAGGACAAGAAGGCATCCGAGAGAGCAGAACCGACCAGGTGAGTTGAATGGGCCGAAACATTGCCTCCCTCGTGGTCACCGTGCAAGGCGCAGTAAAGTCTGAGCAGATCCTGGAAGCCCTCATTCTCCTTGCCGCCTTTGCCCAACATTGCAGCATAGTTGTAGCACCAGTCTTGCTCAGGGTCGATCTGAGCAGGCAGAGGACCGCCTCCATGGTAAGAGTTTTGGTAGATCTTGGCTGCAATGGTGGGCAGTTTGGCGATCAAAGAGATTGAGTCTTCAAAGGTTGGCTCCCAGTAGTCTGCCTTGTTCAAGCCCTTTTCGTATGCCTTGGCGAAGACACTGGTCTTGTTGAGAGCCGAGACTGCGCATGCGAACTGTGTCATTGGGTGCATGTCGGCAGGAAAGTTGTCTAACATGGTCTCGACATAGTCTGGCAAGGCGCCCTTCTCTGCTAGCTCGCGGGAGAACTGTCGCACCTGGTTGGTGCTTGGTATTTCACCTGTTAGTAGTAGCCAGAACATGGCCTCAGGCAACATCTCCGAACCAGTCGTTCCCTTAGGAAGTTGTTCCTGGCAATCTTTGATGGTGCGGCCGTGGAAGCGAATGCCTTCGTTTGCATCGAGTACTGATCCCTCCCAGATCATGGCGGTGAGGCCTCTGTAGACGCTTAGCTTGACTTGGTCATTCAGCTCGCAAGGACAAGGTTACCTCATTCCACCCAAAGTGTTTTCAACCTTGACGCTGCCAATGCTCTTGCTTGCATGGCTCTTGACTTGCTTGAGGAGCTCGCGTTTGGCGGGAATGACTTTGGCGAGCGTCTCTTTGAGACTGGGCTCTGTGCTCGTTGCGAAACCTTGTTCTGTGCCATCTCATGAGTTTCTATCCAAAGGTACAGATCGTTGTACATACGACTCGCAGTCGGACGATAGCTGGTAGCCTGCTCGTCATTTTGTCAGCTACATCAAACATGACCAAAGCATAGGGATACTAACCTTGACACTTCTGAGTGCCCTCAGGGCAGTGCGAGAGCTTGAGGTCATGATGTCGTTGTTGTCTTTGAAAAGTAAAATCTCTCAGGTACCGTTGGAAGGCAGCTCGAGGACCTTAGATATTGAGACGCCCTGTGTGATGCAATCGGAGAGCTGCGGGGAATGCGGAGGCGTCTGTCACTGCGAGCGTGGGGTGAGTGAACCTCGGTGTCGGCAGCTTCGGTTACGACGCGCCGGAGCGATGGACTGAACCTCCGTATCGCCCGCAATACCCGCCGTACCTTCCTTACGCCAGCGAGTCAACATATGCTAAAGAATCTGCAGCTGTATCGCAAACCTCACACCAGATTCTACAACATGCGTCGCGCGACTGTTCAGTGCCTGCAACGGCGATCATTGCCGAGGCTTCATACTACTGCTCGCTTCATCTCATCGACCCCGGCATACATGTCTGCATCCTTGAAATCGGTCAATCCTCCTCTGCCTTCAGCAGATCCAACGTCAGCTTTTCAGTTGCTTTCGACCGAAGACAAGGTCGGAGATTCAGAAGACGCTATATTCAATGACCAAGTCAAACAAGTCCAGGATTGGTGGGCCTCTCCTAGGTACAAGGGCATCAAGAGACCTTATTCTGCAGAGGACGTAGTCGGCAAGCGAGGGACTTTGCAGCAGGTCTATCCCTCTTCTTTGATGGCTCGGAAACTCTTCAACCTCCTTGAAGAACGATCTGCCAAGGGAGAACCTGTGCACACAATGGGAGCTATTGATCCTGTACAGATGACACAGCAAGCACCTCACCAAGAAATTCTCTACGTCTCGGGATGGGCTTGCTCCTCTGTCTTGACTAGCACGAATGAGGTTTCGCCCGATTTTGGTGATTATCCATACAACACCGTACCCAACCAGGTACAACGCCTTTTCAAAGCACAGCAATTGCATGATAGAAAGCATTATGATGCAAGGAGGAAAATGTCACCTGAAGAGAGGAAGACGACCCCATATACTGATTTTCTGCGACCAATCGTTGCCGACGGCGACACTGGACATGGTGGTCTCTCCGCTGTGTTGAAACTGGCTAAACTCTTCGCCGAAAACGGTGCTGCTGCTGTTCATTTCGAGGATCAATTGCACGGAGGTAAGAAGTGTGGCCACTTGGCAGGGAAGGTGTTAGTTCCTGTTGGTGAACACATCAATCGTCTTGTTGCTACTCGCTTCCAATGGGACATGATGGGTTGCGAGAACCTGGTTATTGCGCGCACAGATTCGGAGAGTGGCAAGTTGTTGAGCAACGCAATCGATGCTCGTGACCACGAATTCATCCTTGGTGTGACTGAGGATATTGAACCTTTGGCAGAGACTCTCCAAGTTATGGAAATGGGAGGCGCTACGGGTGCTGAAATTGATGCATACGAGGCAAAGTGGGTCAAGGAACACAAGCTGGTCACTTTTGACGAGGGTAAGTCATCGAGTATCTGCTTCACGCTCATGTACTAATGTCCACATCAGCTGCTGTTGCTCACATAAAGTCTCAAACTTCTGACTCGGACAAGGTCGCGAAATACGAGAGCGAGATAAATGCAAACCGTAATCGTCCATTGAACAGTCGACGCCAGCTTGCAGCATCTATTGCAGGTTCTCCTGTTCAATTCAGCTGGGATGTGCCGCGCACAAAGGAGGGCTATTACCACTATCGTGCCGGACTTCCTGCAGCAACAAAGCGTGCAATCGAATTTGCTCCATTTGCTGATTTGCTATGGCTGGAGACCGGAGATCCGAGTGTGCAAAAAGCTGCTGGGTTCGCCAAGGAAATCAGACAGGTATATCCAGGAAAGAAGCTCGTATACAACCTCAGTCCTAGCTTTAACTGGATGGGACATGGATTCACTGAGGATCAACTGAAGAGCTTTATCTGGGATCTAGGCAAAGAAGGGTAAGCGACTCTGCACTTCAGCGGACATGATCAATATGACTGACATATCTGTAGATTTGTGCTCCAGCTCATCTCCTTGGCTGGCTTACACAGTACCGCCACAATCAGTAACGAGCTCGCGAAGGGATTCAAGACTGACGGTATGCTGGCCTACGTAAATCTGGTCCAACGTCGCGAACGTGAACTTGGTTGCGATGTACTCACACACCAAAAGTGGAGCGGTGCAAGTTACATCGATGGTATTTTGGGTAGCATCCAGAGTGGCAGCAGTAGCAGTAAGAGCATGGGCGACGGTAACACGGAAGGCAGCTTCTAGATTATGAGAGAGTATGAGCCGTGTTGTGACGGAATAAGGGGTATCTTCCAACACAAGGCTCGGCTGGTAAAACACCAAGCTCACACAACAGCTCAAGCGTTCATGCTGTATCGAACAGAACAATCATACACAACCTCATAGGAACGTTAGAACGCCTGTCGCGAACACAATGTCGCGACTCGTCACGCTCCTCTGTATCGTCGCATGCTTGGTGGCTGTGGGTATGACCCTGGTCAAGGTATATAGCTTGCACAAACTAACCTGGTACGATCATGGAGGGTGTTTTCTAGTGTTTCCCCGATTGATGTAGGTCGCTATGCATGTATCAGGGGTTATTCGGTGGTTCTGGGGTAAGGGTGTTGGTGTCAGCACATGTTTGGAAACTTCTGGTCTTGTGTCAAGTCAATATGAGTCTCTTTCGCAACCAAATCACCTCGATTGTGACACATCCATCCGCGTCCCGTAAACGACTCTTTCTGGCTGAACATTCCATCATCACTCGAAACACGAATATCAGCTGCACGGACGTTCTCATCAGAAAAGTGCATGGTCAGAATATCAAAATCTTGCCATCACCACTCGACAAATTCAAACATCCACCACGCCCATCGAAACATACTCGACTCTGTTCGCAAGTTACTCCAACATTGACTGTACTCAATACATCACCATCGCCACCGCTTGCATCTTCTCAAGCTCTTAAAGTCAGAGTCAGCGAGTGTCACCACTCTCCAATCTCCACCTCATACTAATTTACCTTTTCACATCACTCTCTCTCTCTCTCTCACACACACACACACACACACACACACACACAGACCATTCGACATGTGTCACCACGTCAGCTCCACCATTCGCACTCGCCGCATCACATGCGTCGATCAAGCCAACTCTCACGGCACTGGTGAGATCCGCACAATTGAGCATGTCAAAGCTATCGCTGACGATGTCTACCAAGGCACTTTCCGAGATGGAACCCCATGGACCATCGACGGCAGCAGAATCCGCGCCAGGCCAAAGATGTACCGTCTTCGCAAGGAAAGAGGCCACCGCGACTGCTACCAACTAGTCATCACCCAGGTCGAAAGGTATCGTCAGCTGGAAGGCGAGCACGCGATTTGCGGACCCATGCAGAGAGATATGCCAAACAGAGCCACGAAAGTATACAAACTCTCCGATGGTCAGAGTGTCACTAATTTGGCCTTGAACCAAACCGAGAACCTCAGAGAATATGAGGTCGTTACACTTCCCGACCCCAATGGGAAACCGACAAGACGTTATCTGAGAGAGACACACATGGTAGGAACTACCAAGAAGCTACCCACCACCTACGGTCAGGATTGAGACTGCTAAAACGAGAATTGTCGCAGAATTCGTCCAGGCGAGAAAGCACCAGACTGGCCACAACAATAAACTCAGACTGTTTCATGACCCGAGATCAACGTCCTCGGTCGAGCTCCTGGTGCTAAAGAAGCAAGACATATCACTCAGGAAGGAGCGAAACCCGAATGATCAGCCCTGCCGCATTACGAGCATATCAGCCCTATGCTCTTATGCTATACATCTCATCTCCAAGCATCTAGCGTGATATCGAGCGACTGGTATATTGCGACAGGATAGTCGTCAGGCAAGATAATCGGAGGAACGTTTCCATTCGGATGTTGGGGTTAGTGAAGCCATGCATGGGTAAGGCTATACCGTGGAAATAACCAGTATGTCGCAGTCCGCTTCTCGTCTGATTAACTTGTACCTCCTCCCAGTGTGCTTCAGTGATGTGGCCCGTTAATGATGCAGCCAAGTGAAGTTGTGGCTTCGCCATCTCAGGATACTCGCCTTTGGACCACACAGCCGATGGTAAGATCTACGTCTTCGGGTTACGGTTCCACTAAGTAAGTTCGGGACAGCATCATCGGTATTGCCCGTAGTGGTGACGCACGCATGCAAACGTCCGCAAAGCCATGTATGCAACCGTCAGTCGACTCTAACTGACTGCCGTAGCAGGATGGCCGTCTCTTTAATGACCTGATCGAGCTCGTCGATGGCTTCTGTCTGCGACTTTAGGACCAATGTTTCATGATTTCAATGGATCATGCAGCAGCTTCTAGAAGCGGATCGTGTCGTAGACGTTTCGTGACGAGTGCACCGATTGCCCACCAACTAACAAACATTAGTTTACGTGCGTACCAGATATTCATCAGCTCACCATGACAGGAGTGGTAAAGATTTTGGTAGTGTTGAGAGAAGGATTCCTCTTTAACAGTTGGGAATCAGCGGCCAGGCCAGTGCTCCTACGTCTGAACAGTTTTGGGGCATGTTGACCGACTGCAGCAAACAGAAGCAGCGTCAATGGCAGAACTCGGGAACCGGGACGCTGGCATAATCCCAGGAACCCATGGCCTGGACGTGGCTGGACAAGGCGCTTCTCGGCCCATACGTCAGGGTTCTCCTCTGGAGCTGTCGTGGGTACGCGCATCTCGCGCTTTCGTCAAAAGCACAGCCAAGAGTGTCATGTCGTTGTACAGGTGAATATCGCGCTCTATTGTGCCTCATGGACAAACGAGCAAACCATTTATGCGACACAGAAAAGACGGAAGAATAGATTGGTATGGATGGAGTCCCTGGCCGAGAAAATTTGGCGCATTTTAGTTCCCGCTTCGGCGCGTTTGCTCGGAACGTCATGCAGCTAATACGAATTGGCCAACAACTGCCATCTACAAGTTGAACAGTTACATAAAGAGCAGAGGAGAGACTGTATTGCATTGTTGAGTTGATTTTCTATTGTCGAAAATCACGTACGCCTCCTTCCCGCTGTAGGCCATTCCGCTCCTGCTTTTTGGCAGTATCGGCAGCTGATGACTTCAGAGACGTCGCCTGGGACAGCGGCGTCTACAACATCTGATACATTGGCAAGTTATGTCACAGAATATCGGATGGAGAATGGGAGAAGATATCATGCTTATCAAGAAGGCAGTTATTGGGTTCGAGCCTTTGCCATCTTGACAATGCTCTGAAGTTTGGCTGACGTACTCAGGGTCCAAATGACGAACAGTCTTGTGAAGGCGAGACACTGTCACATACCATGTACACCCTGACTCTTGGCGGAGAGCTACATTTGGCACCTATCAAATCGCCGCGAGAGATCCTGGACGTCGGGACTGGCACGGGCGTTTGGGCCATTCAGATGGCAGATAAGTTTCCCGAGGCACAGGTCACTGGAACAGATTTGTCGCCCATTCAGCCGGATCTGGTCCCATGTAATTGTGTGTTTGAGATTGATGACGTTTCGCTGGAATGGACTTGGGACGACAATCAACTCGACTACGTCCACGTCCGCGAAATGTTTGGTTCCATCAAAGATTGGGACTTGTTTTGCAGTGAAGCATTACGATGCATTGCACCTGGTGGTTACGTTGAGATCATGGAGCACTCCACTTGGCCGGTATGACTGTCACCATAGTGGCTAACTACGCTCTCCCGATACTAATTCATCTGTTGTATAGGTTAGTGATGATGATTCGTTAGGACCTGATCATTTTTACAACACTTGGGGTCAAACCATTGCTGACCTTGGTGTCGAGTGGGGCAAGACCTTCGATACATGGAAAGAGAGCAAAGCTTTACTAGAAAAGGCTGGGTTTGTGGACGTGGTCGAGAAGCGCTTCAAGTGGCCTATGAATGACTGGCCGGATGACCCGGCGTTGAAACGACTTGGAGAGCTCAATCGCATTCGCATAACTGAACACATCCAAGGATTCACCTTGAGATTACTAACTGGTGCTGGCAAGGTGAGCGGGGGTTTCAGAGACCTAAGATCACTTGAGCTGACATCTTTCCAGTGGCCACTACCACGAGCACATGTTTTTCTGGCCGAGATGAGGAATGCCCTGAAGGATGTTGATTGCCATGCATATCAAGATGTGTGAGTGTCTGGAGAACATCGTTCGAGAGAGGAAAGATCTGATAACTTGTTTGCAGAAGCGTCGTGTATGGCAGGAAGCCAGCTTGAGTAGCGCGACCTGGTGAGATTGGACAGTTGATCTTTTAAAAAGGCGCAGAAGACCTCATTTCGGAGCCACTCACCTAAGTGCGGTCGGCAAGACCGGGAACAGCATCGCGAAGAGTTTGGGAAGAAGCAGCATAGAGCAGTCACGCCTCAACTCAGAGACTGCGCGATCAAAAAAGTGTGTTATGCTCCTGGTAAGCACCTCGATGCAATCCGAAGATGTCGTACAACAAGAAACGTCGAAGCCGACCATGAGTGATGATTTGTCGGTTCCACTTTTGGTCAGCCTGACGCCGAACAAGGACCTAGCTCTGCCAGCGGTACATATCAGGCGAAGGACGAATGGACACTCACACCAGGAATACCAGCCCATGCCTTGCGGAATTATTTTTCGTTTCTTGTTCTGCGGTATCGAGGCTTTCGTTCTAGGCAGGTGGTCGAGTATGACCACAGAAGACGTTTAGGTCGTTGGGCCAACGACCTGCAGATAATGCAAAGCTCATGTAACCACTCATGAATAGATAACACTTCTCCAGCAGAGCATCAAGACAACAGTGACCTTAGAGGCTGCAGATCTTCTTGGGAAGCCAGTAACTTCAAGTTTATGCCTATGGCATGAGACACGCCTTGGCATGTATCGCGACAATGCGCCCTCCTGTCTGGATACTGTAGTGCAGCAGTCTTTGCCAAGCGCGTGGTTTGTAGAAGAACCAGCAGTACGCTTGCAGCTTGTGTGATAACTTCCGAGACATTGCCGTTCCCTCGACCAGAGCGACCTTGGTATGATACCCCCGACCATGGTGCACGATCAACTCACTTGCTCGTATCGTCCTTTGAAACCGGTGTGCATTATCGAAAGTAGTGGTCAGTCGCTACGGCGTTCCCGATATTCAGCTTACACAAGAGCTTCAGCGCCTTTACTACTCAAGGACACGTCTGCGGTACCGTACGTGTCCAGTTACCAGCAGTAGAGAAAGGGCGGCAATGGCTGGCGACCAGCGCGCTTCCTTACGGCTACGACTGCCTCTTGTCAAGGATTTGTAGAAAAGCATGAGTCCAGGTGGCTGCAGCATTATCGTTCGGCAAAACCCAAATCTACCAGACTACTAGCAGAGAATTCTGTGTGGTACGACGGGGGGTTGGAAAAAGACGTTTCATAGCTGTTCGTCGTACGTGTGGGTGGCTGGTGGCTTACCATAATGTGCCGAAGGACAAGGGGCAGCATGTGTGAGTCGGAAACGAATCAGCGAAAGCTGAGCTAGTCGTTGTGTTGTGTCTACAATCCCGTTGTACTCATCACTGGATCCTGGTTTCTTGGTACATCTTTCGAGATCTTACTGCATAAGCAAAGTCTCGCCGCGTCGAATAAGCTTGGACTTCTCCTTGACACTGGTCGTCTGTCGTGCAATTCGTCATAATCAGTGAACAGTCGAGCGCGGAACGGGTCGAATCCTTCTATGATCATAGATGGTATTCAACAGCTGAGATTCATCGAGATCTTGTGTCTGAAGAACATCAGATGGAATTTCAGCTTCTCCGAGGTCGTTGAAACAAACATTGATCTCTGGACATGCTTCAATATCTACGTTCTGGTCCAAGTTCAAACTCCAGCCACAGACAAAAATGCATCATAGTTGAATGGTCGTTGGCCTAGAAGCGACCGAACTCGCAAACGCAGCGTTTCGCAAAGTCCTCATGGATTCTAGGCCCACGGCATCTACTCCTACGGGGCTGCATCCGAGAAAACGAGACCCGCGCTCCTCGCCGGACCAAACCCTGAGAGCCTCAGGCCTTCAAAATGCTAGACAACCGAAAGTCAATCACTCAACAATTAATAGTCGAGGGCTATTTGACGTAGACAGTCGCGTAGTTTTCTTGAAGCTGGTCCTCGAGCGCGTCAACAAAAGACAGCGTTACTGGAAAGATGACCGAAACGCTCGGCTACTTTTGCTCCTATGGTATCGAAATAAACTTCGGTCGAGACGATAGCACGATCAGGGTATGCATAGTCCGCTTGCGGGGTATTGCGCGAGGTCTTGAATCTCCCTACAGGACCCGCGTAGGGGTTCAAATTTCAGTGCAGAATTCGAAGCCGGATTTGTGCACGACCTAGAGATTGGGGCGTTCTTCGCTTGCGCGATCTCGAAGGCTGTCAGGAGTTTCTGAGATCTTACCGCAGAACCATGCCTAAATCGCAAGGTCGCGATCATGAGCCTGAATAAAGCTACAGTAAAGCTACTAGTACAGTAGTAACGGGTTACTGTCTGCTGCTGCGGATGAGTACGGGTTTGAGCTTCTCGTGGCCAGATGGAGGAAATGGTCCCTATAATCTTGCTTTCGTCACATGAGTGTTAGCGACATCCGGCACACGATGTGAATGTTGTTGTGCGGGTATCAAAGGGTAGAGCTGGAGTATATTCGTACGGAGGTTCGATGTGACCTGCCCTACTCCAGGTGGGTGGTAGTGACCTCGAGAAATAGGGCAGCAGGCCGGAGGGGCCGTTGCGATCCGAGGTGCTTGACACAGAGACCTAAAATCGCAGCATGGCCTCGCGCGTGGCAGCCATGATTGTGGGGTTATCAGATCAACTTCAAGCCACTTAGCCACTGATGGAGCCCATGAGTACAATAGAGAGCTTAGCGGACCGAGGACGAGTAGAGTTGACGCCAGGGAGATTCAAACAGAAGAACTTTGGAGCTATTGCGAACCAAGAAAGCCAGTTGGGTCGTCGGTGCGTGCCGACGCAGATGCACCAAACAAGCTTCGGAACATCACCGAAAGTTCTAAATTAGCCTCCGAGCGTTGAGCGAGTGCTTTCGGCGTCGCCGAGTTGAAGCGCTTGTGTGGTCGCTGTAGGAGACCGACATGGTGCCAGAGCAGAGGGAAAACCCTCCGGTAGTGGCGTGTGGGGAAACTGCCAGAGGTGTGACCGCAAACGGATGCGCCTCATCCAAGGGGGTGGAATTGGACGATCACACAATAGTGCTATGGTCTGTAGGCGAATTCGTTTACCGCTTACATGCAGCAGCATGCCGGAATTGGAGAAGGATGTTGGCGAAACCAATTATATGCGTGACAAACCTAGTGAACCACATTCCATGAGAACTGGAGCAAAAAGAGATTTGAGTCGAGCCTAGACCCGGTAAGTAAGTGTCTGCTCACCGTGAACAAGATCGGGGTTCGCTTAACAGATGGTTTTATTGGCCGAAACATTCTTTGTCTTAAACCGTCCATTCCGTTATTGTCCAGCACACGACTCACGAGATACGACATGGACTGGCTAGCAGGTGATATTGACAATGTGCGATGAGTGGTACGTTCTGAGAGCTGAAGCAAATCTACAAGTGTGCCGCCGTTGGCAGATAGACTTGGATGTGCGCACAACGTAGAAACGAGAGCTTCTAGTAACTCCAGTGTGTGGCAGAATTCGCAGAGGGGTCATGCACCGTGCACGCGTTTGACTCTCGAGCCTCGGGAAGGATGCAGTCTCCAGACGCCATGCCGCTTGTGTCAACAGTCGCATCCACTATGATCATGATGATCATCCAGCTCCCAACCTCATGGTGGCTTCAGGAAGCTTGCATGCATAACGATTGACAACAGGATACCTTTCTTTTTTTGCTCTCTCCGACATGTACGTCTCCAGCAATAGAGATTGATGTATATCTGTGTGCCTGATCGAGTGTGATTTTGGTGTAGCGGCCACACGTCCTGTCTATTCAAATCACTGATTAATGAAGCACACAGGTCTTATGCGTATTAAAGAGATGCAATTAACCGGTCGTCACCGAGTGAACCGTTATTGACCCGTTGCGGGCAAAGCTTCGTATCAGTCTACAAGAATCAGAATGGACCAATCGTCCAGCACCTGAATGTCGCGCGGACGGCCGGCAAGACCTGCATACACGAGACAAGATCTGTGTCCAACACATGTGCATCATTGCGTTGGCGGCCACGTGAACATCATATCGCACATTCGTCCATATGCGCGCAAGCTTCCGTCACTGGACGGGTCCTTTTTGAAGTCGTTAGAAAAGACCGAGAGTCCGGTTCACAGAGACCGAAGCAGAAGAGTGTTGCGCGACATGGGGCAGGCGTTGGACGCTGATCCGGGTGGAGAAACCGACAGTGGCTTCCCTGCAGCACAAAGAGAGCATGCGGTCCGTAGGCGACGACAAGGGTATCGCGACGAGAGATTTAATAGTGTCGTGATCACTGCTCAGAACAGTCAGGTTGCTCTTGAGATCTTCCGCTAGGGCCGACGCTCGCTCGAGTATGCAAGAAGAAGATGAAGAAGGCGGAAGCATTATCATCTGCTGACCTGGTGCTTCCCTCCCCCCGCGCGCTGCGCACATGGCCATTCACGATCCCAGAGTATCGGTTGTTTACCATGCAAGCGCATGCATGCAGGCACAGCACTCTGTTTAAACAATGCGAGAGCCTCAGATTGGAGATCCCCTAAGTCTCGTGTGGTCATGCTCGTGGCATGATGTACCCATCTGTACCAGTCTTGAAGCGACGTTCAGGCAAGGCTCATTTCATGAGAAAGTTGCTTGGCTATAGGGGGAGACATGGGCCTGTCCGTTGTGTGCCGCCCGCACGATTGGATTGGATCTGCAGGTTGGCGCTTATCACGCTGGCGGCCGACCCAATGAAACGCGAGCGTCTGGTTGGTCGAGTTCTGGTCGAAGGAGTTGGGCGCGCAAGCGATGGTGGTGTCTACCGCAAACCCGTCCCGCAGAAACGGCCCCGAGAGTCCAACTCGGTCTAGTCCTTTGAGCGAGTCACCCTGTTTGTACACAGACCACGGCGTTGCTTTCACTTTCTAGTGCGAGAAACGCGCTTAGCGTCCGCTTCCAAATACCGTTTGTCGCGCAGTGAGCTGAGGACCGGGAAGCAGTGTGCTGCATGGGTTTGGTGAGGGTGTGAGATGGGCAGCAACAACGAGGATGTAGAGTAAAATAGGGCCTTGTGCAGTCTGCGGCCAGACGCATCTTCCCTGGAGCGGCCTCGCGTCGGCAGCTGGAGCGTGAAGGATCGCAGATGGAAGAAGAAAAGACGCTGGGAACGGAAGGATTATTGGGCTAGCTGTCAGGTGCATCGGAGCGGTTAGTGCAGGCCAGCAGCGCGCGCGGGAGGCAGAGGCTCTTTTCTGGCTGGCCGTCGTCGAGAGTCTTGCTCTTCTCCCTCGCGAACCTCTGCCCTAGCTAGCTCGATCCAGACGCCTCGCGCTCGCGCATGGATCTTGTCTACCACTAGCGGCCTCTCAGACAGCGCACTAGTCATTTAGATTGCCGTGCATGTTCACCTCTCCGCTGTTGTCCAGCCCTTGAGTCCGCCATCCGTTCTCTAAAAGCGCCAGGGCACCTAAGCTTAACAAAGGATCGCCCTCCTCCCACATCCTCAAAGACGTTCGTCTGTTTGTCCTGCGCGTGCGCGACTCGTCCCCCTCGACTTCTCAAAGCACTTCCAGCATCCCCAAAAAGACCTTCTTTGTCTAGTCGCCTCTCGTTCGCACTGCTCTGATCTTCCCCCCTTGCTCGACTCCTGCTGCTGCGTCCGCTCGCTCTCATTCCAACCACAAGCCCCTGCAAGCCACCCTCTCCACCATTCAAGCAGCTCTCCCAAAACGTGCATTTTCCGTCTAGCTTGCAACTGCCCAGCACGGAAGCCACGTTTGTTTCTTCATCTCTTGCGAGTCCTCGATTCTTGTACGACGCGTGCGTGTGACCCTGCCGTCTGCACAACCACAGTTCCGGGCTCCCAGATCTCTCCCCCAGTCGCAGCAGGCTTGATCTCAATGTAAGCCTCTTTCCCCCGATCGTGGCCTTGGGTAGCGCCTTCTGTTGTGCGCAACACCCGCTGAGACATTCTAGTGTCCATTTGGATTGACTCGCAGCAACTCACGTCACCTTCTGCTTCTTCTGCCTCACCATCACTGCCCCATCTAGCGACCAGCAACGTCAGGCTTGACATCTTTCCGGGTTTCTGGAATCGTGCTGCATCAAAGCGATCCGAGTGCCCGCATCTCTGGGATCCAGTCCGACCATTTCATCACCGCGGCAAAAGCACAAGTCTCTCTTTTGCCTCAAATAACATCGCAAAGCCATCTCGCAAGCCGACATCTCCTCGGCTGTTTATTTCCTCAACCGCCGGAGCCTGCATCTCTGCCGAACGCATCCTTCTTTTAACCCTGCAGAACCAAGCCTGCGATCCGCCAACGTGGCTGCCAGTGTTGCTCTCCCGTCACATATGATTCCCGGGTCAGATTCGATGGGTGCTCCCACGAGTTTCTCATCTCGCAGACCCAATGCTTCGAACCTCCCCAACTTCGAACTGCCTCCTCCTCAACTGACGTCGCTGCATCAAAAGTACCACTCTTATGCTACCACATCTCAGCCTACCCCTTCCATTCCTTCAAGCCTGACTAGTGTCGGCAACCTCTTGACTCCTCCGAGTGGCATCTCAAGCGACGGTCTAAGCCCTAACTCATCCAACATGCCGACCGGCAGCTCCCAAGCCAACCATTCGGTACCCCCCTTTACCCCCACTGGTTACATGTGGCCTCCTTCGCATACAGGAACCACGCCCTATGGATTCCAATCTCACAACAGTCCTAACCAGCGCGGTCTCTTCTCTCCCTCACTCAATTCGATCGTCAAGGGAAACAACTCACCTCACCACTCCGAGAACCTCCCTCCTCCAAACTTCCCTGAGAACCCCTTCCCTACCTCCATGTCCATGTCGGCACCAGTCAACTTGCCTGCTTTACCATCTCAGTCATCCAGCATCGGTTCCGCCATGATGGGTGGTCACACTCCTGTCACCCAACCTTCGCCAGTGAACCACCACGACTCATACGCAAGACCTCCACCCACTCCGACATATTTCAACGCCTCCCAGCACAGCCACAACGGCCAGTCAGCATATGCTTATTCATCCGGACCTTCGCCTATCCAGCAAAGCCCCATGAGTGCAGGCGGACATATCCCTCGCATGTCTCCTGCAAACGGACATGGCTCCATACCGCCCCTTCAACCACAGAACGGTCAACCACAGTACACACACCAGCGCCCATCGTACCAATACCCTCTCCCAGGACCCGTCTTATCCAACATTGGCAACCCGAACAGCCAGCTCGCTTTGGTCGGTGGCATGCCTCCTTCAATGATGCCCGCATACAACAGCGGACACGCGGCGCACATGCAACACATGTATGGCCATCACCCTCAGACGCAGCCGAACCCTCAGAACGATAGACCTTTTAAGTGCGATCAGTGTCCGCAAAGCTTCAACCGCAACCACGATCTGAAGAGGCACAAGCGTATTCACTTGGCTGTCAAACCGTTCCCCTGTGGACACTGTGACAAGAGCTTTTCCAGAAAAGATGCCCTCAAGGTAAGCATCTCCCCGCCGAACCAATCAAAACTTTAGCTAACTCCTTGACCAGAGACACATTCTTGTGAAAGGGTGCGGCAAGGCGCCAACCAATTCTGGAGAAGGCGACAGAAAAGATGGCTCAACGTCTCCAGCAATGAAGAGCGAGAACTCGAGCCCTGCAGTCTCTGCCTCGGCATGAAACCGATCGAGTGACGCAAAATCAACAAGAATTGAACAACAACGACAACCTCACGGTGATATGTTACTTTATTGCTTGACTATATACTTACGCTGTTACGGATCGGAAAGCATGCATGTGGTTTTTCTTCTCTTTTGCTTTTACAGTTTATTTTTTTCCTACTCTGTTTTTGTTTCAGTCGAAAGCGCGTCGCAGAGGGATGTGGGACTGTCTTGGGATTACATGTTCACAGGGCGTTTAACGAGCTGGCATCTGGCTGGGAACAGCAACTTTGAGGACTCGAGTCCATCACTTTTCATGTTCTGATACCTCTTTCGATTCTTCTGGCGGGCTTTTTGAATTTGCCATGACTGATTGAAGGCATATTTTCGTTTTGCTTTCACCTCTTACAATCAAGCTATACGTTTCTGCCATCTTTCATATTCTCTCGCGAGGACCTACTCAGTGTTACACGTTTCTTGACACTTTCAAGCAAGAGCACTTTCTTCGTATTCCTTTGTCCTTTCGAGCATCCGGTGTTCCTAACTTCTACCGTTCAATCTGTTAAACACATCTCGGCGAATGATTGGCGTGTCTTTGTCCTTGCTTAGCACTCGATCTTTGATGATGCCTCAGGCACATCTCTGCCGACACTATAAATGTCATTCTCGATCGTCAACGATCGCTCGTACATACTTCAAGTCAGACCGCCCGAAGAGAATCAGGACGTTTGAGCAAGGAGTAGATCTCGGCTTGAGTCTGCCACCGACTGAGAACGTCGAAGCCTGTCAGGTGAATCAAGCAAAGAGCAGGTTCCAGCGACGCATTCCCTGCGAGATCTCCGGGGTTTTATCCAGACTGCTCTCGCCACGAACCACGATCATGGAAAACTAGATCTCTCAGTCCCACCTTCTGATGTTGTGGTCCGAGTCCCTGTGGTTGGCTCCATGCAGTGCACCGGTGCATTCGCCAATCGATAATCTACTTGCAAGAAGACGAAACATGTCTAACCAGATGCAACGCGGAGCAGACATCGAATGAGAGCCAAAAGGACCTTGTGGCCTCGACTGCACCTCACTCGTCCGGAACCATGAAATTCTGCTTTGGGCATATTGCAGACCGACTGCCAGTATATAGCTTGATGCGTTCGTGATGTACAGCCTGCCTTGTGTAAGTGGGTGTGCCTGATGACATCATTGTCCACGTGGGGTTAGGCTATTCCCGCGGCCACCCAGGTTAAAGCTCTTCATGCTCCAGAATCATCTTCTCGACTCTGACAACCGCACTCACTGCGAACAGAGAGGCTCCCTTATTGCCATATCCAGATCGATCAGAGAAAAGGTTATCCCCTGTGATAGCAATTCTCCCTTTTTCCACAATCATGGCGATGCTTTCGATGGTTAAATCAGGGGTAGGTGCAACGTTTTCGCATGTCAGGGGGGAGACGGTTGAAACTTGACATGAAGCTGGCATAGGCAAGATGACGGTGGTGCGCCTGGAATAGCACGAGTACGTTGCTGAGCGTGTTGATGTGCATACAAGGTGAATATTAGAGAGATCCAAACAGAAAGAATGCTTGTGAAGAGTGGTTGTCAAAGACAAGGTCTTGGACAAAGTTGCGCACGCAGTAAGTCGAATGTTTGTGAATTGCAGCGAGCAGGAGGTCCAACGTTGCGCACCGTTGCAGCATTCCTAGCTTGCACATCAAAACATTTAATCACCATATCGGTCAACAACAAACAGGCCCTCCTGATTCTGCCATTCCGTTCCCCTCGCCTCGGCAAAGTGTTTCTTGTTAATCGCTGACAAAGGCCACCGTTGGTGTCGATTGACGATTTCGCCGTCTTGTGGTGGTTCCTTCCCTCTCCATCACCTTGTACCTTGTCGCTCCTTATCGACCTACACACGCCTTCCTTGATTCCTGTTTCCACGCGTCAAGTCCCACGCGCCCGCCTATCCTTCATCGACTCTATAGATACATCACTCATTTGTCTTTAACCACGCCGCCAGCACCCAAAATACTCCGCTCCTTGCCCGACCTGCATCTTAATACACTGGCCAATGTATAATTAATCACGCTCATTATCTTCGATTCGACTTTCAGAGCAGGCCTTGACTCGATTGGGTAGTCTGCGATACCGACCAATTGGAACAACAGCAAGCCATAACCAATAACGATCAGCATCAGCATCAATAGCAACAACACAAAGCCTATTACAACACATCTTGGCCAACATGGCTGAACAACACCGCCGACCGACGCGACCATCAACAAGGCGAGAAGTCCTCGGACCTGGCGACTCCCGCGCCAACATTGACCACTCTACGCACAAGAGTACACGGTCCTCGAAAGTGCCAGAAGTATCCTCGCCCTCCTCGTTACCCCATAACCAGTCATTGGCCGCCAATGGCGCACTCGATGTACACACAACCAGCCCCACTGCTTCAATGCGCCAGGAGCGCCTCTCATCCGCTGCGCCCGAGTCTCAGCGAGCCAGCAAGCGTTACTCGGAGATATCAAATTGCACGACCGCTTCAGGTTCGGGTCGTAAAAGCTTTGTTGGTCGATGGCAACTCGGAAAGACAATCGGCCAGGGCGGCTGTTCGACGGTGCGCCTGGTCAGACACAAAGACACTGGCCAGATCGGTGCCGCAAAGATCATCTCTCGAAAGATGGCCGAGACCGTTCGCGCTCAGAGCTTGGCCAACCTGGCAGAGATGCCCGACAAGTCGTTGCAAGACCTTGTCGCCGCCGGCAAGGCCATGCCCCCACCTCCTCCTGGTTTACTGCGTGAGATTGCCATCATGAAGCTGCTCGATCATAGAAATATCGTGCGCTTGTATGATGTCTGGGAGAATCACAACGAACTCTATCTCATCATGGAATATGTCGAGGGCGGTGAGCTTTTTCATTATATCGAAGAATGCCGCGGCCTTGGAGAACAAGAAAGCGTCTACATCTTCCGCCAAATTGTTGCTGCATTGCTCTATTGCCACCGCATGCACATTCACCACAGAGATCTCAAGCCCGAGAACATCCTTCTTGATCGAGAGAACATTCAAGTCAAGCTGGTTGATTTTGGCATGGCCGCTCTCCAACCAGAAGGCAAGAAACTGACGACCGCCTGTGGTAGCCCTCATTACGCTGCGCCCGAAGTCATCAAGAGCAGACCGTATGATGGTGCACGAGCAGATGTATGGAGCTGCGGTGTCATCCTTTATGTCATGCTCACTGGCATGACCCCATTCAACTACGATCAAGACAGAAACCTCGGTGTCATGTACCGCGCCATCGCAGAAGCTGACTACTATATGCCTCCGGAACTCAGTCGCGATGCTCAAGATTTGTTGCGCAAGATATTCGTTCCTGACCCACGTCGTCGTATCACCATGGAGCAAATTTGGGAGCATCCTTTGCTTCACAAGTTCGACGAAGAGTGGGGCTATACTGGTCCTCTTGCATCCAAGGAGGCTTGGGTTGGCCCATCTCCTATTCTCGAAGACTGGACAGTCACGCGGGAAGACGAGGTTGACAAGGAGATTCTCCGCAACATGCGTACCCTGTGGCACAGCGTGCCTCAGTCTGTCCTGGTGAAAAAGCTCGTCAGTAACGAACCCAACCAGGAGAAGCTTTTCTACGCTGCCCTTTTGAAGCACCGTGAGGAGAATCTTGAGAATTACCTCGGCGGTGCCGATGCTATCAGCTATTCAGCCAGCGATTACCAGCACAACAAGAATGAGCTCAAGGATCAACCACCTATGCCCAACCAGAAGCAGCAGTCCCAGTCACAATACTCCATCATGAATGATGAGCACCTACGAACTCCGCAGCTGGCTGATGACGACTTGCCATCAGATGGTACTCACGACCCGTATCGATCCTCTCGTTACCAAACTACGCCCAATGGTACACCTTACACCAAAGTCACTGTCCATCGCAGGGGCGAGAGTAACGGAAGCCGAAAGGCCTATATGCAGCACAGTTTACGTCATCCTAACGCGCTTCGTGTCGAGATGCTCAAGAAGCAAGGCCAGGCAAATTCCAGTTCAAGCTTAGTCAAGCAAGAATACAGAAAGTCCATGACACGGTCGATATCAAAAGCTTCGACGTCCCGCAATTCAGTCGTCAGTTCTGTCTGGCCTAGCAGTCCGCCGGTCATGCCGAGGACTGTAAGCTCACACAAGCACAAGAGGAAAGTCAGCTTTTCGCACCATCGCAAGAGCTCGCAAGCTGCTGTCAGCACAACTGCTCGCTTCACACCTGAGCTCCAGGCCAAGGCTAGATTTTCTCAACTCATGCATGGAAGCCCTACTCCCGACATAAACAGTCCGTCACATCGCGTAGAGAGTGCAATCAGATCTAGAAAAGAGAAATCGGTCGCACCCGCACCTCGCTCGCGTCCTCGCAATAATTCTACCGGCGCTGCAAGAACGGACATTCGCAAGGCCAGCAGTGAACTCGAACAGGCTTGCGAAGAGGCCTTCAACCGCTGCTCTTTCAGCTCGAGCGTTTTCACATCGGCGTCTGCAACCGAGAAGGCTGGCTACGAAACCCCTCCTTCATCCGTGTCTAAGAGGGACTCTGGCAGCTCAATCAAGGAACACGTCGCACCTCGTCCTCTACCTGCTCTTCCTACCGATACACCCAACACTTTCATCACACGTACACTCGAGGAAACACGTCACAAACTTGCAGCGAGAAGTGCGTCTGAAGGGAACGATGGCTCAGCCAAGATCGAACAAGTCCTTGCCAACCTTGACAGAATCATGCCTGGCGACAAGCGCACCGTATCGGCTCCCGATCATCATGCCATGGACAACAGAGCACCTCTGCCCATCATAAGCGAAGAAGGCAGACCTGAAGGCTCTCACAGGCGTCCAGTCGAGGCAAACTACAGATACAGATCAGTCACTGCTCCTATTCCAGAGAGGACCGTCCGTATGGTTCAGCCCTCATCGCCCGCTACCCCAAAGAGTCCATACAATTGGCGCTCCGTCAACGAACCAGTCTCTGAAGTATCCCACCACACTGCCGTTGACCGCAGCCGTCTTACTGTGCCAACTGGAGACCCTCGTATGGTCCGCAAGAAGACCAGCGACAGTGACATCCCTCTGAGCCAAATCTCCTCTCGAGGCTCCCAGGAAGGCACAGTCAAGAAGAAGTCTTCCTGGTTCCGCAAGTGGAAGGAACCCACCACCAGCACTGAGGATAGCCAATCTCGATCCCGCTCTCCCATGCCGTGGAACGAGACCGTCGGTCAACCCGTCCAACCTAGTGTTCTCAATCGGGATAACCGTCCACCTCAGCTTGATTTGACAAATACGCAAATGCCTGCACCCAACTCCTCTTCGAGCAATGAATTCCCGATGCGCCGGGAAAGCAAAGGATTCAGCAAATGGTTTGGCAGAAAGAGGGACTCCGAGAAACGTAAGTCTGGCTTTATGAGGACCACAGAAATATTACTGACTCAACATACAGTATCCCCTCCATCTGCAGCTACCATGAATGGTCCACTTAGTCCCTTTTCCACAGGTCCGCTTTCGCCTCTACCACCAACCACACCCACCTCTGCTGGCGGTGATAACGCAACTCGCTCCTGGTTCTCTCGATTCCTACGCCTGCGGCCCGAAGTACGCACACTGGCTTTCAACGTGCCGCGCACCCGAGCAAGAACAGAATTGGTGCGCATGTTGCGCGAATGGCAGCGACATGGTATCAAAGACTTGACATACTTCCCTCAAGATAATGCTATCACCGCCAGCATTGACAAAGTTAATTCCTTGGGCATTAAGCCGGTCACCTTTAGGATCGAGTTGTTCGTGGTCCTCAAGAATGGCCGAAAGGCTGGCCTCTCTCTCGCGAGATGTTCACAGATGCGTGGTGCAGCCAGTTCATTCCGCAAGGTGATTGAAGTGTTGGAACAAGTTGGCAGAGATCGCGGTCTCCTCATTGATGACGAAAGTCAATGGAACGAGCTCTGTGGTATCTTGGCCTAGACGAGAGTCGAGCACCTACTGAATTACAGGCACTGTCTTCTCAAAATCGACAAAGTCCTTTTGTTTTGTTTTGAAGCTTCGATTCGAAATGTCTATTGCGACGAACGGAGTATGCCTTTCTATTGGAGTGGAGTTTATGTCTTACTATCGTGGCGGTTCGGCCATGCAGCATCATCCAGACCGGAGTTTCTCTTTTGTCTTTTCTGGCGTATTGGGCAGAGAAGGTTTCCTTTCTTGAGCAGATTGAGTGTGGTCTTTTCTTTCATTTTGTTTTCTGTCTCAGCTTCACTATTGTAACATACCAGAAGAAGAGAGAAAAGCAGGAAAGAACAAGAGGTTGTAGGAAACAAGGATGGGAGATGGAAACAGCACAATACGCTCTATAATGTTAATGATACCACTTGTTTTACCACGAAGGCATTCTCCCGGCTCGCTTCTTCTCTATCTTGCCAGATCGGTTCCTGTACTAGGCAGTCGTGATAAGTTGGCTCCGGCCTGTAGAATAACAAATCGGCTTTCCATGTGACGTCTCAGTAGTCCACCAAGTAAATGTAAGGGCAATCAGCCCATCCGCGTGCATCTGTTGTCTCTGCGTGAGGTATGACATGAGCATAGCGTCCGTCATGTTCAGCGCGCGGAAGTTGTGTCTGGACCCTCCTGATGGGGGGCGTGTAAACGTGCATCATACCAATTCTTTCTCCAGCTATCCAGGGTATCTTTTTGCCATGATCCCCTTTTGCATCGTTGCGCAAAACTTCTCATATCTCTCTAGGTCTGCATCTTTCAGACGCCCTTGCCTGTAGCTCAGATAGATTCATTCTCCACCCTCGCACTCAAAATCTTGACAGCTTCCACCGGTCTATCACTCTTATCCACCTTGACCAATCCCATCCTCTGCACAACCTTCATACCCCCCTTGACACGACCAAAAATCGTATGTTTACCATCCAACCACGGCGTCGGCGCCAAGGTGATGAAGAATTGACTTCCATTCGTATTCGGGCCTGCGTTTGCCATGGACAGGATACCTGCACCCGTATGACGGAGGGAAGGGTGGAATTCATCGTCGAACTTGTCGCCGTAGATTGAGGCGCCGCCGCGGCCTGTGCCGGTGGGGTCGCCGCCTTGGATCATGAAGGAGGGGATTATGCGGTGGAAGGGGGTTGTGTTGTAGTAGCCTCTGCTGGCCAAGGTGGAGAAGTTGTGGCATGTCTGGGTTGGAAGGTGTTAGCATTTGGGCCCGAGAGGAGTCCTGGGAGCTGGAAAGTACTTTTGGCGCGTGTTCGGTGTAGAGCTCTACTGTGATCTCGCCCATTGTCGTCACCAGCACCACGTTTTGCGCCATGATGAATTGAGGTCGAGTGTTTGTGTTGATCTGGTTTGTAAAGTAGGAGACAGCTATATTGGTACAGGTAAATTGTTTGGAGGATAAATCAAGGGCGTGGTGTGCAAAAAGGTCAAGAGGTCTGAATGAGCTCGGAGAATGTTTCGAGTCGCGAGGCCATCACGGTTGACCTGCACAAAAACGATAATTGTCTTTGCAGCAGACAGACAAAACGTTGTCGCAGCCGTGAATCGAACACGGGGCTCGTGCATGGCAAGCACGAATTTTACCACTAAACCACTGCGACTTAGATGAAGCTGGAAACTTCAGAATTGTTAATGATTCTTCATTGAACAGACCTCTTCATCTCTTTTCCTGCCTCACTAGTACAAGTCATGACCGATCGCTCAGCCAGTGAGTGTATCAAGATCCTGACAGGTCACAAAGTCACTGCTTGAGTCCACATGTGCGCCCTCGCATAGCAGAAATAGACTGTAGTAGTGTCTCGCAAAGATATCGTCGGTCAGGCCAAACACCAACAGAATTCGACCACTCGCGATATCCATGCGAGGCAACCATGACCAGGGACTGTAAGGACGCAGCTCTACTAGAAATGACCGATAGAGTACCCTCGCGAGAATTCAAGATCAGCTTAGACATACTCGCAAACATCGATTTGATCATGGTGGATATACCAGAATTCGACCTCTCACAACCTCTGCATATGCGAGGCCCGGCAATTGAGACATCTTGAATTGACAGTTCACGTAGGAATAGGTCGTAAAGCACCCTCGTGAAAGACTCAAGTATGCCCAGCTATGCTCGCAAAGGTTGACCCAATCATACTGGCTACCACCAGATTCAACCACCTTCTGCCCACGTGCGAGGGTACACTATTGACAGATTGTGAATAGACAATTCGTGTAGAAACAGTCGCTAGACTGCCCTTGCGAGAAATGAAGGAAAGTTCAGACATACTCGCAGAAATCGGCTCGATCATGCTGGGTATATCAGAATTCGACCACTTACAACCTCTCCACATGCGAGGCTGTCCAATCGATAAATTGTGAATTGACAGTTCTTGTAGGAATGACTGTCAAATCTTGCTTGCGAAATATGAAATTGTGCCCAACTATGCTCGCAAAGATTGGTGGCAACCACTAGATTCGATCCATCCCGGTCCACGTCCGAGGACGAACATTTGAGGCAAGTCGAAAACAAAGAACGTCGTACCAATTAGAAGAAAAACAGAGAGAGAAGTCTACATGAAGCATCATATCAGTACTACCATCCAACTATCCATTAATTACCACAAATGTCAATCAACGGTTCCAAGTTCATCCTCTCAGTAGCCATGCTTGGCCAACTCTGTCTCCGTCCACTCCCAGAGCTCTTCGACCTTCTTATCACTCTTGGCCCACGCAGTACCACTACCCGAAGAGCCAACCGGCTTGAAGTAGTAACCCTTCCTGACCTCCTCCTTGTTCGCCGTGCATGCCCAGAGCTGGTTTCTTGCTCCCTGAGGCACAGTCTGCATGAACAATCCACCGACGGCAGCGATACCATATCTTATAAGCATGTTGTCACGCTGCGTGGTAGCGAAGAGATCAGTCTTGATGACACCCGGATGAACGGCAACAGCGGTGATGGAAGGGTAATGAGCAGTCAAGCCGCGAGAGTGAAGAATGTTGGCCAGCTTTGCGCTGCCGTAACGTGCCCAGGTACCGTTCTTTTCGGCGGCGGCTTGATCGTAGATGATTCCAGTGCTCTGCGGTGCAAGTTGATGTCCTTCGCTAGACAGAGAAACAACTCTGACATCAGAGTTGGGTTCTTCGGCAGTTTTGAGAAGTACAGGAAGCAGCAGTTTGGTCAAAAGTGCATGCCCCATGTGATTAGTGCCGAACTGAATCTCATAGCCTTGCTTGGTGGTGCTGTAGGGTACTGCCATGATGCCGGCATTGTTCAGCAGAATGTCCAGTCTTTGTTCCTTTTCCTTGAAGGTGTCTGCGGCAGCCTTGACAGACTCAAAGTCCGTCAAATCCAACGATAGGAATTCGACTTTGGCATTGGGGACCTGCGACTTGATCTCCTCGATTGCAGATCTGGCCTTTGATTCCGTGCGTGCTGCAAGGTAGATCTGGGAAGGGTTGTGCTTTGCAAACTGCAGGACGGATTCTTTGCCCAGACCAGTGTTTCCTAGATTCGACGTGAGTTTTTCTCGTCGACTCGAATCTATGGAGTAAAAGACGTACCTCCGGTGACAATGATGACCTTGCCCGAAAGGTCGGAAATGTCCTTCTCGGGCTCGAAAGACTTGCCGCCGTAAAGACCAAACATTGTCTCTGCTTGTAGAGAGATGAGAGGAGTCGCACTGTGCTGTGCTGGATGAGTACAGGATGGATCGAGTCAGACAAGGGTAGATCGGCGCAATCTGAGACGCGAAAGGGAGCTTGAATTCTGGGGGAGAAAGCTTGACATTTATCATGGGGACGTTGACCTCGGAACGAAGTACATCAGGCTGCAACTTAGATGCACTACATCATGATAGGAGTATCAAGAATTCAGATATGCAAGGTATCTGTCTCACTGTGCCAATCAGAAAGGGTTATCGCACGTGGTTGTCAAATCATGGTTGCTATTGATTGGAGCGTGCAAAGACCTCTATCGTAGCTCGAAAAGAATGCATCCTTCGGAAAAGCAAAAGAGGCGTGCCGGCCGTGGTATCTAGTAATTCTCAAAATCCTTCAACAAACGCCGTGTTTCCGAGAAACGCCAACATCAAACTCAAGTCATGATGTGGTAGGTAGGTAGGGTCATAAGATATGGCTGGCAGGTCATCGTTCCATGTCACTCAGCCATCCATTGTTGGCTAGACCCATGTTCATGTTTGGAGTCTGCTGTCCATAAGCACCCATCTCATTCTCGCTAATGTCTCCCCATTCATTGCCACTACCAGCGTCGAAACTGCTTCTCCCACTGAAGACTTCAGGCTCTTCTGGAATAGCTGGCGCCCCCACTGCACCCCAGTCGAGATTGGCAAGATCTGGGTACATTTGGAGTAAAGCAGCCGGAAGAATTGGGTGGAGATGAGGCTGGTTCATCATGGGTGGTGGGGCTACAAAGCCTTGATCGCTCTGCATTTGTCGTTGGGCATGCTCTTCTGCCCATTGCTTCTGGCGCTCGGCAGCTTCCTCGTCCAGCAGAGGTTTGATACACACTCGTCCGGCTTCTGAACGGAAATGTCGGCCAAGAGCATCAGCGCGCGCAAAACGTCGACCACATCCCCACTGTTCCCCATTGCTCAGTTGACCTCTGCAGACAAACTTCTTCTCGCCAGAATGCAGGCTTTCGTGTCGCTTACGGTCGTGTTGACGAGCGAATGCTTTTCCACAAACAGTACAGACAAAAGGTCTTTCGTCGGTATGGGTACGGAGGTGGGAGCGCAGGTTGTACGCGCGTGTGAACTTCTTGGGACAAAGAGTGCACTGGAAAGTGGCAGGGTGTTTCTGTGTTCTCTTGGGATCGTTGCCGCCGCTAGCAGCTCTTTCGGGATTTGCCAGATCGAGTATGTAATCACGCTGAGGTACAGACGAAGTCGAAGAGCGCCTGGATAGTCCGCTGGTCGAAGAGATGGAAGAAGGCGAGGGAGAACGAGAGCCGCTGTGACGAGCATCGAACGGCGATAGGGAATTTGTACCCGGTTGCAAAGAAGGAGATCTACCTCTTCCTGCAACCGAGGGAGGCACAGGTCGCGACCCAACGAAGGTATCCGACTTGGCACGCATCCGATTGCGACTGCGATCTAGAAACACTGGATTAGTAAAGATAGACGATGTCTGAGTTGTACGACGTACTTCTTTCTGGGGGGCTGAGCGCGTCCTCTGGTCCTGTACCGTTAGGAGGTCCAAAGCTAG
Source organism: Aureobasidium subglaciale EXF-2481 (assembly GCF_000721755.1). Taxonomy (NCBI): domain Eukaryota; kingdom Fungi; phylum Ascomycota; class Dothideomycetes; order Dothideales; family Saccotheciaceae; genus Aureobasidium; species Aureobasidium subglaciale. The sequence goes on from NW_013566995.1 coordinate 653,824, forward strand.
GCACTCTCGATGGCGGAGCAAAGTCGATGTTGATCTCAGGCGGAGACATGGTATCAGCCATGCCTATCTCGTTGGGAGTGCCGCCATTGCTAAGCTGTGGGAATGGTTCACCTCCTGAAAGCGAGACACCAGGGTACATGTCGAAATTCTGCTGTTGTGTTTGATATCCCATATCCGGCTGCAGCGCGAAGCCATTGGCAGTATTGAAGTCTGGAAGCGCCTGCTGTGATTGTGGCAATAAACGAGGCGACACAGCTGGACTAGGGCCTGGGCTGATGTGAGGTGGAATTTGCGTATCGGACAAGGAGAATTGCCCGAGACCAAGAGCATCGGGAAAAAGCGAGGGATCCGTTTGAGGATTCAGCATGGGTGAAGCATCGAAGCTGTCAGCTGAGGGTAGATACGGTGAGGCGTGGTTGGAATGCGACGAGATGTCCGAATACGCGTCCGACGGTGAGCGACGATGCGACTGGAAAGCCTGGCCGGCACCCCAATCGTTGCCGCGATAACCAGGAGGTGGGTAGGCAGCGCTCGCGGGGTCGAGAGACTCTGATCTCTGGCGATTGACCTGGTTGAATGAAGCCTGTTGATACGACGGGGAAGCGTGCGGGCTGGGGCTCTGCGACGAGCGGCGCAATCCTGGCTGTAACAGATGAGGAGGAGTCGGGTTATGATGCGTCGCAGCCATGTTGGGGTCGACTAGCGATGGGTTGGACGAGTGTTGCTGGACGTTGCCGTACAGCAAGTTTGGATCTAGCTGATGTTGGTTGAAGTCAAAGCCAGGGAAAGCGTTGGACTCGTGCTGAGAAAGATTGTGAGGCGATGGTCCGTTGAGTGACAGGTTGGTCGCGCTGAGAGATGTGGGAGATAGGTTGCCGCTCAGATTACTACTGCTGCCGTTTGGACTATAGAGGCTGGGAGTTCGTACGCCGAAGAAGCTATTGTTATCGAAAGAAGATGATTGAAAGTCCAGCAGGGTTGCTTGAGGGTCAAGAAATTGTTGGTGGTTGAGGTTGTTGGCCTGGAATTGCTGCTGCTGCAGTTGGGTGTCATAAGGATTGGAGAATGGTTGGAAAGAATCGGCCGTGGCAGGTGGAGATAAGTGCGACGACGAGGCCGAGCGATCACGCTGGCCTTGGTTGCTCATGTTGACGAATATAACGAGGTGGCTTCCTTTAGATGTCTTCCAATATCATAGCCATATGCGGTCGCGACAAGGGCGTCGAGGCTGTGGGGAGGCTGTATACAGCGCGAATGCGCGCCGACTATAGCGCAGGAATGAGCAGGCCGAATGAAAGCCTCTGCCTGAGGCGGTGCAATGTGTCGTCGAGGCGGAGCACAAGATACGGGTTGACTCTGGTAAGAAGGAACAGGAAGCAAGAATCAAGAAGGAAGGCGCGCGTGTCAGAAACCAGAATAAGGCAGCTACCAACGACCGTACCCTACCTGCAATAAGCAACAGCCCAAGGTATGTCCTCCCGCCGATTGGATTGGGACGACCGAACCGAACGAAGTCAAAGCGCGGTGACGGACCCGACCCAAAGAGCTCCACTCCGACTCATGCAGTTTCCATTTGGTTATCTGATCCCTGAATTCCTTACTTGTTCTACCCAAAAACTTCAATCATTGACCACCGATACCTTCAACTACTGTTCATGTCGCAGTTTCCCAATGTCGGCGACCAGCGCGCCCTGAGACAAGAAGGCCAAAACCTGCAGAGCGAATGAGTTCACCGGTCGAGGGACCCGCCAATAGAAACGTGTGTCGCATGCTCTAAGCCCCGCTCGAATGAACCTTGCTTTACTCCCGCCCGACCTTTTCACGTGCTGCACCCTTTATGCTCTGAACCTTTTCCCGCTTCGAGGCTTGCAGGATCACCACGATTGAGATGCTCTGCAATGCTTTGTGCCTGCGCCTCTGGAGCCCAATATGATGGCGCATTCGATGACTGACGCAAGCGCAATCGGTAGCAGATAATTGATGAGCTCGTTTGTTGAATGACTGCAAAGTGATGCCATGCAGGACTAGCGATGGTTTATTGCTTACACAGCCACCTCCATGTTTTTCCAGCCATGATCATTTCGGTTGTTACACACAAGAATCGGTTTCTGCTCTGGCTCAGAATACTCTTGTGGGACTCGGGGACGTGGTGTTGTAAGTATTTGTTGCGAGCAGGTAGCACAACGTGCGACTGCGCTTGTGGTAGGTAAACTGTCGTTACATCCCTGCTATGGAACAGAGGAATTTCTTGCCAACCTCGGGAATAAGAGCAAAGCATGGAAGCCCAGCAGGTCAGCGAAGCGAGTCTTATTCGCTTGTGGAAGTGAGCGGACATTCTGGGAACCGTTGTCAGTGCTCCGTCTACTTGTCAAGTCGTCCAAGAAGAGGTCCAAGGAGCGGTAGGGAGAGGAATCATCAATGCATTTTTGGGACTCTAACTAAACAAATTACAAGCTACTCAACCACCACATGAAAGCCAATTGAATGACATAGGAGTAAACGAAGAGGAAGTAAGTCCTCTTTGTCCTCTGCGATCGGGCTATAGGGTTATGGGCGCCCGAGGCAGTGTCTGGCAGAATAACATATTTGAGCGAGCGGAGCTGCTTCTGTCAGTCTGGGGACGGGAGCTTGACCAACAGGTTGGAACTTACGAGGAAGAAGGCATTTGCCAGGTAGGTGTAGGCAAAGACGGACCAGCCAACGTAACCACCAGTACCTTTTGCGCCAGTGGTAATGGCAGCCAGGGCGATGGTAAAGATGACGGCGACAAATTTGTAACCGGAATAAGCAACCAGATCTAGCCACTGCGACTCGTTTGAAATGTTCAGGAGATAGGTGCCGAGCTTGAGAAGCAAAAGTTCGATGATGACGACGGCAAAGGCATTGGTAGCAGTCAGACCGAGCAGCTCTGGACGGAAAGCACCCTGCAGACCGGCGAGCAAGGTGGACAAGAGGATATAGGTGACAAAGGCCATGACCGGGATGTACATGTCGGGACTGTTGATGTCTTCACGAGGAGGCAGAAACATGGGAGCGGACTGGGCGCTGGTGGCCATGGGCTGCTGCTGACGCGACCAGGGACGATGGCGCCAGGGGAAGAGGACTATGAAGAGCTTGTTGACGACGTAGGCATTGGAGACATTGAAGTAGTGCTTCATGGCCGAGACATTGACATAGCGGTTGAACTGAGCAGGGGTTAGTTTGGCATGTGCGATCAAGTATTGGGTGACGGACGTTTTGCTCCATGTACTCCTGACCGGCAGCGACGGCCGTCTTGCCCATCTGAAGACTCATCTGAGCGGCGGGGTCATTGATGAAGCCGCCAAAGGGAGGCTGGCCGTAGTTGTTTGGGGCATAGCCGTACTGCTGTTGCTGTTGCTGTTGCTGTTGTTGTGTCATGGGTGGAGGAGGGGATCGCAGCTGCGGGACGGTCGAGACGTGTTGAGGGACCGGATGGTGTAGGGGAGGCGACTGAGCAGGGCCCATGTTGGAGTATGAACCTCGCTGCATGCTTCAGGGTCGGTGGGAGGGTCGGACTTGGACGAGGATACGTTACTGCTATGAGAGTCTGGACAAGTTTGACAATAGAGTCGAGCTTCCCGAGCTTCCCCCAGGCCCCCAGGCCCGCAGCCACGTCAATCTTGGCGCCGACACCGCCCGGCAGTCGCAACGCGCGAGTCGCCAGTCGCCAGTCGCCAGCCAATGCGACAGAACATTAGCGCGTCCTTGTAGACACTTTGCGACCCGTCACTTACGACTTGCAGCCTGGACCTCGCGACACACTGGATCAAGATGCTGGACGCCTTTGAGATCATCACAACTTCGGGCGTCGTCGTGTGGAGCCGCACGTATGCTCCTGTCGCACAAAAGGTCGTCAACAGCTTGATCAACGATGTCTTTATCGAGGAGCGTGCCCAGAGCCTGCAGAGCCAGCCACGGAATGCCTCCTTCAAGTCCGACAAGTACACGCTCAAGTACACGCACGCCAAAGACGTCGGCCTCATCTTTGTCGCCGTCTACCAATCCATCCTCCACCTCTCCTGGCTCGACAACCTGCTCGATGTTGTCCGTGCCCTCTTTGTCAAGCAATATGCTGCCGACATCAAAAATCTAAACTCTACAAACATCGACTGCTCCCAATTCACCCACACCTTCGATGCTCTGATCCAGAAGCTCGACAAGACGCAACAATCCGCGCCATCCGATGACCACGACCCACTCGACACCGACTCGCCCACCGATCTGACTCCCCCCTCGAGCTCTGCTGGAGACGATCAAGACCACCCGCCCCCTCCCGTGCCCGCTCTCAAGAAGCCTGCTCCCAGACAGCTCGCCGACACCATATCAGCCTCTACAGACGCTACCCCGAGTGCCACGCCAGACACATCGCGACCCGCTTCGCCCGCAGCGAGTCAGCTGCTAGAAGGAAAGAGCCCAAGGGTTTCACGCCGTTCGAGAAAGGCCGCCCTCGCCACTTCCTCAGCCCCTGCTTCTTCTGGCGACGAAAAATCTCCCGCTCGCAAAGCCGCCCCTGCAAAGAGACCGAGCGCAAAGTCCAAGCGAACATGGGACGCACACGGCTTTGGTGCCGAGGAAGATGAGGATACCGTGCTGGATTACTCGACTCAAAGTCTCGACGACGCACCTGCCGCTCAATCAACATTACAGCCCGTTCGTGCCGACGACATGGGAAGCAGGACAGCCAAGGGTCAATTCATACTAAAAGATCTGGATGACGAGGTAGATGCCATCCTTGCAGAATCAAAGTCAAAGAAAGACCAAGTCGACTCGGATCCGTCTAAAGGACTGGTAGGAACTGGACTGGGAGCCATCAGTGGCTACTTCCGCAACATGGTCGGAGGCAAGACCTTGACCGCTGTGGACCTGGTCAAGCCAATGAAGGCCATGGAGGATCATCTCTTGAACAAGAACGTCGCCCGCGAAGCTGCCGTTCGCTTGTGTGAGTCCGTCGAGCGTGATCTTATTGGCCTCAAGACCAGTAATTTCACCACCATCGACCAGACCATCCGCGATTCAATGTCCAAGGCGCTCACTCGCATGCTGACCCCAACATCTTCTCTCGATTTGCTCCGCTCAATCACCGCTACTACCTCTGGAGCCAATGCCAGACCCTATGTCGTCAGTATTGTTGGCGTCAACGGTGTCGGCAAGTCGACCTCTCTATCCAAGCTCGCCTTCTTCTTCCTTCAGAACAACTTCCGTGTCCTGGTTTGTGCCGCAGACACTTTCCGTTCTGGAGCTGTCGAGCAACTCCGCGTTCACGTACGCAACCTCTCCGAATTGACCGCTCGTGAGAACCTGGGCCATGTTGACCTGTACGAGAAGGGCTACGGCAAAGACGCAGCTCAGCTTGCCAAAGAGGCCGTCGTCTATGCCACTGAGCAAGCCTACGATGTCGTCCTGATTGATACCGCTGGCCGCAGACATAACGATACACGTCTCATGTCTTCTCTCACAAAGTTTGGTCAACTCGCAAATCCGGACAAGATCTTTATGGTTGGTGAGGCTCTCGTAGGCACAGACTCTGTGGCTCAAGCTCGCAACTTCTCTGCGCAATTTGTGGACCGTCAGGGCAAGGGTCGTGGTCTCGATGGCTTTGTCATCTCAAAGTGCGATACTGTGGGCGACATGGTCGGCACACTCGTCAGCATGGTTCACGCTACTGGCATCCCCGTTGTCTTTTTGGGCGTCGGTCAACACTATGGTGATCTGCGCGGCCTGAACGTTGGTTGGGCGGTGGACAAATTGATGAAGTAGTGATGTTCCAGTTCTTTCAACTTCTTTCTACCTTTCCTTATATTAGGAATGAGTTTAATACGATCACGGCCTTTCCATGTACCTAAATTGAGGACCATTTTCTTGTCAATCTCTCATACTCGGTCTAACTCGGCCTTCTCTCGCTTTTGGCACACAATACCCAGGCCGTCTTTAAAACCAGACCCAAGTCAGCAACAGAACCCCGACTGCTGAATCCGCATCCCCGAGGTTCTGGGCTCATGCACCCCTCGATCGTTCGGCAGTTGTCACTATGAAGCTGTAAGAGGGGCGTGTGAGGCTGGCATCCCCGCAGTAAATTGCCCCGCATCTGCTATAGTGGGGTTCCATGTCGTCCTTATATAAGCATGCTGAGCATGAAGCAATGCAGATCCCAGTTCCTCCTTTCTTCTCTGCATATTCCTGCTTCATCAGTTACTACAAGAGAAGATATCCTGGTTTCAATCATGTCTGACAAGCAAATGAAAGCTGTACATTACGAGGGACCCTTCAAGGTATCCGTCAAGGATGTACCATTGCCCCAGCTTGAGCACCCAGACGATGCTATCATCAAGGTCACTACTGCTGGTGGGTACCTCTTTACACACTACACGTGCAACAGATACCTAGGTCACTGTGCACCTAGGGCACCTCATGCTCAAGCTCTACAATCCATCCAACTCAATTGGAGACACTCGGACTTAATAAAATGCTAACCACCATCGTAGCAATCTGCGGTAGTGACTTGCACATGTACCAAGGCCGTACAGCAGCAGAGTCGGGTCTCGTCTTTGGTCATGAGAACATGGGCATCGTCACCGAAATCGGCTCGGGTGTGACCCTGCTCAAGAAAGGCGATCGTATCGTGCTACCATTCAACGTGGCCGATGGTAGATGTAGAAACTGCGAACAGGGCAAGACCGCCTTCTGCACTGGTAATCTCCTGCTGTCATCCCTTGAAGCAAAACGTAGCACTAACTTCTGTAGGTGTCAACCCTGGCTTCGCTGGTGGTGCTTATGGCTACGTAGCCATGGGGCCTTACCAAGGAGGTCAAGCACAGTACCTTCGTGTGCCATATGCCGACTTCAACGCTCTTGTCCTGCCTCCTGGCACTGACAACGAGGCTGATTTCGCTCTCTTGGCTGATATTTTCCCTACCGGCTGGCACGGTCTCCAACTATCAGGCTTCCAACCTGGTGACAGTGTCGCAGTCTTTGGTGCCGGCCCCGTAGGTCTGATGGCCGCATACTCTGCTGTGCTTCGAGGAGCTAGTAAGGTCTACGTTGTTGACCAAGTCAAGGAGAGATTGGATGCTGCTAAGAAGATTGGTTGCGAGGGCGTCGACTTCACAAAGGGCGATCCCGTTGAGCAAATTATCAAGCTGAACGGTGGAGAGATGGTCGACCGCGCCGTCGATGCTGTCGGTTATCAAGCTGTTGACAAGAGCGGTAACAAGGAACAACCCAACATTGTTCTTGACCAACTTATCCGTGTTACCAGAGCTACTGGCGGTCTTGGTATTCCGGGACTCTACGTGCCCTCTGTAAGTCCTCTCACACCTCTTGGGGTACGCAGATACTAACGCCGATCAATAGGACCCTGGTGCTCCTGACTCGCAATCTGCCAAAGGACAAATCTTGATCTCCTTCGGCAAGCTCTTCGAAAAGGGTCTGTTTTTGGGCACTGGCCAGTGCAACGTCAAGGCGTACAACCGTCAACTTCGCGACCTCATTATCTCCGGCCGTGCTAAGCCTTCCTTCGTTGTATCCCACGAGGTCGACATCGATGACGCCATTGACGCTTACGAAAAGTTCGACAAGAGAATCGACGGCTACACCAAGGTCTTGCTTCATCCTAACGGACCTCTAAGCTCATTCTCCATCTAGAAGTGACGCTTTGGCCCGAGGCTGAACATGAATGTTGTTGGCAACATCCATTTTGGAAGACAATTGTACTTTGAAAACAATCATCATTAACATTGGAATGACAGAACATGAGAAATTATCTTGGAAAATTTGAATTTGACCAAGCTTCCTGTCATCTGAGCTTCGTGAGGCTTGTACATGACGATCTTCAATGAGGGGGTGGAATCCTTCTCGTATGAACACTATGCTTCTGATGTCACTCACCGGCCGTAATCAGCAACATTGCATCCTGCCGAGATGGACCCGCACTATAGCTCATCTAAATGCAGGAGCAGGCTATTCGAGTATTGGCTAAACTAAGTTCCTACTTCAGCAAGTATATCATGTAGTAAGCTGTATTCCCTCTATCCGTTGTCCGCACAACTTCTTCCTTCTTCACATCATCCATATCCAAAAGTTGAGTTTCCGACCTTCAAGACACCTTCGCCATCATCACAACAAGCATGGGCTGCGGAAGCTCGAAACCAGAAGACTATCATACTAGTACATCCGCTCGTCCTGTCAATGGCGTAGTACCACCTCAAGAATACGCTGCCCCTCAGCAGCCAGTCGTCCAGCAAGCTTCAGAAGGGAAGAAGAGAAAGGGAGCGAAGAATCTAGGATTGCTCAGTGTGCTGGTCAATTAGTGGATCTCTATGACTGTTCAGGTATGTACTTCTTCCACATCGATCCTGGAATCTGGAGTCGCTGACTTGACAAGAACGACATACGACACACGCGGCATTGAGCAGTTTAGAAAAGAACAAATAGCCTCTTCCTGCCATACTCGATATTCTTCACGCCGTGGCCAAGATTCATCGTAGCTCTGCCCATATGGCTTATTGATTGCATATCGTCGGCCAATGATCTGAATCTTGCACTTTTCACCCTTGAGTAACAAGCTTGACATTAGATATACATAAAACAAGAGCACATATAATTCAAATCGCGTAATTCTCTGCGTGCAAATACACCTCATCTCTACCCGGGTTATTCCACACCGTCCTCTGTAACTCTGCAACAGTATTACTGACATCAACCCTCATACTCGGCGGCCCACACACAAACACACAAGTCCTTCTTCCAGTCCACTCTTGACTCATCTCTCTCAACATGAACGGGATGTCTGGCCTTCCATACTCTGTACTCCAACCAGTCTTTGTCGACTTTACAGCAGCAGGCAAAAACGCAAAGCGCATGAGGTTTTTCTGGAACTCGGTGGGTGTGGACGGGAAACCAAAGTCGAATTCGCCTTGAGGGGATGCTCCTTCCCTGAGATAGGCTGGTGCGGCGGGATCAGGCAGTGGGATTGACATTTGCTGAGACTTTCGCTTTTCCGCCAACGTGAGTCGAGGAGTTGATAACTCGGATGGTGGAGGTGAGGCGCGACCACTGCGTGATGCGCTTCTCATGGGCAGTAGATGCGCTTGAGGTAATGGTCTGAGGCGATCTTCATTTTCGCGTCTCAATGCCTTTTCCCTCTCCGGATCTCCTGCCGCTTCTTCCGCTATCAAGGCCGAGTTTCTGTTGGTGTTTGCCGAGATGGTGGAGAGTCTGTTGTTTGCAATATTCTGGAATGTCTCGTTGACCTTGTTGTAGAACATCATGCTGATTGGTCTCGTTGGTGTCTGTGCCGAGACCAATTCTCCAGTCCTAGGCTGTCTTTTTGCAGCTGTAATGTAAAACTGACATTGTACTGTACCTGGCGGGGCAAACTCTCTGCAGATGCGCAATTCTTCTTTGAACCATTCCATTGTTTCTGGTCGTTTGAGGGCCCAAATTACTTGAACGGATTTGGTCACTGCTTTACCATCTCGAAGACGTTTGATGAGGTCGAGAAGTTGGGAGACCAAGGCTGTGATGCCGCTGCCGCCAGCAAATAGAACGACATGATCGAAGGAGTCCATGCTTCTTCTCATACCGCCGTAGGGTCCATCGATGAAAGCGCGATAGGTGTGCCACGGCCCATTGTCCAAAGCGCTATCCAGGACTTTCTTGGTGAAGCCACCGAAAGGTCGGAAGACTAGAACCATGTCTCTATACTGTTCGCCGTATTGAGAAGGGAAGTCATCACTCCATAGAGACGCAATAGTGAAAGGATGATTCTCGAAGACCGAGATGCCGGGCATTCTCAGATAGACGTATTGTCCAGGCTTCCACTTGACCTGTGTGGGAATGGTGACTTTGATTGCGTTTTCAGGCATCAATGTCACGGCCGCCTCCTCACCGACCAACCACGATAGTCGGAAATAGTTAGTCCAGTTGAGGAAGAATAAGCGAACCATGTACGAGATGAACCACATTGCCGTAGTCGCCCATAGATAGTGCCACGATGTGAGGAAGTTTTTGCAGTGCCAAAAGAGCATGGCGAGAAAAACAACTGATACGGGCACATGCAAGGCAACAAACAATTCGTACATCTTACGGCGTAGTGGCGGAAGAGAGTGCGTGCAAAGAAAGATGAGAGGGACAAGTGTCGCAACGCCAGAGCCATAGACGTAAATGCCAGAATTGCCAAATGCTGGTTGAAAGACGCCCAGTCCACCCTCAGACCAGATAGGCGTGACGTAGAAGGGAATCGTATGGATCAAACTCAAGATCAGACAGATGTATGCAAGCCAGCGATGTAACACATTGAGTCGTTCGTGACCAATTCCAGTCAGAAAAGTGATGACGTTTGCTTTCATGCTGAGGCCAACAATCCACGGCATCAATGCCACCGCAATCATTCCTGCTCGAATGGCCAGTGGCGGAGAACCGAATTGAATACTTTCCCAGTACAGGGGTTGAGGGACGAAACAGTAGAGTATTACGAATACCAGCGCAGCAGAAACAATGACAAGCGCACCAAGTGAGGGAAATATGACTGGCCTCCATCCTTTTCTCAGCCTGAGCACTGGTATGGGCCGATAGAACACGAATCGAAAAAGCGCTATCGTATTGTTGACCAGCCACATGGACGAGACTGATGACTGCAATTTGGGTTGTCCGGGTAGCGGTCCCTCGCGCGGGAAGAATTTGTGTGTCGATCTATCAGTACTGAGCACTGATAATTCATAGTCTGTGGCCGGAGACTCTATCATAGCAGAGGCCACAGCATCTTCCTTATACAGTGCTGTTCGAACTTTGTCCGTCCAGATGTGGTAGAGATGTAAAAGGCATGCGAACGCCAGCAAAATTACACAAAAGTACACCCAGCCCAAGGCGTACTCTCCGGACTTTGACCAAGGATCTCGAGTATTTGCTTCTATCAGGCCAGGTGGGCTCGTGCTGTTAGAGGGTATATTTATTCGCTTTTCGATAGCATGAGAAACGCCGCTTTGGGCATTTTGGACCGATCCTCTAAGCTGCGCGAAAGTGTAGCTCGCAATTCTTTTGACAACGTCTGGCATGGCGTACTGTGCGCGTGATATGCGCCTCTGTTCTGCAAGTTGCCGTCCAGGGGAGATTTTTCTTCAATCGAGGCTTACGTTTGCGAAGGATGGTGAACAAGATTGAAGCGATCTCGCCCAGAATCACCTCCAGAATGCAGGACGCTCGTGTAACAGTGAGATTACGCTATCTCTAGCATACGTAAGTTGTGCATAGGCCAGGTAACCTATCTGCGAACGATATAAGATTCCAGATGTGTCCAACTTTACAGTCGTCGTCGCAAAGCCGAAGAAAAAGATGCAAATAGATGCGAGGAAACCGGAGAAGGGTAATCTTAAGCATGTTCATCAATACTGCAAGGGTCCACTAGACAAATTGCCATATCAAGGACCCAAGCCGTGATTCCCAATACAAGCGGGGTATCACATTTGAGGGGCAGCTGCTCTAGCACACAAAGAGCTTTTGCAGGCGGCCTTGGATAGTATGGTTACATGCAACCCGGAGCTCTTGTGTGCCGCACCTATCGAGCCATATTGACTGAACCGGGGCATGATCATTGCCGCAGCACTGCAAGCGAATAGCCGGGAAACGACTTGCTGGGTCCTGCACATGCATACATCCGCTTGAAGGATAGAATCATTGATAGATTCAATACGATATCATGAGAACGCTGCAAGTTACACTATTACAGTGAGCATGTTGCCAATGAGAAGCAGTCACTCGTCAAGTCGGATCACTTCGACTCACGCTGTCATCAAGCTCTATGTCAGCACCAATGGCGCGGTAGACCTGATAGCATCGTGCTTGTGGATGGCCTAGTCTCTGGGCAGCACATGGAGATGCGCCAATCGAACATCAGAAAGGCATGCTGTGCATTGTGAATCGCTGGTTGCGCTGCATATTCGACCTGTGAAGTCGAGAGGTTACGCGCCCACGCCAGTCCATTTTGAGTTGTCGCCTCGGCTCGGTTGTCACCGCTTTCGTTGCGCATGAATTGTGCATGCATTGTGCACGGAGGACTGCCGGCAGGAACACCCTGCTCTACAACACAATCATTACTTTTGGAGCGTAACTTGACTAGAACACACGATATCTGTTGGCTGTTGGCGTCTTGGATACTTCTACAGTGATCAGGAGTGAACAGACTCATGAAAGATTTGGATACTATAGGTCATAGAGCGCGCGTCCTCACATAACTTCACATAACTTCACATAACGTTATCGCCAGTATTTGTTCGCGATCTCTAACATGATTCTGTACATTCACAGCATGAATCTGGGTGTATCTAAGTGCTCTCGTAAGGACATTATTATAGTCTATCGGAGAATACTCGCCTGATATAAGCAGCATCTACATAGTGCCATTCCGTGTTACTCGCCGATGCTGATGCCTTCTGAGTACGTGTCAAAGGATGAGTCCCAGGCCGACTTGCAGTGGGAATGGACATCAAACTTGAAAAGTTAACACGACCCGAGGGACGAGTACCAAATGATCACGTGGCTCAGGAAGATGGAAATCAAAGCTGTTACGATTCTCTAGTGAGCTAGCTATCTATCATTACACCTGGTGAATATGTCGATCCACGTTTAACCTGTACGCCATTACCCAGTGCCCAATTAGACTCCGCAAACCACAATGCACAAACGCTTTACCGCCCTCGTAATACATGAACAATACAATTCTCTCCGTCCCCTTCAGGTGATCTAACCACTGCACATGATGCAAGATTCAGGGTTGTCGATGCTGCAAGCGAGAACTGCGTCGGCGTAGATATCACCTTCACGGTCTTTGCTGTCATCGGCAGCGTCCTCATCTTGCTTGACAGTGTTCTTGATCTCCTCATCAGGGGTGCCGATATTGCTGTCAACTGCCACCAACTTGGGGCTGCTTCCCTCAGGAAGATCGGCGGTGAATGGAGGGGCTCTCATGGGCAGTTCCTTCAAGGGAGTCTGCTTGGTATCGATCTCAGTAGGAGGAGGGGTTGTTGAGGGGGTAGGTACACCATTAGCGACAGCCGAGTTCTGGGGCTGCTTCGACTGGAACATGGGCTGAGGAGTGGGAGACTGGGTAGCGGGCGAACCAGTGCCGGCGATACCGCGCTTCTTAGCTGGGTTGCGGGCAACGTTGGTATCGACAACCTTGAGCTGTTCCTGATCGACAGTGAACTGGATAGGAGCGGCGGCAGCCATGGTACGAAGGTAGTACATGCCGGTCTTCAAGCCGAGCTTCCAGCCTGTGAAGTGCATGCTGGTAATTTTGCCCATGGTCGGGTTCTGCATGTGAATGTTGAGCGACTGAGACTGGTCAATGAAGGCACCACGGTCAGCGGCCATTTGAACAATGTGACGCTGGCTGAGCTCCCAAACGGTCTTGTATAGAGCCTTGAGTTCATCGGGAATGTTGGGGATGCGCTGAATAGAACCGCCGTCGGCGATGATACGGTTCTTCATGTTGTCAGACCACAAGCCGCGGTCAACGAGATCCTTGAGCAACCAGGGGTTGACCACTTGGAACTCTCCAGCAAGGACACGACGAGAGTAGATGTTGGAGGTGTAAGGCTCGAAGCACTCGTTGAAGCCCATGATCTGCGAGGTACTGGCAGTGGGCATGGGTGCAACGAGGAGGGAGTTGCGGACACCATCCTTGGCAATCTTCTCCTTGAGAGCTTCCCAATCCCAGAGATCAGTAGGGGTGATTCCCCACATGTCATACTGAAGCTCACCCTTTGAGACGGGAGAGCCGGGATAGGTCTCGTAGGGACCAAGCTTCTCAGCCAGATCACACGAAGAGGTCAAAGCGGCGTGGTAGATGGTCTCAAAGATCTGGATGTTGAGTTGTCTAGCCTCGGGCGAGTCAAAAGGCATGCGAAGGGCAAGGAAGGTATCGGCAAGACCGCTGACACCGAGACCGATCGGACGGTGACGGAAGTTGCTCTTGCGAGCCTCGGGGACAGGGTAGTGGTTGATCTCGATGATCTTGTTCAGGTTCTTGGTGACGACCTGGACAACTTCGTGAAGCTTCTTGAAGTCAAATTTCTCGGCGTTCATGTCGACATATGTAGGAAGGGCGAGGGAAGCCAAGTTGCAGACGGCGACCTCATCGGGAGCAGTGTACTCGATGATCTCAGTGCACAAGTTGGAGCTGCGGATGACACCGAGGTTCTTTTGGTTGCTCTTGCGGTTGCAAGCATCCTTGTAAAGCATAAAAGGGTTACCGGTCTCGGTCTGAGCCTCGAGGATGGCGTACCAGAGCTTCTGAGCGCGAATGGTGTCGCGACCACGACCCTCACGCTCGTACTTCTCGTACAAAGCCTCGAACTCGTCACCGTAGACGTCAGCCAAGCCAGGGCACTCGCTGGGACACATCAAGGTCCAGGTCGAGTTCTGCTCGACACGCTTCATGAAAAGATCGGGGATCCAGAGGGCATAGAAGAGATCGCGAGCACGGACTTCTTCCTTACCGTGGTTCTTGCGAAGGTCGAGGAAGGCAAAGACATCGGCGTGCCAAGGCTCGAGGTAGATGGCAAAGGCACCAGGGCGCTTGTTGCCACCCTGGTCAACATATCTAGCGGTGTTGTTGAAGACACGAAGCATGGGGACGAGACCGTTGGAGGTACCGTTGGTTCCAGCAATGTAGGAGCCAGTGGCACGGATGCAGTGAGCATTGAGACCGATACCACCAGCGTTCTTTGAGATCATGGCACAGGTCTTGAGGGTATCATAGATGCCATCAATCGAATCATCCTTCATGTCGATCAGGAAGCACGAAGCCAACTGAGGTTGAGGGGTACCGGCGCTGAAGAGGGTCGGCGAAGCGTGGGTGAAGTACTTGAGCGACATGAGGTTGTATGTCTCGATGGCAGCCTCGATATCCTCGCCGTGGATACCGACGGCAACACGCATGATCATCTGTTGGGGCCTCTCAGCAACCTTGCCCTCGAGTCTGAGGAGATATGAGCGCTCCAAGGTCTTGAAACCAAAGTACTGGTAGTTGAAATCTCTGTCGTAGACGATGGCCGAGTTGAGCTCTTCTGCGTGGTCCATGACAGTCTTGTATGTCTCTTCGGAGATCATGGGAGCGGCCTTTCTGGTCTTGGGGTTGATGTAGTGGTAGAGATCCGAGATGACGGCAGAGAACTGCTTCTTGGTCTGCTTGTGGAGATTTGACACGGCGATACGTGCTGCGAGGACGGCGTAGTCGGGATGGGTTGTCGTCATGTAGGCGGCAGTCTCGGCAGCCAGATCATCCAGCTGGATTGTGTTGACACCCTGGTAGACACCGGCAATGACCTTCATTGTGATGGCGGCAGCATCGACATGGTCGGGATCAAGACCGTAACACAATCTTGACACGCGAGCTGTGATTTTGTCGAACTGAACACGCTCCTTGCGTCCGTCTGCACAGGCATTAGTAATCTCGAGTAGACGGAAGACGGAAGACCTTAGACAGAAGACTTACCGCGCTTGTACACGAACATTGTGGCGTGTTGATGTGATAGAAAGGGATAAGTATGAAAATGGAAGAGACGGCGGGTCTCGAGGGGTGACGAGGGGTGACGAGGGGTAGACGGGGTGGAGGTCTTGATGGGACTAAAGATGTAGAGGCAGAAAAGGGTATCAGAAGGAAGAATCAGACCGAGTCGTCAAGGCTGTGGAATTGCAGATATGAGAGAGTGGGTGGGAGAGGAGAGGTGGGAGAAGTGGACGTGTGCAACTTCTTAAACACGACCGCGTGTTGATGCAAAGTCGTGTCTGGCGCGTTTCGCGTGGCTAGCGCGTCACTTTGCCAATTTAATGATGCTCCCACTCAAGCCTTTTGCGGCTCCCGCGTCTTAGTAAGCCACCGTCCGCTGCCTTCCTTTCTTTTTCTCGTCTCCTCGTCGACGCTTCCGTTCTTCCCTCATAACAAATCGAGCCTTTGTTTCTCGACAATGACTCCATGACATTGCTTCAGGATCGGACGTGTATTAAGACGTTGTCGCCAATATGCGCAGCTTACACTCAACCTTTCCTTGTGCACTACATAACACATTATGCCAACAGCATACAAACTTCGCAAGGCGGATTCGAAGACTCGGCGACCACTACCTTTCCCAAGGTCACGAGTTCAAAATCGACGCCAATATTGAGCCCAACGATCTGCCAAGATCATCTCACTCGTGTTGCAGTTTCTGAGCTTTGCTTTGAAGATTTTGCGTCAAAATGATGAGAGACATGCCATATGTACAAGTACTCTCTGGGTATCATGATAGTTTCCCCGTTTGTGCTGGTCTACAATTCCTTCTTGGCCTCTCCAGCCATCGTGGATGCCGCACCACTCTGGAAAGCCTGTGGCTCCTGCTCTTGCTTGCCCGTCTGCATATCGGGTCGCTTAGTGATCAAGACGTAGCTGGCGGCGATTGCTTCGCTTGACATGGCGATGACACTCGCACAAGCAATACCCCAAACCTGAATGCTGATGCTTCCTTTGGGTGCTCTGGGAAATGACAGAAGCCATTCGACGTAGCCGGGCACCCAGCCTTGGGGCAGCCAGAACAGTGCTTGACGCGAGAACCAAAACTGTAGCAGGTAGCGCATACCGTTGGTACCGAGCCAGCGAAGCGCGTTGGCTGCCTTGTCGAACTTGGCCTTGGTGTCTTGGACCGAGGTCGCTGTTTGGTGTCAGAATGTGACGCTGCGAATTGCTAGATAGTGAGGATCCAACATACAGCTCCTTTCGTAGTCGGCGACAGCTTTGTCGTGCGTTCTACGCAGTTTGGCCCATCTGGCAAACTCGTCTTGTGCGCTGACAGCGTTCATCTCGCGCTTGAGACGCACCACCTCTTTCTTCAGCCTAGCAGAGTCTGACGCATCTTTCGCTGTCGGTGTAGGAAGCTTGTTGTAGAGAACCCAGAGCTGTGGTCAATCAGCGTCCATTCCGTGGCTGAAGAAGTCGATCGTGTCCTTACTAGCTCGTTGATGGTCGCTGCTCCGAGTGTGTTGATGAGGTGGATGGCCACGTTCAGCAAGAATACTGCCAGCAAAAGAGACATCATACTGGGCGATGGATGGCGTTGCGACAGTCGTCTTGTCCAGGTCTCACGGCGCAAGTGGGATGGATGCACGATCAAGGCCAATGCAAATGACGTGGAGCTTGTCATTCACCCCAAACTTTCTGCCAAGACTTATAAGCGTTTGGAACTGCGGGCTCGACCTCCTACTGGATGGCACTCATGTTGCCGATCCGTTGGCAACCATCACCACGTCTTCGCTCGAGGATCAAACATACCTACGTCTTTGTTCATCGCGTGCAAGTTGGGCAGAAATCCCGCACTGTCTTCGGTCATGACCAAGACTGTACAAAGACAAAGCGGACACTGTCCGCCAGAGAACTTGTCGTGTCATATACATCCAAAAGCCATATCATACGTCAAGGATTCGACTTCGTTCCTCTCAACCTTACATTCTTGGAGCGGGTGGTGCAATCTCGTACAAAATGTGTGTTTGCAATGGCATAATGATCTGGAGGAGGATGCGTACAGCTAATTACTGATCGATTACAAAGCAAACAACCCGACCCCGGGTGGACACTATCATGGGAGAAACAGCTGAATTGTTGTCCCAATCTGCTGTATCCTAGACCCTTCATCTGTTCATCTGTCTCCACCTATGATGCACTGCAATTCGCCATTGCAAGCACCCTTCATCACTTCATTGACCGTACCGATTACTGGCTGCATATATGAGGATCAGGACCTGGGATACGCACGACTACTCCAGCTCTTTCAAATTTCAATGTTACGGAAGGTAGAACTGGATAGCATGCTTCGCCTCACCCTGCAAACGCCCAAGGACTGCATCCAACCAGGGACGTCCAGCGTGACAGAGCTTGTGTTCACTAACTGCGGTCCGGTCAGTGAACAGATACAAGGGAAAATGAGAAATCTCTATAATAGTATGAGCTTCTGTGGGACCATGATGCTACTTCCATTGAGAGCACGATGGCCAGGGCATGGCAGCCCGTGGTCTAGCGGTCATCAAGAGCGTGACTCACAACGATTGTCGCTCTACATGGGTAGAATCTCGAAAGAGTGAAAATCATTGCACTGCCATAACTTCTTCTTCCAATTCAGTTCCGACCGTCTTGATGGCCGAAGATTTTGCTAGCTCCTCAGTCTTTCCAGCGCATGAAGATAAGACTATACAGAATGAATCAAAGCCTCAACCTCGTCCCAAGATCTAGGTGCCGTAGTCAAATTCTCGCATCCATTCTCCTTGACAAGGACATCATCCTCGATACGCACACCCCCAACATCCCAATACTTCTCCAGGACAGCCTTGTCGATGAACTTGGCGTACTTTTCTTCCTTCAATGCAGGTTCGATGATGAAGCGGCAGAAGTAAATACCAGGCTCGACGGTCACGACAGAGTTGGCAGGGACAGTGCCTCTGATGCGCAAGTAGCGGAACATGGGATCAGGATCTTCGTAGTTTGCGTTGCCACCGCAGTCATGGGTGTCCATGCCGAGATAGTGGCCGAGACCGTGAGGAAGGAAGAGGGTAGAGACACGGCTGTCGAAGAGCTCTTTCTTGTTGCCTCCAGTGAGTACGCCGAGACGGCGGAGACCATCGATTGCGATTTCGTGGGCCAGAGCGTGTAGATCCTCCCAGGTTACGTTGGCCTTGAGTGCCTTCATACACTCGGCCTGCATCTCGTCTACGATATCATAGATTTCGCGACTCTCCTTTGTGAATTTACCCTGGAGAGGGTATGTGCGTGTGATATCTGAGCAGTAGCAGTTGTACTCGCAACCAGCATCGATAAGCAGATTGAGCTTCTCAGATAGAGGAAGGTCGTTGTGTACATAGTGAAGAGTTGCGCCACTGGGACCTGAAGCGCAGATACAACCATAGGCTTGTTCGCGACCACCGTTGCTGATGCAGGCACCAACGAAAGTACCCATCAATTCTCTCTCGTTGCGTGCATTCTTGACCATACGCATGACTTCTGTATGAGCATGCGACGAGATGGCATTGGCGTGACGGATGAGACCGATTTCGTGCTCGTCCTTGACAACACGACATCTTTCGATGGCGTTCTTTAACAGATCCCAGTTGGTCTCCTTGAATGACAAGAATGTGACATGATCTGCTACCTGCTTGGGGATGGCCAAGATGGTACCATGAGGAGTCTCGGGTGATGTGAGATAAGAGTTGACTTCTGTTGAAGGCTTGCAGGAATCAATGTCGTACCTAGACCATATCAGCTAAAGTTCGATTAGACAGTATTTTGATGCGTACTTCTCCATCGCTTCCTTCTCAAGGAGCGGCAGACCGGACCAGATGACATCTTCGGGGTCAATGGGAGGGATGAACAGTGTTAGATGGTCGTTCTTGATGTCGTATGCAAGATACGCGTCAGGAACGGCACATCCAGAGAGGTAGAAGAAGAACCTTCGTTGGCTGGAATCGAGTTAGATTTTTGGGATCTGGTCGTATGCTTTGAGTGCGAAGTAAGCATAAAAGTATTTACTAACCGAAAGTGTGCAGCTTGATCATCATCCTATACCACATCTCTTAGATTCTGCTTGACATTTCGTGTTCAGGTTGATCATGACTTACCTCGACCATAGCAGTCTTCTGCGCCTCCAGATAAATGATTCCGTCTTTTGGTCCACCATTTTGAGCGATGAATTCAGCCACGCGCCTGGCATGAGCCTTGGCGGGGTATTTGCCCGAGGGCGGAGGTGGAAGGTCGTGGTTCGCAAGACCCATAGTCGATGCTTTGTTATGTAGCAATTGAAATGTGACGGAAACAGTGAAAGAAGAAAGTCGATGATTGCCGGTAGGTTGTCAAGGCTCAAATGGCTTTCTGATAACACCGAGATTGGAGGATACGGGAACGCCAAGGCATGGAGCTGTCTCGGTCATCGCCTGCCTAATCTGGCTATACAGTAACCGCAGATGGCGAGTAGCCTTCACGCGAAACATGTGAGGACCTCGACAAGGAGGATTTGGAAGTAGTTCATTCAATATACATAATTTCGCCATTTCCATGCTGTGCCACTCCTAGGGGTAAAACCAAATTGAGGATTCAAAAGAACGCCATCCTTGGGGTAATGCCGTCACTCAAAACAAAAGCCAGATTAACAAAAACGCCCATGACAAAGTCATGCTTCGCATCAGAGTCGAAGATACCTAGTCCTTCCAGCGGTTCAGGTACTTCTTCATATCGGCAGCTGTGGGTTGAGTCGCGGCCGAAGCCTGCAGCAAACAATGTCAGCACGTTGTGTGGGTTGAAAGGCGTCAGAGGCTCGAGCAAACTTACAGGATTCTCTCTACTCGTGTGGCTGAGGGTTTGAGATTCGGTCAGGGTGTAGGTAATGGAAGCGGGTGGCGCATATGTCTTGAAAATAGTAAAAGACGTGCTGGGGTTCATCATAGATGGGGTCTTTGCAGTGATCTTTGTTCCAGGGATTGGCTGCATAGGAGCGTACTTGATCAGACCGGTCTGAAGATGATAAGCAACGTCAAACATGGCAGCGCCGGCGGCAGCACTAGTAGCGCCTGCAGCGGCGGCAGTCTGCAAGTTATGAGCTGCGGCAGGGACGAGAGTCGTGTCGGAGCCCACGGCAGCAATACCAGCAAGTTGAGCGGCAGTGAAAGTGCCAGTCATGCCTGTGAGGCCGAAGCGCGAGCTGTAAACAATGTCGGTGCCGCCGATCTTGCCGTTCGAGATCATCTGGAGGAAGCTGGGAGCGGTCAGATGGATTGATAGGTCGGGCCAGAGTGCAACAAGACATACTATCCGTTCTTCGAGGTTGCGCCGTTGACGATGGGAATGATTGCGGTGACTGTCCCACTCGTTCCAGAATATGTGCCAGCAGCCGTTACGGTGTAGATGGAGCTCTGCAAACACAATCAGCACTTGCGACGACCTGTCAGGACGAGAGGGTAGAGGTTGCGTACAGCAGAAGCAGCAGTGCTACCACCAGCCAGGACATTCAGTTGATAAGTAGCGAACTGGTCGATTGTGGGAGCCGTCCCATCGTCGGTCCAGGTGATGGTGATGGCGGTGCCGCCAGCGAGCTGAGCTCCGGCAACTGGAGATGTGAACTTGATTTCGGCGACGGCGGTGGCTGCCAGAGTGGCCAGCGCTGTCAAGAGGTGGCAGCGCATTGTTTGTGTATTACTCGTACTCGACGCGCGGTCTTGGGTAGAGGCCGTACGGGCGTTGCGGTCGTCGAGTTGGCTGGCTCGCTGCACTTCGGGGTGCGTGTGTGTTTGCGCTTAGGCCGAGACGATGGTGACAATGGAGAGGCGTAAAATGGAATGAGTAGGTAGGTAGTCGAGCAGCAGCCACGGGATCAGTTTGTCAAGGTCAACATGATGCGACACGGCCTTGGCCTGTCGGGCGAGGCAGCCACAGCGCCTCTCCCCTGAATAAGCTCCCAGACTTTCTCTTCCCGCCAAGCTAAGCTATCCTTTAATTAGACACTCTCTCTTCTGCCCATCCGCAGCATCAATCATCAATCATCAATCATCAAGCACAAAAAGACGTCAATCACACCAAAACTAGTCATGGTCAAGTTGCCTATTTGACTTTGCGCTATCACACTACTCAAACCTGAAACGTCAAGATCAATCGTCCTTTTGCCTTTTGCCAGCGCCCGCACTGGTTCCGTTTCTCGCTCTATCCTTAAGCCTTGATTCGTGTCCAAACGAGGCACTACTACTCATGCCGGGACGCCCATTGTTCTCTGAGCCTTGACGACCTCTGTGCCGTTCCTCGTCCTCGTCGTCTTCGCCAATCTCGAAAGACTCTGCCATTTCAATCAAGTCTCCAATCCCACTGGGGCCACCTCTGTTCGCCATCCCACGCTCTTGTGACGGTGGAGCCCCTGTGCTGGCCTTCGCAGCCATCTTACGCATCCATCCTTCGACGGCTGCACCTACATTTTCAATATTGATCGAAGGTGATTGTGCATGTGTGAGGCCGGGTGTGAAGAGCGTCGGCTCGTCCGAATACGTAGGAATGTCAGGGAGATAGAGATTTGATTGGTTCGGTGGAGGGGCCACGTTGGGCAGGTGGCTCGCAAACATCTTGTTTAGACCGTCTTGAGCAGGGCCAGGGGACTTTACGTTTTTGCCCATTGTGCCAACGCCTCCCGGTCCAGCGAGATAGCTGGGAAAATAGGCGTTGTTCGCGTTGGATGATCTCCTGATCCCGCGCGGTCGCTGTGGGGCCTCTTGCTTGGGAGAGTCCAGAGGATTCTCGTGTATCACGGAGCGATTCAGATCGAGAGAAGCAGAAGGTGTGTCGATATCAGAATAAGACTGGGATTTTCGCCTTGCGGGAGGAAAGAAGGCCAGATTACGACGGGACGAACGAGCAATCTCTGTAGGCTGTCTGCTGTTCGGTAGCAGCACCCATGCGTCATGCTCCCAAGTTGCCTCCGGGTCGTGAGACGAGCGACATGAAGATGACGGGCGATCACCGTTCGTGGACACAGACTCGGTCCTCTTCCTACCCGTAGGTACAGGTGCTTTGACTTCCTCTATGGATGTTGGGAAGGGGTTGTTTTCCTGGGTTAGTTGATACAGGTCCTCGCTACCATTGAGCCGAGTGCCTTTCACCGCGCACTGATCGACGGGGAGCAAGATGGTCTTGCGAGCTTGTATGCGGTCATTAGGCCACATACGGTTGGCGCGTCGCAGAGCTGATGGATGGATGTTGTACTTGATAGTGATGCCAGCAAGCGTGTCGTCGGGCTGAACATGGTGAACATAGACCAGAGCATCTCTGTCATGAGCATGGTCAGGGGGTGCCGAAGCAGATGGACCATCCTCGGAAGAGCGGCGCTTGAAGTGGGCAATGGCGTTGTGTTCAGGCGTAGCATTCATAAGCTGCTTCCGCTTCTCCGCACGCATCAAAGCATCCCTCTCTTCGTACGAGCCAGCACCGATGGCGGAAGAGGAGGCGGTGGGCACACCCCATTGCTTTGGCGGAGCACTTGTATTCCGTGTGTTGGTTGAGTTGATGGAAGGCTTGCGTCGTCGCGGTGAGGGGCCGGCCTTTGAAAGTCCCGAAGATGGTGTAAGAAGGTCCGAGGCCATGCCCTGTATAGCGGACCAGGATTCACCGAAGAAGGCTGACAGAGTCGCAGGGGACTGGGCGCGGTCTGGGTTCAAGCGGCTCATGCTCTTCACGGGACGGACAGCGTGTGAAGAGGCAGTTCGCGGCAAGCGAGTGGCCGGCATGGGCGAGGGCTCGCGCGAGTCGAATGGAGAGGGTAGCGGCGAGGCATGGCGTACTACGGGGGTCAGGGTAGGAGGGGCTTCATCGTCGAGGCCAGAGATGAGGCGTGGAGCTCTTGGTCGTAAGGTCGACGAGGATGCCGTCGTCGAGCTGGTACGCGAGCTCATCGTCTGGAAACCATGTGGTCTGTCTGGGACGCGATCGCTGCCGTGATGGCACTTGTGAGGTAGCTACTGCTGCTGTCCTGTTCTACTGCAAGATGTGGGGATAAGCTCGGCCTTTGCTCTATGACTCGCAGCTAACGTCTATGACTGACGAGCCAAAGGACGGTCTATCCAGACAAGACCGGGCTGCTGGTAAACTCGAGTTGCAGAGGGATCGATGTCTCGTTGCTGTTGAAAATGCGAGTGAGTGGTAGGTACTAGGTACCACTCATCCAAGTCGCTGCCCTCGCTATCTGCCCCAGTCACCAAGACTTCCCCAAGCCACTGGCCTCGTCATACCTCCACTCTCGAGTCCGTGCACGCATCCGCTCATCTCCATTCTTTCCGTCCCTGAACCCACGACGCGTCCTCCGAGTGCATGACCGTGTCTTTGCACAATCAATCACCGTCAACATACAAGAGCATCGAGTGTCTGAAGTGACGGCAGCATGTAGAGAAAAGAATAATAGTTCATGTTGACACTAACAAAGCTCCCAGTGTGGAAAAGTATGTAAGACAGTAGCCATGTTTTTCTCCTTGACCGTCAAACGGTATACCATGCTTGTTTTCTCCTTGTCATGCATTACTTGCCTGTCAGCTCCACTTGACTTACTCTCGTCCGCCCTCTTGTCCTCCTATCGACGTCTCCTCTTGCCAGCCCTTTGCCTTGTCGTTGACCACCTTAGGTGTACTGCCAAGCACCAGCCGTGAGGTTCGAGTCGTGCACGACGGCGTACACTCCAACACACGATCTGGGGAACTGGACGCCTACGAGGCGTGCGAAGAGCTTCCAGGCTGTGTCATTGCTGCCTGGTGGAACCACTGGGCAAGTAACCAAGTCTTCGCCATTTGGTCCGAAATAACCAGCGCCTTTGTAGGCAATACCACCGCCGTAGTAGCTCAAGTTCCACTGGGACGATGAGTGAGCCTGAGTGAAGGCTAGAGCTCCATCCTTCTGCCAGTAAATGTTCTGTCCGCCTGGGACCACAGTTGCCTGCTCTCTGGTCAGTTTGGATTGGGTTCTAGAGCACGCCGGTCTTGCTCACCATATAGCCATTGCCAATCAGGGTAGTGTCGTCGGGAAACGAAGTGCAGACGCTGCCGACATTTGATGGGCAGTAAGTGGCGGCATGTCCTCCGATCCAGAAGTGGTTGCCGGATGCCTGGATAGGTTGGCCATCGAAGGGCTGATCAGGGTTGCTGGCAGTCAGCGTGAAGGTTCCGCTTGACTTTCTCGTATTCTCTGCAAGATTGGTCCCGTTACAGCTGGGTGCCATCAGTACATGCACGTATGATCATTCAAAAGGAAAGGAACAAACCTGTAGCGGTAAGATGTGTAGCAGGCGCCGGCACAATCGTCCATGGGTTCGCCGTTAACGACCGGGCAGAGGGCGTTACTATCGGCTCCGGTTCTGCAGGTATAGCTGCTTGGGCTATACCATTGACCCTGGCATTGCTTGAGGTCGGCGGGAAGAGGGGTGGCCTTTGTAAAGGCAAGCAAACCCGAAAGGGCAGCCAAAGAGTAAGTTGGTGCCTTCATTGCTGTGAGTTTGATTGTGTTTGTGATAATTGATGTTCTTGATGTTGTTGATGATGAGAAGAGAAGGAAGAAGAGCTTCAAGCTGGAGAAGCAAAGGCCGAGATCTGTGAGGAGCACTTGCCTTACCAGACACAGCAGCTCTTTCGCATTGTGCAAGCCATGTTGCGTGACGTTTCATGATCAGGTAGTCGTAGCTCCCTTGTTCGTATTGGAAAGCAGACAGCCGGATTGTGAAGCTCATCCTACGGTCATGTAGAGGGATGTGAGCGCAGGGTCACCTCTTGGACCGGAGCTGCGTCCAGTCAGAGCACTTCAGGCAGACGCTTTTCAAGACCATGTCCTCGTGATCTCAACATTATCCGACTCCATAGTTGAACTCAATGGAGGGTGGAAGATGCTACATTATGACCCCACCCCTGGCCGACGCTATGCTATGCCCGATCTCCATCAACCACAGCTTCGGCCAGTCTCGCTTCACACATATTGGGTCTGACAATGACCGGTCACACTCTTTTGTGTTCATGCGGACGTGCCCAACCAACATGCGTATGATCGGCATGCATGCACCGGCCACGACCTGGTTTGACGAGCGAAGGACATTATTTCCTATGCATATACCCGTGGCGTGATGAAAAAGCAATGCAAAGTGGCACAGAAGAGGAGTCTATGATAGCAACTTCCGGTTACATTGCACTTAGAGGCTCGTAGTCCGGCATACGCTACGATCAGCTTGACAGCCAGCATATCATGTGACCATCTGCGACATTGGGGCCGCTTTGTTCTTAGCCCGTGGCTCACTAAACCTGCTGCTGTCTAGATACAACATATCAGAGTCAGGTAAGTGCCCGCGACCTGCATATAATTCTGTCGCTTGCGCAATTCAAGTTCGGCTCTTGGTACATCTCCCATATGCGTTTCTAGGAAACGATCGTTGATCACTCGCCCATGGATCCATCATTTTTGGCTGGTGTTCAAGTCGAGCACCTGTCGATGTATTAGTGCATGCACCATTGCTGCTGGCCATCGACTCACCATATCGACCCAGTTTCCTCCACCAAAAGTAGCCTTGCTCGGACCCTTGTTCTCAAAGCCCAATTTTTCGTAGAACTTGACAAGATCTCCGTGTGCAAGTAAAGCAACCCTGTCTGCGGCCTGGACATACCCCAAGCGTTGGACAAAGGCTTTGAGCAGTGTCGAGCCCAAGCCTTGGCTTTGTAAAGATGGCAGGACAGCTAGACTGTGCACAGCAACAGTGCGGCCCTTCTCTTTGTGACCAACCTTACTTGTCAGAGCACTCGAAGTCTTCCAGTTGTCGGGAATCTCCATGTCCTCATCCATGACGGTTGAATTGGTTGTCTTGGTGACAACGCAGTGAGCGAGGAGGACAGATTTGCGCGCCGGGGCTCCGCTGTACACATGATGAGCACTGGAGGCCGTCTCAACAGATGCCAATGAGGAAGATGAATCGCTCATGTCAACGGAAGTGAAGAGACCAAGACAGAGTCCACCACATTTCGTGAATCGGTATTCAAACTGCGGAGTGACTGTTAGCCGGAGTGCCGAAAGTGTTTCTGCCTGGTTGAATGCTCGAGCAGCAACAGAGGCAGAGACACAAAAGGTGATGAAAAGTGCCCCCTTCCAACGAAAAGCTACTGCATGGCTGGCTGTCTGCCGAACATTGGAAGTGGCAGATAACACACTGCTCACTAACTACTCTTGAAAGTCTGAACTCGTGCTTGTCGACCGACAACAACTAAAGTCGGAGCATTGAGCTTCTGGAAAGCAATTGGGAGACACGAGATGCATTGGTATCCCTATAGCCTTGATCATACACGACTGGATGTAGGATGATTGGAACCAAATACTGGGGACTTCTGGAAAGAGTACGACAAAGGGGGCAAGTTTTGGCAGCGGAAGGAAGGGGTGCGAGATGCAGATGTAGTAGTGCAATTACCTTTTCTTTGGTGGCGCGCTCTTCGGGGGGAAAGGTAGCGTCTTCCAATTTGACGGCGCTGTCAACGTCAGAGATGGTGAGGGTCTGGACATAAGGCTTGATTTCGGCGAGATGATCCTGCTTTTCCATGTCGCGAGAGGTCTTGTCCTTTGGCTCTTGGTCACGTCTCATCATGGCGGCAAGATCGCGGGGCATGCTGGTTGATAGATAGTGACACGTAGTAAGCAGGGATACGTATTGTAGGCAAGGAAGCAGATGGGTTGGAATCGACCCCTGGCGTATGAGTGTTGCAAGGTACAGAATAGGTTGGTAGGAACAGGATGTTGGTACGACAATGAGGTGCACAAGCACTTTGGTCAAATGCAGCGACGTATAGCAGTGACGTGTGGGAGTGAGCGCATTGACCAGTCTTGGTGGGGGTGGAACGGCGGATGGCATCAGAGGGCGTCAAGACGATAGAAGTCGGGGTCTCAAAGCGGAATGACAGACAAGTCTACGGTTTGAGCAAACGAAGACTGTCGGACAGCAGAACAATCTAGAAGAAACAGCACGATGTGGGCTTTGCAGCGGCACAACCAAAGGCAAAGGACGAATGAGGGGCAACGGGCAGGTTAGAGCATGACAGCGAGACAGCGACAGACCGCCAATCTGCCAGTGACTTGTCGTGCATGGCTGCATGGCGCACTTTTGGCAGTCGCCAACAGAGGGCAGGAGCAGGAGCAGGAGCAGGAACAGGAGCGTGGAAGGGCAGGCGCAAAGTTTGGGTAGCTGGGTAGTCGGAATATAAATGCAGTTGCAGTGTATTCCACGTGCCTGCACTCTCACGGCTCGTCTTTGGCTCCGCAAGCTCTCAAGGCGCTTCGACGAGCTTCCGTCACCGACTCACGGCGTCGGCCAACTCGTAACAATAGCATACCTTCTTTCCTTCATACAACCCGTCACTTGTCCAGGTGCAACCGTACGTAGCCAGCACCGTTGAGCGATCCATCCAAGACACTCTTGCAACCTCTTTTGCCGCTTGTCGACCTCTTTCAGCGACGTGCATAACCACATTCGCCTGCACGCAAGGCACCATCCCCCATCGCCATCGCCCATCGCCCATCTCAGCGGCCATGTGAGTACCGTGACACTCCCGCACTTCCATCTGGCAATCTGGACTTCCTCCTTTTGCTAATGCCCACTTCAACAGGGTTCAAGTCACGATACAAATAAATGCCCCCGGCCATGCTCTGGACGAGGAATTCCTACCGCTCGACGCCGACATCTCGTCCACCCTCGCCGATCTGAAAAAACAGGTCCATGACGGCACTGGCTTTCCCATTCCATCCATCCAGTTCTTCCTCAACGGTGCCCCCGTCGTTGGTGACACAAAGACTCTCGACCAGGCAGGAATAAAGAATGGGGAGATGCTCTACATGCTAGTCCGCGATCAGAACAACATGCCCCGCCAGCAAGCCCGTCCACAACCCTCCCAGCCACCACAGTCAGCCCGTTTCAGCAATGACCAGATCGAGACCCTGCGTCTGCAGCTATTGGGCAACCCCCAAGCCATGCAACAAGTCAGCCAAGAGAGACCCGAGCTGGCCGCCGCTGCCTCGGATCCTGTCCGCTTCCGGGAACTGTACCTCGACTCGATCCAGCAATCAGAGTCCAGAGAACGTGAGAGACGTGAACAGATGCAGCTGCTCAACGACGATCCCTTCAACATCGAGGCTCAGCAGAAGATTGAAGAAATCATCCGTCAAGATCGCGTCATGGAGAATCTAGAGTACGCCTACGAGCACAATCCTGAAGGTATCAACATCCCTTGTCCACCAAACGCCACACCTTCTAATCTGATACAGTCTTCGGCCGTGTGACCATGCTGTACATTAACTGTGAAGTGAATGGCCACAAGCTCAAGGCCTTTGTGGATTCTGGCGCTCAAACTACCATCATGTCTCCCAGCTGCGCAGAAAACTGTGGCATCATGCGCTTGATTGACAAGCGTTATTCTGGTATTGCCCGTGGTGTCGGCACTGCTCAAATTCTTGGTCGCGTCCACTCTGCCGACATCAAGCTCGGCAACGCCGTCATGCCTTGCTCTTTCACAGTCATGGAGGGCAAGGATGTTGATCTTCTACTTGGTCTAGATATGCTGAAGCGCTACCAAGGCTGTATTGATCTCCGTCGCAACAAGTTGGTCTTTGAAGGCAATGAAGTCGACTTTTTGCCCGAGTCTGAGCTGCCTAGATCCTTCGAGGAAGCCTTGCAGAACGAGGAGCACATCAAAGGTCCTAACGGTACCGAGATTGGCACCAAGACTGGAACTGTCACTCAGGCTGGCCCCTCATCTCAACTGACCAATGGCAATTTCCAGGGTCAGGGTCGCTCCGTAGGTGGACCGTCTGTCAGCGGCCCTGCTGTACATCCCACGCCTGCAGCATCTGCTCCTGGGAGGGCAGCAGCTCCCACACCAGCTTCTCCGGCCAGTAAGCACCCAGAACCAGATGTTGAACAGTTGATCGGTCTTGGTTTCTCTAGACAGGAAGCCATTGC
Source organism: Aureobasidium subglaciale EXF-2481 (assembly GCF_000721755.1). NCBI lineage: Eukaryota > Fungi > Ascomycota > Dothideomycetes > Dothideales > Saccotheciaceae > Aureobasidium > Aureobasidium subglaciale. The sequence goes on from NW_013566995.1 coordinate 683,349, forward strand.
CGCGCTAGATGCCACTGATGGAAACGTCGAATATGCCGCTGGACTTCTGTTCCAGGGCTAAAGCTAGTGACGTGTATCACGAAGTTCACGAAACGGGAGGTTCGAAGTCAATCAAGCATTTTCAAGGCGTTATCTTCTGTAATAAAGCGATTGCTTTCTCTAGGGGCGTTGCCGAGAACCGCGGAATGGGTTCAAAGGTTGGACGTTTTCGTCACCTTCTATCTCTGCACCTGTTTTTCTTGCTTATCCCTCGCATCTCCCAAGTCTTAAACTGTTCGCCATTCTTCTCTCTTCTGAAACTGCATCTTCTGGATGCTGCTCGTCTAACATCGCCTCCTTCGACAACACGAACGTGGTAATCATCAAGCAACGGCCTGCTCTGAAAGATGAAAAAGAGCTTCGTTCATCCTTTGACGAGTCGATGCTGCCAGTCAAGGCTGGAAAAACAAGGATCGTATAGGAAGGTGAGGTCTGTGATTGCGTCAGTACAGGACCAAGAGGATGGGCGTGTGAGAAGACGAATCTGGGTGCCTGTCTGTTGAAAGATGAGGCAATGTCGCCGTATCTCTCGGATCCTCCAGTGTCGTGGCGTTTTTTCAGAAACTCCAGTCTTGTGTGCGTACTACTAGACCATTTTCGAGGATAGCGTGAGCGAGCAGAGATGCTGCGCGAGAGATGTTGTCAGGAGCAAGCTCTGGAAGATCATCTTCGGGGGCCTGATGATGAGGACCTGCAGAGAAGCACTTCATCTTGCTGTAGTCAAAGCTGCCAGACGGGAGCTCGTTGTTGTTTGTCTGCTCACCAGGCCACTCAGGCGGAGCATACTGTGAAGCAGGTCCTGGACGAGCCGTGCGAGGCGAGAGATCAAAGACGTCTGAGGCACGAGTTGTGAGCCAGATCATGCGATCGTTGGCCTCCTGGATCTGCTGGACTTGTCTCTGCTCGCGGATTTCTTTGCTCTCGGCAGTCTCTCTGGCGAGTCGATTTGCTTCGCGGCGCTTCCAGAGAACGAAACGTTCCTCTTCCTCCGACATGTTTTCGTAATAAGCATACTGAGTGTCCATATGCTTTACTTCAAGTCTGGCTCTGGGCGGGACGTCAGGCTGAAAGCGAATGCGAGCCATATAATTCTTCTTGGCTCTTGACTTGTTGCCGTCAGCGAAGTCTCTGCGCTTGATACCGTCGGAATTGTCGCCGTCAGCATCATGGGCATCCTCAGAAACGTTCTTGTTGTCCTCTGTACGTTCAGGCTGACCAGACTGATCGTTGTTTGAGGGAGAACGGATACCTTCGGAAAAGCCATCCGCGGCCTCGTTGTGACAAGCTTGAACATCTGGCACAAGAGGAGTGGTGTGCTTTCTCTCAGCAATGCCAGAGCGAACGTAAAGCTCACGCTCCATGACTTCGGCCAAAGAGCTGCCGTTCTTCAGGCAGATATAGAACCACAAATATGCGTCGTGGTGTGGGTCGCCGACATTGATTGGACCAAGATCCCCACGTCGATGCAGTTCGATACTGGACTCAGCCTGGGACCATGTGGTAGCCAAGTGACCAGAGTCATGGCTAAATTCGGCGATTTCTACTACCATAGAGAGGCCACCAAGATAGACCTCGCGAGTCTCGACAAGCCTTAGGATTAGGTGGCCGAATTGGGCATCATCATAGCAGTTACCGTCGATCTCGGGAAGCGCGTCGAGCTGCTCGATGATGGGACTCAGTTGCTGGTCGTACAACCGACAGAGATGCTGCACAAGATTGTTGAGCAGAGTAGCACAATTGCAGCTGTCAGAGATGGTGGATTCGGCTTCGCTCTCAGAGTCACTGCTCTCGGAGTCGTTGATGCCAAACCTCTCGGCAAACTGCTGTGCTCTTCTCTGTTCGCGGAAAGCCATTTCAACATCGAAAGCTCTCTTCGAGGCAGGAGTGTGGTAAGGGTAGGGAACAACCTGAGCACGGCGATTGTACTCCTCGTCATCAAGCTCTTCATAATCAGGGAAGACGGCATGGGCCTTGTCCTCTGCTGTGACGTCCTCACGTCTGATCTTCCAGCCGAAACCAATCGTGCGCAGAAACTTGCGCATCTTGGGGCCGCTCTTCTTGACGGGGCTCTGTGACAGAAGTCAGTGGTGTTTACCCCACGATATAGAAGCAAAGAACTCACCTTGTCCATCTCACCCTGGAAGATCTTTACAGCAATTCTGTACTCTTCCTCCTGAGCGGCATGGAGTTCCTCCCAGCACTTCTGAACGATGCAGGAGGCGGCGAGAGCGCCAGCAGGCTTTTCCTTGCATTGGAAGTACCCGGTTCGCTCACCAAGCTTGGGCGACGGCATGCCGTACATATCTCTGGTGTAGGTCATCGTTGGGTGGTTCGGGGGTCGTTGAGGGTTGTGGTGGCGACGAATAGTTGTGCTCGTCGATGACCCGGTCGAGAAAAGTAGGAGCGACGCCAACGTTGAGAGTGATTGAAAGTGTCACCGACCCGGTTCGCTTCGTCAGCGGCACTAGTCGAGTGTAACAGAAGTGAACGACCTCACTACAACTGAACGAGTGATTGCTATCAGCTTTCGACGTCTCAGCAGAGGGCGTGAACGTAGTGTAGTCGAGGAGAGTAATATAGTCCAGGTCACGTGCGATGCTCACTCGAGGGGGTTCGATGTCCCCTCCCCGTATAACCTCCATCATCTTGTACTAGACCACCATACGTAGGTGCATCAAGTCACAATACTTTCCGTAGACACGGTAATGGTCTCTGGAGTTCGTCGTGTCACCAGGTTCATCTCGAATTTCCAGGGGTAGGTCGTCGAACCAGGAAAGCACCTTGCCTTTTCGTAGTACATAACTACTCTGTAACTATGGAAGGAGAGAGTGACTCTCCTTGTTCACGTAGAGTACCCCTGTGAGGTTTCTATCTCTTCTCCAACCTTATGGTACCATCCCGCGCAGCTGTATAAAGGCATGATACATTTCAGAGTTGTAGGGATGGCTCCTGGAGTCAGCTGTGTCATCGGGTTCCTAATGACTCTCCATGGTAGTATATCTAATTCTGAAAAGCACCTTGCCTTTTGACAGGGTCAGATTGCGATGTGACGTTGATCAGGAGAGTATGGTATAATTATGGTCAGATGCAATGGCCGCCCGGGGTCCCTGTCTCTTCTCCTACCCCATATCATCTCCTCCTCATGCCAGAGGCTGTGACATGCGGCTGTGTCAAGGCACAATGTTTCTCAGAATCAGAGCAGTGTTCGCTGGAGTCAGTTGTGCCACCGGCTGATAATCGACTCCCGGAGGTAGTGTATCTATTGTAGAAATTGACTTTGCCTTTTGACAGCTCTAGTCTGACATGCAACTATCAAGCTGGAGAATAGAGATGGGAGGATATGAGGTGTATTGGTTGAGAGGCTATAGTCTAGCTACTTAAGAGTCACGACAAGTTTCTTGGCAGATACGCCCTTTCTCAAGACATCTAGTCCCTTCTGCAGAGATCCCAGTCCTTTTCCAACAACTTCAGCTTGGGGTGCTGGTTTGTATTTGCCTTCGGTGATTGCTTGAGACAAGAAGTCGACAAACACGGCCTCCGCGACTCCATTGTCCTTGATTGTGCTTGCGAAGATACGGTTGCACTTGACGCCAGCAGGAATGTGTGCAGGCAGTAGTACAGTAGTCGTGAAGAACTTGTTACCTTCAACTCTGGGAAACAGATCTGCGCAAATGGCGACGGCGGGGTCGGAATCTCCAGCAGTATGTAAGACGCCAGCAAGGACTCGTCCTCTGAACGCATCGGTGAGCTGCTCAAGAAGGGTCGCGGAGTCCACGTTGTAGTCCAAGACCTCGCTGGTACCGAGGCTACGAACGAGTTCGAAGTTCTTAGGAGATGCTGTGGCAATGACATCGTAGCCAGCAGCCACTGCAAGTTGAATGGCGTTGAGTCCAACGCTGGACGCGCCGCTCCAGATCAGTACTGTCTGTCCGGTGGGCTTGGGAGAAAGCGATGGATACTGTAGAGCGAGATGATCTTTCTGGAAGAGACCACAGGCACTGGTGGCGATTCCAAGAGGCATGACAACAGCCTCAGTGTAGCTGAGATCATCTGGAATGTGGGCGGCCATGGTACCGGCGACAACAGTGTACTCCTGGAAAGCCGATCCAGAAGGAGTGTTGGAAGAGACTCCTCCGGCTTGGGCAATGACTCTGTCACCAGACTTGAAGCGCGAGGAAACTGCACTGCCCACATCGACCACTTCACCAGCGATATCTGCTCCAAGGATGGTTGGGTAGGATAGAAAAGGGAACATGGCGACGTCCTGCAGCTTGAAATCAATTGGATTCAGAGCAATGGCATGGTTTCTGACGACGATTGAATCGACAGAAGGAGCAGTGTAGGGAGTGTCTTTGATCTCGAGAGTGACTCCGGGGGTAGGCTGCCATGCGGCAGTGTTGGAAGGCATGCTGAATGTTTGTCTGTTTGTGAATGTCTGCGTGTGATCTGTCTAGTGCCGATGATGATATTTCAGTCTTAGGAGTGCGAGGATTCTATCCATTTATACCTGTAGACTACCGGTGATACTCATGTCCGTCGGATGGCAGCACGGTGATGCTTGGCCCAAATAGGAAGTCGCTATCTCCGACGGATGATCTTTGAGGCCAAATGGGCTACTCATCACTGGTAGGGCAGGGACCCATGGATCGTATCGGCCTTGATTTTAACCACCTAGGATACACGATATGTTCCAGCTCGGAGCTTTGGGTTTTGATTATTGATGTCAGTTGCGGTTGCTCGGACCTTGTATCTGGCTCGGCCGAAGCACTCCGTGATGACCCAAGTTCGAAGCATCGGAAAGCGATGACTCTGCCCTCATCGTTCTGAGCTTGGGAGGCTACAAGACAGGACTTTTGCGTAGCGCGGCGTTGTCCGTTGATGGCAAGTCCCTACAAGCTGCCGTTCTCGTCGCTGTACTTGCTATGGTTTGCTTTATGCACATGAGCGTTGTCGCAGCATACACTAAGAGCGGTCTATGCCATTCTGTCTTGACGGATTTGAGCATACCATAGTCTACATCTATCATTCGCTTGTCACGTATGAGTTCCTGGATACCTGCCGAGCAAAGTATGGGAGAAGGAGTCGTCGTTGAAGGTCGTACCAAACCTCGTGCACGAACGCCTGGTCAATGCGCTTGTCCACGGTGCAACGACGAGACGTCGTTCGCTCTTTTCTTATTGACCACATCAGGTATCATTTGACGTTTTTTCGTGTCGCAGCAAAGGTACTGTCGAATTAGTCGTAATGGCCCTCTCCATCTGGAAGCGCAAGCGTGATCTGATCTACCTCATCTTCTTCCTCACGCATATCCCGATCATGTTCTGTAAGAAGAAACTCCTTTGTCGATAGCATAGCAAACTTTGCTCAATCGACATCTGTGGCATGGATGAAAGTACTCGTAGAGCTAATTCAGTTGGCAGGTGTGGATCTTACACCATTGTACCCGGCAGCTTTGAAGCCTGCGTTCATGACGAATCTAAGAAAGTGGTACATCACCACATACAGGGACCAATTCTTCTCTTCTCCACCGTAAGTGTACATCAATCTGGATGTAAACATCTGGCTGACGGTTTTATGGTGCCTGGTTCGATACCTACATCTGGCTCGAAGCTCTTTACCATGTCCCGTTGAGCTTCTGGGCTGTACCGGCTCTCCTCCGTGACGATCCCAAGGTCCCATTACATCTACTTGTCTTTGCTCTGGAAGCTGGTCTGACAACCTTGACCTGTATCGCGGATTACTTGTCCTGGAGCAATTATTCGGGAACCGAGAAGATTGAGCTTGGAAAGCTCTACGTTCCCTACCTTGCTCTGGCTATCTTCATGGGTCTTGATATGTTCTACCGTTTGAGTAGCATGATCACTAGGTCTGATAAGCCCACCAGGGGCAAAAAAGTACAATAGATTGAGCTGCCCAAAGACAGCTCTCGAATTCAAGAAAGGACTGCGCATCCGTACTGGAGCAAACGCACGACTGCAGCTCGAGTGAGAGATGAGATTCGAGTGCTCGTAGATCACGCCCGAACGAGGGCTAGACCGCCGAGAAGGACGACTCATCGCTCCAGCGCGGCTGCGCGCCTCAGTTTGATAGATCTGTCTCCCTCCATTCTTTTTCTTTTTCACGCATCACCAACAAGATGCCTCCCATCTTCGCCGTCCTCTGCTCCTGCTTCTGCAGCAGCAACAGCAACAGCAACAGCAACAGCAACAACAGCAACAGCAGCAACAGCAACAGCAACAACAAGGCTCCGGCCTCCCCCCTCGCCATCGTAAGCTCTCGTTGTCACACGTCGTGTACGCACATCACTGACGCGTAGCATAGGGCGGTCCTCGCCGCTTCCACCACCTGAGGACCGGCGACCCCGCCATCCCTCTGCGTGCTTTCGTCAGCACGCCGCCCCCTTACGTGCAGCCAGAGCGCCGCTAAGGTCGGGTGCCGGGTACGTGTCGAGTAGAACCAAACTCCATAGATCTTCTGACTAACGCATGTGATTAGGATGGCTGGTCTGCCTCTCCTCCGCCTCCTCTTCGCCCCCCTCCCTCTTCTGAGGCGCCCCCCTTGGTGGGTGTCCTCTCGCCTGCTTCGCGGGCCCATTGGCCGTTGAGACGATTGTATAGAGTAAAGATCAAACTTCTCTGCAAACCCCCTTGTTGTCTGTACTTGTGCCCGTGATCGTTCGTGACCTCGCGCTCTCGTTGTCTGATGTCATGTATCCAAGTATGCTGCTGCGTTGCACAGTGCCATTGTGCCCGGGAGTGACCACTCGTGAAACCATGTCACGTCGGCACTCTCTGCGACGACTGCTGTAGTATCAATAGTTTCTTGCATTTTGACAGCTCAAACAAGGTCAGACAGGGTGATTAAGAGACGTCGAGCAGGGCTACACCACTTGCTTTGGATTGCCTCATCTCTCGTCACCATAGCATGCTATGATCCATGCTGTCTAAATGCACAGTCTTTTGTTAGCGTGGAGGCGTGAGGATAGAAGCCTCTTGCCTCGGCGATCCCCTTTGATGGCACTGCAATATCAAATATCACTTTGCATTTCGACAGCACATCGATCGATGTATGCTATCTAGCGTCGAGATACTCAAATAATCGGACGAAACACTTGGTTACCCACAGGAAGTCAAGAAACTGAGAGAAACTGGATGCCATAATTCAGGCAAAGGATATATGATTCCCTGTTATCTACCACCGAACGAACAAACAACAATCTATATAGAAGCCTTCCTGTTCAAAACACCAGCCATGATTTCTACTCCGCGGCCGGCGTTGGTGGTACTTCTCGAGCATCTACAAACTCGACTGCTGGGCTTGGCTCGTCGAAATCTGTGACATCGTTTGAAGGTGGTAGTTCTAGAGACGCTTGGACTGGCTTGGTGTTTTCCGTCGTGGCATCGAGGGCGTTTTGAGCAGCATCGCTGGTCTCAGCAGTAGTGGCGGCTTCCTCCCCTCCTTTGTCGGTTGCCTCTTCCGGTGCTTCGTCGATAGCTTCTGTTATGGTCGCAGTCTCTGTAGCTGCTTCAGCCGCGACTTCGGTATCGGCTGCGGTATTTTCAACTTCAGTCGCAGCAGCGGCAGCCTTAGCAGCAGCGTCAGCAGCTCTTTTCGCCGCTCTATCGCGTTCTCGCTGTTGCAACAGCTCAAAGTTCTCCTTCCTACTCCTCTCATCTTTGAGTTTGCGCAAACGTTCTGCCTCTTCCACGCCACCACTCTTCTTGAGCTTCCCTTCTTCAACGAAGCTGCTGAGTTCTTTCTGGAATTCGCCGTCCCGCCTTTCTTCCAACTCGCGTTGTCGTGCTTTCTCAGCACGCTCGATGGCTTCTAATCGAGACTCGTGATTTGGTTGCAGGGCGCGCACCTCACCGAGAACACCGGTACGAGCTTTCTGAGGATCGCCTCCACGCTCAAGAGCCACTGGATTAAGTGTGCGGGAAGAAGAGCGAGGTGTGTTTTGGAGATTCTGCTGTCTTGTCGCTTGCTCAACGAGAGCAAACGTCTCTGCCGCCTTTTCGAGGTCGTCTTCCAGATCGATACAAAGCTCCTCTTGCATGGTAAGCAAGTCTCTGTCTTCACAAACAACTTGCAGCTCTTTCTCCCAAATCTTGGTCCAGATGGGTTTCTCACGCTTGAGGAACTCTTGCAACTTCTTGAGTCCAGATGTCGCGGTGGAGATGTCTTTGCTGACAACATCGAGTTGACGGGGTAGAGGGCGAACACCGCGCTGAACAACGTCTTTACGAAGGTCTTCCACAGTGTCTTGCAAGTCATCTACTTGTGTTACAAGCTTCTCGCTATCGTCCGACAGCGATTTCTTTCCGCCATTGACATAAGTGCGCCCGGAGCCAGCAGACATAGAAGGCACGCGCGTCTTGTCCGCGGTAGACTTGACTGTGGCAGCTTTGGTTCGGATGGACGACATGGAAGCATTGATATCGTCAACAAATGACGTATATGTCTGGCGAACAACGGCAAGCTCGCGGCGAAGTGACTGGACTTCCGTGAGCTGTGCTGGAGTGCCTTTCGAAGATGCAGTTTGGAGAGGCGGAGGTGTTGCGTTTTGCGTCTGAGCGCGTGGAGCTGCGATGACCATAGCGGCCATCTCCTTTGCGGCATCTTGTTGTCGTTCAGACACCCTGTGTATGGCAGATTGCTGATCATCCACAGCTGCTTTTAGGCCTTCAATCATGCTCTTGATACCTCCAATACTGTCGTCAAAGTGCTTTTTGACCTCGTCGAGTTGTTCGACGTTCAGCACAAGAACAGAGCGATCCTTGATATCAGCCAGATCTTCCAGCTCGTGACGTACGCCTGAGACGGGGTCCTGCAAGTAGATTTCGGGAAGGTCATTGCCGTTGTTGTGCGTGTTCCAAGCGAATTTCTCGATGAAAGCAAGCTGAAGCCTAGCGATTGATAGGTCACCACCATCAGGCAAGACAAACTTCTTGATCTTGCTCTTGTATTGAAGGAAGAGGGTCAATTCCTTACCAGGCTGTGGTGAGGACTCGGGAACGAATTGTTGTTGGGTGGAAGCCTTCTCGGTAGTGGACGGGGGAGTGGTTTGCCGCTGGATTCTAGACTTGTGGCGCTGCAACTCACCACCGGCCGATGACTCGGATGGCAGATCAAGGATGGTTTCTGGGACGGGTCCGTTGACAGTGGCACCCATGTCAGCCTCTATCGGCGACTGTTGTGTCGGGAAAGGATATGCTCCCAATTTGTCTTCGGGGGTCTTTGGCATGGGACTAGCACTTTCCAAGTCCACGTCGGACTGTGACTCGACGACATTGGTATTAAGCTGCTCTGCAGCCCTCTGCCCTTCAGTCCGTTCTCTCCTACTAGGTGAGCCTTGAGCAATCTTCTGAGCCGATTTCTGCCTGTTCTGAAGATAACTTCGAGTGCGGACGGCTTTCATGGACTCGCGCGTATCTTGACCTCTGTTCGGAATCGGACTATTCTGGGCTGATGGTATCATGGGCACACCGTTGCTGGAACCCAGATGCTTTGAGATCTGATAGGCGGAGAAACGCCTCGAGGCTCTTCTCTCCAATTCTCCGCCGCGTTGCAAAGCAGCCAGGGCATCTTGCTGTTTCGGAGGCGGAGGTGGAGGAGGGGGCGGCAGATTGTGTTCGGTATAGGTTGGTCGTGGAGACTCCTGTTGATAGGCTACGGGAGCAGGCTCGTTTCCGTATTGCGGTGGTGGCTGTGCAGGCATGGTGTCTTCCTGGGGATAGGGAGCAATGACGGGCATGTTCTGCAAGGCGTTGCTCGACATGGACGAGGCATCGGAGCTTGACGTGTCGCGACTCTGGTCTCGCGCGTGATGTGCTGAGGCAACAGGCGTGAAGCTTTCTTTTCTGGGAGACGACCTCCCGCCTAGCATCGAGGCGGAGCGCGGAGGCAGATCATGGCCGGCGGGCTCGTTGGCGACTCTCTGCGACTGGGACCGGCTGGCAGACTGGCGAGCGAGCAGGTCGTCGGCCGCGGATTCGGCAGCGCTGGCCTGCCTCGCGGACTGGCTGCCACTGCTGGTGCGTTGGCGCAAACGCTGCTGCTTCTTCTTAAGGCCGTGCAGAAGGTTGATGATGATGTCGCGGATGCGGGGCAGGAAGCGGTCGAGACTCTGTTGGCTGGCTTCCTGGCTGAGCGTCTCCTCGAGGATGCCGCGAAGAAGGTCGGGCACGGGGCCAAGGTCCTGTGTGTCGACACCTATGCTGTTGAAGGCGCGGCAGGCTATGTTGAACTCGTAGCCCAGGCGCACATAGACGTCCGAGACCTCGCTCTCGCTGGCTGCGTTGCGGGACCATTGTGTCAGTGTCTCGAGCAGTTGCTTTGTCGCGACGAGCAGGTGTGTGACGCTCTTCTCAATCGTCGACAGCTGTTGTGGCTGCGACGATTGTCTTGTCGACGATCGGACGGCCGAAGACCGCGAGCCAGAGCTGCTCCTGACACTCGGGTCTTCAGAGGCCATGATGACGGAACAAGTGCTCAGACGGGCAACGGGTGCTGCTGCGAGAGTCGGCGCGTCAAGGGGCTGTACGGACAAGGCCAAGGGCAGGGGGATGCCTCGTGTGGCGCCTCAGGACCGACAGATCAAGCAATATAGCTGCGCGATAACGCCAGATACAACGCGACGTGATCGAAACGTGCTGCTTTGAACAAATCACCCCAAGCAGAGTACAACAACTTGGGTTTTGTCTGATACCATTTTCGTGCAGCTCGTGATGCTTGCTCAAGGTCTCCACCTTCTCGCCCAACCCTCGACTCGTCTCCCCACGAGTGTGGACCCGCCTTGATCGGCTTATATTACAATTCATCAATAGGTAGTTGAAGGCCTGCCTACTTTGATTCATGTCTGCTCCTCGTTGGTCGGCGTGTCTTTTCCTGCTAAAAAACATATATCTTGCTCAGCGGTCCACAGCGGCTCGTCGTTCCTCGGTGCTGCAAGACTGCCTTTGATCTTCACGTGAAATGCGGAAGTCCTCACTGGCGATACAAGCTGCCTTCCTCTCTTTGCCACTTCGATCTACCGAACGCCATTGCTACCCGCTCTGTCTTCGACCAACTTGCCTTGTTACTTGTCCAGGTATTGACAGCATTGCCGATTACAAAAGCTGGTGATAGCCTCTCCAATAAAGTTGGCGCGCACTGGTCAGCCCTATTTCGGATCGTCTTCCGAGCGCTCGCCAAGCTCCCCCATCGCAGTCGAGTGAAACACGACATCTACCCAGCTGTAGTCTGTCCTTAATCAGCCAACCACTTGTCGGGCTATTCGCCGACCTGTTACTTGACCTCACTCCGCTGCTGCACCAGACCAGCACGCGATCCCACGAGTGACGACTACGTTATCAGGCATTCGGTTGTTCTGGTTGCGCGTGTGAGAGCTCGACCCTCCAAGGACAAAGTCCCCTGTCCGTCCCCTGATCCCAAGACCATGTCGCCTCAACCCTCCGTCATGAACGGTGCCTCCAGATCTCCGGCTCTTCAGGGAAACAAAGTTCTTCCGAAACAGCAATTGAAGACAAACTCGGCGGGAAAGAGTCTGGATGGTGCTCGTAAGCAGGCCGCGAGTCCGGTGGATGCCGCTGCGAGGTACGTCGACATGCGACACTATACCGATCATCTACAGTCTCTAACCTGTCTTGATCAGGAAATCTCCTGCTCCCAAGGCTTGGTCTCAAGGCACAAATCCCATCACCCAACGCTTCAATGCTGCCTCTCCCGCTGTCAATGGCCTCTCGAATGGTGCGACCAAGAACGCTTCGTTCAAGCCCCAGCAAGACACCGGTACATCGAAGAAGCAGGCTTCGGAGAAGTTCGCTTTCCTTATCGCAAACTATACCGTAGGCGCCCATCTCGTGGCAGATCCCGCATAAACAGCTAACCTCAGCACAGGGTCTGGAAGTTGCTCTGTGCCTCAAGAATGGTGACAAGTTCAGCGGTATCTTCTCTGCCGACTCAATCACCTCTTCTGATTCTCGCGTCATTTTGAAATACACCAGAAGGGCAACTCAGCATGTCAACGGCGCGACTGATCAATCTAACGATTACGTGGGCGAGGGTGAACACCACGTCAAGACATTCGGTTTCCAAGATGTTCTGGACCTCTCGGTCAGCAACCTGTACCTGTCGGCTCCCGAAGCAAAAGCCCAGCAGCCCAACGCTCCTTCCTTCCGTACCGACGTCGAAATCTCGGGCAACCTCAACATTCGTGAGCGTGAGCTTCAGCCTTGGCAGCCGAGCGCAGACACGGCTATCGACATGTCGCTCGAAGACTCTACCCGTGCAGGAGAATGGGATCAATTTGCTGCGAACGAGGCCCTTTACAATGTCAGAAGCGACTATGACGAGAATCTATACACGACCGCCATCAACAGATCTGACCCGGATTACAAACGCAAAGCTGCCGAGGCCGAGAGAATCGCTCGTGAGATTGAACGTAGCGCTCCCGTGAACTCTCATGTCGCAGAGGAACGTCGTATGAATGCCGAGAAGGATGGCGGCCTTGACGAGGAAGAAAGGTGAGCCGAGCTGACCTCTGCCCTTCTCCTTGACCAAGGACTAACCCATTCCACAGATACAGCGGTGTTCGTCGTGAAACCAACATCACCTCGCTTCTGAAGCAGGGCGCACCCAACGCTTATGTACCCCCATCCCGCAGGCCCATCACCAGCCAACCCACTGTTCCCGGTGCTCCGTTTGACCCGGCCATTGTCTCGGTCGCCCGTCCTGGTCCATCCACGGCCACAAACTCCGACAGTCAGGCTGCTTTGTCCACGCAGCAAGAGCAGAAGTCGCAGGATGAGGCAAAGGCAGCCACTACTTCAAAAGAGGCTCCGGCGGCGGCACCATCATCGACTTCAGTATCTGCTTTGCCTACTGCGACCTCGTCTAGAGAAGCATCGACCACCGACGCCAAGCCCGCTGCTTCTGCAGCCACGCCTGCCACGAGGTCTATTCCCTCAATCAACGCTGGCAAAGGTGCTACCGAGGGTGTTGAACGCAAGGTCTTGGACTCCTTTAAGCAGTTCTCAAACGCCGAAAAGATGCGCGTACAACAGCACCAGCGTGTCTCCCAGGAACGCCAGCGCGCAAGTGCTCGCCAGGAGAAGTCGGTCAAACTCAACGATCTCAAGAAGTTTGCCGAGAACTTTAAGCTCTACTCACGTGTGCCTGAAGATCTTGTTCCCATCCTCGCCAAGACAAAGGAGAAGCAAAACTTGATCGTCACAAAGGCTGAGCTGCAAGCTCGTGAAAAGGAGTCGAAGGTCACCTCTGCCGAAGCTAGTCCTGCTCCGGCCGCGCCTGTCAAGCCAGATGGCACTACGACCGAGGCCAGCAAGACGCAGGCTACAGGCCAAGCAGCGAGACGACCCGATGCTTCGAATGAGCCCAGTTCTCCTCTGAGTCAAAGACAACGCTTGGCTCAGAACACGCGTCAACCTCAACCGATGCCTCCGCGTGGGCCTGGAGTACCGCACGGTATCCCAGCCAGGCCGTCTCAGCAGTACAGAGCACCTATGGCCAACATGCAGGCTCCCACTCCTATCCCTCCACCAGAAATCCGTTCCCCTCCCACCGGACCTGCCTCTCGTGAGGTCACTAGTCCTTCAGCTGCCTCGGCTAGGCTCAACGTCAAAGCTATGGAATTCAGACCAAATCCATCGGCGAGCGCTTTCACCCCAACATCACCAACCAAGGCGATCCCTCAGCCTGCTGAGCGTCCTAGCATTTCGGCTGCGCCATCGCCGGCCAAGTTCTTCTCTCGAAAGAGTGAGAAGCCGCTGTCTGAACGCACTCCCCTGAAGGATGCCTTCAACCCAGTCAAGTACATGCTCGAGACCACTGCCGCCGAGAACAAAACCGAGACTTTTGCTTCCAACGGAGGCATCCCACAAGCGTACCGTACCCCACCAACATGGGAAGTCGCTGATGCCAACAAGGACAAGACATACCGTGACATGTTTACACGGAGTCCAGTGGCCACTATCCCACCTATGCACACTCCCACTAACAGTGTCATGGCACACTCTCACCAACTTCCTCCGCATCTACAGAATGGTCCCCAAGGTCAAACTCCGCGTTTCTATCCTCCTCAACCTCATCACCCTGGTCAACACTTTGACGAACATCGTATGCAGTATGGCTCAAACACACCATCCGTCCAGCCGTCCCCTCGCCTACCTCCTGTAATGGCCTATGGCCCACAGATGCACCCTCAGATGCAGCACTTCCCAGCAGGTATGCCACCTTATGGTGTGATGCGACCTCAACCATTTGGCAGTCCACAGGGTCCGCCTATGGGTGGTCACATGATGGTCCAACAATCATCAAACGGACCTTTCATGAATGGATCAATGGCTCAGCAGGTACCAATGTATGCCTCACCCGTCCCTGGTCATGCGCAACCCCACTTCCCGGGCCATCCCGCACCTCAAGCCGGTCCCGGGTTCGGCCGCGGACATCCCATGAGTCACCAGGGCTCCCAACAAGGACACCCCGGACAAATGTATATGCAAATGCCGCCTTCTGGACCCATGATGATGCAGCAGCATCTCGGACAGAGTAAGTTGGGAATACGACACCTGACGCGAACTATATCGACTAACATATTCACAGTGCAGTCGATGAGGAACTTCGCTCAGGGACAATATCCAGGTGGACCTCAAGGTCAGCACGGCTACCCTATGCAGCACCGCGCCATGTCGAACCAGAGTTACAACCACAATCAGATGACGCCTCGTCAACACCATGCTGCTCCTCAGCAAGGCCCAAGCCCTAGTATGCCACCAATGCATCCTGCTGGCCAAGGAGATGAGGGCAAATGAGTCAGGATCGAAGTTGCCATCTCACAATGGCACTAACAGCTGTCTGATATGATGTGACCATGCCTCAGGAGAGACAAGATCTAGTATCTGCCAATTTCTCCTACAGCGCCAGAGACCACATAGGTCATGAGGTCGGCTAGTCACATGGTCTGACTGCGATGTCTGGCATCAGTTACAGAACAATCTCGTCCGGCACAAATGTTGACTGAGACTGTATAGTTGATAACTAAGGCCAAGGAAGAAGGAGTTGGCGCGGAGAAGACATGTGTCAATACAGAAGCGAGCTTGTTGTAGTTTGCTCCAGCTTCAGTATTGACAAGACCAGAAAATGAGTGACGAGATTATTGGGGTGGATAGCTAGTAGAATATCACTATGAATGTATAACGCGAAGATCAGTCAATGATGCTTGAACATAAACCACCAATGGTACTTTCGCGCTCCCCCTCTTCTGCTGCAGCTGCTCCTCTTGGTCAACGTGAAGCTTGTCATGGCTCGGGAAAGTTCCAAGTATAGCGCATGGCCAGGAGGTAGATCGATCACAAGCCGACCGGCCGCGAAGTCCGGCCCTCGGCTTTTGGCGGCGTTCGACTTGAACCCTTACCTTTGACTCCTTGACGAATGGTCACTGTCCATCGAGCATCTCTTCTTCCTAAATTCTCTGGATTATTACTGGACAGCATGCGTGATGTAAACAACGACGAATCTCAGCAGCCGCTGATAGTGGATGGGAGCGAAGACAACGCCATCAGTCGTCCCGAGGTCACCGGGCGAGATGCGCATCGGCTCATTTGGCTATTGACTTTGAGTGCAGGTCTTAGTGGGTTACTATTTGGTTACGAGTAAGCTTCGTTGAAGACTTTGTGACTTCCCCTGAATCGTCACTAACTCTTGCAGTACTGGTGTGATAAGTTCTACACTGGTTTCGATACACGAAGATCTTGGACGACCGCTATCGACTTTGGACCTCTCAGCAATTACGAGCAGCACATCTCTACTGGCTCTGATCGCATCACCTCTGGCCGGACACTTTGCTGATACTCTGGGCCGTCGTCCTGTCATTGTAGCGGCATGTGGATTGTTCATCTTTGGCGCTCTGTTTCAATCTGCTGCAACCAACGTGTGGACTATGGTGCTTGGTCGTGCTGTTGTTGGTGCTGCTGTGGGAGCAGCTAGCGCAGTTGTACCGCTGTATATCGCAGAGATTGCGCCAGCAGATCGAAGGGGCCAACTTGTATCAGTACAAAGTCTCTTCATCACAGGCGGTCAGGTTGTTGCATATGTTGTTGGCTGGGCAGTCATGGGTC
The DNA here is from genome assembly GCF_000721755.1 of Aureobasidium subglaciale EXF-2481. NCBI lineage: Eukaryota > Fungi > Ascomycota > Dothideomycetes > Dothideales > Saccotheciaceae > Aureobasidium > Aureobasidium subglaciale. Next base: position 699,524 of record NW_013566995.1, read on the forward strand.
GCTGGAGATGGTCCGTTGGTTTTGGAGCTGCTCCAGCTCTCATTCAGGCTGCCCTACTCATCGGTTTGCCTGAGTCGCCCCGCTGGCTTGTGCTGAAAGGCCGAGATGATGAGGCTGCTATAGTATTCGCCCGCCTCGGTCATGATGACTGCGACCAAATCGTGGCCGATGTGAGACAAGAGGTCAAAGAGGAACAACTCAGTGCCAGTGGAAGTATGTTCAATGAGCTCATCACTGTACCTGCCAACCGCCGTGCTCTGATCATCGCGGCCGGACTTCAAGCTTTGCAACAGCTATCAGGCTTCAACTCATTGATGTATTTCAGTGCCACCATATTCGCTCTTGTCGGATTCAAGTCACCAATCGGGACATCTCTCAGCATTTCCGTGTCTAATTTCGTCTTCACGCTGCTGGCCTTTGCGATTATCGACAGAGTGGGGCGTCGTCGGATTCTTCTCTACTCGATACCATTCATGATTATTGGACTCGCCAGCTGTGCTCTTGCGTTCACGCATATAGATGCTTCACCTGCGAGCGCAGTAGCGCCATTTCCAGACACTACTTCTCATGGTCCAAGCGCCTGGTCACTGGTCCTCTTGTTCTCCTTGATTTTCTATGTTGCCGCATACGCCAGTGGACTAGGCTGCGTACCGTGGCAGCAAAGTGAATTGTTTGGTATCTCTGTGAGAAGCATGGGCTCTGGTCTGGCGACAGCGACAAACTGGGCAAGCAACTTTATCGTGGGAGCGACTTTCCTGCCAATGATGCATATATTGGGACCGAGCGCAACTTTCCTTGTTTATGTTCTTGTATGCTTGATCGGCTACATCTGGGTATGGCGCTGTTATCCAGAGACGATGGGACTCGAGCTTGAGCAGGTGAAGAAACTACTGGAGAATGGCTGGGGTGTCAAACCAAGCGAACGCCCGTCAGACTTGGACAGCTAAATATACAATGTAAAGATAGCGATACCTGGAAGCGAGGCAATGCAGATTGAACCGCAGTTCTCATTTGTCGATTCGGACTGCTATGCGCCCCACGCTCCAAGGACCAAGCGAATCGATACCTTGGTCCCGCCTCGCCAATGTCCAGAAACAGAGACCACAAAACCGGCAGTGGCATACCAGACTAGCTATATCCAGCTAAATGTCAGATCGCTCCTTCTATTCCAGGCGAGAAGTTCTCGGAAATGCTACAGCAGCATATACTGCTTCTCGATGCTCTTGCGCGACGGACATGAGATAATCTCTGTTGGGCCACAGGGACATAGATTCTAGGTCTCTGGCCCTGATTCGAGGCGGTTTCCTAGAAGCGAAAGATTTCTTCATATGACTTGTTGGAATTTTTGGTTGTGCGCTTTATTGGCAGCATAATCCTATCTGTTTCGAGGTGGATATAGACAAATGAGAGACACGAGGGCGATAGACGTCTCTATCATCATAAAGACGGGAAATTTCATTCTGTGTAACCCTAATGTCTTTGTCTATATCCCTTTAGATTTCGGACATTTATGTAATCATACTGATTTTCGCCCTAGAGGTTCTGATGCTTGATTTTCATTTAGATAGGCGAGTTTTTTTTTACTGTATGTGTGACCATGCTAAATTTTGCTCTAGACTAGCACTAACACTAAACTAACAATGTCATCAAGGTTGGTACGGAGCGCAGCGGCTAAAAGCCTCGATGACCTTTATTCTCGATGTTGTCCGAATCCGGCACCAGTCGCATATCCGAGATCATGCATAAAGACTAACGCTGACTCGACCACGAATTAGTCCTTTGACGAATTGTGGATCGACATGATTCTCCTAGGCACATTAGCAAGAAGCATGATGCTCTGCACCAGTTTCTTAGCGGCTTTAAAACTGATTAGGTAGTGTGAAGAGATTCATTGACATCTATCGAGACAGTAAAATCGTTTGTTACTTTCGCAGAAGCTTTGGAGGAGAGGTTGAGCCGTGCAAATGCACAGTAATATGGGCTCCGTGGCCTTAATTAATAGAGATGATGTCTGACCCATATCCGGTATACATAGTCCCTAAGTAGTAAAAACCTGTGTATCGTGATAGCTGGGCGGTAGTAGAACGTCCTATTTAGAAGAGATGGAAGACCCCTTTAGAAAACAAAATCTAGAACAAGGAGGGGGTATGCATATTTAAAAAGAAGTAAGACAATCAAGGACTCTTGCCTATAGATCCGAAAGCAGTTGCTCACTGTAAACAACAGTTTCCCATACGCACGTCGTACTCGTTCTAATGTGACAGAATGACTTCTCGGCGAACTAGGTCGCGCCTAGTAAACATAGAAAGTCTGAACCTCATCCTCGGACTGTCTGAGTTTTGCATTACGACGTTTCATAATGATCTTGACGATCCAAGCAACAGCAGCTGTGCCAGCAGAGAAAGCAGCACTTGAAAACATGGCGGGTTGATACTGGGGGGCATCGTTCTTGTCCCTGGTTAACGTCAGTATAGCTACACAAACAGTAAAAGAGAGAGGGGGAAAAAACCAAAGGTAAGGCGACCATACGAATGAACAATTCATTACAGTAGTGACGATAGAGATGGCTGCTGCCTTCTTTTCTTTGCTTTGTCCGCAGGTGCCTGGAAGAGAATGAGTATTTTGGGTGAAAAGGTGGATTTTGATGGGCACTTACTTCCGACCCAGCCGAGGATCAGGGAGTTGACAGCATAGGTGCCGATCGTGAAGACAATCATAGAGAAGTAGCGAACTCCTGTGTTGAATGTAACAGCACCCACGATAAATCCAATAATAGCCACTGACTTGGAAGCAGTAATATGCCAAGTTCGCTCATTCATCTTTCCAGAGGACCAGGAGACGAGTAACGTGGACGCACCGGCGATCAGATAAGGTGGACAGGTCAACACGAGAGTGATGGTCTCCCCGAAGCCTAGAGTCTGAACGACAGTCGGGAACTAGTCATCACATCAGTGGTGTTATTAGGTATAATTGTGCTGACGCTTACGAAGTTCTTGAAGCCATTGGCAGCTAAGTGGAGGTGAGCCATGAGAGCAAAAAGCCAGACAACAGGGTCAACGGCAGCCTGCTTCAGACCGTTCCAGACACTGGTATCTCCTGATCTCTCAACAGTGTCAATCTCAATACGGTTGTGGGCGAGCTGTCTTTCCTCCGGAGTGAGCCATCTGGTGGTCAGAGGGAAATCTGGAAGGCAGAAGGCTCCGATGATAGCGATGACGAAGGTGACTGCACCTTGCAGGATGAACAACCATTGCCATCCGGCCAGTCCAGCAGAGCCATCCATACCATGGAAGACACCTGCGGCGATGAGACCTGCGAAGGCTGTGGCCAGGATATTACCAGTATAGAGAATGGCAATGCGTGTGGCGATTTCCTTGCGAGTGTAGAAGATAGTGAGGATGTATACAGCTCCAGGGTAGTAGGGGGCTTCCGTGACACCAAGGAAGAATCGAACTAGAAGCAGGCCGACGAAGTCGTGGCAGACAGCTGTCAAACCCGAGACGATAGCCCACAAAGCCATACAGCACCCCATGTAGTAAGATGGTTTGAGACGTGTGAGAAGCATGTTAGAAGGAATCTGACCTAACAAGTATCCAACAAAGAGGATGCTGACACAGGTGAGATATTCTGTTTATGGTCAGTGGTTTCCGTGGGTTTGAGGAGAAAGCTGAACCCTGTTACTTACGGGTCGGGGTCAAATTGAGATCCTCTTCGAGAGTGTTGATACGAGCCAGAGCGATGGCATTGCGATCGAGGTAGTTGAGCCAATACATCGACCACCTAACAAATGGAAATGGTCAGAAGCCGTGGTTCTATGATTTTATGGTATTCGACTCACAACATGGGCATTATCCAGCGATCTAGTTTTTTGACAAGCTTGATCTCGGCCGGATCGGTTTTAGCTGCCACACCAGAGTAGTCTTTTTTGGTCTGCGGCTTCTCGAGGTCATCTGTGATGTCCTCGACCATCATCACGGATGGCTTTTCGGCGAGGTCTTTCTGCATGACGGGAAGATTTCCTGAGGGTAATGATTGAAGATGGCTCGAACTCGGACTTGTTCAGAGAAAAGACAGGCTTCAGACAGGAGTTTATATATCTCAATAAACTCATAGAGAGCACAGTCCTGGCCCAGGTTCTTGCCACGGATCTGGCCTTCAGCCTCCATACTACCCCGTCTGCTATCCCCAGTCCCCATACTATTGCTCCACAACAACGGGCATGCGGGGATGCAGCGAGATCGTCCGTATGCTCCCGATGTCAAGGATATCCAAGGCGGCCAAGGGTGATGGCAAAGGTAGGCATAAGCGGCACTGAGTCAAGATTGCGATGACGGAAACAAGGTACCATTGGCATACTGAAACCTACGTTGAGAGGGGAAGCCAGACGTACTACAGCCAGAGGTCAAAAACAAATTGACCAAGAACTTGGCCTCTTGGATTGTATCTTAAGTGTTGCAAAGACGCTTTTTTGGCAGATTGATATCCGGCGAGTTCTCGTTTGCCCAGGTTGGACATTGTCGTGAGGCTGACTTCTGGGGAGGTTAAACTCTGGTGTACGCGACTTGGAAGTGCGGCCTTCCCACCGACGGGTCAATGTGGCTTCGGCAGCTTTGTCCAGTATCTAGTGCACCAAGACTATACGGTCCACAAGAATTCGTCTTTTGGTGTTTTCTTTTTTATTTGCCATAAGTCAACAATGGACATAGAGGCCGACAAGGTGAATGAACATCACCACCCATGTCAGGATCGCCGAGAAGGCCGAAGTTGGAATTGACGAAGTGGGCGATGTCTGAGTAAATTCGGGTTGGCCAAGGTGTATACAAGACGAGGCTTGCATTGGACCGTTGACCTTGAGCCGAGGACAACTATTTCATTCTTCTCGCGCCGTGCGAGACAGATACTTTCACGCTCATAGCTGTCCCAAAGCACGATAATTTCTCGAGTCGCAGCAACGTCACCGAGAAATACCTTCCAATTGACTCCCTACACCGGTGTTGTTGATTTAAGATATTACCGTGCTTTGCTACTGCTCGTCGTTGCTCTGCTTCGACCAGGTTGGAAGAGTGGGGGAGTGTCAAAGTCACGTGAAGCTACGGGTTGGCAGTGGAGAGGCTGAGTACTTGGCGCTGTCGGCGTCGGCCGAATTAGGTTGTGGGAGACAGCATGGAAATGGTCATCATCTTATCACGATAGGTTGTGTGTGGCACGCAATGTTGCTCGCGTATTGCACCATGACGCTGGACGCATATTGTAGACCTGTGGTATCTGATGTGATCCTGGCGGACTTGTATATATCGAAGAGATGAAAAAGGCACCTGCCATGACAGAGTCACGGAAACATGGACGAGCAAAGTTTCCCCATATTCGGAGAAGATGGCGCGGCCTTTGGATCCAGACACTCCAACTCTGATTCTTGACAACATGTGCACCCAGTCGATGTCCTCGACGCGACCATCTACTCTACTCCGTACACTCAGATCAGCCCAATAACGCGCCCGGACGGTATCAGAAACAATCAGGATGAGCGAGCCAACACAACAGCAAAAAGCGAATCTAGCCCGTATCAGGTACGACTTGATCGAATGAGCCGATAGAGCGTGCACAGAGAGGCTAACCGTATGCAGGGACAACCAGCGAAGGCGAGTTGGAGAAGATGGAAGAAGACAGAGAAGAATACTGACAGGACTCAAGGTCCCGCGCTCGCCGAAAGGAATACTTGCAAGAGCTTGAGACCAAATACCGATCTTGCGAGGCGGTCGGGGCAGAGGCATCAGCCGAGATACAAGCAGCAGCACGAAAGGTGCTGGATGAGAACAAGCGGTTGCGCCGACTGTTGCGACAGCAAGGCTTCAGCGATGCAGACATCGACGGTCCTGAGCACGACGAGTTTGCTTCGTCCCCTTTGGCCGCCGAGATGTTAGACGTCATGCTGGTCACACGCAAACCATGCAGACCGTCTTCGGGCTCAGGCTGTGGTGACAACCAAGTGTGCAAGACCGAGGATGAAGACGATGATGATGACATGGACTCGAGGCGACAGAGCGTCATCTCAGCACATACCGCCGCCCCGGGACATGTCGCTCCTCGGCAACAGAAACAGCAACACCAGCGACCCATTGCTCTCGCTCCTGCTCCTGCTCCTGCTCCTGCTCCTGCTCCTGCTCCTGCTTCTGCTCCTGCTCCTGTCATCGCGCCGCTGCCGAAACAGCTATCTCACCAACCCATGGCACAGCAACGACAGCCACAACATGTTTCGATGCACCACCAACAACAGCAACAACATGACCCGCTTCAGAACGAGCCGCACATGCAATTTCAAGGCCAGCTGTCTCAGTATCAGCAGGTCCAGTCTCAACAACAGCAACCCCAATTCTTCATGTCACCACCCTCGCATATTCTGGCAACTCCCGTACCTCAGCCAAATGCACAAACATCACCTGGAGCGTTTGTCCAAGATTATCCCCTATATGCGCCGCAGCCCTTTGGCTATGGAGTCCCACAATCCCAACTGCTTGACTGGGATATGGCGGCTGTCGAAGGCATCCCACAGACTGGGAACTATACGACTCCTGGGCATTACCCTTCCCCCACGCCTGGCTTCTCGAACGCAATGTCATACACATCGCCTACGCAAACATCAATCTCCGGATACCACGGACAAGACAATACTTCTTCGTGCTTCACGGCGGCTGATGCCATTCGTACTTTGCATGTTGGAGCAGGTGCCGAAGTCGAGACGGCACTCGGATGCCGTGACAATAGCAAAGACTGCCGTGTTGACAACGCAACGGTTTTTGATCTCATGGACCATTACTCTGGCGTCCAGAGTCAACAAGGTGGCATGTAACATGGGAAAAGAAGCACGAACAATTAACGACAGCAACGACCACACATACATTCAGACACTGTACATATCATGCGATTCTGTCAAAGCCAGCAAAGTAGAAGGGGGGTTCACAAATAATGTATATCTCAAGAAGAAACCCGTGCAAAGACAGAGACGTTTGCTTGAGTAGTATCGCGTGGAAGTGAGCGGCACATGTGCGTGGGTACAGATCGTGCAGTGTGTTTGCCTACCGTAGTAGAGCCTTGGGCATCTTTCACATGCAAGTGCGGCCGGAAGGCGGAAGAGCGCACAGACCGCGTGACTGTTGCCTCACAACGGACTCGTCTCACCAAGAGAGAGACTGCGCTCTAAACTTATCGCATACCATCTTCTTGACCATTTCCGTCACCATCACAATCTCAGCACAACAACCGCAGCCATGTCGGAACGTAAGGTGCTCACCAAGTACTTCCCACCGGACTTCGATCCGTCGAAGATGGTGAGGACGCGCAAAACGAACACAGGTCCGCAATTAGTAAGTCTGAGCAATCATGAGCTTGCCACGTACAAAACTAACTTATATACTCAGCAAACCGTACGTCTGATGGCACCGTATTCCATGAAGTGTACCGCCTGCGGCGAGTTCATCTACAAGGGCAGGAAGTGAGTTTTGAACCATGTCACTCCTCCACGCAGACTTGCTAACAATCACCTAGGTTCAACGCGCGCAAGGAGACAACCGACGAAAAATACTATGCCATCACAATCTATCGCTTCTACATCAAGTGTACAAGATGCTCTCAGGAAATCACTTTCAAGACGGACCCCAAGAATATGGATTACGAGGCAGAGAAAGGCGCCAAACGGAACTTCGAACCCTGGAGAGAGGCCAAGTTGGCAGAAGAGACCGAGGAGGAAAGACTGGATAGATTGGAGCGCGAAGAGGCCGAACGCGATGCTATGAAGGAACTGGAAACAAAGACTCTGGACGCCAAAACCGAGATGCAGATTGCCGACGCTCTAGATGAGATCCGTACTCGCAATGCTAGAAACGAACGTACAGCAAAAGATGGAGCAGAGGTGACTGTGGTGGACAAGGTCGACGATGAAAGGGAAAGACAAGAAGCAGAAGATGCCGAAGCAGCAAGGCAGGCCTTTCTTGCAGGCACGGGCGAGAAGGTCAGAAGACTGGTCGAGGACCCTGAGGAAGAAGGTTCTGGTATCGCTTCTGGACCGGCTACCACTACTACTACAAGTACAAGTGTCTCCATGGGTCCTCCACCAGTTCCAACCTTTGCACGCAAACTCAAAAAGAAGACGGACTTCAGCGCAAAACTGGGTATCAAAAAGAAATCACTGGTCTGAATCACGACGACGATGCCGCCTGCTCCGTCCAGATCCCGATGCGGACCGAACCGATCCCTCGCCATGCTCGCTTGTCTGACTCTGATAATCCATCGCCGCCCTCATGTCTTCCTGCATTCTGCGGCCTGTCTCTTCCGGGCTTTCGTCATTACCTCTCACCCGCCTGACTGTACGATAACTCTTACGACCTTTTGACGAATCTGACTTTCTTTCATTCACGTCGTTGTCGTAGTTCTCTCTTCTGCCCACTGCTTTGTCGTTGGTGTAGTTGAATCTCTCATTTGCGCTGCGTTTTGATGTGGCGTTGCTGAGAGTCTCAGAAGCTGTGTCGGTCTTGGTCGCATCAATGGGAGATATGTTGCTCGATCCGTAAGCTGAATCTCGGAACTTTGTGCTGGGATCGAAGCGTAATCGACTGAGTCCTGGTGCGGTATGATGCTGAAGGTTGTTCGTCAAGGGGGGACCGGTCACGGGAACAGTCAATTGTGATAGACCTTGAACTGCCCGACGTGCATCTCTGCTCCTGGACGATGTCGACCGACTGTTTGTCCCTGAAGATGACGGAATGGCTTCTCTAGTCGTGAACACTGCACCAGCGTTTGGTCCTTGTGGAAGTGTGGGATAGTTGGGTGATGGCACGAGGTTTGGAAGCGTTGGTGGTGGCGGCGGTGGGGATCTTCTGCTTGACTGATACCCAATCGCAGGTGGTGGCATGGGAGCCTCAGGCATCATCTCTCCTGATCTCCGACCCTCTCCCCCATCACGCCTTCTGCGAGTTTCGCCGTCATCCAGTCTACGGAGACTGAATTTGGGAGACTTGAACCATCCCGGGAACCTCACAACGATATCACCGGAGTATCGTCGCTCCTGTCTTGGCTGTTCGCGTCGTGGAGCAGTATTTTGGTGCAGCACTACCTCATTTTGCGTCGAAGAAGGTGGTAGTACCAGCCGCGAATTTCTGGGCACACGTTCTCTGCTCTCCTCTGTAATCGTGTTGTTGCATAGTTGATCGTTGGTTGAGTTGTGGCAGTAGAATGGGGTCGAAACGAGGTCCGAATGGCCGTCCGGATGGACAGTAGTCACTCTCTTGATCAAACACATGGTTGCTGCTTGGTTTGGACTGCTTGAATGAATTTGCTAGGTCCTCTGTCTAGTCGATGCGCCGATAGGTCCGGCACCAAGGATTATAAGATGCACAGTTGATATACCGTTAGCAGGCAGTATACACTCCTATGGGATACAGAAATGTCTAAAGGAGAACGACGTCCAGTGCCTTGGTACGTAGTATCTAAAAGTGTGATCCGGCAGTGAGGTGGTGAAGCAAAGGCAAGATCAAAGTGTCGAATATTAGAATCCAAAACAATGATGTGCAACTGAAAGGGTCTCGTGTTGTATGGCCGTGTGTCAGAGGTGCAAAGAAATGTCTCAGAAGAAGTATGCCCACGCGGATCAGGCACAAGCGAGTCAAAGATGTTTCAGTTGGGTTCAGTCAAGAGATGAAAGAAAGGCAGAGCAAAAGGTAGAGAAAGCAACAAACGGATGCAGATCAAGGAGCTTTGACGCTGTCTTGAATGCAATGATCCGCCGTGTGCTTTCTGCGTAAATATGTCATAAAGTACTATTCTAGTGGCTGTGGTTGATCGGAGGAAGGGTAAGGCTGAGCGTGAGGCAGCTACTTCTGCTTCAGCCTCTCCACCAACTTGCGCAGCCACGGACACCGATATACAGGGATCCACACATACTCGCATTACTCTCTGCGGTGACTCGGTCTTGATCATGTATCTATGTCGACCAAATTGAGTTCACGAGCTCTGACATTCCGTCGTGTCTGTCAGCTTCAGACCCAGTCTCGTGGTGAACGTGACTTCGCGAAACGGTAGGAGCTGCAGACTGTGTTGGTTGTTGCCTGGCCGGCCGAAGAGTACGCCAGTCGCTTGTCCTTTTTGCTGTATCTTCCAGCATCTACAATTCGTTACCCGACTGGTCTGCAGCAGGTAGTCGCGTCATTTGCACTCTCCAGAGAAACGAGTGGTCGTGGCCGTGGTCTCTCAAGATCTCCAAAAACCCGATTGTTCGGTCCACACCTTCACGCAACACGCGCATGCGCCATCTGCGAGAGACCGAGCACCTATCCTGATGACGATCATTTTTATGTACCGTTTCTGCTCGCTGCCATCGTCGTCTGCACTTCTGTTTTACTACTCCCAACACCACCACATTTTCAACACCGTTGCGAAAGAGGGCGGCAAGTCCCAAGGTACCGCCAGGCAACCTTGGATGCAGTCACGGAAATCCGGTTATTTGACAATCGGGTCGATAATGTGGCTTGTAGATGACATGAGGCAGGAACAAGAAGCATTTGCACACACCAAGAATTTGGTAGAGAAGGTCGTGACAAAAATGATCGGGCTCATTGTCCGTCGCGTGGCTGTGGTGGGGACAAGATGATCGTCCCGAGAGCTTCTTGCTGGTTGCCGCAACCCTCGTCTCCATTGCAAGAACACAAAAGAATCATCCTTGCCTTTTGAAGCTTTTGCTGTTTGAACATGCACATTTCGCCAACTGGCCGTCTCGATGACCTGTCTAGATTCGCGGTGCGCATATGTGATCTGCAGGAGGTACAGATCGCAAACAACGCGCAGAGCAACGCTGCGTGCAAATGATGCTTATGTCAGAAGCCTGAGGCTGTGCTATTGTAGGTATTCTTCCGTGATTAAACAAGGATATAGTGCTCCACATTCTGGTTGAAGGATTCAAGTAGCCTCTCCGATACCAACACAGCCTCGTCTTTCAGCTGTCGTTTAGCGACGTGTAGAGAATGGTGTCGGCCTTGTTGCCTTGCAAAAGTGTCGGTGGACTGAACAACCTGTTTTTGACGCAAGCGATGCAAGCAGATAAGCGAGGTACCCGGGCTTCCTGCATGTTGCATGCGCTCTGGTGTGTGGCTGAACATCGGATTGCTGCTCCTCGTAAGCCACCTGTGGCTGTTGACTTTCATGAGATTGGGAAACTCGATGGATTGTTGGTCTCTATCTTCCACCGCATCAAACGGTACGGGAGCTGTGGTATAAAATTGGTCGAGAAATACATCTCTGAATAGACCTCAAAGGCTTTGCCCAGCCAATATATACACACATCGTTCTCAAACGCCAGGCTACTCACAACGCCGATATTCCAGCCCATAATCAACGCCAAATGCTCTGTTGCGCCACATATTTATCATCATCTTGAGACAGTCGTTAACAAGGCATAATTCGTGTGTTCAAAGTCGTAATCATGCTCCGATAGCGGCCTCGGGTAACAGCCTGGGAGGTAGTCGCATGATGAAGCCCTCGCTGAGGCGTCTCCTGACGGAGAGACCTTGACGAGCGGTGCTCTGGAGCAACCACATTGAACGCTGCAAATCTTCTGGTCTCAAGAAAAGGTCAAAGTTGAGCAAATAACAGAAACTGATCTCGAGCTTTCTAAGCTCATTTGTGCTTATGCCGCCCAGACGGGCGATACGCTCCTGTGTCCACTTGTTGTCTTCCAATGACTTGCTAGCTATCCGGATTGCGGCAAGTGCTAAGCGGTGTACGGTGCGAGGGGTGGCCGGTACCATGGTCTCGACAACGCATAGGCGATGTATGTATGAGGCGGCGGCTAAATAGACGCCAGGCGAATGTGGGCTGAATTTGTGTATACGCAGAAGGTAGTCGGTAATTGAAAACGGCGGAGCAGCCTTGAGGAAGAAGCGTCGCGACACGGCTGCGAGCTGGAGGGCGTTGGCTTCGGCTGGGTCTGGTGCGGGCGAGTAATCGGCTGGCGGAGCAATGGGTTCGTCGCGTTTGGCCTCGGGAGCGCCGATGTGATGGACAGGCACGCAGTGATGTGGAGCGAGAGTTGGTGAGCCTTGCAACTCGGGCGTATGAGCGGGTGGTGTGGTGGAGTCGGGAGAGGGCGGATCCGACGAGGCTTCAGGAATGGTTGCGGGAGGGTGGAACATTTGTTGTCTTTGGTATACAGGCGTCGTACACACGACATCACCAGTAATGTTGGACAGGGATTGCAGTGCTTGGGCCAGCATCTGCACGGCGGCGACAGCAGAAACCGAGTAGAGATCCCAGTCCTCGTCCTTGAGTATCAGAGGCTCGTTGGTTTGCTCCATATCGACGTGGTAATCATGCGGAAGGCGTCCGCTATCTTGATGTGGATTCGGCTTGGGTGGCGCCAGTGTCGAGTCCATGTTTGCAGATATGACAGGAAATCAACGAGGGAAGGCAACTCAGAACCCGGCTCGATAGGAAAGGGAAAATCACAATACAGCGTAGTACTGCCGAGGAGTGGTCGGAGATTTGTTTGGCGATTCAAGAACGGCACGGATGCCTCTGACTCGGTGCAATTATCTTGGTCGGGAAGCAAGCCGAAAGTTGCTTGCAATTCGCATGTGTTTACAAAAGATGAGCAAGAAGGCTGCTGGGCTACAGGCAATAATAACAAGGGTCAACGACCTGCTGGATGATAGCGGGGCATCATGGCGTGTCTAGGTATTCATCCCAAGTCCATGCGCCTAATAACCTTCTTGTCTCCGACTCCGTCCGTACCCAAGCTATGTTTCACTCTCCCCTATCATCGCAAGCACCGTTTCATCCTCGTTTCTTTTCGACCTCTGCTTTTTCTTGCTCTACATACTTTATCTCTTCCTTGCTCAGACCGCGTCAATATTGAATCAGCAATTCGTCATTCATAACATCATTCTCACGCCCACCGGCATGAAAGTCCCTTGAGCCGTTCCTGCAGCTATTTGATTGGTCGCGAACAAGTTTAGCCGTGCAGCTTTAATTCGGAGCTGTTCGAAACGTGATAGCTTTCATCTGTCTACCCAACCGTTGCCTTCCTCCACACCCCGACACCATCTAATTCAGTACACATAAGGAAACAGTTTTTGGGGTACCTTCTGTTTGACCTCCTCCCAATGCCGTCCGTACTGCGCCTAGATTAGCTGATGTTCGTGAAACCAAATCGATCAAAGTAGTCACCTTCTTGGAAAGGTACATCTCCATCAAGGGTATGGCTCTCTGAGAGAAGTCGCCAGCGAGAAACACGAAAACACCCATCCCTAATGGAAGTCCTGCGCAAACGGTACTGTAGCCTGCCCTCCACAGTGTATAGCCACCGTAGTTGATGTTGCGCGCAAGCCCGAAAAGTCCCTCGGTACAAAGCTTGCCCTTGTTGGCTGGATCCTGCTTGAAACGCTTGCGTTGTACCTCACACCACCACTCTGTGCAGAGGCCGAGTCCATACAGTGCAGCTCCGAACGCCACGCTTGAGCGAGACGTGAACAACTCGCCCCAGGTATCAGCAATCATTGGTCGGTTGGAAGTCATTGCCCAGAGCGAAAGCAGAGTGTTAAGTGTGTTCAAGAAGGTGTTGTAGGCGGCAATCATGCTCGAGAAGCCTGGCTCGAATTTACTGTCAGACACTCTCAGGCACCAGTAGATCTGCTTAGCGGCACTGCCGATAGCGAGACCAAACACAAGGGTGTGGTATGGTGATAGGCCAATCGAAGTTGCTGGCGATGTGACTGCATTTGAGATAGTTGTACCACCTAGCTTGCGCACGATGTTCAGCCCCAACTCGGACGAGAGTAAATAGTACTGCAGTGGCAGATCGGAGAGTCGCAAGATGGTGAACAGCGCATTTCCTGCCTCGCTCACGCCCTTCTTTCGCGTCTCCGCAAACCATGCAGGCAGGTCTTGCTGTGAGTTGCCCATTTCGATGTCCTTGGTCGGAAGTCTACGTCAGTCGCAGTGGGTACCACAGGCTCAACGGTCATATGTGAAGATCGAGGTATTTGGGTATTGTATATCGAGAAAGTAGTGAGGAGAGTTCGGACTTGACTGATGAGCGGCTCTTCTGACGTAGACGTGCGGGGACAGGCTCGTCATCAAATGGTGTGGATTGAGCACCAACACAATCGGATCCAAGACGCAACAGCATCTTGAGGTTTCATACCAGAAAAAGACCTCGAAACAAGGACGTCGTCGCACAACACCTCAGTCTAGTACTTCGGTTCAAATTTGTCAAGTCACGAGGCGCTAGGCAGATGGAATTCTTCTTGACAACTAGAACGGCCAAACATCGCGTGTGAGCGTTACGCGTCTGTAGTGATTTTGCAGAGCTGCGACCCCAAACTTCATTTCGTCCTACGGTATCTATCTAACGCGAGCCCATCAAGAATCATCAGAGACTATCTAGCTCATAGACAAGAGCTCTCCCTCCAGCGCTCTTCTCTCCCGCTCAGTAGTCTCCACCATGGCCGCGTTAACCTCGCGTTGCACAAGGGACGTTGGAGCTTTGTCATGGACCGCACGCATTCTCTAGGCTTTGCTGTATCTTGCAGCGGCGTTGCGTTCAACGGTTTTGAGGCCACCGTCTCCCTCCAAATTTGCGTCTGCCGCGCTTGCTGCCCGTCGAGGGTCCGGCGCTCAAGTCGACCACATTCAGTGTGTCTATGAACGTGAACTTGGGATCCGGGCGGACATTGAGATCCAGCCAACCCTTGTACACACTCGCAGCCATGATTCTGCATTCACGAGGAGCAGCGGGACATAGGAGGTCCAGCAAGTCACGCATCATCTTCAGGCCATTGTGCTGCGCGAATCCTTCTGTCTTGCTTCTGCGGGCCTCAACCGACTGCTTGATGAGGCTGTCAGACAAGATCTGCGTGGTCAACGGGCGCTTGCGGCCAAGGCCGAGCCTGTAGGCAGTGTTGGCTGTCTCTTCGTCAGGCCATATGCCGGGGTCACGATAGTTGGCCCATTCGAGGGGAAGCAGTCGCTCGATGCGTGTACCCTCGGGATCTGCAACAACTAGCCACTTCTTGACCAAGTGACGAGGAGGTGCGGCGTCTGCACCTTCGAAGGTGAAGTTTCTCGTGGCCATGTCAACTCCCTTTTGTTGAAGAGCCTGGAACGGGAAATTGCCGTGCTGAATGACCGTCCGCATCAACAGTTCGAAGTGATCCGCAAAATCATTTGCCGAGGCGACATTCTTTGGGACTGTGATGGTCGCAGCCATTTCCCTGACCTTGAAGAGATCAGAGATGATCACGTCGGCCACGTGGTCATCAAACCATCCAGGTGTAGCATCCAGTTCGTCGAGTCGGGCCCGATTCATGCCGCTGAACACCATTTTGCTGTCGTCTTTGAGCTTGAATCTGTACTGGAAGAGCTCGTTGTTCCTCATCTGGTCGAACTGCGGGCACTCGACGATCGGAAGCCATTTCTCGGTGATTTGACGGGGTGGATAGCATTCAAAGTACTCGCAAGCGGATGCGAACACTCTGCATTCCACAACCGTCTTGTCGTGGCGATGGACATAGATTGCCAACGAGGGGAACGCGGTGTCAAGCATGGCCTCGACCCGAATCTTCACGCCATCTTGGGGTTCACTGCCGTAATTGGCTCCCCAAAAGATGTTATTCATCCTTCCGCCGCTGTCTGGAAGACTGAGGCTGAGGAAGGCGTAGTGCTTGCTGGACTTCTTGCCAGCGGCAAAGTGATCGAAGTACTTGAGGTCCTGGCCGCGGTAGTCCTCAGTCAATTCCCAGGGCAGGACGTTGTAAGCTGGATCAGTCTCCTTGAACTTGAATGCTGCCGGCATCTGCTTGACAGTCTTGTACTTGAAACTTCGTTGAGATGGCTCCAGACCAGCAAGGTCTGCGTCTCCGAAGGCAGTTTCCCTCCGGTATTTCGCAAGGATTGGGTTGAGCAATGCAAACTGCGTCGCTGTGTCGTCGTCGGAGTCGTAGTTGATCTCCTCGGGAAGGTCTCTTTCGTCTGGCTCTTCCCAATTGCAAAGCTTGCGGTCCAGTTCGGGGAACGGAGCAAAGCCATTCTCAGCCTCTCTCTGCGAGACGGCTGCTATTGCTGTCTGAAAAGACATGCTGTTCCAATGTAGAGCAAAGCCTTCTTGGCTTGGCGTTCTTCGAAGTAGTGCAGTTTATTGTTTGCGCTGTGCGCGAAAGGTTGGTAGACTGCGTTTGTGCGCAGTGTGATTTGTTGTTGATTGTATAAAGAAGAATTCGCAGCGGCGACGAGTATACCTACTCTATGCTATGCGCGCTCGCAGAAAACGCCAAGGCTCTCCGAATCGTGCGGTTTCAATGAACGAACGCCAGGAGTCTCGATAGTGAAGAACCAGAGCAAATCTAGCAACAACTTAAGTAGGCTCTTTGAAACAACTCTTAGGGCTTAAGGGAATCACTACATGATAAGTTCCTTGATCCAATACATTAAGAATCACTATGTAGCACTAATTAAGCGCCTCGAAAGCCAACTTAAGAAGCTCTAAATTACTAAGGCAGTTGAAGCCGCTGGCAACTCAAAGCCCCCTGGCCGACGTTATCTAACACGAGCCCTTCAACAACCATCAGAGACTGACAACGATCTTTCTCGCACTGACACCCTTCTTAGCGACCTCGAAAGCCTGTTCGATCACCTCGAGACCCTTTCCAACTACTTGTGGCTCCGGAGCTGGCACGAATGATCTCTCGGAGAGCGCGACGGGCAAGAACTTTTCGAACATCTCGAATCCGAGCTTGTTCACCATCAGTTCCGTTGACCACACAAACTTGTATTTGACACCCTTGGAAAGACCCTTGAACTTCCATCCTACGAAGCTGGATCCCATCCTATACATGATTGCGAGCATGTTTGTTGGGAACTCTTTCATCGGGATGTCATGACTGGCTTGAGCCACGAACTTCTTGCCCTTTGTCTTGCTGAGAACGTCGATGCACGCACTCAGAGATCCGACACCGATTGCGTATGCGCCAGCAGATATCCTATTCTTGTCGTTCATGGCAGTTACAATGTCGTGGACTGCGGTCGGACTGTTGTAGTCATATACTTCTGCAGCCCCCAAGCTTTTGAGGTATGCATGGTTTCTGGGTGATGCTGTCGATATGACCTCGTATCCTGCTGCTACTGCGAGCTGTATGGCATTGCATCTGTATACTTGTCAGTGGAGTGTCGGATCTGATGCTCATGATTGTGCCTACCCAACACTTGTGCTACCACCCCAAATCAGTACAGTCTGCCCAGTGGGTCTTTGTGATTTCGGTGCTGTAGGAAGCTGGAGTCCAAGAAAATCCTCGAGGAATAATCCACAAGCAGCGGTCGCCAATCCGAGAGGTAAGACAGACGCTGATTCGAAGGACATCCAGTCGGGTATCTTGGTTATGAGATTTGACCTCAAAACGGTGTACTCTTGAAAAGCACCTTCGCTGGCCTTGTTGGAACGCTTGTCAAAGCTGACTGCTAAACCAAGGACGCGAGCTCCAGGCTTTACAGCAGTCACGCCCGACCCGACTTCAACGATCGTGCCGGCGCAATCAGTGCCGAAAATGAAGGGTAGTTTGGCTTGTGGAGCAAACAGGCTGACAACTTTCGGTAGGAGGAAATCGACTGGGTTGATAGCTACTGCTGCATTCTTTATGACCACTTCATCATGTCCAGGTGAGGTGTAAGGCGCCTCCTTGACTTCGAGAGGTTTCCCTTGGGCGACTATCCAGGCAGCGTGATTGGTAGGCATAATGTATGATTTCGTCCAGACTCTTTACTATGATGGGTCATATTGTTGATTGGGAGTCGGTCACTACTTAATCAAGTCCTCGAGCATTCCGGTTGCCTCACGCATACCAGAGTTGCACCGCGCCGCGCATGAATCCGGTAACATGTGCGAATTATTTGGGAAGTCGTATTGTAGATTGTCCTTAGTGGAGTAACTTGACTTTCTACGTCACCACTCGGATTGGATTCCGAGAAATGTGAGACGGTCGGGATCATAATTACCCCGGCTAGCAAATTAGGCCTGACCTTCCCTCATCACCACTAACATTGGTCGACGGGAGAGGATAAGCTCTGTTTGGCAAATCTTCTTTGTCTAGGCGTCACAATCTTGTCTCCGAATGCCCTGCTGCGTGCCTACCTCTGTTTGTCTCTATCTCGACGAGGACCGATGTTGCGAGGATGACCCTGTTTCGAGCGACCACCAAGGTTTGAGCGCTTATAGATTCGATCACAAAGATAAGTGTCCTTACTTGCACAGAAAATCAACTAAAAGATTCTAGCTGTGGCTGTACTGTAAAATCTGAGCTGGATTATACGATGCGGGACATAGCATGAGCTTAGAATGTGAGTTCTACATGTGCCTCGAATCAAGTCATTCTCGTGACAAAGAGATGTCGACAACAAGTGCGCAAAATCTCTTTCAGAAGTGGGCTCTTTGTCACCTCCTGTTCTTGTATTTCTTGACGGTCCGAATTGAGTCTTTGTCTACTTCGTGGGCCTCATTATCCTGCCCTTGAAAGACCAAGACTTCAACCAACTGGCTTTGTTTCTGTCAGTGGAAGGCTTCTGCAAAATATGAATGGTTGATAGCTATATAACGACCTCCCGATGCTCTCAAACAGCTACTTATCCCTCAGTATCTTCCTTCTCAACCTACAAACTACAAACATCGACAGAGCCATCTCAAACGATCTCGTGCTAAGTACAACCCTACACCAACTTAGTCAAACCAGCTCACCTTTCTTTAAGGTTACCGAAGAAAGTATAAAAGTGCGCGTTGACGCCGATCCATCAGGGTAGATAGCCTCGGTCAGCCGCAGCATAAATTCGACCGCACCCGCGGAGCACACTTCCGATCGCATCAGCACAAAATATGACCGGGTATGAAGAACAGACGGTCGCAGATTTGCGAAAAGAGCTTGAGAAACGTGAGATTCCGAGCACGGGTCTCAATCGAAAGCAACAAATCATAGAAAAACTGGAGGAGGATGATGCTCAGAAGAGACAAAAGAAGTCCAAGATTGGAGATGATAAAGATGAAGTGAGAGGCGAAAAAGTGGGTCGCGATTCTCGTCTTGTTCTTCGGAGTTGAAGATACTGACATGACCAGTCGACTGGCAGCTCTGGAAGCAAAGACGACCAACAGAGCGTTCCTAGCAAGCGACCAGCTGAAGACGTCGAATCTAAAGATGTCAAGAAGACAAAAATAGAGAGCTCCGAAGACAAGCCAAAGGAAGGAAAGCCCAGACTCACCACTCCTGACATTGAATTCGACTACGACCGGTCCAAATTGCGTGACCCTCGTCTTACACCCGGTCGAGTAAGGCGACCACAATACACAGATATGGAATTCCCGGAAGATCTGAAGAAGAAATTTGAGACCGAATACGAGATTCCAAAGCCTGAGAAGCCTCCAGGGCGCCTCAATGCCTTTCAAAAGAATGCCCTCTACTGCGAGGAAGCGAAGATGAACCCGTTGGCTTTCTCTCATGACAAACAGATCATGGAAGGAAAGGGGCCTGATGGCTCGCCGACATACGACCAAGCCGGCTTCGAGATTGACTATGAGAAATAAATCAACGGTACGAGCCGGACTTACAACAAAAAGTCAATGATACGCAATATGGATAAAGCAGTAGACAAGGCGAAGAGTGAGAAAGAGCAGATGTTCGACTTGTTCTTCCTGCCGAACGAGAAGCCTGACGAGAACAGAGCGATGTGGGTCAAGGACTATATCAAAGATCAGGTATCGAAAGATCTGGACGTCCCGTGGCATCAGGTCAAGCCAGAACATCTCAAGCAGTGGAGAGAGAAAGGATTCGAAAGGGTAGCGTTCAAAGACTGGTGGAAAGATCCTACCGAGGAAGAGCAAAAGAGGATGAAGAAAATGACGATGGGTAGCGTTTTCAGGAAGGACCTCTAGCTGATGGTCATGTTGTTACATCGAGAGTTTTCCACACCACATTTTCCAGTCCTCGACACTCTTCGTCACCGTAGTCGCCTGATCTGATATAGTCAGGCTGACTTTCCTTGCATCTCGAAAATGATCCTCCTATATCTCGTGATTGGAGTTGCACTTTGTCCTTTGACCGACAGAATAACATGGTAAGTCTGACAGCCAGTCTGCGGACAAGCAAGCGCGTCACTTGGCATCATGGTCTGAATGGTCGAGCAAGCCTGATTCAAGCATGTAAAGTTGAGCTGGGGGATCTGTGCGTTTGCGTTGTATTGATTGCTGGCCGTGACGTCCTTGTAGTGCATCCAGTCGAACGTTAGCGTGGAGCTCGAGTTACTATCCGGATCAATGGTGGCCGAAGCATCCAAGACAACGCTTTGTTCTGGCTGAACGATCAACGAATACGGGTTGGTGCCTGTAGTTTCGTTGAGACTGATTTTAGGTGGATGTGTGGCAGAGCTGTAGTTGGATGAAAGAGACCACTGCACACGAGCACTCATCTCATTCTGGTACGCACTACGCCACCTCCAAATGGTAGCCTTGTTCGAGACCAAAGTATTTCCGCTGATTCCCACTACTCTGTCAATCGTGTCCGCGTAATGCTTCGAAGTACCAGATATGTCAGATAGAATGTATCTGCCACCCCAGCCACCATATTCGGGACGAGAAGGTTCGTTGAGACCATTCGGAATGACTGAGAGTAACGACGGGCTATCGCCTTCCATGATGTAGGCTCTGTCGGGATACTTTGCTCCTAGTGGACCAAGCTGGAAGTTGTTACGGATGTAGGTATCGTCGACAAGAGTCGAATCAGGACCGCCGGCATCGAAAGCATACAAGAGATCGCCACTTATGCCCGTCCATGCAGCATTGTTGTACATGTTGAACCCATGTATAGAAGCAATGTATGGGATCTGAGGAAAGTTCTTGCGAATCCATGGACCAGCATCATCCTGATCAGAAATAGAGTATACATGAAGTCGACCGACAAAGATATTAGTATTTTCTTGCGAACTCGTACGATTGACGTAGTTCAGAGCCTCCGCAAGGACATTTGCACCGCCCCACAGTAGGACATGCAGTGTCTCGTTCGAGTTGGCAGTAGCCGAGATCAGTAGCTCTGCACCAGTTGAGAGCGTAGCGTTGTCCAAGGCGGCAAGACCGTAGACGGAATGTCCGGCTTTGACTACCGAACGGATACTGCTGGCACTTGGAAACCTACTCTCACTATGAGTATTGAGATTCGAGGTCACATTCTCGTATGCGTTGACAACGTCCAAGATATGCTCAGGATATGTAGTGTCGTTGAGCCAGTAAGAAGTTGTCGTCGAGATGCCTTGGATTGACAGAATATCCGAATGGAGTAACAGCCGAACCTACGAGAAAATATTCAGTGCCGTACTTCGTGGTCAGAGTGAAATGTCGCACATACCAAAGACATTTGATCATCCGGTTCATTGGAAATATCTGTGACAACGAAGATACGAGGGTAGGATGTGGAAGTACTCGAAGTGGAGACATTGGATGGAACAGAAGCGGCCCGAGCGCAGAGGCATAGCAAGCCCGTCGATATGAAATGAAGAGAAAGCCTCATACTTACAATTGTTATTGTCTGAAGATTTCCCTGCAGAGCACAGCTCAGCTATTATACTCAATGCTATTTCTTTTCACCGCTCCATCGAGTCCCGGCTCCAACGAAGATCTGCCTGCATTGAATGCCGGCTCCAAAGTCGCCCTCTTCAGTGACGTGATGACACATTTGTGAGATGTTACCCTGTCTGATCAACGTAGTATCCTTGGTATGAAAGATCGACTGGAGTAGGGCTTGCTTCACCGACCCCCGCACCTGATCGGGAAGGTGTAGCGCCGCTGTGGGGTGCTTGAACGATGCCAGCGCTACCCCGGGGTCCGTACAAGGTCAGTCTTCTTTGATGTCTCTTTTCAGCACCACTACGTAGGCAACATCACTGGCCATTACGGTCGATCCTCATGGCACTACAACAGACTGGTGTTGAGCAGGACTCCACGCTCCATAGGAGAGACGAACTATTGAGCTTCACATTGATTGGATGGCACCTACAAAAGTCAATCAGGCGTGTTCTGACCAAGGGATGCCGCTCAATTCAACGACCACATGTCACTTTGTTAGGTGCCACCTCGGAGCTCTTGTCAAGGTTGTCTTTTGTTCTGTTGGACTTTTTATGATGAGCTAGAAATGAACGATAAAAGAGAGCGACTCAAAAGCGAAACAAGACTGACCAGCAGTCCATGCTCAAACATACCCGCCCTCAAGTGGAGCATACTGCGTACCACGAAAAACGCCTGACACCAACGCTTGTAACAATCATAAAATGCAGTGCACTCTCACAAACTCGAGCCAGACAAAGCTCGGATCCGACGAGATATCATTTGCAGGATGGGTAGAGTGTCCTAGTCTCCCCCATCATGTACATGTCGCTCAGCCTCTCTCACCGCACGTTCAAGGAATGTGTTTGTGCGTCTCGCGGCTTGGTCGGGAAAGAGTGTAGATCCGCTGGGTGAGGTAGAGCGTGAGCGAGGAGGAGTATCATCGGTGTTACGAGTCTGCCCAATACGATGCGTGCGACGAGCAGACTCGCGCTGTGTGTTGCCGAAGTATCGCATAGTTGATGCCGCAACTTGACGAGAACGCTCGCGGATATCCGAGTTGAATTGAGAAGGACGTCGGGTAGGAGCATCTTGATTGGTGTCGTCGTCGTTGTGGTCATTACTGCCTCCCTCATCTTCCTGGCTTGCATTACTGTGATGGCGTATCCACAAAGTGTCTTCGGGTGCCATACGGCGGATGAGTTGTATTTGAGCTCTGCCTTCGGCAGTCTGCATGGCAAAGTCGTACAGCAGAGATTCGACAGCGCGACGGTCTTGGTTGCGAGAGCGATCGTCATCAGCCGACGGGCCGTGGGTGGTCGAGCTAGAGTCATCTGAAAATACGTCGGCCAAGGCGTCCACTTGAGAATCAGCACGGCGGAACGCGGCCGAGGCACCATCTGAGGCAAAGCTGGAATGTGTGGAAGGTAGCGAGTCGTCAGGGGTGATGGTAGAGCCGATGACGTGCCAGGCTTCTGCTATTGGAGAAGGACTACGATTGCGGTCACCCAGACCATCATCAGGAGAGACTGGGCGGTGGGCGAAGCTCAGGGGATGTGGAGATTGTTGTGAAGGGCGCAACAGGACGATGCGAGAAGAAGCGGTCGGCTCTGGTGTATCCAGGGGAGGGGTCGGGAGGCTTGACGAGACGGCATTGCGAGACTGTGGGCGATCGCGCTCAAGGGGTGGAGGCAGAAAGCTGCTTGGTCCAGAGCGTCGTTGACTCGAGTCGGAGGTTTGTTCAGACGAGTTGTCGTCGCCGAGATAGTAGGCCAAGTCAAAGTGACGTTCGCTCGAAGCCACGCGTTGACGAGGAGCGTCAGGCACTGATGGTGGTTGGCCGATGCGATGGAGACTGGTCGTCGGACGAGAGGCGCGAAGACGACGGATGGGTGAGCGTGATGCCGCGGTACTGTCGTTCTTGACTCGAGATATCGCTGCCGGGCTGCTGGTGCCGCTTCGTGTTTCCTCGGGGTCGCGCCATACTCTGGTAGCCGTGTGTTAGCCATCTGCTTTGTAGATCATCATGCTTGACGAGGCAGTCGCGGGACTCGATCATCATGCACAACTTGCTCCACAGGACAGGCATGATCAACTCTGGAGCCTACCTGCAAGCAGGAGCTGTCTGGACGTGTCTGGCATCAAATAGGCACGAGCTCGAGAATGGCAAGCGCGTCGCGTCGCCCTCTCTGAAGCCTTGACACACTTACGGAAGACCCATGATGATATTCAACCTAGTCGCAAACTTTGCGCGATTTAAATGAGATATCCTGCGGCGGTATAGAGATGATATGGTCTAGTTCGCAACGTGATGCATCAAATGTTTGTGAGCAGCTCCGTCTCACTCTCCGCATTTCGCAGCCTCGGGCGCTAATTAACCTGTCCCTACTCTCTAGACTCTCGTGTCTCCACATTCTCGGCACTTGGTCAAAGCTTTCAGGGGTCCATTTTGACGTTCGATAACTAATCTTTCTAAATGTTCTTGAAAGCAGAAAGCCCAACTGTTGCTTTGCCATTACTGTCAACCAGCAGATTGTCCTCGCAGCTTGATCCTAGACCTGCGTTACCCAAGAACGCAGGCTCCCAATAGTAAAGACCTGCGCCGCCCTTGACACCTGCGACAATCTTACCAACTGCTTCGATCCATTCCTCCTGTCCAGCCGAAGAAAAAGGAATATATGTAGCATCCGATGGGAACTTGTATGCAGGCTTACTGCACTTGGCTGGCCAGTTGGTCTCGGCAACTACCATCTGTTTGCCATATGTAGATGCAAGTTGCTCGAGTGAGTACTGCAAGCTACCCAGGTAAGCTTTCTCGTCGTAAAAAGGATAGTATGACACCCCGATCATGTCAAAGTCGCTCGTCTTCAAAGGTCCTTGACCGAGGACTGTCTTGTACCACCACAGCTGAGTGCCCGAGTCCCAGCCGTTATCAAGGTGGACCATGATCTGAGGCTTCTTCGAGAGCTTGGAGTCCTTGATGCCAGATGAAGCAGAATGGAGAATGTCTGCAATGTTATAGTAAGAACTCGTCCCGCCCAGGGGCCAGAGGAGGCCAGCTCTGATCTCGTTTCCAATCGACACGATGGCTGGACTAATACCCTCTGCTGCGTAACGATTGCATACTGCCAGGGTGTAGTTGTATACTGTATACTTGAGGTTACCGATGGTGCTGTCGTCCCATTTCGATGGCGTAGTCTGATGTGACGGGTCTGCCCATGTGTCCGAGTAGTGAAGATCAAGGTAGACGCTCATGCCCTGATTAACAACGCGCTTGGATAGTTTAACATTGTAGTCGAGGTTGTAGTTGCCATCTGCAGGATTGACCCAGACTCTTTGACGAACAGAGTTTGCTCCTGACTGCTTGAGAATGGCTAACGAGGTTGGATCAGCGAGGGAGTTCTTTTGCATTGCTTTGAAACCTGCAACGTACATTCAAGAGGCTGGGTGACTCCAGCAGTCGTTTTGAAGGTCTTTCCTTGATTCTCCAACATAATGAGAGAGCTGATATCGGCTCCCTTGTATGTGAGTGCGCCATAAGCGACGTTTGACAGAAGTAATACCGCTGAGACAAGTGCTGACCGCAACATGATGTTGGTGTGGATGGAAAATAGTAGAGTTAAAGAAGCAAGAAAACAGAATAGCAGCACGAAGGCGAAGGGGGCATCTTATAGCTTTCTCACTGCATGCTATAGGGCATGCTCTATGGCCACATGATTCTCTTAATTTAACAAAGCGTTCTTGAAACAGACGGCTAAGTCGTCGCCTATATAGGTACTCAGCCTCTAAGCAACACATCAAGGTTTACTCCACTTTCATGCTGTCCCGGGTTTTCATAGAGCAAGCGTCTCTGCATCCACAATCCAGCAGATGCTGCACCCGAGATAAAATCTGACATGAACTTGGTGCATACGGCAACCGGTGGGCGAGAAGGAGACCGCATATCTCTAGTATGCACGAAACACGACAGTCGAGAAGGTGCAGGGTAATATCCAGGCCAGTCTGTTGCTCATTGGTGGAAGTGCAGCATGCGGCTTGTCGATCCGGGGTATAACGTTTCATGGCTTGACATCGCTTGCAGCACTTCTTCTCTAGCTCGTGGATCGTCTCATATAAAAGATTCAAGATGAGTCTCGGCGGATGCAACACGTCATAGCTAGTCACCGTCATGTTCACAATCAAGCACAGCAACTGAAGCAGTGATTTGCGGGTATCAAGACATTAATTCGTTCTAAGTGGTATATGTACAAAAAAGCCCACTACTGGTAGAGAATTTTCACACTCGTTGTGTTCAACCCTACTCCACTATCTTTACGGCTACCTTACCGAAATGACGTTGATCCCATTGGTACTGGTAAGCCTCCTTGAGCTGGTCGAGAGTGAAGACCTTCTCGTCAATAACGGGCTTGATGTTGTTGGTCTCGATGGCGGCGTTCATCTCCTCAAATTGTTGTCTGCTGCCGACATAGAGACCACGGACGGTACAAATGTTGACAAGAGCATCGAGAAGAGTGGGCTGCTTGTCATTGGTACCTCCGATGAAGCCAATGACGGAAATGACACCCTCGAGGCAGATAGCCTTGAGAGACTGCTGGAGGGTGTTGGGACCACCGACCTCGATGATGTGGTTGACACCGACACCACCAGTGATCTTCTTGGCGGTCTCGCCCCAGTTGGGGTCCTCGCGGTAGTTTATAACGTGGTCGGCACCGAGAGCCTTGAGCTTCTCACCCTTCTCATTGCTAGAAGTGGTGGCGATGACACGAGCACCAGCAGCCTTGGCGAACTGGACGGCGAAGATAGAGACACCACCAGTACCCTGGGTGAGAACCCAGTTGCCCGGAGTCAATCTCTTACCCTCGAGACCGTAAAGACCATTCCAGGCAGTCAGGCCAGCACATGTGAGCGAAGCACCCTCGATGAAGTTGAGGTTGCTAGGGAGGGGAACAAGACCCTGCTCGTTGTAGACACCGTACTGCTGGAGAGTGCCATCGATAACACCACCAGTTCCAGTGGCGATGGAGTAGTTGTCAAGAGGACCAGCGATGTGACCCTGGTTGAATTGAGTGACGACCTTGTCGCCAGTCTTGAAACGGTGAACGTTCTTGCCAACAGCTTCGACAACACCAGCACCATCAGATCCTGGAACAACGTTGTCCTCTTGAGGGAATGGGTATCCGCCAGCAGCAATGATCAGATCGCGGTAGTTCAACGAGGCTCCGTGGACTATTTTCAGAAGTCAGTATGTAGTCAGATAAACATCAGAAAGTCTTCAAAACTTACACTTGACGAGAACATCGTTATCGCCAACCTGAGGTACGGGGGCTTCTGTGTTGAATTTCAGGTTTTCGAAGGATCCAGTACCCTGGACTCTCCACTGCTTTTGGGTTGTAGGGGCCATTGTGATGTGTGTTTTGATATTATCGAAAGGAAGAAGTAGCAATTGAAACAAGAGGTGAAAGCTTGGTGATAAAAGGCAACTGGTAGGTACGTCGACGACCTTTATATATCATTCGACATCATGATCATTCTCACGTGAAGAAAACATGACGTTCATAGCTTTGCGTGGGGTGGAAGCATCAAAGCTTCTAGAACCGAGACTGGTTTGTAATCGCCGCTCCAAATTCGGAGGACTTGGTGAGGCCTTGCTTACGAGTACAAAGACAGTCGATCTCAATCGTCTTCTGGTGTTGCAAATCAGACTGCCACATTGATGTTCAAGCACTTGTTCGTCTTGATGCATATACGACCAAGCATAGCTTGAAGTGCAACAGTATCGACGCGGATTCGAGTAGACGTCGAGCAATCGAGAAGCAACTTTAACCGATCCCGATCTATCGCACTTCTCGACCAACTTACCTCTACTCTCGAATGGTCGCTAGAATAGAGTATCAGCAAGAGGACGCCTGTCCGGTTACGGGATGCGCGTTACGGGATGCGCCGAGATACCAAGCGTTTGAAAATGTTCTTCGATTTCTAAGCATAACGAGCATCTTCTCGAAATTCGGCGATACAAGCAAGGATATGATGAGGCCTAGCAAATTTCCTCAGACATTGGTCATAGCTTTCATCGCTCCGAATCGCCAACAACAACAACAACAACAACAACAACAACAACAACAACAGCTCATGTCCAGCTACCATCGATGGCCATACTCACCTTCTTCAAGATCTTGTCACCGCCGAACAGAGCTCCAAATCTTTTGAGCCTCTCAGTTTTACCCATCATCACAAACCCGGGCAGGCCGTAGCTTCGTTCATCTGAACAGGGCGGTACGACATCGGGCATCCTGAGCTTGATCAAGACCACTTGGGCCGCAAACGCGTCCATACCTGCCTTTCTCAGGAACAGCTCCCATGTGGTCTCTTCTTGCAACAATTGAATTGTCGGATCGTCCAGGCCAAACCTAACCATACTGGCGACGATCCATGTCACCAAGGCTGACTCGCTTCCAGGAATGTACAAAACCTGTATACCATGACTTTGTGCTGCGCAAAAGTTGATGAGGGACACAAGTTCGCCGGAACTGCGGCCGTCCAATGGACGCTGTTGGTTCCCGCCCCAGTCGTGTTGCACCATGATGATGAGACGTTCGTAACGACGCCCAAGTTGCACTATACGTTCACGGACACCATTACGAGTGACTTGACCTGGTAAGCTCTTCTGTACAAGCTTCTGCAGTGAGGTCAGCATGAGTCCATGTCCTGGTGCCAGAATGATGTCCGCTTCATCGGCTTCTGATGTCTGGGAAGATATGCCTCCGAAATTACGAGCCGAATTGAAATCGCGCTCGATGTAGTTGGGCGAAGGTAATAGATGCTCTATCCCTTTGATCAGATCTCTTCTTGCGAACATGGTCGATGAGAGAACAAAATTTCGATGAGGTATGGGTGTAGGTAGATGTGGTACATGCATTGCTGCTGAGCTCGCTTTCTCTTCAACTTGGACACCTTTTTCGGCGACATTGATCACCTCACAATCTTGAGCTTTAGTTTGCAGTCTCGAGGCTTTCTTCGCGTCTGAAAGTCTCCCCTGTTTGCCGGTATGGGTTTTCATGAAGCGGTTGAGAGAATTGGTTATCGAGAATCCAGTGTTCAGCAGAGGCTGAGGAAGTCTCGCGCCCATATTGGGCTGCGAGATTTCTGACGCTTGACTTGCATTGAATTCCAGCGCGGATAAAAGGGATTGCTGTGACTGGAGGTTGGCCGCAAGCTTGCGATGCTCTGTGTGGGGTCTGTCCTCAACTAGAGGCCCGTCACTTACCAGATCGACTTTCTCGACAGCAGCTGACATTTCTACAACCTCAATTTGGTCGTCATCGTCTTCGCAGGCGTCCAATACTCTAAGGCCATCTGGTTTCCATCCAGATGTTGTGTTATGCGCCTCCTCAGACCTGAAGTCGTCCAAGTACCCACAGTGGATCTCCTCTTCCGGTAAGTCACGGAGTTGCATGTCGAACGGCTTCCAGCGGGACATGGCTCTGTCAACTCTGTCGATGGCTGGCCATACTGCACTTGATTTGACCATCTCTCGTTCCAGCATTTGGATTAGCTGTCTTTGGGCGTCGAGCTCTGTCTTGCAGCCTAGATGCTTACGAGCGAACACCTCCCATGGTGGCAGAGGATCAATCTGATCGATGGTGGGAACTTCTGCTCTCAGCATCGAGTCCGCTTGCGTGAGCTGTTCACTATTGATGGCAAGTTTTGCGGACTCTGCACCAGGCTTGATGACCTGCTCGATGAAGTTGCGCATTCGATCTTTACCGTTTGATTCTTCCGATGAGAACGGCTTGGCATACTCTGGTATGGTAGTGCACAGCTGATCCGAGAATGTGACGATCTTCAACTTCTTCGTTGGAGATGAGGACTGTGTCAGAGGAGTTAGAGGTACCTCCACTTTATAGTCGTCAGGATGCTTGCGTTTTAACGACGAGCTTGAGTAGGGCTCGCGGAAAGCATTTTCGTCGAAATCTGAGATGTCCGAAAGAGCTTCTAGGGAGAAGCCGTCGTCTGTATCCATGAACGCTTCAATTCTGGTGATCTCTGCCATAACAGGATCTACTGGACTGGTTGCCAACTGTATACGGCTGACAGGAGAATCTGGAATATCAAATTGGAATGGTGAGGAGCAAGGCAGAAGCGGCGACGAATGCCTTGCAGCCGCATACTGTTCTCGAATCTGTTCTTGTTAGAGTTGATTATCTTAGGAACGGGTGGGTAGCTTACCTTTGGACGTGGTGGCATACCAATGTCATCTTGCTCGGGTTTCTCAGGGATGGAGACGCATTGCTGTAAGAAGATTGTGTCACTTCTCTCAAGCTGCAGCTTCTCTTGCTTAATCTGTTCAAGTAGTTCTTCCGGCAAGTCGGGACTAGGCCATTGAAGTTGTGCTTCTTCACCACTTTGCCACAGCGCCTCAGATGGTATCTTCTGCAGTCCCGTGTGCTGTCCTAAACGTCGTGCGCGCATGAACCGGCGCTGCTCAAGTTCTGGGTCTGTCGGCAAGAGTTGCTGCTCGACCTTGAATTCGACAGACTTGTTCGGTCGTCGCGTAATCTCAATGACAAGGGGGACCTCCGGCGAAGCGATTTGCATGAGAAATGATGCGCTTTGACGGTCAATGATCCATTTCTCGTCCAGATCGACCTCACTTGGAAGGTCAAAGTCCGGGAGTTGATCGAAGTCCAGATGAAATGTCTCCCAGGCTAGGATAGACTGCAGAATTTGGGACGACAAAGGGTAG
The DNA here is from genome assembly GCF_000721755.1 of Aureobasidium subglaciale EXF-2481. Taxonomy (NCBI): domain Eukaryota; kingdom Fungi; phylum Ascomycota; class Dothideomycetes; order Dothideales; family Saccotheciaceae; genus Aureobasidium; species Aureobasidium subglaciale. The sequence continues at coordinate 729,874 of NW_013566995.1, forward strand.
ATAGACTTGTAGTCTCTGGACAGGCCGTAATATCTGGCGTAATCGATCAGAGAGACATCGCCATCTTCAGCATCAGAGTTGTCACTGAGCTCGTTCATAGTGACGTCTATGTTGGCTCCCACAATTTTTCTTAGGTCTGGAACAATATTTGGGAAAGCAGAAAGATAAGAAGAATCACAGGTTGGTACGAGGCCTGTTTGTACAAAGTGCATCGTGACTCGTGGCTGCTGAAAAGGGAAAGCACGATTGTCAATGGTGCGGATCACGACCTAGTCGTTCTTCCCCAAATTGGATCATGGAGGACGCGAATCGGAAGGAAGACATTGCTCAAACTTGGTACCTTCTCTTCACGAACATCGGGTGATGCGTGGAGGTGAATGTTGACATATCAGCTCCATATGCATACTACAGCAGACGTCTTGCACGAATTTATCTTCAGTCAACCAAGGATCGGGTCATGAGTCTTCTTCTGAACAGGCTATAGTGAGGATAACAGTAAAAGACAAAACAGGATGGGGTATGGCTATGGAAAGGCCGCAAACGCAAGACAGAACGACATTATGACCGCTTCATAGGGCAACATCATCAAACTCGGTCGGCGCTTTCGTAGAGGACACCTCCTCATGCGGTATGCCAATGGCCTTGAGGTTATTCACTTTTGGAGACTCTGTGGGCTTTTCCCCTGCTTCTGAAGTGGTCTCGGGTAATGTAGAAGCCTCTTCAGCGGGAGCGGGGGCCTCCCCGACGGTCTCTTCGATCGCAGACTCTTCAGGTTGCTGCTCTTCTGCATTGCTTGGAAGGTTTCGGAAAGGAAGATCGGAAATAGGAGCAGACTTCTGTTCGGGTTCGGACGAGGTCTCTTCCTTCGGAGGTGTGGGGGGAGCAGTGTCGACAGAGTCGTCTTTGGGCGGTGGAGCGGGAACGGGCGAAGGCTCGGATGTAGGTATCTCAGGGCGCTTTGTCTGTTCTGGAGTAGGTGGTGTGTGCTCGATGCGGGGACTGGAGAGGGGCGGGTGGACTCTGAGCTGTTGTTGCTGAAGCTGAAGATGTTGTTGCGAGGGTTGTGATTGCGTCGAGGGTCGTCGAGGATCTTGTTGGACGTTGGGCGAAGGCAAGGGTTGGCTACTAGGACCAATGTTTCGCAGCTTTGGGTCGGCATCGAGGTAGTAGGCGCGGACGCCGACTATGCGTCCTTCGCGTTCGCAGCCTTTGAGCCAGTCGGGGACAACGACAGGAACATTCATGTCACCAGCCTTCTCCCATGCTTGGCCACGCCCTTCTGTGCAGACAAAGTGGGTCGTGTCGATGCGCAGTGTGTCAATCATCTTTGCGCCGATGCGATCCACGGTGGCCTGGAGGTCGTCACGCAGTTGTTGAGGCATGATGCCTGGAGTGATTGTGATACCAGTCAGATCAGTCATCTTGTGAGTACGGACGGTCAGGCGTTCACTGGTGTATGTGCCGGCCGAAGTGCGCAAGACGAGGTGGAAGGTGTATTCGCTATCGACAGCCAGACCAGAGATCTTTGTGCTCAGCTTATCACGAGGGATGTTGCCAGCCTTGCTGCCGTTGCGGTACAGGCTCAGACTACGGAGTTCAGCAGTCGCGAGCTGTACAGGATCCCATTCGAGCACGACCGAAGTCTGAGTGGCATTGCGACAACGAAGGACGGGTGCGCATGGCGAGTGGATGCCGAAGGTTGAGTAGATGTCTTCTTGCAGCGCCTCGAATTTCTGGAACGCCGTCTCTTCCGCTCCCTCATTGCGCGCTACGTTGATGTCGACAATTGAGCCGGATGTGATGTCGGCGGGCAGCAAGATGGACGGGAACTCAATCTATCTTGCACATTAGTGACCCCTTTCGACTACGAGACGTGTATGCGTGCATACCAATCGCTTGTCTTCGGTGAGCAGGACTGCCACCCCGGCATCGACCTTGCCTACAGTCAGTGACACGAGCATCTTTGGCTAAGTTCGATGTCGTCGACTGCTTGCTGTATGCACACAATATGTCCCGTGTTGATGTCTCGCTGGCCTTGAGCTGGAGAAACATCTTGGCGCGTCTCTTTGCGCGTCGTCATCCGCTAGTTACTCTCCCACTCGACTCTGCTTTTCTATTTTACCCAGACTAATGCCTTTTTCTGCACAAAGAACGAGCAAGCTCATCGTGCTCTCTTACAGAGTGCCTTCCTTGTACACCCTCGAGGCACAAACATGTACCTGCATGATCATCCTTCAAAGGTCCTAAGCGGCAGATATGCCCTTTCGAGTTGAACGCGAACTCCCCGCGGTTCCGTTTAGGCAAGGACGGCCGTTGACCCAAGAAGTGGTACCATTAACTTTCCATCTCGTCATGTGCCCAGTCGACTGCACAGCCATGCACCCGCGTAGTTCTAGAAGCCATGGCGTCTTTTGAAATATCTCTACTCTCGAGGCTAATCCAATCTACATCCTCTATCCTTCAGACCAAGTATATTCAATTTACGCTGCTTTGCATACGACCACTAACCACCGGGCACCAAATACTTGCCTCTTGCGACTCTGACACTTGATCACCATTCTCTGACTGACGCACGCAACACCATACGCTGTCCGGACCACCGTCACCATGAGCAACACCCTCGCGCAGGACCATCTCCGCATCTTTCTAGATGGCGAGACAGGCCATGCATCAGAACAGTCCACACAACACTACAGGCCTGGCCAGACGATTAGAGGCGTAGCAAGCTATTCCCCCTCGACAGAGGTGAAGGTGGAGGCCATGATTATCATTTTCAAAGCAACCCTCTACATTGAACTTGCCGAGAGTGGTCAGGCTTCTTATGGCTGCATCCGCTCGCACAACCAAAACCTCTTCCGCTATGAGACACTCCTACTCAAAGGTCCGCATAAAGTGTCTCCCAAACCCCACGAATGGCCTTTTGAATTCGAGCTGCCGGAGAAAGTCAAGCTGCCTTTTGTGGCTGACATGCAACCAGTACCGCCGACATGGAGGGTCTTACAGGTCGCAAGGGTTGTATATTCGTTGAAGCTGTGTGTGAATCCCAATCGTTCGACAAGGACTATGGAGATCGAACGCGGCATAAACGTTTGGCCCTACGATCACATGGAACTACCTACTCCGGCACCAGAGACCCAACAACTGCTGGATCCGACACAAAAGCCTTCCTGGCTTACACGACGAAGATCGTCCACGATAAGTTTGACACAACTCACGCGGCGACGCTCTTCCACCGTAGGCAACACAACCACACCACAGAACTTCAATCTCAACGTATCGATGCCTGTATCCCTTGGCGCGTGGCAACGCTTCAATATCCAACTCGTCTGCAATGGAACCTCGGACTTGCCATTTGTCCTTCAGACCTGCGAACTCGTCCTGAAAGCTCAAATCTCGTCAACCAACGTTTCAACATCTGCTCTTCCAATCTGCAAACTAAAACTTCTAGGCAGAGGCTTGGAGATCCCCACTGATGGCTCCTACATTACTGTAAAGCGCAACATGATGCTAGTGGACATGACCCGCGGCGACGCAACCATGCTAGTCCCCAATTTCTCAATCGGATTCTTCAAGCTAGCGTATGTCCTGGATGTTTGTGTGCAATTGTTGGATGCAAAAACACAAGAAGTTTTGGAGCGCAGGGCGGAGTTGCCGTTTATGGTTTTACCTGGTGGCTTGGAAGAGGAAGGGAGCGACGAAGATGCGCCGCCGGGATTTCATGATGTCGTCAGTCCGCCGGGATATGAAGAAGAGAGTGTTTGGGGTAATGAGTTTAGGACACCGGCGTATACTGTCACTGCATGAGCTGGAAAATATTGGGTAGCGGCTCGTGGGTGGAAAGCATCAGAGGCAGCATCACAAGTTTCGGTAATAACGATACGACTTCACAGTTCTCTTCGTATCTCTACGTGGTTCTATGCTCTACGGACCGGCCATTGGCATAATGACCATGCGCTCGCAGATGACAACAACTCTCAATCTTCTCCCGTCGTTCTTGCTGCTAGTACAACCCTGACCATGGGTTCACCATGATCGAGATCTCGATCAAAAGACTACGCAGGCACATTATTGATACCCGGTTATCAACTAAAGCCTCATGGTACTGTGTGACGTGAATTTTCTTGTGCAAAGGCCAGACAGTGACACATATCGACAGGACAAAGCGAATCTGTATAATTTAGATCTTGAGACTCAAGCTTGCAGATACTTGGTCACACATGCACGACGAAGATGTTGTGCATCGTGTGCTTTAGGAGGCACAAGCAGCTTCGCAGAACAAAGCGACAATGGGCGCTTGCGAGTATAATCAGCAGAGCTATATGGTCTGAAGGCTGAAGGTGGTGCGGTCATGAGGTCCACAGCCCATGAGCCCGATCCTCTTTCATTGACCACTCTAAAGCCCAAAAGACACCAGTCAAACATGATTGACACATGGATATCACAGAAGTGTCGCACACAAAGATGAGGCTATGAGGCTATGATGTTGGGTGGGAGACACAATATTCAAAACAAGACTATCAAAAAAGTGATATGACAGAAAAAAGGACATGTCAAGAAAAGAGGAAAAAGGGGGAATCCATGGAAGCAGAAAAAAGGACATGCAATGAGAAAAGAAACAACACTCTGAACACAATTCGAAACAAGAAAACAAGATTAGAGAAAACAAAAAGCAGAGCACACAGAGAAAAAGCTTTGGCACTCATTCCTGCCACTCGCCCATTCTCCCTCTCCACATGACAACATAAGAAAATTATGGAAGATGCAAAAGGGATCGCTTGCGGTCGTATTTTCCATGTCATCAACACAAGCTCCTTTCTTCAGTGTCGGCGCGTTCGTCGTTGGTCGTCGATCGTTGTTGATTATAAGGAAAAAGGGCAAAAATCGTTCTCGTGACCCCAGCGTCACTGACGCTCTGGAAGGGCCAAAGATATAATGCAAAGACAACCAAAAGAGAGCAGAGATCAGGACGCTCGTTAAACATGAACAGATGATGCCGAATCGCCAAGTGCTAGTTCAATATGCGTGGAAGGGAAAGCAAATCTCAACCTCCGTGAGCACTCTGCACAACAAGCATCATCTTGTCATTCTGTTGGATTGCGTCTTCCAAGGTATCATCATTTATAAGCGGCGTGTAGTCGCCACTTCGTTCGTTGCGGACTTCGATGTCGAGTTCTGTTTCCTCGGAGCGCGGGTCTGACTCGCCGTATTCCAGTCTGCGTCTTTCCAGAATCTTTCGGTACAGGTCATCGAAATTGAAAGCGCCACGTGGAGGTAGTCGCAGCACGACACAAGTCTCACGATCAAACCATACCTTCACTTTCAATGCTCCACCACTTGTTGCTGCTGAGGATGTTGTTGCAGTAGACATGGCAGTGGTTTGACGGGCAAGAGGCGGTGCGGCAGTGTGAGTGGTGTGTACAGTGGCATCGGTGTATTGAGAGGGTGTTCGGTAGTGGCCTGGAGGTGCGCGCATGGACCCGGCTCCAACAGATGACTGCTGACGCTGGTGCGCAGCGAAGGACTGTGCGCTAGTAGACTGACGTGCGGAGTTGGTCGAAGGGGCATACTGGCCTGATGCGTGGGAAGCAGTTGAGTAGCGGTCGGTCTTTGACTCTGCCGCGGCACGGCTATGCTCGTTAAGATCGACAACGTTGGGATCTATCTCGTAATCACCAGGATGAGGACTGAAGAAGCCACGGACTAGCGTGCTGTTGACGACGTGCGAACCAAGGCGCAACAGCTTATATAAATACTCGTCAAGATTGTCCCGACGGCCCTCAGTGATGCGGTCTGTCACGAATTGTACAGGACCAGGCATAAGCGGGAGAGTACGCGGCTGACCTGTATTGCCAGCTTCATCCGGAAAGGCCTTGATGAGGTTGATCTGCAGCTCATAAAAGTCCTCGTAGATGCGCGTGAGATCCCAATGAGAGCCGTCGGCCAGTGTCGCCTCGACAATGAAGTGGAATTTCTCGTCCAGGTACATGTAACGCGGGACCGAAGCGCGTAACGGCGCAAGTGGGTATTGCGAATGCGCCTGCGACGTGGTGCGCCGCGACACCGTCGACATGTTGCGCGAGTGTGCGCCGTTGTTGAGACTCATGCGATCCATGCCCGACTGCAGACCTGCCATTGATGACTGGGACGCGGCTTGCATGTTGCCGATCTGGCCTAACGGAATGCTGGTGTTCTTGTAGTCTGCTGCCATCTTCTTCCACTCTTCCACCCTCGGTATACCGGCTCTTGCTATGGCCTCCGCTGAGTCGATCGTCTTTCCGCTCGTGAGGTCCTTGATCTCGACGAAGGATACCGGGATAAGGCCTGGCCCACCTAGTCGCGTGATTGGCTTTGCGACAAACCATTCTGGGTTTGACTGCGCAATAACAATGATGGCTTCTCCTTCGTGAGCCTCGAGTTCGTCGGGACGTTCGGCTTTGAAGTCGTATGCGACAATACCGTAGACGGGGGCGCCGCCGGATCTGCCCATCGAGGACTTGCTCATTCTTGAGGGGTCGTGCGACGACTTGTCAGCATAACCACTGTCGTGATGCGTGCTAGGCGTCGACGTGGTGCTGTCGCGCACAGTCTTGCCGACCTGTTCGAAGTAGCTCACAGGCACCAAGCCGCGCGAGTTGTGGAGCGGATTGCAGGCCTCGTACCACTCGGTGTCGTCTTCGCGCCCGGTTACGTGGAGAAAGTCGCCAGAAGCAAAGGATAGGAAGCGGACCGAGGGGTTGTCGTTAGGAGCGTCCCAGTCGTACAAGGCCTTGATGACCTTCTTGGGAGGGATAATGGCCGTGGGGTCTTTCTCAGGAATCGAAAGAGAGTGATTATGCGACGAGGCGCGCCCGCTGCTACGTCTGAATTTGACCATGGTTTCGGGGTTTAGATTGCTAGCTTGTTTCGCTTCTTGGCCCGTCAATTGCGAGCAGGGAAGTGACACGCCCGAGCGAATGTTTTAATGAGAGAGAGGAAGAAGATCGAACAGCGAACCGCAGAGTTCGACTCTGTGCCACTGTGCTAGAGAGCCTCTCTTCAAAAGCCAAACGGTCAACGAACGCGATGCGATGGCTGTACTGGTTGCGATTTGACTTTGCCCTAGTAAACTGTCGTCGTTCAGCGTGCAGCTTTGTCGCGACGCGTGATTCAAGGGGTATTGTGCTCGTAAAGGGCGATGCGCGATTGCTATATGGAGTAGATAAATAGGGAGACGGGCTCCTTTCAAGTGACGGAGATCTGAGCACCAACCTTGGTGGCTGTATCTTGTCTGATTGAGGGTGCTGCAGGGCTCTTGGACTTTCCCCGTGCAGGTGGGGTCAAGTTATCTCGCGCTTGCGATTAATCGGGCATGGACTAATTGTCGTACTACACGCTTCCATAAACAGCTTCAGTAGGTATGGTGGTCGATTTTGACAGCAGAATCCAGTCTTGTCCCGAGTGACAGCTTGAGAAAGACTCGCGCCGGATCCGGCTTCTCATTCATTGTGCCTTCCTCTTTAGAAACCGCTCATGTGGCATCCGAAACGGCTGTGACGTATTGGTATATGTTCTTAGTGGCTCTCTCTACAGTACAGCATGTCTTGGACTCATATACGGGTATGGCGCATACGAAGCATTATACTGCATCTTCACTGGTTAGGCGGATCCCGAGCGCTGATCATTGAATCAGCACGCGCGGTCACAGCCAGTACAAAGGCGCGATTGCTTATGCCAACTTTCAAAGACAATTGTTAATTACTAACTTAATGGTACTCGAGTACTAACGCAGGGAATAAAAAGACTATGTGTCAGAAAGGAATTGGTGCGACAATTGAGGCTGCACTTCAACGTGCATGCATTCTGCGTGCGGCTGCGCCAAACACGAGACATAAATGAAAGCTGTAAGGATTTCCCAGCGATCGCTTGCCGTTGGGCTCTGCTATCCGGATGTTAAAATCCCAGATGCTGGATCATCCAAGTTCAAGCCAATCGATCTGCATGAGGCTTGCAACTGCCAAAAAGTGCCGGGTCTGTTCCTCTATCGATTGATTCCTCGTGTTTCTCAGCGTTTAAGAACATGGTCGAATGTATCTACTACGAGATGTGCATCCATGTGAGGACCAGGCTGGCACCGGATTTTCTGGATCGAAATGTCCACCGAGCCAGGATAGTCGAAAATATGACCTTGTAGCAAGGTTGTATTTATATGTCCGACATGAAACATTTAGCAAGGACGAGCTCGTACAACAGGGAGCTACGAACTCCGTTGTTGTCTGTTGTCCTACCCACTTGTGCTACTTGGGACCACTCAGATCTGGCCCTTGATGTCGACGCGATAACCACTGTTCTTGATTGCCTCAAAGATTGGACTTGCTTTTTGACAAGAGAGTTGAGCACCATCTGGCTTCTCATCGAGGCAGTCTTGGGCACCACTGTCGCAAAGATACTGCGCGCATTGCTCGTCACTGGCAAATGCTAGCTCTTCCGTCAAGAAAGAGATCTTGACGCCGGGACGATAACTAGAAAGCAGTCAGTATTCGATAGAGAGCGCGGGGATAGAGTGATGCAAACGTACACTTTGCAAACGGCAGATAGAGCATTCACCCTCTCTCGGTTGACGAACATGTCCATGAGGTAGGCACCCATGTTTGGCGATTCATTGAACAACCTAAAGAATTTGTGATAGTTGCCAGTGGCCAGAGATGCTCGCACTGCCAGAGCATGCTTCACTGCGGGGTACTGTTTGTCTGCTGAGGTTAAATCTGCCAAAACGTCGTTCATGGTTTGGCGGTTACAGGTATAGATAGTGTAAAGAATGCGATAGGCCAAAAATTCACCAGGGGATCCACGCAACCTCATCTTGTACAGAGTACGAAGCTGAGTCTGACACTGATTATACTCACCCAGGTCCCCCTTTTCCAGGGCTATACGTGCGTGAGCCTCATACACACGGACGGTGAAGTCATTCTTGATGTGCTGGACTGTGAGGTCCTGCCTCAAAGATTTGAACTGATCGCAAATGTACCCATAGTTGTGATCATCTTTCCACTTCTTGATAAGAAGATCGAGAGTTTGCTGGAGTATGTGAAGGGGACGGACAGTTTCGGGTTTGGGAGGAGCGGTGAGGCGAAAGTAGTTTTTCTCGAGCGTTTGACAAGTGCCGACACAAGGACCATCGTCGGCGTCGGGCATGGGAGAGTCGTCACGAGGAGAAGAGAGAGAAGGAGAATTGAGAGCTTGGTCGCCGAGCGCGAAACGCTGCCTACGTTTCTCGAGATCGCTCAACTTACTGGGTGGGGCAGTGGCACGGAACTGGTCGGCCTTTTTCTGGCGCTTGTCGGGACTGGGGTTGGTGATGCGATCGGCAAGGGAGAGATTCTTCACTCTCCAAGGGGGGATATGTGACGAGTCGGCGCCGGAGTCCATGTCCATGGATTTCCGCTTCTTCGTGGCGCTCATGAGAGCTGCCTTTTCCTTTGCTCGCTCGACGCGGAGAAGTGCTCGCGGCAGCGGATGGCTGGGCCAGTCGATGACAGCGAGGAGGTTTGATTCGGCAGCTTGAGTAATGACGGACTTTAGTTTGGCGGCGACGGCGGTGGGATCAATATCGTCGGAGTCGTTTGCTTTGTCGGCGAAGGCGCGTTGGACGTATTCGCGTACAGGCTGAGGCCACTCGATCTTAACGGGAGCAGCTTGTGGCTGGACTGGCGATTCGGTCGCTTGAGCAGGACGGGTTAGTGTTCGACGAGCAGTGACTGCTGTGAATGCCGGCGAGCCTAGAACGCATCTGTCAGTAAAACTTGGTAGACGCAGGTTGCAAGTCTTCATACCGGTCTGCCACGGAGCTGTTGTCATGTTGGATGATCACACTGCTTGCTGGGTAACAAAGAATCACAACGAGACTGCGCAGTCAAAAAGAGAGGGATGTCTGGTCTTTGTGCGAGGAGAAAGCGGTCGGCGACGCGCACCAGAAGGGACGGAGGGAAAGAGTGACCCGACACTACGCCAAGACCCCCAACTATGCGGTCACCGATAACCAACCCAAATGCTGTCCACGTGCTCATTTCGTGTTATACCATACATACTACAGAGTTTGATTGAGAATCTTCGACTTCTCGAGCTTGTCTCTGAGATATTGCTACTCACTGTCATTATTGTTCATGCTTTGATCCCGAGACACTCCTACCTACTAGCCCCACACTCGAGAGGTCTACGGATAACTGCATTGCTGGATGTTTCTTCGTCAACTCGACCTGACGACTGCTCTTCGTCCGTCCTTGCTCCCCGATGAAACTCTTCTCTTCGTTCAAGACTCTGTAGGTCTATATGAGGGGAAATACAAGATCCCCAACTACCAGAACGGGCACGCATATTTGACCTCACATCGCGTGTGCTATGTCGACAATCAAGAACCACGGAAGTATTCCATTTCCATCGATCTCAAAGATGTCGATCGACCAGAGTTCTACGCTGGGTTCCTCAAGTCATCAGCAAAGGTCACCGTATACCCTAAAGCTCCAAAACACAATGCCTTGGCCATCAGAAGTCCCAAGCCTGGTTATCCAAGCTCAGCAAGCTCATTAGGGTCGACACCGCCGAGTCGATATACCACTCCAGGACGCACTTCTGCGCCTTCTCCCGCACCAGTCAGGGATCCGAATGCCACCTGGATATGTCCCATCTGTTCGTTCTCGAATCCTGTGCCGTCGAACTTCGATCCAAGCACTGCAAATGATCGAACACCATTACCGCCATGTCTAGCTTGTGGTATTAAGCCACCACTGGTACACGTCGTGAAAGCAGCAATTGCTTCTCTGTCAAACCGTCCAAGTGGCTCAGTCTCTGCATCTACTTCAACACCAACTGCAAATACACCATTGTCTTCTTCGCCGCAAGCATCGCAACCCATGGATGTACCCTTGAACCAGTGTCCGCGCTGCACATTCTCCAATCATCCATCTCTGAGTAGCTGCGAGATTTGTGGAGCCAAACTCTCAAGTACGGGAAACAGACGCTCTCAAATCATCGAAAGTGCCATTCAACGTCCAGAATCACCAGGCCCAACGCTCCCGTCTGCTGTACTAGGCGAAACCACCCCGGAAAGTGTGAAACTCTCCTTTCGCGCTGGAGGTGACAAGATCTTCTACGAGCGATTAAAAGGTGCTCTGGTCCAACGAAAATGGCTCCTCCAAAACGCACCACCAATACCAAGATCTCATACGGGCGAACCGAGCCAAACATCAACATATTCAGCAACAGATGGCTATACTCCCACACCGCCGCCTCCGAAAGTGGTTGGTATAGCAGGACTAGAGCGACGAGGAGCAGAGTTGCGCAAAAACAACGAATTTGTCATTGGCAGTGCCTTTGAAGACCTCGAAGCTCTCATGACATCAGCAAAAGAAGTTATCGCCATGGCCGAAAGATTCAGATCTCAAAACAGCAATGGCGACACTGAAAACGATGCGAACGCAGAAGCAGCCTCCTTGCTGCTAGACATGGGTCTCGTAACAACAAAAGATATGCTCTCGGGTAGTGGTGCTGATCGCACATATATTGCAGAGCTATCTCGAAACTTGGCCGAATTCCTCACTGACGACAAAAGAGGTGTGTTGAGAAGGGAAGGTGGCATCATGTCCCTCGTCGACCTCTGGGCTGTGTTTAACCGCACACGTAATGGTATTGAATTAGTCTCCCCCATGGACTTTGAGAGAGCAGCTACGATGTGGGACACCCTACGTTTACCCATTCGCCTACGTCGCTTCAGAAGTGGTCTTCTCGTCGTTCAAGGCCGTGATCGCACTGACGACAAAACCGTCGCTAGTATCTTATCCTGGCTCAAGGACCTCCACTCCATTCCTCCATCCATGTCGAACACCTCTGAACATGGTGCTGTCACGGGCCCATCAGTGACTTGGGACTGGCAACAGTTTGGTCGTGGCGTAACAGCACAAGAGACGGCAGAAAGGTTCGGCTGGAGTGTCGGTGTTGCCACAGAAGAGCTTGAGATGGCAGAGGAGAGAGGAGCCCTGTGTCGAGAACAAGGACTTGATGGCGTCAGATTTTGGGAAAACTTCTTTGCCGACATTCCGGTCAAGGTGCCCAAGACGAAGACGGCTTCGCAGTTGGAGCAACTCGAACTGGAGAAGAGGTTGAGGGAGAGTGGGTTGTTATAGAATCATAGTTCACACGGAAACCTAGCATCACGGCAACAACTACCACGCAAAGTTCCATAATTACATGATTAACACGAGTGGTGAGTGACTTAGTTATGTATGTCAACTACTGATTGAATCGACAGGATACTGATAGACATAAGAGAGAGACTGTAAGGGCATGGATCGGAAAATCTCGGATCATCGCGTGGATCGCATGACATGCTTCTCAGGCCGTGAGAGCTCTCCAGTGACACCAATAACATACGTGGTTACTGCTGTCCCTGCAGCCACACTCAAGAGCCAAACAGTTCGGCGACGCCAGCGTCCGCGCTTATCTTTGCGGTATCTCCCATCGCCAATGTGTCGGCGACTGAAGTTTGAAGCTCGTCCAGCATCAGACGTATAATATGTCAGATCTTCGAGATCTGTGCGATCCTTGGAAGGAACAGTGAATGGTGGACTGACTCTGTCCGGTTGGTTGAGGATATACTCTCCGGGAACAACAGGATCATAATTGGCGAAGCCCGTTGGAGAAGCGAATCGTGTAGTGATGGGTTCAACTGGAGCACGCTTGCTTCTGACAGTCCCATCGATAGGGTTGACGGCGCTATCAAGACAAGAAGAATCCTTCTGCGCTTTTCGCAGAATCAAGAAATCTTTTTCCGCATGGATCACATGGTAACCTTGGACCTGCAGAGATGCGAGATTTGGTATGAAACGAGCAGTATGAGCTAGCTGTGCGACAGCCTGAGGTAGTGATATGGGAGTCTCGGAGTCCGAGAAATTGGTAGGTGTGGTAGTGATTGAGACAGCATCTTTGCTGGAGTCGTAGGCGATTATCTTATAGAGAGCGGGTCGAGCCCAAACAACGTTCGGTAAGGATTCAGGTGCTAAGGATGCACCTTCAGAAATGCTCTCTGGCAACTCTGGTATTGATGTTTGTTTTGCTGTGGTTGCAGCCTTTGGACACGAGACGCTTGGTTCAACAGGGGTTGAAATCCTTTTATCGGGCGTTCGTCCAAAGCCCGTGATATGCTGTCTGAGTTCTCTAACGTCTGCCTTTGGGGAATCTTCAGAAAACGTGCTTCTGGAAGTCTGCTTATACCACATATCGCTGGTAGCGAACTTACCCACAGTTGGAGATAGATCTCCCTCACCCGGCATGTCCTTCAAGTCCACTTCGGGGATACCCGATTCGACCTTGGTCTCTCTTTCGAAAGGTTCTTCCATGCCGATGGGTGCACGCGAGTAGCCATCTTCGTGATATGAAGCTTCTTCCATCTGAATTACAGTCAGTAATCAGCACAAGAAGTGCAAACGAGCTTACTGACCCGCTTGATGTCTTCTTCGAGCGAACGGCTCGTGTCTAGTTTCTCCTGATGAAACATCATCTGGAGACCCATTGGCATTGTTGAGTAGCCATCCTCAAAAGCAGGCTCACGGGCGTTGATCTCACTTTCCAGACTTTGACGTTTTCCGAGCATTGTGTTCTTCTTCTCCTCGCCGAAAGCAGTCTCCAAGCCAACAGGAGAACGGGAGTAACCGTCATCATGTGCCTGGGCCTGCACTTCGCGATTCACTTCTTCTTCCAGACTCTTCGTCTTGTGATTTTCGGTGTCCTTGGTCTCATTACGAAAGTGGGTTTCCATACCGAACGGCGCGAGGTCACTTTCAGTCGCGGACATAGATGGCTGCTGCCGAGCTTGTATTTCCTGCTCAAGGGATCTGACAGTACCTCTCGCAACATCTTCCTGTTCTCGTCTCCAGAGTGTCTGCATCCCGCCTAGGTTAACTAAGATATCGTCTTTGAGACTGCGAGCCTGAATGTGGTCGTGGAGCTCATGCTCGATATCCTTGAACGGGGTCTCAGTCGTCTCCTTCTCAAAGTTGGTCTGCAAACCGGTGGGCACAGTCGAACAGGCATCGTGCGACTCTCTCACGGCTAGATCGGATGCCATATGCTCGAGTTCACGCTCGAGCCTCTCAGGGGAACCTTGTTGCTCTCGCTTATACATGGCCTCAAGACCGATCGACTTTTTGGCGACTCGATCCGTGTGATCTGATTTGCCATGTGCAGCGTCGGTCTTGCCGATCTCGGTCTCTAAAGACTCACGTTTGCCTGTGTTGGTCTCCTGCTGCTCTTGCCTAAAGAGCGTCTCGAGACCTTGGGGTGACGGCGAATAACCGTCATCAAGCGGAAGAGGAGTGGTGTTCATAGCGGCCAGTTCCTGCTCCAGAGAAGACATGTGGCTGGTGCCACGGGCATGCTGTTCTTTTGCAAAGAGTGTTTCCATGCCGCTAGGAGCTACACTATGGTCGTCATGGATCTCCTGGGTGGGTGTCTTGTTAAGAGCAGCCATCTCTTGCTCCAAGGGATCCATCTTGCCATGTCTACACGCCTCCTTTTCGTGCTCAAAGTTAGTCTCAAGTCCTTTAGGTTTGTTGTCCCAGCCATGTTCGAAAACGGCGGGTCTCTCAACCGCAACGACGTGGTCTGGCCTCGTCATCTGTTGATGAGTCTGACGTTCCAGAATCTGTATCTGCTCACGCAAGGCGTCTAGATGTCTGCGGGTGGCATTCAGTTCGTCACGCTCGGTTTCGTATGTCTGCTCAAAGTCCTCTGTGAAGGAAGCATTCATTGTTGGAGTGTTCGCCGCGGCTCTGTCATCCTTTGGCAATTGTGACACGACTGTGGGCTTGTGATGAACTTGGTTAATACTCTGATCATCCTGGCCGTCTCGCGTCGGAATGATAGCAGGAATCATTCTTCCCGAAATAGGGTCGTAGATGGTATTGCTTGTTGTAGTGGTCTTGGAGTCCCACGAAGTACATGAAGCCTCTACAGATGGGTTCAGTCCAGGATTGTGCGACGCATGGAGTTTTACCGAGGAGAACTGTGTAAAACGACCGCTTTTTCCTGAGGCAGCATCCGTGTCTTGATACAAGAAATCAGGCGTGTTGAACTTCCTGAAGTGCTTCTGACGTTTGCCAGACGCCGACTCGTTATGATTCGACGGGACTTGTGCTTGAGCATCTTGTACGACTCGACTCCTCTTTTGTTTGTTCCAGTGGCTGGCATGTCGGGTCGTAGAAGGGTAGATGATGGCGTTGTTCAGAAGCGGTAAAGGGTAGGCGCGAAGCTTGAGGCCTTGCGCCTGGCGGAGGAATGGCATGCTTGTCGACAGTCTAGATAGTCAGAATGAATCCTCTTCGATGATGAATGCAGACATGAAAGTGATGGAAGCGACTCACCACAAGTGCTTTCTGCCTCGAGTGCCTTGGTCGACGACGATAAAGTACCTGTGTGGAAGCGGAGGAGCAGATCTTAACTCCGGTATACTCGAACTATATTTGCTGCGGTGATTCTGATGCGAGATTGGACAAGACCTGATGGATTATTGCTGGAAGTACAGATCTTTCAAGGCAGGCGTCTCGAGAAGTAAGATTCAAAGAAGGAGCAAACTGGTTGGGAAAGAGGTGGATGGAGCAAGTAACGCATCTGCTTTGAGGAGGCACGAGACAGTACCCCGCCTATGACGATCAACGCTCCCGAAACTCCGCATCCTCCAACACTCCGAAAGAAGGGTCAACAACAAGGTAGAATTCAAAATATCATTTTTTTGCTGTATGAAACGCCTGATCTAGCTCCAATTCTTTCCCAGGGAGGTATGTACAGGCAAAAGAGAGGCCGTTTCCTTACGGCTCGTCTGTCAAAACCTTGGTGGCCTGGGTTTCGCCTTCTGCTACTGGAATGGCTTCGATTCCATCAGCGGTGATCTGAACGGCGCCAGCTCTGACTAGAGCCTGCTGCAGATCGTCAAGCAAATCGCCCACATCCTCAATACCAATGCACAGACGAATAATGTCTTCAGGCAGAGCACGCTCCTTTCGGGTAGCGGGGTCAATACTGGCATGGCTCATGCGGCAAGGCATGCTGATCAAGCTGTTCACGCAGCCGAATGATACCGAGATGGCGAAGATCTTGGCAGCAGCCACAATTCTCTCAGAGATGGTGGTAGATCCTGTCTCGAAAGCAAGGACGGCACCTGCGCCGCGTGCTTGAGACCAGTGAAGGTCGTACTGGGGATGCGACTTCAGGCCGGGATAGCGGACCTTGAAGCCATTGCTCTCGAGGTATCTGGCAATAGCCATGGCATTGGCCTGCTGCTTTTCCATGCGAACAGCCAATGTCTTGATACCACGAAGGAGCAGCCATGAGTCGAAAGGACTAAGGCCGCAACCTGAAGCATTTATGGGGAAGTAAAGCCTGTCACCCAACTCAGGGCTGTTAGTGGCCATTACGCCAGCCATGACATCGTGGTGACCAGACAGGTATTTGGTGCCGCTCTCGTACACAACATCGGCACCCAGGTCAAGGGGGTTCTGAAGGTAAGGAGAGAGCATGGTGTTGTCGACGATGACGAGCGACGAAGGGTTTGCCTTGTGGGCGAGCGCGGAGAGGGTAGGAATGTCAACGACCTTCATGAGAGGGTTCGTGGGCGACTCGAGAAGGACCATGGCGGTCTTTTCAGACAGGACGGCCGCGACTGCGTCGGGGTTGGTGGTGTCAACATGGCGAACAATGATGCCACCGTGGGTGGAGAGGTATTTGAGAAGACGGTTGGAGCCGCCGTAGAGGTCGTCGCCAGTGACGACTTCATCGCCGGGATGAAGCAGGCGAGTGATAACGTCAAGGCAGGCCATGCCCGACGACACGACCAGCGCGCGGTGGGCGTTCATGATCTTGGCCAAGTGGCGCTCAAGATGGGTGCGGGTAGGGTTTCCCGAACGAGTGTAGTCATATTCGTTGCCCTCACCTTTGAAGGTTGCGGACTGGTAGATGGGGACGCTGCTGGCATTGTACTGGTCGTTTGACTCGGTGTACACAAGCTCAGTTGCGAGGGAATACTTGTTCTTGCCATTGCTAGGGCTGGAAGGAGTAGGCGATGGAGGGAGGTTGTGACCATCCATGTCCAATCTTTTATTGGCTGGGACGGTGGTGGAAGAGGACGACATTTTGATTCGAGTCGCGGTTTTTGAAGCAGGACCAGCCACCTGTTTGCTGTTGGGTAACTAAAGGGTTGTGGGAGATGTCGGATACGGTATAGTAAGTAATAGCAGGAAGCGCGACTTCAATTGAACGATAATTGAGACTTTCAAGCGTGTATGAGTTGTGAGAAAGGGACGCAAGTACTGTATCTGAGGCACGAACGGTCAGTCATTCCAAGCGGCGACGGCTGGGCAGGCGGGAAGTGACGACCCTTGCGTGCTTCCGATGTCGGTGCAACTGAGTAACTACCGCTTTTGTTGCCCGGAAGTTCTTTCCGCCTTTGTCGTATCTAACCACTTGTAGAGGTGCATCAATAACCTCCTTAGGTTCTATGACCACACAAGACATATCAGCATAGACATACATATGCCGACCTACACCAGACAGTGTTGCAATCTTCTTATGGTCTAGGTGCAGAAGGTGCTCTTGCCCAAAGGACCCGGTCTGCCCCTACGTCACACTTGCCCTAAATACTCGGCGATGGCTGAACCGAGCCCTGAGAATTTATGGAGCATTCTTCAATCCTTATCAGCATCGCAGAACTAGAATAATGGACGAAAACTGCTGAGGCATCCTCTGCTGCTTGACCATGGCTTGGTAGATTCTGTAATTTCTGTAGGATTATCCAGGGCATCTACTTCGCCCTACCAGACTCCACAAGCCGTAAAGTGTCATGCTGCGTCTCAACTGACCACGTGTGAGAGGGCTCTCATCAGAGCGAGAGGATAGAAGAGAAGTCATCGTGCATTTCCTACAGGAGACTTGACCGCTTCACTCTCTTACCTGTAATCCATCTGCAGCCTCTCGCTAAAGGTCTTTGCCCGGCGCCCCAAAGCCTCGATGGTATTAACGTGGAACAAGACAAATCTAGGTTGCATGGTGATTTTGAGCATCAGAGGCGTGGTCGTCGAGATATTGAAAGCAAGATTTGCCATTTGAAGTCAATGGGCTTCATAAACTTCGATCGAAGTAAATTGTACCGCAATTTTGGACAGCTTTTCGCAAGGTGCTGAAGAGTCCTTTTACAGCTCCTACACACGTTTTAGAATGTCTACGTGGCAGCGACGAACACACACACACACAAGACAACACTTCTGTGTGCCTGAAAGGTCATGTCTGGGAATCGAGCAGTACAACCACTAACTGTGAACATCGGTTATCTGTAGTGTCTACTTGGGGTCCATATAAGCAATTTGTTTTGAGCAATGACACCAGCTCTTGTTTGAGAGTCAACAGAGCTTCCATCACAAATCCGTCGTACTGCCTCCTGATCGTGACACTCGCCTCTCGCATATCTTTCCTTACTCTTTCTCCAGCATTCTAGCTTTACCGAGCATGAACTTCAAGTCGACTGTTGGTCAGAGAAGACCAGGTAGCCGCCTTGTGAGATGCAGGTCAGGTCGCCTTGGTTCAATAGTCCGTGAGGATCAACGAAGGGATGGACCTGTGCGCTTCCGCCGCTACCACTACCAGCCAGATTTGACACGCGCATGACCACGTACACTCTGCTAGGAACATCATCGCCCTGGATGCGGTAGTCTTTTGCCTAGGAAAAATCAGTAAACGCTTTTGATTGCCTCGGGTTTGTCAACTTACCATATCAATCTGATTCTGGCTCATGTGGAAAGGTTCATGATGCGGGCCATAGGTAGCCTTGACTTCGATGGAGTACGTGATGGCATTTTTGCCTTTCTTGTCCATCCACTCCTTGGGCTGATCACAGCCCCTCTCGACAAGCCAGTCTGTAAGACGACCACTGAGATCCCGGATTGTGAAGTCGGCGAACTGACTATCGTCTCCATCGAATGCTTGGTCAGTGTATTTGGTACTAGCGTGGCTGGTCCACATCTCGTCCGTGAAGTAGAGGCCCAATAGGTTCTTGAGAAATGCGTACACCTTCCACAACGTTAGCTTACGAATCGATACACTGAGATCAACAGCCCAAATTACCTTCATCTCACCCTGTTCACCGATTCTGATTACCTGCGGGTCTTCCAGAACAACCTCCGAGGCATTGCACTGTTTGCGATATTCAGACGCCTGAGTCCGTTGAAAGGCGTCAATACAAGGCTCGCTGTCCTCGCTGTTAATATTGTTGATGTCTACATCAGACACGGCAATTCTGCTGCCGAAGTTACCGGCCCTCATCTGACGACCTGGACCTGGACCTGGGCCTGGACCTGAACCAGAGCTAAAATGTTTCTTGGAAGGGCCGACGTGAGCGTACAAGGGGTCTGAGTGCTTATCCCAGTCTTCTCCATATCCTTCAAGCTCCATATCATCGCCATCGGAGCTAGGTCCTCGTTCGAGGGGAACTCTGCCACCCCTGGCGCGAGGAGCAGTAACAGGCTTTGCCTTCCGTGCAGGCTTCACATTGATGCCAAGATTTCTGAGGACTGCTAGCGAAGACATGTCGCTGTCATCGGAGATCGATGAGTCATTATCTGTGACCATCTCCGGAGGACTCTGCTCAGAGACCTGACGCCTGGAACTTATGGTGGCTCCTGCAGGTTGAATAACGACGTTTTGGGTCAACTTTCGCAGTTCAAGCTTGTCGAATATGACACCATGCTCCTCCAGCATGTCCTCAATCTGCTGCGTGGAAGGCATGGACAGTATACCAAGCACAATCTCCTTAGGCACCTTATCAAGCTTACATAGCATGACAAGCTTCTCTGAGAGCTCGTACCAGTTCAGTGTATGCTCCTCGAGGTCTTTCACAGGTACAAAAACTCGCTGATCTTTGCCCATCATGATATTGGCTGGCAAAGGTCTGCCACGTACCTCCTGGTTGTCTAGACGTATCGAGCGATGGACTTTGATTGATTGAACAGCCCAGATCTCAACACTCTCGAGAAGTGGCTTCATCATG
Source organism: Aureobasidium subglaciale EXF-2481 (assembly GCF_000721755.1). Taxonomy (NCBI): domain Eukaryota; kingdom Fungi; phylum Ascomycota; class Dothideomycetes; order Dothideales; family Saccotheciaceae; genus Aureobasidium; species Aureobasidium subglaciale. The sequence goes on from NW_013566995.1 coordinate 749,933, forward strand.
TAGTTATCAGCAGGATTTGTTAGACACAGGAGATAGTGTGCCTTCACTTGAAACTGCCTAGTGTGAATAACGTCAAGGACGGCTTGTTCCTTGCCCTCAACCACTTCTTCCTTGTTCACCTTCTCGGACAAATGTCTGGCCCAGATGCCCATCTTGTCAAGAAGTGGTTCCAACTTCTTCTGCTCGGCAAGTGTGAAATCAAGGAGTGGGATGATGCCGCTGAAGGACATGGTCAGGTTTCGACCATCGGGGATGAACCACCTCGGATCGTTGCCCGACATGAGAACACGCTGTTTCTGCATATCAACAACAGGGAAGATTTTGCAGTTGTCTAGAGCCTTCAGATCATAAGTCAGGCGGGGACTGATTCTGCTGCTGAGTTCGAGCAACAGCTCCTTGATGTGAATGATAGATGACATGTTGTTGTCATGCGAAACAAGCTCGTTCACAAAATCTCCAATACCTGCATCTTGCAGATTGAGAATATTCTTGAAGAGTGACTGCACGGGTCCGTAGATATGTGCGATAGGACATACTCTGCGCAGACATAGAGGAGCTTCCCAGACGCATGTCCGAAGATGCACCCAGCTACCAGTGTCGGGCAAGAAGATCAAAGGGTGGTCTCTGAAAGCAGCACGCGCATGGTCTCTCGCTACCAGGCTCGGGTCACAGAACATGCTTATGTCTCTGTACAGCTTGATCATGGTCATCTTGTCTGGCTTGATACCTGTCTCGGGAAATCTCATCAACAACCTGAGGCAGAAGTTCAAGTCACGATGAGTGATGACTCTGAAAGTCGAGAGTTTTAGCCATTCTGTGTTCTGTTCGTCCTCGATGTCGAGAAAATGAAATCCCATATGCTGAATCGTGGTAACAGCAGAGCGCAGAGTAGGAAGAATAGTGTCACTTAGTCTTGCCCTTTTGCCGTCGGTGCAATCTACAGACAAAGACGCAATCTTGTTGCGAACTTCTTCGCTTGGAATTCTCACATCACCGAGCTTGGGGGCTTGGTTCAGATGGTAGTCGTCCCAATTCTGCCTAATGCCTGCGAGCCATTGTCTGCTCGGCAGGTTGTTAACGAGCCACTCAAACTCGGTGGAAAGACCTTTGTTTGTCTTGTTGGACAGTCGAGGGATATCGTGAACACCCAAGCACTCCCGCAACCAAGCCAGCCATTTAGCACGTAGCTCTACGTTTCCTTGATAGACGTCCATGTACTTTGAGTGGATGAAACGAGCTACTGTCAAATTTGCTGGGAAGATTTGACTCACTGCCAGCTTGTATGGACTGTCCATGTGGAGCTCGATGCCACGGAATTGCTCACCTCTTGAGTCGGCAAGCCAGAGGGTCGTACTCAGATTTTGCGCTAACCTTGAGGCAGATGGCAGGCTGAAAACATACTGCGCATGAGACAGTAGCAGATCGATGTCAGCGTTCGCAATCGATTCTTTGTGTTGCTTGATTATGCCCCTAAGGACGTCTTCGTAATCGAGGTCTTGGGCGCCGGCATGACGTAGGAAGCTTCTTCGCTCTTCGTTGCGAGAAGCGTTGTGCTCGACGATGGACAGCGACACACCTTTCGGAATGACGATGTTGGCATCAGAACGTGGCAAATAGAAGGCCGTAGATGCGGTTGATCTGTTGGCTACCCTCGAATAAGATGGCTTGTTACGGCTTTTGGCATTGATCCATGAGCCGTCGTCAAGAGGGACGATAGGTAAGATCAGGAGATCGTCGAGGTTGAATTGCTTCTGCTCCGCCATAAGGACTGTAGATACCTTTCCGTGCCATTCGTGGGGCTTTTTGCGATACTCTTCAGCCTGCTTTGAGACATAGGTCTTGAGCATTTCGAAAAATTTCTTGCCGTCCAGAGCCTGGGTGACTAGCGAGGAAACATGAGTTGTGTCGTAATTGGTCGAGAGATATCGATCATTCAAGGGAGTCAGTAGGGGCGCTCCTTCCGTATCCTTGTATCGATCAGGCACCAGCATCATCACTTTAGGCTTAGCAAGCTCACCAGACCGCGATTCCAAGATTTTGACATCTTTGACACGGGTCAAGAAGTTGTCCTTCATCTTGTCGAAGAATCTGTGAGCGACTTGCTTTTCTGGAAGGTAAGCAGGCCAGGCATATTTCAGGTGAGTGTCGTTAAGTCGCTGGAAGGCCTGAATAAGCGCGTGGACCGTGTGGTCTTGGAGACGACGGTTCCATGGCTGGGATTCGTCAACGCCTTGTCGACTAGCGACTAGCAAAAAGTCTGCCTGAACGAGGAAAGGAAGGCCGGAAGAACAAACGGGCAGGAAGGCGTATGCATCTTGCTTGACGATGAGAGGTCGTTGCTGGTCGTCGATGGGGAATGCCAGCTTGATCGATGTCTCTGTGACACCTTGTCTTTGTTCGGTAGAGGGCATCTCACGAGCGGTGTAATCAGAAAGCAGATAACGCGACCGCTTTGACCTTGTACCCTTGCTTCTGGTGGTAGTGACGATTTGAAGATCGTCGTTGAGGGGTGTGAGTGGCCGGGAATCGTGAGACATGACTATCTCGTCAAAAGTGTCTCCAGAGTCATCGAGTCGGACAACTCGAATGCGGGTGAGACGTCGCAAGAACATGAAGGATGATGGCTCGAGGACTTTGGTCAACTGGTCTTTGACCACATCACGGTCCTCCTGCTTCTCGATCTTCAAACATATCATCGTGTTCATCTGGAGCTGGGGTGGAAATTCTGGAAACTTTGCCCAGACCGGATCAACCATGCCTAGAGGTGTACTCTTGTCGAACATGAACGAAAAGTTGTTGGACTTGATCCAAACCTTCTCCGCGACTTTGAAGACAGACTTGAAGCCGATGCCCTTCTCACCAATACAGCTTTTCTTACCCTCTTTCAAGAGGGTCTTGGTGCTCTGGTTCATATCACAGATGGCGCTCACGTTTGCCTTGGAGAAGCCCTGCTCATTACAGGCAAATAACAGAAGACCGTCGGATCGATAGGCGAGGGTGGCTTGAGGCTGTTCTCCGTCCGTGTATACGTTGTCGTCGGCGTTCTGGATGAGCTCAAAGAGGAAATGGCTGGGTTCGCTGTACAGCTGTGCGGACAGGCTTGATCATGTCAGTTTGTTGTCGGAGGATGAAGGTAGGGGTGACGCTCACAGTTTCAACATCGACTCATATCCTCTGCGAAGAAATTTCTCGCTTTCGTTGCGCGCATCTGCGCCATGGTTGTTGCGAATATCCTTAATGTGCGCCTGACACTCTTCAACTGACAGAGTATCCGCCATGTTGTGAATTGAGTGATGTGGAAAGGGAGAGCACTAAAAAAGGTCCGTGGAGAAATGCGGCCAGATGGTTGTGCGAAATGAGAGCCGAAGTGCGAGTCGTCACCTTGCAGAGAAAGAGAGCTCGACAGTGAATGTCCCAGATGTTGAACAAGACACAACGAGATGATGTCTGGAGGATGTGTTGTCTATGGTTGAAGTGACGGGGGGAAGCAAACGCAGAAAGTTTTAACACCGTGTTTGGTCAAACACGCCTTCCGTTTGCTTCCAGGAAGATGGACCCATGTTTGATGAGTGTGTGCCGTATCGTCTCGATGGTCTCGATCAATGCATCAGCGTCACTTGCATCGTAGATACCTACTGAATGAAACCAACCTCTTATTCCATCGCAGTGCTCATATGACTCTTCGACCAGTACTTCACCTGTTATTATTTGGTAGATAGGTGTTTGTCCTCAGAACGTATGTCTATGTTCAATTACACGATGACAAACGGCAGGTCTCCTTCGAGGCAGTGCGGTCGCTCTCACCAGGTCTGTTGGCAGACAAGTTCACAGCCGCAGAGGTGTCCGTACTATAGGCCAACTATGTATCATCTAACGAGCTGCTTCTCGTGAATGCATGAGACACATGGCTAGTTGATGCATCAGCGTGGAGTGAAGTTGAAGTTCGGGGAGAAGGTCGCTGGCCGGAGGTCAGCTTGGCATTGTGGTCAGAGCTCAGTTATTTGGAGATGGCCGGTGAAATAACTAATCAAGAGTACTCCTCGTCCCAGTCGCATACCACAAACGACCACAACCATGGGATCCATGTACGAAGCTCCTCGCAACGCTGGCACTCTATGTAGGTTGCTATATACCGACTCAAGAGACAGCTACTGACTACCTCAATCATGCAGTTCTCGGCGGAACGAAGATAAGCGGATCAGACGTAAGAGAGCAATGCGTACAAGCAACGCAGGCCATATCAAATGTGGTGCGGTCGTCTTTCGGACCCAGTGGACTGGACAAGATGATGGTGGACGACATTGGTGATGTGACTGTAACCAACGACGGCGCAACCATCCTCTCCCTACTCGACATCTCTCACCCGGCTGGCAAGATTCTGGTAGACCTGGCACAACAACAAGACAAGGAGGTTGGAGATGGAACGACGTCAGTAGTCCTCATCGCTTCGGAGCTGCTTCGCCGCGCAAACGAGTTGATGAAGATGCGCATTCACCCTACAACCATCATCACTGGATACCGCCTGGCCCTGCGTGAGGCTGTTCGTTACATGAGCGAGAACATTGCCACCAAGGTCGACACTCTTGGCCGCGAGTCGCTTATATCCATCGCAAAGACCAGCATGAGCAGCAAGATCATCGGAGGTGATTCAGACTTCTTCGCCAACATGGTTGTGGATGCCATGCAGAGCGTCAAGTCGGTCAACAGCCGCGGCGATGTCAAGTACCCCGTCAAGGCTGTCAACGTCCTCAAGGCTCACGGAAAGAGTGCTCTGGAGAGTGTTTTGGTCAAGGGATACGCCCTCAACTGCACCGTGGCCAGTCAAGCCATGAACACCCGTGTCGTTGACGCAAAGATTGCCTGTCTCGACATGAACCTGCAGAAGGAGCGCATGAAGTTGGGAGTACACATCACTATCGACGACCCGGCACAACTCGAGAAGATTCGTGAACGCGAGGCTGGTATTGTCCTTGAGCGTGTCGACATGATTCTGAAGTCGGGCGCCAACGTCATCTTCACCACAAAGGGCATCGACGACATGTGCTTGAAGTCCTTCATCGAGAAGGGTGCCATGGCCGTTCGTCGCTGCAAGAAGGAGGATCTCCGCCGTATCGCGAAGGCCACCGGTGCCACTCTGGTCAGCTCTTTGTCCGACTTGAACGGTGACGAGAAGTTCGATGCCAGCAACCTTGGTCACGCCGAGGAGGTTGTCCAGGAGCGCATCTCAGACGACGAGTGCATCCTTGTCAAGGGAACCAAGGTCCACACTTCTGCTTCCATCATCCTCCGCGGTGCCAACGAGTACTCGCTCGACGAGATGGAGCGCTCCGTCCACGATTCGCTCTCTGCCGTCAAGCGTACCCTTGAAAGTGGCCGTATTGTCCCCGGTGGTGGTGCCGTCGAGACTGCCCTGCACATCTACCTCGAAGAGTGGGCTACCTCGGTTGTATGTTCAGTGTCTCTCCACTCCCCAATTTTCTGCTAACTCGTACTCACAGGGCTCGCGTGAGCAACTCGCCATCGGTGCATTCGCCGCTTCCCTCCTCATCATCCCCACCACCCTTGCAGTCAACGCCGCAAAAGACAGCTCTGAGCTCGTCGCTCAACTCCGCAGTCGTCATGCCCTCTCACAACGCCTCTCCGCCTCCGAGGGCGGCAGCGGTGACGCTCACACAGCGGCCACCGCGCAACCCGCAACCGAGGACGAGAAGTCCCTGGCCAAGAAGAAGAACTACAAGAACTACGGTCTGGACCTCACAAAGGGTCGTGTTGTTGACAGCTTGAAGATGGGTGTCTTGGAGCCCGCCATGAGCAAGGTCAAGCAGCTGAAGAGTGCTGTCGAGGCTTGCGTGGCTATTATGAGAATCGACACAATGATCAAGCTCGACCCTGAGAACCAGGGTGGTGATGATGGTCACGGTCATTAAGGAAAGTAAAAAGCATGTGTAAAAACACCACAGATTTCCAGAGTTTTCTGCGAAGCATTGAATGAAAAGATACCAATAGACGTTTTTGTCGTACCTTGTATGCGAAAGAGTCAACTATGTCAGAGAAGCAGAGTCTTGATGCGAAGCATGTTTGAAAGCAATGGTGTTGGCTTGAGTTCTCTATGAAGCTGAAGACTGGTCATGTAAGATGACTCTTACCATCCACCACCAATAGTACTAGCAAGTCCAGCCACTCTTTCCACATCAGTAGTCGTCTTGCCGACATCACTCTCGACCTTGCGGTAAGATGTATACACCAACTTATCCGTCGACACGCCTGTAAGCTCAGACCAATGTGAGAATATATCCTTGATCTTGGAATGTGAAATGCCACCGACCACCGAACCATCCTCCGCATCTTCCATTTCGACATCGCCATTAGCAGAAGACTTGGCCGTTGTGTTTATAGATGAAGCTTCTACATCTTCAACGCCTTCATCTTCTGTGTCTGAAGCACTCGGCGACCCAGAGTCCGAGGATGAGAAGTATGCTTCGTCAACTTTTTGTAACCACTCCTTCTGTTGAGGTGCAACTTGTTGATCGCCGCCATTCTCTATGCCACTACCTCGTAGTGCTCCGACATCACCGACCTTGATTTGACCACCGCCATTCGTGCAGCCACCAGGACATGCCATAACTTCTACGTAGGCATAGTCACTCATGTTCTGACCACCTGCTGACCCCGCTGCAGCACCGGGCTTACGTGCACCGGCAAGTCTACTCGCTGCTCCGGGCATTCGCGATGCTCGTGCAGGTTTCAGTCTTCGGACCAAGTTCTGGATATTGCGGAAGCCGTAGTAGCGAGCAGTCCTCAGAATGGCTGCATCCTCCGAGTCTACCAATGTGTACTCGACAACATCAGCGTTGCGACCTCGTTGGATGGTGATCTGGCTGCCTGGGTGCTGTGCGCGGTATGTCTCCAACACATGCCAGAGGTATCCACCACTGGTACCAGCTTCTCTTGAGCCATTTGCAGTGGACCTAGAAGGGAAGAGGAAGCGGTCGAGTTTCGGGTCGGGAAATGGTGTACGTTGCTGACTTGATAGCGGCTTTTGTGATAGTTGAGGGAAGGAGATGTCGCGACTTTCGGCAAGCATGAGTAGCTCGCGAGCCGTGATTACACAATCGACATCGCGGATACCCTTACGTTCGGTATCAACGCCATCTGGAGACCAGTGTATATCCGTCAACTCTTCTCTTGATGCTTCCAGCTTCTTGTCGAAACATGGCATGATAGCCATGTGCCATACATTCTCCGGGTTGATTCCATATGTCCTTGCCAGTACACTCTTGACCAAGGTGCCGGTCAAGGCTTGTGGCGACTTCAGTCGTGACATGTGTGGGAGTGCGTGAGGGTGTGTCTTTTCGGCGTAGCAGATCCAGCCAGGGCATGCAGATGTCAGGATGGGCTTTTTTGGCTTCTCGGCTCGTGATGCACTGGAGTCGGATGTGTGCTGAGATTCCATGACTTCGTCAGCTGCAGCGACCAAAGCAGCCTGGCGCATAGCATTCGTGTCAATGATCCAAGCGAAGCCACTGTTGTTTGCGCCGCCCGATCGCAGACCAGCTGGACCAGAGAGGAGTTGCTGAATCATATTTGTAGCGGCAGTCTCGGAGACTCGATATGTTGCGGCGATACTGGCGCGAGTCTGAGGTGACACACTTGCGACAAAGACCTTGCCGTCCGACGGACCAGGCAGAGACTCGCCTTGAGCGGTCCAAGGCAAGCGTAGTTCGGGATATGCGTCGAGGGTGTTGAGAACTTCTTGATGTGATTGCAGACTGACGAGGACAGCCTCGGCGGATGTGACACAACCACTACAAGCGAGACAATCGGTCAAGGAAATACTGGCTGGTGGTGCTTCGGCGGCAGCGACCTTGTCTTCTGTTGTGACTTCGTAGGCATTCTCTTGCGCTTGTTGTTTAGGTAGCGTCTCGACGGGCTTGATACAGGCTACTCCAGGGGAAATGAAGTCATTGAGGTCATCGGCTGACAAGATGGCCGACATGTTTGAACTTTGCGCTTCTTTGTATGTGGCGGGGGTCGCGATGGCGGGGCGTTGAATTCCTGATTTATGCTAGACTGAGTTGTTGGAGACAATGCGCGGAAGACAATGCTGGGAAGAAGAGAAGACAGCGCTCAGAATAGCAGAAAAGAGTCACTCGACGAAACAAGTGGAGAAGGAACGTCGCGATAGGCAAAATACTCTGATGTTTGGTCAGCATTGAATAGGAAGTGGCACGCGAGTCCATCGCGACTTCTCCGCCGCCGGCGCCGGCGCCGGAACCCTGCCAAGACTTGCACCTTCCATCTTTCTTTGCCATCATCTCTAAACTCCATCACCGCCGTCACTACCTACCCAACCAACGTCACACATCGCACTCATGTCGCAACAACAGTCCGCCAACACTGGTTTCCAGATCACAAACCAAAACACCTTCGAGGACACCAACCGCAGCGTCAAGTACCTCTGCGGCGACTGTGATGCCGAAGTCTCCCTCAAGCGCGGTGACCCCATCCGTTGCAAGGAGTGCGGTTACCGTGTCTTGTACAAGCAGCGCACCAACCGGTATGTCTGCTCTCATACTCGGTCTGCGCGCAGCTCACTAATAACCATGACAGTATGATCCAGTTCGAGGCCCGCTAAACCTTCCACCGATTCACGCTACAAAATCTCTTCTTGCGACCAATCTCGACGTGATGCCTGATCGGCACAGCTCGCGGCGCAACGCATAACTGAAAGCTGACCGGTCCGTCTACATCCGCGTATTTCGCACTGGAATCCCTTTTACGGCCAGGTCACGATGAACCTTCAGCCCACTCCCACCATCCTGGCGTTTCTTTTTCCACTCGAGGCACAAAATATCATATTCACACAAGCGCGGCGTTCTATTGCGATCGGTACTCTGGATTTTTGATTGATGGGCGGAAGTGAAGAATGGGAAGAAAAGGGCAAGGAGACACTTTCATGACCAAGTTCAATACACGTACTGCTGAGAGAATCAATTTCAACGAGTTCAACATGAAAAGAGCATCACAATACTGAAGTGACCACGATCATAGAGGAATCTTAGCTGGTAACATGAGAAAGGATAACGAAACTATATGTACAATAACTGGTTTTGGTTATGTGAAAAGGGAAGGCCAACAGATACCGCCTCTTTCTCTTTCAGACTGATACAATGCAATCGCAGCTAAACAACAACACATACGCTATCGTCTGCGGTGACGGGTATATCGCGCCCAGACATGATGCAAAAGGAGAGTGCAAAAGAAAAGTGTAAACAAAGACAACTATGCTACGTCAATTTCAAGACAATTAAACAACAGACGACAAAAGAAATTTGTGCTCTTTTGATATGATTTTCCTCCTCTTCCTCATGCGATATGCAAATATCCTTTCGAGTCACCACTTACATTGCCTCGAGCTCACTAGCAAGGCTCCTGCCAACCAGTTCTTCGGGTGTCTGATCATGAGAATCTTGGACCTCGTCATCCATGTTGACAACTTCTTGCTCTTCCTCGTCATCAGCACCAATGCTGGTATCGATATCACCGAGCTGTGCATCTTCATCATAGCTTTGACGTCTGAAAACCATTGGGCTTTCTCCGCCTTGCTCATTGTGCGTTGTGTCAAAATAGGTCATCTGGGCCTCGCTGTCATCTTGCTGGGGAGCATGAGAGAAGCTGAGACTTGAACGCTGTGATCCACTTGGCTCATCGACAGGACCAGGAGTGCGGCGGAAGTTTGTAGAAGGAGGCGTCATAAGACCAGATAGGACGGACGGCGAAGGCAGGGGCGATGGTTTGGAAGGCGTCTGAGTACGGCCATTAGCCATACGAGCTGCAGCAGCGGACGATCTAGCAGTTGCTCTCGTGGCAGGAGCTTTGGGAGCTGCGGCGGGGCGAGAAGTCTCTCTGCTCTTGCGCCAATTGCCGAATGCTGCGGCAAGCGAGACTGCCTTGGGTGACGCGAAATTGGTCAAGTTGGCCAATGCTTGTCCAGTCAGAGACGGCCCGGCATTGATGAGTCGCTCCTTCTCTTGTTGCTCCATCTGGAGGTTGGCACGGATGCGGATTGCGAAATCCCTGACAGCATCACGGTCATAGTCTGACTTCGACAAGGTGTCAACCAACTGGTTAAGGTCCTCGTTGCGGACAGATAGAAGTTCGCGCAGCCAAGAGATCTCGACATCCTTCTCTTTGAGCTTGGAGGGTGCTGTGGTATCGACATTTGCAATCTCGCTCTGTAAGCGTTCGACACGAGTCTCACGTTCCTGAAGTTGCTCTTGCAACACCAGAATGGATTCGCGAAGGGCTTGAGGCGAGATCTTTTCCGGCTCCTCACGCGACGTGGATTTGGACATAGAAGTCGCTGCTGGGGCAGACTTGGCAGCCTGGGCAGCCGCTTGTGCTGCAGATCTAGCAACATTGAGGCGTTCTTCCAAATGAGCGACCTTGTCACGTAAGTGCAAGACTTGGTCATTCGACAGCTCAAGTCTGTCATTGAAGTGTACAGCCGATCGTTGCTTGTCCTCATACGCATTTGCAACACTTCTTTCATACTGCGACTTGAGATATCTGATCTCCTCTGCATGCTTCTCACGCAAATCGTTCAGAGCAGCACTGCTGGTCTCATTGACTTTGCGAAGAGCATCACGTCTGAGATCAGCTTCTTGCTCAAGCGAGCGCTCATGTCTCTCGCGAGCATCGTCCGACACCATCTTGATGTTGTCAATCTCATTCTTAGTAAGCATGATTTCATGCTCCAGACTAGCACGTGTGATATTGGCCTGACTTTCGGCTGCTTCGATGCTGGACTGCATGATCATCTGAGTGCGCTGAACCTCTGCCCTTCCAGACTCTCTAGCCTCATGCAGATCACGCTCTAGACGAGCGTTCAGGGTCTGTTCTGAAGTAAGATTATCCCTGAGACTTCTTAAAGTCTCTTCATGGAGGCAGGTAGATCTTTGGAGTTGTTCAAGCTGGATCTTGGTGGTGACAGCCTCGTGCACTTGGGTGCGCAAGCTCTGTATTTCCTCTTCAATGCTACGTCTGATGCTGACTTCGCCCTCGAGACGGGCTTGCTGGACAACATATCTCTTTTGCAACTCCTCGTTGCGGTTTTGCCAGATCGCCTTTTCGTTGGCCAATTGTTCGGCGGCTGAGATCATGCCATGGTGAATCTTGTCGAGTTTACTGCGCATGTTCTCGCGAATGCTGAGACCGTCCGCAATCTGATTTTTCAAATCAGACATGCTCTCATGAATATTAGCATTTTCACGAGCAGCAACTTCAGCTTCATGCTTCCACTTCTTGGCGTAAAGGCGAGACTCTTCAAGCTCGGCGACCAAACTCGTAACACTAGCCTTCAATGCTGTATTCTCTGCAGCAGCATCATCGGCGGTCTGCTGGACTTGCTTCACGAAAGCATGAGACTGTTCCAATTGGAGCATCAATTCTGCTGCGCTAGCCTTGATTGCAGTGGCTTCGATAGCTGCGTCATCGGCTGCTTGGCGTGCTTGTTTGCCAAAGGCTTGAGACTCTTCAAGCTGTGACAAGAGCTCGGCTGAGCTACTCTTGAGAGCTACGTTCTCAATAACGGCATTCTCGATCTGCTGATGAGCCAGTCTAATGGTCTCACGAGTTTCTTCGACTTGGGCGTTGAGGTCGAGAACACTGGCCTTGAGGGCTTCGTTCTGGCCGGTGACCTCGTCAACCTCGTTTCTCCACTTCATGCTGGAGAGGCGGTATTCTTCAATAGTAGATTCGAGTGCCGAGTTCTCTGCCTCAAAGTCTGATAACTGCTTGCGATCATGAGCATGAGTAACTTCGGCAGAATCCACCCGGATCTCAAGCTCCTCGCGTTGGTTTTCCAAAGAATGGATACGTTGCTCTTTGTCACCCACAGTCTTGCGGAGGAGGGATAGTTCCTCTTCAGCAAGACGAAGTAGTCGCCGAGTATCAGCCTCACGCTCTTCAATGTTACGACGCTGGTTCGCTTCCTCCAGTGCATCGGCAAGTGTCTTGTTTAATCTGTTGTTGAGTTCGGACACTTCACGTTTGTGTCTGTGGACGACTTCTGTATCCACCACAAGTGCACTCGGTGTCGTCAAAGTCTGACCCATGCGGTGCAACGACTCGTCAACGACATGTTTGACGTCATCGATGTCAAGATTAGCGGAAGCAATGCGAGCGATAGTGGTGTTCATGTCCATGAGGGCATTGTGGATCTCTGTGGCGGACGAGAAATGGGAGCCGTTCGCCTTCTGCGATGCCAAAGCCTCAAGTACGGCGGCCTTGATCTGGCTAACCTTCCTCTCTTGCGCACGCGACATTGTGCGGAACGGCTGTCTTTCGTCGACCGTTTCATCCTCATCGTCCGCATCACTATCGTCTACAGACATGGCGCGGGTTGTCACTGGCGCTGACTCGCGAGTCATGATAGTACTCACTGCACGATGAATCATCTGCAAGCTCTTTTCCAAGGGAGCCAAACGGTGATCGATGACACCACCAACGATTTGATCGACTCTATCATCGAAGAAATTGCTGCGGCTGCGCAGCTTACTTGCCTCGTCGACGGAGAGGTCATCAGACCATTCGCTCAGAGGTATCTCCTCACCACGGTTGAGGCGACTGATGCGAGCAGGACGTACTCTCACTTGCTCTCTCGAGAGTGATGGCAATGGAGATATTGAGCGATCCTTGTCATCCTGTCTAGGGCTGTGATGAATGACACTTGCATGAGGGCTTGCGACTTCGGAAGCGAACTCCTGTTGGAACTGGTCATAACCATCGTCGTCATTGAGCTGCTGCATCACAGCATCGATCTCGTCAAAGGTCGGCTCCGGGAATCGAGATCCCTCATTGATGTTATCGATAGGATAAGGCATATGCTTTTGTGGCTCTGGCGAAGGCGCGTAATCAAGATCTTCGACAGAGGCTTGTGTTTTCTCAGACGTACGTGAGAAAACGCGAGATGGGCTAAAGTCGGGCTTAGTTTTGTTCGGATCGGGACTGCGAAGAAGAGTTTCGAGTGGTTGATTGCTTGACATCGATCCTTGCGCCTTGAATTCGAAGGGTTTTGCGAGTGCTGATAATGAGCTCGAGTTCTTTTTGTGCCCTTGCCCACCATTGACGGTAGGTATCTCGGGTAGCGTCTCGGACGCTCGCGTCGAGGCAATGTCAGCCAACAATCTTGCAGTGTGCTTCTTATCACTTGTCGGCGTGGTTTTCTCAAGCTGAGCGGTCTTCTCGATTGCGCCAGACTGCGGTCCGTCCTGAGCATTGGACGACTCGTCTTTCTCGCCGCTCGTCGGGCCTTGAGTCACACGTTGATCACGAGATGCAGGACGCTCTGCAAACAGAGGCACATCGTTCCCGTCTTCCTGCCCAACTCTGGCTCTCTTTTGTCTGTCTTCGCTTTGCGCTGCACGACCATCTTCGTCCTCGGCCTCCGGCTCCTCCTTCACAGGTGAAGACTTCGGTTGTGTGATAGCCACAGCCTTAGACCTTCTCGCAGGTTTAGTGGCATCCAACATGTTTACATCGCCAAAGATGCTCGGAGCAGCGATCTGACTCTGAATCTCATGAACGACAGGTTGTTGGACCTGCGCAACAGGATTGAAGGGAAATGCTGAGGCAAAGTTGAAGTCAGATGAAGGCATCACACCGAAGGCTGCAGGTTGGAATGCGGCGGCCGCCATGTCCAGGTTACCACCAGAAGGAACTCTGATATTGTTTTGAACGGGAGGACCAAAATTCGACACCCCTGGAAGGCTAGGCAAGGTCGGTTGAAACGCAGAACCTGGCTGGAACTTGAATTCAGGCGCAGCCACACTGAGCCTAGACACATGTCCCTTGACCTTGTTTGTGGTCTTGTTTTGGGGAGCGCCTGTCAGCCCAATAGTCACAAGATCCTCCTTTTGAGGCTTTGCTGGGACATTTTCAAGGCTAGGCGAGTCATTGCGGCTAGCAAATCCGTTCGTGCTCTGAACAAGAGAGCTTCGCTTACCAGGAGGCACGTAAGTACCATTGCTAGAAGTATGACTGGCGAAACTGTTGTTCACCTCATCTTCTTCATCCTGCAGTTGACGTTCGAAAGACTTTTCTAAGTGGTAATCAGAGCCTTGTATTTCTCTCTCAAGAGCATCGCTAATGTTGCGATTGTGTCGCGGACTAGGATGGGCAAGCTCAACCTCCTTACGAGTCTGACGTCTTGGTGTAGCACCAGCAAAGTAGTCTTGCATCGGCTCTTCTTCATCTTCAGGAACCTCGGCAAGCGATGGGATTGTACGCATCGCAGCACCAGGGGTAAGCGTCGGAGTAATACTTCTCTGAGCCTGTGACTGAGGAGAGAAGCTTGAGTACACCGATTGATGTCTGAGATGAGCCTGTCCAGACCAATCACCAGACTGTGGATGAGGACTGCGAGCATATGGAGACGGCATACCGTATGGTGAGACAGGAGATTTTGCCGGTGGTCCTTCACTCTTCAGCCTTTCGAGTGCTGGCGAACCTCCTCTATGAAGCCCGTTCATGCTGAAGTTCGTCGAAGGCGAGAAAGCAGGCAGGCCATTAGGCTGGTTCTGCTGACCAGGAAATCCGAATGGCATTCCTGGCATACCGAACACCGAGTGTCTATGAGCATGACCTCTGGGATCGCCAGGCATAGAGAGAGGTGAAGCGACAGACGCCGAATAAGAGTGACCAGGGGTAGGGAAGTGTGCCAAAGAAGGCGTAGAGCGGTGCGATGCCCCGGCCATGGTCGAATGCATCAGGTTTGGAGAAACGGATTGGTAATGGCCAGAGGATTGACGAGACATGGGTGGAGGTTGAGCGGGGGCGAGATCGTCTCCCAAGCTCACACCCAGAGCGCGTAACTTTTGCTCCATCAGCTCGTCAACATAAGACTTCCAAGTCTGGGGGTTGGGCACGAAGACTTTGTAGTCCTTCTGTTGACGTTTGATGACATGCTCAGAATCATCGGGATATTGACCACTGCTCTGAGACGCAATCGAATCATGGTAGGCCCATGGTTGAAGATCGAATCCATTCACGTTGTAGCCCTCCTCTTCAAAACGCTTCAGACGCGTTTCTGTTTCAGTCTTGCTGAGTGGCTTATCGCCTCCATAAGCTTCAGGGGCCATGGAAGGCAATGCTATCCAGCAAGCCTTTCCTCTCCAAGCGAGTTTGGTCCTCGGTCGTGGCGGCGGTGTCGGTCGTTGCATGTCTGAATTGGGTGAAGGAAGTGGTGGTAATTGGTTGTTCTTGTTGGGACTGTTTCCCGTAGATCTAATATCCCCTGGTGGTGCAGGTGGTGGAGGGAGAGGTTTCTCCTTCTGAGGGGACAAAGCCCACTTTGAGGTGAATATTGACATGTCGGATCCGTCCAATTGACGCGTAAATTGCAAAAAGTCTTCCTGCTTCAAGGTTAAATTGCTCTCTCTAGATTTGTGACCTCTTTTGAAAGAGTCATGCGATACTGGTCTTTGTTGTCTGTCGAATAGAGGACTGGCCGACGTATTCTTGCGACGGTGCCGTCCAGAGAACCAGGTAAAAGGTATGGGTGTTTTGAAATCTTCTTCGTCTTCAGATCCTGAATTACTGTCGCCAGATTCGTCACTCAACCAATTTCCTCTTTCCGAGCGCCACTTTCCAGTGGTGTATTGCTGTACCCAATCCTCAGTCAGACGACGAGTAATGGTATGGCGAGACGGTCTTTGTGCTACGCTCTGTGTTGTGTCCTCTTGCTGGGCCAATCGTTCTGTTGTGATCGGACTCGCTATGTGATGCTGGATCGGAATGCGTGAAGGTAACAAATGGTCGAGACCGAAAGAAGGACCACTGAAGTCCCGTTCCTGAACAGCGACCCGAGATGGGACGAGGTGTTCGAGGTTAAAGGATGGACTCTCGCTCTCAGTATGTCGCGGCGAAGCGATTGGGGTACCTTGCGCACTAGGTCCACTAGGGTCTTGGGTAGGTCGAGTACAGGGCGAGCCCCAGCTAGCGGTATAGTAGACGGAGGGAGCCTCGGTGGTGGATTGAATCTCTTCAAGTACTGCGCGCGCAGAACCGGACGACGGTGTCTCAAAGATAAGCTTGGGAGCAAGAGCTAGAGGCTCGTCGGTCCCTAGTGCATGATGATGAGACCTGACTGGACTGTTGATGGGTGTGATAGCAAAGGTGCGTGCAGAAGACACTCGAGAAGTCGCCGTATCTAGACAGTCAGCATGTGAGGTCAAGACACCCCTCTTCGCCGGACACACCTTCTATGGTACCAGACAGCAATGAGCGATGAATACTCGCTCAATGCAGTCTTGCTACTAAGATGCTGAATGAAAGAAGTTGCCGACTCTGGGGGGCTTCTTGCTAAAGCCTTTGGCGGGTAAGGAAATTGCTCCGTATTACCCCTAGAATGGTGAAACTTGGGAAAACGACCGTTTAGTTGACAGGACAAAATCGAGCAGATATTGGTAGCTTCTAACAACTGCATACACCGCTACACTGTCAGTCAAATGCGTATTATAACAAAATCAACATGCCTGTAAGGAGTGTCGATCAACACGGGCCATTCAAGGAGTAAATTAAGGTTCCACTTCCAACGTGGCCGTGACCGTTGCTGCCTCCTCCTCCGAGAACCTTACTCTACTCTCGTATGCCTCCATCACGGGCCACTGATCGGTATGATATTGAAAAGAACAAAAAGTATTTCGAGTCTGAGGAAACAGTCCTCTGTAGATAATTGATGAGTTGACCTTATTCAACGACCCACCCAACGCTCCTTCCGCTTTCGAGAAAAAAATCCAATGTAAACGCTATCAAAAAAATCAAAGAATATGCAACTCGTTCAGGGCTTCATATCTAGGCCTTGAGTCTCCTCTCTTCACATCTCACACATACAGGATCTTGGTTGTTTCCTCTCAAGAAGTACCTGCCATCATCGAAGCCATCGCCACATTCCTAGCAATTCATTAGTGAAGCTCATCTGCGAGTGCTTACGTTTGACTTACTGTACAGCAGAAACAGTCAGCATGCCAGTCGGCACCCAACGCTTTGATAACGACGTCTGTGACGGGGCGCCTGCACTTGCGACATTTCGCGCTGTATCTGTTGGTATGACAGCCTACACACCACGCATATCCTTCCTTCTCGACAAACGGCGTAGTCGAATCAAAAGGCTATACAAGAGTCAGTCATGCTTCCAGGCTTGAAATCGGTTCTAGGCAGACTTACATCACCACATTGTGCACAGAAGAAATGACCAACGTGCCATTCTGCTCCACACGCAACAACTACCTCGCCTTCAATAGGTGTCTTGCAGCTCTTGCAACGCGGACTGAAGAATTCATGAAAGTCCAGTCCACAGAAGAATCGCAGTGACTCGTCACCATCCTGTTCTTCAAGTCTTCTTATATCTTCCTCGGTGACACCTGCAGGTATTTGCATTTCGAGACCTCGTTGCCGTTGGCGGATCCGAGCTAGGCGCTCGCCACGCTTCTTCTCCGGCTCCGGGTAGAATGCTACACATTCAAGATTGATACCACATTCATGACACTTGAAGCATGAAGGATGGAAACGCTCGCCCGCGGCACTCAGAATGCGCCCTGCTATGGGCAATGCACAATGGGCACACAGGGCTGTGTTCCGTCGCACGGAAGGTGTCATGTGAGGCTTGGATACTGTGGGAAATGGCGATGTCTTCGAGGGCACGGGAAGAGGACGAGCTGGTGCAGGCGTGGGAGTAGGGAGAGGGCGTTTAGAGAATGGCGAGGATGTCTTTGGTGGCGAAGACTGCGGGCGGTGTTGGAGAGGTGGTGGTCGGTCGTCCTTCGCACTGGATGGAGCATCAATGACGAATACAGGAGGCTTGATAGTACTCGAAGAGAGAGAAAGCCCAGGGATGTCCGGCTCCTCGGAGAGCGTTTTGGATGGACTCGCGATGGGATCGTCCGGGAGAACGATCATTGGAATATCAACACTTATCCTGGCAATCATGGGTGTGCTACCAGAAATACCGGTCGATCTTGCTTGTGGTTCATCAGGAAGGATAATTTTAGGAAGGGGAGGCGGGCCTTGCTGAGAATGAGGTAGCGAATAGCGCCTCTGTTTTCCACTCAAGGCTGCACTGGATGGAGCATTCTTTCCCACAGCCAGACACTCCGGAAGCGCTATCGACTTCTCCTCGACCAGCTGGATTTCCTTGGGCTTCCAGCCTGATTGGAAACTCACAATCGGCCTACCAGGGCTATCACTGACTGCTGTTGGTTGAGGTAAATTTGGACTTCTGTCTTTGCGCTTCATCGCTGTTGCAGAGCGGATGTCATCGCCGCGTACTTCTTTGCCGTCTTTGACTTTGGGACTGTCCTCGACAGCTCTTTCCGGGATGTCTTGGGGTGGGAGATTTGGTGAGGCGGGCGCCGATTCGTTGACAGTGTAGAAAGCATTTCGAGATTGCGAAGGTGGATTTCTTTGAATCTCGATCTTCTCATGTTTCTTCGCTGTGTATCCAGAAACAGAGACTTTCTCGGATATTTTCTCATGCTCTTTCTCATCATTCTTCTTGACTGAGTATCCGGAAGGAGATTCCTTCTTTTCGAATTTCTCTTGTGCCAATCTCACTCTAGCAAATGGGTTCCTACGAACGTGGCGAGGAACCTCTTCCGGCTTCGTCTCTACTTGTGTCGTTATAGCTGGCGCTTCCACGTCCCTGACTTCTTCCAATGGTTCGTCTGGCTCTTCGTAGATCTTGTCGGTCGGGTTCATGAATCCTGCCTTGACTTCTGAACTAGGTCGTCTTTTAGATCCGCTACTTACACGTCGTTTTGAGACTGCGACGTCATTGGCCACAGCGTTTGCGAGACCCTCATAGCTCTTGCCTTTCGATCGCGTGCTTCTTGATGCAGATAATGGTGTGGTGATCGTTGTAGGCTCCACAAAGGGATCTTCGGGAAGTTTCCTATTACCACGTTCATCCAGAGATGTGACCGGCGCATCACTTCCTGCCGAACGACTCGCAAATAGAGGTTGTACTTCGTTCTTATCCTTGCTCGTGCTTCGGAGATGGGCACGGTAGTCTTTACGGGCGGCTTTGGGGTCCACATCAGGATTTGTGTATGCAGAGGCGCGTTCCTTCTCCGGGTCGTGACCGGTGCGATGCTTCCAGACTAGCTCAGCGGCTTCGTCCTGTGCTGCTGCGTGTATGCGTTTTTCTTCTTCCAGGTTCAACTCTTCTAAGGCCTCATGTATTGGTTGCGAGGCTAAAGGTGACACCTTGCTGACATTGGAAAGACCGGGTTGCGCTACCAGAGGACGTCCGGTGTACTCGTCGCGGCTGATAGAATCAAGGCTCTTCTGGCGATTGTGTGTCGGAACTGATTTGTTAGTGGTGGCTAAGGTGGAGTCGTCGCTCGATGTTGGTCTTTGCGGCTGACGCTTGCTTGCGATTCTTGAAGGTGGAGGTGGTCTTGATCCGTTGAGTCTTGCGACACGGTTATTTCGGAGATCTTGTAGGTAAGTGGCTGAATTATCGTCGTGTAAGTTGTTGATCTTCTCATAGTCGGGAATAGAAGAAAGTCGTTGACATTGTCTAAGTGGTGAGGGTTTTCTTGGAGAGTGTGGTGTCTTGGGAGGAGAAAAATGAATGTGCTGACCCAGTTGTTGATTTGTATGGTTGTCAAGAGCCATGACGAGGCCAGAAGACAGGGATATGGAATTCGTCTTGGGTCAGCTTGTAGGACGGAAGACTGATGGCGGGCGCAGGTTGATTAAAAGAGATATATCAGAAGACAGAAAGAAGCGTTATCAAAACAGAGAAATCAATAGTGTAACGAGAGAAACGAGAGTATAACGACGTGGAGGTGAGGTATTCTCGAGCGAAGTACGAATGATAGGCATGACGGTTTATTTGCACTCCAACATAGCAACCAAAAAGCTTGGACCAATGTGGCTCAAGCACTACGATCCACGACCCTGCGTGCGGTCGGACAATCTTCAATGATGAAATTGAGTTGCCTGGAACTGACGATTCGTGAGCAGATGGTGCTTGGAAGACTCAGGCAGCCTGTGGAAAATATGTCATCTTCAGATGACATATGGAAGACGATGGTTGTGGCGTGCAGAGGTCTGCACCGCCGTTGTCCTGGAGAGAAGATGGTCGGATGAACCGTCCTCCCCGACAATCGATATGAGCTGGAGCTGGCCAGCCCTCGCACCGATCTTTCTGGTGAGGCAGACGAGATTGGGGCCAAATGTAGGTATATGAGCATGCGGTCAGTGTGTGAGTAGCGATCATTGTACTTTACATTGCCAATACGAAGGAGCAAGATAGGGGCTGCTGATCAAGTATTTGTTGTGCGCACGAATGAACAAATTCTAAACCACATCGAGAGCGATACTACAACAGAATTCTCGTGACATAATCAGAGTAGGCAAGCAGGACGTCAAGGCATGCACGTCAGATAAGTACGGTTGGCTCGACACGGCCAGTGTAATAAGCACACACGTGAAGAGGACAGTGAGTAAATCCATTGCGGAAAGAAGCTCAGGATAGTTTCAGTGGTGGAAGCGACGGAACGGTGAATGTAATCATCCATGACATACATAATGATGGCCGCATTTACGGCCTTTGAGAAGGGTCAAAGGTGCTCTAGTACAGACGAGCATAGCACGATTTGTGTGTGGCGGTAAAACAGAGGCAGGGTCGCGGTAGCTGTAAGGCTGAAGGGTTCTGCCGTTTTGTTGATGTTTGGTTTGGGCGCCAAGAAGTCGAGCCGGAGCGTGCTTTCCTCCTGCCTACCGCCTGCCTCCCCTTGATCCCTCCCTACGCCCATTGCCAACCGACAATCCCCTCGACCACCGTCACCGACCTTCCAGACCTCTTCATCGCCCATCCATCACAGTCAAGATGCGTGAGATTGTGTGTTCATCCCACTGTCACTTGCGCATACCAAGAGCGTTTATGCTAACGCGTTTCTCCCTTAGGTTCACCTCCAGACCGGCCAATGCGTATGCCTACCCTGAACTGAGCTCTGTTTGACTGCGAGAACAAGGCGTCTGATGTTTCTGAACAGGGTAACCAAGTCGGTGCCGCCTTCTGGCAGACCATCTCCGGCGAGCACGGCCTTGACGGTGCTGGTGTGTACGTTGACCCTCTCTGCGCATGCCCAAAGCAGTGTGACAGCTAGCTGACCGCCCAACAGCTACAACGGTACCTCCGATCTCCAGCTTGAGCGCATGAACGTCTACTTCAACGAGGTCAGTCCGATATCTTCGTCCTATCCTCGACCACCCCAATACTAATGCGCACCTTAGGCCTCCGGTAACAAGTATGTCCCCCGTGCCGTCCTCGTCGATCTGGAGCCTGGTACCATGGACGCCGTCCGTGCTGGTCCCTTCGGTCAGCTCTTCCGTCCCGACAACTTCGTCTTCGGCCAGTCCGGTGCTGGCAACAACTGGGCCAAGGGTCATTACACTGAGGGTGCCGAGCTCGTCGACCAGGTCTTGGATGTCGTCCGTCGCGAGGCCGAGAGCTGTGACTGCCTCCAGGGTTTCCAGATCACCCACTCCCTTGGTGGTGGTACTGGTGCCGGTATGGGAACGCTCCTGATCTCAAAGATCCGTGAGGAATTCCCCGACCGCATGATGGCCACCTTCTCCGTCATGCCCTCGCCCAAGGTCTCCGACACCGTCGTCGAACCTTACAACGCCACTCTCTCCGTTCACCAGCTGGTTGAGAACTCCGACGAGACCTTCTGTATCGACAACCAGGTTTGTCTTGACCCTGTCCCTCTCACCGCTCCATCCACTAACCTCACCAGGCTCTCTACGATATCTGCATGAGCACCCTCAAGCTCAACAACCCCTCCTACGGCGACCTGAACTACCTCGTCTCCGCCGTCATGTCCGGTGTCACCGTCTCGCTCCGTTTCCCCGGTCAGCTCAACTCCGACTTGCGCAAGCTTGCCGTCAACATGGTTCCCTTCCCTCGTCTCCACTTCTTCATGGTCGGTTTCGCTCCCCTGACCAGCCGTAACGCCCACTCTTTCCGCGCCGTCTCGGTCCCCGAGCTCACCCAGCAAATCTTCGACCCCAAGAACATGATGGCCGCCACCGACTTCCGCAACGGCCGCTACCTCACCTGCTCTGCCATTTTCCGTGGTAAGGTCTCCATGAAGGAGGTCGAGGACCAGATGCGCAACGTCCAGAACAAGAACTCCGCCTACTTTGTTGAGTGGATTCCCAACAACGTTCAGACCGCCCTCTGCTCCATCCCTCCCCGTGGCCTCAAGATGTCGTCTACCTTCGTCGGTAACTCGACCTCCATCCAGGAGCTGTTCAAGCGTATCGGTGACCAGTTCTCTGCCATGTTCCGTCGCAAGGCTTTCCTGCATTGGTACACTGGTGAGGGTATGGACGAGATGGAGTTCACTGAGGCTGAGTCCAACATGAACGATCTGGTCAGCGAGTACCAGCAGTACCAGGAGGCCTCGGTCTCTGAGGGTGAGGAGGAGTACGATGAGGAGGCTCCCATGGAGGCCGAGGAGTAAGATGTTGGCCAACCACGACCAACTTCTAATTTCGTATTCACGTTGTCCGAGAGGGGAAGCGATTGGATCCTCTTTTTCTACTCTTGTTCTTTTTTTCACGATAACCAAGTCAAATGTCCGAGCATTGGGCGCCCTAGCGAGTTTAAAAATGAAAGCCCTTGTCTTTTTGTAATTACCAAAAGCTGCTCTTTCCACCTGTTTGATCTGTTCTCATTTGCTGAAGTGACGCCCGGGCATGTTTAAGGACAACGATCGACGGCTGGAATGTAGCTAGGTGAGAGAACAGAAGCCATCTGATGCTTTCAATGCAAGCAGTGATATCCACCAATCAAGGACATTGAGACCAACATGCTATATTCAACAGTACGTGAACAGCATGCCGAGTTCAACACCACGCGGCATTTTGACCACCATACTCCTCCGCATGACCTCTTGTGAGACCTGGATTAGACTGGCAATCAACATCGGATACGAAATATACACTCAGAGCCATCCATCCAACAAGCTACAAGATCAACTTTTGACATTAGACCTATCAGATTTAAATCTCCTCGATCTCGACAAACCAGACATGAATGACATTGTAAGCTTATCATGTCGTAAAAACCTCGTCAAAGTGACTTTTCTGATCTCAACTAGCACACTGGGAGGTGGTAATACGAGTGAGCGGAAGGGGACACGCCATTGAAGATAAGACACCATTAGTCCAACGAAAGAACATGGAAATAAGCAGAGAGAAAGAATGATACAATGCTGACTGACTAAAGAGCTTGTGCAGAACAGATAGAATCTGATCTATGATATGCGAATGACATGAGTGAGACGAAAATGAACGAAGATGCTACACCAGGGTCATATATAGAAGAGATGCATAACTCCAACTACTACTGAATCGCTACGTCACAATGCCTCGCAGCAAAACACAGACCATGGATCAAAATGTGCAAGTAACAATAATGCTTTTGAGGGTATGCTAAAGAGAAAAGAAGGGGGGTATGTGTGAGAAGATCAGACGATGGAGTCAATTTGCAACAAGAGCAGAAAGTAGAGAAAGCAGAGAAACATATGAAAAACAGCAGAACTCGCAATGCTATGCAGAAAGAATGAAGGAGCAAAAATAAGCACTCATGTTTTCTTTTGCCCACGAACGTTTGTACGCCCGCTTTCCCAGTCTCTCCTCTCTCTCTCCTTTCCGAGTTTTTCGTTTATGCAGCAAAAACAGGAAGGAGACAAAGAATAAAAATGCCCGAATATGAAAACTCCTTGTTGTTTTTCCTGCATGCCGTCCATTTCGTTCACCGGACCCCCTCCCATCCTTTCGCAAAAGTCAAGAAAAAACTACTACTACTACAACAACAGATTGGTATTGAAAGAAAAAAGTGAGAAAGAGATCCTTAAAAAAGAAACCGGGCGGAGAGAAAGAGCCAGTGGAGACATCCTCTTGAGAAGCCCGCATTGAGCATAGGTACATGTGTGTCGTGTTTGATGGCGTCTGTTGTTTCCTCTAGAAGTCGAGACTTGTCGATTCCGTATAACGACGACAATAGGAAAGCGCGAGAATAGTGCATGTCTTCGTGGTTGTATCCGTTGGTCTGGGTATAATGGCAGCGAAAAAAGCAACAAGGACTGTTGTCAAATATTGGACAAGAAAGTAGGTATGGTAAGAATGGTCGATCAAGGGAGAAGTGCGGGCTGGTTCTGCTGCGAGGGGTCAACAACCTGATCTGAGAGGGCGAGCAGGAGTTGTGCCAGGCAACGCTTGGTGGCAGCATCGTCGCGCAGCACAGAAGAGAAGGTCGCATCGCGGAGAGGTTCGGGCAAGCATTGGCGAAGAGCCTCGCGGGCGCGGGCATTGTCGCTAAGACTAGCATGTCTGTTAGAAGTGAAGATGATAGAGGGGTTCCAAGGGCGATTTACCGAAGGAAGCATCTTACGACGTGCTTGAGCAAGCGCACCGTCTGCTGTTCGACGAGTTGGTTGACCATGTTGCTAAGGACGGTACCAACTGCGTAGAATCGCTCATAGGTCTGACAGATGTACTGCAGACCAAGATCGTCGAGCAGAATCTTCTGGACAATGAAGATGGCGACCGTCTTGCTGAGTTCGCTGCCTGTCTCCATGATACGAAGACAGAGGGGAATGATCTCAGTTGTTAGGAGGAAGTTGATGACCTCTGAGCTGTCATTCTTGACCAGGGCGCCAATCACACCAAGAGAAGTGAGGCGGAGGTATTCGAACGGCCTCGACTTGGAGGTCGTGTTGAGGAAGGGGTACAGGAAGAGCGGGATGTGAGCGCCGAGGAAGAGGCCACGGGTCTCACCATGCGAAGCCACACACTGGAGCAGAGCCAATGCGTTGCAGACACGGTTGGAGGCAGCTGCCGTGAGTTGAGAAGGGTTGAGCAGAGGGTAGACTGAGATGATCTCCTGTAGAAGCGAAGTCATGACGCCTGTTGCCGCGTTAGTAGTCCGAACACCCACGAGCCAACACAGGGGTACTCACCGAACGAGTGCCACAGAATTAGGGCCAGCTCGGGAACCTGTTCCCTCTTCTTACTCAGCTCAAGCAGAGCGCCTTCACGCGTCTGGGGGTTCATCATCTGGGCAATCCATTCGAGTACACGACGGTTTTCGTCGCTGACGGCGCCATCGCTCGACTGAAGCTGGTGCTCGTGCGTGGGCTGCATGCTCGCGGCTGAGGCTACGTTGTTGACAGCGATTCGGTTGTAGTGCTGTTGTTGCGCAGCTGCGGCAGCGGCGGCGGCTGCGGCAGCTTGTGCCTGAGCCTGAGCCTGAGCCTGCGCTTGTGCTTGAGCCTGAGCTTGTGCCTGGGCCTGCGCTTGAGCATGCTGCTGCTGCAACCCGTGGTGAGACTGTTGGTGGTGGTGAGATTGTTGCTGCTGCCATTCCTGCGGCGCGTAGTGCTGCTGGTGCTGGTTATGATGTTGATGCTGCTGGTGCTGCTGATGCTGATGCGCGAAGACGTGCTGTGAGGGCAGCATCTTGGCTGCGCGGGCGGTGAATGTAGACAGATTGATTGATTGGAAAGGTAGGTGCTTCGAAGGCGACAAGAGGAAGGAGCACGGGGGGCAAACAAGGAGATCGTCAGAGGGTCGGTTGTTACGGTCTGAGTGAGTGTCAGAGAGAGGAAGGCACCACGGCTTCCTCGACTCCTCGGCCCGCGAAGCTTATCTGATCTGTATCATGTGGTACGTGCGCGTACATGCATGCATGCCGCCGGTGTGCCTTTGCTTCACTGCATCTTCATCTTCTGTGCGTTTCCGTCGAGAACAATTGCAAGCAGATACCTGACAACCGAAGTGAACGAACAAGTCGTGATTGCATAGGTACGGTTGAAGCAGAAAGTGGTAGTTATGCTTCACATCTTCTGCCTCTTGGCTCCATATTCATGCTGCTCGAGCCATGAGACTCCTATAATTAAGTCCTTAAATCTGCTTCGTCTTTAATCCAAACACCTGCCTGCTTGCTAGAACGCCTAATATGCCGTCTTTTACTCGTACCTTCCATTACATCCTCCGCCGATCTCAATCCTTTCTACAGTTTCAGCTCGTTCAGAATGGTCTGCGCCATGTTCTTGTACTGCCAAGTACCACCATCCACCTTCTTGAACTGAATACCGTGCAAGCTCAACAGAGGAACCTTGACCACGAATATCTCAAACTTGAGAACCATGCCTTGTCCAAGATCGCTCTGCACGTGTGTCGATGTTTCACCAGCAGCTCGATTGTGCTGTTGTCCGCGGACCCTTCTCTCCTCGCCATCATCGTCTGAACTGTCGCTCGCAGTGTAGCTATTGTCACGTCTGAACCGCGGTGGTGTAGGTGTTGTGGGCTCGGCCGTACTTCCGCTGATCAAACCGCCAAAGCTAATCTTGCGTCTGTGGCTTCCAGGCCCGATTGCTGGCTCCTCTCTCGGTTTCTCCATGTCAATGCTAGGAGCATGTCTACAACTGAACCCGCCCTTGATCTCGCGATATTCGACACCGAGCTGTTTCAGAACTCTGATGATATCGGTACGAATCACGGCCAGAGGCTTCGAGCTGGTTGTTGATACACTGAATAAACCCTTCAGGTAAACAGGCTTGATGCCGTTCGGGCTCTCACTGGTGCTGTTAGCCGATCGAGCTGCCTCTACTTCTCGAAGGTCCTGGTCGGTCTCTTCTGGCACGTCCTCTGTACGATTATCCACTCTTCGAGCCCGACGTGCCTGGAAGCTTTCCTTGCGACCGTGGCCCATGGACTTTGTTCGTGAGGTGAGAGGCATTGTTCTGGGAGCCGAAGGTTCAGCATCTGAAGAAGCGTCTCCATACTGTCTATCAGCGCGTCTGGTGGGCTGTGGAGTGACTGCTGTTTGTCGAGCGGTCGACCCTTCTGAGACACCTCGGCGTGAGTTGTTGCGATTATGCTCAGCCGCACTGACACTGGTGGAGCGACCAAGACCGGTACGCTCGGCTGTTGGCGTAAGCAGCTCGGTCGGTTTTTCGACGACAGGTTCCGCCTGCAATCTATTCGCGCTTGTGTCTCGTTGCCTCCTCATGCTGAAGCTCTTTCGCGGAGTCGTATACGCGTCGTTTGTCGCTGCTGGAGCGGGTCTTTCAGGATCCTTGTGCCGTCTAGTACTCAATCTACGGAGTAGACCAACTGCGGCACTCTCCTTCTTGATTGGCGTGTGTTCGGGTGGAGGAAGGACAATTGCAGGAGATGGTACTGGAGGCACGCGGTTGGTCGACCTGGCCTTCTTCGCGTCTTCCTGCAGATCATCCTCGCCGTGCGTTCTAGCTCGTGGACGACTCCTGCCTCCTGTTGGCGCCTCTCCAGCCATCTCGTAGGTGGCGGTGTTTGTGTAAGCAGCTGCCGGTGGCTGGAGGTCTGGCAGCTGCAATGGCTTCTCTCCAGGCGAGCGCGGCATCGAGAGCGCGCCTGGGTTAGATTCCCTCTCTTCGCGCTCTATCTTCTCTTTGGCTAAGAAGTAAATCGAAAGCAGAGGGTTGTAGGCATTCAGAGGATCTGTGCCTAATTGGACGGCTTCCGAGGACGGTCCGGTAAGAGTGTCTCGACTTGTTGTAGACTTTCGTCTTTTGTAGAAGTCAAACATGCCTCCTTGCTTGTTTTGTGAATCCGAGACGCCTGACTGGTGACGGCGTTCCATCGCCACAACTGACTTCTGGTACTCTTCGGATTGTATAATCTTCGTAAGCTGCTGCTCAATGTATTCTGCCGTACCAAAGTCGAAACCGTCCATCTTCTGTAGCACTCGAGGATCCAGCGGTAGCTGTAGTGCCTTGCGAGGCGGCAGATAATTCTCCGGCGGACCACCAAATCCCTTCGTCATCCAGGGATGGACCATGATCTCGGCAAGGGTTGCTCGTTGTGTGGGATCAGTGACAAGCATGCGTGCAATCAAATTCTTGCATTCTAAAATTCAGGTTAGCACATTCGTACAGCTCGTGAGATGTGGTCTAATCGTACCTGCGCTCAGCCAAGGTGGATACTCGACTGCTCCTTTCTTGATCTTGGCATGCAATTGCGGCATGCTCTGGTCGTCGAATGGTACCTTTCCACAGACCAGGACGTACAAGACGATACCAAAACTCCAGACATCGACCTCCGGACCAGTATAAGCCTTTGCCTGCAAAAGCTCAGGGGCGGCGAAGTAAAGCGAGCCACAGAAGGTTTTTAGGAGGCTCTTGGGTGAGAAGGTGTTGCTCAAACCAAAGTCAATGATCTTGATATCTCCCGTCTTGCTGATGAGAATGTTCTCAATCTTGAGATCTCGATGTACGATGCTGTTGCGGTGACAGTAGTCGAGGGCACTTGCGATTTGACGTCCGAACTTACGCGCCTGCTTCTCCTTCAGACGGCCATGCGAAATGATGTAGTCGAGCATCTGGCCACCGTTGACATACTCAAATAGCATGTACCAATGGTAGTTGGTGCGGAGGACATCCCGCATACCGCAAATATAGGGGTGATCGACCAGGGTGACGATAGCGGCTTCACGGGCGGTACGCACTTCCTTTGAATGGTCTGCTCTTTCGCGGTCTTGGGCATTACGGTGCTCGTCGGTCGACTGGCGAGGGACGATCTTGACAGCAACCTGAGGGAGGGTTAGTATGCGTGAATGAAGATGGTTGGTAGGAGCGGAGGACGCACTTGTTCACCAGTCTCCTTATTGCGAGCCAGCTTCACTTTACCCATGCTGCCCGCACCGATGGTCTTTCCCAGATCCCAGTGACCAGTGGTTGCATCGATTGTTGTTCTTCGGCGAAGGTTTGTTCCTGCGGCTGGGGCAGCATGGGTGCCATTTGAAGCAGAAGAGGCCAAGTCTTGGGAATGATATCTCGACTGACTGGGCGGAGCGGTGTTTCTCGTCGAGTCTGAGCGTGTGGGCGCATCGGCGCGTTGGCGGGTCGCAGAAGATTGGTGTGCTACGTTTGATCGCTCATAGTCGTTCCTAGCAACGTTCGCGAGCTGACCAGCAGCAGCAGAGGCCGAGGCCGAGGCCGAGCGCGCGTGGGCATTCATCGTGTGCGTCTGAGACTGCGAAGGCTGTCGCGAGGGGGTCGTTTGAGGGCGATCTGTTATGATGGCAGCGGTCGACATGTTGAGAGGCAATAGCGAGTGTCGAGACGACTCGCGTTGTTGCGTTAGAGGTTCGTGTAGATCGGGATGAGCATCGGTCGCTCAGCTTGCTTTGTTGAGCCTGATGGTGGAGCTTGCGCTTTCCTGTCCTGTTCTGATAACAACGAGAGAAATGGCAGTCGCGCGGGAGTCGGCGACGAGCAGGCTCGGACTACGGAAAGGGGACTCAGTGACTGGGCATACCATCCAAGGTGTTTGCGGAGAACGTTGTGACACTGCCTAGCGCGTTCCAGCCACTTTTACTACAGACGGGTGGCTACGGACTATCGTGACTGGCTGAGCCTGACAAGGCCCGCTGAACTTGTAGATGTGACTTTCTTGACCTGAATCTGGCATTACCGTCACTGCTGTCGCATTCTGCTTATCTCAGGAGCAGCGCATTGTCGTCAGAGGTCAGTAATTGCTGTTGGCCATATTACCCACGAGTGTTGGTTACGCTTTAACGCGACCCACACTCTCCCGCTCCAGACTTTCAGATCGCCTGCCTCTCTCTTCCCACCGACTCACTCCGTAATTCCACCATAGCATCCATGCCGTGACGTAAGTACAGCGATCTCACCACTCGCAGAATCATCTTAGTGCTTGACACCATGCAAACAGAAACTGAAAATGTCATACAAGCGATCGAGAGACAACTTTGAGAGCGACCAACTTCCACCATTTGCGCTCTTCGGCACACCTCTTCCTCCTCTCGACTCCGACACTCGCGACGATGGCTCCTATGTCCCTGTCTGGAAGCAAGACGCCCGCGATGAGCAGGGTCGAAAGCGCTTTCACGGTGCTTTCACCGGAGGCTATAGCGCTGGCTACTTCAACACTGTAGGCTCAAAAGAAGGATGGGCTCCCGCAACCTTCACTTCCTCGCGTACCAACCGTCGCAAAGATGCCCACGCTGCCCGCCCTGAAGACTTCATGGATGACGAGGATCGCGCAGCCGCCGCAGAAGCACAGAAACTCCAGACTCAGGATGATTTCGCCGGCTTTGGTTCTACCAGCCAGGATCCTCTGCGTCGTGGCTTGATGAGCGATCTGCTCAGGCCAGTGGGTGAGACTATGGGCGTCAAGCTTCTGCAAAAGATGGGTTGGAGACAAGGCCAGGGCGTTGGGCCTAGGATCCGGAGGAAGGCACGCGGAGACGACATCATTGGCTCTTCGACAGGTGATGGAACACACCTCTTTGCCCCCGACAACTCCCGCATGGTGGCTTTCAGTCGGAAGAAAGATCGATTTGGCCTTGGTTACACTTCCGGAGAACGCTTGGACGATGTCAGGTCCGCCGCTGAGCCGGACGATGGAGGCGAAGACGCCTCTGAACCCTTCGATCAGCCCGTCAAGCCCAAGGTAAAGGCGAAGCGTTCTGGCTTTGGCGTTGGCGTCTTGAACGATACTGGCTCAGATGAAGAGGACCCTTACGACATCGGTCCAAAGATATCTTATAACCGCGTCATCGGAGGTGATCGAAAGAAGAAGAAAGGCGGTATTGTAGCAACTACCGCCAATCCTGCTCTCAAGGGACTGAAGCAGCCGACCTTTCTGTCCAAGAAACTGGGACAGGGAAACAACAACGGGTTCAGGAAGTGCCATGACGGCCGCCTTCCTCTCGATGGCTTTGTACTAGCTTCATCTCTTCTGTTGAACAAGCAGGAAAACAAGCACCCGCCTCCTAATGTTCCTGAAGGATGGGAGCCGAACCAGACTACCTCTGAAGCCACTAAATCATCCTCTCATCAGTCTACTGCCGATGCTGCTCGCGCTTCTACAATGGACCCGGCAAGAAGAGCAGCAGCACTCGGAGAAGAACAGCTTCCCGGAAAGTCCATATTCGACTTCATGAGTAAAGCGACACGCGACAAACTTGCCACAGCAACAGGTAGGTCGAATCTTCCTATGGCGCGAGGAGAGGCCGCACCTGAAGGATGGCAAAGATCCGAGGCCGACAAACAAAAGTCCTTGTGGGACCTAGTCCCAAAGATTGATGTCTCGGTCGCAGCCTCAGCACTGCAACGTGGGACAAGTGGCTGGATGCCATATGCGGAGGACGAAGCTAAACGCTCTCGCTATCGTTCATTCCTCGAGTCTTGCAGCGGCCAACGTGATGCATTACCTGATCGTGTCAAGGGCTCCACCATGGACGAATGGGCGAAGGAAATGCGAGAATTTGCACAAGCAGCAGAGGTCTTCAAACCTATATCAGGTCTGATGGCATCGCGGTTTACCAGCTCTTCATCGGCACCTCGCCTCGCCACAGACACGATTTCCTCAAGCTCCGAACAGCCGACCAAGCCTGATGATCCTGCTGAGGCCGCTGCGAAGATTGGCATGTTTGGTCCAATGACCCGTACTCGTATCCAATTCTATCCAACCCGCCTGCTCTGCAAGCGATTCAACGTAAAGGCTCCTGCCCATGCGGATCCAGGAAAGGGTCCCACAGGCAACGATAGTGTCGTCTTGGACAGTAGACTTGATGTCGTCTCACAGGATAAGATGGATCAAATGATGCGCGAGACATGGTCCCGCCCAAAAGCTGCACCCGATGGAGGCAACGAGACATTGTTGTCCACACCTGCCGAACCTCAAGTCAGACCACAGGTGAATGTCGAGGTCAATGAAGCCATTGAAGCAGAAAGACCTGGTGATGCCGTGTTCAAAGCAATCTTTGGCAGTGATAGCGAAGACGATTAGTAGCCTTCTTGAAAGTGTCGCCAATGCAAATACCAACAATGATCCTTACGACTGAGGTCACATTACGATACACATGACATTCTGTCCCACACGAACAAGATAATTCTGGGTCTCCACAAGAAGGACATTATTCCCTCCATCTCGCCACCTAGATGACC
Organism: Aureobasidium subglaciale EXF-2481; assembly: GCF_000721755.1. NCBI lineage: Eukaryota > Fungi > Ascomycota > Dothideomycetes > Dothideales > Saccotheciaceae > Aureobasidium > Aureobasidium subglaciale. Next base: position 781,972 of record NW_013566995.1, read on the forward strand.
CTGCTCAAATCATCGTGTTGCTCGAAATGCCGTCGACTCGGTTGAGAAAGCGGCTCATGACAACTCACACGACCAGACCGAGATGACCCTAGGCTGAGTAGCGAAAGCCGACCAACTTCATCGTTCCATATTCTTCCAGGACATTAGAGGAGCCATGAGTTTGAAGATGAGCTTCGCCTCGATGCTTCAGAGACACTTTGGAAAACACATCCGTAGGCTCATTGATATGAAAGTATAGACGAATATCGGACGTGCTTTCTTCGTGACAGAAACTTCTACCATGTGCGTGACATACACCAAGTCATATATACAGGTGCTGATCAATAAGGGGCGCCGAGCATAGTGGTAAGCTTCGGTGCAATATGTGAAATGGCATGAGCGACGAGCATTTCAGACCATCGGTTACTGATGCTCGTGCCTGTAACGAGTCCACGACACCGGCACCTGACGGCAATATCTAAGCAAGACACAATATAAAGCTCACGTAACTTTTCAAATCAAGCGGCCCTTTAACCGCCATGTCGGCTGGAAGGTAGAATATATTGGCGACGGTCGACTCTCGGCCTCAGCAACAGAAAGCGAGTGTTGAACACCGATGGCTCAATTGCGGTGCACCAAGCACGATGAAGCTCTGTGTGCGCTCTCAGCCTCTTTTTTTTTTCCCGAGCTACCTTTGTTTATGGTGGAGACATTGAGTCGGTGTAGATAGGCGGTATGTGATGGTGCCAAACCTCGTCGTATGCGGCAGAAAGCCCTCTGATGGGTCCCGCGAGGGCATGCTTGAACATGTGACCAAGAGCCGGAGTCAGACTTATGAACTTATTGGAGAATGTCGAACGATAGTCAGACAAGTTCCCGAGAGAGCCACGACGACAACGATGATACAGCAGTCTCCGAGGTTTAGTCTTCGTCTGCTCGCGTCGCCCCAGCAACCACAAGCCCCACACACACTCGCAAAGTACCATGAGGACCCAAGGCAACAAAGCAAAGAAAAATCTTTTGCTCCAAATATTGCCGTGTGTTCCTCTCGTACGTAGCAGAGAACAAGCGCGGATTAAAGTGGCGAGAAAAAGCTCCTCTTTTGACTGGGTAACAGATCAACAGCGTGTCTTGGGAAGGCTGGTGAGCCAGACTTCCAGGACTCCACCATCGTGGTTTTGACAATGTGGCTATTGTCTCGGACCACAGAGAAGACGAGGAACCCTCCCTGAATTGCCTAAACAAGCACGAGCGAGATCTGCTGTGAAGAAGCCGACGGACCTGGTGGCTGGTTCGAAGGATGATCTAACAACAAGAGACAATAACAATGTGCACATACACATAATGGCACACAAGCATCAAGGGTATCAAAGCGACACGAATCCTTCGTTCCATCTATATTCTGGAAGGCAAATCTAGAGGCGTGGTGGCAGACCCTGCTGCTGTAGATCCTCACAGAGCCGTAAACCTTGCCGGTATTGCTCTCGACGGTATGACTCTTGTCGACCATAGTTTTGGCTGTTAGTATGCCATCCTGGTGGAAATTGAAGCTCTTTTGGTGGACATGAAGACCCTGATTTCTGCACACAGAAGACCTGAGCAGCTTGATCTTGACTTTACAGTTCGTGCTTCTGGGTTTCCGTGTGGGAATGAGGTGTGACCTATTACAGCATGTAAATTGGAGCAAGCTCCGTGGATATTGTTTTGATCTCGCAAATCTCGCATGAGTATGCTTTAGAGTGAGCCTGTAGCGATATTGGCACTCAAAAGAACCGACTTCGCTATTCCAAGACTCAACATCCAAACACCAAGTCATTGGTAATAAGGTAATCTCATGCTTCATGTACTGGGATACGGCGACTGTCGCGGACAGATAGCTTGTTAGTCCGTCAAGTGCAGACCTGAAGCACAGTGCAATACGCGTCTGCTGTCGCACAAGCGACACTGCATGCTGCTCTTACTTGCAGATAGCCTCGTGGAGCATGTTACTCTGCGTCAAACACGTGGGAGATAAGGCTGGTCGGAAGTAATAAGCATAGATTGGCTGCTGTGCGACTGAGGCGAGGTTGTCGTCGCCAGGCATCGAAACATCCGGCCATGTCAATCATTTATTCTGCCATTCACGGCAAGACATGAACGCATGATTACCACACAGCCCCAGATACTCCGCGAAACAGAGATCTTGGTACACCATTGACGACTGTACGGTATCAACACGGACGAGGGACGGCACCCTTCGTCTCAGAATAATGGCAAATGACGACTTTGGTGTCGGGCTCGAGATTATTGCTTTTTGCAATGACAGGCAGGGGGCACAAGCTGTAGACCTGTTCCTGGCGATCCAAAACAAAGGAAGATCGACCATGTAAACACACACTCGCAAGAAATTTCCTGGCTGCTGCTACAACGATGACGTCCATTTTGCTTTCCTGCCTTGATCCTAACGAGCGGATCCAAATGCAGGTCGACAATGGTGAACGCGAAGTAGCTTTTGCTACCCGCGTGAGCAGCGCGAGTATCGCGCGTGCAGAGTCAGATGCAGAAATGTTTTTATGCAGGTCTATCCGCCAATCCCCGGCCACCAACACTGGTTTTGGGTGAAGATGGCGAATCATGTACGTGCAAAAAGCCCACCAATAGTGTCAATCTTCAGGTTGCAGCGGGGAGCCTGGAAACATTCGCGACAGGCAGATCAAGGGGACCAGCACACCAGATAAGCGCACGGCGGCAGCGAGCCTCTTCTCAACGCGCGTTCAACCCTTCGACCTGTCAACAGGTGGATGTTAGGTGAAAGGGTCCTTCTCCTGGCTCTCGGCTGAAGATCTCACGACGCGGGATTTGCTGTGACTGACTACAGTTTCGGCAGTGATGCCTCCGAAAAGTTAATACCGAACCAGCGACGACACGGTTGTGGGCCGATCGTAGGAGAATCCAATCGTCACCGCTTCTACGCTGCAGGGCTCTGTCGAGTAATTATAGGTCTCCATATGGAGGCGAACGGCTTTGTGTTCGCCGGTGCGTGGAACGACGCTATTCAACTCGAATGGAGTCTCGCATCCCATCAGGTCCTCTGGCGAGCTTGTATCGAGAATGACCGTCTTGAAGAGATCATACATGAAATAATCAAATGAAGTTCTGCAAACAATCAATCTTAGATGAAAGTCAAGTAAGCATGGGCCAAGCAAGTGCGGTGCCATCAGCAACAGGGCTTTGGACACATGCAGTGGACGTGATCACTTTGGGGAAGTCGTGCTGCCTGACTGTGCCTGCCACATTTATTGTTGTTTTGTTCAACAAGACCGTTTTCATAACTACCCTCTGCCCTCGTTGCTTCTTCGACCAAGTCAAGCACAGCTTTGTTTCAGACCCCAGCCACAAGGCGTGTTCGCTCTCGCCTTCGCTCTCCTTCCCATCAAAGGCAAGTTGCCTCGCACGGTTGCCGAGGGCACAGTCCATTATTATTTACTGACTCGGTTCTAGTCAAAACCTCTATCGAGTTCATCAAGCACTTCTGTCTCGCGACTGACGAGGCTCGCTTTCGCAAGCTGCATCTATCTCGCGTCTGTTGTTTCCCCTTCATAACAGTTCGCTCCAAGGAGGTCGCAGCCTGTGTCGGCTTCAGATTAGCCGAGCTTTCTCGACACAAGATTCAGGGGCGTCTAACAATAACCATTCACAAGCACCGTCTGTGCAGCTCTGCACACCGTGAGTCCGTGACTCGTTGGTCTAAGAACTGACCGTCCTTCCGTCTCACGGTCCCAGCCACTTTCCCGAGCTTTGCCAGGTCCAACTAGGGCGCCACGAAGAACGGCCCTGCGGCCTTGATCTACACACTACGCTAATTAGCGTGTATTCCGACTTGCCCATTGTCTTGGGCCTCTCACATCTTCCACCTTGACCACCTTGACGTTTCCTTTTCCCCTCCCAAATAACATCCCATCACGCTCATTAGTTGTATTTTCGCTCTTTTTCTTTTTCTTCGAGATTCAAACACTCTGACCGACCATCGACCAAACATTCGACCGCCCATCTCTTATACCCGTTACTCCCGCTACAATCTAATCCTAATACAACCGCGGCCTCCCCTCAAGACAACATTCAGCTCTTCAACGGCCTCCCGAGTCCTGATTGTCTTGCTTACCGTCCCAATACGTTGTTATCGTATGCCTAGACTTTGATCCTAGTGAAACCGGTATGCGTCCACCTCCATGATCGATGGGCGACCCGCCGTGTTGTGCAACAAAGACTGATGGTTTCTATCAAGAGTTTCCTCTCTTCCATACTCTGTGCTCTGCATTTAGATGCAGTAGAGTCTTCATCAAAGGCTTCCGGGTTCGAGCTTGATATCACCAAGCAAGCCCTCAATAAACATGACTGTAGCAATGGATAATTCATTCCGTGGCTGGTCCTCGAATGCTAACACTGGGGCCTTGTGCCTGGAGGACAAGTTTGAAGTCATCAAAGATATTGGCGACGGTAGTTTCGGAAGTGTCGTCCTCGCAAGGACAAGGAGCGCTGGCGCTCATCTCGTACGAAGAAACACTTTGGTACGTCGATCATCTCAAGTGTAAACGATTGAACTTCATCTAATCACAACTTTACAGGTTGCTGTCAAGACCATGAAGAAGACCTTCGAATCCTTCTCACAATGTATGGACCTCAGAGAGGTCATCTTTCTCAAGTCGATACCAGCTCACCCGCATCTTGTACCGGCTTATGATATCTTCCTCGACCCACTCAGCAAGAAGTTGCACATTGCCATGGAGAACATGGATGGCAACCTTTATCAATTGATGAAGACCCGCGATCACAAGCCCTTCGACGGTACTGTTGTTAAAAGCATCTTGTTCCAGATTCTTGGTGGCTTGGAACACATCCATGAGCACGGCTTCTTTCATCGCGACATCAAGCCGGAAAACATCCTCGTCTCTTCCTCAGCACCTGACACACAAAGCGCCTTCAAGCGATACTCATCATTGGTAACACCCCCTTCGACACCTCCAACATACACAATCAAACTTGCCGATTTCGGACTGGCAAGAGAAACCCACTCCATGGTCCCTTACACGACATATGTCTCGACTAGATGGTATCGTGCGCCTGAAGTACTCCTAAGGGCCGGTCAGTACTCAGCACCTGTAGACATTTGGGCTTTTGGTGCCATGGCTGTCGAGATTGCAACCTTGAAGCCTCTGTTCCCAGGTGGTAACGAGGTTGACCAAGTCTGGAGAGTCTGCGAGATCATGGGTAGCCCTGGTCTCTGGGTCAACAAGCATGGTCAAAAGCTGGGAGGTGGTGAGTGGAAGGATGGTGTGCGCCTGGCCGGCAAGCTCGGGTTCTCCTTCCCGAAGATGGCTCCTCATCCAATGGAGACTATTCTACAAGCGCCTCAATGGTCCGCAAGCTTCGCGCGTTTCATCACTTGGTGTTTAATGTGGGATCCGAACGTTCGACCAACTTCGACACAAGCCCTTCAACATGAGTACTTCGCCGATGCTGTCGATCCTGTAAGACCCAAGTCGTCCAACACCGCCAAGTTCCTCCGCAGCAAGAGCTCTACCTTGGGCAGCATCGAGAACTCGCCAGAATCTAACCAAGGCAGTATCTCACTCAAGAAATCTTCATGGTTCAGAAAGTCCATCAGTACCACCGACTTCACACCACCTTCTGACCAGCCCCCTCAAGGGCCTACTTCACATCCGTCCCCTGTGAACGCCAGAGGAGTGGAAGGTACAGGTTCGGTCAAACTTCGCCCCCCTTTCGCCAAGAGAGCGACATGGAACAGTGCAGTGCCGATACCTATTTTGCCATCGATTAAACCAGCATCACCAATTCATGATGCTGTCAATGCATGTGCTAAGACCGAAGCGGTAGAAAAGAAGAAGGTCTCAAGACAGCTATCTGTGAATTCGCATGGCAACCATTACGCAGAGTACCACCGCCAGGAAGCCGAGAAGGCACTCAATGGCTTGAGCGGCCTTACTTCACCTACTGGAAGTATCAGGGAGAGCTTCTTTTCGCATCTTCGCAAACGGGCTCGTAGATTCTCCGGTCGCAACCAGCTGCCGGGATCTCCAGGACCTGAGGAGCCCGAGTCAACAAGTGTGGGCTGTACTCCATGGGCATCAAGCAACCGTTCATCGCTGTCTGCAGAACCACCTGCCCGCGATTCCGCTACCGACACAGGATTTTCCGAACTCGACAAGGCTTTGGAAAGCGTTCGCTCTAGCCTCGACGCTCGCGGTTCAAACGCGCCAGCGAGACAAGTACAGCGCATGTCAAGCACACCTATCCTTAAGCGTCATCATTCGCTGTCCACTGTCGCAGACGGACGCACCTCGCCTGCACTTTCTGTCAACGCACAGACTACCAGCCGAACACGGCGGTCTGTAAGGCAATCGCTAAATCCTCGTCTAAGATACGAAACCCCTGATGAAGAGGAGGAACTGCTTGACGAGGCATTGACCAACGCGCGTCGGGCAGCAAGACACCTTGAGAAGCCTACGCCTACCCCAGCTAAGCCGTCCTCGGGCAAAGAGAACACCAGGCCTCCAATCACACACGTGACCTCGGATCCCGGCTATTCAGCTCCCTACTTGACACCCTCTCCATCCAAAGACAATAACATTGGATTTGGACAAACGGACATGACGCCAACAAAGTCCATGGTCATCACGCCACGGAGGCAACGCGATAGCCTGAATCCTCAATGGCCCACACCTCCATATGACGACCATGAGTGGGCTTCCTCGGCTGCAGCATCGATCCTCGCCGTGCAGACTGAAACTAAGTACAAATGACCTGCTGCCATGAGCTTGTCATTCCCATCGCCTTTGCTTTCGAGCTGATCGGCATTGTTTATCTCACTGTTTACATCTATCATACCCATCTGGCTTTCGCGTTGTACATACCGGATATGTGCTCGTCACAAACTGGAGTTCGATCATCACCATCATCTAGCTGTCAGCATTTCCTAGCGTCCTATTCGCATCTCGTTTTTCCTTGTTTTCGCTTTTCCTTTCGGCTACCAAGTTTCAGTTCCATACCCCGGTTCCGACAAAAAGGGCCACTGTTTTGTCGATCTTTGCTTGAGAAGGCATGAAGCCTTCTTTCAGCCATCAACCGCATATTGCACATACATGCATTGTCTTTCATCTCCTGTACAGCGGATTCACTTTTCTATATTCTGCACTTTCATTGCGCAGCGTGTTACCCTTTCGCCGGCGTAGACAGCGCGCCTTCACTTGCGAAGTTGCACAGAACTCTTCAGGCAACTTCAGTTTTCTTTTGTCATCAGTTTCAATCCAGTATTCGAGAGGTGGCAAGGTGTTTTGATGGCGTTCCCAACTGTACAGCTGTTGGGTGGAACAAGGACGGGAAAATGGGTTCCATGCACTTTTACCAACCACAGTACTTGTCTTTACATAGGCACTGGGATATACAAGGCTACCTCTTGCACTTCTGACCCAATCGAACACTCGCATTCACTTGTTAATCAACACTCACATTGTCCCAGTTTGTCCCTTTGATCTTGTCCTGCTGGTTTCTCTCTCAATTCAATAATGACAATAAATAAGAGCCACTTTGATGAGCCTGCATTTGTACGAGTCACGAATCTACTTCGATAGCTCAATATCGAGACAATAGCCTTAACCTTTGACCGCGATTGAATTTGCAAAACTCAGGAAACTTTTACACCGTTATCAAGCGGCCAGATCGCCTCAGCGGCCCGGGATCGGCAAACGGAGCAAGCGCCAAACTGACCACACTGACAATGTACCAGCGACACGTATTGCTGTGTCGACTGTCGACGAGGATATGCCTGGACGAACCCGAGATTTTACACATGATCCGTCACGTAGCTAAAAAAGATCGAGCATCGACTGGCGTGTATGTCGTGCATGCTAACGTGCAGTTACGACGCAAATCCCGCATGGCTAATGCAGGCCCGGCCTGGAAGGCTGCAGGAGATATCCTGCACCTCGAACGAGCGAGTAAGAACTGACATGAAAAGCCTCGGGGCCCGAATTTCCCATCTAGAACGAAGTAAATGCTCGCTCGCGCAGAACGCAAGCCGCACAGCCGTTGGCAGGAAGAGGGGCAGCGTCAGACGGCGCCGTCTCGGGCTCTCAGCTGTTTTCAGGATGCTGTCACCAACGCACTTGCAGTCGTAAGTCAGTCGCCGCTCCAACCCCTGCCTAAGCCGAGTAACGCCAGTGACTCGAATTCTCTTCTGCCTTGGAAGTCGTGGCCCGTCGTGGATTCCTTCTGATGCCGCCTCCACTTGAGAAGCTGAATTGGAAGGAAGTTCAAGACAACAAACGCCACGATTGTCATCGTACCAAATCGTGGTGCTGCGGCCCGCTGCCTTCAACCCTCTTTCCAATCTCTTTTCTCACCTCTCTGCGAAAGCACGTGTCTATTGAGCCGCGCTTCTCGAGCTCCGCGGAAAGTATCTAATTACCGGTACTCCTCCCATCAAGCCCTACTTCTGCCGGCGCTCGACGGTCTCTATCTCACCCAAGGTCTACGCTGGAAATTGCCCTGAGGCACTCTCGATTTTACCTACCCTCCCACTCGTGTCCAGGACAACAGATGTCGAGCCAGGGCAGTGCAGACGCCACGAACTACATGGCTGCAGTAGTGGTCCTTCCTCATGGAAATACTGCAGCCTGCGAGCACTACTATTGTTTGCAGTTCGCGTCGAAACCTCCACCTGGTCGCCGGGCCCGAGCCGCCCTGATCACAGCTCGAAAGTCCCGAGTAAGCAGCGACTCACAGCGAGCAGGATGGTTGCATCTTTTGAGCTTGCGGGAACAGCTCCGTACCAGCCTTCGAGTGCGGAGAAGATCAACCAAGATTCGGGAGGGTATGCATGCGAACACTGCCATTCCCGGCCCCCAGCAAAGGTCATGTCGACAACCAAGTATCACACAACGAATCCTCCCGGAAACTATTTGAACCTTCACTTGCCCTCATGCATAAACAAGCAAGGAGTCATGCTGTCCATCCTGTGGGAATGTCTAGTCGTGCTATGTCTAGCCACAACTCGACTCGGTCAAAGGATCAAGGACGAGAGCTGACACTGCTTTCAGGGCTCTCCCGGTTGCCATGTGCATCACTGATATGCCTTTTAAACAGCTTCTCGCCCCGATCTGCGTCCGAACTCTATAGACGATGGTGTGCTACTAGGTCTGGCGGATCAGTATCCTGATACGGCCTATATATCACTCCGGCATCCCAGAAGAGGCTCGGCATATGTGCCGAGTCATTGCTGACTTGGTATTTAATCTACAACCATTTCTGAAGTTAAGGTTGGCCCATCGTGTGATGAAGAGGCTACAGGAGCTGTCTGAGCCTCAACTTCCTATCTCGCCCGCATCACAACATATCTTTGTCTGCTTCGAGTAAAATCAGGGCTGCTCTTCGTATCACTGTCTCGGCTCGCGACGCTCACGATCGTCGTGTGACTCGTAAGTTTTTGACGATCGTGGGAGATCCCAATTTCTCAAATGCAAACGTACCAATTCATTCTTACTAGTGCTATTGAGTATTATGAGGAGTAGGTGAGCAAGACCGTCCTTTTGTACTGACGTGGATTACGCTGCCCTTCGTCATCTTTGATCTCTGTAATTGTCAACTGAACATTTGACCATAGACAAAACGTGTTGTTCACATTCTACACCTCGTTGTGCTAGCTGTTCAAGATGTTCAGTCGAGATAAATCCTTGACTTATCTTGCTGACCCTCATCAGAGACCCTCATCACAGACTTGAAGCGCTGACTTACACCAGATCAACTGATAATCCATCAACAAGCCTCGAGAAAGCGCAAGGGGTCCCACTGTCTTAAATGACTGGTACAAACCAAGTCAGATCCCTGTGGCAGGGTCACACGGACCACAAGACAGGGTTACCCTGTTCATATTCCATCTGGCGCCTGACAATATGTCACCAAATAAGAAGTTCCCAATGGGACAAAGTAGAGTATCCATGTAGGAAGCTGAGGCCTTGGAAGCCCTATAAAGTCTGTATAATCATTAAGTACGGACAGGATGAGTCTTGTCAGCAGTTGATTGTTGAAGACAGGGTCACCCATGCGCAACATCTCAATGCATCTGTCATTTCTAACGTATCTCAACCGCACAGTAGACGAATCGCGCGACAATTCGTTACCAGATTTTTGGTCTACTTTTGCGGCTTGGTGCAGCTAGCGCAATAACACATCGTGATCTGTCATAGGCGCACCCTTGATGTAGAACTCTGTGGGGGAAGTGTCACCCATGTGAATGCTCCCGGTCGCTAGAGGAAAGTTGTGCATAAAGTTGTAGGACGTCACGAGGTACTCCAAGGGCGTCAAAGCTGGAGTTCTTCCCGAGTATTTCGTAGAGGGCCGAATTGCTGTTGCTTCACATCCGTTCTCCGTACATCTAGCTCTGACCTCGATATAGACCAGATTGACTGTGCAATTACGCATCAGCACTGAATATGCTTGCGAGTCAGAACCGGAATACTGTGTGCCAAAGAGGACGTTTCGTGGGTTTTGCAGGCCAACATCATTCAGCGTTATCTGATTCTGGTCAAGGAAGATGCGTTAATGAACATAGATTTATTGTTCGGAGTCCGGATGAGCCCTGGTTGCTCCACGAACCGTGGATCCCTCCGAAACATATTTCACGCTGGAGATGGACAATCTATATCCAGATACGAATACTCGAAAGTGAGCTCCTGAAGCGGGCGCACCTCTCTGACGAGTCCGGCCAACGGTAAGCCAGAGAGGGAAGTGTAGTTATCTGCCGAGGTCGATCTCGGGATAGTCGACCATCCATCTGGAGACATTGAACCACCAACAGTACTCAAACGTGGGATCTTGATGTTGCCCCAGGTATCGACAGCGGAAGTCTTGACGGATGCCGGAGCAAGTAAGTTGGCGCTATACAGCGAGTTGATCGCCGCCAAAGGCGTTGCTGCGTCGCCAGTCATGAGTATATCGTTCGCGACTGCATGACAGTTCATGCCACCCGTCGGTAGATATAAGACTGGGTTCCCGACTTCAGTATGAGATGAAACAGTGATTTACAGGATGCGAAGAGATGCCTGACCACCAAGAGGCGAAAGGCACCAGAGCAGAAAGAGGTGGGCGCCAAACAGAGTGAAACGCCGTAGTAGTTAGGACTCTTGAAAGTACCCCATACAGTTTGACTTGCCAGTAGCAGTTCTAGAGCGCCAAGCTTCATACCTCGCTCAGCATTGTATCTGGCGACTGTCTTGAGAGATTTTCCAGCCACAGCCGCGAACATGATTAGGTATATGGAGGGGCCCTGATAAACACGTCAGCATTAAGCAATGCCAACTCGATGAAGAGATTGCAGGGTAGTCGGGCACAAATGACGATGGAAAAGCCGGGAAGTGCCTTGGCCTGGTACCTGGATCGGCCTGTTGCGACTCACTAGCATACGGCTTCCGTGAGATTGCCATTATCGATTTGATACTCATGAGTCACACAAAAGAAGAATAAGGGGATTTAGTGCGAAGTAGACACAGCTTACAAGACGTGTATGATCTTAACATTATGGCCAAGCCCATTTCTATTAGTCGATTTTCCGTCTAGCTTAGCAGCTAGTATAGCAAAGACTGAAGATGATAAGTGGCGCCTCGTAGAGCTCTTGGTTCAACGTACTGATGAATGCTATTGGCGCAAGAGTGATCAAGGCTTCACAAGAGTTGTAGAACAATGTCAACAGCGTCTTGTCTTCCGAGGCTCCTCTGGCCATCCTTTGACACGGCAATCTTCATCCAGGGTTCGGCGTATTGATATGGCACATGGTTTCGGATGACCCTCGAGAGAATTATATGATGGCAATGGTGGTTCAGTCCTTTGTTCAAGGTCCTGTGCGAAGAAATCAGACCAATGTCTACCGTCATTCATGTTGTCGAGCAGTTGTTAGGAAGACTAGCACTGTAGGACAAAGCTTTTGATAGAAATACTGTGCCAACCATAAAGAGGCCCACAGCCCGCGATTGATATGCTAAAAGTAGGTCGAAGTTAAGTTCGTCCCACGTCAAGCGCCAGATATGCAAGGTAGATCGCGAGGGGAAGAGGGAGGCAAGCGCCAGCGTCTGTATGTTCAGATCGCCCCCGGACGTGTTCAGAAAGGTGGTATAGTGATTTCAGGACGAGTAAGTTGCTTGCACTCTTCAGGCCAGCACTTCTGGTAGCCGTGAATATGTGCCACTTGACTTTCGAAGTATGCTGAAATAAAAGCCAGATGGTCATGGCTCGAGCGCTGTATGATCAAAGGCATACAGAGCAAGTCCTCTGAAAAATCTCGACGTGTTGCGACCCGGGCGACCTGGAACATAGAGGAACATTTTTGAGTGGGATGGCCGTGCTGTTGGCAAGACAGAGGACAATCTTCCCCAGCATCATGTTATTACACTATTCAGTCGAGGTGTAGATGCCAGTCTGTTGCTAGTCAGTCAGTCAGCTTGTCCCTTGCGTCGGCGCTTTGGTGAGACGTAGTGGAAGCCAATCACACATATGATCGTTGCTTCACCAAGATCTTAAGCGCCAGACGCTCATGTGTGCGTGCCACACGCTCTCGGAACGTTAAGGAGTCACCTTTCGCGCCTCCTTCCCATTGATGTGCAAGATGAGGAGTACCGAAAAAGTCGTACTGTACTGCCTCGCGAAATTTCGATATTGTCCTGCGAGCAGAGCCATCAACCAGTTCGTGTCCAGGTCTTCAAGTCACTCTGTCCTCGATAAACCGCATAGCCGCTAAGCGATCGCTCAAGCGAACCGTTGCTGCGAAATATTCAGCTTCCCGAAACGACATGCAATACATGTCGCTCTACGAGGGCAAACTTGAGTTGAGGGCACACGCTGTTTCTCCAACTCGCCAATCATCGGCTTACCACTTTTTCCGGATTCCTCACCTGCAGAGACATCGGTACACAGCATACTAGAACGCGCCCCTCACATGACCCGCCTGTGCAATGCAGAACTGCATGGTCCCGTGTTTTTGACTCGCATGGTGGAGTTGAAGTAACGACTGGCGAAAGACAAAAAACCTGCGACGAACTGGCGGCGGCTTGGACTTTCCCGGCGCGAGATGTCACAATCACTCATGGAAGCATGATACGAACTGCACGAAGCCACATTCGATTCTCTCGCCAATAGATGCGCTGGATAGCCTTCCATCGGTGGCACACTCTGTTCTCAAATCAGCAAAGAAGTTTTGCACAAGCGCCTTGACAGCGGTCTGGGGCAATCGATACATTAACGTGAAAGTTGACTGCGCCCAGATGGACGACACGTTTTCACCCTCGCTGCCGGAACCCACACCCCTGACGCTAATCAGCTTTAACCGAGTGACCTGACCAATGATCGCTGCTTCTGTGCACGATCACGAGCATGTGGCTTCCACGGAGGAACGGCCTTTAGACCTAGATGGACATAGCGCCAGGTACGCAGAAAAGGATCGCGACACGGACACAGCAGCCCGTAACCATGGACGCAGGCTATGCTGGCAAATTGACCCGAGTCGTCGTAACGCGACAGAGACAGAGTACGGTACCTCGCCATGCCTTCACTCGACGCAGGCAATGCCTGCAGAATTTTCTTTATGCGAAGAGACTAGTATGCGACAGTGGAGAACACGACTGATGCAGATGGGTCGTCTGCCTTTGCTGAGCTGCAAGAGAAAGATCTAAGCACCCCACAACCCGGCCCAAAGAGAGACATGGCGTGTGTTATTGGATAGTTTCCAGGAGAAAGCTGCCGCTAAGTCAGGAACTGGTTGAGTTCGGGAGGGGAGGACCGTCTAGCGGCTTTGCATTGAGGATCCGATTGAACTCCACAGCAGTACTTTGGCACACTGTCGGCAAACACTACAAGAAGGCAGGTTGCGCTCTTCCTTTTCCTGGTTCACAGGCTTGAAGTCTTACGGTTGTATTCCACTCTCACTCTCATTTTTCCCCATTCGCTCCTTCCTCGTTCTAGGAACTAAGCATTCCTGTACACTCTTTCACTCTTTACTCACCACCCACGGTCTCAACCAACCCAGAGCTGCTAGCCAGTTCGTTCAGTCTTTCCAGCTACACAAGGAATTACACCAGCTTCACTCTTTCAAGCAAATTTTATCATCATTATCAAAATGAAGTCCTTCGGAATCATCGCTGCTTCCGCGCTCTTCGGAGCTATTGCCAATGCCGCGCCCCTTAACAAGCGCGACGTCGTCTGGGTCACCGAGATCGAGACTGATGTTGTCACCGTCCCCGTCACTATGACTGTCTGGGCTGGCGCTGAGGAGACTACCGTAGCTGCCGCTATCACTACCACTGAGAGCAGACACGGACACCAATTCTTCCACTCCAAGGCCCCCAAGGCTTCGACAACCTCAATTGTTGCTCCCGTCGCTCCTACCACCACCAGCTCTTCAGTCTATGTCGCTCCTACACCCTCAAGCACTTCAGTATACGTCGAGCCCACTCCTTCGACTACTTCGGTCTACATCGAGCCCACTCCCTCGACTACTGCCGTCTACGTTGCTCCTACCACTAGCAGCACCCCGGTCTATGTTGCTCCTACCACTTCTTCTGTCTACGTCGCACCCACCATCGAGACCACTTCGGCCTATGTTGCTCCCACCACTAGCACTACTAGCAGCGCTCCTGCCGCAGCCACTAGCTCCTCATCTTCCGGCTCTAGCAGCGGCATGGCTGCATCTGGAACCGAGTACACGGGAGATCTGACCTGGTACCAGGTTGGCTTGGGTTCTTGCGGAATCGACAGCACCTCTGATGAGGCCATTGTTGCCATCTCCCACACCATCTTCGACGACCCACAGTACGCCACTGCCAACCCTAACCTCAATCCCCTCTGCGGAAAGACCGTCAGCATCAAGGGCAAGGACGGATCAACCTACAAGGCCAAGGTTGTTGATCGTTGCGTTGGCTGTGCTGCGGCCGACCTCGATCTCAGCGAAGGCTTCTTCAACACCGTCACCTCCCACGGCGATGGCCGTGTTCCCGAGATGTCCTGGTCTTGGGAGTAAGGCATTCTCGAGAACCAGATTTCGGTGCCAATTTGCTCAGCACTTCAGCGAAGTTAAGCAGATTGATCATCATTCACTCATTTCGTATCTCTTTTTCGCTAGCGCCGCGAGTCCGGCGGCTTTGCATGATTACCACAAAAAACGAATTGGGCACAAAAGGAAAATGTGACAGGCAGTGCCTGACCATTGAGGGGACCGGATGGCGGCATATATTTCAATTCTTTTCTATCTGTCGATAGCTTTACTTCTCTTCTTGTCGTTATGTTCTTCGGGGATGCAGTTTGGAGACCTTTTGTCATGTTTACCAAAATGAAACGCTTGCACATCGATCAATAATGCTTCATCATGTACTGCCTATCGTGTACTTTAACGGCGCTCTTCCGTGCATTGGCATCGTCGGGGGACCTCGCCAGTTGTCGCAACGTTGTATTGGGGCCGATCCTACCCTACTGAGCGTCATGGACTCATGGTCTATTTTAGGAGTGCAATAAGGCCGGTCGCAAACGTCAGGGAACGGCAAAATTCCGATTGTGCTGTTTTCGCACAGTGATCACGAGGTGGCAGCAAAGATGTGATTTTGACCTTGATCTGGGTGTGTGTGAGAAGGCTGGATCAGACGATAGCCTGGGTCTCCGTTCGGGAAGGAGCAAAGTCAAAGAGATAGCTTAGCTTGGCAAGAGCGAACCTTTGCTTGACATGGCATAGAGCTGCTTCTTTCTTCGCATTGGCGTTCGTCGAATGAGATGGCTAATGCTGTGTGATCGCTTTGGAAGTTGGTAAGGATGACGCTGGTCCAGACGCAAAAACAGAGAGGGCCAGGCAGACCAGATCGTGACGTTTTGGTTGCCAGTCGGATTGAACGAGGCAGTACAGGAACAGGCGCACTCAACCTTAATTTGGCCAGGAAATGCAAGATGAAACCAAAAAGGGAGTGCCAGACATAACAAGACGCAGGCTTTGTTTGTCTAAATTGATGTCTCTACAGTAGCAAGTATCACAGACAGATAGAACAGTTGCAGAGGGGAGTAACATTGATCATCGCCTGGAATGTCAACGGTCGAGACGAAGACTAAGGAATACGAAACGCTGTGCCTCATTAGGTAGGGAAGGGACTCTTGGCTAAAGACACTCGCTCTGCCGCGCTGAGGAAGGGCTGAGGCCGAACGGACGTCTTCAACACACGCATACCTTCGACCTGCACCCGCCATTCACATTTCCAACCTCTACAAAGCTCCACTCTAATTCGACTTGATATTCATACTTCGCATCGCTCGTGCCACTTCCTGTGCATGATACCTCTCTCGTCTGCCGGTCAACAATGAGCAACTCGACTGGTTAGTCAGCCTTGCACACTGCTCTTCTTTGTCCGCGACTAACAATGAAATAGCTGCCATCACGACTCCGGCGTCGTCGTCGACCTTTCTTTCAAGCTCCGCCGAAGCGCCATCGTCTACCCAAAATGTCGTCCAATCGTCCGTCTCGTCCGCCATCGCTTCGTCAGTCTCGAGCGAGGTCTTCTCTTCGTCGCAAATGGGAAGCACTGTGACGGTGGAACCGTCTTCGACCAACGTAGTCACTTCGATCGTGTCAGCCTCTTCACAGCCCCCTTCGACCCAGCTCATCACGTCGGTTGTGACCGAAAGCGCCTCAGGCCGCTCAACCAACGCTCCCATCACTGTCGTCGTCACCTCTGTATACACACCCTCAACCACGACTGCTGGCAGAGGCTCCTCTGCCTCCTCTTCAGCTACCGCCACCTCTTCATCAGCCGGTGCTCTAGCCAACGGCAGTTCCAACAAAGGATCGAACAACAGTGGCGGCCTTAGCACTGGAGGAAAGACTGCAATCGCTGTCGTGGTCCCTGTCGTAGTTGTCGCGCTTCTGGTACTCGCTGGACTGTTCTTCTGGAGAAAGCGCAAGCAAAGAAACAACGCAAAGGAGGAGCGCCGAAAGGAAGTCGAGGAGTACGGCTACAATCCTAACAACGACCCCACCTTGCCTGTCGTCGCTGCTGACGGATCTGAGATGGCCGAGGACGGCACCGGTGGTTACCGTGGCTGGGGCAACACTGGTATGTCAAACCGCAAGGCTTCAACCACCATTTCTGGTGGTCTCACTGCTGGTCAATTGAGCGATACTGGAAGTCAACCTGGCGGATTTGCGCCTGGCAGCCCGACCGGCAACAACTTCTCGGATGGCCACAGCGGCGATACTCTTATGAACCAACGCGAGACCTTCAGTAGCGATGATCTGGGTGCACTCGGCGCAGCGCCCGTTGCTGGTGCACACCGCAACAACAACGACATTCGCCGTGGCCCTTCCAATGCTTCTTCGTCTTACTCGGCCGGAAACCACAGTGAACGCTCGGATGCATCCGCCGGCGTGGGCCAAGCTGGACAAGCCTACTCGCCTACAGAGATGTACGGCGGCAGTCATGGTGGCTTCGGACAGCATGGGCCCTATGGCGACGGCTCTTACGGCGGCGGTGACAGTGGTATGCCGATTGTTCGCGATGTGAGCGCTAGAAGAAATACACGCATCGAGGCTGGCGGCAACTACCAGTCAGGAAACAGCGGTATCGCGCAGAATTTCTAATCTGTTTGCTGCATTCCCAACTATCTTTTGATTCTTTACGAATTCCTTTTTGTCACTTCAGCCAGCGCCTTTGACCATCACCTTACGGGATTCTGATCACCTCCGCTTTCCCTCCCTATTCTTCTTTGTCATCTGATCTTCCTTGATTTCACGGTACAGCGCAGGTTCGGTGTCCATACAAATTGTCTCATGTTTCCTATCTCTCTGCTTCTTACTCTCTTCTGGAGGAATGCCGCCATTATAATCGTACTTTGTTACTGCCATTGATTTTGAGGGAGGTTACAGTGGAGGAGGCAATGCTGTTGTAGTGATGAAACTGCAAGCGCTCTGGAAGATGAGGGAGAGCAAGACTTGATTGATTCCACAAGTCGTCCAGGGATTTACATATTTGAACCATATCTATCGTATTCTGCAATCAAGAAGTATTCCTCGAGCATGAAATGTCGTAAGCCACTCGTGAGTCCCCCCGTATGCGAAGGCAGGCACATGACGTTTTTGAGAAGTGATACGCGACTCCCTTGACGATTCGCGTCGCCCACGACACGCGAGACACGACCTTTTTGGCAGCAATCAAATAACTTTTCCCAATCACTGTTCCGAGACTTGTATCGCCCGTACAAGAAACACCACGACATGGAAGCCATTCATGTGGCCTTTGGCCACGATACAGCGCTATGCGATCGCATCCTCGCTGCAGCAAGTAGGTCCACTCAACGTCGCCGGCGCATTGCAAGATACGACCGTTGACTCTAAGGTAGAAGAAAACCGCGATCAGATGCAGCTATTTGTCGACATAGCCAAGTACATGTCCCAGTACATGTCAGGAAAGAGAGCGCCGGACGAAGACACTACACCAGCCCCCGACGCAAAGAAGAGAAAGACACAAGCCAGCAATGCCTCGACTGCCTCTGCTGTCGCATCGCCAGCGCCCGCTCTCAATCTGACGACAACTCTCAACCAGAAGGATGTCACCAACGTCTTATTCTCAGTGCCGGAGACGAGTTTCGCCGTGCCCCAAAGGAAGAAGATGACGGTCCAACTGGCAGCAGACCCGCAGAGACTCGAAGAAGGAGCCCTTAGAGTTGTGCACGAGGGATCTGGCATCAATCTAGCAGTGCCGTTCAGCAGAATTGGTAGGCCACACCCGAGGTAGTCAAGCAAGAGTTGGCGAACACAAGGCTAACAGTCAATCGCAGAGCAAGTCTTCTGTTTACCAGTGCCCGAGAAGGCCACTCGACAGTGGAACTTTGTCATTTTCGCCAATCAGACTCTCGACCTTAAGACGGGAGACCGAGCCATGGAGGCCGAACAGATCGTCTGGACTATGCCTGAGACTGCTCCTGTCAACGTCAAGGCTGCCAGTGGCTTTGAGCCGCTCGACGTCGACACATATGTCACCAGCACTATGAGATCGCTGAGTGCCTGCATGCTTGGCCATGGAAAGAGCGTCATCATCCCTAACGAACAAGAGTTTGCGAGCGCGATACCCCAAAGCCATAGAAAGGGAGAGGCTGCATATCACGTCAAGGCTCACAAGGGCAGCAAAGATGGTAAGACACCGCTGATCCAGTAACTGTGCACCTTTGCTAACATGTATAGGCTATCTATTCTTCCTCTCTGTCGGCATTGTCTGGGCCTTCAAGAAGCCCCTGGCACTCTTCACTTTCGAGAACATCGAATCAATCTCATACACTTCTGTCCTACAACGCACCTTCAACATTGTCATAACCACCATGCCGGATCCAATCACCGGAGACAAGCAAGACATTGAGTTTTCCATGCTCGATCAAGCAGATTTCGCCGGTATCGATACCTACGTCAAGCGCCACGATCTCAACGACGCATCAATGGCAGCAGACCGTCGCGCCAAAAAGCTCAACATCAACCCAAAGCCAAAGACCGAAGCCACAGATGGCGACACCACTGGCACAGCAGCTGCAGAAGACGATGACGATGAAATGACCGAGTTGCAAAAAGCAGAACAAGCACTTCAAGACCAAGAAGACGAGGAAGAAGAAGACTACGATCCTGGCTCGGAAGGCGAGAGTGAAGGCTCTGGTTCAGATTCTGAGGGTGAAGAAGGCGGTGGTAAAGGAGGAGGTGACGATGATGAGGAGGTAGAAGAATTCGATGACGAGGACGAGGAGTAGGATCCATTTTTTGAGTCCATTTACAGAGGTGATGGACCGAATACGAGATGTGGGGAGTGTCAGTATTACATGAGCCCACTGAGATGACCTGGCTGGCTCTATGGACTAGGAGCCTGGGTATTGCTGTTGCTCTGTTCTCACTGCTCAGTCACAATTGCTACGAGACTGACGTTTCTCTGATTAACGTGTCCTTCTCCTCTTTCTTCTGGTAACGACTGTGGAATGTCTTACTCCAAGTCATCTCTCGAAGCCTAACTGAGGTGGAAGAAAGTCCATTTCTGTAATACAGTATACAAAGAATCGAAGAAGCCAGGAAACCGATCAAGAAGCCCCTTTTATATGCAACCACGACATTTCCCCATTCCGTCATGCCAGCAATCAACAAGTCTGCGCACCCCCTTCCCCCTTGACCATCTTGGCCCCAGCAAGCAACACACTAATCCCCATGACAACACACCCAAAAGCAATACAAACGTACGCCGCATAAGTCTCCCACGTCCTCCTCTGCGTAAGCTTTACGTAACACAATGGCGGTAAAATATATGCCAGAGCACAAGCACTAGTAGCGCCAACAAGCTCAAATACAATACCCAGATCGCAGGTGAGTAGACTTAATCCCATGGCGGAGATTACGAGGGCGGTGGTGAGGATGAGGTGACGGTTTGGGTCAAAGGGTTCGTGGGAAAAGTAGTAGAGGTTCATTACTTCGCGGCAGACAAAGGCTTCGAGGGGGAGGGTTGTGAGCATGTTCAGACCGAAGCAGCTGGGGGTGTGTGTTAGTTGTGCTTGGCTTGAGGATAGGGATGAAGAGGCTCACAGTCTGGCAATATTGACGAGCATGTTGTTTGTGGGAAAGTTGTTGAGGACGTTGCCTTGGGTGAGGCTTCCAAAGTTTAGATAACCAGAGAGGGCCATGGCGAGACAGGCAAGCATCGAAATGCTGGTTGAATAGTGAGTGACCTTGGCAAAGCGATCCATAGTCGGCTTTTGGAGAGATCCATAAATGAGTAAGCTATTATGGTCTGGTAGAGCGAGTTAGTAAGACACTGGATTTGGGTGATCGGGATGAGCATACGGCAAACGAATGCTGTCACGAGTTAGCGAATTGACCATGAAGCAGCAGAGATAGACAGGTACCGAAAGATATAACGCCAATAGCTTGGAAGACACCATTGTTGATGATCAGTGATCCCTTGATCGGGCCCTTCATCTCAGCAGGAACACTTGGACCTTGCGTGATGACGGTAATGACGATTATGAGCATACTGAACAGAGCTAGCGAACTGGCTTTGGCGAGCTGCATATTCATCAGTAACGTAACATGCACCGAGGGAGAAGACCGGCCGACCTTCGAAATGTCTCTGTACAAAGAGAAGGGATATGATATACCCATGATGAAGACGACTATTACGAATTTCCTATCGGTGAGAAGCCAGAGGAAGTGGCTGTCTTCCAGAGAAGGAAAGAGAGCCGACATGACGTGAGGTATTGTGTCTCCTACAATGATACAAAAGGCAATCATGCCACCAAAGGCACTACGAGAATCAGCATATTGCACACATGGCGGAAATATTGGATGAGAATTACAAGGCCCATTGAGCGATGGAAATGGCAACAAGACCGGATTTGCCATAGCAATGCTCGACTGTTGCCTGGAAGGAGTTTGTGCCGCTAAGCTTTGAGTTTGTGACAATCAGACGAATGGTCCAATCAACAGTGATGGTCAGGACGATTAGCAGGACGACACCAGTAAGCAGACCGGCTTGGCGGAGAGCATACGGTTGACCGATGATTCCGGCACCACTATGAAAGAGTGATTAGGCTATGCACGAGAGAGGTGGCTAGGTGTGGATAAAGTGGCTCACATGATACTGTTGGCCATGTTCATGAAAGCGCTAGACATGGAGCTTTTTGGGCGCGCACTCTCCAGCAGGTCATCGGGGTTGAAGTCGGACTCTGCGACGGTGACGGAAGGAGCCTCGATGTTGGTCAGGAGCGGAGCGCGTTGACCGGCATTGTGCCTCCTGCTGCTCCAGTTGTCTGCGGTCAAGTAATCCTCCTCTTCCATCAAGTCATGGTCGTGGTGACTAGCATTGTCAAGGCTGCCCCGGACGGAGTCCTCGACGTCGAAGTGGACACGATTCGTTGTTCGGGGAGTGCCAGCTGGACGTGGCTGAGCAAACGAGGACTGTCTTCTGGGAAGAAAGGCGCCTGGACGCGGTGATTGTGATTGCGAGTGCGAATGCGACTTGTTCGCGGTGTCGACTACAATGTCGCTGTCGGGAGAGGCGTCCCGCGGGGATTCGTCGTAGGAGAGCAGCTGCTGCTGTTCATAGTGCTCGTCTTGGGCGAAGTGGCCGTGGCCTGATGCGGTGCTCGGATTCTCACTAGCCATGACATTGCGCTGTGCTAAAGTCGATCTTCAATCCATCTTTGCCCCAAGCCTTCTATTCGAGCTTGATGCCGCTGTTTTGTTGTCCTCCAACCCGCATCTACGTAAGCTCGTCACTCCTTTATCCGCTTTCGGCACAGCCCCAGCCGACTCCCTAGCACCAGCCAAGCCCGGAGTGCATGATCCATCCTCCATGCATTTCTGTCCATTCCTGACCACCCCCCTCCACTGACCGGTCCAGCCAGAGCAATATCTATCATCCTACATATCCATGCCACCTGCATCTTGCCGTCCTTCTCACGTCAGCCCATCAATCAAACAGTCCTTCTGACCAAGCTTATAAATATCATGTCAACCATGTCTTGCTCGACCATGTGCTTTTGTTAGTTCTGCACACTTCTCTGCACATCGAGAAATGCAAATGTCGTATCTCTTTCTTTCTCCTAGTGTCCTGGCACTTGGTGCCATGTTCATGACCCTAATCTATGTCCTGTATCGTGCCGTTCTACCCAAACCCATACCAGGAATACCATACAATAAGAAAGCCGCAAATTCAATATTTGGCGATGTACCCGAATGGCTGAGCTACATCAAGAAAAACAACGGCCAAGCTTTGAATTGGTGGCACCGAGAGATGGAAAAACACGATTCTCCCATCATCCAGCTGTTCCTGGATCCTTTCGGTCCCCCAGCAGTGGTTGTGGCCGACTTTCGTGAGGCGCAAGATGTCCTCCTCCGGAGACACAAGGAATTCGATCGCAGCACCATCTTTGAAAACATCTTCAGCGGCACTATGCCACATCACCACATTTGGCAGAAGACGGGCGATATCGTCAGGACGCAAAAACGTCTCCTAGCTGATACCATGATGCCAGCCTTTCTCCATGAGGTTTGTCAGGTGACTATGTTTGCTAGCTCGGTATACTGCTGACTTACAGTCAAGGTTGCGGCTCCTCGTATTCACGAAGCGATGATGGATCTTGTGCGACTCTGGGATCTGAAAGCACGTCTCGCAAAGGGCCACCCCTTTGAAGCTCATGAAGACATAGCACATACTACCCTCGACGCCATTTGGGTAGTAACTCTAGGCTCCTCTGCTAAAACCATCGAGAGCCAGGCGAACATGTTAGAGAGCATACCAGACTTGAGCCTACCGGGCAGCAAGGACAAAGCGATCAGGTTCCCTCAGGCACCTCATCCACCAGCATTCGATGCCATCCTGACATTGACGAGCTCCATGGAGCCGCTGATTAGCTCACCATTCCCCAAGATCCACCACTGGTTCTTGCGGCAAAGCAAATCATACAGAGATGCCAAGCGATATAAAGATCAGGAGATAGACAACATGATCAAGATGGCTGTCCACAAATTCGCCAACAGTCAGACTGTCGCTCTTGAGAAACAAGGGAAAGATCGATCTGCCATTGACCACATGATCAGACGCGAACTTTTGGCATCCAGGAAAGAAGGCAGAGAACCTCAGTGAGTCCGAGCAATCATGGCGAGAATCGTGAGACTGATGCACCGTCAGATATGACACACCTGCGGCAAAAGACGAACTCTTTGGCTTCCTGATCGCTGGTCACGATACGACTTCTACAACAGTAGCCTGGGCTGTGAAACTTTTGAGTGACAATCGACCAGCACAGGACAAGCTACGTGAGGTATTACGCTCGACGTACGCTAATGCGACTGCTGAGAAGAGACAACCCACTGCCGCAGAGGTCACAACCTTGCATGATCCCTACATAGATGCAACGCTGGAAGAACTCCTGCGTTGCGGCGGGACTGCATCTGTTCTGAGCCGCGTCGCACTTATTGATAGCGATATCTTTGGTATCCGCATCCCCAAAGGAACTGATGTCAACTTCATGTCGTACTTTGGCTATGTCGCGCCGCCTGTCGGTACAGTAGACGAGGACAGACGCAGCACTAGCAGTCGGGCGTCAAAAGACAAGACTGGTGTCTGGGAGACATCTGATATCGAAGCCTTCAAGCCCGAGCGCTGGCTGAGAAGAATAGGCGAGACTGACGAGACTGAATTCGTGAAGAATGCAGGCCCAACGCTTCAATTTGGCGCCGGAGTACGTGGTTGCTTTGGTATGTCACATGCTTGGCTCACAGCCGACACTTTCTGACCATCCTCCAGGACGACGATTGGCATATATCGGGCTTCGTATGTTGGTGGTCTCCATCGTTTGGAACTTTGAGCTGCTGCCAGTTCCTGAAGAACTCGCCACTTACATGGCAGTCGACAGAATCACTCATCAACCTCAGAAGTGCTACATCCGCCTGAAGAAAGCAGACTGATAATGCAAGTCAGCATGGAATCTAAATAGCTCACCTCGAACAATACGGTTAGAAAGCATGTAGCTTTAACACGTGTTGTGTTTTTAGCGCGTACTTGCGCTGATAAACTGACGTGAGTCGTGAATAAGGTGATGGATGTATCACGACATCGATAGCCGAGCACCGAACCAGTTGCCCAGTACCCCTGCGTCAGATAACACGACGTATCTCTCGTACTGCAACGCAATAGCTGAAGCCTGTGGAAGATCTCACCCCAGCTGAGAGATCTGTCACATTTGCCGAAATGGAAAGCGGCTCAACGCTAATGACTCAGACCGTCGGACGAGACTCTTATCGCCGGGCCCATATTGGATATTACCATTTCAGCTTCTCTAGATCTACTAGAAGCCATTTACTGCAGGTCCATAATCGCGCGGTAGCACTAGGTCGATGGTCGGTTTGCTCGCGAGATCAAGACGTCTCGACTCAGTACCACTGCAGCGCTTGCCAGGAGAGAATTAGTGCTAGAAGGCGATGCCGGACGCCGTGACTGGTGGACGTCCTGCATGATGCCGCTCAAATCTTCCCCAGCATCGAGGAACGCTAGCGCTGTTTGGCATGCTCCCGATGATTGCATCTAAACAACAGAGATTTGAGAAACTTGCAACGCAAAGTCATGATTAGGAGATTCCCTACAATAGTAGTCCGTGTCTCGAGGAGGGCGGCTAGATAACGCGTGCAAAGTGTACGCCGTGTCGATTGGTGGCAGTCGGGAAGGACGATTGTAGATCAATGTTTTAACTCTCCAATAAGAAAAGAAACTATCGCCGGGCAGGGCTTGGGGCCCGGCGCATCGGCTGTCGTGTTGTCCTCTACGCAGCACCTTGCATCTCCCCTTTTCATCCCCAATAATCTCTCGTCCTTTGCGCGACGTTCTTTCTCCATCCCATCCTTTTCTCAACCGCCCATTTATCCTTCCGGCAGACTTGCTCTTGCTGGACGGCAGAAGGTACCAGCACTTTCCGTGGTAACCCGAACTCTCGCAAAGATTGGTTGTCGCACCTTCCCCCCGGATTTGTAACCGCAGCTGCCTTGCGTCAACATCACGCCTTCTTGACTCTGACTTCGACTTCTGTGTCGCTTTTCCACCAAACTTCCTTCTTGTCATTCCCTTGTGCACCAACCTTTTTTTTTTTTCCACGCCCCTCGCGCAACCTCTTGGACCAGTTTGCGACGGTTGTCTTTGCGCACTTCACTGTCGCGCATCGCCTCTTAATTCCGTATATTCCGGCGCAAAGCGATTTCCAAACGCGACATTCGCCTGTCCGCAGATGAACCACTGGGAAACGCTCCTTTGATTAATCCTTGAGGTCATGCAAAGCATCTTTCGTTTGCCATGGTGTACGGATTCCTCAGGCGACGAGAAGCCCGAAAAGGCCGTGTTTCCCAAGATGCGCCAACCACCTGGTGTCGAAATGTCTCTGCTCACCAAATTGAAGCGCAAACGTTCTGATAACCAGTCTTTCGAGTCGCTACCTGCTTTCGATCACCCGAAGCGCCTGAAGCTCTCTGACGTGGATGCTGATCTATCTGTGCCCGAGGAACGACAACGTGATGCACCCATCGACATTAAGACTTCGGATACCGAACTTCCCAGCTGTGCTAACGACGCATCTCAATACATGAAGAATGATTCGCCGCTCAAGTCGGACGTTTCATTTACAGCTTCCGGCGCAAAAACTACGGATTCTTCGTTTCCAATCTCTGCCAAGCCGACACAGCCTTTGGAGACTAATGACAGGCCAGAAGTTCTGGAAGCGACGAAAGAACCGCAGCTGCAAGACGTCCTCGAACATCAGTTTAATCTCGAAATCTTGCTCAAGCACCGTGAACTGCGTCTCATTGAGCAAGAGCTTGCCAAATGTCAGACCGCGCTCGAGCAGCTTCGAAGATGTGAGTTGATCCCATACCCTGGAGCCTCTGGACTGTCGGAGTCTCTCTCCTCTGGCACCGGACCTGCGATCAGACCTCAATCTGGATTCACTCAACCACAAGCTCCGTCACCATGGGGTGTAACAGATGGTCCATATACCAGACACTATGCGAGATGGCTTCTCAACGATCCAACCTTCGACTCTGTGCCATTCAGTCACGTCATGCCGGCGCTTGACAACTACGCGATGCAGCCTGAAGGTCGCTCGACACGCAACAGTGGTGCAACTGTTGTAAAGACTGGCAGATCTCGCTCTATGCGAGATTCTTTTGGCAATCTTAACCAAGCCTTGCCCAACTATCCCGCTCACGCACGTGGCAAACAGGGTCCTCTGGTCATAAGAAGACTAGCTGATAACCTTTTTGTCAAGTTGATATGTAACAACTGTCAACGAGGTGATTTCTCTAGTGTCCAAGGATTCTTGAACCACTGCCGTATAGCGCACAAGGTCGATTACAAGAGCCATGAAGCTGCTGCCCTGGACTGTGGAAAGCCACTTGAGGAGGATGAATCTCATTTGATCCCTCAAGGTGTCCCTGCGGCAGCACCCGGAGCGCCGAAACCACAGCAGGCGACTAAGCCCGTCGTACCGCAAGTTGTGGCTCCTCCACCGGCTGGCTTCGTTCATCCCTTGAACGCTCAGACTCTGCCGCGATTCACGTGGAAGCGACAGGCGGATGAGGCGAGAGCTTCAGCTTCTCAGCCGCGAACCCGCCGTCCGACTTTGAGCAAGCCCATCACCTCTTCTGCCGCAGCTTCTTTCCACGCGAAACCCTTGGTTGGATCAAGTTTCGCGCCGTATCTCTCTGCTCGTTTCGCAAAGCGTGGTCTGGGAGGAGACTTGCAGCATGCAACAACTCAGGCTCGCGAGAATGTCGATCTCGGCCCGGAGACCGTCGATGACGATCAAACTATGACGAGGCTCAGTGAGACACCCAAACCGGTTGGCACGTCAGGATTCAGTGTCAGCAGGCCTGTGGTTACTCCGGCAAACGACGAGTCGCAGAGTCGCAAGGGTTGGTGTTCGCCAGTCTCGCGTCCTCGGCCCGCACCAATCATGGCACGCCACGTTCCTGTTGGCATGATGGACTCGACACCCGACTTGTCGCCTCATGCCGTGGATAGCAACCCAGGACTCGTATCCGATCACGAAGACGACGATGCCCCTTCTGACCTGGACGATGTACGCTCGGAACGGCATCAATCCCCTAGCGCAATGAGCAGGCTCGGCGCCCTCAGGGACAGGACTTGTGGCGATGAGTTGGTCATGGATCTCGAAGTCGACGTTGACGACGAAGCTGAAGGACACAGTGTTCTGATAAGACCACGAAGCCTCGGTCTACAGATGCGATCGAGTGGTAGTCCCAGCAGGGCCAAATGAATTGTGGAAGCGTGATTCAATAGGATGGTATAAAACTAAAAAGTAAGGAGAGATGGCGGTGCATATTTATGTGGGCGGTTCCCGAGAGGGAGAGGAACATTGCAAGCTTATCGTTGTACGTTTATTGATGAAGAGAGATGGAGGACTTTTCGTTTCGTTAGAGTGTTCTTACTAGACATGAAATTGGACAAAAAGCTTTTGTTATCATTTGATGTTTATGTCTTTCTCTCTGCTGTGCTCGAGTGTGTGTTTATGTGAGCAGGATTGTGACCATTATCTCCCTAGCTTTGCTCGTTATTACCTTGTCGAGCAGATGAAGCTTTCGACCCAGCAATTTAGTATACTGTGAAAGACGACCGTTTCAATCAACCACCGCTGGCCTCGCGGTAGAAGCTGATACTTCTGTTGGCGCCCACTGTGACAAATGTCTCGTTTCTCGTCATCTGCGTCTTTGGCAACCACTTTACAGCCCATAGAGTCTTGTCGGATTCGGTCTGAGTAGCAACGCACTCGCGACGCTCGACACTCCAAACCTTTGCCTTGCCATCATAAGCACTACAACACAAGTCAGTCCAAGATGACCACACAAAGAGTAAAAGTTCTTCAAAAAGAAAAAAAAAACACATACCCGCTCAATAAATGTTCACCCGAAGAGCTCCAGTCCAAAGTCATGATCCAACTCTGGGAGCCAGTGAGATTGGCAACCTGCTCACCGTTCTTGACATCATACAAGGCAATGACTTTTGCATCACCTCCAGCAGCCAAAAACTTGCTAGCGGGTGAGAATGCAACAGTTCTCACAGGTTTAACAAGTCCTTGTAGGGAATGCGCCAATCTGCCAGTTGTGTTGTTGAAGAGATAGACAGCACCATTTGCGTGTCCTGATGCTGTGAATTCGCCGTCGGAGGAGAGAGCGACACTCATGCCAAAGCTTCCCTTTGTTTCGTAGGAGCGGAGGAGGGTTGCGTTGGAGTCGGTCAGGGTGTTTAGGTCCCAGACGTTTATGCGGCCGTCGAAGGTTGTGGCGGCGAGGAATTGGCCGTCTTCGCTGAGGGCTACTGCCCAGATTTCTCCGGCATTCTTGCCTTGGGATGCTTTTGTGTCGTCTGTTGGTGGTGTCTCTGTCAGTACTGCTGACTTGAGTGGGGAGGCGTGGGTGTATGGGAAGAGTGTTTTGCATACCTACTATTGAGCCCTTGGGTGTCCATCGAGAGGAGTCTTCGTCCAAGGCCCATACTTTGACTTCACCTCCGAATCCAGCTGACGCGGCGGTGTTGCCGTTTGCGCTCACGGCGATGTGGTGGGCACCGAGCTTGTGTGCATCTTGCAACGTTTGAATGAGCGGGTAAGGATTGTTTTCGTCATTCGTGGGATCGGTAGAGTAGACGTGTAGTGAGGATGAGCCAGAGGCGGTGATGAGGTGCTTGGAGGTGGCTGCGACGCTGTAGATGTCTGCCGGCGAGGCGTCTGGGATGCTATGGGTTTGTAGGTATTGTTTCGACTGGATGCGCGTATCAGCTGTCGTGTTCTGTGAGAGAGTGTATCAATTGACTTGCCATGATGTCTTGTGATTGTGCAAATCAGTAATTGTCAAGTCGGCGCGAAATGTTTCGAGCTTCAGAGCGATTATGACGTTGTGATGTGGGCGTCTTTGACGCGCTTTCACCAAAAATACTTGTCAAACTTCACATGAGAGACCAAAGTAAAGGATGAAATAGTAATACAATCAATTCGTGCCACGCGCCATGTCCCCGGCATCGTGTTGTCTTCTTTCCATATCCCAAGTATAAACACCCGAAAATGCCCATGTCCTTTTTACAAACGCCGTGTCCGCGACTATACAGGCATACACTCTTTCAACATGTCTCCTCACCCGTCCTCTTTACTTTCGGTCGACAACCTCGTTGGACGCATCGGTCTTGGACTCGTCGACTCTGCCCTCTTGTTCATCCTTGACGTACTTTCTCTGGTCCATTCTCTTCTTCTGGTCCTCCTTCTCCCACTCAGTCTTCTCTTTCTTGGGACTGAAGTCGTTGCTGAACCACTTCTTGATGCCTACAATCTGTCAGCAACGCGCCCTCTCAGCCAGACATAGTCAGCATATGCACGTACTCATAACACAATGAGGGCACAGGTAATGTGCACGCTTGACTCTTCCGCAGCCAGAGCACTTGTTGAGCGAAGTGACATCCTTGAGACCCTTGCCAGCCATCTGTCGGTGACGCTTCTTCATGTGTGATGTCTTCTTTTTCGGCACAGCCTTGAGGATGGACTCCCAGATATCCGTAACCAGGCTAGGAATGGGAATGACAATCGAGGGCAGTAGAGGGGCGGGCCATAATCGAGCGCCGAGAGGGAGGAAGCTCCTTGAGGGGCCAGCGGGGCGAAGAGAAGCTGAGGCGACAGCGAGGAAAGACTGGAGGAAGCCCGTCGAGGGCGCGGCGCGGAGCGACATTGTGGCGGCTATTGACAGATGGTCCGACTGTTAATTGCTGTCAAGGCGTGTCGCATCGACAACTTCTCAAATTCCCGCCGATGGAGCAGAAGCCGTGCCGAGAGAAGCACAGCGACAGTCTCAAAAGTACGCGCACAAATCGAGCTGCAAGAGCGGACGGAAGCTCAGCCGAGGGCTTCGCAGTTGTGGGGGGCCGTGCCCATCGCAGCTTCCCCTTTCGCTACCACGGACAGACCCTGTGCCCCAGACTCGTCCTATTGTATACCATTCGTGTTCTTTTCAAACTCAATCGCCACTCCATCTCCGGCGCCATCATCTCTCCGACCGTCTTTACCTTGCAGTACACCTCCACCCCGTCACTCGCTCCCACCTCATCCACAATGGCCGCCGCAGCCGCGCCCTCGCAGCAGGCATCGTCCATCTTCCCCAAGAGCCACGTCGGTTTCGACAGCATCACGCAGCAGATTGAGAAGAAGCTGCTCAAGCGCGGTTTCCAATTCAATGTCATCTGCGTTGGTCAGACCGGTCTGGGCAAGTCGACTCTCATCAACACCATCTTCGCCTCGCACCTGATCGACTCAAAGGGTCGTTTCACCCCCGACGAGCAGGGCCGCTCCACCACTGAGATCCACCCCGTCACTCACGTCATTGAGGAGAACGGTGTCCGTCTGCGCTTGAACATTGTCGACACTCCCGGATACGGCGACCTGGTCAACAACGACAGATGCTGGGACCCCATTGTCAAGTACATCAAGGACCAACACTCGGCATACCTGCGCAAGGAGCTCACCGCCCAGCGCGACCGCTACATCCAAGACACTCGCATCCACTGCTGCCTGTACTTCATCCAGCCCACTGGTCACGCCCTCAAGCCTATCGACATAGTTGTTCTGAAGAAGTTGAGCGAGATTGTCAACGTTGTTCCCGTCATTGCAAAGGCCGACGCCTTGACTCTGGAAGAGCGTCAGCAGTTCAAGGACAGAATCAGAGACGAGTTTGCCTTCCACAACATCCGCCTCTACCCTTACGACAACGACGAGTACGACCACGAGGAGACTGCCGTCAACCAGCAGATCAAGGTAACACTCGCCATCACGCATCAAAGAGAATGCCCTCGTCTAACACACCCACTAGAACCTCATTCCTTTCGCCGTTATTGGCAGCGACAAGACCCTCAACATCAACGGCCGCACCGTTCGCGGTAGACAAAACAAGTGGGGAGTCATCAATGTCGAGGATGAGAACCACTGCGAGTTCATCTACCTCCGCAACTTCCTCACCCAGACACACTTGCAAGACTTGATCGAGACCACCAGCCAGATCCACTACGAATCATTCAGAGCCAAGCAATTGCTTGCCCTCAAGGAGAGCAGTGCCGCCGGTCCCCATGGGGGTAGCAGGTGAGTTCCCTTATACATTCTTCTTTCCAAGCGCTCTCATTGACTCCAACGCTAGACCCATCAGCCCAAGCGCCGACCGCGAGCTCAGCCGTAACAGCAACAGAATGACCATGAACGGATACAACTAGACGGACGCACACACACACAACAGAACAAGGTGTTTGACAGAGGGAACTGTAGGCCGGCCGATAATCCAGGTCTCTCGGGAAGCGCTTGATTGAGATACCATCTTCTGTTTTTGTTTTAGCATCTCTTTCCACCCTCTTTCTCTTCCTCAAAAGCAATTCCCCAGGCCATCTTCTACTATGGGGGTTAGTGAACAGTAATTGTACAACCTGTTAAAACTGCTCTATTCTGCCTTGCCATTGTGCTGGTTGGTGAACTACTTGAACACTGAATCATGAAATTGATGCCAAGACTTTGAAGTCTAGACCAACATCGACCTCGAGCTCTCTTGAATGTCGATAATCAATAATTCTCGACTTACATCATCCTACATGCTTTTCCATCGGTGTTGGACGCACCGCATCTCTGCCGTACCAGCCGGCATCCGCGTCCGCTGCTACAGCTCACCCAGCAACCATGGCATAAACCTCGATCAACCAGTCCAATCCTACATCTCCCGGAGTTCGGACCCATATATCAATCTCTCAATCGAGCACTACCTACTCCAAAAATCACACCCAGAATCCTGCATCCTATTCCTCTACGTCAATCGACCCAGCGTGATAATCGGACGCAATCAAAACCCATGGCTGGAAGTAAATCTTGGACTTTTGAAAGCTGCACAATCCGACTCTGCAGAAGATGGGAACAAAACCCCTGCACTTGAGAATGTTGATTTGGTCAGAAGACGTAGTGGAGGTGGCACGGTATTCCACGATGCAGGCAATGTGAATTGGACTGTTATTTCTCCGTCTGCGGCGTTTACACGGGATAAACACGCTGCAATGGTTACGAGAGCTCTTCGCTCTTGTGGTATTTTTCGATCGAGGGTCAATGAACGACATGATATTGTACTGGATCAAGGGAGTTCTGAGCATACTGGTGTCTGGGGTTCCGGGGATGATTCGCACTCGACACCATGGCAGAGTGAGAGGATTCGTCCGTTGAAGGTTTCGGGGTCGGCGTATAAACTTACGAGGGCGAGGGCTTTGCATCATGGGACTGCTTTGTTGAAGAGTCCGAATTTGGAGATTATACCCAAGTACTTGAGGAGTCCGGCGAAGAAATACATCAAAGGGAGGAGTGTGGATAGCGTTAGTTCTCCGGTGGGAAATATTGGGTTGGGTAATGAGGAGCTTATTGAGAATGTACAGAGGGAGTTTGGGGAGTTGTATGAGGATGTTGGAAAGGCTGTTGATTTGGGAGATGAGTGTCTTGAGATTGAAGAGGTCAAGAAGGGACATGCTGAATTGACGGTTTGTGCTGACTTTACTGATTGGTTGAGGACGGGAGCTAACAGGATTACAGAGTCTGGATTGGACGTATATGCAAACACCACAATTCACCTTTTCTGATCTACCTCTTGAGAAAGAGCAAAAGGAAGGAGAGATTGACTACTCTGATGCCAAGGTAGGCACTGACAATCATTGTCTCTACTCAGAGAAAGTAACTAACAACACTACAGTTTCGCTTGGACGTCCGCTATGGAGCTGTGACTGGATGCCAACTCAAGACAGATGGCGTGACTCCTCAACAAAGCGAACGACTCACTCAGCTTCTGGAAAAGAAGAACTTGCACGAGATCGATGACTGGGAAGGTTTGTTCAAGGAAGCTGGATCAAAGTCGAGGGAGGCTGTGGACATGGCAAATTGGGTGCAGAGCATGCTTAGCAGACCTTCAAGTTGAGCTTCAGCGTGTCAATGAGCTGCTGGGACTTCTTCCCCTTTACTGGCTTTGCGATTGTAGTTTCCTCAGGAGATAGACGTCTTCCACTTGACGAAGACCAGTATTGCGCCGTCGATCGAGGAAGGTGGACCCAGTCTGATTAAGGGGAAACTTTTGTTATTCTTTCCAAATCCGGTATCATGTCAAGCTACCGTCTGAGCAATCTAAGCTGCAGACTCGTTCTTCTCGACTAGTTCGCCAACGCCAGCCTGGCGGCCGACCTTGACCTTCTTCAACAGCTCCTCAGCCTCCTTGTTCTTCCCCAATGATCCGACATCATCACCCTCGTCT
Organism: Aureobasidium subglaciale EXF-2481; assembly: GCF_000721755.1. NCBI lineage: Eukaryota > Fungi > Ascomycota > Dothideomycetes > Dothideales > Saccotheciaceae > Aureobasidium > Aureobasidium subglaciale. Next base: position 815,846 of record NW_013566995.1, read on the forward strand.
GCACCGACACTGGCCTCCTCTTCTCTGAACTCTTCATCGTCCCAGTCGCCAGGCTTGGGCTTCAGATGGTCAAGCACCATCTTCATGCCATAAGCATCTTCACCATCGGCGTAGTATTTGGCTTCTGTGCCGTCGACTTTGAAGCCCAGGGTATCGCGGTAGAGGGCGAGTGCTGCCTTGTTGGATACACGGACGTGTAATGAGACGTATTTGGCACCGTAGGTCTCTGCCATTGCCCGTTCTGTTTGCACCCCAGACTTGTCAGTTGTGTTGTTGCAATAGAGAGTTTGATCATGTGGACGTCTTCCAAACATACGACTTTGTCTCATCAGCTTCTCTGCAAGTCCCAGTCTTCTATGCGTGCGCATCACACTGAGAGAGGTTATGTGACCGTGCGGAACACCATCACTGGGTTCCTCCTCCATCTTTGCGAGAACATAGCCGACGATCTTTGGCGGGTCATAGGGTGTCTTTTGCGGGCGCGATACCTGGAAAGAAGAGAGGCGAGAAATGAGTAATTGTTTTTCTTTGCTTTTCTTTGAAAGGTCTGGTTCAACCGGAAGGGCGACACACATCGACGGCGACATAGCTGAGTTGCGGCCAGCTCATGGCATGGTACATGTAATATTTGCAAAAGTAGTTTTCGGGCAGGTTGGTGATGTTGGTCTGCTGGACATGCGGAATGTCGCTGGATTGGAGTACCCGGATATCCATGTTTGCGGTTCTATGTGGTGGTGGTTGTTGTCTTGCTGGGAACAAGCTCAATGCTCTGTATTCATCTTCGGCGACAGCGAGGCCGTCGTCACTCTTTCTGATGGACGCCAAGTACTTTGGCGGGGGAGCGTTGATCCATTCCGATTGGCCACGGAGTTACCATCGGGCGTAAGTCATGGTATAGGAAAGTGCGACCTCCTTCCCTTTTGTCACCAATATATCCGAGACAACACGAGTTTCAATGATGGAGCAAATAGTCTTGTTACACCGCTATTAAAAGCGCTGGTTTATGCTGCAACCTGCCAGGCGATGGAAAGACACTCTGCTGTACTTCGCTCTAAGCAATAGGTTCTGGATGATTGAGAAAGCATGACCACTCTATGAGTGTGTAGTATGCCCTGCTTCTCTACTCCTCCTTAGTCTTTTCTTCGACCGCGCCCTTGGTCTCGTCTCCAGTATGAACCTCAACCTCTTCCCCATCCTCATCACCGACCTCAGCATCAGCCTCAGCCTCAGTCTCTTGAGCAGGAGCAAGAGAAGGGTGCTTCTCCTTGTTGTGTTTGTTGAAGTCGCTGGCCCTGGAGAATGATTTGCTGCATCTCTGACACTTGTGGAACCCCTTATCTGAGACGTGGTTGATGAAGTGAATACTCCAGCGAGTGGTGAGAGTTTTCTCGTAGGTGCAACCAGGCCAGCGACATTGTTCGATGCGTTCGGCGCCCCTGAGACCAGCGGTGTGGGTCATGAGATGATCCTGTGCTGAACATCAGTAAACTGGACCGGAGTTTTGAGGTGGATGTGGAAGGCGCGTGTATGGGAGGAAGTCGCTACTGACCCGGAGCTCGATGGAAGTAGAGAAGATCTCTTGACAACCAGGCCACTTGCAAACCTCGACATGTTCGTCGCTGATTGTGTCTTCGTCAGACTCGTGACCTGCGATCTTCTGCAAAATGTGGTTGAGGGCCTGCTCGGCCTGGGCTGCAGTCTCGATGCCAGTCTTCGCGGCGACTTCATCAAAGTCGATCTGGACTGGAGTCAGCATTGCAGTTGTATCGGTTGTGGTGACATTGTTCACCTCCTTGTAGCGCTCGATTAAGGAGAGGAGCATGTGTCTCTGCTCATGGGAGACTGTGTCGTCGGCCATCTTGTGTGGTGTCGCGCCGTTGATGAAGAAGACGGAGTGTGCTTGTGATGGTGATCAACTTTTTGTATCAACAGCCAGCCGAGCCACGAGAGCGCTGATGGCGAAAGCGACAAAATAATCTTGCTTCACTGTCGCGGCAGCCATTGTTGATCGATCTCGAGTTGGGTTGATCGGTGACGTGATCGAAGTCCTAGTACTGCTGCACACTATGCTCGAGTCCCTTGCTAAGGCAAGCTGTACGATCATACTTGAGCATCTACAGAGTATCATCATCTGTCAGATGGCTCAACATAGAACCGCATCAAGGTATGTGCAATCGAGTCCTTCCTCAGCAAGGATCTATACAGACCGGACATGTTCTCAGAGACGGGATTTCTTGCTAGAAGAACAACCAGTTTATGAACCGAATATCACAGAACACTCTTCCAGCCAAGATGACTGGAACATGACCAAACGCGGCACACATCTACGGTTGATCGTCTTGCTTCGATGCCTAATAAGCTGCTATGCTTAGGAACTATAGAACATAAAGTACGAACTCTTGACTACTCAGCTCTGATGTGATGGTTTGGGCTTTACCAGGGAATGCGAAGAAATCTAGTAGCAGCTCTTCATGTTGCTTCTTTCTGGTGTGTGATGGCTTTCGCTCTGAGGAGCTTACGATAGTACAGTGCCGAGATGATCTAATTCTACTGATCTACTATCAGCTATCTGATATATATCACCTACTGAGGAAGACGATAATTTTCAGCTTAGCTATACGAGTAAGTTGGGCTCGTGCTTGAAGATAACAGAAAGGAGGACTATCAATCAGACGGCTCGAGGCAAGTTTTGCTTTGACACAGCTGTTGTTGGTAACGTGGTGTCTCTAGAGCTACTGGCTGTCATAGTTTACTTGGAATATATGTCCTGCTCACCTGGCAGAACGATCAAGTCTAGATATGGGTTAGAATCTACTTGGAATAGAGGGCTTCTTGTGATCACCTGAAGCTGGAAAAGTGTATCGAAGCCGTCTATGGTCCTGAGCCTCCAAGACTGTCTATTACGACTTGCCTACCGAGTAGCCAAACTTATGGCCAAATTGCAGAGGTATGTGAGAGGACGTTGAGCCGCGCGAACTGATAGTGTCTTCGTAATATCAAAGTTGCCCCTGACACGGTGTTGATGGCTGTCAAATCCCAGCCTCCAACCACACTTCCCATCAAGCTGCAGCAATGCACAAGAGAATTCGAACATCGTGAATTGTCCAAGAGAGCCTTCACCGTCGCTCACTTCAACTTTCACTCGACATTCACTCGTCCACCGGTCTGTGCTCCCACTCGGCGCGCGTAGCCCCCTCGACCAATATTACTTTTCCACTCTGCGCGCTCTTCCTCTTCCTCCTCTGCACGTTTATCATACAATACCATATTGTCGCTCATACTCGCAATCCCCTTTCTTGATCAAGAGCATCATCTTCAACTTCTCATCACCATCAAGATGTCTTTCGCTTTTACCTTCACTGCCTCTGTGGCCTCCCCTGTTCTCTCTGCTACCTCTGTGGCCACCACCGTCTATGCCACCCCACACACAACCAATGGCCTCTCTTACGATGCCATGGACATCGACGCGATCATCTCGCCTCAAGGCACCAAGCGCAACATCGACGACCTCTACGAGGACGTCTACTCATCGGAGTCGGCGCCATTGTCACTACTGTCGCCATCGCCGACCAAGTAGATGCAGCTGTCATCTCTGTGCCGTTGATCCAGGACGCCATCGCCGTTCCTGTGTCGGTCGCTCAGCACTCACCTTCAGAAGACATGGACACCAACCTGCCATCAACCCCTATAGCGTCACCCTCTGGAAGCTCCGCGTCGACGCCATCGTCTGCAATATCAAGAAGCCCCTGGTCAGGAAAATCCACCACCACAGCCTATTCCTCGCCCCCTACCACACCTCTCTTTGACCTCCCCCTCAGGTCAAAGACCTCATCCCCTGTCAGAGCACCTACCAAATCGACCATGTCAGCCCCTCCTGAGACTCCAACAAAGCGTCCTCCTGGTCTGGGTACCAATATGTTGACGCTCGTCCCGAAGAGCGCTTTTCAATCACTCGACATGATTGGAGAATTGAAGAAGATGGAAGTGGAGATCCGCCTGTCAAGGAGCATCGCAAATGCCAAGCGCCACACTGCCGCCATAGCCAAGCAGGAGGCCACAAAGCCCAAGGGCATTTTCAAGCAGAAGCCCAAACCCAGAGTCGCGCGCCGTGCACCTCGACCACCACCAAAGATTGCGAATTGCTGCCCCTTTGAGGAGGAGAGCAATGATGAAGACAAGGTGATGTGACGCGACGCGGCCACCGGAGCATGAGAAGTATGAAGAAGACGAAGAAACGCCAGCCGATGAATCACGAAAGCAACACGTCAAAACAAAAGACCAAAAACAATCACAAAACACAAAACGTCAAAAACAAAGCAAAACGCCAACACCAAAAACACGTCAAAACAAAAGGCGACAAAATGATTATGAGATTCAATACGACGAGGCGAGTTTGAACAGCACAAGACGCGTACGAGAAGGTGATGCGGCGTATGAGACAACGAGTCCACGACGAGAAGGAAAGCAATGATTGATGAAGAGAAGGAAATTGGCGACTGATGGAGAGAAGGAACACAACGATTGATGACATGATACCCATGGGGATTGGTGAGAAAGAGGAAGGCGCTGGACGTCTGATCATTGATTTTTTCTTGGGGTTTGGGAGTCTTGTAAAAGTTCTTTCTGTCTTGCATGAGGCTTTTTCTGTTTCTTTTCTTGTCCATGGGACGATTTCACAAGGTGGAATGGTATGAAAGTGGGAGGTATGAATGGATGGACGCACCTGCTACTTCTGCCTATCGCTGTTTTTCTCTGACGCATGGGATGGATGCAGCTTTTCTTCTGTACCTCAATCAGAAGGCACGCATCATAATCAAATCAATATTAACTGATCATCATGATTCTGGTGACGTGATGAAGAAAAGGAGAGTTGGAGTCTTCGTTCCTGCTTCCCTGGCTTACCATCATGCCAAGCGACGGCGTTAACCGACCTTACTATTGTCCACTCTCTCACCAACCAGTCTGTCTCTTCTCAAATTTGATTATGCATTTATACAGCTCCAATTTACCTTCATCCTGTAGATGAGATAGCGGGCATCAGCAAAGACATACAGCACGTCTACGAACACGCTGCTCCCGTGCCGTATCTCACAGAAGCTGTCAAAGGAGGTATAATCTTGATCGTATACAGAGAAAACACAAGCACGATTTAGGAAGCGAGCATTACCTATCATCCTCGTCATCGACCGGATAAGTGTACGTGTCCAACGACTTGGCCGATGCTGAGATTCAGACACCGCTGCAACGTTGACGGCCATCTGGGAAGTCCTGCCGTTTGTCATGACACCCATGACGATGAGTTCATGGAGCCGGATGCTGGACTGGAAAGAATATCTACGGAGAGGGGGTGTGGCGTTCATGCAAGTCTCCTTCAGTTTGCTTGGTCGTATATGTACAAAGAGCCGCTTGGTATGGGCCAATAGCCGTCATCTAATGTTACAATGTTCTGGGTTTCTCCAGCCTCGGGGAGCCCATAATTTAGGCCTCAGCAGCGCTGGCCTTTGCTTCCATGGGTGTGGCGACGAATGGATCACTATTGGTGGCATTGAGCAAATCAACCACCTTGCCATCTGTCGTCTCTAGACTCCACTCTGTGGTCTCGAACTGCATGTCTTGTCAGCCTTTCATCCTCTCATCTTGCTTTGTAAGCTCCGTCAAACTCACAATTCCCATCCTCGTCTTTCTGTGACTCTTGAATCTCATCTTGGCCTCTTGCCTCGTTCCCTTGACCCAGTATTCAACATCAATCTTTCCATGCAATTGGTTGATCTCTCCCGCAATAATGGGGAACTTGCTGGCAAAGTAAACCTCGTCCCCGAGAATCTCTCGCGCCAGAGCATTTGTTCGCAACGAGTACATTGTGCTTGTGACGACGGACGAGTTTTGCTTTTGGTAGTTGAAGATGACAAGAGTGGAGGCGGCCATGGCGGCGAGGAACAAAGGACCAGTGATCATCCATGATTTGCTGGGAGTCATGTCGGGGAGGGCGCGGTCGGCGCGGCGCTCCATCAGAGGACCCGAGTTTGGTTTCGGTGCGGCGATGAGGGTGCGGCGGGATGTGAGGGTGGTGGCATTGTTGCGCCTGACGAGGGCCTCAAAGGGCTTACGGAGCGGTAGTCGTGGCGGCATTGTGAGTATGTGTGGTATGTTTCTCGATTGTTGACTCGTCTTGCGCAAGTGAGGGTCTGATGATTGATGGATTGATGGACAATTGGTATACAGCCGGCGATTCTCCGGAAAAGTAGTTGATGCACGTCATTCGCAGCGCAGCGCGTCTCCCGCGTTTTGGTCTTTGGAGGGGCTCATTTTGAGAAAGTCAAACATTACGCCTGGTCGCAACTGCCCCAAAATCACCACAACAATGGCGGCCCGTCTACGCAAAACATTCCGCTACCCGGCCGACAATGCTGGCAGCGACGACAGCGATCGTGAGGAACTGGACGAGCAAGAGCAGGAGACAATCATCGAAGATCTGGCAAAGCGGGACTTGGACAATACCATCTTCTACCGCCGCGCTTTCGTCGCTCTTCCTGCTATTGCAGCCCTGGCCTATATTCCTGTTCTCTTCTCTGCAGACGCTTTCAGGCATGTCTTGCTTGCTTTGCTGTCTCTGACCGCTCTGGCAGGCACGGTCTACATTATGCTCTACGTCCCTTCTGCGCCTGCCGCTGTGGACAGCTCGCGCTTGTCTGCTGCCATGATTGACAGCAGGGGCCCGTTGGACGTCGCTTTGCCTTGGTTGAACGCCGCCCTGAGCGCTGTGCTTGCTCTGACAGGTGTACTGGCGTGGAGGAGAGATCTGTTCAACGAAGCCTGGCGCGCCTTTTTGCCTGGTGGTACGTTCACCATGTCCATCCGTCTTCTCTACTGCCTGCTGACCCCATCCTCTCAGCAATCTTCCTTGTCACCATGTACGCCCGCTCCCAACTAGTGCCGCTCGATGTCGCCAGCTTGGAACGTCTGAAGTATAATTACAAAGGTGCTTGATTCTTTTCTATCGCCTTTTGCCGAAACTCAATTATCCCGTCATGAATCGTCGTGCAATCTTCTTATGATGACCTTCCTCCTTTTGCGCTTTCAACCAGACCGCCGCCTTTATCTTGTCACGCCTTCCGCCATGCCTCCCATATCTATAGCCTGTCTTTACATATCGATGCTTTCGTGGAATCGAAGCACTGCGTTGTTGTCGAGATAGCCGTCCACCTCGTCTGGCAGTGCATCGAACGATGCTCGTGCAACTTGTTCCTGTGTCGTTGAATTGGTCACGTCTGCGATCAGTACCAAGCCGGCCGTCTTGACCGATTCGATCAGTGCAGGCACCAGTCCCTGCGCTTGTAGTCAGTACGTGTTTGTCTTGCCCATGCGCTCGTCACTTACCAGCAACCTTGAGCTGCACATCAGTCCCATGAAGTTGTTGCTCTGTGCAATTCTCACTGCTTCCTTGACAGAGGTCGTCGTGCGCCCGCTGCTGTACACGGGCCACTCTGCTTCTTCTGCCATTGCTTGTTCGATGCCCAGGTCGTTGCACAGAAGCACAGGATCTGCGGGGCGCATTAGCTAGGCTCACCATGATATTTATGGTGATACACTTACAGTTGGGTTGCTTCCAATTGAGCGCCGTGCAAATGTCGGCGTTGTACGACGAGAACACGATTGATCGGATGAAGCCCTCGTTAGCTCCGCGGAGTCTGCTCGCATGATCGAAGACCTCCTTCAAAGAGGCATCGACAAACTCGTTAATGTTGCCCGTTGGGCCAAGCTGTAGGAGCTCCTCTTCGGCCTTTGTAGGAAAGAGCATGTGTACATCAAGATGCATTTGCGGAGGCAGAATCTCAAGGACATCGTGCAGTGACGTCCAAGAGGTTGCAAGTCCCTTTGCCAGAAGATCCGGCGACGAGTGTAGCAGTGTTCTCAGGCTTTCCGGTCCTTTGCCGTTTGCCTTGCCGATCGCGGCGAATTGCTCATAAGTCAGTCGGCTGATCAGATCGTTTCTCACACCATAAGAGGCAAGTGCCGAAGGGATGGCCCACGAAGGATATAGGACGGGTACACCATCCTTGGTTGCCTGCACGAAGATACGCATGTAGTCGCCGCTAAGACTCGAACCGGTGATGAGAGCGTTGGGCTGTGAGCTGATCTGGCTTGTCGCCTTCCAGTATGTAGCAAACTGCGTGATCTCCATGGGAATACCATGGAATGGTGTGACTACTTGATACTTGAAGCTGATGCGTCCAATGGCTCGAAGTCTAGGGTCAAAGAGTTCCAGATGCCAGTTTCCAGAGCTACTGTATCTGCTCGAGAACACAAGAGACGACGCCGCACCTCTGGCAATCACCTTGGATCCGAAGGTGGGGAAGATGTCGAAATCGATTGAGAACGTGTCGAGATTATCAATCTGGAAAGATATGACCTTGAACTCGTCCTGGATCGGCAATGGAATGTTGCGGGGAATAAGATCAGACGACTTGGATGATATCGTCAGTCTTGCAGCAGGGTATTTGTTGTCGCCGTAGAATTCGATAGCGTCAGAATCTTGCGAATCGAAACTGATGACGATGAATGTCTTCGTTGTGTCGAGGAAGTTGTGGCCGTAGCGTCTGAGAGGAATAATTGGTGGCGGCAAAGAGAGATCAGGAATTGCTTCCATGTCTGCACTCGCAGGGATCGGTGCGCTCGAGCTAAGGATCGATTGGAAAGTGGCAGGAGCAGGCGTTGGCTCTTCGCGAGCAATGCCTCTACCATGACCTGCTTTCTCTAGCAGACGCAGACAATCAAGGTGACCCTCCCATGCAGCGTAGTACATGGCAGAGAGGTCTTTCTCGTCCAACGCATCAACATCCACACCCAACTCAAGCAAAGACTGTAAGCAAGACAGGTGGCCTTCGCTTGCAGCATGGAAGAGCGGAGTCCACTGATAGAGCTTGTCTGGCTGGTCCAGGTTAGCTCCGTAGTTCTTCAACATCTCCAATATTTGTGGACTACGGCCGGATCTGGGAACCAGATGTTGTGGGTAGAGACCTTCAGCATCCGGCAAAATCTGTGGATGATACTGGAGAAGCAGGTCCACAATCGCGACCGATCCATATTGACACGCCAGGTTGATTGGGATATGGTCGGCTTCACCACTTGGATCTACACGAGCGCCCAGCTCCAATACTGCTTGCACCGCGGCAAAGCGAGCATGCACAATGCCGTGAATGAGGGGTGTGAAGTTGTCCAGATCCTTGTAGTCGACACTTTCCGCGACAGGCGCAGCATTTGGCGACGTGCTCTCTATGCCTTGCATCGACTGAGCCGAGTCGTACTTCACCAGATCCTTGACGACTTCCACATGACCGCGCATGCAAGCATAGTGTAGCGGAATACGTCCATAAATATCTGTCGCTGTGGTATTTGCTCCTCGCTCCAGGACCATGGTCAAAGTGTGTAGTCTTCCTGAGATAGCGAGTTCGTGCAAACAAGTGCGTTCGTTAATCTCATCCACGTAGTCCAGGCTGACCAGATCCGTCTCCAACAAGGTCTTTTGCATCTCGAGCGGTGCGTCATTGACGGTGCTAAGAAAGATACGATTGATGCGCTCTCTTGCTTCATCAGTCGATCCAAGTCTTGTGATCCATTCTTTGATTAGTGTTTCATTGCCAGTGTTGACTGCCTGTTGCATCTGCATCTCTATGTCGTTGTCTTCTTGAGCACCTGCTTGCGGTCTTTGCTGTTGGTCACCGCTAGGGACATATTCGATCTTCTCACCTTCTGCCCAAGCTCCAAGCTCGAGCAAGCTGGAAGTGGCTTGATCGGACAAATCTCTAATTACATCCCGGTTGAAGCAAGGTTGGATCTCAACAGCTCTGGACAGATACAACTCTTTCGTACGTGACTTGGAAGTTTTGTCCCACTACATTCCCTAGTTAGCAATCAAGTACAACGGCGTTCAGGCAATCAAGTCGCACCTTCTTGAGAATTTTCGAGAAAGCTGTCTGGTTGATTTCGATGAATTGCTAGACTGGTCAGAAGATTTGTCTCGAATCGCCTTCAGTATAGCGAACCTGGAGCTTGTCGAGATCGCTGTTAAACAAGCGAAAGCCTTCATCAAGCGTGACAAAGACTGTGGAGAGCTTCGAAGCCGACAAGCCGCGTGCTTGTAACGACTTCTTTCGATCTGCCAGTGTCTTCAAACGTAACTTGAGCTGCAGAGCGCCATTAGCGAGGATCTCGAGGACATGACTGTTGATGACGTACCTCGGCTTCCTTCTGTAAGTAGAAGATGTTGACCTTTTCAAGCTCACGTTCCTGAACTCATGTCAGTCTATTGACATCGACATAGGTTGTTAACATCATACTAGTCGGAAGAAAAATGTAGCCTTGTTTGCCTGAAGCGACGCTTGTGAATCTGCAAGGCCGCTGCCAGAATTTGTGAGATCTTGCGCATGGATGACAGGTGTCGCACTGAGCTTCTTGATCAACTGGAGATGGTCAGTATGAGATAAGTATGGAGAGTGATGCGCAAAATACGACTGCGATTTACCTTTTTGAGAGCCTTGTAGTCGACAAAGCTGGCGGCATATTCTGGAATGTCCAGCTGCCTCTTTTGAATGTGTTTGCCGAACTTCCTGATGGTGAAATTGTCAGATCATGACAACACTTATACTAGGATGATCAGGGGTCTCTGATGGTAACGCACATCTTGGGCGGAAAGGATGCCTTGTTGGCGTTCTAGAATTGAGGCGCGGGGAGGCTGACGGAGAGCTCTGCTCAGCGTCGATGGGATGTGATTGGCAAACAAGCGACGCGAAGTATACTGAAGAGAGGCGGGCTTGACTCTTATTTGGACTTCGACCCTTATGACATATGGGTCCAGGCGAGATTGTTCGTGTTGCGGTCGGAAAGGGCGTCAGATGAGTCTCGCGTACACGTAGCAGCTTGCCGACGGCTGTTGAGAGGGGCCCTCGATAAGCATTGGCAGATGCCGTCAACCTAATAACCACTATGTGGATCGTTCTCGGATTCCCTGTGCTCACCACGTTCAGAGGTTGGAGAAAGCACAACTGCTGGAGAAAGCACGAAAGAGCCAATCAGGCAAGAGCGTTCGGTGCACGTGCAGAAATCTCCCTCCCTAAAGAAGCGGCCTCCGACTCTAGCTTCACGACTCGCCCGAGTATCATGCCTTTCCACAACTACACGAATTCACTGTCACTGTTTCTCAACGCCTGTTGCTGCTGAATGCGTGGTCGAAGCAGCATTTTGTTAGTCAAAGTCTGCCAGTGCATACGCCACATTGTCCGTATTCCTGTCTATCGGTATCACAACTAGGCCAGACCTATTCTATTGAGCATTGTTTCCATCTATTCATGTCAGCTAACCGTCTAGCTCGGTCTACTGTCGCGTGTCCACAAAAAATGTTCAGCCGATCTCATGTGCATGTCACTGCCCCACTACGTCTATGGCCTTCATAAGATCCACGTTTCCTGCTTCATTATTCATGTCGAGTCGCCGGGTTCTGCCTGAATACGCGGTTCACGGAGTCCCCAGCGAAGCCCCAGTGGAGTGGAGTTCCTATGGTTAGTATGAGGCTTGCCCTTGCAACGTCTGCTGTACCATTAAAACCACAAATTCTGCGTCCGTAAACCCCCGAGCTGTCCAGGGTTGACGACCTGAACAGACATATCACAACACGAGGCAGTCCACCGCCATTCTTGCATGTCGTGATTATTTTCAACACCCCATGGAAATCTGACACTCAAGACTGGCCATCAGCGCGAAAGAAGATCTTGGGTTTAACTTTGTGCTGTTTCGCAGTTTTGTCGGACCTTCCTTGGAGCTAGGCCTGTCAAAAGTCGCCCATCGCCCTTTCCCTGAAGCCAGAACAACACGTGCGAGTAGAAATTGGCCGTCCATGACTCTGATTTGGATCTCAATCCGATCTCTGATGAATTGATACCTACCGAGCGCCCCGCATCAATTTTACATCTCTTGCCCTTTTCCTTATTATTTCGCTTGGTCTCTCAGCACTCGTGTGCCGCCTATCATGCTCCTAGAATTCTACCAACCCCCAGCTTGCAAGCTCGACACCTACTATATTCTCGGAGAGATTGCTTAGAAAGCAAACGCTTTGGCCGATGTCCATCCTACTGTCGATTTGGACCTACTTCGCCAACTTGCCGATGGGGTAAGAAATGATCATGTCAGTTCCGAAGATGCGACCCGTGCTCTGTGTCAGGTTTTCGAGGACACTTTCGCCTTCGAAGTGCTCCATGGCCAACTCAATATAGACTTGAAAGCCAAAGTCTCGGCATTTCTCAGCGGCACACCAGCAGAGACAGTTGCAGCAGATGGTTTCGACCCAACTCCAGCACCACTTGGTCTCCACAGGCACCCTTTCAGTGGTCGAGTCCCCGATGCGCACAAAAAACATCGTCTTCTTGGAGGACGTGCTTATGCCAAGTTTGAACAGAAGATTGATTCGCTGGAACACCGTCCAGTGGTTTTCGAGGACCGCGATCAGACCATGATCATGGAGGTACGAGACACACAACAGCATTGTGCACTTGGCGGCCAGCTAATGTATCACACAGGTCTACGCCGACGTACCTTTCCTGAACTGGCAGCAGAACGTACAGACCCGACCAGCCTTGACCTTCGTCCCTTCGACCGTACTCGGCTTGCAAAACCTGGTCAAGGCATACCCTCACAAACGCATTCGATGCAGTGGCTACCGCCACACCAGATCTGATTTCTTCGCCGAGGAGAGAGACGTGCTCGTCTCATTTGTCAGTCTGCACCACGTCGCTAGTGTTCTACCGGAGATGATCAGCCTATTTTCTGGTCGGATCAATGACGCCGAGGTGTCGGGAGAACTGAGAAGCATCCATACGTTTCCTCCGAAAGCAGGTCAAGCGAACACACAGCGAGTCCGGGTTGGTGTGGCTGTGACTCCTGAAGAACTCCGCGAGTGGGCCATCAAGGACGGCTAGTCGCTTCCTGTAGATGTTACGGCAGACGAGTAAGAGATCTAAGCAAATCACAAACTCCGAGCCCGGCTGACATGTCCCAGGGTGACCACTGGTGGCATTCTTGGTTCAATGTGCCATGGCTCTGGCTTTGCACACAAGAGTATGAACGATTACATCAGGGTCGTCGAATACGTCGATGTCAACGGAGTCGTCCAATCAATCACAGAGCCTAGCGAGTTGCATGCTGCCTTGGGATGCTTTGGACTACTGGGTATTATCACACACGTCACTTACGAAGTCAAGAAAATGACATTCGCCGTCATGCGACCTCGTAAGGTGAAGACAATGCTTGCCATCCCACCTCCTGATCCTAGCCATGTTCCTGAAGCATTACTCGTCGAAACCAGCCCTGGAGAAATACAGCAGGCTATCACTGATTTCGAAAGGAGAGCCGGTCAAGATCACTATGCTGAGTGGTCCTGGTTTTCTTACCAGTCAGACGTTCTTGTCAACACATGGTCGACCGTCTCAGATGGTGAAGGCCAAGAAGATTACACAAGCCCTGCCCAAACATTCCTGCAATGGATAGCGGCGTAGATTACTGCGGTCATTGTCGGTACCGACTTCTATCCCGATATACCAGCCAGATGGCAATCACAAATACTGGCAATCGGAAACATGGCTGTCTTGTCACCATTGACCACTGATCCAAAAGATTTCGAGATCAAGACTAGTCTGCCGAACGCCCTGCACTTCCGACGTGGTCGTCACTATGCTCGTAGCCGAAACATGGAGCTTGAGCTACCGATACCACCCTCATCGACAGACAACAGCAAGCCTGACTGGATGACGGTAAGAAAGGCTTGGTGGGGCGCTGTCAACTTGGTGTACAGTTCGGCCAATTCGCCGATGCGGTTGGCGATGGACATGAGCATCACGGGAGACAGCGACATCATCATGGCGCCTCAACGTGGGAACAGCCATGGTACCGTGGCCCTTGAAATTGGCTCGGTCAAGGATGCTGTGACCGAAGATGAGTGGCAGGCTTTCTGCCAGAGTTTCGTGGACATGTTGACCGCCTTGGCTCCTGAAGGCAGACTTCGCCCGCATTGGGGGAAGGAGTGGGTGAAAGTGCGGTTCGGGGGCCTTCCGGCTCGCCAGTACATCAAGACGATGGCGTACAAAGACGAAATTCCACAATGTTTAGCGGTATTGGACAACATCGGAAAGCGACAAAAGTGGACAATGGAAGACCTCCACAAGAGATTCTCCAACAATTTGCTTGACGACATCTTCTTCTCTAACACTTCGGTCCAATCTTGACCCATGAGTAGAGCTCTCATTAGATAGCAAGCAAACTGTACCTCTCCATGACCGTCACCCTGTTCCCCCATCTTCGAGCACATTGCCAAGAAGTGGCTGATGCGCCCTGTGGCTGAAACGTGGCAATCAGTGCTGACCTCCACGGCCTGGCCGCCTGGGCTCCACATCGAGATGGACATCTATTACACCTTCAACAAATACATCACATTGCAAAATCGTTCTGCTCGTGCCAATCAATAACACTTGATACCTCACTCCCATCACTCGACTCGTACTTTCTGGAGTTCACACGTCGGACATAAAGGTCGCAAATTCTAGAACCGACTTTTCACACCCATACATCGCCACCATGCCAGGCGCAAAGCTGTGGGCAAAGATGATCGGATCGTATGCATTGCTCCATTATACCCTAAAATACATGAAGACACGAAGCTGACATAGTGCTCATCAGAGGTGCGCTCCTGTGTATCGGCGGTCCTTACCTGATCTACTACGTCACGCCGACAGAGGAGGAATTGTTCATGGTAGGTCCTTCAATGCCCGACGTCTTCGCCAATTTGAGCATCTCAACGCTTGCTGGCCACTACCTGGACTTAAAACATCCTAAATCAAAGAAGGCGTGACTAACAGGATTTGCCAATACAGAGATACAACCCTGAGTTGCAGAGACGATCGTTGGAGAACCGCAAGGAGAAGCAGGAGAACTTCAACGAGTGGGTTTCGCAGCTCAAGAAGCACTCGAAGAGTGATCTGCCCCGTAAGTTCATCTTTCTAATCGTACTACTCAATTGTGGCTTTTCTTTCACCAATCATCCAGCCCGTCCGGCTTCCTAAACAACATACATGTTATTTTCTTTCTAACACAACTACTTTCAGTTTGGACAGCCTGGGACAAGGAGTCTGCAGAGTACAAGGAAGCCGGCGCGGCTCGTCTGATTGAAGAGCGCAGAATTGCCGAGCAGGTCGCTCAAGCCAGAAGAGACGAGATCAAGAACTCTGCAGCTTGAGTTCGGCGCTAAAAAGACAGAGCGACAAAGATTGGAGCTGGGTTTTGATGGCCTTTGTACTTATAGATATCGCAGTTGAACATTTCGCATCTTATGATTGTTTTGACTTTCCTTTCCACGGGTGTGACATCTCAGCAGGCTATAAATTGGCACGACAAACTCAAAAAGATCACCTTAGATCACCACCCAGAAGGCAGACCGGACTGTTCAAAACAACAGAGTGGAACTGACCATGCAATCTTTCTGCTGACTGCCTGCACGGATCTTCGAATGACGTGTTGCCTTTGCTGCTCCAACGATTGGACTCGACTTTGTCTTTTGGCCCCAATCACTCGCTCTTGCCTACCTTGTCATCATTGGAATGTTGACTTCGTCTCGTGATTAGGCAATTGAATTCCCGAGCCGCCCACTCGTCACGCAGCAGTATAGTCTCTGTGCTCAGTCGCGCGTCGCGTCCAGCCAACACGTCGAGATAACAACCTTGTGCGCAACACTCACACATTCATGTCCGCTGTCACATAGCCAATTTTGCCGTAACCGACCATCGCGACGTTCTTTCGGTTTCCGATTTCCAGCCTAGCCGTGTCGCAATTCGCACCTACAGTCCTTAATAACGGTAATCTCATATCCACTGGAGGCACCCCCTCATCATGGCTATCTTGGACATTCTTCCTGGTGTAAAGGTCGAAATTATTATCGATGGCGAGGGAGGGAGTACGTCGATGCAGATGTGGACCCCGAACCTCGCACTGTAAGCAGATATGTTGAGGCTGTCACCGATGCCAACTTCTCTTTCAGAATCACGGTACCCATAAACTACAAACACAAGGGCGATTGCATCTCGGCTTCTTTCTTCGTTGATGGAGCATTCGCCGATAAGGTAAACACACACTGTTCTCGATGGGAGAGGAAAGAGCACCACATCAAATCAAGCACAATTCGCCTTGGAGATGGGACAGGCAGGAAATTAGAAGGGCTCGTTCTTCCACCGATCCCGTCTACCTACAGCTGAACGACGATATGAGGTCGACTCGCGAGCCGTAAGAATCAAGAAGGAAAGAGACAATGAGGCGCGGCAACAAGGTGAAAGCGAGAGAGTTGTTGTCACGCTAGACTGATGCAGTGGTGGAAGGCCAGAGAGCATGAGAAGATTGAGATTAAAGAGATGGCTACATCGCGAGATAAGGTAGGCAACGAGAGATTGCTCTCATTACGGCAAAGAAAGAGTATGACCTAATGGGTATTATTGCCCGGCTGATAACAAGAGGGTATACACAAAAGTATGACCAGTGTTACAGGCCGCTCTTCTCTGTCGTCGCCTCTCTTTCTCGTGTACTACGAATAAGAGGGTAGTACTCTCGTGATCAAACCTCGACCCCCCCAAAGGGATCAAGTCTACTTCTGAACAAACCTTTCGTCCTGCCCTCAGCCAATCAGCTGTCTCTCACTGTAGCACCAACACACGGATGGACATCGTACATCATGCTTCTATAGCCATGCGATGTGATGTTTAGATAACGGTGTGGCATCAATAGACGTTGTTTGTCATCCAAGTCACTTCCTGAGTGAGTAGATGCGATTTGAGAAAACAAAGTATGCTTTTTGTGTCGTTGAGTGACCTATAATTCTCTTAATGTATGGAAATCAGGGGTATGGGCACGTCGGTTTTGTATTTATACTGTTGATGATTCTTATGCTTCATGCGACCAGCGCCTTCTTTTGCTCCACAAGTCTGCCTTGTCCATGACCAGCGCCCTCTTTCATTCTGCGACTCTGTCTTGTCATACTTTTCCACAATTCCTACGCAACATTCTCCTTTGTCTGATGGTGTGGACCATGAAGATCTCCGCGTGTCCATCCAAAGATGGGTACTCAAGCACTTTTGGTCGAGGAAGCTCTTCAACCGATTTACACAACATCATCTGCAAGATCCTCTGCAGAAACCTTTTCCTCTGATGGGAACTTCTTCTTGGGCACCATCTTGGGCATGACAACTGGCTTTCCCTTCAAGCCAGATTTGCGCTGGTCAGTTGCCTTCTTGATAGCAAGCCAGTCGTCCGCGTACTCTTCAGGGCTACGTGTAGGAGGCTCCTCGTAATGTTCTTCAAACAAGATGGAGGCATGAGTGTTGTCGTTGATTCTTTGGGTGTTGACTCTGCGGATTTCTGCGTCTCTCAGTGTGTTTCTCTCGTCTCCACTCATTTCGAAGATCCATTCGTCTGAGGCCTTCAACGCTCTTAGAGCGTTGGCTTGGGCGACCGCATCCATTCTGAGGCGTTGCCTGTAGGTGTATGCTTTGTCGTTGATGATGACGACGGCTTCGGAGTCTGATGGAGGGGTTGGATGGCCATTACTGCCGGGAGGGCTGGAGCCACTTCCGGGAGAGAAGACTGGAGACTTTTTCTTGTATCCCATACTTGACGATTGATGGGAGTTAAGGTAGTGTGTGCTCTGAGATACACAGGGTCAGTATTGCTCCGCAACCAAGATCATCAAACAGTGTGGAGCAGACCTTGAGTTCGAGAGATTGGGTATGGCTTTTTTATTCCAAATAATCGTGTGATTTTCTCAGTCCAAGAGATCGTGAGTACGACGTTCTTGGTACAAGAGACCGTGTGATGGTCTCAAGTCAAGAGATCGTCTACAATGTTCTTAGTACAAGAGATCGTCTATGATGGTCTTCGTACAAGAGAACGTAGATAATACTCTCAGCCCAAGAGGTCGTGTACAATGTCCTTAGTCAAGAGATCGTTTGATTTCCTGAGGTCAAGAGACTGTGTGTGATGTTCTTAGTCCAAGAGATCGTGTGCGATGCTGTTAGTCAAAGAGATCGTATGATGTTGTAAGGTCAAGAGATCGTGTATGTTGTTCTGTTCTTGAAAGCCAATGGTTCAAAGGAGAGATCGTTAGGGTGACTCCGACTTGAAAAGTTGAAGCCTTTTAAGAAGAAAGTCTGGACGTGTTGGCAAGAATCTCGAGCATGTTGCAGTGTTCAGACGTATTGGCGAGAATCACTTGGGTGGGTTGCAGTGTTCAGACGTGTTGTAGTGTCGAGATTTGATTCCCGCATTGCAAGACACAGCACACAGCACACAGCCCGCAGCAGCTTCTGCGATACTGCAAGTTGATATTCTTCATGGAGCGTGGAAAAGTGACGACGCCGTATGAAATGCGAGAAGTAGAAGTGAATAATGCGACATGTGACGCCAAACTGATAAGAACTGTAATGACTTGCGACTTTGTCCTCCACGGGAATACAAAATGTTCCAGTTCGTACCTTCCCAAATGTCAAAACTCGGCGGAGAGGCTGTTTATGTGATGCTGGTTGTTGCTTTGAAACGACTAAGTCTGTATTTCAAGGTAGGCATCGACGCATATATATATTAGTAGATATACCATCACCGGGAGCCATTTGAAAAGCGAGCACAAAAAAGTGGATCGGTGTTATTATATCGTTCTGTGACGCTGTGTTCGTTTTCATCGGCACGATCTTAAGCACATTAATCGTCAAACACACTACGGTTGAAGAAGCGGAAAATCTGTCTTCCTGCTTCCTTTCCGATCAGTGCCGTCAGTTCGTCTTCATCCGCATTGGCAACCTCAGCCACGTTCTCATACTTGAGAATCAGATTGTTCAAGTTCTTTGGGTTGACTCCGGGTACAGCACGAAGCATATCCTGTGGTAGCTGGTTGAATGTCCTCTCTTGACCATCCATGTCGCTCTCCTCCAGACCAATATTTACAGCTTTTATCGGGTCAGGCTCTTCTTGTTGCTTTTTGAGTTCTTCAAAGATCTCAGCAGTTTGATATGGTGATGATGACCAGATGATGCGTAGACGTGGAAATGCTAAGGTTAGCAGGACAAGCTTCGATTGCAGGTCAGATGCTTGCAAAGAACCGGATCCCACGCCAGCTGATAGATCTGCGAAGGGCTCTAACGTGAAGGACTTTTGTGCATCAAACTCGATCAGGAGCATTGGGCTCTTGTAATGCTGTTGCATAGTTTCGGCCTGATGATAGAGACGACCATTTTGGAAAGACTGGATCAGATCCTTGATCGACTTTCTCTCGATACAGATCTCTGGCGTCAAGACGTAATCGCCAACGGTCAGAGTACATGGTACGATGACCATGTTCCTTCCATGTAGTAGCGATGGTAGAGACGAACGGAACTCTCGAACATCAATGACAACCCTAGGCGGCTCTGCGGTAGCCACAAGTCGACCACCACCTGCGATACGAGTATTGACTGTTCGCAAGAACGACTCCTGCGGGTCCAGCCCAGCAGGATCGTGCGTGAGGGTAACCGCCATCGAGCCACGTTCTCGGATCAGCTTGGTGAACGCATCTTTCTCTTTACGCACTGCACTCAGGTAGCGCTGCTCCTCGACGCTTCCGCCATAGTACATGAAGTAGACTCTAACATTGCGATTGGAGTGACTACTTCGATATACTTCAATACGTCGAATGAAGGCTGCATCGGGTTCGTACATGATGACGTATCTCGGTTTGGTCTCTTCGAGAATGTGTTCGTCCATATCACCGTCATAAGGATGGACCATCAATAAGTCCTTCATGTCGTAAAGTTCGTAAAAGTCGTCCATATCATCCAGAGGGTCAGCACCAATCTCGGCCTTCTGTTGAGCTTCGGCTTCAGTAGGCTCAAGTTCGGCCAGAAGACTCTGCACGTGCGACTCTTTATCTCCTGCAACATGTATACTGCCATTTGCTGTGCGTGTAGGGACAGAAGCGGCCGTTGAGCCACCTCGCATGCGGCGTCGTTTGTTAGACCCACCGCCCCTTCCGCCTCTACCAGCCTGGCCATGACGCTGGTCAGTCGTACCGTTGATGTTCTTCTGATTCTCCGCAAAGAGCGAATTGCTGACTCTGTTGAAGTCGCGCTTCCAAAGGAAGTAATTTCTGAGCTTCCGTCGCATCATAGCAGCACCAGATGGCCCTCTGGCATCAGCATCGTCAGGGTTGTCTGTGGCTGACGCCATGTCTGGGAGGACATTCATGCTCTGCAGATACTCACGGATCTGACGACAAGTCCCTTGATCACCACACATGATCAAAATACTGCCATTCGACTCGTCTTGGAAGGAGGGATTGAAGTACATATCACGCTCAATTTCTTCCAAGATCTCGGACAAGAGGTTCCATTTGGGCATCTCTTCGAGGATGGGGCGTAGAGAGTCAGGAACACCAGTCTTCGCGTTCATACTCTGACTATCCTTAATGTTACCAGTGTACACTCGACGCTTAGCGTTGTCAAAGATGACGTGAGCAGCATCCAAGAACAGCCAAGGAGATTGATTTTGACGATTCGAGCCAGGCGGAGGAGATGAGGCAGCCAAGACAGTGTCCAGATAGCGGAGAAAGCTTACAGCGTCGAATGTGAGAAGATAGTGCAGCATATTGCGCAACAATGCAAGGTCACGGACGATCTGACGGGTCCTGAAGTTGGTACGATGCCAGACGGGATCGAGTTGGCGGCGGACAATGGCGTCAAAATTGCGGTGCAAAGCACTGTCAAGGTTCCAGTCTTCCATGTCCAGGCCAGTGTTTCCCTTCTTCAATTCCGTAATGCTGACTTCGACACACTCCATGATGGCATTCTGGATGTCGCGCATACCGTCGGTCATGGGCACCTCGAGCTCGATGACTTCTGCTTTCCGACGACCTTCAAGAGACTTTGCGACGGTGACGTGGAAGCGAGGATATAAAGAGGGTCGTCTCAGGAAGAGGTTGCGCATCATGGTGGCCAGAGGAGCGAAGCCAGAAGCGAAGGGCTCCGGAGCATCCGAGAAAGCCTTGAGGAAGCCTTGCTTGTTCTTCTGACGGTATACGCGGACGATGAAAGCCTCCAGCGATGTTGCAGCGATGCGTTCTGAATGGAGGACCACGAGGCCGGTGATTTTGGCAGGGTCGAGATTCTCGGTCAAGAGATCGACTACCAGGATGCGCGAGGTGACGGAGAATATTCCTCCTTGCTTGTACATCTTCTCTCTCTGCCCAACATCTGTCAAGTCGGTGTTGACCAGACTCAGTCCACGGCATTTTGGCGAGGCGCTGATGGCCGCGTGCTCTGCCAGCGCTTCTCCAATCCATCCATTCTCTCGGTCGTCGGCCCCGACCACGACAATCAGGTTGTTCCCAGCAGCATCGTACGAGTGTAGGAGATTGGTGACAATGCGCAGCAGCCCAAGGCCACGCGCCATGATGATAAGCTCATCTTCTTCGCGGAGCTCTCGAAAAATGTCTTGCTGGAAGTCCTATACCCTTGTCAGCGCTGTGTCGTAAGCTGTATCGTGTAGAATTTTCATACCAGTGGTAATGAGAGCTTCACCGGCACTTCATTATTGTCCGACATGGAGTCGTTTGACCGCTGCATGTGAGGCGCGTATTCCGCTCTTGCACCTTTGAGCGCTTTGACCATACCCTACGTCACTATTGGTATGGCCAATGTGCTCGGATTTAAAGTGGTGACCACGACCTAAATTCCGTGGTTTATCGAACCCATCAATCAGACCTTCTCTTGCATGCCTTTTCTACTTCTACGATCGATAGGAGTCCTCGAAAGCGAGCAGTGTGGTTAGATGATGCCGTTGTATCGTGTTGTCATTATTGAGTTTCTCATTAATCGTTTCCGTGTGTGAACAGCCCTCTGTGTAATATGTCACCCTTGCCCAACTGCCAATTGTCTGCTGGAGTTTCAGTGGTAAGACGAACGTCCTCTTTTGTAGGTACCTCCTCCATAGCCACCACCTCTCTTGTATCCACCACCGGGGCTTCTGCCATAGCCGCTTGTGCTTCCACGGCTATAGCTGTTACCGCCTCCACGGCCTCTGCTACTGCCAGTTTGGCCTGTGCGACCTACACTCCACGACGTCCTAGAAGAGCTCTTGGCTTCCACAGGAGTTTTGGCTTTGATGGGAGTTGGAGTTACATCCAGTGGACCATGAACAGCTGATCTACGAGCTGCCTGGAATTCACGGAGCAAAGTCTGTGTCATAGTTAGTAAGGCCCATGCTGTTTGAGGTCGGGACAACTTACGCTAAACTCATGATCTGCCAGCGATTCGAACACCGGGCTCTTGTCCAGCTTCAACTGTGTAATTCTTGGACTTTTGATGCCGAACGCGACGCGTGCTAGAAGCCTAGGGTCGTCATGAGGACAAATAGCAAGAATTTTTCGGATTCCGTCAACGTTCAGCGGCGGAGCCGGCTTTGCTGGCAAACTTGGAGACTCTCCCCACGCGCAGTAAGTGCAATGTCCACAAGACTGCTTGTTGTCTGGAAGGCCCATGCCAAAGTGCTGAGCAAGGCCAAATGCAAAGCATCCTTCACCTGTGACGAGACCGATCATCTGGTCTATG
The DNA here is from genome assembly GCF_000721755.1 of Aureobasidium subglaciale EXF-2481. NCBI lineage: Eukaryota > Fungi > Ascomycota > Dothideomycetes > Dothideales > Saccotheciaceae > Aureobasidium > Aureobasidium subglaciale. The sequence goes on from NW_013566995.1 coordinate 838,501, forward strand.
CGACCGAGAGCGTCCTGCTCACGCTGGGCCATATCTGCGTGGAGATCATCAGCTAAAGTTTGCACATCCTCGTCGGCTGTAGGCAAGGGATTCAAAATTCGATAGCGATTTAAGACCCCAGACGTCTTCAACATGATGACTCCCGAGGCATTCCAACTGTCCAGTTTTCTAACGAGATCAGCACGTATGAGACCAGTTCTGGTAGCCGCATTCATGTCGAAGGTGAAGTTCTTGACGGCTTTGGTCGACATAGAGTATATTGCCCTAGCTTCTGGAGAGTGGTCACTAGATGCTGTTGTGTGATACCGGCCTTTGTCTTCGAACTGATAACTGGTGTACTCTGGTGTTATGGCGCGTAAGAGGCCGAATCTGAGTTCCAGCGCAGCAAACGTGACACCGAGCGGGCTGAGACGGATGTCATAGAGAGTGGATAGTTCGCGATGTGCCAGCTTAATAACCTCACCCTCCGTGTCCGGTATGCGGTCCCGCCCGAAGACATCTTTGAGAAACTGCAGTAGTGAATTGCGAGATGGAAGGTCGCCGAGCGCAAAGTTCTGCCTCAAGTAAATGTCCGAATGGCTGACGAACAAGATGCAGTAGGCCGGTTCTCCATCTCTACCTGCACGGCCAATCTGTTGACTGTATTCTTCTACTGTAGAAGCCAGGTCAAGATGGACTACACCTCTGATATCTGACTTATCGATGCCCATCCCGAAAGCAATCGTTGCGACAACGATGCGAATTTCGTCGGCCATAAAACTGTCCTGAACAGCCGCCTTTTCTTCGACTTTCATACCAGCATGGTAGAAAGCAGCATTGAATGAATGTTTGCGTAGCGTCTTGCATAGCTCTTCTGCTTGTTGCTGAAGAGTGACGTAGACTATGGCACTGCCGGGGTGCTCCCTAAGCCACTTGAACAATAGTGGAAGTTTTGCTTCCTGCGATTCCGTGGCAACCGACTCCAGTCTAAGGTTCGAGCGATATGGGCTTGTACGGAACTCATTGCGCTCCAGAATTCCGAACGCTGCTCGCACATCTTCAGCAACCTTTGGGGTGGCGGTCGCTGTCAGGCAGATCACTCTCTCCGCTTTCACTTCGGCGACGAAGCGACTTACGAGCAAGAAGGACGGTCTGAAAGAATGGCCCCATTCAGATATACAATGAGCTTCGTCAACTGCGACAAGACGAACGCCTCCAGGGACGTGTTTCATACTTGCAACGAAGGCCTCATTGCTCAACTTTTCGGGAGACACATATAGCAGACGAAGGCGGCCAGCATGAATATCGGCATGTATTCGTTGATGTTGCTCGTACGTCTTGGTTGAGTCCGAGCAATCAGCAGCGATGCCTCTCCTCTTCAAGGCATCAGTCTGGTCTTTCATGAGGGCAATTAGAGGTGAGACCACAATGGTAATACCGGCTCCATGTGGGCGTTCGTTCCCGCTCAGCTTGTCCATGAGCGGAAACGCAATGGCTGGAATCTGATAGCAGAGCGATTTGCCGGCTCCGGTGGGAAAGATAGCGAGCGAATTCTCGCTTCTCATAATTGACAGTATAGCCTTCTCTTGCTCACCGCGAAAGCCAGGGTAGCCGAATTTCTCACGAAGTAGACTCCGCACCAGAGCGATGTGTTCAGGCTTGTCAGTTGGAGGCTGGTCGGCGTCACGTCGTGCCTTTTGTGACGAGGTCCATATCTCTTCGATGCTAGGATCGTTGAGCACGTCATCTCCAGAGAAATCTTCCTCGTCGTCTTCCGGCAGAGGACGCTTCAATATTGGTGTCGGCGGGATGGCAAAGGATGACTCGGGTTTAAAAGAAGTGGACTGAGATTGTTGACTCGCACTGATCAGTGCATCGGCGTCAAGTTCATCGAAGAAGTCGTCAGAGCCGTATACTGAAGATTCGGCCTGGAGTGTGGCCGCTGAAGAATCGACGACAGGCTCCGTCTTGGAAGACGAGTCAGCGTTGCCCGCGTTGGCGTTGTCGATGTCATCTTGCTGGAGGCGAGCTACCAAGTGCTTCTTAAGCTTGATATCTTTATTTGAGAGACCACGATTTGACAGCTCTTCCCGGAGACCTGCCACCGTCAGGTGGTTGTAATTCATCTTGACTGACGCGTCGACGCGATGGATTCGAAGGGGTGCTCAGTACATGTTTAGACAGCCGGTGATGACCAGAAGGAGATTGAAATGAAAAGTGAGGCTGTCCCTTCGCCAGCAAACGGCAATAGCGTTCATTGCGATAAGTAGGTATGTCTGCGAGAGTTGTTCTCTCCACTTTCGACTCTGCTAGAAGCATGTGATTGTGGGGTAACTCCGCTGACGCCGCTCTTGGCGTCTCGCGCCTGGATTAGGAAGGAAGGATGTGGAGAAACACCGGGGACAGATTGTGAATGAATTCGAGTTTCGAAAGCTGCTTTTGTAATGTAGCAAAGACATGGCTTCCCACAAGCTACCGTAGCCTATATGCTCCGGCACAGTGATAGATTGTTTAAGATGCGCATCACTTTTCGACCGCTACCCCATCTGCCTATCTCTGACACCAGTCTTGATCCTTCCAAGAGTACTCGCTCTGGACCGCCAGCACCACGGATACTCCCTACTGCTCGGAGAGTAGGCATCATGTCCCTGCCATCTTTTACGAAAGACCGTGCTAGATCAGCCTCGAGCGGTTGGTCCAGTGCGATACTGATCGGGTGCACTTGTGTGTCTGAGAATCGGCGTTGTGTCGATGACCTTGTACTTATCACGTTCGTTGTGAATGCTCCATATGTCCATAGTGTCAACGTCGCGAGTAAGACTGCTGACGGCTCGTAGAAGCCGTTTGTGTGGAAAGCATGCAAGTGTCGCAGCAGTGCTCCAGCATGCAAGACTGCAAGTCGAGCTTTGCTCTCATCCTCGACGACCCATCTGCGTATCGCAGTGCGCAAACTTGCCATTTGCGCCACGTTGACGCTGGTGTCTTCCTTGGTCATTCCATAAGCCAGATCGCAAATTGTTTGAATGGGCGCGAACAGCACGATCCTTGCCAGGTGTAGGTGTAGTACAGTAGGATGCTCAATACCAGATGCTGCGTGGATCACGTTGTTAGCACTCCACTGTAGGATGTCCAACGACTCGCAGATTGAGTCCCTCCAAAGATTGTATGCAGAAATCTGGTGGAGTCGTAGCCGGGAGTGTATTTCGGCCTTCTCCATATCCCAACACTGGCGATACAGGCCGTGAAGCAACACTATGCGGCTAAATTCGCCCATTGTACTCTGTAAAGACTTTTCGTGCTGCAGCGAGTGCAAGGAAGACAAGAGAGTGATATTCGCTACTCAATTAGTCATGTGTAGAAACCGAGCACGTAGCTGCAACTTACAAGGTGAAAACTGAAAGATGTGATGCCAGTTCAATGCTGTTTTCGCTTCCCAGAGCACCTCTTGGCATGGCACGGGCATCCTTCCATCTTCTAAAGTGAGTCTCGGCTGTACTTGAAACTGATAAGCCCACATTGTATCGAGCATCTGTGGTTCGCGTTAGCACATCTACGATGAGATTCATGGTGCTACTCACCCAAATCGCATAACCAGTCCGCCGACAAGACTCAAGCTGGACCCATCGTTTCCAGAATTCGGCTTCTTGGCCCTCGGGGGCGTAGGTCGTAAAACCTGCCTCTGACATCTTCCACTCAAGCTGACAGAACGCAACCAAGTCCGTCAGAAACTCGCTATAAGCAGATTCTTGCCAGCTCTCCTCTCCACTATAGATCTGATTGATACACGCTAGCAGCTTCGCCTGGCACAGCGTGATGCGATCAATTGTCTCATGAGGATCCTGCGGATGTCAGTCATGGTAGAAGCTCGGATGGTCATGCCCAAAGTCCTACCAAAGCTGAGATTGATCTGCGCAGAAGCTCGTCAAAGCATAGGCAGTATTCTTCGGTCTGTTCAAATGTCGACATATGGCTTCCAATCGTTACAATGGCCAAGCTGAGTATCCAATGAGATGTGTCGAGATTCAGTGTCGGGTGATGCAGTATAGGCATCACCGGGTGGAATCGTTCTAGATAAAGCTTTACAAAAGCGTTCAACGTTTTGCGTGACGGAAAGCAACTTGAACCATATGGCGGTTGATATGCGGTCAAGCCTGTACAGACAGTTGTGAACGACTTGTAGATGGCGGTATATGTTTGCTCCGAAAGCATGTTAAAGCTGGCATAATCATCGTCTTGAAAAGCCGGCAACACATCACCGGAAAGTGGGAAATTGAATCGTCTTCTGCGACTTAGATAGCTAGTCGTCGGTGTGAATGACCGATGGAAAGACCCACGGAGCTCAGATCGGTCAATGAACTCTTCCTGGTGGCTGACAAGCACAAGGTTAGAACTGGGACTGTTTGAGCCCATGATAGCAGTTTTGGATCTCAAATTGGGCGTAAGCCGAGGTCTTCGTGTCAATTGATCCAGACTCGCGTGGCGATCCCTTGGAAATGGGGAGGTATACGGTATATCGAAAGAGGCTTCTGTTCCAGAATATGATCCTTCGAATGGCGACATGGCAGGTTGTTGCGCGCGAGCTTCTTGCAACGATATTGAGTGGATGTATGTTGGGAGCGATCCTTCAACATGATGGGTAGCTTGGGGTGCCATCTCTGAATGCGTGCTGAAGCCCCAAGTATCTGCAAGTGTGCCGACATTCTGCTCTGTGAAATGACCACCTTGGACAACGTGCGGTAGAGATTGTTCCAGCTGCCGAGGAAATGCAGCAGACTCGAGGACTGAAGAAGAAGCGTTGTCCGACGCTCCAGGGGTTGATCCAAAGTCGGAATGCGCGGAGGGAGAGTCCTGGACTTGTGAAGGGCTAGAAGCACTTGGATATACGCAATCGGTGCTCTTTGAAGTGCATCTTTCACAAGGCAAGGTACCATTACACCTGACCTTACTACTTGCGCACTCTTTGCAGGCTCGCGCTCCTTTGAGCTTCGACACACCAGGATCTTTTTGGTGTATCAACTCATGTCGTTGAAGTGTATCCCTAATATCAAGAATCAGTACAACTGGTCACTTTGCGGGAGAGTCAGTGTGACATACAGTCGATTAAATCCTTTATTGCAGGCTGCACATTTAAAAGAGCGAACCTCACCATGGCTATTAGCATGACGCCTCAAGTGCTCGATCCGGCCGAAGACTCGGTGGCATTGAGGGCATTGGAAATTCGCATCCTCTCGTCTTCGCTTCTTTCGGCTACCAGTAGAGCTCAAAGCCTCGTGTGCCTCTACCAATTCTTCTTTGTTGATATTGTCGTTCTCGAACATGTTCAAGCAGCAGGTCGATGCAGCTTGACGTTACCCAAAGCCACGGTTGTGAGACGTGTGCCGCAGTAACAATCCTCACATTGCAGTGGCGGGATGAGGAACCCGTGGCAGGGGCCGGGGTAGAAGACGTCTCGAGAGTGCATGATTACTATATTAATTAGCCGCTCGTCGTCTCTGCGAAACTGACGTGCGTGGTGGATGAAGCCTGCACGAAAGGCGATGGGGGAAAGTTCGGGTAATTCGAGATCGACCAGCCAAATCAGCCGTGCTTGCAAACCATCCTTCTCGCGGCGGCATCACAGGTCCAAAAGCACTTCTAGAAGACGTTTACATGGTACTACGAGTAGATCGGCCGAAGATATGAACCTAAATTACGAGCGCTCCCTGTTATTACCCAAGCCGATATATGCGAGCACACCATGTTTCTAGGTTTACTCTTACTTGACGATGACGGACTTCCTCCTCATCTTCGACGCTCTCTCGTCAGGATTTCATACCGGCTACCCTTTGAGTTTCGTCGTCTCTGTAATTCTTGGACATTCCTGGCGCGATTTGACACCACCGAGGTGGCCTGCATATCTAGACAGAGCCGCATGACAAAAATCCTTGTTGGCAAATATCTGACAGCCGTAAAGAGAGAACCAAGCACTTGCAGTGTCGTTGACTTACTGTAACTATGCTCGACATACATGTATCAGTCATGGACTGCCAGCTTCACCGACACTTTGTTCATGGTGAGCCTTCTGCCGAGGTTTTGTGAATGCACTCAAGAAAAGTTCTCTCTATACATGTGCCTCGTACTACGTAAAATCGAAAGCAGACTTCCTCCAGAAGAACGATCGACATAATGAAATGGAGTGGTATGGTATGGTACTCGTTCGAACACGACAAAGAATGCATGATGGCAACTGCACCCTCAAATTCTCAGTCACTGCATTCGTCGCAGAAGCAACACTCTTGACAAGTCTGAGACTGTATCCGTACTACAAATAGGTCTTTTGGGCATGGAAAATTAGCCTGTCGAAGGAGGCAGACGGCATCTGTCCGCACGTCGTAATCGAGTGAACGTCGGAGAGCAGGTATGGCCAGAGTATGTCGATGCCAGTCTGAGATAAACGAGAGCTCATTTGCATAGTAATTCAAACCCACAGTGATGCGTGAACTGATAACGAACTTCAGAGCAATTCTGGCCTTGATCGTCCAGAGAAGCATCTGCAGCGCTGACAACTTGTCGGTAGCTGGTTCGCCTGAGATGAGGCACATTCTTTCAAAGTCGTACAGTAGAATTCTTGCAAAATAATGCACCTTGCCACATCAAATCGTGTGGCGTAAGGTGGAACAGGCGATGGGACACCGATTCAGACATCTCCCTGCGCGGAAGAGGCGCAGTAGAGAGAAGAATCCAAGCCTCGACTGCAACGCCTGTCAGTGCTGTGTCACGACCAAACAAGACCGTCGCTACAACGGACCGATTGTCCTAGTCAAGATTCGATCGCTGGCATGTAGCGGTGCTCGAAAAGTAGGATCTGCAGGCAGCTGGACCTTCTCCTAAGAAGCGGTTATTGCTGTGTCGAGTAGTTGGGTGCGTGTGTGCTCGATAGCTTCAGTCCGTGCTTCGTCGATAGGCTGCGTGAGGGCTCGGCGCAGAAGTTGGTAGTCGACACAGTCACACCTAAAGGCACCGCTCTCGACCGAGGTATTCATGACGACGTAGAGATGGGTGGACCGTGGGCTCTTTGAGATAGGAATTGATGATAGATGTAAGGTACAGAGACCAGTTGGCCGCGGGCTGATGAGGCACGGAGGCTCGCGGAGTTAACGTCATGCGCGTCATGCGCGTCATAGTGACTTTAGCCTCAGACTCTACAATGAATAGAGAGACCACCTGCACTTTTGCATTGCTGCTTCCACACGTGTTTCTAATAACATAACTTGGACTTGAAGGAACATGTCGCCAAAATCATTAGATTTTCAGTGTGCTCTCGTCACAGGCGGTGCTGGAGGAATCGGACGAGCAATTGCCGAGTACTTCATCTCCCAGGGCAAGAAGGTCATCATCGTAGGCCGAACCGAATCCAAGTTGCAGTCGACTTGCAAGGAAATTGGCGCAGACTATTATGTACTGGATACTGGAGACATTAAAGCTATCCCGGATTTCATCCAGAAGATCACTAAGGACCACCCGGAGCTCGACTGTCTTGTCAACAACGCCGGAGTTCAGAGGCCTCTCAATGTCAATGACATGTCAGCCGAGCAGTTCCTCGAGAAAGGCGACAATGAGATCAACATCAACGTTCGTGGGCCTATGCACCTTGCTGTAGGCTTCCTGCCTCACTTCAAATCGAAGAAGTCAGCCGTCATCATGAACGTCTCGTCAGTACTTGGATTTATCCCGTTCAGCATCATCAACCCGGTATACAACGGTACCAAAGCATTCGTGCACTTCAACACGATGAACTTGAGATCCCAGCTGGAGCAGGTCGGATCCTCAATCAGGGTCATCGAAATAGCACCACCCTCTGTCGGCACCGACTTGCACAGAGAGAGAGAGGACCCAGACGATAACAAAAAGGAGAAGAACGCTAGTGCTCTATCTGTTGAAGAGTTCATGGAGGAGGTGAAGAGGGGATGGCAGGAGGATCGCGAGTGCATCGGCGCCGGGATGAGCCAGAAAGTGATAGACAGGTAAGCTCAGGCCGCATCTCTAACAGAATCTAACCAGCCCGTACTGACCCTTGTAAGATGGTACAACGAGTTCGGGCCGGATTACAAGAAAGCCGAAGGCAAGGCATGATCTTGTCAACGGACAATCGATTGTTTACCCGCTACGAGGGAACGGAAGGATCGGCGTTTCGAGCGCCAAGCTATCTGTTTCCGCGCCAACTCTCCACGCGAAACAAACAACATGGATGGTCGGTCTGTCTTTACAGCGCTAACATCATCAAAGACGGTGCGCCTAACACCAGAGTAATTTTAATTCACCATCTTCTGCTTCGTCATTTTGCAAGTTCTCTGACCGTTTCGATCTTCTGACCTTTGTACCCACAAGCGCCTAATCCCAGTATGCATACAGCTTGAGTGCTTGATTGGACGCAAGCACAGCTTCACACATTCCTCGCCTATCGCGCCAACGCTCATTACACGCTCCGCCAACATGGCTTCTCGCTATGGCGACTCGTCTGTCTATAGCGACAACGAGGGTACTCCTGGATCGCGCAATGCGTCGACAATGAGACTGCTCACGCACATCGACGAAAGTCCATTCGAAGAGTATGTCCAGCAACCTTCACAGCCCCAGCAATCGCTCCCAGTCGATTCCAAAGCAGAGCAAACCAGTCGCTCGAGATTCAGCGTGCCTAGAAAGCAACCGAAAGAGCGCGATGCTATTGAAGACCTGCTCGAAGAGGCACAAACGTCGCTGTCGACAAAGAAGAAAGACTTGAAGAACCACAACTTAACAAAGCCCTCTAGAGAAGCTGCCGAGGACATCCCTCCCATGCCCGCCACCTTCATCCCATACCATCCCTCCCGTCCGCCTTCACGAGCCGTCTCGATCGTCGACGGAGCTCCCAACCTTCCGCCTCCCTCAGACGCGCCGCCCTTCTACTTCGACCGACCATCGTCACGCGCCGACCACTCTCCCTCGCGCTCGTGGTCTCCAACCCGCATCTCGCTCGACTATACCGTACCACCCTCCTACAACGCTCCCTACGAACCTGCCGACATCAACGGGAGCCCAAGACCTGGCTCCCCATCTAGCAAATATGGTGGCAGCTCGAAAAGACCGCTCCCGCCGGCCCCGTTGTTTGCCGGTGTGCGTCCTAACTCTTCGGACGGCGACAAAGACCTCTCTGATATGACAGCCATACCGATAGATGGCGACGACGACCCCTTCACCGACGACGAGCGACCAGATCTACTCAAGACCGACTCGATTCTTTCCGACTCGACATACAATGAGGATGATTACGATGAGAAGGGCGACTATGCACCAGCACCTGACGGAAAGCAAGAACGTCGTGGTGCTCGGCCTGCTGTCATGTCCAGGAAAGAGGTCAAACTTATCAATGGCGAACTGATTCTCGAATGCAAAATTCCCACCATTTTGTATTCATTCTTGCCGCGTCGCGACGATATCGAGTTCACGCATATGCGTTACACGGCCGTCACATGCGATCCCAACGAGTTCGTCGAGCGTGGCTACAAGCTCCGTCAGCAAATCGGGAACACCACGCGTGAGACCGAGCTTCTCATCTGTGTCACCATGTACAACGAAAACGAACTCGACTTCACTCGTACCATGCACGGCGTTATGCGCAATGTGGCCCATTTCTGCAGCCGACAGAAGTCTAGAACATGGGGCAAGGATGGATGGAAGAAGGTAGTCATCTGCATCATCGCTGACGGCCGCAAAAAGGTCCATCCTCGAACTCTGGACGCTCTTGCTGCCATGGGAGTGTATCAGGACGGCATTGCAAAGAACTCGGTTAATCAGCGCGAAGTCACTGGACACGTCTACGAGTATACCACGCAGGTGTCTCTTGACCCGGACCTCAAGTTCAAAGGAGCTGAGAAGGGCATTGTACCTTGCCAGATGATTTTCTGCATGAAGGAGAAGAATGCAAAGAAACTCAACAGCCATCGTTGGTTCTTCAATGCATTTGGACAAGCTTTGAAACCAAATGTCTGCATTTTGCTAGATGTTGGTACACGACCTGGAGACACATCGCTATATCACCTTTGGAAAGCCTTCGACAACGATTCTAATGTCGCTGGTGCTGCTGGCGAGATCAAAGCTGGCAAAGGAAAGAATTGGCTTGGCCTCTTCAATCCGCTTGTGGCGTCTCAAAACTTCGAGTACAAGATGTCAAACATCCTGGACAAACCTCTCGAGTCTGTCTTCGGCTACATCACTGTCTTGCCGGGTGCGTTGAGTGCTTACCGCTTCCATGCCCTTCAAAACGATGAGACTGGGCATGGGCCTCTCAGTCAATACTTCAAGGGCGAGACCCTACACGGTCAAGATGCGGATGTTTTCACCGCCAACATGTACCTTGCTGAGGATCGTATTCTCTGTTGGGAACTGGTCGCCAAGCGCAACGAATCGTGGGTGTTAAAATACGTGAGGCAAGCCACTGGCGAGACCGATGTACCAGGTAAGCAGTCGCTCGAACGTCATTGCTGAGACTTGACTAACGATTGTAGACGCTGTCCCCGAGTTCATCTCCCAGCGCCGAAGATGGCTGAATGGTGCCTTCTTTGCTGCAGTCTATTCTCTTCTTCATTTCAAGCAAATCTGGACCACATCGCATTCCCCCATCCGCAAAGCTCTACTCCACGTCGAATTCATCTATCAGTTCATTCAACTCACATTTACCTGGTTCTCTCTCGGCAACTTCTATCTAACTTTCTACTTTGTCGCCGGTTCTCTTTCGGATCCAAAGATTGATCCTACCGGAGCAAAGGTCAATCTCTGCAAATATGTATTCACCGTACTACGCTATGCTTGCGTCCTGACCATCGCAATGAACTTCATCTTGAGTATGGGCAACCGACCCCAAGGATCAAAGAAGATGTTCCTCGGGTCGATGGTCGTTTACGGAATCGTCATGGCTTACACAACTTTTGCTTCGATTTGGATTGTGGTCAAGGAATTCAGTGGAGGCAATATGCAGATCGGCAACAACCTCTTCACGAATTTCATCGTCAGCACTCTCAGCACCATAGGACTCTACTTCCTGATGTCCTTCCTCTACATGGATCCTTGGCACATGTTCACCAGTTCTGCGCAGTACTTTGGCATGCTTCCCAGCTACATCTGTACCCTCCAGATATTCGCGTTCTGTAACGCCCATGATATCTCTTGGGGAACCAAGGGTGACAACACTGTCAGCACCGATCTGGGAGCTGCTAAGGCCTCCAAGGGTGGTACTGTCGAACTTGAGATGCCAAGTGAGCAGCTGGATATCGACAGTGGCTATGACACTGCTCTTCGCAATCTACGTGACCGCGTTGAAGTCATAGAACCACCTCCTAGCGCAGCACAACAGCAAGAAGATTACTACCGTGGTGTCAGAACGTACATGGTGACGATTTGGATGTCCACCAATGCTATTCTTGCCATGGCTGTCAGTGGAGCGTATGGTGAGACCGGTATTGCCAACAACGTCTATCTCAAGTTTATCTTGTGGGCCGTTGCTGTCTTGGCTCTGTTTCGTGCCATTGGCTCTTCGACTTTCCTCTTCATCAATGCTGTCCACTCCATCCTAGAAGGCAAGCTGAAGTTTAGCGATCGCAGCTCCACGGGTAGTAAGACTACCTCAAGAAGACGATACGGTTGGCGCAGTAAGATTCCGTCCTTCAGCTTCCTCAATGGCACCGGTACCTGGATTGGTGAAAAGGCTGGAAATGCTACTGTGGGGGTCAAGAGACTTTTCCACAAATGAATTGTACGACTTGCATCTTTGTCCCAAGATATGGGGACAGACGGATGATATATGGGCGTTAGTCTGAATTTCCTTTCTTTGTGTTAGAGAAACTGGTGGTCTCACGCCGTGACGCATGTATTATAACGACCGCACTTGAGTTCTTTTCCTTGTTATCCGCGAGCTTTGGGTCGTCTCATTGTACTGCGTGTCACTGTCTTGGCCCGTCGTCGTTGTACCTATATACGCTTGTACCGTGCCTTCCACATTGGCCAAGTCGGAGTACACAACACAAGATGTCTGCGATCGATCGACAAAAAGATTAGGCCGATCCAGATACTGCAGTGCGATGCTGTCCCCCGTCCTGATGCGATGATTTTTACACAGATCGCACGCGGGTCTGCAAAGCCATTTTGTCCAGCCACTTGATTGTGATGTCACATACCCAGCCCAGCGTGAACTCCCGTGCTTCGCAGCTTTCTGCTTCTGACTTCACGCCCTTCTCTCTTTTCCAAATGATATGCCTAACAACGCACAACTCGTGACCGCCGGAGATCCATGAACAGGAGAAAATCTCCTCTTGCCAGGACGCCTAGCAAGATCATCGCTTGCCGTCTGTCCGGTGGCCTTGGAGGCTTGGGCGCGGTCGTTTTCCCCTCGTTTCCGCGCGGGGTTGTCTAACAAAACACATCCAATCGCGTTGCGGTGCCTTGCCTATGGCCGAAAGCCTCTTGCTTCGTACCCCATGTATTGATGATCTCGATACAGAACAGCTATGGACTGGTTCATAGACCCAGTAACGCCGAGAGAGGCATATCACTTGCAGCTCATGTGCAAACTGAGCGAGTGACAAGGTAGGACAAGATCTCAGATCCGAGACTCGCGCGATATCGAATGAGGAGGCAAGTCAGAGGCTGTTAGTTTCTCACGATCAGAAACCACTGCTATGGTAACGACAGTTCCATTCTGCCACGCGACTCCAGACTCCCAAGGCCTCAACCCCGGATTGACCCTCCACGTCCTCAATTGCGGGGAAATTAGGTACACGCGCTATCAGCTAACCTTATTAGAGTCCTCTGGTACTCAGGTATCCGCATGCCCGGACTGCTCTCGAACCCGTAGAGTTGTATCTGGCACGTCTGTACTACATGCACGCTTCTGACATGGTGGTTACCGCACTGAGCATGTCAATTGCATACAATGGACACTGTGTCAGCCATCTCGCATGGTTGTCTGTACGAGCTCTTCAAGTCGAACGTGGCTTTTGTTACCAGGCGTACGCTTTACAACAAGCAAGCCAACCGCTCAACCGGAAGGAGGCATCCGGGGTAGCTTTCAGTGGCGTGCGGCTGGTCGATCACATCAAGTCCTGTACACATAGTCAGGAGATCATGGGCCGTTCGCGACCAGTACGGCGGGGTATGGCTCCTCTTCTGCTCTGATCGTCTTCACTTTAGTGGTTGTTGTGTTATCCGAGACGGGGTCTTCGGATGTGGTGCAGCCGCGCGTTGGATGCCGCATTGCAGAAGGTATATATGCAGGTTTCCTCTGTTGTGGCAGCGACCATCTCCCTCCTATTCTAGATCCGCATCCTCTATCCTTCCCAAGCATTATTACGAACACCGTCACGATGTCCAACGAGGCTAACTACAACACGACCAACAACCTTGATCACATGGCCAGTCCGCCAATGGAAAAGGATTTCAGTCACGGTAAAGCGGTATCTGAGAGTGCATCTGACTTCAAGCTGACAATTTACTAGATTATCATAATAACAACAGCATCGGAAACGATGTCGACAGCGAGACGGCACTGCAGAGAATTCGTACAGCTGGCAGCATCTCTATCTCCCCTGAACTGTTCGAAAAGCTCTATCTATCTCCTCAGAACAAGGTCGCTGGTGAATTGAGAAAGACATTCGGTAACCCCACACCACTGTACGTATCCCTATAGGTCTCACAAAGTCGCCACTAACATTCTCTACAGCGCTTTGGTCGGCTTTCTTCTCAGTTTGACGCCCCTGAGTTGTATGTTGATGGGCTGGCGAGGTGCTTCCAACACTGGTGCTTCCGATATCGGTGCTTACTTCTTCTTCGGTGGCCTGTTGATGATACTCGGTTCTATTGGAGAGGTAAGTGACGCTGATCTCTGAAACTATCGACCTGCATCCTAACAACTCCATAGTGGTTAATCGGCAACACATTTCCCTTCGTCGTCTTCGGCTCGTTTGGTGCCTTCTGGTTGACATTTGCTGCTACTCTTCAACCATTCTACAACGCATACGGTGCTTTCTCAACCGACGCTAATGCTCCCGGAGAAGGACTGGCGACTGTTGAATTCAACGCCAGTTTCGGTTCGTATCGGTAGTTGGCTATTTGCTCTTGACGTCTTACTGATGATGCAATTCTAGGCTTCTTCCTTGTCTTCATGGGCATGCTGTGTCTGTTGTACTTCATCTGTTCCCTACGAACCAACGTCGTCTTCGCCATGATCTTCTTCACTCTCGTTCTCGCCTTCGGTTGCCTGACTGGCGCTTACTGGAACCTCGCCATCGCCTACGGTAATCCTGCCACCTCAGCTGCTAGAGCCGCTCATGCTGCAACTGCTACGAGATGCCTGACCGCTGCTGGAGCCCTCACCTTTGTCACAGACATGTGTGGTTGGTGGATCTTCTTCGCCATTATGCTCGCATCTCTGGACTTCCCCTTCCAGCTTCCTGTCGGCGACCTCAGCACCTTGATCAAGGGCGCTACTGACAGAAAGAAGGCCAAGGAGGAGAAGGAGAGATACTCTGCATAGGCCCGCATCGTCAAAAGCTTTCGGTAATGTCACTTGGATGTGACGTTGACGATTGACCGTTGAGGATGGAACACGTTTAATGAGTACTGTATCGTAATGTTATGTATATTAGGTCTGTGGGTGTACCAAGCAGGTGCATCTACTTAGCTCGATCATGAATCTTCAATTCGAACCTTTTGCAACCATACTGTGACCTCCTTCCAATATATCTAATAATGTTTTGATGAGCATAGCCATGGCCTTGTTACAAGTCGGTCTTTCTGGTCTGCTGTTGGGAGGTACGTTGGGGGTCATGACACCATCGTTTACACATTCACAGCATGCTTAATCAGGACAGATGCTATTGTATCTCTCGATGTTTTCTGAACTGGAAAATTCGATGTTCGGTGCCAGTCAGCGTTCTCTGACTGGTTGCAATGACCCAGAAGACATTCGCTCCGGAATATAACCATGAGACGAGGCTGATAGGGTGACCCTGACTACAGTATCATCTCGTCTTCCAGACCACCAACGCCGAATCTACGTGTCTGAGATAACTTGCAGACCTCTGACTGTATCTATCTGATAATACCGTCATGCTTTGAGAAACCTGAAAGATCGTGGGTAACGTGGTGACGTTATATTCCATTTTGTTTATAAGGTTGATGTGAACGTGACTTCTTCATCACCCATCAAGGCACGCATCAAAACACACGGGAGTCACAGTTCTCGACTTGTTCCAAACACGCATTACAATACCGTTCACTGAAATCGAGAGCTAAGAAAATAGTCAACATGCGAAAAGAAGGCCACACAAGCCATGATTTTAGCGCTGCCGCCTGATGCCTCCATCACCCCCCAAACTGCTGTGAGATGTTCGCTTCGCGACTCAGAACGAGCGAGCGTATATGGCGATCGTACTCGTCGAAGAATTACCGCAAGCTCCTGGTACACTCCCTGGTAGACTGGCCCCGTTACACAAGTAGCAATTGTTCTAATCACATTGCGTCAGTGATCCGTCTCACCAGCTCGTTGACGACCAACATACCTCTCCAGCTTCTCCTGTAGTTCCACTCAATAATCCACTGTTGATGGTGACATAGTTGATGGCATTCCCACACCAGCAATCGGCACTCGCTGTACCCTGATTGACTGTCCCAAAGTAGACGAAGTTGAGGGTAAGGCATGTTGCACTGCAGCGGCTGTTGACCTGGCCAGTAAAAGATCCTTGGTATGAAGATAGTGCTCTGCCGGTGGTCACAGTGCTAGAGCCAGTTTGGACATAGCAGCTTAGGTAAGCGTAGAGTATACCAGTAGCAACAGGCCCAGCTGGTCTGTTAAAGAAATTAGTCATATAGCAGAGGAAGGCTGTATTTGGATGTCATCGTACCCTGAGGGTCCCTAGAAGTGAGTACCAGGGTTAGTCAAGTTCGAGAAATTCAAGTGTGATAGAGCCGCCGGCTTGGAAACACATCGGGGGACAATCATGAGGAGATGTGCTTTGAGTCTTCGCGACTGAAAGCGGACACTTACTTGAACACCTGTTGGTCCAGTACTGCCTGGCAACCCCTGCTAGATGTTAGGAATATGACATATCGATGAAGGTACGGCTTTGACTTTCCTGCGGTCCTATGAGACGGCGACAAATGTCAGCAAACAATAAGACAGAAAGTATGGGACCAAACTAACCTGTAGGTCCCTAGAACGAGAGAGAGAGTATGATCAGCATGATTCAGTCTCGCCGGAATGTCTGAGACGTACTGTAGCACCGGTTTGGCCGCTAACACCCTGGCTTCCCTGGATGCCCTGTATACCCTGACAGTAGTGTTAGAAGATATCTGGATGGTGAGGTTCATCATTCAAACTCACTTGAGGTCCTTTGACGCAAAATCGAGTATCAGCAAATGTCATAACTCCAGGAGTGGAGCAACTCACCAGTAGGTCCCTGGATTCCCTTAAAGAGCAGAATGAGTCAGCACGAACAGAAATGGAAAAGTGCGTGGATAGAAACTTACAGTACTACCTGGTTGGCCAGAAGCGCCGGAAGGTCCCTACTTAAGGTCAGACGACAGATCTGGTCGCGTGGATATTCAGCTTACGCTAGGCCCTATTATTGGTAATAAAAAGTCAGCCTGGATAACCATCACCGTTGGAATTCTAGTAAGAAAGCCACTGCTAAATTTCGGGTGCGAATAAGTCGTCACCAGAGGCGAGCCATTAAACAAGACTGTAGAACTTTATTCTGCGACTGGGATCGGAATGATCTGTTTTACTGTGAAATTTGCACTCACCCGAGGGACCGCTAGAACCAGCAAGACCACTTGGACCGCTCGGACCAATATTACCACTAGGACCACTAGGACCACTAGGACCACTAGGACCACTAGGACCACTAGGACCACTNACCACTAGGACCACTAGGACCACTAGGACCACTAGGACCACTAGGACCACTAGGACCACTGTATTGGTGTCAGACCGTCTGTATGCGATGGATAGCAGACTGTCGAGGCGTACCTTGGACCAGAACTTATAGCCAACGCAGCGCATGAAGACACCGAAAACAAAGAAAGTTGAATGAACATGCATCCAGAAGGCGCTGCATCTTGTTGATAGACCGCGTACACGGTGCCGTTACTTAGGGAGCAGAATTGTGCTTGTCCGTTGTAGAATTGTGAATTGAACCACGAAAGCTGACCATTGCTCGTGGCCGAGAATGAAGTCAAGATAGTTCCTGGTGTTAGTGTAGGGACGAATTGCGAATATGGTACTCCTGGACTGGTTGAATAGTAGTAGACGACATTGTTGATTGTCGCTGTCAATACACCATTCCGGATCGAATATATGGGAGCATTTGTACAGTCGTTCGTGACACTTCCGTTCGCGTTGACGTAGAACCCACTCTGTCGCTTCTGGTGTAACCTAGTGTCTGATCTTATGAAGAGAATGAAAGAGGAATCTGTTGCCGTTGGGGCTGTGTCGCTAGAGAGAGTAGACGTGGAAGCTGTGGAAAGAAGTGTCTTTGTCCAAGAGAGCGTGGTTATGAGATCGATCGATATTGGCGCCTCTGTAACAGTAATTGCTGCCTCGGTTTCGGCTAGGGGAAAGAAAGTGGTATTCGATTGCACAAAAGTATTGACCGAGACAGCCTGTTGGTACACAATGTTTTGACTGGCATAACGGTGTATGTTGCAGGCGTTTTGCGCTTCGACTAAGCATGGTAAAAGAGTGACGAGACAGGCGAGAGCTGTCACCGAGAAAAACTCAAGGGTGTAGTGAGCACACATCGTGATGAAAATTACAAAAATAGGCAAAGAAAATCGAAGTATACTCAATGATGCTGAAAGATACTATTTGGACCATATGAAGATGTAGGCTGTAAACTTCGGCCCGATACTTGTTGATCGCTAGTCGCTGAGGTGCCGGTCCTCACGGAAACCCGAGGAATGTGGTCAGCTCAAGCCGAGAATGAGGGCAGAAACAATACTCCAGGACAGCCGGACAAGACCCTAGACACATTCCGTGCAATGGGTGGTAGAGTAGTACTGTAATCTAGGGCAAGGCCAATTTATTATGTATCAGGGCTAAGTGAGAAAGGTCAACTGTCATGGGAACGCCAAACAACAAACAACATTGAGGCCTCCTCTTTAGCGTCTGACCCTGGCGGCAGCTCCTGCCTCGGATGAGCTACTGCCACCGCTCTCCTCGCCGGGAGGCGGGCCGGGGTAATAGAAGGCCGCAACCGCAATCAGCACATACACAAAGAAGCACAAGACTCCTTCAAGGTAGTTGGACTTGCCGTCCCGCAAAAATTGACCAACCACGAGTATAGCCAAGATGAGAACAACGGCCTCGAAGATCTCGAAATTGAGAGACATGTGTAATTTCTGGGGCACCGTCAGTAATCAGTCAATTCTTTGGAACGGAGAGACATACCAGTCCCCATCCAACAATGACTGCAAGAGGAGTGTTCAGTAAAGCGGTCTGGATCGACGCGCCCAGAATGTGGGAAAGCGCAAAGTTCATTTGGTTGTCCCAGGCTTCGTCGATTGCAGTTATATGCTCGGCAGCCTTTTCGACGAGAGGAATTAATATGAGACCGAGGAACGCATCAGAGATACCTCGATGCTCAACCATCCATTCAATATTCTGAACGAGGAAGACAGCCATCATCGAGACGAAGGTGATAGCAAGAGCTAGAGCAATGACGGACTCGGTAAGTGTAAGTTTAGCTTTAGCGAGATCACGGTGACGATCGGCATCTTGCTCCTCATCTTCCTCAAGGATGTCGTCGAATATTCCGTGGTGCGACTTCATTTGGAAGAAAGTGTACACTGCGAAAGCCAAAAGAAGAACGATTGCAGTGGCCCGGGAGATGCGGACAACGTCCAACTCCAGTTGTTCTTCTGTTAAATTCGTTCGATTAGCGAGCGCGTTTGAGTAAGTGACTGGGATGATGAGAGCGAAGCCAGCAACCAGCATAAGATTGCTTCCGGTGTCGCTGACAACATCGTGGAAGGACTGCTCATGTCGTCGCAGGCCTCCGAAGAAGAAGCAAAGACCCATACAGAGCAGTAAGTTTGCTAGAATACTACCAAGAATAGCTGCTTGTACGATAGGAATACCTTGCCTGCCATTGTTCTTCAGAAGCACTATGAAGAGAATCATCTCGACCAATGAGCCAAGCGTTGTTTCGAGGACGACACCCAATACAGTTGGGAGCTTTCTAGCCAGCTCTTGACCAGCAAAGCCGATGAGGTTTGCTGCTGGAACCATAGCGATATAAGACAGGATGAAGATCCAAAGATGTTCCTGCGGTCTGGCAAAATGCTAGCAGAACAATGTCGTTAAGAAATGAATCCGCTTGACAGTAAGGAGGCACTTACCAAAGCAATTGCAGCAGGAACGAATGGCCACAAGACATTGACCCACTTCGAAGCAGTGCACGAACTGCGCCAACAAATTTTGAGGAAGTGAAGAGGGTGGATACCACGCCTACCACTCTCGCCGTTGGGCTTGATGCCCTTGGTCACGGCGTGACCATTGGTGTTGTATTCTGGCAATCTGCCATCTTCGCGTCCTAGAGCTGGCTTCGGTTCATGATTGGATGGGCTTGTCGATTGTCGGCTTCCGCGACGGGGTTTGGGTCTTGTTGTCATGGCGCTTTATGGTGTGTGTTGTCTGTGACGGCTTCCGTAGATGTTCGTGGGCAGCAGGAGAGTGAAGGTGCTGCAGTGAGAATTTACTTGTGAAGAAAGTTAACCACAATTCGACGTGGCAATGGCAGAGAGACGTGAAGTAGGGAAAGAGTTGTTGTCGGGCATTCAGGTTTATGGAGTGGAGTAGCTGCGGCAGGACAGTTAAACTCACTGAAAGCGCCTCTCACGTCTCCAGCGCGCTTTCCTTGTTTCTAACAGCATACAAGTACTCTAAATTATCAGCCTCCCCCTAGGGGTCGATTCGCTGGTACATGCACGGCAGCACGATCGGCCAAGGCTTGTTTGTGGCTGTGTCAATCTGGACTCCGGACATCCCAACCTCCTTAAAGCGCACAGCAGGTAGTCTCCCTGTGTGCTGCAGCTACAGCAAATCTATTGGAGCAAGAGGTGAGACAAGGAAGACGCAAGTCAAATGCCTGCACGCCAACATTTGCTCGTCCATACAGCTTAGAAGAGACAAGCACTCTCTGGGCAGGTTTGCGACGCTTCGATCTTGGTATACATGCTTGGCGGTGACATCGTCCGGAAATTACTGGCTCGTTTTTGAGTTTTACTCTCATGATATTTTCCTTTTGTTTCCTGATCTAAAACTGCATGGCGTTGTCATCTTATGTCCGTTAGACGAGCTCCTCGGACGCGAGCACATGAGGGGTGAGGAGGTCATGTACTTGGGCATGTAGTCATGTTTCAAATAACGCCTCGATTTCATGAGCGCGTCCATGTCAAATGAGGTCACACATATAAACCTTCGCATGCCCGGTTTTGTGGGCATGAGGCTTGAACAACGTGCTGCAGTTCTCATACACCCAGATGCATTCTACGAGCCCGGCCTAGTCTTGATGAGGTTGTACGCATGCTTCCAATACAACTCGTTCAGCAAGGACGACATCCGCAGGTCTTCACCGAATATACACGTGTGGCGCCCTGTTTTGTTACCCTCGAACACTGTAGGCGTAGCGTATATTGAGATTCAGACCATGTCGCTCATTGTCCAGCAACGCTTTACGATGCTACGAAGTCTTGGGTCACTGGTCTTCGGATCTCGAATCATATCTTGTCTCCGCCATCGCACCGATTAGCCAGTAAAGCAAGTTACTCAAGGGTGGTAGTTTGCTTGATGTTCTGATTCCCAGTCTGACAGTCCAGTAACAACGTGAATCTGACCAGACAACGACTCAACCAGATAACACTTGTTGTTCGATTCGTGAGGTAAGCGCGATTCGATTCTTTCGCAGCCATCAGGCTACCTAGAGCAACGTCGCTATGACCGACCGTGCCACGCTGCAGGTTGTCACATACTTGGCCGGCCCAAAGTCCCTATATACCCAGGTGTACTCAAGCATATGAGCCAGGATCTTTTAAAAAGGCGCATGTTCCAGAGGAGTTTGTTTGATCTATCGATGGTGTCTAGATCTATCCTTCTTTGCAGATTCTCGTTTATCCCACTGCAGACCGGGATAATCGTCTTCGCTGGAACATCTTCACATGAATTCCATGGGTTTACTGCTTTCTCCGGTGGTACAGCGGGAATTGGCAAAGCTCGACTTGAATGATGATCGGATATCCGAACGGCTGGGTGCCAGATTCAAGCCATCCAGATGCATAGTTTCCCTGGGTGGGCTTATCGCACTTATCACCAGGAAGGGCAACGGTTTGACAGCCTCGGTGCGAGCACTCGCAGAAATCTGGCATTGCGAATGTCGCTACCGAAACACCACGACAGGACATTTGAAGGTGATGCATCGACGCCCTAAAACTTTCATCGGCACTACCGACCATGCTGCTTTGCAGTGTCAAAATAAAAGAGATGCACACCAAGAAACTCCGTTTAGCCATACGATTCTGGTTGCACAGATACTGCCAAGCTTGGGTACGCATGATGCGTTGAGTTATGCACACACCGCTACATCTTATGGCTCATCACATTTGAGAATCGCCACGAGAGGCATCGTCGAGTGTCGACCTGCCGCTTTTTGTGTGAGTTTGCGAGCGCTTGACACGTACGGCGAATACCGGGGAGATGGAGATCTTGGCGTTAGACGGCAGGAGGCATGGCGATCATCCTTGACCATTTCTGGTTGTGTTTACATATTGTGGACACGTTGTCTCTATTGATGTCCTACTGGAGCCGATGGAATCAGTTGGAAAAAATGAAAGATCAAATCAGAGATCACGGACGGATTGATAAGACTGGACGGATTGATAAGACTGCACGGATTGACAAGAGTGTACGCAATTGGAGTTTGCATGTCGAACATCATGGACCGATCACGGGAGGCAGAAGAACACAAATGCGCAAACAATTAATGTTTGTGCACGTCGCAGAAACACGGGATGGAATTTCTATGAGAGGGCTGAGTCGAAGCGATACCGTCGGTGGACCCTGCCTTAGCTTGGACCCTGACTCCTCACTGAATTTCAGCCAATCGGCACGGTCGCCGAGGTTTTATATCAATGCTCACCAGCTCTGGAAGTCTGGGCGTTCAACAAGACTGGATAAAGGAGATCTGTCGTGGAAGAAAAAGGGTCCATGTCGAAGTTCTTTTCTGTTCGAACTTTCTTGCATCAACACACTTAACGATATTGCTTGACTAGTCATTCATTTGAACTATCTTCCAGTCAACAATCATGGGTGTTCAAGGGGTCTCCGACACCAAGGCTGTCAGCACGTCAATTGACTCGTTGAGAGCTGCAATTCCCAAGCACTGCTTCCAGAAGTCGACATCGACTTCAATGAGCTACATTGTACGAGACATTGCTCTTGTCTGCACTGTGTTCTACATGGGCACACAAATCCAATACGCACCCACCTTCGCTTTGAGATGCGCCCTCTGGGCACTTTACAGTGTCTTCCAGGGATTCGTGTTTGTCGGCATCTGGATTCTGGCTCACGAGTGCGGCCACCAAGCCATGTTTGATAACGGCACCGTCAACGACACTTTCGGTCTTATCATGCACAGTTTCTTGGGTGTCCCATACTTCTCTTGGGTACGTTTTGCAGAGCAGGCCTATGAAAACCATTCAATGTGTTGTTCTGAATGTTGATGCTAACTTACCAAAAGAAATACAGCCATGCCAGACATCACAGATACACCAACCACATGGAGAAGGATACTGCTTTTGTGCCCGCCCAGAAGGATGGCAACCATCTCATGGCTAAGGTCCAGGACAAGGTCAAGCACGTTTTCCACATGACTGAGGATGCTCCCATCGTGAGCTTGATCTTCCTTATTGGACATCAACTGATCGGATGGCAAACTTACATGCTCTGCTATGCCTCTTCTGGCTACAAGAGTTTGGCACTTTCCAAGGACCCCCGCACTACTTCCAACCTCAGCCACTACTCACCCACATCTCCAATTTACCTTCCCTCTCAGCGTCTTGCCATTCTCGTTTCTGATCTTGGCCTTCTGGCTGTTGGTTACGGTCTTTACTATGCCACACAGGTCATGGGTCTGACCCAGGTGGCCCTGCTATACGGTCTTCCTTACCTCTGGGTTAACCACTGGCTGGTTGCCATCACTTACCTTCACCACAACCACGGTGACGCCGAACACTTTGAGCAAGGAACCTGGACTTTCGAGAAGGGCGCTCTGGCCACTGTCGACAGAGACTTTGGTTTCGTCGGCCGTGAGCTGTTCCACGGTATCATTGAATTCCACGTTGTCCACCACCTTTTCCCGTAAGTTTTGAACGTTTCGCTGTTTGTACAAGAGAGAAACTTATCAAAATCAACAGTCGCATTCCATTCTACCACGCTGAGGAGGCTACTGGTGCCATCCAGCCTATGCTTGGAAAGAAGTACATCCGCGACAACACCTCGTTCCTCAAGGCTCTTTGGAAGACCTTCACCAGCCATCACTACGTTGTAGAGCACGAGACAAAGCCCGGTGTTCTTGTCTGGGCCAAGTAGGCTCCCAAGTTTCCTGTTCGTTCACAAAAAATCGATTCCCTCGCGTCATAGAAGGGCAAAGTAGACAGGCTAGATTCATCTGGGACGAGACATTAGAAGCGGATCCAGTATCAAAATTATTCCAAGGCCACGTCTCTACCCATGCATGACCCGATAGATCTCGTTAGCCAGTTTTGGTTCCCGGCTCGGCCCAAGGAAGGAGCGCCCGAAAGCAATGACGCGTTGCTCATGGGTGGACACTTGCCTAGGTAGCCTGCTAATCGTGTAGGCTCAAAGTAAACAACACGACGTCTGTTCACACCACGTCGACCGATCCCACCTAGTATCAACTCGCCATGTTTGATTACGTCAGCTTCATCCTTTCTGCAACCTTTACACCTATCCTAGTCAATATCGCATTTCACCAACCGTACTCTTGGTTCCAGACCATCTCTCTCGCAGGAGTCCTCGCCGTCATATCCAGCATCTGTGCTTTGATCGATGCAATGTTCTTGCGACTCTTCTTTTCTAGTGATCTTCACAACCTTCCTACTGCAATACAAGGACCAGTCTGGAAAAGACTATTTCGGGAGCCAACAGGTGATCGCCTTTCTCAATTCATGCCTGAGGCTCCTACCAGTCAAATAATCCGGTACTTCGGTGTTCTCAACTCCGAGCGGTTGCTTCTCACGGACCCAAAGGATATCAAACAAGTCATGGATTCGCAAGCTTACGAGTTTGGTCGTTCGTATCTGATTCGCCGTCTACTTTCTCCAATCTTAGGGAAGAATAGCCTGGTGGTCAGCGATGGTGCGGATCACATGCGTTGCAGAAAAGACGTGGACCCGGACTTCTACTCCCAACATGTCGCCGAACTTTGCCCAGTGTTCTAGCAGAACGCGTGCTCACTTGTTGAGGCTATCACAGCACACAAAGGTAGCGCCGAACAGCAAGCATACGGCTCGGAAGATTCTGTCGAGATACTCAAATGGCTCGAGAAGACGACATTCCAGATTGTGTTCACAGCCTTCTTCGGCACGACGTCAACCAACGAACAAGGCCCACTTGAGGACCTTCTACAAGAATTCCGAGAAGCGTTTTCAATTTCGTCAGGACTATACGCGCAAGCGGAGATGGCATGGGAAACGATCCTCCCCTCGCATCTATTCTTCGGCCTCATTCCGTTGGATGACATAAGAAAGACAAGAAAATCTATGCAGATTATCAGGGCCTTTTGTCAGAGCCAGATTACACTGAGAAAATCCAAGAACACGCCCGAGTCTCGCATGCTACTAGATAAGAACATCCTGGATACGGTAATCAGGTCGGAGAATCTTAGTGACGAGGAGATACTGGAGATGTGTACAACCTTCCTAGCAACAGGCTACAAAACTGTATCGATTGCGGTCGCCTGGGCTATTTATCACCTTTCAATCAGACCTGGTGTGCAAGCTTTGTTACGTGCAGAAGTCCGCAAAAGCTTCCCGGCACCCGATCGGGCCGGCACACCATCTTTCAGACCCGATACACTACAAAGAATGCCCATCCTAACAGCTGTCTTCAACGAGACCTTGAGATTTTCTCCATTGGTACATCTGACATACCGCGAAGCGCGAACTGACATGATACTACCCGGTTCGAATCAGGTCATACCAGAAGGTACAATACTTGCGATCTCACCTTGGGCGATTCAAAGATCTCCGGTGTACTGGCGAGGTGGAGAACCTTCTATCGGATTTTCGAGCACCTCTCATACGGCGTGCCCAAGCCCACTCACATGGGACATCTCACGATGGTTATCAGACAAAAAGGGAGGAGCGAGGATGCAATGCTCGTTCATGCCCTTCGGGCGCGGACCGCGATGTTGTATTGCAGAGGATTTTGCTCGAGATGAGATGGCGGTCTTGCTTGCCGTGCTGGTCGCGAGGTTCGATTTTTCTTTTCGATCCAGTGGTCGTGATAGTAATCCAAAGCCCGAAGATCTGAGAACTTCGTTTGGTGTAGCAGCCAAGCCTGTGAGGCTGATGGTGAGAGCTCAGCCAGTATTTGGTTGGTGATGAGTTTCGATATTATCAATCGAGCATCTACTGTACCTGAGCAATTCGTTCGAGCCATGTCGATCAACACTCCACGAATATTCCTCACATCTCTTGGCCAGAGAAAAGTTGTTGTTGACGTCATACCTTCCGATATAACAGGCACGTCCCGACGTGTCCTCCTCTCCTTCTCACTCCCTCATACTGGAATTCCGTAAATCAGCTCAACTTGTGACACCAATTCACTGAGTGACTACGATGACATACTATGGGAGTGAAAAAATGGCGGAGCTCCGACAAGAGCTGAAGAACCATGGTCTGCTAAGTACTGGTCTTACGCGAAAGTCGCAGATTATAGAACATGAAAAGTATTGTGTCTTTTTACAGCTAGAAGGGACTAGGAGGCTGCAGCTGAAATGGTGGGTTCTTTCGGCTGTCAAAGTACTTCCCTGGGGTTTGCCCCTTCAATTCTCCTTTTTTCTTGATTAGTGCGATCACTTACATCGAACCCGAGGCGTACGTGTCTCCGGTTCTCAAAGACAGCAAGATCCTATACGCTGCCGTACGACCCTGAAAACACGCACAACAACGAGCGAAGGCCGAGCGTCGACACGAATAATTTCTTCGTCATCGACCCGGTCACGCTTTCGATCTCCGTACCGGGAGGTAGAAAAGAACGGCACACAAGCACACTTCTTAAGCTTGGTCATGGCTCTGACCAATAGGCCAGAACTCCTGCTTGTGGTTAAAGAAAGGGAAGGAATAGGCAAAGAAAGTTTTTGGTAGTGTTTGGGAAAGCAAACGACGAGTGGAACAGCACGGTTGATGAGTCTTTCATCATCGAATGCTGGTAAGTGGAGAGTTGTAAAAAGGCCAGAAAGGTGTCAAGGAAGCGGGGTGCTGAGCAACCTACCTCAGAACGCGCGAAGAGGACAAAGACCAACGACACGACATCTCAGGCTCAGAGACCTAGACTTACTACACCAGACCTCGAATTCGAGTACGATCAGACCCAACTACGCAATCCACGATCCACACCAGGCAGAATAGGAAAGCCACGATATGAAGAAGATGACATACCTCACGATCTGAAAGAATGCTTTGACAACGATTACTACGTACCAAAGCCGGAAAGCGGCATGTTGGATGAAGGATCAAAATCTGATCCGAGAGACGTGTTCCACAATATACACAGATGCATCGATAAGGGTCCGAATGGGTCACCAACTACCAACAATGCTGAATTCCAGATTTATTACAACAAGGCGGTGCAGTGGAGTAAGCCAAGAGCTCTTACAAGGAGAGAGATGATCGATGGCATGGATGGAGCAATCGACCAAGATCGTCCCGACCAAGAGCAGATGTTTAATGTCTTCTTCACTGAGGATTCGAGGCCTGGAAACAGTATAGAAGAGACAGACGTGGTCGACTACGTGAAAGATAAAGTCTCGAAAGATCTAGACATCCCATGGTACCAGATTGGTCCGAAGCAGCTGGAACAGTGGGAGGAGAAGGGCTTCAGAAAGGTCGTCTACAAAGATTGGTGGAAGGAGCCAACGGCGGAGCAACAGAGAAGGATCATGAAAATGCCGGGCGGTGCTGATTTGAGGAAACACCTTTAGATCAGAAGGACGAATGACAGTCGATGAGTGTGGCAGTGTCGAGGACAGAATATTGCTCGTCAAGTCCAAACGAGAAGCAGTAGTCCTAGAATTGTAGACTGTGTAGATGAGCCAATTACAAAAGTCCCTCGCCATCGCCAATTGGACCTGCCTGAGCAGAGAAAAGAGGCTGAGCCTGATGCATATACCACCCCATCCCCCACGTCACCAGCCCCAAATGACGCTCGGCACCCTCGGCAAAACAAGCTTCCTTCAAACAAGCCTCCACCCGCAAACCCTCCCCAAACCAGACCAACTAAATCTCCACAACCCAAGCAGAAAGAGGCTTTGTGATTCGAGAACCTCTCCATGGAAGGCGCGAAGGATGCAACTTTCCAATCCTTCCAATCTGGATACGGATAGACTTACCAACATCTTGATCTCGGCTGCGCCTTGCCGGATAGTCAGATGACACGATTCCTGGGAGCTACGGCCGATACCCTTATTCTCGAAGAAATATATATAGAACCATGACGAGCTCATCTTCCATACCACAATTCATATACAAGTCCCAATCGATACAAGACGGACCACCAAACTCAAACAACCAGCAAACCAATACCCAACACTTGTACACGCACAACAATGGCATCCCCCGGTAACAAGATCGAAGGCTGGAACCCCAACCCCTTCACCCACGCCCCAAACGCAAATGCCTCAAACACCTCCACAATGACTTCTCCACAAGCCCAAGCAGCACGAGAAAAAAGTGCAGCAGTCATGACAGCACTGAAAAAGGGTGAAAAGGGTGATGCAGATAGATTGATGGGAAGACAGGAAAACTATGATAGTTTGGTGCCTGGTGAGTTGGACTGGATACTACTGTGAGAAGCGGTGCTGACGATTCTTGACAGGTATTGCGGCACTCAAGAAGAAATTTTTGGGAAACAGGGAACAGAAGACAAAGGTTTAGATGGTGGCTGTTTGTGGTTTTGTTATGATGTCCTTGCTTCTAAATCGCTCTATACCTCAATCTATATTCATTATTTATTCATCAACAGATGAGTGGCATCTGATTGTGAGCAACGCTTCGTCCGCCCTCGAGTGGAAAGTGCAGATTCGTGCATGAGAAATGTGTTTGCTTCTTCTCAATTCGCCTGATAGCGAACATCGTAATTAAGTTGTTAATACCGCAGTAGATACAAATCCATTCATCTCGTTTTCATAGGTCACATGCCAATGTTCATGGACCACCGTTCTGTATTCGCTTCACCCATGAATCTATCAACATGGTCTGGTAGCTTCACAGCTACTCTGGTCACCTCCACCTCGCAGTTGCTCCCATACTTTCTCTCGCCGCCGCACCTGCGAGATCAAGCTTCCCGCTTACCGAACGTGGTAGGCCACTGCTGGAGGTTGATGCATTGCTGACACCGAGGCTACCATAAGAGGCAATCTGTTGCTGATAATGTTGTGCCAACAGGGCACCATTGCTAGCTCGTTTACTGCCAGCCATGGCTTGATTAAGCGGTGCCTGTGGTGATGGTGCGCTTGCAGCCGGCTGCGAATTTGGAGCTAAACTCTGTCGTCTGGCTCCACTCGCAGGCTTGACCACCGAGTTCAACACATTGTTAACATTGGAGGTTGGCGCAACCCCGTTACGGGCGGCTGCGCTCGGGGTGTCCGGTAAGGGGCGCGCGCGTGGAGCCGCTGTTGATGCTTGCGTCGAAATAGCCGGGATTGACGGATTTGTCGGGTGCGCGCGCTTGATTGGAGATTGTGAAGCTGTGGTGGTAGTGGAAGAGGCTGCTGAAGTCGCATTCCTTGTACGCGAACTAACGGGTCCAGCACGTCTGAAAGGCTCGTTGGTGATGAAGGGATGCAACACGGCTTGATCAGGACGAAGACGCTTCTCTGGGTCCCAGCGAAGACACTGAGTGAGGAAGTCCAAGAAAGCTTCGTCCTCACACTTGATGGCACCACCGAGAGTCTTGCTGCTAGGTCGTCTCCTTCGGCCCTTGCTCGATACAGTGACGCGCGGCTTGAGGGATGAGTCGAAGAAGAGTTTTCTCCTCGAGGCCTTCTCGATGATGTCCCGAGCAGGTGGGCCAAAGATTTCCATAATGCATGCAAGTTGCTCTTGTTCATTCTCACCAGGGAATATAGGGTATCCTGTGAAAAGTTCTGCCAGGATGCATCCGAAACTCCACATGTCAATCCCGAGGCCATAATCGCTTCCGAGGATGACTTCTGGTGAGCGATAGAAGCGGGACTGGATGTACGTATACACCTTCTCGTCTGCCTTGCAGGAACTTCCAAAGTCGATAACTCGAACATCTGCACGACGAGGGTCGCAAAGAAGTATGTTTTCGGGTTTGAGATCACAGTGGATGACCCGCTTGGATTGAAGCAGGCATAAACAGGCGAGTATCTGGCGTGCGAAACGTCGAATGAGCTGTATCGAGAAACCAGAGAAGTTGTGAGTCCGGATAAATTCGTAAAGATTGATGCTTAGAGAGGGTGAGGTGATACATAGGTGGTTTCGGAAGTAGAAGGACGATGTTATGGTGAGCGTCGCATTAGCCTCATCAGGATCCTAGTCTGTATTAGCGTTATGCTGATTTTTTGCTGAATCGTGTGACAAGCTTACCCATTCCTTGAGCTTTTGCAGGATATTGACCTCGACCAGAGCTTGCTGATGGAATCGCTTCTTATTGCGAATAATCTTGACAGCACAAAGAACGCCGAGCTTGTGGTCGATGCACCTCACAACCTGTCCAAAGCTTCCCTTTCCAAGTACATCTATGACTTCGTAGCGGTATCCTAGGTGATCACCCATGACAATGTTGTAGTCGCCTCTCTCATCGTCATAGCCAAAGTTTGTTGTGCCAGCCGCAGATATATCTCCAACATGTTTCTTTGCTTGTTTGGAGCCGCAAAACCAGACGCCATCTTTGTAGTCGATAATCTCTCCTTTTTCGTAAATGTTCAAAAGTCCTGCTGATGACTGAATGGTCTGCGCAGGTGTCATCCTCTCTTTTTGAGTGGCACGTTTACGCAACTCCTCAGTCTCGCGAGCAGCAACATCAATATCGCGCCTCTTTGTAGACAACCTTTTCATCTCATCGTTCGCTGCCATATCATCCTTGTCTAAATGCAGGGCATTGATAGTCCGAGGCTTAGGTTGGACGGGAGCATTTCTCGAGCCCAGAGTACGATTCATGCTGCCGAGGATCGACCAAGATGTGGAACGCTGACTCTGTGATGCTGGAAGTTGCGGTGCTGGAGCCGTATTGGCCGATGGTTGACGGATGGCAATGTTGCTGGGCATTGGGGGCTTAACAGCAGGAGCGGCCTCTTGATAAGGCATCTTGTTAGCAGAAGAGACAGACGGCTTACTCCTGTGACTCTCAAGTTTTGTACTGTCGAATGACGGACGGCCACTGCTAGATGTAGAGATGGGACTGTCGGTACTCCAGGTCGCCGAAGCAGGTATCTTGGGTGGAGGCATGTCGTCGTACTTTGTTTGCAGCTTGAGAGGCTCTGCATTCGAAGTACCCGTTGCTTTGGGCGGTGTCTTACGCCATCCCAAGCTCAACTTACGACGCAGACCTGAAGCAGCAGTGAGTGGCTGCTGTTCTTGGTCTTCTGTGGAAGATACTGTGTGAATGGAAGCAGTCTCCTTGATCGACTTGGATACAGCTCGTGGTCTCGGGCCCATTGGCTTCGAAGAATGTGATTCGGCATCGTGGTTTCCAAGGGTGAACTCGTCGGGCAATCTTGGTGGTTTGCTATACTTAGAGCTAGGCTTTGGTAGCGAGCCAGATGTAAAGGGAGTAATGGCTTGACGCTTTGCTGGAGAAGGAGGCGGTAGAAGCACGCCGTTATTCGGTTCTTCGTAACGAGGGACCCGCGCGCCAGGCTGGGTGCTATTGCTACGAGCGCTGAGCGGCACCGCAGGCTCGTCATCCTGGCGCCTATAGAAGGTGGCTTTGGACGCCGTCATGGGCGTACTAGGTGTTTTGGCAGCATTCCGTCTGAAGGGAGGCGTGGTGCCTCGGCCATCGACCTCTTGAGAGGGAGCAGGATAAGAGTTGATCCTAGCGGCAGTGGGAGTTGAAAGTGGTAGGAGATTAAGAGGAGGGAGGCGTAGAGGTTGTAGGGTCTTTTTATTGACGGCTGGCATTGATGGAGTCTCGGAATTGGCGCCGTTGGCAAGCGGTAGGGGTCTACGTTGCTGGTTCTGTCTGGGATCAGGAGTCGCCGAATTGTCCCCGCGTCGGGCAGGTATCGGTAGAGCGGAGCCCTCGGTATCGACGGTGCCAGTCAAAGGAGTCTTGAGACCGGAGAAGAATGGTATGTCGATCAAATCCTTTGGTGACTCGTAGGCTTTAGGTATAGCAGGTACAGGTGGAACCATCTCTTCATCTTCACGCCTTTCGGCAGCGCTATACAGATTACGGGTCTTTGGAGTCGGTAGCTTTGAGGTGGAAGCGCTCTGTCCAATCTTACCCTGACCAGCACTTGGTGCTCGGAGTGATTGGTAGCTCGACGTCCTCGATAAATTGAGAGTTGGAGGAGGTGCCATCCTATTTGATGTTTCCGGCGTTGCTCTGTTGGACAAGGGCGTCAAGGCAGGCCTACGCGGCGTAGCCGAGGGCGAGCGAGGCTGTATCAAGTCCTTGGACGGCGATGGAGGAGCCTGCTTGGTTGACATCCTACGAAGCCTACGAGCATCTGTCGGACTGATGGTTCTCCCTCCTAGGCCACTCATTCTACCTGACTTCCTCTTGTCTGATGGTGTATCGGTCCTTGGGGTCTTTGACCTGTTCGTGACTTTGACGTTGACGGAGCGGCGCTGCTCTGGGAGTGGGAGGTCGGTCAGGGTGGCGGATCGAGGCAGAGGCTGTAGCGACTTGGCCTTGGAGGAACGAGTAGGTGCGGCGAAGGATATGTCGGACGAGGAAGGTTGCGGCGTCGTGCCTTGAGGCTTGCGGGCATTTGTATTGAGCGAGGGAGTGCGGGAGACGTCAGACTGGACTTTCTTGTCAGGCTGTGGCGCCATGGGCTTGCGTGTTACACGAGCGGTGATTCCAGAGGCAGTAATTGCGGAAGCTCCAGGACCTGTCTGGCTTCCTCTGCGAGCGCGCACTGGCAAGACCGAGGTTGACGCTGAAGTCTGCAGCTGATTTGGAGGAGCGGCCGAGAGGTGGTTGAGATTGGGAACGGAGGCTTCTCGCTGAGTGATGGTCATGGGCTGAGGGCGTGAGTTTATTGAAGCTTTGATGCTCGCTGGCACGCCGGGATGTGGCCTGTTGTGCTGCTGGTATTGCTGCTGCTGCTGCTGCTGCTGCTGCTGCTGCTGCTGCTGCTGCTGCTGCCGCTTGGACCGGGGAGACTCGTACGAAGCAATGGTGGTCTGGAAGTCGTCGAAATTGATGGGCGGGAGGAAGTCAAACGAGGGCGGCGTGGGCGAGTTTGCATTTTCAGGCTCACCAAAGCTGAAGCGACTGTCTTTGGAACGGAGTTGCTGTACGGGTCGAGCAGAGAGCGGGCCCTGCAGGTGAGACTGGAAATGGCCTTGAGGCTGGGGTTTGTCGAAGTTGGGCTCGCTCGCACTGTTAGGGAGGAAGGAGCGACGGACAGCGTCCTTGGGCGCGTTGCTGTCGCTGACGATCCTGCTTTGCTTCAGTGCCAATCCTTTCATCATTGGCCAAACATCAAACCTCTTGCTCTTGTTCGGCGATTCGAACGGCCGCGGTCCCAGGAGTGGAGCCCTGTTCTCTTTCAGACCCGACTTGCGACGGTTGGCCAACGAGGCCGTCTTGGGATCGGCGGCTTGAAGTTGTTGTTGCTGCTGCTGCTGTTGTTGTGCACGACTGGCCGAGGCAGGGGCGGTGGGCTTGCGGAATGAAAGCGAGTCATTGTCGACGGCGAGCGAGGTGCGTTGGTATTTTGTCCTGGCACGACTCTCGGCTTAGAGGGGGATGGGTCAGTGTGTGCGTGCAGCTGCATGTTGTTATTGGAGAGGCTCACTCTCAGCGCCCGACTCCTCGGAATCCTTGTGACGGTTCTCCATGCCGTATCCCTCTCGAGTCTGCATCTGCATGTCGACCAATTACTGGAGTCCGTCGAGCATTTCTTTCGAAGCTAAATCCCTGGCCGATGGAATGGATGCTTCTTTTTCTGGTCCTCCTTGTTGTTTGTACTCGATCAAAAAATCATGGCCGGACTGTCGCTTGGCTGGTCGTCAATGGACGGAAAGGAGAGACGGATGGCTGGCCGTCTGATGGACAGGCTTCGGCGTGGTCGAAGGGGCTACAGACTCTGGCTAGTGGTGACGGGCATACGACTTGCTCTCTTTAGATTGTTGTTGCTCCTCGCTCGCCCAAAGCAGAATAGTCTTTCTTCGCTGAGGGTAGCGGTCACTGCGCTGCCCTGTTACTGTTGCCCCTCTGTTATTGGCCAAAGCAGCCCTGCAGCACAATAAGATTGTATGAAACGATTCATGCTTGCTTTTCAGAAAAGGTTCACATCATTCTCATAAAGCCAATTTGGGTTGGAATATTCATATACACATTCTCTATCTAATATTGACATGTCTGCATCTGTCCGATATATGTCTACCCGGCGGACACCTGAATGCATGGCCGGGTGTCCCTGAAAGACGAGATCGTCGGACGGGAAAGCTCGTGCATGCAGCAGGAGCGCGATGTTCAAACAAGCAGTCGAGCTTGTTCGTGACAGCCACACCCACAACCTTCGTGCCCACTGACGACATTGCGCTGTCTTTGCTTCTCCTTCTAGAACAACTTCTGCGACTTCCCTGCTTGCTGTGCCATAGTAGCCAGAACTCCTTCTTCGTCCATAAAGTGAGAAAAAGATGCCTCGCGATCCGCTCATCGCTCTCGTTGGCAAGCCGTCGTCTGGCAAGAGTACCACCTTGAACAGTTTGACCGATGCCACATCCAAAGTAGGTGCGCCATCAATTTTTTTCCTATCCTCTGATACCTCTTCTCTGTGCATTTCGTGTTGACCCGTCTCCAGGCAACTTCCCGTATGATCTCCTGTCGCCTATAACTCGTCCGTCGCATTCCTGATTGATTTTCAGTTTTACAACCATCGACCCAAATCGAGCCGTAGGATATCTCCAAATCCCGTGCGCATGCTCAAGACCTGGCGTTCCCAATGTCGGCGACAAACCACTCGTTGAAAGATGCAAACCGAACTATGGCGTCTGTAACGACGGAATCCGCTCGGTGCCCATTGAGTTGCTCGACGTAGCCGGTCTGGTACCAGGTGCGCACATGGGCAAGGGTCTTGGAAACCGCTTCTTGGACGACTTGAGACACGCCGACGCTCTCATTCACGTTGTCGACGTCAGTGGAACAACAGATGCCGAGGGCAAGGCTACGAGAGGCTACGATCCCAGCGTCGACATTGAGTGGCTGCGCTCTGAAATCGTTCGCTGGATTCAAGGCAACCTCATGCAAAAATGGTACGTCGAGGAACACAAGTCAGCCGTCGCAGCCTAGTTGCTGATTGATGTATAGGGGATCAGTCAAGAGAAGACACACGGCCATCAAAGGAAATGCTGTCGACACACTTCAAGGCCAATTTTCTGGTTACGGCTCCACAAAACAGATCATCGCTCGTACATTGGACAAGCTACAACTAAAAGAACCTTTGGAAGATTGGAGTGATGAGACGGTGGAGAAGGTGGTCAACGCCTTTGTGGACGAAAAGTTCCCCACAGTCATTGCTCTGAATAAGATCGATCACCCCGATGCCGATAAGAATGTCGCCAAAATCGCCAAACTCAACGACCCAAGCACACTTGTCCTCTGCTCAGCTATCAGCGAGGTGTTCTTGCGCCGCTTGGCCAAGCAGGGCTTCGTCAAGTACCAAGAAGGCAGCGAGTTTGTCGACACGAAAGAGGATCTCATCGAGAACGGCGAGCCTGACGGCGGTGGCCTGAAAGAGTTGGATGAAAAGTTACAGAAGTGAGTACACCGAGCTCACACGTAGTCGAGTTTGGCTAACAAGCTTTGCTAGTCGCATCGAGAACTTGCGCGACCTGGTGCTTTACCGATTCGGCAGTACCGGCGTGCATCAAGTCCTCACACGTGCGGCAGAGCTCCTCGGACTCACGCCGGTCTTCCCCGTCAGAAACATTGCAACATTCTCGTCTGGTGATGGACGTGAAGGCGGAGTGTTTAGAGATTGTGTCTTGGTCAAGAAGTGCGTATATCGAAGACTTGCTCGAGAGCATGGACTAACGCGTCTAACAGAAACTCGACTGTCGGAGATGTTTACCGCAAAATCATGGGAGATGCGCCATTAGCGTATGTGGAAACAGTAGGAGGGCAGAGAGTGGCTGAGGATGATCCTGTGGCGGTCGGAAAGAACGACATCTTGTCCTTCAAGGTTGGAAGAGGTTGAAAGGGCGCATAGCACATGACATGGTATACACCTATGGCACACATAAAAAGAGCCGTTGACAACAAGAATTTTGCCAAGATTTGCATGTGAAAGTGGTGAAGTCGGAGACTCGAAAGTGACGTCTGCCCAAACACGACACCGACCTCGGTCAGACTGCATGACTTTTGTCGTTTCAAAACATTCAACTAGACCGCAACTGAACAGGACGCAGAATTCATGACACTATGACGGACAACGAATGAACGGACTAGACCATGGACGAAACTGCAGGCTCCATCGCGAACCGCGACGAACCCATCCCTGTCATCCAGATCCCGCTCAACACCGACGAAAATGCGCCGCCAGAGACGGAACAGCAGAAGCTCGGAAGACGCGAAAGAATAAAGCAAGAAGCCGAAAAGCTCAAGGGCAAATTCCAAAACGTTTCGACACAATACAAGACGACGCAGGGTAGCATGCAGGAAAGGCTGTTCAACACACTGCTAGAACAAGTCTTTCCCGCAGAAGCAGATGATGATGGTACACCAAAGAAGGACCGTCGCTCGAGACAATATGTCGATAAACCGCAGTTCAGTCTGCCTGTCATGTCGGCCAATTTCCGTCGCTTCAACGCAAGGTCAGTATGTGCTGCACGTCTCGATCTAGAGCTAGCTGCTGACATGTCACCATTAGAATCGGAATCGTCTTTGTCTTTCAGAATCAAATGATACGCCTATTTACTTGGCGAGAACCAACTCACACCTTGTCCTTCCTGGCTGTATATACCCTTGTGTGCTTACAGCCCGCACTGGCTCCTGTCGTTCCGCTAGCAGCACTTCTATTTTTCGTCATGATACCCTCGTTCCTCACACGACACCCACCGCCTCCTGTCACCAATCCTTCCTCCTCGGTCGATGCTGCAGCCGCCGAGCAGTATGCGGCTTATGGCTACTCGGGTCCGGCTGTTGCTCCTGCTCAGCGTGTGAAGCCTGCTCCGGAGATGAGCAAGGACTTCTTTCGCAACATGCGCGACCTGCAGAACTGTATGGAGGATTTCAGCCGCGTCCATGATGGCGCTGTCGCTGTTGTTATGCCTTACACTGATTTCAGCAACGAGCGCTTGTCCTCGGCTGTCTTCCTTTGTCTCACTGCCCTCGTGAGCGTCGCCTTCTTGGCCGCACATCTCGTACCCTGGCGGGCGATACTGTTGATGTCCGGTTGGGCTGCTACGGCCGCAGGTCACCCTCGTGCTCAAGAGATTATCATCAATGCAGGTTCCTTGGCGCAACTCCAGCTCATATATGACCGCATATGCGTGGCTGGTAGCGAATGGGTTGAGTCTGACATTGTGCTAGACGAGCCTGCTGAGGTCCGGGAAGTCGAGATCTTCGAACTTCAGAGGTTGCAGAAGCACAGTCTAGGCGGCGATGAAGGTGCGGTACTTGAAGGAGAATGGGAGCCTTGGTTGTTTGCTCCGCAGCCATTCGCACCAACTTCCCCATCTAGAATCGCTGGAGCTCGTCCTGTGGGAACCCAATTCTTTGAAGACGTACAACCACCGACCGGCTGGCTATGGCGTGATAAAAAGTGGACGCTGGACTTGGGCTCCCGGGAATGGGTCGAAGAGCGATGCGTCTCTGCTGTGGAAATCGAGACGGAGGGTGAAAGATGGGTATATGATCTCGAGATACCCGACTCCAAGTCAAAATCAGCAACGCTTGCCCCACCGAAAAGCTGGGAGGAAGGGCCCAGTGTATCGAAGAAGGGCGAGTGGAGACGAAGGCGGTGGGTTCGTCTTGTCGAGCGCAAGATCGTCAAGGTCAGTCCTGAAGATTGAGGTACATTGTTGATGTTGCTACCTTTGCTATGGGGCTAAACTAAACTGTTACCCCTCGTAGGTGGTGGAAAGTCCTCCCAAGCCGACGCTTCTGAATGCCCTCGACCCTGGGATGCTCAACCCCGGAGCTGTGAATCCCACCTCGGTGTTCTGAGCTTCTGATCCAGTTGTAGCTCGTTGTTCCACTTGGGGCCAGGAGGGAAGTGATAGATGAGGATGTTCTGCGCTTTCTAATCGCTGCCGTAAACTCTCCTTACTTCATGAACAGGATTGTTCCTGATTCTACTCCTCCCTTCCTGTTGTGCGGGCCCTTCCTTGGACCCATTCTACGCGCCCAACCCTACCACATACATGCAACACTTGCTTCTGCCTTCCGACTACCGTTGTCCTGAGCTAGAAGTGACAGTAAGGAAATCGGGTCCTTTGTTTGGGTAACTATCCAATTTAAAAACACTGACTACACAATCTGGGCATAAAGCAAAGCAACACACTTGAACTTCTCGAGAAAAAAAAATTGAACTTTCCAAACAGAAGAAGTACAGATCTCAACGCAAGCCTCATAGCTTCCCTATGCTCGGTCTTTCTGGCTATCTGGCGAAATTGGCGAAATTGGCGAAATTGGCGACCTTCCGCGCCAGGTTGTTGACCCTCTCCCTGAGCCCTGCTTGCTCACTCTGCTGCACTGCGATATCGTCGGTCTGTTTGCGGATCTTTTCCTCCATATTTCTCTCATTGTTCCGTCGCATGTTTCTCTCCTTTTCCATCACCGTCTCCAAAACCCTCATTTTGTCACCAATGTCACCGTCGGGCAGACCCGACTCTCTCTTTTCGAGCTTGAGAATTCGTGATTCAAGCGCTTTCGTGGTTGGCTCCTGCGGATGCTTTTGCGATACTGGCATGGACTCTAGGGATGCTAGCCTGGTCTGGAGGTCCTGCAAGGTGGCTTCGAGCTGTTGGACTCGTTCTGTCTGACTTACGTTTGCCTTTGCGTTTGCTGTTGCCACAGTGGAGGACACACGACTCATGTCTTTAAAGATATTGTTGCCATAGTTTGCGCTTTGCTGGACTGGTATCTGTTCGCTGTTTTTGTGAGGGCCTTCTCCAAAGTCTAAGTTTGCGCCACGAATGGGGCGAACAGCGGAGCTTCTCTTCTTCTTCCTCTTAGAAGTGCTCTTACCAGGACGGAAACGGCTTTTGGCGCTGCTTGTGTCTGCTTGCACCTGTCCAGTTGGCTGGTGATGGTCATCGGTGCGCTCTGAAGCCACAGAAGCGCCGAGGTCGATATTATCACCCTCGTATACCACGTCGCCACTGTCGTGTACAGAGGGAAGGGTATAGACAGACCCGTCATTTGATCCCGCAGGTGTGTGGAACTCATGTTGATCGTCCTGAGCAGAAGACCGTTGTAGCTTTGTGCCGATCGACGCTCTAGTACGCTTTGCAGGTGGCTCCGTCCCTTCTCTGTTGTTGTCTTCGAGAGCACGTTTATGAGCATTCCAGCTGGGTCGGTACTGGTAATATGTCAGCTTAGCTCGCGATGCTTGAGATAAAGAATTTGTACACACCAGACGGTCTGTTTTCTTTGGAACACTGTGAGTAGCCTGGGAGCAAGATAAGTTCATACGGGAACAGAAAGCGCAACTTGCAGTGCTCTTGCTGTCTAGCATAGTCATACAGGCTCTATTGTTCTTCTCGCATAAGGTGCATCGAGGGTCGCGCTGCTCTCCATAATATAGAGCATCACGAAGTCTTGCTTCCTTAGGCTTTTTGCAATCCAGTCCTTGCCAATAGTAGGCGCCTCTCAGCTGCTTGTTATCGAAGTCTCCGGCAAACAGGGGTGGATGCAGTCTGAACACTTTAGCATTGTGAGGAACCGGTTCTTTGCCACCACGAGAATGTGTGACAGAAGGTAGTGGGGGCGGTGATTGCAAGTCACCGAGTTCGGGGGATGGATCCATGATTACGGCAGGCATCGGCTGTTGTATCTTCTAGTCGCTAGTAGCGTAAGAGGAAATTTGGATGGGAAAGGAGATTGACGTGAGGATGGGAAGGAAGAAGGACCTAGGAGTGAAGCTTCGAACTTTTATACTGGTCCGAAGAGGAGACGTTATCAGTCATTCTTCCACCCAATGGGCCCGATTACTGCCGCAAGGATGCGCCCATCTACAATCCGGTGACCAGAATGGGCCCACTCCCTTCGCGGTTGCCTCGTAACTTGCCGGGTGCAGGCTTCATGTGAGCAGATTCGCGAAACACTGATGGCTCAAATTGAGCAGTTCCGACCAGAAAAGGCAGACAAAAGTCAGGTGTTATCTACTCTTAGACAGACATTGCAAGGGTAAAGTAGGAAGGGCCGACAAAGAGAGGACCGGTATGAGGAAGGACCGGTCGACTTATAGGTCTCTTGCCTTCTCTCTCAAACAAACTCACGACGATTTCAGAGGAAATCAGAGTATAAAGGCTGTTCATCCTGAAAATTTCGCTTGACTTTTTCGTCGAAACCCCATTCCTTTTGAACCCCTTCCTCGTCCCTTCACCACCCCTGCCTCACCCTTTCTTTGTCCCATCTGATCTACACTAGATATGGTCCGAGACCAGAGACAGTCGATGTCTTCTAGACAACAACAGAATCAGGAGCTACCGCCTCTACCGGATCCCTCGAAGACACGCGATGCGCCTGCTTTGCCTAAAGGGAGGCTCTTTGTTGAACGAGCACATCCACCCCTGAGGTGGGGGGATTACAATGCTTACACTGCCACGTACTCCTGGCAAGAGCCGATAACCACTCACGGACAGGGCCCAAACACTCGACGCAAGAGATACCGGCTAGCTATGTACTATGGTATCGAGAACAGCCCCCGCTGCCGATCGTGCGAAGAGAAAGATCGCGCGTGTACGCAAAGTACTACCAGCAGGGCCAACGGTTGTACTTCATGTGGCTTTAGCAAGTATGCGTGCTCCTTGAAAGAAGACGATACCGATTATGAGGTATGTTATGTTCGCCCCTTCTCTCTCGGCATTCTAATGGATTACATGATCAGGATATCACGGGTGACTCTTCACCGGATCATGTGCAAGCTGAGGAGCAACACGTCCAGCCGTCGCCCGATGAGGGACCTAGCTTACGTCGTCCG
Organism: Aureobasidium subglaciale EXF-2481; assembly: GCF_000721755.1. Classification (NCBI taxonomy): domain Eukaryota; kingdom Fungi; phylum Ascomycota; class Dothideomycetes; order Dothideales; family Saccotheciaceae; genus Aureobasidium; species Aureobasidium subglaciale. The sequence goes on from NW_013566995.1 coordinate 879,141, forward strand.
ACCTTCACATCCATCAACCGGGAGCCATCTCATATCCGAACGCGCGAGACTTCCGTTATCTCACGCTCAAGAAGTGCAAGTCCTCGAAGGACCGCTCCTGTAGCCAACATGCAGAACATGGCCCCTCGCCAGCGCGTAGTGATCGAGATACTAGAGTCCCCCCCCTTGTCTCCCCTTTCATCGCCCCCTTCTAGATCTTTGATGGCAAATGGAAAACAAATTGATCTGACTGCCGAGAGGAACCAGAACCGAGAGGACATTCTCCAAGATCGTGGGAATCTCTACAAGCTCGCTAAAGAGTTCCAACAGCTCAAAGACGAGTATGGTGCAGAGATCTACGAGCTCAGAGAAAGTGTCTCACAACTCAAAGATAAGCATGATGCAGAATTCCGCGAGCTCAGAGAAAGCATCTCTCAAACTGGTGGCCATATCAATCAGCTTATGGGCGGCTGCCGCGAACTCACAAGGCACATCTCCCAGCTAAGGGATCACATTCGCGAAACTGATGAGGGACTCCGCGCCACTAAGAGACACCTGAACCACTGTGTCACCGTGGCCTGGGGGCGACTACCACGACAAGCTTAAGATGTGGAAGGAGTTCAGGCGACTACGGCTTGGAGCAATCTGTCGTACAGCAAGAGGAATTCAGTTGGCATGATAGACCGAAAGATAGGATGGCAAACAACACGCAGTAAAGCCACCTTGATTGTATGCACAGTCCGAATCAATATTCAGAGTACTTCCACGGAAGTCCTCTGTCCATGACCATAGTCCCATCTCTGAAAATACTTCACGTCTTATATCTAGACTTCTGATGCGCATCGAAGCTCCTAGGAATGGATAAGACGACCTTATGAAGTTTATCCATGCAGCCTCATGTTCGCAATTGGGTTCAGGACAACCACGTGGCTGCGCTACAAACTCGTGGGTGACTGCGCAAATTGGAGCAGGAACTTGGAAGGGATGAGTCAAAGGGCATCATCCCATCTGTAGGACATCTCTGCTTCGTTTTCCTTCTCTCTTTGCAACAACAGGACTAAAGAAACTCACCACAAGATCTCATAATTTTCTACAACTGTGCACTGTCTATTCGAACCTGCTCCGAGTTCCTTCCCTCCTTACTCACCTCTTTCAATGGCTCAGAACTCTCCTGGATATACATCAAGCGAGGTCTCTGTACATGACTCTCCTCGCCCTGGTCCTGGACCTCGTCCCACTCCCATATCGCTACGCAACCGACCAGCAATGCCACGAAACGCCGTCATGAGCCGAGAGCACCCACCCTTATACGCTGGGGACTTCAACAACAACCTATCCAGTGACAAGTACTGGTGGGAGAAGTTAAGCCCAGACAAGCCCGAAGAGAAGCGTGTGCTCCTCGCAATGTACTATGGCGAAGAACGCCAACCTCGATGCAACGTTTGCGAGTTGCAAAATCGCGCTTGCATGTGGTTCCTCGGAGAAGAGGATCAAGCCAACAAGAGTTGTGTCAAGTGTCGTCGTGTGCATGCTACTTGCAAGACTGTAGGAAGTACAGATGTGAGTATCGATGAATCAGACGATCGTATCGGTAAGCAAAGCGAACTTCCACGCAAACGGAAAGCGATCGATCTTGGAGAGGCTGCAAAACGTCAGATACCCGACAAGCGAACCCGATCCTCCCTCAGGACAGACGAGAATAAAAAATCTACCTGTGAGGACGTTGAAGTAATCTCAGTCAAGACATTACTTCCCAGCAATCGACACATCAGGATCCGTGAATCAGCGGTCATGAACTCCTCTGTGACCCCTTCACGTTTAGGTTCAGAGTTGATTGACTCGGACTTCTCTCTTGACGAGAAAAGTCGATTCGGCACTCGCAAAGATCGGCCATTAGTCGTCGACCTTGATGATCCGCGTGATTCCAGCTGCACATTGGGCAGAGACATACGATGCTCGCAGGAAGCGAGTGACTCCCAGGTCCAGTCGCACGTCCAACAATCTCCTTCGCAAGACGCATTGCCCGGACTGGACCAAATCAAGAACGGACTTTACGCACTCATCGACCAGAGACACAAGACGGAGCTTGAGAGTCTCAAAGCACAAATAGTAGCTTTGCGTGTCGATTGCACGAACAAGGCTCCTGATGCGCATGATGTCGACTATGGTCAACAACTAAAGAGGATGCACATTGACCTCGAGACGGAGAGAGCCAGCAGACGGCGCCTAGAGGCCGAAAACTTGCGTCTCAAGAATAGGATGGCTCGGATCGAGGAAGGGCAGGAGACAAGCATGGATGACTTGCAAGACCAGATCAGGCAGTTGAGAGAGGACATGAATTCCAGACTTTAGATCGGCCCCTGTCGGCATGTTAACGTTGCATCGAGTCTAAGTGATGCGACAAGTGCTACAAAGGCAACAACTGCCATGATCGCAAGCATCACGACAGTAGGATCACAATAGCAACCAATTAGAAGAGCCTAGAGCGTAGTTATCATAAAAGTGGGTATCATTCATGTGTACGTACGGTCGCAATGGACAAGTCGAGTCATGACTCGAGAAAACAAAAGTCTATGGTATGAAAGAAACACAGTGCTCTTGCTGTGGAGATCGGGGGAAATGCTAGATCAAATGAAACAACGCTGTGCGGATGGGAGAGTATGTAAGCCAAATACAAGCGCCCAAAATTAGTAAACATCCCAGGACTTTGAAGATCGCTATGCAAGAAGAAGAATAAACATGAATCGAGAAAGGACATTAGTGACGTTTTGGCAGAAGAGCGCATGATGGAGAGCGAGAGGATCAGAACATCTCGTCTTCGCTAAAGCGGTAGCCGCCTCGTTCTTCGGCGGGCGTACGATGTGCTTCGTACGGAGTTGGTGGTTCACGGGTAGAATCGTAGTTGGGTGGAGTTTGACGCACAGAACTGCGAGGGATACTCCTGCGTCCACCGTCGACACCCCCACTTCGATGGCGGTAGCCATACTCGCTGTCTTCGCCAGAGTCGACGGAGAAGCGACTCTGAATGCGAGCGTCAGGCCTGTCAAAGGCGCGCAGGAATGAGGCAGGGGGAACAATGGTGGCAGGCGTAGAAAGAGCATTGTATGCTTCCTGACGAGAGGCACTGCGACCCCCGTCCGACTCTGCAGGGGTTCGAGGTCGCTGTGCATGGGGAAGCGATTGTGCTGTGTAGCTGCCCCAGCTCCCGCGTGAAAGTTGCAAACGGGTGACTTCATGCTGCAGGGTGCGGACTTGGTTCTCAAGAGTGCGGCGGGCGGAGCGTTCTTCGGATAGCATGTTGTAGAGAGCAGTGAAGGTGCCATTGGGCGTTGCAGCAGTGCTGCGCAAAGTCGGGGGTGCAAGATTGGATCGGTCGCCGTTTGTACTGCCATGACTGCTAGGACCCCACTCTCGTTCCATGATGTCGCCAGCATCTTCATAGCCTCGAGTTGGCGGATGCGAATCTACGAGGATGCTAGGCGGTCGTTGGCGATGTGATGAGCCGGGGGGCTCTGTCGGCGCGACAGCTGAAGGGCTAGAGAGGGTGATGTTAGACAGCGAGCGCTGGACGTCGATCAAGTGTGCCTCGAGTTTGGCAACACGAGACTCGAGATCAACAGGGGCATCGGGGACAGGGGTGGTCAGCGGACGACTGAAAGAACGGAGAGTCAACTGCGGAGATGGGCCTTTGGTGGGAGCTGACTGGCCGCGCGTGGACGGGAGCGAGACAGCGTCAGAACGTGGCACAGGCGGATGCGCGGAAAGAGGAGTCGGCACCGAAACAAAGTCGGGCTCCCGAACAAAGTGCTCTGGCACGTCGGGCACATCAGGTATGTCGGCCATGTCGGGCACGTCGGGCGCTTCGAAGTCCGAGTCAGTGGGCGGGTACTCGTAGGTGGGAGCCTTGCCGGTCGGACTGAGGAGGACGCTGGCGTAGCTCCGTCGCCAATACTCAATCTCGCCAGTGCGATCACGGAAAGGTTCAGCAGCCACCATGGCTTGCTTCAGATCGTTTGCACTGCGCGACCTCCTCTTGTCCATTCTTGACTTTGCGCCAGCTGGAACAGCGAGCCCCCTGTGTTTTTGCCCATCGACGTCGCCTGGTTGCAGCGTGTTCGACACGTCGAAGGCCTCGTTCGCCGTCATGATCAAGCTGGGCAGAGTAGCTCTGCGCTTCGGGTCATGATCGCGCGTGTAGAAAGGGTTGCCTAGATTCAGGGGCTTGAGGGCTGCGCTTTTGGGGAAATCGACAGCATTGTTGGGCGACGAGTGTGCGGGGTGGTGTTTGGGCTTGAAGGGCGCTTGTTGTAGCTGGAAAGGCGCGGAGAGAGGGCCGGCGAGCGGAGCGGACAGGGGCGCAGAGATGATGCGCTGCTGGATGGCGTCGGACGGGTTCGTGTGGATGGTCTGTGGTCGCTTGAAGTGGCCGGGATCCTGTGTCGCTGTCAGTGGTAGCCCGTGGCGAGTGCCGCTCGTACTCACGCTCTTGTGATAGCCATGTCGCGAGGCTTCGACGTGTGGCAGGGCAGGCACCTCCGGGATGTCGCCCTTGGACTTTCTCCCAAACAAGCGTCGCACAGCGTTCCGTATTGAGCCCCTTCTCTCGTTGCCTTCTATTGCCATCCCATTGCCATTGCCGATCGAGTATCTCGCTGACTTGTGTCTGCGACTTCTCGACGTTGTGTCGGTGCTACGTCTGCCATCTGCTTGTGGTCGTGCCTGTGGTAGTGGTGGTTGTGTTTGTTGTTGTTGTTGTGCTGCCGCCGTAACCAACGCGAAGTATTCGGCCGAAGGGCGGCCATTTGAGACATTGTCGACTCCTACTTCGGATCGCGCTGGTCGGATTGGCGGCGAGCGAGTTCGTGCTGTCGTTACTGATGCGTCCATGGATCCATGCAGCCAGCTGGTAGCTGACTTGATCTCTTCTGCTTTTCTGTTACGCTGGTGCTGTATATCCCAGCAAATCGTGGCCGTCAAAATGACTAGGTGCAAGAAGAGAGAGACTGGCGCAAATGCGTCTAACGAGTGACAAGGTTGCTAAAGGAGTGGACAAGTGGGGTGGCCACGAGAGAGGTCGCCCTTAGTATACACCAAGACTGCTAGAAGCTCCCTTCAGATAGCGCGCGCAGGACACTCGATAAGGGATACAGAGGAAGAAGAGTGCAAGCCACGACACGGCCACTTGGAGGGCGAGGAAGATGCTGCGTCCGACAGGGGCACTCCAGACTGCTCACATAGCAGGGACAGGACTTCTCTCCTGCAAAATGGGCATGTGCAAGAGGATATAGCCGGGAAGAGTCCGTTCCTCCAACCGTCAGCACTCAGCAGTGACTTGTCAAAGCAGGATCCGTCGACCGTAACCTGCTCGTTGCGGGGATCGCGCAGACGTGGCGTTTGCTTGCTCTTAGCCCAGCTAGCATCTGCATTAGTCGTCGTTGTAGTACTGTTTCAGCATCTCCCACCACATGGCAACGTTTTTGTGCCCTTTTGGCCTGTCCAACTTTGATTCGTTCTGCCTCTTTTCGGATCTCCGCCGTACCATGGTTTTATTGGTCGCACTCTATCCACACGACATCCCTCATCGCTATCATACTCTCAATACAAGTGAACACGCATCTCATGGCCGACCTTTGCATTTGGTCCATCAAACAAGGAGAAAAGGCTCTCCAACTTCACGACCACGCTAATCAAAGCCTATTTATAAGCACTGTCTACTTCGCAATGCCCTCGGATCTCTACCAGCCCTTTGACCAGCTATCGTTTATCAGCAATGGCGCAATTCCCATCATCGTCGCTTCGATAATACAATCGATTCGTATCTGCCCGTTCAGCTTGACCGTTGCGCCCTTGGGGGTCGTTGGCAGCGAAGATTTACTTGCTATAATGGGGTGCGGTCCATCTTTTTCGGCAACTGTTAATCTCCCGTCGCGCGTTTTTGCTGCCAAGTGATTGTCACTTCGACCATTCGGGTACATCTCACCTCCCGTCGCTGCTGATTTGGACCAGTGGAGACAGTCATTAGCTCACGGCCCATATCCTCCCATGATCCTGCCCTGCCGTGCCCTGCTCTCCAATCACCGCGTCAGCAAATCACAAGAATACTCGTGTCGAGTATCATGTGTTCAACGTGTCGAGTATAATCACACCATCTCGATCGCCTTTTGAAACCAGCACTGCCATCAGCTAGATTGGTCATGCGATCCAATGTCTGTGACACTGTCTGTCAGATAAGACAAGCCGGAGTGCCTTGCCGTACCAAACAATCTATCTATCACGCGTTACTCCTCGCGCAGCACATCGTCCAAATCCGGATAACGAAGGTCTGCATTCTCCTCCAGGAACTCCATCCAGCTCTTGAGAAATTTGCTGCCACTGTGAATACCGCAGAAGCGGCAAGTAGTTAGCTTCACACCTCCGATTTGTGCGCGGACACACACGCAGGGTACGTATGCAGGTACATCGCCTGCAAGGGCGGGATGACTTACCGACCGACCGTCTCGGAATCGCCGACAATACAGAGGTGTCTCTTGGGTCGAGTCATGGCGACTATAAGCAGACATTATCAGCGAAGCAAATCGTAATTTCATGTTGTCTCCTACCATTGAGTCTTCGCTTCTCGGCAAGGAAGCCCACCTCGTGCTCCGCGTTGCTGCGCACCAGGCTGACCACAACAGCCTCCTTCTCTCTGCCTTGGAAACCATCAATGCTTCCAAGTTCAATCCCGACGAATCTCTCCTTGAGTAGTTTTGAAAGAACGGAAAGCTGACCATTGTAAGGTGTCACAACAGCAATGTCTTCGGGCTTCACGCCAGCATCGACCAAGCTCTGAACATGCTTCTTTACGATTGCCGCTTCGAGTTCGTTGCTCTTGCTTTCACCAAGGAGACTGCTCTTTGACTTTGGTGCATCATCGTCGTCAGTCTTCTCATAAAACTCGCCACCTTGTGTATCCCAGAAAACCACAGGCTCGTTAGTGTCTTCCGTCTCCTCGACGTCGTAAGGCAGGTCTTTCAACAGTCTCGCCTTGACACTTTCCGCCGCCATGAGCTTCGACTCGTACAGCGCCGCTGAAGGGAAGGCGTTAATTTTCTCATGCATACGGTACTGTATGGTCAGCATGCGCTTGATGTCGTCCCCGTAAAGCTCAAGCGTGCGATCGAAAAGTGTCGTCTCCAGTTTAAAATCATCTTGAGTCGTCATGGGCTTGGTCTTGGTCGACTTTGAGTTCAGGCTCTTGATGGTGGGCGGTAGTTGCAGGTGATCTCCAGCCAAAATCAACTTGCTGGCACCACTCGTCAGAAGAGGTACCCAGCATTGCGCTTCCAAAGCCTGACTGGCTTCGTCAACGACGACAATGTCGAAGTGTTGGTTCTTCAGATGAAACCCACCTGCTCCGTGCAGAGTGGCAAGGACAACTTTGCTCTCTCGGACAAGACTGTCGACACATTTGGCCTCACGCTGGCGGTATTCTTTGCGAAGCTCCTTGATCTCGCCGTAGATTGCCTTTCGTTCTCTGCCATTTCTCGTCTTGCGTATACTCGCTTGTTTGTCGTCCATCTCGGTGCGAATATCCTTGACCAAGGCGGCGGCGTCGCTCGTACGTGTCAAGATATCGAGACTGTGATTGAGCACTCCTGGCAGTAGACGAGCTGGATGACCGAGTCTGACCATGGGCACTTTGTGTGGTGCCAGTCTCTCGACAATATTGTCGACTGAAATGTTGCTCGGTCCACAGACCAAGAGTCGGAGATTTTGCTTGAGACATTGGCGAATCAACTCAATCAGTGTATGCGTCTTTCCTGTTCCTGGAGGGCCGTGAATCAAGGCAACTTCGGAAGAGGCAAGGGCAAACTTGATGGCCTCTTTCTGCGAGTCGTTCAGAGAAGGGTCCATCCATTCCAGGTCTGTTGCCATATCTCTGGGCTGGACAGAGACTGTCGAGGACTGGCCGAATAGGACACGCATAAGTGTGGAGTGCTCGCTCTCTGGCATTTTCAACAACTTGTTCATAGTCTGGTTCATCCTTGATTACAGAGTCAGTTTTGGGCAACTGAATGCATCGAAGAAAAGTGCGATACCTCTTGTATGTGACATCGTTTGCGAGCTTAACACTACATAGAAACACAAAACATCAGCCAACAGCGCTCTTGCTAGAATCTGACGTGCATAGTTCACGCACAGCCACAGTTTCCCGCCAGGTATATCAACCTCGTCCTTGTCCAGAGCGACAACGATGATTTCTCTTAGCACCTTGACAACGACGCCCTGTATTCGTTTCTGCTCCATATCCTGACGCTCTTTCTTCTTCTCTGCACCCTTGGGTTGCTCAGAGACGCCAACGATATCACCGACGCGCAGTCCATGCTCAGGCAGTTCGGTGTCGGCGCCAGCGATCGCAGGATCCAGTGAAAGCTCGACCAGAGACTTACCGCCCAGACCAGTGCGTTGGGCGCTGACGGAAAGATTCAGTACGGCTAGACCAGCGCGGGCGAGAGTGGACGGAGCATGGGTGGCAGTAAGCAGGGCGGTTTCTTCCAGTTCGGCATTGAGTTCTGCGGCCAGTAGCTGAAGCTGCTTGTCGGCAAAGTTGGACACATGGATTGGCGCCATTTTTGTGTCGTTTTGGTGATGGAGATGTGGATTGTTGGACGGTCATGTTTCGCACTTTCACATGAAAACGCATACGTCAGAGTTGGAGGCTTATCGATAAGGAAATGGCTTGTCGCAAGTGTCGATGCGAGGGATGGTCAGCATGTCGTCGTCATAGAATACATAGCACAATGCGAACTTCAAAGGTCTCGAAAGAGACTGCCCGAGTGGTAGATGCTCTATCATCGAGAGGATCCAATGGCAGCGCGCCTAGGCGTAGTCTGCGCAACTTCGTCCATGCAACAGAAGTGAATTACGCCCAGGACGACGCGAGTTCGGATCTGTCTGAGCTTGCCTCGGATGCTTCTCTATCGAGTGCCTCTCCATCGCCTCCTCCTTCTTCGTCTGGAAAACGCAAGCGTGCCGTCAAGACCGAAGTGCTCTCCTCAAATCCCTCAGCCGCCAACCGCAAGTCCAACTTGCCCAAGAAAGCAAAGCGACAACCCGCCAAACGCATCAAGGGCGAATCTGGCAATGTCGCGACCGTCGAGCCTCCGCCCAATTGGGAGCAGATGTACAGTATAACTGCTGAGATGCGCAAGAAGGTCGTTGCTCCGGTCGACACCATGGGATGCGAGTCGCTGGCCGAGGAGAGCCGCTCTCCAATCGACCGACGTTTGCAGACATTGGTTGCTCTAATGTTGAGCTCACAAACAAAAGACACCGTCAACGCTGTTGCCATGAAGAATCTGCAAGACAACCTCGAAGGAGGCTTCAATCTTGCTGCATTGCTCACAGTCGAGCCTGAACGACTCAATGAGCTGATTGCAAAAGTTGGCTTCCACAACAACAAGACGAAGTACATCAAAGCAACCGCTGAGATACTACGAGATCGCTTTGATGGCGACATCCCGGATACGATAGAGGGTCTGGTCTCACTACCTGGAGTTGGCCCCAAGATGGCGTATTTGACCATGTCTGCTGCATGGGGTCGCGATGAGGGCATCGGTGTCGACGTACATGTCCACCGCATCACCAATCTCTGGGGCTGGCATAAGACCCGCAACCCTGAGGAGACTCGAGCGGAACTTGAGAGCTGGCTTCCGAGAGAGAAGTGGCATGATATCAATCACTTGCTTGTCGGCTTCGGGCAAACCATCTGCTTGCCCGTCGGTCGCAAGTGCAACAATTGCGTCCTGGCTACCGAAGGACTGTGTCCGAGTGCTGTCATAAAGAAAGAGGTGACAAAGAGGGTGAAGAAGGTCAAGGATGAGGGTGAGGTCAAGACAGAGATCGATGCGATTATCAAAGAAGAGAAGGCCGATGAAGACGCTCCTCCGCTTGATGTTCCACTTGCTGGTGCAGGTACTGTGCCGGACATTGAGGGGACTGGCGCAGGCATCAAAAGGGAAGAGGCATGATCCGCCGATCACATTCCTTGTATATGTATGTATGATGCTACGATGTCAATACTGATGCAGTGTTGTACACATAATCTTTTCCACACCTCTGCAACATGAACAACATCTATATGGCTGGTTGATGTTCCTCTGGGATACGTCGTTCTGCCAAACAAGCCACCCCTCTTATTCGAGCAGCACTCCGGGAGGCACCAGAACAGCAGAGCAAAACACCGGAGCTCGGATCTCAGAGGGATGAACAACAGGTGAAGCCCAAACATGCAAAAATGATCCTGGCAATGGGCGGAATCGAACCGCCGTCGGGTCGGCGTTGCTGGACTTTAACCTCCACAACGACACATGCTACCACTACACCACATCACCTTAGCTTGTAAGGGTTGAATCCGGTTGGCCAGATTCAGGATCTTGGTGGCGAAGCGGCTCGTTTTCGATATGACTCATCCATAATGCATCATGATAGCAGTTGCGATGTCCATCACTGCCATGTCGGCCTACACCTCTACAAATCTGCCCCTGAAGGGAATTGGTTCAGAAACTTCTTCGGAGACTCCGTCATATGTACATGTAGAAGTTTCCAAAGTGTTGTATCCATTGTCAGGTTTGATAGCAACATGACCCAATCTGTGGGCGATAAAATGCCGAAGCAACAGTACTTGCAAAATTTCATGTATTGCGAGTATCTCCCATGCAGAAGAGGCTATCTGACCTCTCCGAATATCAAAAGCGTACTGTCAGTATGACCCGAGCATTTTGACCATTGAGGGGCGTATTGTGAGTGCTTAACCGTGATGGCGATGTCGCAACCAGGGTGTTATGCTCAACCAATCCGACTTGGAGGAGCAAATCCAAAGCAAGCTTGGCACCTCGATGGGTGTTATCGACCCAAAAAAACACTATCTTGATAACGAAACACTACTAGAAGGATGTGTCTTGAATACTGGATATCTTCCAGTGGTCAGTGCCGATGGAGTGGCCCCCGGCAGTATTGGTAGTGAAGCTCAGTGCCTGCTAAAATGCGAGACGCCATGTCGTGTGCACAGCATTATTATCAAGTGTCTGTCAAGAGTGGTGTCATGAATCTGACAGCAAGTACCGACATTCAGCAATAGAATACGCGTTAAAGAGACCGAAGAAGGTGGACAAGTGTATGTATGGTCTATTTTACAAGCTATAGACCTAGCCATAGCGACAAACGCACGTTGTATTATAGCTTTGGTTTCGTATACTATCGTGAATTCGTGATCGTGTAATGTGCTGACCCATGGCAAAAACACCGCAGAGCCTATGATCAGATGGGAGCATACGGACTTCTGTAGACGTCCAGCGGGGACGCATTCATTGCCATGACATGAGCATCAGGATCTGCGTACAGACTGTGGTATACAGCAGCGTTGTGATATGCCGAAGCAAGGGAAGGGTCAAGGACGTGCATGTGGTGTGGTTGCAGCTGAGAGTGATGATGCGCATGTTGCGAGACGGGTACGGTCAAGTCCTGCCACGGATCCAGAAGGTGGGCATCGGCAGGCAGCTCGGTGAGATGGTCCATTGAAGCATCATGTGTGACATGGAGAGGAAGGGGAGACTGAAGTGTCAAAGAGAGATCGGGCTCTTTCTGGGCGATGAGCTTGTTGACGGCGCGACGGCGGGGGGCGGCGGAAGAGGTGGAAGTTGTGGTGCGTGTACGGACAGGTCGCTGACCGGTGGCAATGCCGGCACGGGCAATAGCGCGTGAGATGGTCGACATGGATACAGTCAATTGTAGTTCTTTCTGCAGATGACGGCGCATCTCGTCGAGCTCCATGTCCGGTTTGGCAGCGAGTAGGCCCTGCAGGAACTTGTCGACTCCTTCACTCATGGCACGCGGCCTGCCCAGCGTCTTTGTCTGTACACGACCCACAGTGCCGTGCTTCTTGAACTTTGCAATCTTGAGATAGACATTTGTACGCGACACGTCGGGCACGGCGGCGCGAATGGCCATGGCCGACTTGCCCTCGCTCACCATGCGCTCTATGGTCGCATTGTCCTCGTCGGTGACCATCGTCTACATGGTCAAGGTCAGTACGTGTCTGTCTGCAGTACAGGGATGCAAGCTTCCATGTAGCATGGATACAGGATGCGCTTACCGACCTCGTTTGGTTTATGATAAAACTTGTGGGATTTTTGCCGTGTGTCCCATCCTTTTTGCTTGGTCCGCTTCGCTATGTGCTGGGGAAGCGAATTCAAAGCTCGCCAGCACACTCCAGCTTTGCGTCCATCATCACAATGTGCTTCGTATGATTTGGGTGATACCGCATTGCATCCCATGCTGTAACATGCATACATGCCTCTCATCTAACCTGTTGTCTTCTCACCCGTCCTCGTCGCATCACTCAATTGTCACCATGTCTCCTGGATATTCACTCAATTCCAGTTCCGACGTTCTAGGACCGACTTCTGTTCTCAGACATTTGCACTGCGCTCACTGTGAACCCTCGCAGCTGTCGCAAGAGAGCAGCTCAGACAGCGATACCTGACAGTATTACGCTGCTTCTTCGCGCCATGTACTCCTCCAATATGAATGCACAGCCGGTACACTCGCCAACGGTTTCAGGGACGTCGTCTTCCACACGGTACTGCGGGACGACGGCTGATTGCCTGATTACGGTTTCGCAATCAGTGCAAGGTGCCCTCCTTGCCCCCTCCGACGTCATACGTCCTTGCGTTTTGTCACCGAGCATAACAAGACTCCGCCAAGGCATCATGGCTGATACTCGATTGCTGCACGTTAGGTACATGTGCAAGACATGCTGTTGTCCAGAGGGTCGAAGCCCTCGCTGAGAATGCGAGCCTGTACTCGGATGTCTTAGTCATGGCGAGACAGAGACAGGGTGACAAGAAACCGCCTCCTGAACCCACGTCAGAGGTATCGACTCTGAACGATCAAGGTTCTAGCTGACATTTTTCCTGCTAGCGAATGCAGAGTTTCACAAACGTTTTGCCAATACATACGTCTTCTTCAGACCCGGGCGCAATACACTGAATCATGAAGCCGGGCTACCGAAAACAACAGAGGTTACGAGGTATCTGCCCTAGTCGCAGCAACGCGCACACGTAATGATCCTGGCTGGTGGATCTGTCGCGGACCTGCAAGTTGCAACACAGACAGGGCGGATACCTGGCGCATATAGAGATCATCGCTAATTGTTTGGCAACAAATATATAGGCGGGCATCTCGCTCACGGACGCCCTTTTCTAGAAGCAAAACCGAAGAAAAGGGAGCCAGCTTGGCGGGGTTTCTCTTTCCGAAATTGGGCTGGCCGTTGAACCTTGCGACCACATGCACACAACCCAGCCCTTTTCAATTTCAACGTATGCGTGACAGTTCGATAATCGAGAACGATGTACACGATAGCAGGTATTGTGAGGCTGGCGGATGGCAACTTGTCCATGAGACAGCAGATGCAAACGTCTCGTGCCACGCCGAAAGCGTGCATCCGTGATGGATAGAGGGCCCAATCCTTTCATCAGAGCATCCCGCAATCGAACCCGCACGGTTGGCGTTCATGATGGTCCCGGCTTTTGGGTTAATTATTGCCATGCTCCTAATGACTCCTGGGCACGTTGTGTCTGTGTCAGATCAAAGGGTATTTTGCATCTAGTTGCTAGGCTCTATTTCCTGCATAGACGTTTCGTCCGGTCGTCTCTTTAATCGAAGGGGCCGCAAACATTAACATTCCAATCCCCTCTTGCCCTGCTTGCTCGCTTTTCCTTATACCACCCATCCCACCTTCCTCTTCTCTCGACCACCCCGCGTTTCGGCTTGCCTTCGACTCTCCTTTTGCTCGACGACCCAGCCATCCGGTTCCGCTCAAGTCTTTGTAGTCGCCGCTCCCATCACCACCTTTCAACGACCACGACATCATCCGCTTGCGGCCTCTGCAGTAAAATCAATACCGCCATTAGTGCTGTAACTGCCGTGTTGAACAACTCGAACATACCCATAAATAATATCAGAACTTTGGCTGGATCCATACGCTCCAGTAATACCATAACAACAATCATCGGCAGAAACAGGACACCGCCTTTGCAGACAAGTGAGTGCTGCCATCGAGTCCATTTCCTCTAGCCAATGGGCGTCGCCGTAGGAATATCCAAAGCTGATTTCACTCTGCTCAAGATCTTGATCATTCACCACGTCGTCACCGAGGCTTCGTCCAGCTTTACTTTCCACAACTTCTCTACCACCTTCTCCTTCCAAGATCTCTAACCTTTTTAACCCCACCCACTCATACCACACCGTCTCGCTGCAATGGAAGGCAACGGTGGTAGATCCGGTAGAAGAAACGATTCTATCAGCAGTATCATGTCTCTGGGTGCTGACAACAACTCATCATCATGGACCGACGATAACAACAGCAACGACACACCTGCCACTCAGAGATCTTCACGTGCAGAGAACACCCAGATGCACGAGCTCGATCATGAGACATCCGTCCACATGATTTCACAATTCTCTCCAGAGGATGCTTCATATACCGATGCCTCGAGCAACATCGACACTGAATCAGACATTGACATGCTGGATCCTTCTGAACTCCGCCACCACATCCTTGAGCTGCTCGACGAACTCCCCGCGACCTGCGCAATCGACTTCGCTACTCCATACCAGAGAGCCGCCATGCTTCCTCCTGTCACGCAAGACTCACTCTGTGAGTTGGATGTTGGTCGCATAATCAACAACCCCAAGCTCCGTCACGATGTCAACTTTGATCGCGAACTCCACTTCAGACCCAACCTCGATGGCTCCAGAGGCAAGTTGAAGTTGAAGTCAGCTGACGAGTACTGGAAGGCCTTGTTGGCCGAGCTGGTGATCTACAAAGCAGTCGGCGAACGTCTCAGGGAGTGCAAAAGCGCAGACGAACTCGAGTACTACACTTTCATGATCAAGACCAACCAGATGAGACTTCCCGGAGTTTTCAGCACAATCTACGAGATCCTCAAGACTCTTGTGCCTGACCGTGACCAAGCCATCGTCGCAGAGAGACTCGATGTCGACATGATTATGCAGCAAATTTGCAAGGGCGTCTTCAATCTTCTGGACTTGGCTCAGTGGCTGGCTTCCATCCTGAAGGCTCACTGCGCCCCTATGAGAGACGAGTGGATCGACTCGATGCTTGAGCAGACCACCAGAGGCGTCAACCAAGAAGATCAGAACGCTATCGTGACCGGACTCAGACAGACTCTCGCCATTCTCGAGGCCATGAAGCTGGACGTCGCCAACCATCAAATCAGACATCTTCGCAGCTTGCTCATCGACGACACTGTCAACTTCCAGCAGAAGTACCACCTCCACAAGATCGCCGCCAATCGCTTCAAGCTTGAAAGTGCTCGCTCTTGGTTCAAGCAAGAAGAGTCTCTCTTCAGCAACCGTGCCCTTGGACTCGCGCCTCTGGAGATCTTCTCTTCGGCCGTCCTCCGCTCCCTGCTTTCGCAAGATCCCTCTTCTCGTTTCCCCGAAACCTTCCACCTGGACGCTGAACGCCTGCGCATCCTTCGCAGCGATCTCCACAGCTTGGTTCAGATGGACATGTGCTGCAACGCCTTCGACATCCTCATCAAGGACAAGATCGATGACAACACTCGTCTTGCTGCCAGAAAGTCTCTACAGGCCAACATCGCCGACATAATCGGCGAGTCACGCCTCTACTTGGAGAACCTCGAGAATATCTCGGCCCAGATCGTCCGCCTCGTTCTCCAGCTCGAAGGTGCCACTGCAGCCTTCGACTCCGACATGATGAGTATCGTCGAGCACCACCTTCGCGCAGAATTGCCCTTCTCCTCTTCGGCTTTTGGTGTTAAGCTCGAGGAACTCTTCAGTGCCCAGTTCCCCAGGCTCCGCAACGCTATCAACTCCAGCACCAGACACAATCTTCTGGCTCTCCATGACGCCATGCTACCTCCTACTCAGCCTGCTGGCAAGTGTGTCTCTCAGAAGGTCATCAGCGAGCCCCCCATGGACGAGGTCCTCAAGCGTGTCACTCATCTCGCTGTTCTCCATTGGCATGTCTGGGCGGCAATTGTCTACGATGTCCAGGGCGAAGGATGCTTGCAACCTCTGAGCTCGGCTGGCAACGAACCAGACACTTCCGAGATGAATGCCAACGCCACCTCGTCTAGCCCCTTGGCCTTGAGCCCCGAGATGAAGAGCCAGAGCGGTAGTTTCACTCAGCCCTCTGGTCCCTCCATCACCAACAGTCGTTCTCAGAAGTAGACTGACAACCATTTGTCGGTCCTTCGATCATCTTCAGCTTTGTAACAACATTACCCAGTTAATCTTTCGGCTCTTTATTGTTTCCCACCACACAGCGCTAGTCTACAACAGCAGCTTCCATCCTCTCCGTCAAAGGAAGTAAAAGAAGCAGTTGCTGTCGGACATGCTCAACATGTGTGGTTTTCTGCAGATACCCCTTTGTTTTTATTTCATTTTTCCCTTTGTTCTCTTCACATTATCATGAAGCAGTTCAGCAAGGCGCTGGCGGAGTTAATTGAGGCAAATGAGCGTTCGTCTATTTTCGGAATGCCGGAATCCGTGTTATTAGCAAAGCAGTCAGTTATTGTTCGTTGTAAATAATCAAACCTTTATCCATGTTCTATCAATATTCAAGTGGGTTCGCTTCAATGCATGTGCGTCTGACATACACATCCGTTCTTAATGAGCAGAGAAGAGCGACAACGAGCTGTAGCACGTTATATCTTGTATCGAACTGCCTTACTCAGGGAGTCGTTGAAGCGATTTATCTCGGCGCCATTGCTCCAGATTCGGAAATCTCGTGCGGTAAGACAGCTACAAGTAGGCCTTTCTTTTGTACACGGGGAGGTTCTGCGTCTGACACAACCAGATGCGTATCGACTGCCAATCAACCACGTCATTTTGCTTCGAAAGTATGGACTACAGTACGCAAATCAGAGCCATGTACTCTATCACCGACCTTTTCTGAAATAAATTTGAGCCTCAGGCGAAGAGATGTCAAATACATTAACCCCACGAGCAAGAGAAGCTTGATCGTGAGACTAGCCTGTCCTGGCCAAGTTACTTGCTGCCGACTAGCCGAAAGCGGGCCAAACGTGGGGGGAGGTTCAACAAGATGATATCATTGACGAAGTTTTGATGATGCTATATGCATATCCTCATGCTTACGTAGGACGGGACAGCGGCACTGATTTGTGGTGTTATGGCGGCTGAGATGACGGTACGAACTTACAGAGTGCCGCAGCTTCCGCCAAGTTCAGGTTTATAATTGATTGTTGACGATCAACAATCTTTCTTCTGATCTCCGCTGTGTTTTGCATCAAAGCATCGAGTCAATCATGGATACAAAGAACCCCAACAAGGAGTTCAGATCTACTCCTGAGTATGCCGAGTACCAGAGAGAAAACTTCTGGGCTGACAACGAGGGGAAGATTCCTCCTTTTAACACTCGTAAGCGGAATGCAACTACTGCAGCGCAGATTAGATACTAAATTACATAGACCCCGACAAGCTCGAGGAGCGAGCAAAAGAGAAGCTCTCGGAGGGTGGCTGGTACTACGCCTCTTCCAACGCAGGCTACTCGACAACACATCTTGCCAATCGCCAGGCCTTTTATCGTCATCGCATCATTCCTCGCATGCTGGTCGACACCAACAGGCGCGACACTACTTGGGAGATCTGGGGACACAAAACCAGCGCACCCATCGGATTCTCTCCAGTCGGTATCAACAAGATCTATCATCCTCTTGGAGAGCTTCCTGTCGCGAAAATCGCAAAGGAACTCAACCTGCCTTATTGTTTGAGCACTGCTGGCTCGCAGCCCATAGAGGATGTTGGTGCTGCTAACGGAGAGGGTCCTCGTTTCTTCCAGCTGTACATGCCTCACGATGATGAGTTGACGATCTCCTTATTGCGGAGAGCTATAGACTCTGGCTTTACTGCTTGCATCCTGACTGTCGAGTATGTGTTCCGACATTGCTGACTCGCGAGACCAACTAACACCCTCCAGTACATGGCAGCTCGGCTGGAGACACGACGACGTCGCAAATAGCAACTATGCTTTCTATCACGGAATCGGTCACGACTTGGGCCTATCGGATCCAGTGTTCCAGAAGAGAATGGCAGAAAGTGGCATCGACCCACAGAAAGAGCCTAACAGAGCGGGTGCTAAATGGATCGATAACGTCTGGCATGGAAGAGCACACAGTTGGGAGAAGATGCCTTGGCTCATCAAGACGTGGAAGGAGATGAGCGGCGGCAAGCCTTTCGCCATCAAGGGTATTCAGAGCGTGGCTGATGCCAGAAAGTGCGTTGAGATTGGCTGTGATGGCATCGTCGTCAGTAATCACGCTGGTAGACAAGTCGACGGCGCTGTTGCCAGTCTCGATGCCTTGGAGCAGATCGCTGATGGTATGTCCACGATCTAAGCGTAAAGGAATGCAGCTGCTAATGCTATCGCTTCTAGCTGTTGGTGACAAGATCTACATCATGTTCGACTCGGGCGTTCGTGGAGCTTCGGATGTATTCAAGGCTCTTGCACTGGGAGCCAAGTTTGTGTTTGTCGGCAGGCTATGGATTTGGGGATTGAGCATCATGGGCGAGCATGGCGTGAGGCATGTCATGAAGTCGCTTTTGGCAGACTTTGATATCCTGTTGAACGTTGCCGGCTACCAGAATGTCGGACAGATACAAGGTAACCGCGAGGCGATCGAGTCGTTGCCAAAGGTTTACTCTCTGATCCAGGAGAGAGCTAAGCTGTGAGGAGCTACGAGGATAGTGATTTGATGGACATTACGAACAGCACAATGATCAAATCATAGTAGAATCACAACGTTGCTGCTTAGGAGAGCTTGAATTTGTTTTGTTCGCTCAAAAGTGATGTTGTGTTATGAAGGAAGAAGGTATCCTCGAACTTTCATTTGTTTGATGAGTTGTTGTTGATCCGTGCGCCCAGAGATTCATGTTCAGCTTGTGCAACAACCATCCCATCATCTACCAACCATACACAATTTTCGAAGCGGGCAATCAAATATGGATGAATCTCATGACCACGAGACTATTACGTACGACACGTTCACGCAATTGCTCAAGTCATACAAAGACCTTGTTCCGAGCAAGTTAGACGAGCTGGAAGAGCACCGACTCGAGACCATACCTAAAGCACTATCGGAAAGGACCGACGACGCGCATCTCAAAAAGAGTGAAGTGCAAACCTTAGTGGACTGGAAGCTGTACGTTGAAGCGTTGAGAGTCCCACTTCCTTGCACACACTGATGCTTCCTCGAATCCTTCAGCGGTCATGGCACTTTCAGACCTTCTCTGCGCAAGCTTGTCGAATCAAATTCAGATGAGACGGTGGAGCAGTGTACGCGAGAAGCGTTCGAGACTTACGACAAGGACAGCGATCAGTGGGACAAGGCGGTGGCAATGTTGGCCAAAGGCCTCCGTGGCGTAGGGCCCGCGACGGCCTCGCTCCTGCTCAACACTTACGACCCTGAGAGAGTGCCGTTCTTTTCCGACGAACTGTTCCGATGGGTAATGTTCTCCGGGGGCAAAGGTAATGGCTGGGACAGGAAGATCAAGTATTCGGCGAAGGAATACCAAGAGCTGTACAAACGGGTGGAGTTGTTACGAGAGAAATTGTCCAAAGATGGCGAGAAGACGATCACGTCAATTCAAGTGGAAATGGCAGCGTACGTGCTCGGGCGGCAACAGACCGAGGGAGCAAAGAGAAGGAGGATTGGTGAAGAAGACGAAGAAGAAACCAAAACGGAAGCAGAAGAAGACAAGACCAACAAGAGGAAACGAAGAAAGACATAGAGATTTTGTACCATCGGTATAGCATTGATCATCAGCATGATGTCGTACACATGCAGCTCATGAAGCCCCTCCAAGGGTCCGAGGGGTCATCGGTTCGAGTTGAGACTGTCGAGGCATATCTCATACTCGAGTGTTGTAGGGCTGAGCACGCCATACTGACTGACATTACAGAAATTTTGGCTGTCGAGTACGCTTCTCATCTGCATGCAAGCCACCGTTCCTCACCAATGACACTGATCTTCATGAAAAGTGATCAAAAGTCGAAGCACTTGAGGCTTGGTCACCTACTAGTGTTTGTTATATCAATATGTAGTTCCAGTTTACCCGAAGTAAGTGCATGGGCAGTCGTCTCGGAGGTGCAAACGAGGGCGGATAACATTGCCCACTTGGTCAAAGTCTCGCGGATATTTATTATTAAGCATGAGCGTGGGCTTTGAAAGCAGCAGTAAGCCGAGGGAGGGCGGGGTGCACAAAAAGGTTCCCGCAACCTAATCTGGACTAGTTGACGGAGAGTATTAGTAGAGGAGCACAATGCTAAGCTTGTAGATGAGATGAGAGGAATCATGACAAAGCAGACAAGCAATAGGACAAGCAGAAGGAAATATGAAATGGATTGATCATAAGCGGGACGAGGTGGACAAAGGGGATTGACACAACGATGATGCTAAGATGCGCACTGGTGTGGGCGGATCAAAGCGGAGGGAGGAGCGAATCGAGGGCTGTTTCAATGCACGTGCCAAGTGGGCCGGCAGGTCGAAAGTGCCCCCCAACGATTGCAAGTCAGGCAGTCGCACTTCCAATTCGTCCGACTTTCTGCTCCTGCCTCGCTCCCTAAAAGCACGCAAGCATCCCACGACCCTCTGCTACGCCCAGCGATCCTCGAATACGACCTATACACCCCGCCCCCGCCTCTCTTGAGTTTTTAAACAAATACCAGCGCCGCCGCGCGCCTGCCGCCCATTTCCGCCCGTAATGTCGACCTACAACGGACGTCGCGCACCTAACGTGTCGCAATACATCGCCAACCTGAACACGGTGCCTTCTGCCGCCGACCTGGCCGCCCAGCAGGAACTCGGTATCTTCGATGATGACCTGGCCATGTTCACCAGCACTCAATTCTTCGACTTCGATGGAGACATGCCCGCTTTCAATGACATGCCTCAGCAGCAGCAGTCCCCCGCCAACCTGCAGCCCGACATGCACAAGCCCCTCGACTTTGGAAACAGTAAGCGTTTCCCTTGGCACCTCGTCCTACCTCGTTAGCTAATCCACTGCAGCCAACAACTTCCAATTCCCCGACTTCAACTTCCAGCAGCAGTCGCGTCCCCGCACCCTGCCGCCCTCTCCGCCAAACGGCCTTGCCATCGCTCCTTCGCCCTCTACCCGTCTGGACTTTTCTGCTCAGCATGCTCCCCACATGGTCCAACCCCAGGCTGCTTTCTCTCACGCATCTCCCCAAGTAGGCGAGAAGCGCAAGTCGACTGTTGCCGCCATGTCGTCGCCCGACGATCTCGAGGACGAGTCCCGTATGGCCGCCGAGGAGGACAAGCGTCGCCGCAACACTGCTGCTAGTGCCCGTTTCCGTGTCAAGAAGAAGCAACGTGAGCAGGCTCTCGAGAAGACCGCCAAGGACATGTCCGACAAGGTCCAGCTTCTCGAGGCTCGTGTCAACCAACTCGAGATGGAAAACAAGTGGCTCAAGGGCCTTATTACCGAGAAGAATCTCAAGGGTCCCAACGCCAAGTCAGAAACCACAGAAATCAAGGCCCCCGAGACAATAATCGACTCGTCCAAGAAGGGTGTTGGCACCGAGCAAGGGGCGGACCAGGCTGTCGAGGCTTGATTACGATCATGCCAACACGTCTCCGCCGGCCTCAAATTTAAAATGTTCTTATTGCTTTACACACCATCTGATTTTTGAACACATGGGTTACATGTCTAGTCGAGTGGATTATTTTGGTTGAGATTATTATATACATGCCAAGTGCTAAATGCATTTACTTGTTCACATTTACAAGCGTGCTGACAGCTTCGATCTCTTCGTTGGACTCCACTTGGCATATGGATGATCCGCTGTAGTAGGCACCAGGTGATCCACATCCAAGCTGTTGATGAGACCAGGATGCACTTGCGAGAGATCGGTGATGCCCATCAACTTCATGGTGGTCTCCAACTCATCTTTGAGGACTGTTGGTGTTCGTCAGCGTCGGCTACTGTGTATGTGATCAGGAAGATGGACTTACTGTCTACCATGTGGTCCACTCCCTCGGCGCCATAGTTGACCGAGTACAAGAAAGGTCTTCCCAGCCCAACCGCCTTGGCACCTAAGCAAAGACACTTCAAGATGTCAGTGCCTCTTCGGATGCCACCATCGACATACACCTCCAATTGGTCGAAGATCTCAGGATACCTGCGTTGGCACTCGAGCAGTATCATCACGGATGGTGGCGAGGTGTCCAGACTCCTGCCGCCGTGGTTACTAAGCACGATACCGTCGACTCCCGCCTCGGCAGCCATCTTTGCATCGTCGGCACTCATGATACCCTTGAGCACAACCTTGCCGTCCCAGCATCGACGTAGCCATTGCATGTCATCCCAGCTCAGACTGCTGTCGATGTAACTGCCCATGATTCTACCCAGACCTCCGCCCTTCTTGTCGTTGACGGCTTGAGCACCTGTCATGGGTGCGTTGGTGCTGGCGTCTGCTGAAACCCTCTCGTCGGCCTCTCGCTTGCCAGGAACTGGTGCGTCGACTGTGACGAAGACGGCTGAGCAACCCGCGGCGCGGACTTTTTTGAGCAGAGCTTCTGATTGTTTGCGGTCCTTGTTTACGTAGAGTTGGAAGAAGAAGGGCTGGCCTTTTGGTACGGATGAGACGACCTCATTGATGGGATATGAGGCATTGCTGGAAACCTGTAGTTGCACGTTAGCATACTTTTCATGGCAAATCCCAAATCCAAAACTTACGCAGTATGGCACATTCTCCTTGCTGAGGCCTCTTGCAATTCCCTTCTCGCCATCCGGATGTACCAATTTAACCAACGCAGCCGGATGCACCATAAACGGCACACCAACCTTGTGACCGAGAATTGTAGTTGTAGTATCAATCTTACTGACGTTTCTCAAGATGCGGGGTCTGAACCAGATACGGCTAAAGAAGCTGCGGTTTCGCTCGTAGGTATAGCAGTCTGTAGCCGCTGAACTGTAGAATGCCCATGTCTTCTTGGCCAATGTGTTTCTTGCCACTTCTTCGAAATCGTCGCAGTTGATGATGCTGTGGAGAGGTGGTTTCTCGTAGGGTTGGACGGAAGTCAGTTTCTCGTAGCTGTCTCCTCTGTCGACTCCGCCTTTGATGGTAGCATTGGTTTTTGCAGACATGATTGTAAATATGATATTGGAATTATTAGGTCAAGAAGACAAAGCCCGACGACTAGAAGAGAGTCTTTATATTCTTTCCATGTTTTTGGAGAGCATTGCCGACATGGTCGGCTATTGACTCTCGCAGAGAAACCCGATAATGGGTTTGCCCCACAATCTTTGCCCTCGGGGCAATTCACCCCAGAAATATCAAGGTCATTCGGGCATGTACTTCCGAAAGCAACATGTCGTTCGAGTACTCGAGTAGATTAGCCGATCTATGCAACAAATCTAGTGGTGTATATCTAGCATCTATTTCTCACCGAGTCCGAACATCTTGATTGAGTTGTTCCAGGCGGCCTCACATACCTCCTCGACTGAGATCCCCTTGATGTTGGCAATGGCATAGGCCACGTTTGGGATGGTGCAAGGCTCATTTCTGCCCTTGACCATGTTGTCCGCTGTCCATTTCTCTTTCTTGACGGCCTTGGGAAGCTGGGGTGCGTCCTTCAAGTACTTGGCTGAAGCGTGAGAAGGTCGCATCTCGCACCAAGGACCGTCCGTCTCGATCTGTAGTCGCTCCAGTGGAACTTCCTTGACCACCTGGACATTCTCCTCCGTCTTCAGACTGCACCCATTAATGCCGACATCGAAACCCATGTCGACAATGTTCTTCATCTCTTCAAGTGTTCCCGTGAAACTGTGTACACATCCTCTTTTCGGCAACTCGTCAAGTCTCTCCTTCAAAATGGCTTCAAAGTCTTCTGCTGCCGCACGCGAGTGCAGGAATAGTGGTAGTTGTACCTCGACGGCAATGTCGAGTTGTTTTCGGAAGTACTTGATCTGGGTCTCCTTGTCGGCGTAGTGTAGACGATCGTAGTCGAGGCCGAACTCGCCGTATGCTGCTGCGGTGCCGGCAGCCTTCGTCTTGATGGCGAGATCGCGGAGAGCGGATAGCAATGCGTCGGGTCCATCTGCGTACTTGTCGAAAGTCATGGCGGAGCAAGGGTGAACGCCTACAGTAGCGTAGCACAGTCCAGCTGTTGACGAGTAAGCAACCATGCTCAGACATCAGGCATTAATCTTGACGCACGATACTGCTCAGACAAGTCAATGGCCTTCTGAGACTCCTCAAGATCAGAGCCTGTGACCATGAGCTTTCGACAGCCAGCTCCCAGAGCACGCTGGATAATTTGTGGTAGGTCGTCGTCATGTGCCTTCTTGCCATGGTAGACACCCGTGAAAATAGGATCACTCAGATTGATGCCAATCTACAAAGACTCAGCATTCGTCTTTCGGGCTCGGATGATTTCGACTGCGAACCAACATCGGCAAATTTCAAGGATGCTGCTTGCTTGTCCTCGTGTTGCACCGGAACAGCACTCAGGCCAGCGGTGAGCGGATCGGGTCCTGCTGTTGTTGACATGGCGGGAAATCTGTGATAGGACTTTGGGAATGTGCGGGCTCTGGGTACTGTTAGGAATATCCTAGATGTTCTCCAGCACTGCATACGAGCGAGTTGTTTGTGGTCGAGAGTCGCCTCGAGCAAAAATTGTCAAAAGCCGACGAGTGATGACGTCGCCTAGACTGATCTAGCAGTCACTCTTCCGCAGTCACTTGAGTCGATGTTGATTCAGAAGGGCAGGTAAGAATGCGAGTCGAGTACAAGCTCTGCCATGAGATACTTGATATCGCATTACCTTCGAAATTCGCCCGAGTGTCAATTATACCACTTGGTGAAGGAACTCGAGTCTTAGTTTCGTGCCCCGATGGCTTCTGCGCGGCAACGTACAACTCTTCCTTCCTAGTCAACGTCCACGAAGAAGACCATCTTCGAGATATAATATCAACTTCACCCTGATGATTCCGCAAAGACTGTCTTGAACCAACATCCGGTGGTACAATTTCACGTCCAGGAGTAATTATTTCGCTGCTTCCCCTTTTCCAATAGCATTGGAGCAAAACGGGCAACAACATAAAATGCCGCCAATGCAGAAGCAGCACATTCAATCATTTTCAAATGCCAATGTCCTGTACTTCTTGTTTGCGTTTCGAATATGCAATGCGCTCCTTATCCGTACCTTCTTCCAACCGGATGAATACTTCCAGTCCTTGGAGCCTGCATGGGACATAGCCTTTGGACGTTCCAGTGGTGCATGGATAACCTGGGTACAGCTGTCTCGCCAACGTTGGGAAACGAAACAGAATCACTGACAAGGCCATTCAGGAATGGCGAGAGCGACTGAGGTCTTCGCTACACCCCTTTCTCTTCGCAGCTGTCTATCGTGTGACGGCATTTGTTGCCCAGTCTCTGAACCTGGAAGCCACGACCAAGGCAGAACTATTTCTAGCAACTCCAAAAGTGTCACAGGCGTGCTTCGCAGCAACTACTGACTACTTCATCTGGAAATTGGCCACAAAGGCTCACGGCAAGAATTCGCAGGCTTCTTCGGCCGCGGTAAGTCTTGCCTTTCTTGATGATCGGTCAGCTGTACTAATGTCACGTCCTAGCTTTTCCTTACTGTCTTCAGTCCGTGGCAATGGTTCTGCTCGACGAGGACGCTTTCTAACTCTCTGGAGACTACATTGACTACAGTCGCTCTTTGGCTCTGGCCTCTGCGCAATGATCCAAAAAAGCCGGGTTCCAATGCCAGGAGGTAAGATGTACTGAAATAATTCTAGAGCCCAACAATTGACAGTAGCATAGCCTCCGAGCAGCGCTTGGGCTGGCTGCTACAGCCACAGTGTTGAGACCGACAAATGCGATCATCTGGATTGTCATGGCATTGTATACAGCAGCACCTGGTGCAGACATCAATCCAACACGAGCACTTTGGACACTTGCTGTGGAGTGTCGAGAAGCTGTGATTTCAGGGTGAGTGGTGTCATGTTCCTCCTTCTATCTATACTAACGATTTCTGCAGTCTCTCAGTGATTGCCATCTCACTCGCCTCCGATCGTCTCCACTACGGAGACTGGACGTTCCCCCCCCTTCGTTTTATCCACTTCAACGTGGTACAATCTCTTGCCGTGTTCTATGGTCGGAACCGACCCGACTACTACCTGACAGAGGGACTACCCTTGCTTCTGACCACAACATTACCATTTGCGGCTTGGGGCTGTTGGGTCGCCTTCTCGAATGCTACATATAGCGCAGACTGTCAGAAAGTCACACGGCCGCTAGCGATCTCAGCCTTTGTGTTTGTCACAGTCATGAGTCTGATTGCTCATAAGGAAGTCAGATTCATCTATCCTCTGCTGCCAGGACTACTGGTTTTGGCAGCAGGTCCCTTCGCGCAGTTTTTCTCGCCACTGCCCTTTCCCAGAACTGTTCTGAAGAAAACGCTTCTTGGCTCCTTTGTCGCTGTCAACATGACTCTGGCCTTTTACATCAGCCAAGTTCATCAGAGAGGTGTCATCGACGTACTGCATCATCTTCGACGCCAGCATGAGCTTGGAGGAGCATCCGATACCACGGTCATGTTCATGATGCCTTGTCACAGCACCCCATGGAGAAGTCACTTGGTACACCCGAATATTGACGCTCGAGCATTGACATGCGAACCTCCACTTGATGTTCCCGTTGAGGCACGAGCATCCTACATGGATGAGGCGGATCAGTTCTATGCAGACCCGATCGTTTGGATGCACGAAAATATGGAAGACAAGACATCATTGAGGGCACGAACTTTGGACGCACAGATCGATATACACCAAGAACGAGCACAGTGGCCTGAATATTTGGTTTTCTTTGAACAATTGGAGCCTACCATGACTGAGCTTTTGTCCAAGACTGCGTACGAAGAGTGCTGGAGAGGATTCAATACGCACTGGCATGACGATCACCGGCGCCATGGAGACGTTTTGGTCTGGTGTCTGAGCAAGGATAAGTAGAATATTTACATGGTCGACCCAAAGTGGTGTGGAAAATGCTTTTTTGAGTATTCGTTTCGTCTTAGCTAGAATCTTTGTTACGAGAGATTGATGTCGTCTACACGATAATGGTCCGCGACAATCC
Source organism: Aureobasidium subglaciale EXF-2481 (assembly GCF_000721755.1). Taxonomy (NCBI): domain Eukaryota; kingdom Fungi; phylum Ascomycota; class Dothideomycetes; order Dothideales; family Saccotheciaceae; genus Aureobasidium; species Aureobasidium subglaciale. Next base: position 906,334 of record NW_013566995.1, read on the forward strand.
TGTACAGATAGCTGGGTGCATGGCCTCCACTGCAGAGATAATTAGCAACCAATCGCGTGTGTATGTGATGAAAAGAAACTTACAGGTTGGTGATGTAGAGGTCCACAAGGTCGGCACTGACATAGTCGTAGATGGGGTTGGTGACATCGACGTTCTCGACAAAATCGCCTTCTTGGAAATCGATAACCTTGCCCGGGTCACCGTACTCGACCAGCTCTTCCATGTCGAATGGATACACAGGGCTGAGCTTGTACACACCACTGACCACGACAACAGGGGTTTGGTGCACCTTGGCGGCTTGTGCGATGGTCAGGGCACCAGTAGCTGCAATCAGACCTCCGTTTGCGAGAACGGTATGCGGGGCGAGAATGACCTTGTTGACACGAGACATGAGAGCAAAGACAGCAGAGTCTGGGATCATGATGACTTGGATGCCCATGGAGATCAGCGGCTTCCATCGCTCATCAGCCTCTTCATCGTCATCATCGCCCTTCTTGCCACCAGTCAGAATCGTGGCATGTGTGTCAACGTGATCATTAGGATATGCTTCGGCGTGAATAACAGTAAACTTTCGCTTGCGAGCAGCTGCAATCAGAAACTTCTGTACCGTCTGCGAAGATGTGTGAGTGAGGATAATCTCGTTGGCGTGAATGTGCTCGAGCGCAGAAGCGGCGATTTGATCATCCACGATTTCCAATTCATCGACGAGCTCCTTGATGCCGTCAATGACTTCGGCCTTGACGTCCATTTTGGTTTGCGAAGTCTCTGCGATGCTTCCCAAGCGGAAACCATTCTTTGAGACTGGAGACTGAGCACCTGTTGGTGGTGTTGCTATCGGAGAGGGCTCATCAGGATGTGAGAGAAGACCGAACAGCGAAGTTCCCTGAGGACCTGTAGCATAGGATGTGTGAGTGCTGAGAAGAGGGGGTCTATGAACACCGGTGGCATCGGCAAAGTCAAGCGAAGAAAGGCTCTCCTGCCCCAAATTTGTAGCGCTTGGCGCAGAAACGCCGTGATTTAGCGGACTGAAAGCTGAAATGTGAGAGTTCAAGGCCGGCCTGTGCAAAGAGTCGTTGTGTGATGAATGATGAGGCTCGTCACTGTGTTCGGCTTCGCTAAGAGCACCAGCATCCAAACCGGTCTCCTCGACTTCGCGGATCAAACCAAGAACACGACGCACAATATTGCCGACTGCCATCTCACGAGGCTGGGCAGCAATCAAACGCTGACCGACTTTGCGTACGCGCTCGATCAGAGAAGCAGCATCTCTGGCCCTGGAAGCAGCCACAATGCGAAGCAATAGCTGAGTAGTTGCGATGGCACATGGTCTAGAGTTTCTGATTTGACGTCTTTTCAAAAGCCTTTTGATATTGTCAGACGGGGTGCGATCATATTGTGATAATTTTGATACTGAAAACATACGAGATGAATTGTTCAATCGAATTCTCAACGTCGGCGTGTTTGAGAGACTTCAAGAAAGAAGACAGGCCTGGGGCGGCCGCCACAGCGGTTGCCATGTTGTTTATTCCAAAAGGTCGCTGTCGCAAGAATTTGCTTGATGTGATGACTCAGATGTCCAGTATGGCAGGATAGCGTTTCCTCTGGTTTGTTCCTTTGGGAACAGCACTCAAAATGAGTTGCAGAGTCGATATGCAGGGTTGTAATATTGACGGAGCCAAAGGTCCAGTCCAAAGTTCGATAATTATCCAAACGATAAAATGAGTCGAATGTCGGATGGCAGAGAGCGCCAAGAGGTGTAATTGAAAACGCTCGGGCCCCAGACTTTCTCGAACGCGAGAAACGCGTCAGAACACGGACGTCTGGTGGGGACTCTTGACAATTGTTTGGAGGGGTATCGGTATACATGCATTGGACATGGCGCTACCGCTGAAGCCAGGCCTGACGCCAGGCGAGGTGGCCTTTCTGTGCGAGATGGAAACGGTGATGGTGATACCACGTCAGCGCCTCGAGTCTCTCGAGTTGCTAGGAGTCAGTGTTTCGCAGAGAGGCGTCCGTCATAGGCTCATGTACTGATTGATGGTCACCAGGGTCCCACTAAAGCCCTCACACCTCCCTTTCCCACACCACTTCCTCTATGGCTCGCTCTACTACTCAAACGCCAACGTCGCGCAAACATCCTGCCTCCACCGTGGCTCAATCCCGAGGCTCTGTCCGCTATCCTCGACACCGAGGTCGATCATGAAGACCTGTTCTCTCCTCCACCTCCGCTGCCTCCTTCCAAGACGTTACCCTCGGATCAATATCTGGATCAGACAGCACTGGAAATGTCGGCTCCTTTTCTACCTTCGAGCACTTCGAGTGCGGCACCAGATGCCTTGCCATACCACTGGTTGGAGCTCAGCCATATGCTCCTTTCACATGCGTCCGATGACTTTGAAGAACCCGATACCGTCAGACGTCTGCTACGTGACCTCAAAGAAGTTCGCATGGCCAAGCTGAGGAAGGGTGTCCGTGTTCTGGACGCAGGTGCTGGTGTTCAGATGAATGGTGTAGGCGCTCTAGAAATCGCCGAATCAAGGTCCTTTATCGTCGGTGTCGTCGACGGTCTAAGGTATCCTACGCTCATCTCACTTCTCCCTCTGGCGCATGCTAACCACAAAACAGAAAGATCGGTGCTTCGAGAGAACAGACGCGAAAAGAAAGAGACGCCGAGGATGCCGAGAATGGCTATGCGGCGAGTTCAATCGACGACCAAGACGACGACATGTTATGATAAGATACCACATATTGCACTTTCCATTTTTTGTTTGATTGCTTGATTGCTTGATTGCTTAATATTGCTCTGCTCATTGCGTACCGCCTTGTCTATGATTGCTCTATCTGTTTAACGAAGGACCTGCCACTGTATTGGCAGCTCAGGATAGCCGATATTCTTGAGCCTCTTCCCTCACTCACTGTTTGCTTCTGGGTCAGTCCGCCATGCAGATCAACTGATGTAATGATAAGAAGAACCTCCTCATCCAATGCCGTCGTCATGAACATGAAATTTGGTAATCGCAGGCCCAGCCCTCAATCCGAAAAAGAAAAAAAACTCCTCTATAGACGCCATCGCTTGCAAAGGAAACTATTAAAACAAAGCTTCTTCATCTCAACTTCGAGAAGCCGATCGTATCGCACAACATAATTCAATCGCTCTCATCATGACTGCGTATCTTCTTCATTGTATTGTTGCTGCCACTCCGTGAGGACTTCTTGGACAAGGCCGAAGATCCGGTGCCTCGTCGTGAGTGACGAGGAAAGTACGACGTGCTACTGACTCCGAGTCCTCGTCCACCACTAGGTGTGAACGGCGCCGAGCGTCGCCGCACCATCTGGAGACCGCCGTCATCATCGGATGAATCTTCGTAATCGTCTTCGTCGCTCTCAATGGCGTTGTCGCCCGAGTATCCGTCGTCCTCAAGCACAGGGACACAGGGCGTGAACGGTGTCTCCAAGGGATCGAGGAGCTCACCTCGGTCATCCGCAGCCTTTTCTTGCGGGGCTTCGGAATCGATTGTGGTAAATGAGGGAATCGAGGGATTTGAACACGACATCGGCGTGTTGGGCGGGAACCGGTCCTCCGAAGAGCTCGGTGTCATCAGAGGCTGAACACCCGAAGCACGACTTGTTGGACTAGTAGCCTGGGACCCATGTACATATGCACTGCGTCGACGTGCGTCAGCTCTCGATCCGCCAATCACTAACTCATCGTCATCATCGTCATCGTCATCGTCTTCATCGTCGTCGTCGTCTTTGTATTCAATTCCAAAATCGTCATCAGGACTGGGGGGACATGTATCGGGAACCTCCGTCCTCGCTCGACTTGGGGCCACCCTTGTCTCGTCACTAGATTCCCGAGTGCTACGACGTAGCCACTCGTCTTCGGCTCTGCGGAAGTCGTACTCCGAGGATTCGTTGGGGAGTCGATCGGAGTGATCAGGATCCCATGCCGAGTCTGAATCTAGACGCCGACGTGCCTCAAAAGACGAGGTGGACACTTGCCGTGAGAGAGTCGTGCTTGGACGAATTGCTGTATCCCTTCGCTCTGGCGCTGCTCTCGATTGAGACCGCGAAATCATAGGGCTTGAAGAGATACTGATTGCCGGGCTGATATTTTTCAGAACATCTGGAAGGTCCAGGAGGCCCGATGCTTGCGTGTTACTAACAGCAACACTAGGGTCGGCATGTGCATCGCTCGATTCAGAAGGCGCCCTACTGGTCGATCTTTCCAGCCCGTCCGCGCCTCGACCTGCGGTGCTTCTGTCTCGGACACTCTTCAGGATCCTTCGACCAGCGCCACTCAGAAGACCACCAATGTTGGTCACCGTTGAATCGAACGAGGACGAACCTAGCCCGGGAGATGTAGGCGGTGATTCAGGGGTCGTCTGTTTGTTTAAGATGTCGGCTGGCTTGATTGTTCGTACAGAGGTGGTCGTGGACATGATAGATCTTGATCTGTCACCCTGGCTCGGATAATCAGTAGCTCCGTTTGGCGTGCTCGAGCGCGAGAAGTAGGCATCCCGATTTGGAGCTTGCTCTGGGCTGACAGTGACGCTTTGCGCCAGAGGATGTTCCATCTCCCGAGAAGCTTTGAGAGCAGAGAAGATACTCTCATCCCCTCGTAAGCTGTTCCTTCGACCCTCTTGGCTGACTGCACTGCTCGACGAGCTCGTCGACAAGGGATGAGATCCGGACATCGATGGCGTTCGCGTCTTCGTCGAACTCGCACGGCCTAGGCCGCTCATCAGACCACCTATCGTCTTCTTCACGCCCGAACGGATTCTTTCAACTAGCTTGACAGGCACGACAGCATCTTGGAGTTCCTCCTTGGAAACTTGGATTTTCTTGCCATGAGACTGTCTCGAAGGGTCTGTCTCGTCAAGCCAAAGTGGCTTGTTGGAGATGTCTTGAACCACCCAGGGATGATGCCGAACTTCTTCCAAGGTGATGCGCTTTAAAGGATCCTTCTGCAACAGCCTGCGGAATAGGTCCAGAAGCAGGTCATCCAACTCTTCGTATGCAAGATCGTATTCAGACCTCTTGCCCGAAGCAGCTGGTGGGAAGTATCGTCCATGAGAGGATGGGCGTGACTTCGGACGTGGATCAACCGGTCTTAGACGTCTCCTAGGTACATAGATTTCCTCATCGGCAATGCGTCTCATGACGACAAACTCATTGTCGACGAATGGCGTACGACCGAACAGCATGCAGAAAAGAGTGATACCCAGGGCCCATACGTCGATAGCGGGGCCAACAGGAGGGGTCTCTGTGATCCCGTCTGTGTAACACAGCTCTGGCGCGTAGAAGGCTGCAGTACCTACAGTCTTTGCGAGCTCCTTGGCTTCATCGAAATCTTGCATGTCAGATTCTGAGAGGTTCTCTGGGACCTGGTCATCATTGATTGGACGACCAAGATATGAGACGCCAAAGTCTGAAATCTTCGTTCGGTGGTCAGCAGTCTGCAAGAGATTGGGAGGCTTGATATCCCGATGAATGATGCCTTGATAATGCAGATACTGTAAGCCCAAAACAGTGTCCCTAAAAGCTACACGAGCAGCGTTCATAGACATGCAAGGGACGAATTGCAGGTCAGGGTGCAAGTCGGCGTCAAGTATCTCTGCTCCAGAAGCATCCCAGAACTTCCGTTCCTCTGGATGTCGAAGATCCTGAGCGCCGAATGAACGCACGCTACTGGCTAGACTAGGTGCACGGGCTGCTTCTTTGTCGGCCAGTTCTTCTTCGTAAGAACCATACATGGTTCCCTCTAGAAGCTTCACCGGGCTAGTTTCTTGCCAGAAGGTCTGATGATTAGCTGGATTGACAGGGGTACCCGGATCAGCTCCGTCACTGTCGCCGACAGAGAACTGCGCTAGCACAGCAGTGAGTTGACGACTATCCACTCCTCCTTGATCTGCGCTCTTCTCAGTGGTCGATGTTGAAACTCTCGAGGCGTGGTCTGCATCTGAATCGTCTTCGTCGGTGTCACCACCGAATTCGAAACTCCATCCGGCTCCGGAGCCTCCGGCCATCCTTTGCCTGCGTAACTTCCTCAGAGTACGTCTTTGCTGCTTGAGGCGCCGCGTCTTGGCCTCGTCGAGAATCGCGCGATCTTCAGCTTCAGCTTCCTCATCGTCAAAAACGCCACGCGATTCTCGGATATAGCGGCGGCATTCGACCAAGGCAACCTCCTTAGGGGCGCTTGCACGCCACACAATCTCACCGAGCTCGACACGTTCCAGCACGATGTATACCTTCTTGCGAGCAGGGTCATCAATCACCTCTAGCAGGGCGACAATGTTCGGATGTCGAGCCTTCTTCAAAATGGCAACCTCTTTCTTGACTTTGTCTTCGGCGTTGCCTAGCTTGCCAAGTCGACGCTTCTTCGAGTAACGCTCTACAATCTTGATCGCAACATACTCGTTCGTGGCCAGATTGCGACCAAGCTTAACTTTGCCATGTGTGCCTCTACCGAGTTCGTCAATGATCTCATAGTTGTTGATCAGTTTTCTTCCTGAGATGGGATCGATATCGACATCGGCAATGTGTGTTTCTTTTGGAGCTTGGCGATGGGTAAAGTGCAAAAATGGACTCGCGTAGAACCCGTGTTCATCAGGACCCAGATTAGACTGCTCTGCTGGTATGCTGGGCGTGAATAAGCCTGGAGTTGCAGCAGGGGTGTTGTCGGCCGACCTAGCACCGGTCTTGTGTAAGGCGTTTATGGCTTGACGGAAGTCACTGGGCTGAGCGGGATGGTGAGTTTTGGTGCGCAAAGTGGGCGGAAGATGCGGTGGTGGATATCGTTGCTGCTGTAGTGCGGAGAAGGCCTGGTTAGGATATTTTGGCCGGGTGTAGAGGGGAGATGTCGCAGTGCTCGATGATCCATGGCCCGAATCGGAAGCCTTGACGGTGACTGTGCTCAGATTGCTTTCAACGCTAGCGACCGAGGCATGCGATAGATCCCTTTGGACGACAGGTCTGTCAGGCGTATCTGGACAGGTTGTTGTCCGCCGCAGACTGGGAGAGATGGCGATTGCAGCAGCGGCGGGAGAGAGAAGCGAGTTTGGACGAGCGGCGGTAGGCTTCAGAGCAAAGTAGCCGTCTTCGGAAGAGCGTTGGGAGTCGTCGCGAGCAGGTGTCGGGGTGACGGCGAGGGAAGGAAGTTCGGATCGAGGAGTATTGTCATTATCATCCTGCTGTTCGGTGGGGCTCGGCGTGTTCTGGTCCATGACCTTGTATCGGACGCGCTTGGCCAGCGACTGTATATCTACGGCCGACGTGGCAGAGGGAGAGCGACGGGCGATCCAAGACTGCGCGCTTGCTGGGCCGAACTTTTCGGACGAGTCGCTGAAGACTGGAGGGGCTACCAGATCATGTCGAAGTCAGTCGTGTGAGCCGTTCGGCGAGCCTTTGCTACGGAGAAGCATATAGCGACGTGAGGTATGGTGTGGTGACGTGGGTGCAGACTCGACAAGAGGTCAGATGGTGCAAGGTGATCGCGTGCGTGAGCTTCAGGCCATGATAACAAAAGTTCGCAGAATTCAGAAGGCATGCGGCGGGAGGGCAGTTGGTGGTGGGCGCGCCTGCCCAAAATGACGATTGAAGTGGTCCGAACTTCGCTCTGACCGTTGAGCTCCGGCCTCCAACACCAGCCCAATCCAATCGCCGACTCTGCTCGACAGAACCAGAGCCTTGACTAGCGCCCAGAGAGTCCATGCGCCTCCGATCTGAGGACCGTTCCACCCACAAGACATGTTCTTTGGCTCTCGTTATCTCTTTCTTGCAATCTTTCGGGAACTGGCATCCTGTCTCTGTCTCAGATGTCGTTTCTCCTACCCGCCCCTCAAGCCTGTTTCGCAGTCGTGACCACTCTCTACATTTGTCCTTGCCAAGCCCACGCTTGTTCCTTCCGAATCTGCAGGGCTCCTTCTTACCTTGAGGCTGCTGGAAACAGTACACAATCTCGCATTGCATTGGTTCGGTACCATTCCCCAGGTACCGTTGAATTCATGCCGTGTGTCGCTTGAAAGGCTGCCACTCTGATCCTCCGCTCAGTCTGTGCTCTATTCTGTGCTTAACGAGGAGTCGAGGACATACGAAGATTAGGTATTTGGCTTTGGTGGCAGCCCAACACGCACACGACCTCGGTTTTCATTGGCTTCTCGCTTGTGGCTGTGGACGAGAGGGCCGACCCTTAACGCTGATCAATGCATCGACGTCGTAAGGTACCGCTGCTGCATGTGCAAGCTGCGGTTGAACTTTTGGTTGGCCCTTTCTCTTCTCGCTTTCCATCCCTTTCGTCGAGCACCATTGTTCCCTGCCTCTGCTCATCCTCTACGAAGCCTCAACCTGGGTTTGAGGGTGAGTTGTTGGGAGGGCGAATGCCTGAGACTGGAGCAAGGCGTCATCCTTGCTTTGGCAATGAAAATTAACTATCACTTGTGTGATACTCACGTTGCTAAGCCGATCCGTATGCTCCCACTTTGCTCTTGACGGCTCGCAGTGACGGTCGGGCATACAAGAGACAGTAACGCTAGTATACTGAGGCAATTGACACTTATTCGTCCCGTGTATAAAGGTACATTAGTGCACTGACGACTTCCCACCTGCTCTCTGCTGCAGCCTTGAAGACAAGTACTCAGTAGCTTTCGAGCATTCACGAGGCGACTCCGCCTCGCATGGCTTTTCGAGACACTCCTCGCCACATTCAGACACATCGTCCTTACAAACGTAATCACAACTGGTGTGCAGCCTGGGATATTGAGCGAGCGCACGGGCTCTATATCGAGTGGTGGGTTGGGGATGCTGCAGATGCAATATATTAACCCACACACCTTTCACATGCAGCGCGGGGTAGTCAGACGAGCCACAAGTGCGGAGAAATACTTGAGAGTTGGTAAACACTTTTCTATTCGTGATTAATTGAAGTAGGTAACTGCTGGTATCTTCCACGATCGTCGAGCCGTCCAGCTCGCTCGGTTTGTGATGGCACGGTCTGCCCGATGCCAGGTGACTCGACATCCTCTGCTGGTCTATTCAATGACGGCGGGTCGCGAAAAATTCAAGCCTCAGAGAGTCGATCTTCAGAACACATCACATACCAGGAGGTGGTGGAACCTAGCTACGATGTCAGCCTGATGGTCTCAATATCGTCGGCATCGCAGAACCTACAGAGTTGTATCCGCCGCTTGCTCCTGGAGGTGGAGGCGGAGCTTGGTCGTCTGCTGGAGGTGGGGGAGGGGCTTCAGACGAGGGAGGCGGAGGAGCCGCGCCGTTGTCGTAGGCAGGTGTTTGGTCTGCGCCCGGGACACCGCCCTGCTGCTGCTGGTAATACTGCCAGTACATTCTTGTGTAGGCTTCGTATCCTCCGTATGCGGCGTACGGGTCCTGTCCGTTCTGTTGGTAGTACTGCGCGTAGGCTTGGGCATAGTCAGGTGTAGCTGCAGCGCCTGGACTCATGGCAGCAGCGGCAGCTCCGCTGTGAGCGGCTGCCGGTGAAGCAGCACCGCCGTAACCACCGCCGTAGCCTCCTCCATAACCTGCGTCTCTACCGCCGTCTCTTCCGCCACCATAGCCGCCGCCGCCGCCGCCGTAGCTGCTATTGCGTTCACGGTCTCCGCCGTAGCCGCCACGGTGTCCACGATCACCATAGTCATCGCCACCACCGCCTCTACCACCACGAGGGCCGCGTTCTTTGAACTGTTCGTATTGGGTACGAACATTGGCCAAGAGATCAAGACAGAGATCTTTGGCACGGATGACCTCGTTTGGATCAGGGCCGCTGCAACAGGTCAGTATTAACACGAAGAGTGTTCGCAAGCACAAACTCACGCTACGTGCAGGTACATGGATTCGTCGCTCTCATGTCCAGTGTCGTGCTCCATGAAACCAGAGCCACGGCCTTTGATTTGAACACGGCATCGAGTCTCCTGCTGGATGTGTTTGACATATGAGCCACCCTGACCTACGACCTGGGCGCGGAGGTTGAAGCCAGGGATAGGCTCGAGGTCCACGGGAATCTTCTCTTCGGGCCATTTGCGCTATGGATGTCAGGGCACTATACGTATGGTCTTGACTCGGTGGCAACTCACACGACCCATAGAATCCCTCTCGACCTGTTCTGGCTCTCTGCGACGGAAACGTCTCTCATCTACGAGGTTAGGTAAGTCCTGCTTCATAAGCTCATCGATCTCAGCAACGGCCTTTTCGAGACCGTCTCTAGATGTACTGGTAACGTGAAGATAGAGCGGGGGGTTCTACGTCTGGTCAATCACATGGAGTAGGTCAGAGATTAGCCATGAACTCACGGCAGCGGTGGCCATGGCCTTGTCGGGGTAGTAGCTTCCTCTGGTGGTGACATCTTTAGGACAAATAAGCCTTGTGATCAAATCGTCAGTGTATAAGGATGGTGCATACCGGCGCCGGTCTTTTCTTTAATCTAGATGTCACACACTTGAGGTCAGCATTTGCAAAGCGGGGATGCCGAGAGGCTATTGGGCTAGAAGTGAGCAATCTGGAGATTCAAATGGTCTCAACCAAAACAAGCAAGCTTTGGAGAACAGGGCAAGATTTGAAGTGACTGCAGCATCAGTTGGGCTTGACGGTGATAATTTACCATTTTTTGGGTAGAGCCCTTGGTCAGGGTGTAGCGATTACGCAGATCGTTGACTTCGATGTCGCGAATGGAATCACCATCTTGAGTGTAGATTTCAGCGTTCAAGCCTGCGGCGGGCGACTGGGCTCCATTCGCGCCAGGGCTTTCGGTCTGCACAGGATGGGTCAGCGCTGAGGTCGCATGCGAGTCGGACAGGGTATTGTGTCGGCGTACGGAGCGGATTGGCGGAACGTCGACATGTTGGATGCCTTTGCGAGCCTGGATCGAGGCATTGATTTTGGCGGCGGCAGCAGCAGCTGCGGCGGCAGGGTCTTTTGGAGCAGGGCTGTTTGTGCCAGAGACGGGACTACGAGTACGTTGGCGAGGCTCCGAGTTTCTGTTCCTAGGCGAGCGCGAGCGACGGTCGAAGCGAGAGGGGCGCGCGTCAGACTCGGTCTGATCAAAACGAGAGCGCTTGCGAGGTTCGTCAGACATGGCTGGCTATAGGGACCCGGTTGGTATGCGACGGGGTAGAAATGTTTGCGCGTGTTCGTAGCGAGTAGTCGACGCCGCGAGAGTCTTTGGCCTTGGAATATTTTGGGAATCCGCCGACGCGACTAAGGCCTGGTTAACTCCGGGCGTCGCATCTGGTCCGTGCGTTCGTCGCCGGTGTCGCGCGACGAGCTTCAGCATTTTGTTCCAGCTATCACCAACCATCTTGCACTTGACTCACTCTTGTGTAAGCCGCTCGTCAAGTCAAGTCGCTCTCACAATGGCGTCCAAACGCATCTGGACCGCCGTGTCGATTGATTCGCTGGCACCTCGCTGTCGTCTTCCCACACAACGTTCATTCGCTCTCTCCGCGTCCCGAAACTCGTCGTCGACTTCGGCCATCGCATACAAGGCTCTGCACCGTCGCACATCGCCCCTTCCCCAGGCCCCGACCGCTGCCTCCGTTTCGCCCGCCGCTGCCGTCTCTAGCATCCTCTACGAGACCCCGCTTCCCTCTCAAGCCCCTCCCAAGCGCCATGTCCTCAACTGTCTGGTCCAGAACGAGCCTGGTGTGCTTTCGCGCGTCTCTGGTATCCTGGCCGCCCGCGGCTTCAACATTGACTCGCTGGTAGTCTGTAACACCGAGGTTGCTGACCTGTCTCGCATGACCATTGTGCTGCAAGGCCAGGACGGCGTCATCGAGCAGGCCCGTCGTCAGCTCGAGGACTTGGTGCCTGTCTGGGCTGTCCTTGACTACACGGCTGCTCCTCTTGTTCAGCGTGAACTCCTCCTGGCCAAGGTCAGCATCCTCGGTCCCGAGTACTTCGAAGAGCTCCTGGCCCACCACAGGGAGATGACGGATGCTGAGGCTCAGGCCCAGGCTGCTGGCCTCACTCCTGAAGAGCTCGAAGCCAATGCCCGCGCACACGAAGAAGCTCTGAGACGTGATTTCCACCCCAGTCGCCTTGCTGCCAGTGAAGCTCTGAGACACAAGCACAAGCATCTCGAGACCATCACTTATCTCACTCACCAATTCGGCGGCAAGGTCCTCGATATCTCAACGAACAACTGCATCGTAGAAGTTTCAGCCAAGCCCCATAGAATCGACTCTTTCATGAACCTTATTGCGCCTTTCGGTATTCTCGAGAGTGCCAGAACTGGTAATTTGCATTCTGTCCCGGCTCTCAATACTAGACTAACAATGACTCAGGACTCATGGCCTTGCCCAGATCGCCTCTTCACGGTCCCAGCGAAGATATGGAGAAGGAAGCTGAGGACGTCGTCGACGCCAGCACTCTGCCTCCTGGTTAAAGCAATGTAGAATTCCTTGCAGCTTACACAAGCCCCTTTGCTTCTGACCACATACGACTATACGAGACTTGCCTTCTACTACCTCTGCAGGCTTCCCTTCTATCAACTAGTTTTCACTTTTTCCATGCTTTACACAATCTTGCCCTTATTCACAACAAAGCTTTCTAGCGCGGCTGTACTGCGAGTTAGCATCGTGACGTTCTCCTTCGTGTGTTGTGACTTACAGATGGCAGCCCACAGACGGTTCTCTGCTTCTTGGAACACCAAACTCTTTGGGCTGTAAAAGACTTCATCGCTGACCTCTTCGGCATGTCTGGGTAGGCAGTGCATGAACTGCCAGCCCTCCTTGGCACCTCCACGCTTAGCAAGCTCAGGTGTGATCTGGAAGCCCTCGAATGCCTTCAGGCGAGCAATCTTCTCTGCCTCTTGACCCATGGAGATCCAAGTATCCGTGACAAGGATATCTGCGTTCTTCACGGCCTCTTCGGGGACGGTTGTCTCGATGAGCGAGCCGGGCTTGGGAGAAGTTTTTGCAGCGTCTTGGATGATTTGACGCATGGAGGCAGGAATCTCGTAGCCCTTTGGAGTGGCAACGGCGATATCGACCCCCAACTTCATAGCACCGATAGCCAAGTCAAAGAGCACATTGTTTGCGTCACCAACCCATGCAATCTTCAAGCCTTCGAGACCCAGTCCTTGCGCATTGGCAGAATTGGTAGAAGGGAAGGCTTCGTGGATAGTCAAGAAGTCGGCAATGGTTTGCAGTGGGTGATATAGATCACTCAGGGCATTGATAACGGGGACGGATGAGTGCTTGGCCAGATTGGCAACATCATCGTGGCCATTGACACGAGCGACAATGCATGAGACCATGGATGAGATGACAACCGAAGTGTCATAGAGGGACTCATTGACACCAAGCTGGATGTCGTCTTTGCCCAGGAACATGGGGTGGCCGCCCATGAGTGCAACTGCACCCTCAGTGGAGACGCGAGTGCGAGTGGAACGCTTGCTGAAGGTCAAAGCTACAGTCTTGCCAAACAGAGAGCCCTGAAGAGATGCAGGAACTTGTCCAGACTTAACAGCGGTCTTGTGAGAAGCAGCATTGCGAACAAGGGTGGTGAGTTCGGCTGGGGTCAAGTCGGAAATGGACATAAGATGGCGAGGAGCAAAAGGTGAGGTCACCGGCTGAGCAGGTGAGGAAGCATAGCCACGGATTGAAGTCAGCACAGGCTTGCGGAGGCCCTGAGCTCGTTGGACAGCTCGTAGGATAGTCATTGTTGCTTGTGATAACAGTTTGGAGAGAATTGAGTCACCGACAACGGAAGGATAGTATAGCGAGCGGATAGTTATCGATTAGAATGTGGGGAAGCGTGCTTGAAAGCGTGCGCGGACGCGTCGGCTCGCCTGCTTTAGCCTTTGACTTGACGTTTCCGTCGACTCTCTCTCCACTCCACTTCCGTCCGCCTCTCGACCTCGCTCTCTCCCTTTCTCTCTCTTCTATCCCCTCCTTACGACTGTGATGCGCATCTAGCTAGCACACTTTATACACCGGCGCATAGCGCTGAATCTAACATCGATTTCCCATCAAACCTTCGCACACCACCCATACCCGCCCAACCATGCCTGACACCACTTCCCAACCGTCGTCACGACCGCACTCAGTCCACTCAGTCCATTCATCAAGCTCGCGTCGCTCTGCACCTCGCAACAACAATGACGAGAACACTCCATTGCTCTTTACAAACGATAACGACCATAATGTCGAAGCACAAGATCAAGCGGAGCCATCAGCCGAATCGGCATCTCAGTCACACTCACCTGCTGTCGCCCGCTTACTACACCTGTTCCAACCCAAATCTCAGAACCCTCCAAGATGGTCCAGTCTGTTGGCTCTACTGTTCCTCTGCATACTTGCCGTCCTTATCATGGTCCTGGGATTCCTAGCGCCCTCCAAGGTCCAAGAGTATGCTGTTGAAGCCGCCACTTTCGAGCCTACGAGCTTGTCCATACATTCTTTCACCGCTACAGGTGTCACAGCCAGGATACAAGGTGATTTCTCGATGCGTGCAGACAAAGTCAAGGACGATTCTGTGCGCCGCTTTGGTCGCTTCGGTACCTGGATTGCCAGAAAGGTCGAGACTGGCCAGTCGTCGGTTCAGGTCACTCTTCCGGATTATAAGGATGCACTTCTCGGCACGGCCCAAGTACCGTCAATCGTAGCGGATATACGCAACGGCCATACCACTCACATTGACTTCCTGACCGAGCTGTCTCCTGGTAACACTGACGCCATTAGGCGTCTTGCGAAAGACTACCTTGATGGGAAACTCCAAGAACTGCGTGTGTCTGCCGAGGCTTCGGTGCCCGTCAAATCAGGTCTGATCAACCTGGGTAGGCAGACTGTTTCTCGTGCCATGGCTTTTGGAAACGACAGAATCCCAACTCTGCCAGAGTACAAGATTCACAAGCTCAACTTCCACGAGATCGAATTACCAGACCTCCAGCGCGCTATGGTCGCTGATGTTGCTGTTGAGCTCGCTAATGACTACCCCTTGGACTTTACTATCCCTCCTCTGGGTTTCGCTATCCTCGTCGATAATTGCCAGTCATCGCAACCCTTGATTCAGCTGGCGGATGCTACTACACCAAGCCTTTCTGTCCGACCGAAGGAGAACGTTAATGTCAGCGTATCTGGTCTCGTTAGTCGTTTGCCCCAGGCCTTTACCCAAGCTTGTCCTGGCTCACACGAGTCCCCTCTGGATATCCTACTTGGTGGCTATATCCGTGGTAACGACACTACCGTATATGTACGGGGCTCAGACTCCCCCTCCCTGGACACTCCAAAGTGGATCACAGACCTCATGTCAGACATAACAGTGCCAGTCCCTTTCCCTGGTCACACTTTCGGACACTTGATCAGAAACTTCACCATGGCCGATGTACACTTCGGGCTGCCCGACCCCTTCTCCGAGCCCAACAGTCCGGAAGCACAACCTAGGATCTCCGCTGTCATCAAGGCTCTGGTTGCTCTTCCTGAAGAAATGAACTTCAACATAAGCGTGGGCCGCGTGAGAGCAAATGCTGATGTGTTTTACCATGGCGCCAAACTTGGGTATCTTGATTTGAGCAAGTGGCAGAAGGCAAACTCGACTCGTATTGACTCGGCCAAGGACGAAGGTCCTCTTCTAGCGGTACAGTCGGCGATCGAAAACGCACCTCTGACCGTGACGGACGACGACGTATTTACTGATGTGCTGAACGCACTTCTCTTCGGTGGCAAGGGAGTTGAGCTTGGAATCAAGGCGGACGTGGACGTGGAGATGGAGACAGCACTCGGCCAACTGGCTGTGAGGAAGATTCCTGCTGAAGGCTCAGTGCCTGTCAAACGTTCGTGATCGATTCCTGCGTCGTTCGAGCAGCCGAGAATGAAGTAGCTAATATGCGGCCCCTTGTAGCCATCAAACGAGGCGGTATTGGCTCATTCACGCCGAAAATCGGCGACCTACAAATACTGGATACTGGCAAGACCTCTTTGACCTTGACCGCGTCGGTGAATTTCACCAACCCCACAGAATATAGCGCGACGGTCCCCTTCGTCGACATACAGATTTTGACCAACGGCACACTACTCGGACATGCTACAGCCAAGGATGTGACAGTTGTACCCGGCTTCAATACCAACATTCTTGTGACGGCCGTATGGGACCCTAAGACGATGGGTGGCGAGGGAGCTCACCGGGTGGGCGTCGAGTTCCTGTCTCAATACATCTCCGGTTTGTGACTCAATATGTGTGTACCCGCAATTGTTAATGAGATATTCCAGGCTTCAATACGACGCTTACACTGCGTACCCACGAGGGGACCATACCGGCACAGCCAGCTCTTGGCCGTGCGTTATCCAAATTTGCCGTTGATCTCCCAACACCCAATCTGAGAGGTGGAGGCGGAGGCGGCGAGGCAGAGAAGCACTTCATCCAGGACGCAACAGTCAGTTGGTTGAACGCAGACGGTGTGATCACAGCTAACATCATCTCAGATGCATCTTATCACAAGCACTGCAAATTTCGTGCTGCTTTCGCCGTTGAAGACGTCGACTATATACGTCACGTACATCAACGCGACAGCATTTTACCATGAAGATGCAGTTGGACATATCGTCTATGATCTGCCGTTCGCCGTGCCACCCGGCTCGTCAACGTCGCCGCGTTTGCCGGTAAATTTTGGATCTCTCGGATACGACGAGGTTAAAGGGGCATTGGGTGGATCGCTCAAAATGGCAGCGAAAGCAACGGTCGGTGTGCGTCTGGGCAGGTGGGAGGAACGAATATGGTACCAGGGAGAGGGCATAGGTGCAAAGATCAGATTGTAAATTATGCAGATAGCCCTCGGTACATGATGTTTAGTCAAGATGGTCGAAAGGGTATCCCCGGATTGACATGTGATGCGGGGGTGAGTGACGGGGGGACGCCGTCAAGGGTCTCTTGACTTGTGTTTCAACATGAACCCGACCACGGACGAGTGGAAGTTGCAAGCACCACTTATCGAAGACGTCGAGGTAACATGGAGGTAAGGAGGTCGGATTGGACGAGACAGACCAACAGAAGTCTGACGAGTGTGTACAGTCACAAATGAACAATCGCAAACGCACGTCGCGCCGGTCGCACACCAACCTCGCCAATCTGAGACTGGCCCCTCTGTCACGAGATAACAGCCCTGTAGATGGCCGCATGAATCCTCTCACGTCACCGCACACATCCTATATCGAAGGCAAGTCGGCGCCTACCACGCCGAGCATCCTTGGCCGCAGCTCCAGTCGACGCCGGCTAGGGGGTGCTGGTCTGAGTCGGAAACTCTCCATATACGATGCCGAGTATGCCCCGGTGCAAGTCACAACACAAGGGGTGCCCAAAAGCGCTCTGCGACCGGACGCAGGAGATCATGTCATGCCAAAGGCGAAGAGCGAGGCTGCTTTGCACCCTCGGCCCACTCGCTCGGGTCTGCCAAAATTACGCACGCCTCTTCTCCATCCCAATACTGCCATACTTGCTGTCAAGCCTCACGACAAGCAAAACGACGACGACTGGTTCACTCGCGCTGGTCTAGCCACGACATCAATGCTACGAGAGTCTAAGGGACAGTCATGGCTGGCGTCACGCCATTCTTCAACATCATTACAACTCGTGCAATCCTCGGACGACGACGAAGAAGAAGCTCTGGCTAGTAAGAGTGCCGTCTCTCTACAACGTCTCCACTTTGCCGACGACGAGTTCAGTCCCGAGACACCGCGTGCCACCAGTAGATGGGGCAGTAGATTTGGCAGTCGCGCTGCCAGTGCTCGCAATAGTCGACGTGGAAGCAGAGCAAATCTGGAGTCGTCGGATCTCCTTCGTGATCCTGCCGATTACTTTGGTAGTGCTGTCTTGGAACCAGAGATCTCTATCAGACCTGACTTTGTCGACCCGCGAGACAATTCAGATGATGAAGATCCTGAGCAAGAGGTTGCTAGACTGGCTAGAGAGGCCTCGTTTGGCTTTGGTCCGCTCATAGACCGACTAGTCGGTTGGACTTTGTTCGATGTCACAGAAGACAGGGAGGCTACTGATGTCGAGACTGAGACAGAGGATGAAACTCCGACTATACACGACAGAGTGGTACATGCACCAGTGCGACCTCTGTCGCCTCCTCGACCTAGACAGCTGGTCGCTGGAGCGGATCGGCAAAGTAATCACGAAGAAGGCGGTTGGCAAGATGCGGCGTGGTTGCTCGGCGTTGCCTCCAAGGTTTTGCTTTGACGATGAAGATCGTAACTTGATCAATGACTGACGAATGTACTAATTATGCACTCACACTACCTTCTTTTCCCTCGCTTTCAGGTCTCTGCTCCACCCTCAATCTCAACCCCTGCGATTCGCCCTTCCAGGAACTCCTTTGCCATGTCTGCGAAAGACATCCATTCGACTCCTCCATGCTTGTTGATGTAGTTGATGATACTAGAACACATCAGTGGTGATGCTCGTACTCGGTTCAAAGGGGACGTACCGTTCATGCATCTTGATGACCTGTGGCTTTCCACTGACTTGCGGATGTATGGACATTGGAAAGATGAAGCTGTCATATTCTTCATATGCAAAGTCGAATTGCTCGAGCCATAATTTCTCCAGCTCGTGCGTACTGACGAATCCATGCTACATGCAGCTGTCAGTCTCGCATACGTGTTGCATGGTGGATGGGAACAAAATACCGTTCCAGCTCTTCCCGGCATGGGTTGCAAAGGCGGCCCTGTATCACGTCAGCTACATCGTCCTTGCCCTCCTTGAAGCTCGACCTACAATCATCCACGTGCCAGTTCGCAGGAATCTCGACAATCTTGCTAGGTTTGAGCCTTGTCATTGGCGACATCCATGTCGCGGCTTCGTTTGCCAGATTGGTTTCCACCCACTGATGACTGGAGTCTGGTGCGAAGTATGGTTGCAGATCATGATGCATAAAGCTATGATCGTAGACTATGCCGAATTCTTCGAGTAAAGGCATCAGCTCTTTACTTGTATCCCAGGCTGGAGCTGTGTAGCCTTGAGGTTTCTTCCCAGTAAACGTAGTCAGCACTTCGATGGACTTTTGGAGCACATCTCTTTGTTGCGAGGCTGATAGGCCGGAGATATGTTCGTGGGTGTAGCCATGAAGGCCGCTTGTGTGTTCAATTAGCGTACTTGATTTTGACTGCCTGAATCAACTCACATCTCATGGCCTGCATCTCTGACTTTGGTCAATTGCTTTGGAAACGATTCGACGGTGTGGGCGGGTGTACTTTGGTATGTATCATATCAGCCAGGGTCATCTCGATTACGAACCTGTTTTGGAAAACCCACAAGAAAGTTGCTTTTATATCATGTTTCTCAAACAGCTTGAGTAGTCTGTCAAGACCAACGGTGGCTCCAAAAATGCCTCGAGACACGTTGGTACCATTTTGTACGCTGCCGTCTTTGGTATTGATCCTGATGGATCAAGTAAGCTTGTGTTTTCTGAAGCCTCGATTCAAGGATGACTCACCAACCGGCTACAGCATCGACGTCGACTATCGTACATCAATCGACCCGTATCTGGTAGGGAATCGGAAATGACTCGGTACACTCACCGCCATAGCCGACCAAGACTCTCTTCTTGCCCATGCTGGTGGTACGTGACAATGTGGTTCGGCTAAATGACGTCTACGAAAGATATACAATACGAGGACTTGGCGATGCGAGTGCTTATACACTCAAATCCAGTTTGAATTCAGCTGCTATATACTGTGCTATAAAGAGGGGTCGCAGTCCAGGTAGGACCGGGCAAAATAGCTTCCTCTTTTGGCTCGCCTATCACTTCGACCCCGCCTCTAACCATACCCTTGCCCGAGACTGCCTCCTACCAAGCATTTATCGGCAATCTATCCAAACATACATAAACAGAATCGTGTCTGAGAGATCTCAAGCACAGATTGTCATTATGCTTCAAATCACATGCAAAGGCTCGCCATACGAGGTGGGTACAGTATGACGAATGTCAACTCTGCTCGGTATACTGAACTACGGTATAGATAGGATATCAACATGGCCAACAAGCGAAGAACCAAATTCAAGGCAGCATAAACTTCTACACCAATCTCTTTCAGCAAAACGTCAAACTGTCATGGCCGAAAGTTCAAGAGACAGCCATGGAATTCGAGCCTGTGATCAAGAAGAACTGGCCTGCGTATCTAGAGGAGATGAGAGGTATATCGAATCGAACACGAAGAACGGACAGATTTTGACTGACACAACGACAAGGCATAGCAGAAGGAGCCGGCAAAACACTCGCCGATATCATAGCCCTAAACGTACGCACAGAGATAAACTTTGGTCTCTTCAGCGACGGCTGCACCGCTCTATCCTGGTTCCACAAAGACTCTAGTATCCTTGCTCAAAACTGGGATGTAAGAATTTCCCCTCTCTCTCTCTCTCTCTCTCTCTCTCTCTCTCTCTCTCTCTTTTACTCTCACCTTTAATCATGACTAACACATTACAAATTCCAGTGGATGACAGAACAAAAACAAAACCTCATCCTCCTCACCATCGAACAACCCTCCAAACCCGTCATAAAAATGGTAACAGAAGCAGGTCTCATCGGTAAAATCGGCATGAATTCCGCAGGTGTAGGAGTATGTCTAAACGCCATTCGAGCAAAAGGCATGTCAGCCACTCGTATGCCCTGTCACCTCGGTTTACGCCTAGTACTAGAAAGCACCTCCTGCGCTGACGCCGTGGCATCTTTGGAAAAATACGGTATAGCATCATCCTGCCACATGTTGATTGCAGATGCAAGAGGTAGTGTAGGATTGGAGTGGAGCTATGCAGATTTGCAAAAGTTGGAGGTTAATCAAAGGGGGCAGGTGTTTCATTCTAATCATTATCTTGTTCCTCATCCGGGGGTGACGGATACGGTTTGGTTGGAGGATAGCAAATTTAGGATCAAGAGGATTCGGGAGATTTGTGATGAGTTGGGGGATGAGCCGACGATGGGAGAGGTTCAAGCACTTTTCAAGGATGAGAAGAATTATCCTTATGCTATTTGCCGGGCGGAGGAGGAAGGTAACCATTCGGGTACGCTGTTTAACATCGTCATGGATCTGAAAGCGGGAAAGGCTTCGGTGATATTGGGAAGACCGTCGACTCCAGAGGGGCTGTATGAGATAGAATTCTAGTGTATGACTATGCATATTGAGCTACTCTGGAGACGGAATTGAGCGACCGACAACGAAGAGCATAAGTTCGAGCTAGCTGATGATGATGATAGTAACGTCAGTGTGGAGATCAGGACGAGCCTACGGCCCTTCTAGAATTCAAAGCAGGACTCAAGCACTCTGCTCAAGTATGAAGTCATGCCACAACTTCGTGTAGCCCTTGTGTGCGGCAACACTGTCCTTTGCCTCTTGATCGAGGTCCTCGTACGCTTTTTCGCTTTCTCTCTTGATCAATCTGCGAAGACTCTCGACCTCAATATTGGTGTGAGCTGACGGACTGTAGCGACCTTCTACAGTCTCGAGACCAAACTGCGACGGGAAAGTGGGCTCATGGAGAATCTCAGCGCCCGTCTCTGCAATAGCTTGGCAAACATCATTCCATTCCTTCCAGAGAGTCTCGAGATCCTTCTTCTTGTCCTGAAGTATCTGTTCAAATTTTGTGACCGTGTCGCCGATGGGGATTGTTTCCTTGCGAATGACCACACCCTTGGTGTCCTTGAAGTTGATACGGACCAGCTCATCAGCCAGTGGAGTAGAGAGCTTATTGGCGGCTTCGATGGCACCCGCAATACGTGTGCTCAGTCCGTCCGGTGCGAGCGTGGTTTGCTCCAGCTTTTGGATAAGGTCGTCATAGGCAAGCGCTATCATCTGTTCGCTGGCTTCGCTGACATGACTTCTGTAGTTGTTGAGCACCTCTGAGCTTGTGTCAGCGTTCATTCATGGGTGTCACGAGTCGCAAGTGACATACCATTGGACTCATCGGCGAGAGTATATCTTTTCCTTGGTGGAGGAGATGACGAGAGTTCACGGCGAAGAAGGCTCTTGCCCAAACCAGATCTTTTATCTCTGAGGGAGTCTCTGACGCGCTTGCGGATTCGATGGGGACCGGTCTTGAAGATGGAATTGGTCGTGACATATTTCTTTTCTTTCTTGTCTTTCTTGTCCTTCTTGTCCTTCTTGTCTTCGGAGAAGTGGGTAGCCTTCTTGTGGACGGATGTGGAAGTTTGACCACGGCGATTTGTGGCTGCTGTCATGATCGCGGTTATCGTGATGGTTGTACGGGTAGGTCAGAGCACGGTAGCGAGCGAAATTCATTTGGTCGGTTTAGGCAAGGTTAGGTAGAAGTTACGCTTGACAGTCGCACCTTCCTATTTGAAGTCAAAAGATTCACGCGCAACAAGGCAGACAGGAAGGCAAAGATGAGCACTGCTAATTAGTGTACAGGCTGATGATACAGACCTCTTAAGAGATAGGGTTATTTACATTGCCACTGGCAGTTTACTCTGCTGGGACCAAAACATCCTTCTCCTCGAGCAACTTGGCCAATGAGCCATCCTGGTGCATTGACATCAGGATATCGGTTCCACCAACAAACTCCTTGTCGACGTAGAGTTGAGGAATGGTGGGCCACTCTGAGTATTCCTTGATGCCTGTGTCCTACGAGTCAGCATGCGGCCACAGATGGGGTAGAGCTTCGTGACCAACCTGATCTGAGCTCCTCGTCCTCGAGAACGTTGAAAGCAGTGAACTTGGCCGGGTTGACACCCTGCAGGCCGAGGATCTGGATGCTTGCTCTTGAAAAACCGCACTGAGGCATCTCGGGGGTGCCCTTCATGAACAGGACGACGGGAGCTGACTCAACAGCCTTGTCGATGGCCTGTCTAGTCTCTTGCGACAAGAAACGCGTCTGCAGAGAAGCGAATCGGGAAGAGAGCAGAGGGTTGTGGCGAGGGCGGAAAGCGGTGCGGAAGACCTGTAGCACGACGTATGAGCATGGGAATATAGAGTGAGCGTGTGCGACATACCGCTGATGCTGCTGATCTGGCTGCCATTGTTATTTGTGACTGATGTGAATAGTCAATGAGGTCAACTTTGCGACTGTCGCAGCGAGACTCTCCACTCGGCAGCCAATGACGCAGAATCATTTCAAAGCATCACTCCCGCCATGACTCGGTAAACACTCCCGAACTCCGACCATCAACTGTAGAAACATTTCTTTCTAGGAGCATCATCAACATGTCAAAACAA
Source organism: Aureobasidium subglaciale EXF-2481 (assembly GCF_000721755.1). Classification (NCBI taxonomy): domain Eukaryota; kingdom Fungi; phylum Ascomycota; class Dothideomycetes; order Dothideales; family Saccotheciaceae; genus Aureobasidium; species Aureobasidium subglaciale. The sequence goes on from NW_013566995.1 coordinate 929,514, forward strand.
CCAACGACATTACGTGCGTCTGATCATCATATTGACGGTCGGCCTCATGTTTTGCTGGCATGCACTGGTTCAGTCGCTACAATCAAGATACCTCTGATTATTGAAGCTCTTTCCCACCATGACATATCGATGCGATTGATACTATCCTCCTCGGCCAGTCAATTTCTCCAAGGACAATCCGCAGAACAGCCTTCTGTATCTTCACTCCTCAAGATACCCAACCTTGAGGCTGTTTACACAGACGAGGATGAGTGGTCTCAACCATGGACTCGCGGTGCAGACATTCTGCACATCGAGCTCAGACGCTGGGCAGACATAATGATAATAGCTCCTCTTTCTGCTAATTCAATGGCGAAAATGGTCGCTGGCATGGCGGACAGCTTAGTCATGTCTGTGGTACGTGCTTGGGATACTACTGCTATACTGGATGCTCGACGGCCAAATCTACCATCATCACTACGTACATCAACAGGGAAGAAGCCCTTGTTGGTTGCTCCAGCCATGAACACTGCCATGTGGGCACATCCTGTCACGGAGAAGCAAGCTGCTGTACTAGAGCAAGAATGGGGTATAGATTCTGGAGGTTGGATCCGACTCATCAGACCTGTTGAGAAAGAACTGGCTTGTGGTGACACAGGAGCAGGTGCCATGCGCGAGTGGAAAGACATTCTTGCCATCGTCCGGCAATACCTGGATGTAGAAGCTTCTGGTACCACCGCAGCTATCAAACGATAAAATCACAAACAACACAAGCATCTCCAAGATCATAGACCGCAGACCGTGAAGTTTTTACTTTTTTGGATTGGATCATTTCTTCTAGCCTTCGCCTCTACGGAATGCAATGCCGGTTTCGATGCCGCTAACCCACACCATCACTGCCGTGACTCTGATTTCCAGTGAGAAGAAAAAGACAGCCGTCATCATAACAACTCAACTCCAGCTTTTAGTAGATTGAGAGATGCCCCTTTTGCGCTAGTATTGAACAAAGAAAGAGTTTAAAGTAAACATGAAAGGGCGTGTGGTTTTCGAGGATGAACTTAAGACGTTGTGGGTATGAACGTTTAGGCCTCGGTGGTGGAGCGGTTTTGCTGGCGGCGGTCCTGGTTGTTGTTATTGTTGTTGTTGCCGCGTTTTTGGTTCTGGTTGCCCTTCTGGCCGGACTCTTGGGTGGTGCTTGTCTCAGTGCCCATGGTAAGAGCAGCAGTAGCGAGACGGTTTGACAGGTCGATTTGTGTGCGGATGGTGTTGGCAAGGTAGGAGACGAGAAGAACATCCTGGATGTGGTTGTTGCTGTGGAAATGTGGTTAGCGAATGACAAATGAGAGACGAGTAGAAGAAACACATACAAGTCGCGCTCGATGTCCTGTGCATCGACCTTGGGGGCCAGAGACAGAGTGTTCATGAGGAATTGACCCAAAGCAGAGCTTGGCTCGGCCTCCTCGTCCAAGACCTCGCTCACGTAGTTGGAGACACGCTCAATCATCTCGAGAACCTGCTCGATGGCGCGCTCCAGTGACTCAATGTCGGTCTGCAGCATCTGCGAACGGTCTTCTCTGTCCTTTGCTCCTGCTACCAGCTCGAGACCGCTGCGCTCAGCCTCTCCATACTTGATCTCGTGGGGAACGGGGATGAACAAGCAGCTGTCGGCAGCGCGCTCGGCGGTGACTCCGACGGGGGCAGAGATGTAGGTCTTGGCCTCGATGTCCTTTCCGGGCACGGTGGAGACGGTCAAGTGGATGGCGGGGTGGGGCCAGGTGCCGTCGCCTTGCTGGCCGTAGAAGTTCTGGATGAGGGCGGAGAAGGTGTTGAGGTCGGAAGAGGTGGCGTACCAGCCGAGGAGGACCTCCTTGGGGTTTGCGCGAAGGTGGAGCTGCAGCATCTGCTTCTGGTAGTCCATGTCTACCTCGACCTGCTCCTGGGTCTCTGTGTGGGGCACGGCGTAGCAGTTGCGGATCTCGACTTCTGTGCCATCTTCTGAGCGAACACCCAAAAGAGTGCCGATAACACGTTCCTGGTCCTGGGGTCTGCGGAGCGAGTGGTCGAGGATAGCGAAAATGGCCTGGGGCTGGACGCTGACGTTCAGGGGAGCGGTCGAGGGCTGGGTGCCGATTTGAACGGGGCCCAGAGGGCGGGCAAGGTGGAGGAATGAGTCTTGGGCCATGATTGCGTTTGCGATATGAGCTTGCCGTCGTCTAACTCGAGCACCCTGTCGTTGTGGGAAAAGGCTGAACTTTTCGGACGCTCGGCTTTTCCCGCCAAGTCGCGACACGCTGAACGGCGATCGGACTTAACAAATGAGTCCTCGAACTTTTTTTGAAACACTAAAATTTATTCTCACAGCTCACAATGGCGCCCTTCAGAGGAAGAGGTGATTCAAGAGGTGGTTCAAGAGGTGGTCCAAGAGGTGGTTCAAGAGGCGGCGCAAGAGGCGGCGCAAGAGGAGGAAGTCGAGGTGGCTTTGCTGGACGTGGTGGCAGCAGCTTTGGTGGTCGCGGTGGTTCAAGAGGTGGTCCACGAGGTGGCGGAAGAGGAGCATTCGATCGTGGTCGTGGAGGAAGAGGAGGCCGAGGTGGAAGAGGAGGAAACAGATTTGGAAGGAGCGAGTTCCGCACGAGCAGAATCGACGAACCTGAGAACCAGCCTTTGATCCACAGCGACGACGAGAGCGAAGCCGACGACGAATCTATGGACGACCAGGATGCCCGATCCCTTGGAAGCGACGACGAAGACGCAGCCAGCTCCAAAACCCGCGCATACAACGCCCTACTCCAATCCTTCCAACAAGAGGCAGACGAGCCCCGTCGTAAACGCAGAAAGATCGAGGAGGCCCCTCAGGATGAGAGTGATGACGAGGAAGAGAGCGAAGCTTCAGACGACGATTCGGACGATGCCTCCGACGTTTCGCGAAGTCAAGAAGATCTTCAACATGACGAACAAGCAGAGGAGGACGACGGTAGCGACGTTGAAGTGGAACAAGAAGAGCTCGTTGATGACGAGGATGAGGATCCGACTGATCCTTTTGACCAACACTTCGCCAACCCGGATAACAATGACCTTACAAAACGCTTAAAGTCCATCACAGACAACCAGTGGCATTCGGAAAAGCTCAAGGTACTCAAGGACGGCAGTCTTACCATCACGCTCCCCGAAAATGCGGCTCCATCATCACGCAAGCCGCTTAAATCCGTCTCGCAACTCAACCTAAAACAACGTATCGGCGAACCGGCAGCGAAGCACATTGGTACCTTCAGCGAGCTGGGCCAGGCAATCGCTCCCTCACTATACGCCTACCAGGATGTGCTATGTGGTGCCAGGACGGTGGATAATGCTTCTGAGCTCAGGCACATGGCTGCCCTGCATGCTCTCAACCATGTCTACAAGGGACGCGATCGTGTGCTGAAGAACAACTCTCGTTTGACAGCAGCAGAGGCTGATGCTGACCTTGAACTGCGTGACCAAGGCTTCACACGACCCAAGGTTCTCGTCCTGCTGGAAACCCGTAGTGCAGCCGCCAAATACATTGACGCGCTGATTGCTCTTTGCGAGCCTGAACAGCAAGAGAACAAGAAGCGTTTCGAAGACGGCTTCGTACTAGACGAGTTGAAGTTTGGAGCTGAAGACGACACACACCCTGCTGACTTCCTCGAGCTGTTCGAGGGAAACGACGACAATGACTTCCGTTTAGGCATCAAGTTCACCCGCAAGACCATCAAGTTCTTCTCCCAATTTTACGCTTCCGACATCATCCTTGCTTCTCCCCTCGGTCTACGTCGTATCATCGAGCATACCGACCCCAAGAAGGCCGACAGTGATTACCTCTCCTCGATCGAAATTTGCATCGTCGACCAAGCAGACGCAATGCTCATGCAAAACTGGGACCACGTAGACTTTGTCTTCCAACATCTCAATCTCCAACCCAAAGATGCACATGGCTGCGACTTCAGTCGTGTGCGAAACTACTACCTCGACGGCCAAGCAAAACACCTTCGCCAAACCATCATCTTCTCGGCATATGTAGCCCCTGAGCTCAACCGCCTCTACAATGCACACATGCTCAACATTGCCGGAAAAGCCAAGCTCGCACCCTTCTACCCAGGCGTAATCGGCGACATTGATCTCGAAGGCATGAAACAGACATTTTCTCGGTACGACTCCGCCTCACCTCCCGTCGACCCAGACGCCCGCTTCAAGTACTTCAACACAGCCGTCCTACCTTCCCTGCTTCGTGTACCGAAACCCGCAGAAGGTGGTCCTGGCATCTTGCTTTTCATCCCCTCATATCTCGATTTTGTACGTGTGAGGAATTATTTTGCCAACTCGAATGAGACGCAACATATCTCGTTCGGCGCCATCAGCGAATATACACCAGTACCCGATCAACGACGTGCACGCAGTCATTTCCTCTCCGGCCGCCACACTGTACTGCTCTACACTGGCCGCGCACACCACTTCCACAGACTGAGGCTTAAGGGTGTAAGAAGGGTAGTCTTCTACTCACTGCCCGAGAATCCTATCTTTTACACCGAAGTGGTCAGGGGCTTTTTGGGCACCATGGTTGCTGAAGGTAGATTAGATCCTACTGAAGCTGCTGTCAGGACCATTTTTTCGAAATGGGATGGCTTGAAATTGGAGCGTGTTGTGGGAAGTAAGCGTGTTGGCGCCATGTTGAGGGATAAAGGTGGTGATACCTTTGACTTTGTATGATGAAACGATGATTGAGAATAAGAGTTGAAATAGAACATCACTATTACCCATACTTCTTCGCTACTCTCAGTAGTATTCTCGGTGTTCCTTTCTATCATGTCGCTTTCCCCAAACGTCCGTGGGTAGCTTCCATCCCTTCCCTTGTGACGTCCTATCCCGCTTGCCACGAGTAAGATTGAGTAAATAACCACCATCCCACATCTCCGAGATAGGCAGCCGTGGATTCCGGTGACCTTCTACTTATGTAAGCAAGTCTCTCATCTCTTCCATAAATACCTCTCTTCCATCGCAGCCATTCTTCTTTCTTTCATCCTACTTTCTCTCCCGCAATTCCCTAATATTCTCTCTCGCCCCATTGCTTCTACTGGTCTGAAGACTGGTGGGTGAAGGGGAAATATTATTTTGGCTTCATCTATTCTGGCAATGGGTGATGAGTTGATTCAGTTGGCTGGTTCGTGTGTTCTAGGATAGTTTGTCTGTAGGAATGCACAGCACCTCTTTCACTTTGTGGCATTCAAGTCACAATGTCACCATAAAACAGACGTATGACATGAATGTTGGTTTCGATTACATGGCTGCAGTCCACTATATTTACCTTGCCGAACATTCAAGCTTGCTTTTCTCTCCGTTCCTACTCCCAGCCCGAGCCATATTGCGCGTCCACAAGATGGAGTTCCAAGGCGATATGCTAGGCATGTTTCCATACCATCCTCACTTTTTCCTTTGGCTTTGGCCTTGGCTTTCAGCTTTCGCAACCAAGTCGCTTTTGTTGTCCATGACTAGGCATCTGTTGCCGTCCTCGTTATGGCTTATTTGCTTTTTTGTGCTCTGATGTGTTCCATGATAATAAAAATTGAGTTGTGTGTGTAAAGTTGTCTTTTTTGGTGCTTGTCATTGTTCTTGACTTGAGTTGATCAATGTTACTCGACTCCATTTGACCGCGGTGGTCTTTGATGCGAGGCAGACGAGCTCATCGTTTGATCTCGGACTCATGACAAGCGCTGACGACAATTTATACACTGGGAAGAAACGTCAGTGTTGAACTCGAGTGGAACAGGTAGGCGTGTCTTACCAAGATGAAAGATGGGGTGATGCCGGAGTACCCTGCAAAACAATGATTGAAGATGAGTGAAGTTTGGAGTTTGATGTATCACCAACGCTACCGCGCTAGGTGAGGGTTGAGAGGCACAGGTCTATAGGAACACAGCGGTGAGCTTGACCTGCGTGGTCTCAAGCTACCTCTCGTTGACAGTGATGTTTCATCGATACGCAAGAGCACAATCGCTCTTATGCAGTCGATCCATTTGCTTGGTGTGTTGACGTCTAGGCCTGGTCGCTGATGACAAGATGTGCACTGCGACGGAATGTTAGTGGTGGGCATGTATGACAGTGCCAGGTACGTCTTACCAGAGTGAGATAATGAGTGATGCAGGGATACCCTACAAAACAGTGTTGAAGAGGTAACCGACGAAAGATTCGACGGCACATGATCAGGCAATCGACTCGATCAGGGGTCGAGATGCCATGGCAGAAAGTTTAGATGACCAACGCTGCCGCGCTAGATTTGTGTTGAAGGAGCACCCACCAAGAATTGAAGATGCGGTGGTTGAAAAGCATGTGTCTCTAAGAACATATCGGTGAGCATGATCTGCGAGGTCTTGAGCTGCCTCTCGTTGACAGTGATTTTTTATCAACATTCAAGAGCACAATCGCTTTTGTGCAGCTGCATAGTATTTTGACGCGCTGGATTTGTTTGGAAAAAGCACCCACACAAGAATTGAAGATGCGGTGGTTGAAAAGCATGTGTCTCTAAGAACATATCGGTGAGCATGACCTGAGTGGTCTCGAGCTGCCTTTCCTTGACATTACTGTTTGGCCGAAGCGCGAGAACACAGTCGCTTCTATGCAGTCGGTTAACCTGCATGGCCAATCGACATCTGAGAAACAGTCAGTGATTACCTCTGTAGAGGGATATGTTTGAGACTTACCAGGGTGAGTCGACAGCGATACAAGAGATTGATCTTGTTTTGTCTTCCTGCGCGCAGAAGAAGGCGGCGAGTCTTGTCCAATGTTGCCAGAACTTGTCTGGACTTTTTCTGTAAATTAACTTAAACGGAACCACACGAATGGTTCCAAGTGAGGTCCCTTGAGTGAACAACGACCGCCCACTGCATTTGACGTACAATAGTAGACATAACGTCGTAGTGTTTGAGAAGACACCTACAGATGTCGATCGATAACGAAATGACCAATATCTTCAGTATGCGTTAGTGACTTGTAGTGGGTGGACAGTGTGGTACTCACCAAAAAGCATGCCCAGATGGACAGTCTAGCATTGCTTGCACCCTGCAATGCCGTAAAGGTACATTTCAATGTAGTGCAAGACCTAGAAGAAGTCAGCAAAGTGTACAACACTCAGAAAAAGATCAACATACCTCAACGGTCCCGCTTGAGCTCTCTTAGCTCTTGCTTCCTCCATGTCATGGGACAATGAAGGAGATTTGTTTCAATGTAGTGCAGAACCTACCCCAAGTCAGAAAGTTGTTAGAAAAGGCGAGAGTAAAGATCAACATACCTCTACGGTCCCACGTGAAAACTTTCCTAAACGCTATTGAAGGCGCGTAGGCCCAGGATAGTGCCCGACCCTTTACAGACTGCGTGGCGCATCGTCTCGGCAAGACATGCCAGTGACAGCCTGTCATTCGTAGGGCGACACTGTTTGAAGTCCAAGAGGTATGAGGGGGTAATGAAGTAGTAGAGACCTTGACAAGCAAGAATTTACCAGAAGTTGATGTGTGTGGTGTGAAACAAAGCAGATGTTAGAGTAACGCAAGGACGCACGCGAGCACAGGCCCAACGACAACAACCACAGGCGCGCATGAAGTGAAGTGAAGTGCAGTGAAGTGAAGTGGAGAAAAGTGAGGGAGGTTGCTTCCATATGTACAAAGATTATTCTTACTACTTACACTTCGAGTTTGATCATACGCTCAGCGCATGTACTCCATCGACGACTTCGTTTGTGCTGTCGGCCTTATCATCTACATGAGTCTCCGTCTTCTGTGCCTCATGTTGAGCTGCTTCCTGCTGCTTCTGATTATCCTGCTTCACTGCTTGTTGGCTCTGAACGTTGCTCCTCCAAGCACCCGAGCTAACGTTGTCAAGTTTGATTTTGCCAAAATGACGTTGCGTCACCTCATCGGCCTCGAAGCCTTCATCTCGCATCCGCACAAATGTCTGTACTGCCTCTTCCGACCTGCCCAATTTTACATATCCACCGAGCAAAGAGTTCCATGTGACTTCGTTCGGTGTGATTTCCCGCTGGCGCATGTACGTGAGCACCTGTTCCGCCAGCTCCATCTTGCCATGTTTGGCGAATCCGTGTAGGAAGATTGACCAGGACCTTACAGTCGGCTTTGCTCGTGGCAAGTCGTTTGGCAGAGGTTTTTGCATGTCGCGGATGACTTCGGCGGCATACGGTAGACCGGCCGGCTCTTGGACGAAGGCCAGTAAGAATGAGTTTGTGACGTGATCGTTCTTGGCCAGAGTCACGTAGGGTTTTATACAATGCTCAGAGAGATTGAGCCATCTTCTGTACATGTCGTATATGTGACGCAGGTTGTTGCTATTCGACTGGATGCTGTGGCGAACGTATGCTCCAATCATGATTCCCAAAACGGGTAAAGTAGGCTTCATCCTGCCCAAGGATGTGTTTTCGTGAGTTTTTGACAACACTCCGAGGTTGATCAGATCGGAGGCATCAAACAGCTGGGTGTAAGCTTCCGAAATGGTGGAGAAAGCATTTTCCGGGTCGACTCGGAAATGGTGCAAGGCTAGACAATGGATGATCTCGGTCGCGACAACATGGAGATGTCGTACCTCGACATTGGCGATCGCTTGGCGGATTGTGGTATTCAGAGTATCCGAGTCCTCGATGGTAGTTTTGCAGCCCTTGAGGAGGATAGCGTGAGTGTACCTGTCAGCTCGTAAATTGTTGTCGACGAGAGAGTTGTAAATACTGAAAGCTGTCTTGAGATCATCGGCTTCCACAGCGTTAAGCATGACTATGTTACAGAGTTGGACATTGAGCTGAACTCCGATGTCAGACAGATTCTGGACCAGGCGGAGACTGACACGAAGACCATCAGGCTGCTTGGCGGCCTTTCGAAGAATGGTAGCACAGCAACTCTCAAACTGCTGAGATCTAACATCGGCTCCATCCGAGACAGCATCGAGAAGACTATCCAGTGCTTGATCGAAGCGATCGTGGTGAGCCAGATATGTGGAGAAGTGTAGACGCGTGTTCCAATGTAGGGTCGTCCCACTCACGGCGACAGTAGAGAAGAGTTCTAGGACTTCCTCCTCGGAGCAGTACTGCAAGAATTTACGAAAGGTATTACCGGTTATTTGAAGTGGGGAAGTGCCTGGGCGCTCCATTACGGTGCAAATGACGCGAACAAGACGCTTGCGAGTGTCGTCCGACAGAGCATTCTTGTGGAAATGACCAACAACAAAGCTCAAGGAATCGGCAATGTATGCAGCTGGCATGTACGGAGCAACATGTGTAAGTTCCAACAGGCGAATTGTATCGTCGGCAGAGTTGGCCAGTGTCCAGAGCAAAGCATGCATCCACTTCCTGCGCCATTGCTCACCAAGCAGTTTCGCCAGCTCTTCTTGGTCCTTGAACTGTTTGGCATTGAGTATCTGAGTGGCCCACTTCCTCGAATGATAGTTGAGATTGGGAGTTGTTCTCGGAGTGTAGTCGTCTTTCAGACGGGTGTCATGACGGGCGTTCAGTTTGGCAAAATGGTGGTTCCAGTACAGAGTGTTGCCATCAGCAGAAAAGACCAGTTCTTCTTTATCTTCCTTCTCGACGTTTTGCTCCCGGGGTTTCCGGCGTACGGGTCTGCCTAACGTGGACCATTTGGTCCTGACAGTAGAGTCCTGCTTAGCGACAGTCCAGCGAGACTTGACAATAGCTAGAGATGTAGACCATCGCTGATAGTAGGCCTTTTGAACCTCTGTACGGCGTAGAGTGCGCTTCTTCGGGACAGAGGCTTCCGGGTCCGCCTTCTGGGAGACTTCTGGGGCCTTGTTCCCATCCTTCACGTGCTCGTGCTGATAAAACTCATTTCCCTCTAAAGGAGCAATGGCACTCTCGTACCATTGCTGAGCCAGGAGGCTCCGAGCACTTTCGTATTTCGGCGGAGTCGACCTGGTCTGTCTCGGGTTCGATCTGGTCTGTCTCGCACGTTCACAGCGAATGGTCGAGAAGGACTTGGTCTGAGAGATCGAGGAGGAATGCGGCACGGATGTCGGCCATGGCTGAAAAAGTCGTGGTGCTAGGAAGGGCAGGGCGAGTTGCTCAGCTTCGGCCACAAGCTTGACGTGTCGGGCGGCGCATCGTGGCATAGGCGGGCATCGACGGGGCAAAGGCTTGTGAGTGCTGGATGTTGGTACAATACTCGTAATATAATCCACAAAGACCCCCGAACTTCCACGCCGCCATCCCCGACTTTTTGGTGTTTGATCTGTTTGCTCGAATTCACCACGCTCAAGCAACTTTGCGATGACTTCCATCGACAGCAATCACCTAACACCAATCTCGTCCGACTACAAACCACATCTTTCAGCCCTAGTCATCATGTCTGGGAACCTGTCCAACGCCGCCGAGGACCGCAAAGCCCGTCTGGCCGCTCTCAAATCCCTCAAGCGCAAACAACCTTCAGAACCTACAGATGCCAATGACAACACTCTCGCACCAGAAGACCCCACTCAGCAGCTCGAAGACGTCTCTTCAATCATCCTTTCAGGTCGTAACTATGATGCCACAACACGCGCCCCAAAACTCGGCTTCGAAAATGATCCCTCAGCACAAGGCGACACTCTAGAAAAGAAAGCTCAAGAGTTGGCAGAAGCAACAAAAAAGCAGGCAGCTCTAGAGGAAGCTCAAGACAAACCTCTGGATCTGTTCAAGCTGCAGCCCAAGAAGCCCAATTGGGACTTGAAGCGTGATCTGGACCGCAAGCTGCATGTTTTAAATCTTCGCACCGACAATGCTATTGCGAAGTTGGTGCGTCAAAGGATCGCTGCGACACAGGCTGAGAAGAGAAAGGCCAGCGGTGTGACAAACAACGAGGGGGAAGCCGTCGGCATGGAAGGCGCAGAGCTGCTCGAAGCCACCAATCTGAGGGAGAAGGAGGATGTAGAGGAGGCAAGGAGGGAAGAGGAAGCTCAAGCCGACCTCTTGGATGGCAGCTGACCAGTCAATCCATGTCACTTGTCACCAAACACATCGCCTTCTGTCGTCGCCTGGTCACATATCACGACTGACCACTGCTCACCTCCTAGACATGCTACGGCAAAGAAGTCTCACTAAATTATCAGGAGAGGCTTGCAGACACGCCCGGCTAGTGCACTGCTATCTTATTGGCAGTGGCCTACTTATATACGGATGTTAATTACTTAGATAATTACAGAGAACAACAAGGTCATCCTTTTCTCATCCAGCTTCGTACAACTGCCTGGAATTGTCCTGCAGTCCCCAAAAAAAACTTCGCAACAACGATGGTGGTATCCTAAAAATTCACGGCAAAGCAAAAAGCAATACGCCCGCTCCCCGAAATGACAACAAGCGTGAGAGCGACTCAAAACTTGTACACAGCTTGAAATGAGACCAAGGAAAAGTGAAAAAACTACAAGGAAAGAAAGGGAAAGAAAAGATAAGAAAACGAGAGAGGCGCAACCGACTTAGCCGAATGCCCAAGCTAGCAGGGTACTTGCTGCTGCGACATCTACAACCAAAGTGCCAATGACCAAAGTTGCGATTGGCCAGCGGGGCGTGCCTCTGCTGAACACGGCCCCAACCCCCGACACGGCAAAGGCGAGACTTGAAGCCACTGCCAGAATGACTCCTGCATCAACCTCCGAAGCCAGCTTCCTCTTGCCTGTAGCTACTAATATGTAGCCGATACAGAGCAAGAGGACAGATGCGACTAGGCATGTTGCAGCGAGTTGTGGCACCCAATCAGATTGTTGTTGTATCTGAGTATCGTATGGAGCCACGTGGTTGGTAGAATGACCAAGGGTGCCGTAGGATCGACGTTGGGTGCGCCTTGGTGTTGCAGTCTCCTCGTCAGAAGAGGTGAGCGTGTCGTCGGGCTCGCCAGTACTGCCATGACCGAGCAGGGACTCCTGGTCAGACACTTTCTTAGGAGACCAGAGACTGCGGATACGGCGCCAAGCCTTGGTAGCAGATGACACCTCGTTAGGATCGATGTACAAGACGTAGGCGCCCTCGTCATCAGAGTCAGACGGGTTGTCGAACTCATTCCAGTATTGTTGCTTTGGCAAGGCGCTGCCAGCTCTCTCGTATGCCGACTTGCGCTTCTTGCGGAAAGCGCTGAGCGGAGGAGTCTGGAGTTGATCGGGAATCTTGATTCTGACGGGCGAGTGATCTTCTACGGCGGTCAGGTCACCAGTGTGCTCACCAACTGATCCGTTAGAGGTCGACATTTGAGGCGTAGTAGATTGCGAGCCGTAGCTAGAATCGTTGTTATAAGCTCTGCGTCGGCTCGCTGCTGTAGGAACTTTGCGAATGTCTTTTTGCATCAAAGGTACCCAGAAAGGCGGAACCACATTCTCAGGTTGACAGCAGTACCACACTGCGTGATATTCCAGCGAGAAGCCACGCACGCGTTCAACGAGGTGACTTTGATCCAAGACCCTGAGAAGTGTGCTGTTCTTGAAGCCTTCTTGTCGAACGCGGAGGACGGCAAAGGGGAACTCGGGGTCCAGGTTGTGTGAAAATGTATCTTCGAGGGTAGTGGTCAAAAGCTCGGCTTTTCTCATACGAATGCCTTTGTCTAGAGTGGCGAGAATGAACCCGCTCGAATCAGTAGCGGTTTCTGCAAAGCGAGTTCTGTTCGAAGCAATGGTAGTGAGAGGCTTGATGGCCTCATGTTGGCCAACCCAAGCGCGTATCCTTTCAACAGCGTCGGTGGCCTTGTCCCCAGGAGTCGTCTTGAGTAGGGATGTAGTGGATGGTTCGAGAATGGCGGAGATGTTCTTACGCTTGATCGAGACTGTTTGGATCTCCTGGCTGTTAAGGCGTGCCGTCACAACAGCGTCGTATCCTTTTGCCCATCTTGCGTGAACAGCAGCTTCCTGAAGCAAGCCACTCGCCTTCTCTTCGCGTTGCTCAAATGTGGACGAGCTTTGGTGAGCAACAAAACTTTCTAGGTCATCGGCAACGATAACGGTTGTATCGGCCTCTGCAGCGATGCTGCTCCTTCTGACCATTGAAGATGTGATACTGTTGTGACGAGACAGAGCGGGCGAAGATGTGCTTGGAGATTGTATGCGAGTCGTTGCGAATGAGCGAGCATGTTGCAATAACAGTATCTGCAGTTCCACAATGTTGTCAGGGTGGACCCAATACACAGCATTCTTGCCATCGCGTCCGAGTGGTAGTGTGGAGAAGTATGAGTCGAATTCAACCGGCGATTGTCTATCGATAATTGAGCGGAGTTGTGTTGATCCACCTTGGACTTCGGCTGGCTCCTCACGCTTGCGTGACGTCCCGCTTATGTGTTCGTGATACAATGTTCGTAGGACCGAGAGTGTTTCTTCGTACTCGGTGTACAGCGGATCCATATCGATGTTTGTGAAGCTGTTAGGGTCGCCGAGAACGTGTCTATTGAATTCGGTCTCGAGTTCCAGGGAACCGGTCCACTTCTTGTGCTTCTTCAACAGCTTGCGGAAGGCCGTCTGCTGGGCCTTTGAGAAGCGAGAAAGGCATTGCAACTCGTCCCCAGCTCTGCCAAGAACGTCAGTAGTGTATTGCGTGCTTGATTGAACAGGGAGGCTCACTTGAGAATATCCCCCTCGAGTCTTCCATATTTCTCGAGGCGCTTGGCGGGAATGCGGCCATTGACGGTAGGTCTGGACGTCAGGGACGTGGTCTGCTTGCGAAGGTGGTCTGGCGCCGTCAATTTATGCTGTCGTAAATTGCAGTCTGTAGCTTTATCACTCACCCAGCCGCCTTTCGATTTCGCCTGTCTTGCTTCTTACGAACAGGCTGATTCTCTGGTGCTGTTGTTGCAAGATGCCAAAGAGGTTATCCTCGAGTTCTTTGCCTCGCACGTCGACAGCTCCAGGAATTGAGATGCTGTTTCCGTTTCCCGCGGTGGTGTTCTCCTTGATGTAGTGCTTCACATCGTCGTAGTCGATGTTGTCTGTCGGGTCAGTGAGTGCAAGATGCGATTGAGACTGTAGTTGCTCACGATGCGCCCATGCAGGGATTGAGTGCTGGCGAAGAGTCGCGCCATACTTCATAATGACGACCGAAGCAAAGCAGCGGGGTGGAGATCCGTGAGATTGACGTTGACGACGGACTGCGGAGTAAACAAGCAGCGAGACAACAAAGCGACTGTGTCAATCACGGCGAGGTCAAGTGTTTGGAAGAGGCGCAACCGGCGGGACAATGGATAGCTTTTGGATACGGATAAATGCGAGTAAGAGAGGCTCTGGGGTTTGTATGGATACGAAGTGCAGGGAATTGCTTTTGAGGGTCCTGGTTGTCGCTGACGATGAATTGGCAAGACGCTAAGGCCTCCTCTTGGATCCGCGCAAAAACGGGGCGCCACAGACAACTGCTGCTCCACAATGAACAGCTCACCAACGTTAGGAAAGAGCTCGCGTGCTCCCCCAATTGTGCTCTCCCAATTCAACCAACGTGTTCTAGAGTAGCATCCACCTGGCGCATCAGAGAATTCTCTGCTCCTTGATGATGTGAATGTCACTGCTCCACACTGCTGACCTCCATCTCGGGCTCTGTAACCCGGTTCGTGCTTAGCTTTTTAGGCATCGCCGAGCCGACCGAGGTCAGTTGCGTTGTCAAACAGGCTGTTGAACTGTTGAGCTAATGATTTCTGTGTCGCCGCAAGAAGCCAAAACAAGGTATCAGGATCAAGGTTGACAAACGTCTGTTTTCCGGGTTCCTTTCCACGCAGATGGATGGCATGGCATGGCAGGTCTTCCAAGGCTCAACTCACAGGGAAGCCGGATAGATGCATCATGCAGCGGGGCTATGAATTAGTGGCAGCCATCGCATCCTTGCTGTGATTGCCAGGATATTGGTCTCGAGCATAGTGACATTTCTTTGTTTAATTTATTGCTTACCGCATCTTCGGCTCGAACGAGTGAAGGAGGATTGGGAACCTGAACGAGAGACTCTACTCGAGTTTGGAAGTCATGATCTCGCACAAAACAAGCTTAGACAGCGTCGAGATTTGTTCTTAAGGCCCAGATCCTTGGGGCAGTTCTTCGCGACTGCCGCGAAGGAACATGTGGCTTGCGTCCTGCCCTGAACCTTGCATGTAGTGCGGACTGAGCGATCCTACAAATCGGCACGATCGTCGCGACATGATCTCACGTTTTCTTCCTTCATAGCGGCGCAGTGAACATTATAAAAGGTCGTTGACAAACTACATAAAGAGACGGCGTTCCTTGAGCAAGCAGCTCCAATGATGTTCCCCATGCCCATGTCAAAGCCCCCCGCAAGTGTTCTGACCTGCTCACAGACCTCTTGGGAGCGGTTCACGGTCAGTTCGGCTATTTGGTCTGCAGTGGAGCAGACGAAGTATCTGAGCACAACTGGGTTGGCTCCGACACATCCCCCATGTCATCGAGGCAACCAATGACTCAGCACAAGCAACAAAACGTAAAACAAACATGGAATTTCTGGGGGCAGTCCGCGAAGTTGCACGACTTTAATCTGTTCCAGTATCAACAATGAACCTTTCGCATACAGGACGAGTGACTTCGACCTTGCAGCACAAAAGAAGATCCCCGTTCTCACCCGACGTCCCGAAAGGCTTGCAGAGATGTGCAGTACGATCCGTATCGAAAGCCTATGACGGTCGCATGGAACTTCGCAAACTATTCGGAGCTGACAGAGACACCCAGAGTGGATAGATATATCGCTGGCCGACCAAGCAGAAGACAGGTCTCAAGCACGTGCCGAATTCCATGTCGTGTGCACACTTACCGTGTTCAAGGGTTTCCATGCGGCGGCCCCACTGTACGCCGTCCGCGGTCCACGGTGCTTGTTTGATCTAGGACTAGAATCAGGCGGATAGAATGCGTAGTTCATGCATCTGAATTCTCATTGGTCTCGTTGCAATTAATGTGCTATGTAGCCAGAAGAGTCGCAAACCGACACATAGCCCCACTGGCTGGTCTCTTCCAAGTGGAGGACGAAGGGTGTGCGATTCAGGCGATGGACCACACCAGTGAGACGTAATTCGACATGGCTTCGCGTACGCCCTAAGGCGTGGGGCGGATGGATGGTCATTAGTGTACTTCGTCTCGAGGTGTCTGTTTGCGTATTGTTGCATACTGACCCTGGATGGTCGCAAGGAAAGCAGCAATAGCACTAGGACGTGCCGTCTCAAAATGGGGCCTTTCAAATTTTCAACTTCCACGCTCGTGACTTGTGGTTGTCCTTGCTGGTGGACTCGGGCATAAGGTGATAAGACCCTCATCTGTTCATGCCTTGCGTCAAGGCAACCCTTTTGCTGAACGGACTCAGAGACCTAGGGCGCTCCCCACTTCCAGGCACATCCTTCATCTCGCGGTCCTGGTCTCGAGCGTTATTGTTGTGGTTGTGGTTGTAATCGGCCCGCACATCGTTATGATGTCCCAACATGGATTGACCATCGTATTCTAGTCTTCGGATGGGGGCGTCTGTGACAGTAATTTTGTGGTCGGAAGCGGACCGCATCCGTCTCTCTGAATTTGCAGATCTGCCTCTCCTTCGTCCACGTTCCGAAGGACTTCTTGAGTTTCTGCGCATGCGAGTGTTACGGCCTTGGATGTCGTGAGATTGTATTTGATCGGAAGCCGAGCTCGAAGGGCGACCTCGTTTATCTCCAGCACCTTCTGTAGCTGAAGCTGCTTGATCCTGTCTTGCGTCATGCCTGTTTCTCGAGCGATCCGGAGAGGGAGAGCGAGTTGAAATGGTCGAGACGGAATCTGATGAGAATGACGATACGGAGCGTGTGCGCTTGCGCGAAGGTCTATGGTCGTCCATGTTGTCTAGCGAACGTTTGTGCGACCTCTCTTTGGCAGGCACATGGGCTGTGCTTGACTTCCTGCATCGAGTCAGATGGCGGAAACAAGAATCTCGTGGGAGTGAACATCATACTCTTGGTCGGTAGGTGTCGGCGCAATATTCGTGAGCTTTGGCTTCAGCTTTGGATTCAGAAGCTGTTGACTGCGACTGGGACGCGAGATGTACGGTCTTTCTTGGGCTTGCGCCTTGCAGTCGTAGCTGTAGTGACCTATGCGCGTGTGAGAAGATGGGACTGATGTGAAAGCGTCAAACGCAGAGCATGCGCTCACCCTTCTTCAAACACTTCTGGCAAACGGTGGTTGCAGATGCCCTATTGGATGACGATGCGCCTCCGACGAAACCCGGCCTGCTGTAGCGATTCATGGCGCGCAAATGGATGGAAGCCTATCGATGTGGTCGTAGCAGGGCGTCAAGAGTGATGCGACAAGCGAATATCCGTGTGGTTGGTAGAGCGACAGTGAGGGAACCACGCAGTCATTATTTTGCTAAAGCGCAGATGTAAGCCAAGACAGGGTCGAGGTTATGAAGTCCAGGGTCGCGCTTGCCGACTTGGTAGAATCATGGCTTTTTGGGACGGCGTGAGCTAGCAGACCTACTCCGAGTGGTCACGCGGATGCAGCGAACAATTCAGCGATGTGTAGATCTTTGGAGAGAGTCGCATTGTGATCGGCTCTCGGTGTTTTCTATTTCTAAGAGCTAATATTATTCGTTCTGTCTCTGTACTCAGGGTGCAGAAGCGTGAAAGGAAGGCGTGCTTGGCAAGAGAAACGGGCTTCGTGCTTGGCTTTGGTTTGCGAGCGATTTGGTCTCTTTAGCCTTGGACGACGGTGCACCCTTTCTGCTCTCTTCAACCACAAGAGTCGCAATCCCGGGCGACAACACCCCAGTACTGCGCTCGTCGGCGCTGTTTCGGATTCGCCGTACTGCTCTGCGCTCTCTGCGCATCTCGGTCTGCCAGGTGCAAATACCCCAGCGCCTGTCTTTGTTGTGTCCTGGAAAAAAAGCCGTGTCAAACAACCTCTTCCTTCATGTCGACCTACCACCATGCCAGCATCCCTGCCTCTACTCTTGACCATTTTCCTTGAGCCTCCGGTTTCCTGAGATTTACTGCATAGAAACTCTGCTTCTCTTTCATCCTCTTGTTCTCCGTGGAGAAGAAAGTCATCCGTCCGCAACCAATTTGCACTCCTCCATTACTTCGACAAAGCTCGCACTATTTGGAGACATTATGGACGCTCTTTCCACCGACCAGTCCCTAGCGAGACGGACTTTTGCCAACGCGCATCTTCCTGCTCAGAGCCACAGCTTTCCTTCAGCTGACCATCAACAGCTGGCTACTTCTGGAGACGCACAACCTCTCCAGCATGATGACGCCAGCAATCAGATCAACCTGCCGTCTCGCAACGACGCAACAGTCTCACCCGCTATACCAAGAAAACTTATTCCTTCTCCCTCAAATGAGTCTCCGAAGGCCCCTTCGATAGATGGACTCGAAACGACGCCTGTCTTAACCACGCAAATTCTGTCCGCTGCGTCCGACGAGAGCAATACTCAGCTGTCATCCTCGGATGCTTCGGCCAAACCACCCAGCCTCGACGGGAAGAGTGTGGCCTCTGTCACCACGTTCGCCATGGACGAGAAAGAGTCGCTGAGACCGGACGATAGTGCCAGTGTGTTGGCTATCGAGGACGACGACAGTTATTCACCTTCAGGTTCTGCAGCCGTCGGATCACGACTGGGCTCAGAGACAGGCGCTCGTGCTTTCCGTGATCAGCTGCTAGAGATCACATCCAGAGGACCTGCGCTGCGACAGTCTGGGCCCACATCGAGGCCTGATTCTACTACCAACGCGCCTATCGGAACTCTCTATGTGCCGCCTCCTACTGGCAGTACGACTTTGTCCGGCTATGTCCAACCGCCTCTCAATGCTGACAGACCCGAAGACGTCTCCCCTGATTCCAAGCTCATAGAAGCTCTCGGTAATCCCAGGGACAGAATCTGGGTGCTCAAATTGGAACAAGACATCATTGACTTTGTCAAGGATCCTACGTACGTTGGCATGAACATGTGAGACGAGCATCAAACTGACTCTTTTCCAGTGAACATTCTCTAGACTTGCCTCAATGCAATTCTTTCTACCGGATGCTTGCTCATAAATTGGCCGACTATTACATCTTGGGTCATGCTGTCGATGGTTCCATCTCAGCTGTTCGTCTGTACAAAACTCCTAACTGTCGAATTGCCCCACCCCTGACTGCTATTGCCATGACGCCGACCACCACTAACACACCGCCTCCCGCTGCGCCTCAAATGAAGATCCTGCGCCGTGGTGGCGATGCACCTCTGAATGGTCTTTCCAAATCGAATTCGGATGGGGGTGATAGTGGTGACTCGGACAAGAACAAACCTTTGACTCGTGAGCAACGTGAGCAGAGGTATGAATTGGCCCGCTTGCGCATCCTGGGCTCGGCAAAGCCTACAGAAGATATGTCGCTTGTTAAGGAGAAGGACGAATCCCGCTCCAGCTCTGCTGCTGGAAAGAAGAAGCCCAAGAAGCAACGTAGTAACAGTGACGACGACTTTGAGGCCAGGTCTGCCTACAGCACCTTTGTGACACCGCAGAATGGCGCCCCTGACGGCGGGAACATGGTCTACTACCCCGCATTCCCCGGAGGTGCTCAAGGTGCCCCTGGCATGTACAACGGAGCTCCCACAGCTTCAGCACCGCAGAACTCATATCATGCTGTCTACGGTCCCATGACGTCCTCTCCGGCCGCTCCTTATCCTTGGTTGCAACAAGGCTACTCTGGTTACGATCCTAACCATCAGAGCCAGCACAACGTCAATGATCTCTCCGCGGACTTTCAAGCTATGTCCTTCCAGACACAGACCGGACCTACCTCTCCGCCCTCCGTTGGTCCCTATGGTTACGGTGGTCCTCATAGTCAGCAGCAACAGCAACAGCAGTATTCGTCATGGCCTCAGATGGTACCAAATCAATCGGGCTACCCGGGAAGTCCCAACTATGGTGGACAATTTGCCAGCAGACCACCGTCTTCTGCGAGTCACGTATCAGCAACGCATGGCTACTCCTATGGCGTGCCAATGAACCAAATGCAGATGTCAGATGCCTATATGGGATACCCGAACCAGGCAATGGCCGGCGCTTTCAATCGTGGCAACTTCAATCCGCAGAGCCAGGCTTTCGTCCCTGGTTACCAGCCTCACTATGGCGCATCTATGGTATCTCACAACAACATGGGCTTCAACTCGGCTTATCCTGGGTCGCAAGCACTTCAACGTCAGAACTCTAGCCAGTCACAGGCGTCTTCGTATGGTGGACAAAGCGCTGGACAGAACAATAGCAGACCGCCTCACCCGCTGCCGCAACCTGTCTTCTCTCCTCATGTCCCTATGCCCTTCCAGAACTCGCAGAGACAGGTAAATACGCCATCTCGTCCTGGTACCAATCCAGCTTCAGACAATGCCAACAGCGCCCCGAGTTCGATTGCCAAATGGGGCACGCCAGCCTCATTGCCTGCCAAGCCCCCTCCACCCGCAGCCACCAATTCATTCGACATGAACAGAATGCCACATGCGCAGCAGAACGGCGCACCTTACTCGCCTGGGGCCTCGGGAAGACTTCCTGGTATTGGAGCACAGGGATTCCATGCTTTGCCTTCAATGGTCACTCTGCGTAATGGTCAGAACTCCAGGAGCGGACAATGATCCGGCATGGCATACCAGAAGAGGTACACAACGAGTGTCTTTTTGCTTTCGGTCGAAGAGAAAGGGGCTTCATACAGATTTTCTGTTACGCCAGTGCGGATAAAGGAGTTGGTTCTTTCTCACTTTTAAAAATAGAGCATTATTTGGAGTTTTTTTGGTTTGTGCTTGAGCACTCGAATGCGAGTTGCTTCTTTTCGGTGTTTTTGAGAAGCTCGACTATGATGCCAGGAGATAGCTGGGAAGAGGTGAGGGATTATCGCTTAGCTAGTAAACCAATATAGCGCTTTGTTCCTTGTCTTGTGCACGAGAGTTTCTCTGTTTGACTGATCGTGGATGATGAGTGGATGTGTTGCATCATCCAATGCGTCCCTCGTGCAGATCGTGAGTTGTGATATACCCTCGTCCGCACGTTCCGACCAACTCAAGTCCTCTCCACACCCGCGACAGCAGTCCTTCTGCTGGCGTCAATGCTTGTGCCCACCAGTCACGGCCTATTGTCGCGATGCTGTGTTGCGAATTTCGAGCTACCAACGACACTCGGGTCACGAACGAGACTCTTCGATTGCTGACGCTCGTAGCTAACCAAGAAAGCTGTGTCTGGTCCAGGAAGGCAGGCACGAGATATCGAGGCTTGACGATACGAAGCACGGGATGAGGAGCCAGTGGTCAAGAGTCGTGGGGTCCGTAACTGTACATGGTAGGTACGAGAGGGATAGGTGTAATTTGAGTTGATGCACAATGAGGAACTTGATATGAACTCAAGACGAGAGTGCATCTATTGTTTTTGATGTCATGGCGACCTGGTGTTCTTCGTCGTCCGCGAAGAGGACCTCGGGTCAGTGGATGGATGGTTTGGAGAAGAGACAGACAGGCGGTTGGATCAGGAGATTGTCTGGCGCATCTAACCCGCTGTTGAGCATGCTCAATGATCAAGGCTCGCCAGTAATTGATCTCAGCCAGTAGTCGATACAGATGAGGAAGTGGCATAGCGTATATCGTCCCTCGGCGAGCCACATCAATACACCAAGAAGCACCCCAGCGCAAAAACAGCAAAGTGACAAACAATCTATGCGTAAAACGAACCTCCTTCACTTCGATAACACATACTATAGTTCCACAAACTCACCACATCAGCAGGAAGATCGGAAGTGTAGCCCAATGGGCTACCCTTCAGCAACTTTCCCAAAAACCTCTCCAAATCCGAGTATAAATAGAATCCAGGGGCGTGAGTTCGACTCTCGCCTTGGTTGGTCGCGTTGACAGATTTGGTCGAAAAGATGTTTTCCGGTCTTTGACTGGTTTTTTGCTCGAGAGTAGTGCTTTTGTTTTGGCGCGGTGATTTGCGGATGTTGACTGCTGTTGTACTTATCAGTGATACTCATCAGTGCTAGTTGCTATTTCCTTTCAATGTGTTAGTAGCTCTTCCACATGCGGTCGAGTGTCAATGATAGAAACGCGCCAGGTTCACGAGCAGCGGATAGGCTTGGGGTGGTGATTCATTTGTTCGTTTGTTTGTCCTTCCTGGCTTCTCCTGGCCATGGCTCTCTGTGCTATCAAGTCGTGTGTCGCGTTTCCGACAAGGGGTATCTGTCCATCTCTTCTTGTTCGTCTCTTCCTGTCCGCGCATTGCTACCCCTGACGCTTGTTCATGTGCCCTGGCACCATGGCTGTCCTCACCCAAGCTCTTCTATACATGACCACGTCTTCCGTAGCGGTTCGGCTCTTGATCCAACCGCCCTCCATGTTCGGTTGCTCGAGGCATCTTCTTCTCAGCTTCATCAACAGCACTGCCCAGCCCCTTGCTAAAGACACTGCTGACCTTGTCTTCCGCACTCTTCCTCCATTGCTCCCAGTTGAAATGTTGAATGTTTCTCACGGCACCTTCCAGCTCGGTGTTCCAGCGGTACTTCAGACGATCTGCAAGTCCAGGGACAACATGACGGGCAGTGTGCGGAGGCTCCCGAGGTTGAGGATCTGTGATGTTTCGCAAGACATTTGATTGTTGGCGTAGTAGGTGAGATTGGTATAGACGGTTTCGCTCGTGGAGGTTCAATGAGATGTAGAAGAGAGAGGTCGTCAGGGCAATGCCGCCAAACTGTATGCTGTTAGGATAGGAAGATTGAAGATTGGAAGAGACTGCTTACGAAACCAGCCGTGAAGCCCATGTCGATTCTGATTTGGTTGGAAAGATTGTGTAAGAGCGAGTGGAGTTCCGGTGGAAGGAGCGATTGGGAAATTGTCGAGGACGCGATTGTTGACTGATTGCGGGCAGTCGGAGGTGAGACGATTCAAGATTCGAGATGCATGAAGCTTCCTGGGGAAGGCGCAACCTTTTGCTCTTGGCGCATTCTACCGTCCATCTTCAATCACACATCGACGATCGACTGACCACTGAATCACCACGCATTACCTTGTACCGACTGTCGACTCTGGACTTCTCTCCTTGGACGACGTTTACCTCCTTCAAAGCGACCCCTTCTCCGACTCGCTCATCGCGCCACTCCGGCAGGAAACAGGCATAGAGAAAAAACATGGCCGGCGGACTCCAGAAGTACAGGCATTTGTCGCGCAGCAGCTCGCACCGTCAAGCTCTCCTCAGAAACCTCGTCACATCGCTGTTCAAGAACGAGACGATATCCACAACATGGCCCAAGGCTCAGGAAGCCCAACGATTGGCTGAGAAGTTGATTACTCTGGGCAAGAGGAACACGGATGCCAGCAAGAGAAAGGCTCTCTCCATCTTCTATGTATGTCGCCCCATACCGTCTCTCTGTCTCTCGCCTTCTCGTCCATCTCCTGCTTTATCCCACTCCTCTCGGGCCCTTGCTAACAGAACCCTCCTACAGGAACCCCACTCTCTTATCCCAAAACTCTTCGGTCCTCTACGCGAACGCTTCCTCAACCGTCCTGGTGGCTACACCCGTGTGCTACGCGTCGAGCCCCTCAAGGAAGATCAAGCACCCTCTGCCATTCTCGAACTCGTCGACGGCCCCAAGGACATGAGATTTGCCATGACCGCCCGCACCATCTCCCGCCTGCGCCGCGAAGGCAAGCCCATCAACGACATGACCGCCGGTAACATCGCCAAGGTCACTCGTTTCCGTCCCGAGGGTGAGAAGGAGCTGGAAGACATGGTCGCCAAGTTTGACAATCTCGAGGCTCAGGGCGAACATGGCTTTGAGAAGGTCTACAAGCAGAGGGTCTACCACGTTCCCAAAGCCTCGAGATAGATGCTGTTTGTTGACTGTACTGTTGCATCTTTCTGTACATTTTACTTCATTGGGATGGCGTTTAGGATCGGAAACTACGACTGGGTTGAGAAGGAACTTGTACAATCTGTATCAACATAAGACTATATTCATGCCATTCTAGCTCTCCTCTCGGTATTCGCACTTGCTTGCTGCCGGTA
The DNA here is from genome assembly GCF_000721755.1 of Aureobasidium subglaciale EXF-2481. Taxonomy (NCBI): domain Eukaryota; kingdom Fungi; phylum Ascomycota; class Dothideomycetes; order Dothideales; family Saccotheciaceae; genus Aureobasidium; species Aureobasidium subglaciale. The sequence goes on from NW_013566995.1 coordinate 953,489, forward strand.
GTCTGTCAGCATGGATTTCGTAAACAAGGTTTGAGAGGTCCTTTGCTGACATCGATAAAACTTGATCCATTTCACGAGGTCAGGGTCATGCCCTTTACGACCTCTGTGGACCATCTTCGAGCATTATTTAGCTCTGCAGTAGCACGATCAACCGTTCTATTATCTACAATTCACTATACATAGTCTGTTTAGTTGATCTAGTGTTCCTGGCGTGGTGCTTTCATGTTGGCTATCAGGAAATCAATTTTGGTTTTCATGGTTGAGTTCCTCTATACTATAATCCATTACCATACAAATTCTAGAGGACATCACCTTCTGACCGCACGTTGCATCCTTCCTCAAGACCCAGTCCTTAAACCAGTCATCTCAACGAAAAAAAGATCAATCTTCGCATCAGCCCGAGGTAGTGCAATACGAGCGACACAATGGCCAGAGAGCAAAAAAAAAGCCCTCCAACCCAATGTTCCAAAAACTAACTTTAGCACTTTGCATTCCCACATGTGTAACCCAACCCAATACATGTAGAAAACAAGCAACTAGGCGAAAAGTCTTGCCAGCAGCGGCCTATACTGGAATAGGGGTGTTCTTTCAAGAGCTTTTCTTTTCTTTTCTCTTCTGTCGTTTGAAAGTTTGAGAAATCCTTCGTCTCCCCTTTGTTACGACCTTTGGCCCTCGATTTTGTTGCCCACTGCGAAGGATTTCGTTGGAAGCCGCGGATGGAAGGAAGAGGTGAAGGGAGGGGGAGGGGAGGGAGGTTTTTTGTAGAGGTGCGGATTGGTATGACGCATAGTACACGTGGAAGAGCTTGGGAGCCTTGCGCCTTCCTTTCTTGTCGTATACCATTCAGGGCCGTGTCGTCTGTGCGGGTATGGTCTAGGGTGAGAAGGGACGTCGTGTCGCGTATCATTTGTGGTTGTGTCATATGCTTCAGGGGTGGTTGGAGTCTTGTCACATAGCATATCTGGCCGTGTCGCATGCTCCAGGGGCGTTAGAATTTATACCGCATACCATATGTGGTTGTGTGGCATGCTTCCGGAGTGCTCGACGTCTTGTCGTATACCATTCGTGGTTGCGTCGCATGCTTCAGGGGCATTAGACGTCGCGTCACTTACTGCTCAAGGTCTTGTCGCATACTCATGATGTTTGGCCGCTGGTGTCATGTCGAAAGTCACTTGTCGCATTGTGTTTCGATGATGAACGAACACCTTCTTTCTTCTTCAAGACCCAGTCAAAGACCAAATCATGATGAAAAACAGGAGTCGATCATCAGCTTGCGGAAGTGCAGTACAAGCGACAATCTCATACATCAGCTTGCGGGAAGTGTAAGGCAAGTGATGAGTTTCGCCAGAAGAGATGACCCCTTTGACAGGATCAGAGCTCCTCCGACCGAAGGGTTGTTTCCAACAGTGCTTTCAAGCGTGTGGGCACAAGAAAGCGTCTGTAATCGTGTAGCGAGAGAGTCTGTTCTGCCAAGGCCACAAGCAGTGTAGAGCTCTCTCTAGCCAGGTCAGCTTGCTTGCGCATACACTTTAGGCCCACGACAGAGTTGTAGTACCCCATGGCCGAAGGAGTCGTCGGATAGCCGATTTTGATTTTGTGTTTGCCGACCTCTTCCACGAACACGTGGACGCCCACATTGAAGGCCTAAGCCTTCCAGTTGCTTAGTGTGTATGAAGAAAGAAAAGAAAGAAGGAGAGGGGATTCGAAGCTGGAAGATGTTTTTATACCCTCAAGCCATGTGGGAGCTGCTGACTACACATCCGACCGCCTTCACCAATCGGCCGGTTCGTCCTTGATAATGACAATCTCTTGCTCTTCGCCGTCTTCGGTCTTGACAATGACATCGCCGTATCTTTTTCCTCGTCCGGGTCCAATCTCATTGGCGAAAACCACTGTTTCTATTCCGGCAGGAGTTCTTTCATCCTCAGGACCCCAAGGCAGCGCATCAATATCAATCTCCCTGTTCAACAATGACTTGAGAATAACTTCCGCACCTGCTTTACTCATGACAGAATTCATCTCTTTGCATTGTTCGGAGCAACAACACTCGAGACATCCTTCGTCGCAGTGACATGCGCCAACTCTCTCGCAGGCCTGAACGAGTAAGCGATCGATAAACTCGAAAGCTTTGGTACTGATGCCAGAGCCAGCAGCACCGCCTTTCGCATCGTAAAAGGTCAGACGTGCCGGTCGCTTGCGGCTCGTTTCTTTTGCTGCAAACTCTTTGATCGCATTTTTGCATTCAGTCTTGACATCGCCGGGCATGCTGATGACAAAGTTGGGCATGAGCGACAGCAAAGCGTGTTCGGCTGCGTGGATCGCTCCTGCCATATTCAACCGCCTCGACTCAAGGATTGACAGCGCGCGGCGTGGCACATCGAGCCACATGCCTTTGCTAAAGATCGTGATGGGTGGGTTGTCAACCTCCACCGCATCAAGAATGCGACGTTTCGCGTCCACCTTGAAGAAGCCAAAGACCACTTGTGTAATCCTGATAGTTCCGTAGTATGCTCGCGAGAGAGATTTTGAAATCTTGCGTATCGCTTCTGTTTCGATGGGGTCGATATCTGTAAAGTCACGCTGTTGTGTCGTCCACTCAACTCGTACAAACTCTACTCGTGCCATCATTCTATCTGTCGACATCTCCTTGACCAAGTATTTGTTACCTTGATGCAAGTAAATGCCTCCCTCGTAGATTGTGAAGAATGCGCGAGAGGCCTCAAGCTCTTCAAGCACGACATTGCGCCCATGTGTGATGTCGACAATAGCAAAGTGGTCTTCCTCAGTATCGCGGATTGCTACAAAAGTTGAAGGACGAGGAAGGAAACGATCAGCTGTGTGGAAGAATCCAAGATCGTCCTTTCTCATCCTGTTTTCTGCAATGTCCGTCAAGAGTTTGCCAAAGTAGATTTCGTCCTCCTTTGGCTGGATTGGCATCTCATTAGCCGCACACTGTGCATGTCCCTCAAGTACGAGCATGTTCTCCAGATCGACCTGCAACTGGCAATTGGGCTTGGTGAAGATCTCATCCGGGTTCTGCATGTAATGTTGATCAGTCGGGAAGGCATCTCCGACAAGTATAGAGATCGAGTCTTTGTTCCTGCGACCAGCTCTGCCACTTTGTTGACGAAGATTGGCGATAGTGTACGGGAAACCGCAGGTCATGACAGCATCAAGTGAACCGATATCAATCCCTAACTCCAGCGCGCTGGTTGCCACGATACCAACGAGCTTACCGTCAAACATCTCCTTCTCGATCTTTCGTCGATCTTGAGGAGCATAACCACCTCGGTAGGACATGACTCTCGCCATGACCTCCTGTTTATCCAAGAAGGCCAACTCGTTCTTGACAGCTCCGATCAAAGCCTCACACTGCTTCCTCACTCTGCAGAAAGCAATGACACGTACACCCCGTAAGATGAGTTGGCAGAACAACTTTGCCGCTTCAGCCATAGCATCACCTCTTCCAGATGTCGGATCTGCTGGATCCTTGAATGGCGTGTTCCAACACAAGAACTCTTTTCTACCAGAAGGCGAACCGTCAAAGTCTGTGAGTCTGACCTGTTCTACACCAAAGATGGTCTTCATGTGCTCTTCTGGGTTTGCAACAGTTGCAGAACAGGAAATGAACTTGATATGCCGATTTCCAACAGCAGCACATATTCTACGCAGACGTCGCATGATCAAGGCTACATGAGCTCCGAACAGACCATTGTAAACGTGAAGTTCATCGACAACCACGAAGCGCAGGTTCTGCAAAAATGTCCTCCAAGCTTCCTCTTGTGGCAGGATGGTAATATGCAACATATCTGGATTCGTGAAGATGATGCTGCCTTCGTCTCGGATGAGGTTACGATCGCACATTTGTGTGTCGCCATCGAAAGTCTCGACTATCAGATCTTGTAGTCCATCCATGTATTGTAACAGATCTTTTAGACTGCGCCGTTGATCCTGCGCCAAAGCCTTTGTAGGGAAGATGTACATGGCTCTGGCCTGCTTGTTCTTTTCCAGCTCGTGTAGCACGGGTATCTGGTATATCAAGGACTTTCCAGAACTTGTCGACGTTGACACAATGACATTGTGACCTTCGTATAAATTGTTGATGGCCTCTGCTTGATGTGAGTATAGTTGTGTGATACCACGAGTATTGTAAAGCGCGTTGACAAGAGTTTGTGACAACTGGAAGTTCAGATCACCATATATGGCTGGCTGAGGATCGAAGACACGGTGACCATCTGGCACTATCTGGCCAGTATACCACTCCAGAGTCTTGATCTCGGAGACTATTTCGGGAATAGTCTTGCGCTCATCAGGTATCGATCTTGGTAGTAGCGCTCTGTGCTTCTCCGGAGTGGGCGTGTTTCCTCTGCTCTCAGAAGGCGCGGGTATGTTCAAATTATGTTCAATATCCAGCTTCTCGACAGGGTTCACACCCTCTGCGTCACATTCATTCAGCCAGGCATTGACTGCAGAGGTAAACTTGCTGTTTCTCTTCTCGATCAAGTTCATCATCTGCTTTTGACTGTAGACGGGCATCTTGAGATCTTCATCTTTCAACTTCCGCGTCGCTTTCGTAGGCTCTCCAGTCTTGCTGTGCTGTACCTGACGCTTCAAATCTCCATCAACATATTCAAAGAGCAGTACTTCTTTGTTTCCCTTCTCTTGCTTGTCTTCGGTTGGCTCTGATGCCATGTAACCTTCGAATCGTTTGTTCTTCGAGTTCTCCTGCTCGCCCATGAGATTGACTTGCAGCAGATCCTCGTCGATGTAGGCGAAGTTGATGGACCGTGGTATGAGAGCCTTAATCTTGGCGACATCTTGTACGGACAACTCGCGGCCAATGTGAGATTCTACAGTCGTTCTTATTGTCTCGAAGGTGGTAGCCAGGTGCTTGCGCGTGCAGCAGAAGGTATAGACTAGGTTGAGGGCTCGGTGAACTTGACCCAACTTTGTAAATTCCTCGGGCCATGGTATCGTAGTCTCTACCATTGAGGATCCTTTTCTAGACAGGCTGGGCGCCGTGCTTTTGCCCTTTGGTGTCCGTCGCGGTTTCTTGCCTCCATCTTGTGTTTTGGTCGGTACTGTTGTGGTGCTCGCAATCGAGTCTTGAGTGCCTGCAGGCTCGGCCTCTACTTGCACTTCTTCATCCTGGCTCTTTCTCTTCCTCTTCCGAACCACTTTATTCGACACGGTTGCGGCTTGCAATTTGGGCATTGTTGATGCGGTTGGACGCGAAACCCGATGACGTAGCCGAGATCTTTCGGCGAAATATGTGCTAAACGTAGGATATCAATTTCAGTAGGACTGGCTATGCCAGGCTGATTCAGCTATTCCTGGCCATGCGTATAAGGATCATCGGGTCGAAGTGGCGGAGTTGTAAAACATGTGGATAACAAGGAAGTAGGCACAAAGACGAGCGAGGGTAGGAGGTAGAATCCATGACGCCGCCGCAACTGTTCTTAGTCAAGGAGTACTCGAGAATGGCAACTGCAATTAAGAAAAAAAAAGACGATTCACAGACAGACGACGACAGGCGTGAGAATTACTATTCTTTGAATCTTGATCTCGATTTTGATTTTGGACTTGATTTTCTATGCTCAGGTCATGGCCTTTGTACTCGCTCTTAAGACAGAATCCGCCCATCCAACTTCTGTACCAACGTTGCTGGCTGCTGCATCAATGCGGAGCATGCCGTGGACTTTACGTATTGATTTGACCACTGCTGTTGAGGATCGTCTTTTACATCTGCTTCTGCAAATCTGCAATGTGATCCCAGAGCTCGATAGCGAATTGTGGTCTCAGCTGTTTGACCACGTTAGTATAAGAATCATATAGCAGTAGCCGGACAGAGTACTCGTACCTTTATCTGAAGGAACTCTAGCTCCGGCTTGTTGTCCAAGGAGCCCATGAAACTCATGAAACTGCCTGTAGGCTTGTTGCCTTGCACATCACCAAACTTGAGACTCTTGTGTATGGGCGTGTTGAGGATGACGCGGTGTGAGCCGTCTGCACGCATGACAAGTCTGGCTTTCAACGTCGAGTCCTCGTCTTCGGGCTTGGGCTCGGTCACATTGAGGCGAAGAACACCCAGTCCGCGCTCCTTCCATTCCTTCTTTTCCACAAAATTATACAGCTTGGCGCGGCACGTATATTCGGTAGTCTCGTCTTCTTCACCAGTCTCGACTGTCCGTTGTTAGCAACTGGCAATGACAGCTGTGCGAAAAAGATGATTCTTACTGTCTTGTGCATAGAAGCGAGTGTCCTTCTTATCCTCGTCGACGATGAGCTTCGGGCTCTTAACTCCAGCGTCGCTGTCATCCTCGTCTCCAGACTGGTTCTCCTCGTCGTCAGGGGCGCCAAATGCCGTGATCGCTGTCTTTGTGCTTGATCCAATGATACCAGGAGTACCGCTGCTGGCAAAGCTGGTCAATCTTGCTCCACTGAGACTTCCAAAACCGCCGCTTGAGCCGAAACCCCCACTGGATCCATTACCAAGCTTGCCAAAGCCTGAAGCCCCGGACCCAAAGCCTGAAGATCCAGCAGCAGCGAAAGGCGATGCTCCAGATGAAAGACCGCCAAAAGCACTTGTTTTCAGTGCTGGCTTTGCGCCATCCTCGCCAGGTGCAGGGGTGCTACCTGGGCTAGCAAAACTTGATAGAGTTTTAGTCTGGCCTAGTGCGCCGAATGCCGATGTGGAAGAACCAGCGAGTGCACCGAAAGCGGAAGAGGCGAACGCACTAGTAGCAGCTTGAGATTGTTCCGTGGGAGACTTCATGGTGGCCAGAGAAGCAAATGGCGAGGATGCAGAAGTGTTTGCAAATCCGCTCCCTGCCGGGATTTTGATGCTGGGCTGTGTCTCTTGTGTTTCCTCTTTACCAGTCTTTTCCTCAGATTCGATGGTCACCTTGGCGTCTGATGGTGTTGCTGAGGTAGCGTCGGTGCTGCTCTTGTCATCAACTCTGCTGCGCTTCGTCTTCGGACTTTCGTCAGACTTGGTAGGGGCGTCGGAAACGGTCGCAGAGGTAGTCGAGATGGCCAGCTCAGAAGCTTTGGGTGCGTCTACAGGAGCTGGTTCGTCGTCTCTCTCAAGTTCACTAGACTTGCGCTTGGCTGATTGTTCAACGACCTTTTCCTCGGGCGAGTTTTCCCTTGATCTCTTGTTCTTGCGAGCCTGTCTGCTCTTATGTGCGGGTTCTTCCTCTACGCTCTCGACGTCTTCGTGACTCCGCTTTCGCTGCAATTTGGCACGCGCCTTTTCAGGCTCGGGCTCTGCGGTTGCGGTCGCATCGGCTGGCGGCTTTGCGCTTTTGATGGAAGCATTTCTCAGTCTTTCTCTAAGAGGTCTCTCGCCCCCCTCGGTGTCGGAGTTGTGTAATTCCTTTGGCGGCGTGGAGGACATTTTGGTGGTGGTGGTGGTGGTGGCTATGCTGGTGGGGGAAGATGAGTGAGAATGGACGGCCGAGGTCGCGAGCGCAAGGAGCTGCCGGCCGGAGCAGGTTCGAAAGCAGCTTGCGCGTTTGAAGGTGGTGGAAGCGACGTAGCAAAGGAGTTTGCAAAAGCAGTCTGGACTGAGCAGGTTCAGCAAGCGGTCGACGCGGGCTCGATCGGATGGAGCAGCTCAATGCACTCTCGGTGTCGGTGGGTCTGCGTGTCTTGTCCGAGGACCGAATTGAGAATCGCCAGAGACACAATTGTGCGCGTGGAAATGATGCTGAATAGTAGCGAAACTCGTGTATAATCGTCTCTAATGCCAATGTATAGCAAGACGGTAAGGCTTACAATGCTTGTGCCGCCGTATGTCTTCACGTTCGACGGTCGCGCATCTCAAGCTAGGCCGAAAACAGCCATCATTGTCTTTCTCATTGTCTTTCTCATTGTCTTTCTCTTGCCTCGTTCTCAATCCTTTAAAGACAACTTCCTACTCTAGTATCTTATCAACAAAGAGCTGAATCACATTCAGCCTACCGCGTCTCGATTCGTGATGTTGGAGTACATGGTTGAAGAATTGGCTACGTAGCGATTGCTTCTGCCCGTCTGCTATCCAGACATCTAGCCTTAACTGATGAAACACAAGCATCCCAAGCCAACGTAGAAGACGAGGAGAGGAAAGACTGCAATACCCACACGATTCTTGACGACACCAGAGCCACCAAGGATACTAACACCTGCTGCCAGTGACCATGCGACCAGCACAATGTACACGGGAATTCTGGCAATCATAGGAAGACCAAATGCACTAAGCAGGGATGCGATGACGAGTGGGAATAGTGTGTATCCGATGACACACACTGACTGGAAAAACGAGCTGTCACATATGTTAGCAAGGAAGAGATTCCGGCTCAGAAATATCGTCTTACATGCTGCCTCCTAGAAGCTTGATCTGAAGTGTAACGATAGCCTCTCCGATCCAGACGGTAGCGAAGACTCCAGAGAAGACGGCCGACTTCTGTTTGTCCTGTGCGCCGCGAGAGAGGAGGAAGCTGAGGAGTAAGCAGAAGACAAGAGGACCCCTATGCAAGTGTTAGCTCTTAGACGGCATGTCGGATTCCCAGGACCACGCGTACCAGAGGTCCCAATCCCTCAAACCTTCGCTCATACCACTCTGCAGAACAGTGTCGGCATCTGGCCATCTGCCAACCAGTCCGTTCATGCCACCACCGCTCAGACCTTCACCTTCAGCCCTCTCCGCACCACCCATGCCACCACCACGTTGCAGCATACCACCCAAGAGGTACTTTGGGTATAGCACTTGACGCATCTTTTCCCAGACAGCGAGCAAGTCTCGCGATAGTGTTTCCCAAACGCTCTCATCGATGGTGTTCTGAGGTGCTCTGCGATCCTCGCCGCCGATTGTGTTGTTCAAGTATGATTGGGTGTTTTGAGCGCGAGCTGACGGTTGTTGAATGTTGCCAGTCAATGGTGCTCTATCGGAAGTCGAGGCGAGAGGATCTTCCAGGTCCATAGCAGCTTCTTGGGGTTAGCATGAGCGTCTATTCCGTATTTGCGAACGATCAAATACCGTCATCTGGGTCGATAAGATCGTCCTCAAGGGGGTCTTGATCGTAGTGCTCATAGGGGTTCGCCGAAGTCGTTGCGCTGGGCATCATGGCGGCCATTCTGTGTTCGATTATGCGTGCGATGCTCAAGGTCGAGTAGTAGTAGTAATCGACGGGAATGTCAGTCGGCGGAAGCCTTGCGCAAATGTTTAGTCCCCTGGATTGGGAAGCTGCCAGCTCTCAGCACCGGACACGGACACGGACACGAACGCGTGTAAGCGCCGATCTTCCGGTGGTGTCATTCACATGCAAATGTTGCTTTAACAATGGGACAGTGCAATGCAATCATGAACGTCTGACTGACCATGACCTGTGGTATTGCTACACGGTATTGGCCATCAGCGCGCCTATTCCACCGTCTGTCATGTTTCACATCTGGGTATACTCATGAATGATATCGCTCGTCATAGCTGCCGAGTTCAGCTCCAACGAGAGGCTAATCCGGCTGAATCGAAAGCCAACATGTTCATGCTCTCTATGAGTAGCCCTTGTCCATCTTCCACCACGCTCCCGGACATGATGCTTGTCATTGCTTCAGCTGCTCGAGGCAGAGTCTGTTATGGCACTGACCCATAGTTCGCTTGCTGGAGAAATTGGGCCCCGCAATCACTTTGCGGAGGATTTGAATGACGGAAGACGCGGGTAAATGCAAGGTGGGCTGGCTCCAAGGCCCTGTTGTTAGGGTTGTCTGTGAGGAAAGTTAACTTCAATTGATTTTCTCTCGGATCTCTTTCGTCTTCTTTCCTTCTTGTTTCTCGAACACACCTCCTACTCAGCACACCATGCCTGACGCGATTCTGGACGACATCTCTCACAGACGCTTCAACCCACTGAGGGGAAGCTGGATTCTGGTCTCACCCCACCGTACCAAGAGACCATGGCAGTGAGAGGCAGCTTTTCATACACACAGGTGGCTCAATACTTACAAGAAGCTAGAGGACAGCAAGAAGGTGCTTCCAAGACTACGCTGCCTGACTATGATCCTGCCGTACGCATCGCTCCATACACGTGCTCCACCTTCAGCCACTGAAAGCAAGATAATAGTGCTACCTCTGCCCTGGAAACAAGCGTGCTGCTGGGGATTCCAATCCAAAATACGAGAGCACCTATGTCTTCGTCAACGACTACAGTGCTGTCAAGGAAGAGCAAGCCGAGTATGAGCAGCCAGCCAACGATGGCAGTAAGCTTTAGCACAAACTTCCACTAAGACTTGATACTGACTCCAAGAAGGTCTTGCCAACACTCTGTTGCGGGCAGAGTCGGTGACCGGCAAATGCTATGTCATTACCTTCGCACCCACTCACAACCTGACACTCGCAGACCTTCAGCCTTCTCAGATTCTCCCTGTCATCAACACCTGGACTCAGATCTACACCACTCACTTGTCACCCAAGTCAATCCTTGCCGAAGTTGCGAAACCAACCACTCTTGCTCCCCACGGCCAAGACCTTGCTGCACCGAACGCTCAGTACCGCTACATGCAGATCTTCGAGAACAAGGGTGCTGCAATGGGGTGCTCCAATCCGCACCCCCACGGTCAAGTCTGGTGCACCACCGGTACACCAGAAGAGCCCGCGCTCGAACTGGAAAGCCTACAAAAGTATCGCAAGGAGCACGGTGGATCACACATGCTGGTTGATTATGCCAACCTTGAGTCTGAAAAGAAGGAGAGAGTCGTGTTCGAGAACGATTCATTTATTGCTGTATGCCCCTGGTGGGCTACATGGCCGTTCGAGATAATGATTATCGCCCGCACCCACAAGCGCGCCTTGGTCGACTTCAACGACAAAGATAGAGGAGACTTGGCCGAAGCCATGGCAGAAGTCACAAGGCGTTACGACAACCTGTTCGAGACCCAATTCCCTTACAGTAAGTCAAAGAGAGCATCCATGATTTCCATAGAAGCTAACATAAAATAAGGCATGGGTCTTCATCAAGCACCTCTTGAAGGCACTCCCGAGGAGATCGAGGCCAGCCACTTCCACATGCACTTCTATCCTCCCCTCCTGCGCAGCGCGACTGTACGAAAGTTCCTGGTTGGATACGAGATGATGGCAGAGCCTCAACGTGACATCACTCCTGAGCAGGCCGCAGCAAGGCTTAGAAACTGCGGCGGAGAGCTTTACCGTAACAAGCTGAACTGATTGTAATATACCCAATGCTTGGATGAGGTTGGAAACTCTATAGAAAACAAAGCGCTCTTGATCATCGTTGCATTCGTTACCTCTCCTCCACTGCTGCACTCCATACCTCTTTTGTCCACGACTTGCGTCGTCGATGTTTGCTTCATGCCTTGACATAATAGTTCCACTGGGAGTACATCCAGATCATAGAGGTGGTCGCGACAATGGCAGGTCCGGCGAGACCCTTTCCCCATCTGGTGGAACCAAATACCAGCCACTCTGACATGAAATGCGCGAATGCGACAATATATGTCCAAAACGCCAGCTCGTACATGGGCTTAGAGTTGATGTTGTACGCAGCGTAGAGACGAACGATAGCAGTGATGGCGGTCCAGGTACCGAAGGTGCGAGCCGAGAGGGGTGTGACGGGCGACGGGTTGGGAACGGTGCTAGCAGGCACGCCAGCTGGTACAGATCTGGTGCCGCAGTAGACCTTCTGTGTTGGACCGAGCGACAAGTAGGCTTGAATGCTGTTACCGAGCGATACTATGGAGATCTGCTCCTGGTTAGGAGGATGGCTGGCTGACGAAATGTGGTATACGGACGAAGAAGATCCATTTCGGCAATAGACCGTCAGCTGGAGGTAGATATTCAAGTAGCGAGTTCATATCAAGGTAATTTATCTGCGCAGACAGAATTTGACAGCAAGAAGTTGTTCGGGCAAGTTGTAAGCAATCAACAATTCTAGAGCTTGAAATTGGATCCCTCAGACCCTGGCTGCCGAGACGCCCGAGCCAGAGGTCGAAGCGCCAAACCGATTTCTGAGCCCGACCAGACAGCTTTCTATACCGATAACATCAATACAGTTCAGGCTCAAAAATGGTTGTACATATCGAGGATCCCTGGAAGGAGTCGGTCACCGCTCTATTCGCGGGCATTGGCCTTCTCTACATCTCTCTGAAGATTTTCAGCTTCTGGAGATTGATTGCCAGTCTGTTCATCTTGCCTGGTACTTCTGTATGTATGCAATATCGCTGCAGGATGAATCATCTCTGACAATTGCAGCTCTCCAAATTCGGTCGTAAAGGAAGCTGGGCTGTTGTGACCGGCGCCTCCGATGGTATTGGTAAGGAGTATGCCTTACAGCTCGCAGCCAAAGGCTTCAACATCGTTCTGGTATCTCGTACACAGTCGAAGCTTGAGACTTTGGCCTCCGAGATCCAATCCAAGTACACATCTGTTCAGACCAAGACTCTCGCTATGGATTTCTCTCAGAACCTGGACTCTGATTTTTCAGCTCTGAAGGCCCTGGTATCTGACCTTGAAGTTTCTATCCTGATCAACAATGTCGGTCTCAGTCACGAGATGCCTGTTCCCTTCATCCAGACTCCTGAGAAGGAACTCAAGGACATCATCACCGTCAACTGTGTGGGTACCCTCCGCGTTACCCAGATCGTTGCACCCGGCATGGTGCAGCGCCGTCGTGGTCTCATCCTCACCATGGCCTCCTTCGGCGGTATACTCCCTACTCCCCTCTTGGCCACGTACTCCGGTAGCAAAGCTTTCCTTCAGCAATGGAGCAGTGCCCTGGGCGCTGAACTCAAGCCTCACGGAGTTCACGTTCAGCTTGTACAATCTTACCTGGTCACTTCAGCCATGTCCAAGATCAAGCGCGCCAGTGCCACGATCCCCAACCCTAAGCAATTCGTGAGAGCCGCCTTGGGCAAGATTGGTCGCTCCGGCGGTGCTCAAGGTATTGCGTATACCAGCACTCCTTACTGGAGCCACGGCATTATGCACTGGGCTCTTGGCGCTTACACTGGTACCATGAACTCGATTGTCCTCGACCAAAACAAGACTATGCACGAGAGTATCCGTAAGCGTGCCCTCAGAAAATTGGAGAGAGACGGCAAGAAGGGTCAGTAGACGGACAGCATATGTGTATATCACGCACCCTCCAATCAAGGCTTGCTTCAAGACCTGCAACACCTTGACTTGTCAACAGGACAAAGATCACCAAGCAGAAGCTTTGCATGAATAAATAAATAAATAATCACAGCGTAAATCTAGAATGATTCGCCGCTTACTGCACTGCACTTCCCTGCATTGGATAGGTAGCGATACACCTCAGGTACCATAAGGAACAGAGGCGGCTCGGAGTAAGATGCCGTTCTCTGCAGTCAAAGTGAAATACCATGTTCGCCACGTTTCAGGTCTGATTGTGGTCTCAGTACAGCGTCCAGACTCATAGCACGATGGTAAGGCCATCATGAGCATGGGGATGTGTGCATTGTCATGCCTTGACTCAAAAATGACAGTTCTCTGTCAAAACGATCGGCTGGAGTTTCTGGGTTCACGGCTAAGTACGTCACCCACGCGTTTGCTCTCGTTCCCTGGCACGAGCTTTCCCCACCCTCGGCGATCTTCGCGCGGTTTGCAACGGGCAGCAGCCTCCTCACCTTCCTGCTCACTCTGTTTCCTGTCTGCACCTTGGAAGAACAACAGCAGAGAAGCAACAACCTCTTTCAGATTCTAACTCAAAATTTCCAGCATGACTGAAAACAACACCTCCGAGGGAGTCGCACAGACTCTCCAGACAGCGCACGAACGCGTTCATTCAGGTTAGTCTCGTGATGGCTCATGGCTCATGGCTCATGGCACAGCAGCACAAGATCTAACAGACACAGTTAATCCCTTCATGGACCGCGAGTCGTACCCAACTGGAAGCCTCAGAAGCTACAAGATCCTGACGGCCGTCTCATGGCTCCTGCTTGTCGTCACCAGCATCTACTACACCTTCAATGCGCCCACCGAGGGCAAGCACCACAGAGGCACCATCTGGCACCAGAACTCGCACCACCACACTCCCTTTGCCCTCAACTCAATCATCACCTCTATCTACATGATTGTGCTGTTCATCCTCCAGATCGGCTACTGCTGGCACTTGTACTCGGAGAATGAGGTCTACGTCAAGGCTGCCGCCGATGTTGGCTCGCACTTCATCTTCAACAACTTGCTGTGGTTCGGCTTCATCCACCTCTGGTGCCGCAGCCACTTCTGGCTTGCTGAGATGCTCATCATCATCAACTTCTTCAACCTCTCTGCCCTTTACTTCAAGCATTCGAGGACTCCTAGATTCATCCACATCCCTGTTGTTTCCGGTCCTCTGGCCCTCAACTATGTCCTGCTCTTCACCGTCGGTGCTGCAGCTGTCAACGCTCACTCTCTTCCCGCCAGAATCTTGGCCAACATCATGATCTGGTCCATCATGGGCTACGGCTTCTTCTTCCTGGTCGCATACAAGGATTACACCATGGGTTTCAACCTGAGCGTTCTCAGCGCATGTAAGTCAAGTCTGTCGGGTCCATTTCATGCAATGCCTCTAATTCGGTGTCTAGCTCTCGGTGTCGCTCAGTTCCTGACCCACGTCATCGCTTTCCAGTGGATCTTCGCCTTCGCTATCATGGGTGTTCTGTTCGTCCTTTCCGTCCTGGTTGGCTTCCCCGGTCTCATTGGTCAAGACCCCTTCAAGCGCGGTGCTGTTGTCGACGAGGACAGAGAGAGACAGCCTCTGCTTCAGGAAGAGTAAATCTTTTCGAAACTCGGCTTGCATTCATGCTTGTTTGGAGCAACGGGACAGACAAGAGACGAATGTTGTATATCGATTGGACATGGCTGACTCTCTTCTCTCGCAATCATGTCAGACGTTGGTTGATGCTACATAGAAAAATCATTGAACTCATTGGTCGCTCACAATTTCGCTCACAATTTCGCCCTGCCAGCAGGTCGTACGACAGCATAAGCAGCCCTCAGAAAAACATTGAGCATCGCTCCACCTCAAGAGATCACGCCAACATTCGAGTCATTGCTGCCAGGCAATCTGAACGCCCTTGACCCCTGCCGGCAGGACAACAGCTCCCATGTAACCACCCTTTCCCTGCTCCTTGAGCATGACTCCTCTTGTCGTATCGTCATCTTCTGAAGCATCTGACCGCCGGCGTATATCGGTTCCGCATAACGAATTCCCCTTTCTTTGTGCCGATCGTTCGGGCGTAAAGGCTTCAACAATGTGTTCCGAGCCGTCGTCGTCATCGTTCAGAAGAGTGCCCTTCTGCTCCAGCAGTTCGAGACATCTAGAGCATATCGAGGAGAGCAAGGGGACAGTTCTTTCGTATCCGCGTTGACAGGCGCCTCGTTCATTTGGTAGTAGGCGTGAAGGGTTCCTAGGGCAGAACTCGTGAATCGGCATGCTCGCGTGTCCACACCGATGAATTGATGTTTCGATGCGACACATGGCTGTTTTATCGAGACGCTATTCGATCATGTATATGAGTGTTAAAAATGGAAGACGGGTTGCTTTTTTCTCTCTCTCTCTCTCTATCTCTCTCTCTCTCTCGCAAAGAGTCAGCAGTAACATCAGACAGGGTTAAATACCCTCTTGAGCCAGAGATCATCTTCACGGTTCCTCGGCCCGTAGTCAACAGCATTGTGCTACAAAAGGTCACCTGCATTGGCATACTATATCGACTTCTCAAGATTGTGCCACGGCTCGTCTCTCTCGGCAGTCGAAGAATCTTGATAGAGATGTTACTTGACGAACAAGATCCGGAGCGAGAACTGCCGATGGTGGTTTGACATGTGGCACCTACACGTCTTATTCCCTGTCGAGATGCTCATCAACACTTGTGGATGGAAGGATGAGGGATCGTGCGTTGGCTTCATTATGCCATTTGGGACTTTGCACATGAGCTTAGTAGCCTAGGTCTTGAGAGCGATTGGCTAATGGTATTCGAGAGAGTCGCGATCCTTGAAGTTGACTTGCCTTTGGTATCTAGCATACTGACTGGTGGTTGGATAGAGGGTTCGATACCAAGAAGAGCGCAGGGAGCCGGTGATTTTATAATTCGCCAAACTGGCTTCCCATTTTCGGTAATTCCGAAAGGTCTCTGGGGCTTGCGACGAATGACTCGAAGTGATTCTGTGTTAACGCCTTGTTCCTGCAAAGGGGTGTTGCCATATGCCTACCCCGCTCTCCAGTAACGAGACCCATGCGGTGGTGTCGCACGAGAGCCAGGGCCTGTCGAGTAGCGCTGATGGTCTCCTCTACCTTGGCTTCTCAATCTATTGTGTGGCAACTGTGAGAGGCGAGTCAGATCTCATATTGACGAGGATGAGGGAGGTGCAGGTGTGATTGAGAAGAGGGTGATCAGATGTAGTGCGGACGCCCTGCCACCAAGTACTAAAGCCCGCGGTTCTCGACAAACACGAATTCGGGCTGTTGTCGCTATGGCTAGTGCATTTTATACTCTCCGTCCAACATCAACTCCGATGCAAAACCTACGCCAACCTAGTGAGGCAGATGGGTCGATTCGTGCAATCATTTGATGGTAGCGATGGTCCATCGCGCCTTCTCTTCATCGACCGCTGTACGAGGCGAGTGACCAGCACGTCCTGGTACATCTAGCACAATAGTGAGCAGGTATCCATGAATCAGCTGTTCAGCTTCTAGTCGCATGCCGTGCCCTGGCATCTCCACAGAGAACAGCTCGTGATCTGGTATCCAAGGCTCACCTGTGGATAATGGTAGGCGCAACATCAAGATGCAATATCCACAGTGGCGGACAGTCTCCGATAGTTTCAAGGGCATCTTCCAACATAACCGATGGCACGGCCTGGATGTAACTAATCTGGGCCGTCTAGACAGGTTCGGTTACTACCCAAGCCAGTTCAAAGCCTTGGAGGGACCCTTGAAGACGCACTACCTTGACCTAGAGCTGAGAACAGGTGAAGGTCTTCTGGTTAAAATACCAGGGTTATCTGGATGTCGCTGGTAGCCCTGGTAAAGATTACATGATCGGCAAGGAAGGATCCAAGCCACATCTCCATGCGGCTGACAGTACAATACCCACGTCCCGGAGCCCTGGAGGGCCAGACTATCTTTCGGAGTTCTTCAACCTTAAAATGACATCGATACCACGCTTGGCTCTGACGCCTCATCGTAGGTTAGTGATGTCGCTGCTTACTCACTCGCTATACGAGGGACCGCAAAGTACATTTCTATGGTTATAAATAGTGCTTCGGGATCCGCAGGTACAACGCTATTCATACCTGCTGAGGCTAGATCACTGTCCACTGTACCCTGGGTCTGGAAAATATCCAGCATGCTCTAAGATGGATCCAATATTGGCTGTGGCAAGCCTTTAGCCTTCATGTATAGTTTCTCCGGAGACATATATTAAAGGTCGCACATTCTTTTTGCTACAGGACCTTAGTGTCGTTCAATTCTCCTTCTAGCTTTCGTTCCTCTCACACAGACCATAATGCATCTCTCTTTGGTGGCGCATCTTCTGACTTTCGTCACCCTGAACCTCAATGCACATGTTCAAGCATGGCCGGCGATGGCGCAAACTGGAGCGGCGTTATCCCGCCGTCTAGCTCAAGCAGCAGACACCAACGTTGATACCAACGTTGACAATGATATCGCAAGGGTCGGCCTAGGCGATGTCAAGAATGGCGGTACCACTCCTGTTGGCACAAGTGTATACAACATCCTCATGGGGACGGAGCCTGGTGATTCAGCTGTGGCTGGTTACAAGCCACCTGGTATCGTCGGAACCAAGGCATGCAAGGCTGACACATGCTGCGTGTGGTGGTGGATATCACAGGCCATGACCCTCGCCTTCACTGGACCCACCGGCCGTTGCAACAGTTTCGCTCGCGCAGCCATTCGTCTGGGTTTCCACGATGCAGGATCATGGTCAAGTTCTCTTGCAGCCAATGGTCAAGACTTTGGAGGTGCAGATGGAAGCATTATCCTTTCGGGTTCGGAGATCAACAGAGGAGGTTCGTGTTTAACCATCCAGACAAGCCTCTACAAGCACTAACATTGAGTCTGACAGACAATAACGGCCTGCAAGCCATCGCAAATCAAGCTCTTCTCTGGTCTAAAGTATTCAATGTCGGTGTTGCCGACATCATCCAGTTCGCAGCTGTGCATGCAGTAGTCACATGTCCCCTAGGACCTCGCACACGAGTGTTTGTTGGCCGCAAGGATAGCAAGCAAGCCGCGCCCGAGAACTTGATGCCTTCTGCTTCGATGAGCGCAGACCAGATCATTAGCCTTTTCGAAGACAAGACCATCCAGCCCCATGATCTTGCGGCTCTCCTCGGTGCACACAGTACCAGCCAGCAGTTTGTGACGGACAAAACAAAAGCTGGCTTCAGTCAAGATTCAACACCTGGAGTCTGGGATGTGAACTTCTACAACGAGACTATACAACCGGGCACGAATAGTAAAGTTTTCAAGTTCCAGAGCGACCTTGTGACTGCAAATGATTCGAGAGTAAGCGACGAGTGGCATGCTTTCATCGGAGACCAAAGCCATTGGAATGGAGTAAGTTTCTTGGTCATCACAGTATTGAAATCAAGTACTGACGATATTCCCAGGACTTTGCTTCTGCTTATGTCAGACTGAGCATGCTTGGTGTCAACAATATCAACAACCTGACAGAATGCACAAAAGTATTGCCCGCTGAAAAGAAGACGTTTGCAGGGGCATCGACACCAGGCCTTCTCGGTAAATTACGATGACAGTTTCGTCGCATCTCCCACCATTTATTGCGATACCCAAAATAAAGCTAGACACCCGGTTACTTAATCAACAACATTCTGAATAAATCCTCCTACATTGTCCACAATCCTTTGCACTGGGTGTTGACATGCAAATTTGTCGAATGCGATTATCTTTGCCCTGGTTCTAATCCAATGACGCTCTCAAAAAATACGACTTGAATGTGGTTTCCTATGCCCTGCGGGTGCTCCACGGATGACTGGTGGCACAGTTCTAGATCTGGCTATGAACAAAATAGGACGAGTACAAGGGTATGCTGCAGGTCAGCATCCAGATCAAGGTGAGTTGGCCGCCACTGGCCACTCACGAGCGATGCCTGTGGTCAGCAAGTATACTTGTGCCTCGTACAGAACATCTACATGTGACAATACATATCAGCCAAGCCCATGCACAGCTCGAACAAGTTATGGCATGGACCGTATGGGGAAAGAAGTAGATGTCCGAAAGTTTAAAGATGTCAAGGTTCAAACCCCCCGCATCCAAACGTGCACCTTAACGTCCCGAATCCGGCGCCTTGGAGAAAACCTATGTACGCCACATCGGTCTTTCCCTTCCTTTGCAAACAAAGTTCCCGGACATCGGGTCTTTTCGAGCCCTATGCTTCACCATAATCCAGTTTGGAGCTCTACACAGAGGATCGTAGGTCGTCTCCACCAGCTAGCTGTTCCGCGAGTGCACGATCAGCTCCAATACGCGAGAAAATAGACCTTGATTCCCAGTCTAGACTTCATGGAGGATACGCAGTAAGCATTGGTACCTTGGAGCTGGGAAAAGCTTCCCTAGAGACCAGGGTGAATCGACCTCTTGGAGCGCCATCGACCACCTACAGAGATTTGATGCCTGGATACTATCCGAGCTTTACCACAGTGCTTGTATCAGAGTTTGGTAAGAACGAGAAGCGCTTGCGAACCAGCTTGCCCTCTCACCACACGGGACAGACGACCTTTGTGAATAGCCTTGATGTAGCTACCATTTGGCTATACGCAGCATCCGAGAAGGACGCAATCACTGGGAAACCGGTTGTCCTCGCAGCTCGGTCCCTCCGTCGAGTGGCTTGGGACTTGTAGCTACTTCGGAGGTCCAGACAGTATGGTCAGCGAGAGTACTGCATCCGGACATGTGTTGTATCTGGGAAATGCACTTACAACATGCTCAACTGCATATAAGATAAGTTGTCCACGCACCTTGTGTCACTGATCAACAACAACTCAATACACTTCATACTCTCGCTTTCCATCTGCAATCTCTCGTTCGTCACGTCTTGACCAAGAGCAAATCAATATGATCTCAAATCTTGCTTCTTTGCTGCTGGTCAGCAGTCTCGGCTTGGTAGATGCCTTCTCGATGCCAGAGGCAGCCTCATCATTCACCTCTCTACTCGCATCTTCTCTCAACAACGCTATACCTAACACGCTAGCGGCTCGTAAAGCTGGATCGAGCGGATCAGGTGGAGGTGGATCAGGTGGCTGCCCAGCTATCTGGACAACTATCTCTTCTGACCTCACTGCATCTTTCCTTGGATCGGATGGCCAATGTACCGACCTTGCTAGAGCCGCAATCCGATTTGCATTCCATGATGCTGGTGAGTGACTGAAACATTGCAGCGAAAGTTAGACATGTGCTCACCGATCTACTTCAGGACCATACTCATCAAAGACGACTTTCTATGCTCCTGCCGCTGGCGGCGCAGATGGTTCTCTGCTATTGAACCCTGATGAGATTAACAGACCTGAAAACGGCGGTCTCGGCGACTACTACAATTGGTTGACGAACAAGTACAATACGTACAACCAACAAGCCAAAGTTGGTGCTGCGGACCTGATCCAATTTGCCGGCTCACACGCTGTTATCACATGTCCCGGTGGACCGAAGATCAAGACTGTCGTTGGCAGAACGGACAGTTCGACCATCGCACCTGACGGCTTCCTTCCTGCCGGATTTGGTCCCAACTCGTCCCATGACGTCCTATTCCAACTCTTCCTCGACAAAGGCTTCAGCGCCAGAGATCTTGCAGCTTTGATCGGTGCACACTCCACTAGCAAAGCCTTCACTCAACAAGCCAATGGTATCCCTGTAGGCGGTCCACAGGACAGTACTCCTGGAAAGTGGGACATCGACTTCTACGCTCAGACCCTCAAGCAGCAGACTGGTGTCTACCGCTTCCAAGCCGATATCAACCTGTCCAATGCTTCAACCACCGTAGGAAAGGAGTTCAAGGGTTTCGTCGGAAACCAAGGCAAATGGACCAGCTCATTCGCCGATGCCATGCAACGCTTGAGTGTTTTGGGTATTCCTTCTTCGGCTCAAAACAGCTTCATTGATTGCACCAACGCATTACCCAAGGGTACATCGTCCAAGAGGGACATTCGTGCTGCTCCTATCAACAATCGTGCACGATAGCGAGTTCGATCGTCTGCATTGGAGGAGTTGGCGGTTAGCTTTTGTCTGTTTATTACTTCTTGAAAATTCGGTATTTTGCAATTCAACGCAACTGCTATTGCGAGAATTCCACTGTCACCTAACGTCCACTGAATGTATGACGTCTTAAAGTTCTTGACACTGTTCGAAATTCGGGTAACCTCTGCAATAAATTTGGCTGGTAGAATAAGGTAGCATCATCTGGCGATCACCCAAGGCGACCCTGGTCCGGAGATTTGTGCTGAAGTTGTGCAAAGTTATCGAAACCGTAGCTCGGCTGGGGTGACACTACGACTACACATCGAGGCTGCTGTTGCCTTTCTTAGTCCCACTTTCTTCGTACGAGAGACGCTATACAGACTCTGCTCCTTCTCATTATCTATAGGTGTCCACTGCCACTCTTCCTGCCGTGCATCATCCTTGAATTACTCTGGCGAGGCTCAGCCGATAGTAGACGATCATCGCGCGACCAAACACATCATCATTTTATTCCATCTCTAACAGACACAAGCATGTCGGACTCGGGAGTTTCAGTTTCACAAAAGGTGTTTGGTCTTACAACCCAACAAGATAAGTTGTTGGCCACGACAGCTTTGATCTCGACAATTGCGCTAGCTTCTCTCGACTTCAAAACAGGCGGACAGATGTTAGGCGGAAAGCAAACTGCACTAAAGCAACCATCTCCACAACGAGTGTCGACGACATTACCAAAGTCACCTTACCTCGTGGAGGCGGCTTCCAGGTCCTCTATACGCAGTGTTACGTCAACAGCGTTCTTCTACCTCGCGTATAAGGACTATCAAGCTGCAGAGCTTCGTGCCGGGAATTTGGAGGGAGTAAAGAGCTCATCCTGGAGATGGAAGGCATGGGTTTTCTGCGGCGCAGTGGGTGTCGTGGTGCAATCATTGGGTCCATTTCCGAGCGTTATTTGGGACAGGGTCTACAGCCCGGACATTGGTATCAAGGGCCAGGTTGCGAGATTGGGAAAATTGACTATGACAAAAGGGGGTATTCTCATGGCCACGGTACCGTTCTGTATGAGCGCCTGGAACTCCATGTGAGGTGGTGCTGGGTTGTATTGCTCATGTAAGGCGCGACGTTGTCACTCCTCCTTTTTCCGTATCATGAAGGTGAGTACAACTATGCTTCTCCTTGAAGGTGTCGCAGCAGGAAACTGACTCTCGGAAATCTGTCGATCATGAGGACTTTTGTTCTGATTCGGTGTGGATATGCTAGACGTTGGTCGGTATTTCGACAAGAGAAGCATGGGAAGAGGTAGTCGAGAGAGCAGTCGAGAAGTCGAGAAGCAAGTAAGGAATAGTCGAGAAGCAAAGAAAGAAGCAGTCGAGAAGCAAATTAAGAAGTAGTCAAGAAGCAGAGAATGAAGTAGTTGAGAAGCAAAAGTAAAAGTGCCCGAATCGCAAATGATAACCTACACACACCAAGCGAATCCGCTTCTGAACAGACCTATCGACAAAAAAGACATGGGACTTTCGCCGGAGGACTTTAGTACAACGTCGAGGGTGCTTCCATGATAGGAAGCCAATTTAATGCTGACCGCGTGGTTACAGCTAAGCATAACCAGCCGATTAAATCAAATTCGAGTAGTCATGGACTTTGTGGCGATGACGGGATAGGGGCAGACTTGATGGGTCGTATACAAGGATGTTTTGTGCGTATTGCTCGAAACAAAATGATCAGGAAGGTGCGGATGTGGCGAGATAGCGACAAAAATGGTCTCTACCGATTTATCACACAGAGGGACGGAGCTTCTCTTGCAGCTGTCGACCAGTTACATCTCGCACTGAATGAGAAATGCATGATAGGTAACCATGCCAACAAATTTGAAGTGGCTTCAATACACATTACTTTACTAGATATGCTCATCAACGTTACTCATACAATTGATACCAGGAAACCTCATCTTATGATTTCCGGCCGATACCGTTCATATCATGGTTGACCTCCCAATCTTCCATGATCGCATGTCCTCGCGCCATGGGTTGTCGAACTCGTCGACCTCGTTCTGACCAGGTTTAGTTTTGCGTTTGGCAGACTCCATCTCGAACTTCATGGCTTGTTGATGCAGACTACTTCGACCTCCAAAGGCACCTTGCTTTCCCAGATTGGCACCCGTGTTAGAAGAGGTATCTTTGGACCAGCCATCAAAACCTTTACGCCTGTCAGAATGCGCACTCTCTTTGCTCACATTGCGCTGATGGCCAGCGAGAGGACTTTTCGAGCGTGGCGATCTGGTGAAGTTGTCTGTCGGTGTTAAATTGGCCGAGCGAGACTTGTCTTCATCACTGCCAGGGTTGGGACGAGAACCGTGTTGAACATGGTCGAGATGCGAGCCCCAACCATCGCCTCCGGCAAATATGTCTTTGATACAATCGTCGGCTCTCAGTTCCTAAATCGTGTAAGCTGTAGGTACTAGATAGCGCAACAAAGTTGACCTACCCCTGGTTGGGCGACCCAAGATGCAGCTAGCGTCCGACGGTACATGTCTTGTAGCTCGCCGTTCTCGCGACTTTTGTTTGACAATGAAGGCATGTTGCTGCCTTCTTCTGTTGCTTCAGCGACTTCCTGAGACATGATACCGGCAATACCACCAAAAACTGGAGCAGTACGTAACGGAGGACTGATCAGGTGGTTAGATGAATGATGCAAGGAGTTGCCGATAGACGTACGCATAGTAATTCCGATCACCTTCGAGATGCCTGAGATGAAGAGACACCTTCAAAGTACTGTTGATTTTGCTGTCCTGCATCAGGTGACGTCTGGTAACGCCCTCGTCCGAATCATGCACATGATCATTGGTATCGACATATTCGGCCAGGTTGAGCTTGATATTTCCCAAAGTAATGCGCTCCCCTTTGCCAGCGCTCGAATATTCTTGGATGATTTCGAGATGGATCCATAACTCTTGCAACATCTGGTCCTTGCCAATGACGAGGCGCACATCAGTCTGTTTGTCGTAACCAAAGACAACCTTGTGATCCTTGATGTTGCATTTTGACGTGCGGCCGCGATGTTCAGCAGTGCTCGACGAAGGGAGGTGCCATTTGACGAAGCATGTACCGGAAACGAGGGGAACGTTGTTCAGGTCGTATATCTTGAGCTTGAAGTCGAAGCGCGGCTATGTCGGGATGGCATCAACGAGAGAGCACAGGTCATGCACACTTTGAGAATTGACGTACACGACGAGCCTTGGGGACTGTGAAGGTCAGCGTTTGGGCCCTGAGGGCGGCTGCCATTGCGCTTGTCTGGCCTTACCAAAGGTCTGCATCTACGTGGTGGAGACGGTCAAGAGGGTTGAAGTAGAGTCTGCTGGATACGACGGCTTGCGGGATATTCGACCATGGAGATAGGGAATTTGTGAGATAATGGTCCAGAGTACGGAAGACGCGGCAACAACTACAGTACCCGCATGTGAAGATGACGACGATCCTTTGGCGGACTTAAGACCGGCGTTTGCTGCCAAGATCAAGGCCAAAGATCTGACTTTCTGAACTTTTGAAACCAATCGCATGCTCCATTCTGCATGACCTTCTGATGTTGCGGCCGTTGTCTGCTAGAGACGCGTCGACATGTCTACGATGCAATCTACGTCTCGTGCTCCGCCAAATCCATCAACGCCGAAATCAGTCCTCGGACCAGTCGCCTCATCTGACCCTGGACTCCACCGTGCAAGCGCCTACGCCTGAGCAGAAGTCGATCCAGAACGAACAATCCGGTCTTCTTTCGATTGTCCGTACACATGGCAACCACGGTAGGATCCGCGGGAGGAAAGGTGGCCAGAGACGTGTCGAGTCGTCCGAGCCTTTGTCTATCGACAGCTTGGGCCGATCTTCAGATGTCATCGTTCTGCGTGACTTGCACGAGCCCCAGCCAGCGAAAAAGTCACTCCTGGACTATCAGAACATGCAAGAAGAGGGCACTCTCGAGCCCAAGCCTCGTGCTTTGACTTCCAGGGATATCCAGGAAATGGCTGGTGGCAGAGCAATTCGACCAGCCCTCGCCGAAGTATTCGAGTCGATAGACGCTCTCAGGCCTGAAGAGGGTGTTTACATCGTCACTAGGTCCGAGTATGACGCCAAGTTCACTGCCATAGCCAAGGCCTATAACATGACCCAGCTCAGAGGCTATGTTTATCAGTATACTCGCCCCGAACGGAAGCGAGGAACTGCCCTCAAATCAAGCAAGCGTAATAGCACTGCGGTTCGTCAGAACAACGTAGACTCTACTGAGATCAGTAGCTCTGGGGAAGAGTTACAAACCCTTACGCGAACCGCCTGGCACCCCGGGGACACTCCTATCGAGAAGCGATTGCCTGTGCACCTCTCCACCGTACATACGGCCCGCAAGATGAACAACAAGGAATATGTGATAGACTTTATATTGCGCGACATTTGGTCACTCGGAATCGAGGAAGAAGAAGCAGCTCTGGGCGAATTAGAGTTTATCTTGTCACCTATGCAATTTGGCCTATTGCTCACCAAAAATTCGGAAACGCTGCGACCCCTGCTTGACAGCTCTAAATACTACAAGAACTCTCGCTTCCAGTTGCACCAAGCCGATCGTGTCATCCGAATCATAGGTCCAAAAGCTGAGGCTGAGGCCATTGCACACGTCTTGGCTGAGGCTTATGCTCCTGCTAGAAGCGCAGACATGGACCTCAAGAGCTTCCACACCGCTATGCATAGTTATCCTACCGGCTTCAAATTACACGATGTACTCACTCTTCAACGCCTGAACAATATTATGGAGTTGACAAGGACCTACATCAGCTACGACTCCGACGCTCGGCGACTTCGTATTGCCAGCTTCGTTGATACCGCTATCAATGACGCCCATCGCTTAATTGTCGCTCTGTTACCCATGGACATGCGCAGAAAGGTCATAGATCTTTATGACATGCGCAGCACCGACGAGTACCGTCTAGAGCCCATATCAACCATGAAGCATCTGCCTTCTCGTCATAAACACCGCCTACTTGGTCGATGGGTCACTATCTCGACCAAAATTCCAAGCCCCGACGAACAATTCCCCACTCAACCTAACCAAGGAGCCGAGATTCTCGACAGCGGAGGCGCTTCAGACGCCACCACCGTGCCTCTATACAGTCCGATTGTTGCGAAAGCTCTCGATCTTATGGAAAGTCACTTTGAGAAACAAGCTGTATCACCCTCACCCAAATATAGTAGTTGGCCGTCACAGGATGAATACGGCAGCTGGAATGCGCGCATTGGCCAGTCACTACACGACGTCCAAGTCGCAACCTCCTATCCTGGTGCTTCTGCTTTGCATCCAGATGTGAGCAAAGAGCATACTCGTCACCGCGAGTCTACCTTTGCACCCTACTTGCCAGGCCTCGTTGGCCTCTTGGCTTGTGGGCGGCCGCCCGCTTACAAAGGGGTCAATCCTATACCGCGGGAAGGAACACAGCTTATAGCTCATCTGGTTCCATCGCCCTTCGAAGGCTTGGGCTGTCTTGCCAGCACTGCCCTCCCCAGGATTCAGTTACGCTTCAACATTCACGATTCCGATCCAACACACGATCTAGAGGACTTTGAACATAGCATTATGCCAACTCCACTTCCAAATGGCAAGTGGATTGCTTTCTCTCACATGCGTCTCAACATTGCCACTGATGTCGTGTCAATGCATTTGCCGACACAACCTGCTGATATCATCCTCGAGCGTGAGAGGGTTCTCATTTCCAAGTATGTGACCCGCGATGCACGTATCAGGTCATTCGTCAAAGCAGTGCAGACCAGCATGGCGAGCGATACTGTCCTGCGTGCTCCCCCAGCACTTAAAATTAACGTACCGGCACACGTCGTTGTCACACAGCTCCCGAACAACAAGTCTCTCAAAACACGTAAACCTGAGCGTTCGAACCCCGGGCATGGTCCTACTGTCCCTACGAAGTACCTGTTCGCCGGCTTCGAGTATCGCGAATGGAACTCTTTTGCTCACTCATCAGTCGAGCCACATTGTAATGTAATGGCTGAAACCTTCGAGGCGGGTGTAGCTGGTGGACGTCGCGTCGAGGTTACCGTGCGGCCGAAGTACAAGTTATTCAACAACGTGCAAGATCGGGCCATGCTGAGAAAGCTCATCGGCGCTTCAGTCAAAGTGCTCAAAATTCTGGGGACGCCTTCGATTGGAAATTTGGACTCCCCTACTACGACCATTCCCAAGGCGAAGGAAGAGGAAACCTTTGAACCGTCCAAGCTGAAACCTAGAAAGGAAAATGATGCGCGTGGAAAACCCGCCTCTAAGGAGAAGAAGAAGACTTCTGCGACCACAGCAGAGATGGCGCAAGGCTCGAACATCGCCGACCTCGAAAAGCTTCGACCCGAAGAAGTCGCAAGCGACGAGAAGCAGCTTGAGCTTGAGCTTGAGCTAGATACCGACCAGCGCCCTCGCATAGAGGAAGCAGCATTAGGCGAACCACCTCGTCTGCAGAACAGCACGCCCGATAGCGCTGACGAGCAAATTGAATCCGGTATCAAGCCAGCTTCGAGAGCAGACAACGAGGCTCTGGAAAACGCCATTTCTAAATCAGAGATCGAAGTCCAAGCCCTTGACGTACTGGTCCCTGCTGAGCGTGTTGTCGAGCCTGTTACACAAGAGATCCCGAGCACGTCAGAACCCGCCCCAAGCACAAGCAGAGACACAGCGAGTGAGCAAACAATCGCACAAGAGGTCGCAGAAGACAAAGACACGACGAGTGAGCAAGCTTCTGCGCAAGAGAGCCAAGAAGACAGGACCGAGGAAGAAAAGGCACCAGAAGAAGAACCCTTGAGCGTCAGGCTAAGACGCCTGATGGGTGGTGCTTAGATGCGCGTCTGACTCTCATCGCTCAAACCACATCAAAAGCATTTCGGGAGCTCTACCACCTTGTAAGACTATACATATAAATTTTGTAACACTAGACTATTGAATTAACTCGTCACCTTTCCGAATGCCATTGATTCTCGAGGCAGTGTGAAATTTTGAACAGCTTATTATGATTTTTTGGTGCTATATATCAGGCGATACATATCCTAATATGTGTCGCCGTCCGCTTGCACACCGTGTTATGTAGAATGTGGTTGGAAAAGCATAGTCTGTAAGCTACAATAACCTTGCTTTTGATCAGTAGAGGGGGCCGTTTCTATCCGAATCGAGATTGGACCTGATGAGCAAGAATAGCATCGAGAGCTACCCAGTCCAAGCTAGTGTATCGGAATGCGAGTTATGTAGCGAGGAGATCAGCAGTGCGATCATTGAATTCTCAAACGCTTATAAGTGGGAGAGGCAGTATCGTCGGAAGCAGCATTCTAAACAGCACTGACACGCGGTCTCTTGCGACCACCGCCAATGGTAGTCTCCGTCCTCTGAGTTCTCTTCTCCTGGGCATCAAGCACCAAGCTGAGCACGTCGAAACCGAATTGAGGGAACTCGAGACACATGCTGCGGAACTCTCTCTCGGCCTCGTGACGCAGGACGTGGGATCTGGTGGCCCAGAAGGCGGCGACGGGCTTGCGGATGCTCTCGTCTGTGGTGGCGGTGTGGCCGTAGACGTAGCGTGCGTATTCGATCTCGCCGCGGGCGGTGCTGTTTGTGAGGTGGATCTTCTTGTGGGCGAGGGTTGCGAGGGCGGGGACACCGAAGCGCTGGGCCAGTGTGTAGACGCGGGCGTGGCGCAAGAGAGCCATACCCTCGGAGTCTGGTACGGGAATATCGGGGTCGGTCTCGAGGGAGGAGTTGTTGAGGGTGGGGAAGTAGTCGTTCTTGTAGAGGAACTCGAGGAAGCAGGCGGTCGCAGTCAGGTCCTCATCAGCGAGGTCGATGCGACGGGTCTCGCCCTCACCCAGGGCAAAGATCTTCTCCTCAAGGTAGGGGCTCTGCTCCAACAGGCGCTGGTGTGCGTGCAGAACGGTAATATCCTCGCCTTGGCCAACGGCCAACTCGACGATGGGAGATTTGAGGTAGCTGTCGCATTCGATCAGTGACTGTTTGCAACGCGACCCATGGCGCGATTCTACTCTAGAAAAGTGACGCGAGTAGGGAGCTCAGGCTCAATGTTCTCGAGACCGGTGGGCTCGTCTTGCTGCTCGGTGCTGGGAGCAGCGCTGTTCTCGGGCTGGGTGCTCTCATCCTGGCCACCCATGTCGACATCCTGGCTCTGGGTAGGCGCAGGAGTGTTGTTTTCGCTGACATCAATGACAACCTCGGATTCGGCCATTGCGACAATTTTATAGTATGTGTAGTGCTCAGACGGTGCTGTCGTCAAGTATGAAACGCGTCAATTGTACGCGCAGTGTTGGGAATTACGCGTCATAGATGCTATGGGGAGCAAGGCTGGAGATCGGCGACAAGAGCGAGAGTGATTTGACGGCAAGGCAGATGAAGTGAGTGGATCGACTGAAGTCGACGAGCTGGAGACGAAGCAAAAGACCGGACGGACTCGCGTTCCATTCGTTCTGGAGCTTGGACCTCGCTACACCCCGTCCAAGCTCATACCGCCTCTAAGGAGAGACCGTTTCTAAGCATACATACACGATTTGCAGCACTATTCATACCATACATCTACATGTAAAGGCTCGAGTCCTTGAAGCTCTCGCCAGTACTAGCAATCGGCTTCTCTACCCGTATCGCCCTCGCCCACAGAAACCAGTCCTCGAGAGGAATAAATACATAAAACACCTTGTTGCTCACGAACGCCGACAATACGTATATCGCCGCGATCAAAGCGTCAAGGAAGTAATGATTTGCTGTCGCCACAATGGCAGTCAAAATCATCGTCGGATACCCAACTCCCAGGACAAGATACCAGACCTTCCATGCTATTGACTTGCGCACCTCTCCGTACTCTGGCTTTCTACGCGGGATTCCGGAATGGTAGATCAGAGTGCAACCAATGGCAAAGGCATACGCGAAATGTACACTTGGCATGGCTGCGAGACTATTCACGAACTTGCCGCTCATCCAGACCGATTGTGCATCGTCATGCCTGACAGTGTCCAAAAACCCGTACTCTTTTTGCAGCAGTCGAGGGGGCATGCAGGGATATACGACGTACGTCGTGAAGGCCATGAAGTTAGTCAAGTTCATGGTTCGACGTACTGTTGCGAACGTTGAATGTGATGGTGCAACATAATAGTACCATGCGATGAAGCCTACTGTTCCAGGTACGTGTATATATGCGTATACTTTGTTCAAAGCAGTCAAAGCGTCCTGATGGTCGTGCATGAACCACTGTTGTATGTCCAGCTCACGAGAAAATATATGGCTGAGAAGTCCATGCTGCTCGAAATCTAGGATGGCAAGCCCATGGCTCTCAGCTACTGTCCAAATCCCTCGCCCCGCAAACAGCTTTTGCGACAAAATTGCCGTCATACGATAAAACGCATAGTTGATGACCCAGTAGAACATCTCGACCAAGAAGGGGAATCTTTGCAGCACGCGACTGTGGAGGTTGTTCTTGAATCGAGCGGTGTTGGGCGTCTTGACGCTGAGGCAGAGCAATGTTCGTATCTTGGGCAGATGCTTTGTCGTGCTTAGAGTCTCTTGCGCATCGTGCTCGTTGCATGCGTCGTGATCCAAGAGCTCATCTGATGAGCAAGCAGTATCGTCGCCGTCCAAAGCTGACTTGTATACACCAGACCTTCCTTTGAACACCCGGTTCCCCCTCTTTCTTGTCACGAACATGGCCCCGAAAATAATGGTCATAACCATCTGCAAGAATCAACGTCAGCGTGTTCTTCTCCCTCAAGGAGAGCGTGTTCGTACCAATGGCTCAGCCCAGCCAGGTAGCTTCCACGCTGGTTTACTATTCCGTTGTGGTTCTTCCGCTATCGTCGTGTTCTCGAGCATGGCGAATATAGTCGACGCGGGCGACTAATGGAACAGCGAATGTGATGAGCAGTAGGTATGGAGTTTGACACTTCTGCAGAACATTTGTGTGTAGCGAGTTGATCTCCGAGTGTCCTATGCAAGGAGTTAATCCGATCCAGGGCGACGGCTGCCAGTAAGATGACCGCAAACAGTCTGAAAGAATTCTAGAGACAGGGATGCTATGAAACACAGGAGGTCGAGAATGAAAGGCTGACTGTTAGTTTCACTCACGAAGCTTGATGGCATTGTTTCCGTTCTTTCCCAAGCGAGAGATGATTTTGAGCACAATTGCTTCGCACCTAACTTTGTTTGAACTTTCCGCGTCATCGCGATGGATACAGTGTCATTCTTCAACTTGAGACACGTGTCGCAAATGATGATTGGGAAGGTACATGATCTCCCCTGTGGTCGTCGGAGCAATTCTCTTTGGCTCTACTCTCGTCGAGTTCGTTGGTATGGTGGGATCTCGATCGGAACTCGACATCCAGGAACCGAGTTACAGTCAATCATGCCGCATACCTATTAGTATTTGATCAAGGACTTAAGCGTTGATTGATATGGAATAGATTCCGCAAAGCAGATTCATAGTCCTCGAGGTTGGAGGTTTATCAGGATGCTCTTACCGATCTACACTCGTCAAAACCTTCCGAATCTACACCTTGGCAGGCACTCAAAAACGGCTCCACAGCTAAGCGCCAGCCCCGCCTGAACTCAATCACTATCACAGCTTCTCTGTACGCGCTTCAGCAAACATTACACCCTCAGTGTCTCGTCCACGAAATACCTTGTTCCATCTTTGCGCGAGATTTGCCTGTTCTCAAAGTGTACCGCTCCCGGAGCAAGTATGTATCATTTGTTCATCGTCTCTTCAAGTGGGCTCGAAGCAGCCGGCTGCAAAGTCTCGACAGCTTCCGCAATGCCCATCTTTCGTTACGTCAAATTGATCTTCTTTTTTGTAGCTTCAAATCTCGTCGAGAAGATTAGCACGGTCTCATATGTTCCGACTACTACTCGACAAAATGGCAAGCCTTTTGACAAGTACTAAGTTTCTCAAAGGTGTGATTTATTGAGCCCCGAAGTTTACGATGGACGTTCCTGGTGCCGCACTCGAGGCCTTATCTATTGTACACCATACCGATCGAAACGCCAGCTATACCATAGAGACAATCGATCGGGATGACAAACACAGCGACCAAATGAGCCAATCGGTCTGGATGGTCGTTGGCAAGGATTGTGATGTGGAGCCTGAGAGACTAGAGAGCGGTCTGGAGGTTAGCCATCACATTCGGTAAGACATCCAGAGCTGACCACAACACTTCGTCCAGAACAGAGTCGACGTTAACGACCCGACATCTGAAAATCACGAGATGACGCTACGCCCAGGAACATCAAGCCTGGCTCAATCTAGTAGCCTTGGAGATGCATCAGAAAAGACCGAATCATCCTCAGACTCGGAAGATTTGGTGAGTAGCACAACTGTTCTCACAAACTTCGGTAGCACTCAACGCTGGCTTGAGTCAGTCCCTCGATTCATATTCTACTTGCCCTTGAGAAACTTTCTATCGCACACTATTGACTGATTCTACGCGGAAAAGACAACCCCCACCTCGAACAAGTCGAAGAAGAAGCGATCGACCAGACAGGCTGGTAGTTCTTCGAAGTTCAAAGACGACTGGCCTATACACCATCCAGAATTCGCATTCTACGACGCATGAACACGTGAGAACTCTCCTGATTACACAAAGAGGATCGACCAAGCAGACTTTCTTTCCAAAAGTTGTCGTGTTTGCGATCAGCGTAAGAGAAGCCGTACGCGGTGTCGAAATGGCTGCGATGTTGTCCCTAGGTCTAACCTTAGCACTAGACAATGCCCGTGTGGAAGATATGTGATCCCGGGCAAGAGGTGCACATGTGACATGGTTATGAACTGAAATCATCATATTGGATTTGTACTGCTGTAAAGGTATCTCTGCGGATGCTGCTACAACATATTGATAGGATCGGGCTCAGAAGCAACCTCCTCCGTGTCTGCTGTATATAGCCAAGAATTACAAACATCATATTTGACATCCATCAACACTACATTCACAAGACTATCGCCACACTGTCTGATCCCCGAACTCATATTGACGATATGAACTGCTCTCTTCCTCCAGAAGAAGTATCTCCACCAATCTCTCCACATTGGCTCATGATCCTCACCTCCTGATCGACCACAGGAACATGCTCGCAACATGAGTTGCATTCAACAAGTCCCAGATTGATGTTTTAGTGTGGTTGGTTTGAGGTGCTGGATTTGCACGATTGGTGTGACGCGGTCCTACCTTATGAATGGAAGTGAGAGAAAGAGTTTTTGGGGTTTTTTCCCGGCTGGAGGGTCTTGTGATGTTCCGTGATAGGTTTCAATGCACATCGTATCTCATGTTCATGTTTATCTTGGTTGTGTATTGCTCAATCCGAGCGCAGAAAACTTTTATTAATCTTGGAACATCTTGATGTAGAAGTGTTCTCCTGATTTGATCACCTTCATCTCCTCGCCCACTCTTATCTCTTCACTACCCTTGGAATCCTTGAGTAGCGGCACCATCTGCATGCCTAGCACTGGATGGGCACCAGCACCCTTGTCGACGTGTCCGCGCACTTGTTTGAGTGTCTTGTAAGGCTCGACGCGATCTTTGATACCAGTCAAAGGATCAACGTTGGGAAGATCACAGCGTGTGGTTCGGCAGCTGACGTGGTAATCGAGGTTTCCCGAGCGGATAATTTTCCAGTCGTCTTCGGCGAAGGGTGGGATGCCAGTCACTGAACAATTGTTAGCGAGCGGTTCTGGTAGACGAGAAGTATGGCGATGGCTCACGGTAAATGTTGGCGCGGAAGCGCATGGCATCGAGGTGAGGAGTTGGGAGATTCTTCACTGTTTTTGAAACCTTTTGTACAGAGGCAAGGCCCATAATCGACAAGGGGTACTGAAGACGATGTCAGTGTTTGTGCATCGGCCTTCGTGTCCAATGTGACTTACAGCATCAGCAAAGCCCACACCAGGTTGGTAACCCGCCTCTTCTATCCTGGGTGCGTTCCTAAACACTTGACGATGGTTGAGAGGATCCGCTTTGAACAGAGCCAGAGGGTTAGAGACACCAAGGAAGTATTTCAACTTGGCCAAAGTCTCTAGTGGAATCTCGGATGTGATGTTGATGGCGTTGGGTGAGTCCTTCCAGATTTTCATGACTTCTTTGTGGTACTTGGTCGAGCGATTCTCGTCAGGGGCGATGGGAAGCTTGAACGTAAGCCGTGGCTCTGCTCTGATATCGCGCTGAGCAAGCTTCACTTTGAGGAGCGAAAATGCAGTCCTCAAGCCATCCATATCCCAAGACCATTCAGGTGTGAAAGGGAACGAACAGACGACACAACCCTGCGACTTGACCCATTCTGCTTCAGGGGAATAGGTTGATGACGAAGTGTCTGGTATCCATACTTGAGTATCGACCTGGCTCAATCGAGGTACATTGCGTTGAGTGATGAACTTCCAGTTGTGAAGCCATTTGGTGCTGACATTAAGATCACCCTCCTCTTTCTCTGTCTCCTCTGTTTTTAGCTGGGCGAAGCAGAACTGACGATCATATCTCAGACCAGTCAGAATGACATCGTTGTGATCGATCTCAACAGGCTTGCATGATTTGACGGGGTATATGAACAGGGCCTTGATTCTGCATGTGGCCGATGAGTCCAAGTTCTCTCCATTGTACTCTGGTGAATACTGGTCGGACATGTTACTCCTTCCGATGAGCCCAATGCGGCGACATCCTGGAACGATCGAGTCTGCATCATGTTCCTTGCGGACTTTGTTGCTGAGAAGGACGAGTGAAGCAATGGATGCTGTGAGGATAATGATTAGGGCAGAAACGTTACTATGCAAGATGCTGTCCATTGTGTCGGGTTAAGCGAGCGAAATGGTGAAATAAACGTCCAGCAGATGCAAGAAGAAGGACAGACAGATCAAGCAGTGAAAGCAGAAAGACGAGGCAAGGAAAACAGCAGCATGGTAGAAGAGAGACAGCGGAAAGGAAGCAAAAGCGACTACTCTCAGGATCTTCAGGTACAGAAAGGAGTGTTGTACTATTTGAGTCCAGAAGACTGGGGCTCTGAGCTGAAGCAAGTCATATGGAGCGGCCCGCAATGGGGCTTCGGCGAGTCCGATGGTGGTTTGGCCACCCATCGCGAAGCACTAT
This sequence comes from Aureobasidium subglaciale EXF-2481, assembly GCF_000721755.1. Classification (NCBI taxonomy): domain Eukaryota; kingdom Fungi; phylum Ascomycota; class Dothideomycetes; order Dothideales; family Saccotheciaceae; genus Aureobasidium; species Aureobasidium subglaciale. The sequence goes on from NW_013566995.1 coordinate 988,836, forward strand.
TCTAAAACAGCATTTATCAAGGTAGATCTGTGGACGACGACACGATGGATCAGATCGAAAGAGTGAAATGGTGTGTAAGATCAGCGGAATAAAGGCTTGGCTTCAGGAAGTGCATTTGGTAAAGTTAGCTATCTCCGGCAAGAAGTCGATGTTGGCAGGGTCGAAGTCATGTGAAGAGGGTGAATGTTTTCAGGCGCGCGTTCTTACCAGACGGGGACGCCGAGCCGCAATCGATAGGGACCGGTGGTGGGTGGACGCCGAATGTCTTCGCGGTGATGTTTCCCGGCGCAGATGATTGGACATGACCGCAAATAGCTTTTACATGTCCAAACAGCTTTATCTCCTCCAGGCCAGTGGCTGTTGACGGCGCGACTAAACATGTCCGAATCTGCCATGCCGCCGGCGTCGTCGAGCACGTCGCGAATGCCGCCAACCTCGTCGCGTAGGTCGCGTGTGCGCCAAACCCTTGTATACAAAGTCTGACTCGTTGTCAGATCGCCTTCCTACCGTCTCGGCCTCTGAAGCACTGCTTGGTCTCCAGTCGCGCGGTCCTCGGTCTATATCCACCGGCCTCGAGCAACTCAACGCCATCCTCAGCGCCACCAATGCCGGACTTGGGCGTGGTAAAATCACCGAGATTTGGGGGCCGTCGGGCTCAGGCAAGACTTCTCTTGCGTACGTTCGACGTCCAATTCCACGCGATATGTGTGCTTATGGGTAGAAAGACTTCAAACGGCAACACATGCCCTGGGCAATGGGACTTCGGTGGTCTGGATAGGTGCGTCTTCTTTTGTCATGGCCTTTGTGCTCTATATGCGCCTGCTAACATGGTCACAGACGCGACGACGGCCTTTGCAAAATGCAGGCTGACCCACTTCCTTGCCGCGAAGTTACCTGAGAACGAAGCCGACCAGCACGAGGAGCAAACACTCAGTCGCTTTCATGCCTATTCGACTCCTACCGTCGCCCATCTATTAGCTCTTACCCTCCATCCACCACAAACATTCCCGCCGCCAGGGACCTCCCTAATGGTTATAGACAACTTACACGCCATCTTCGAAGTATCCTACCCTCGCAACCGCGCAAACACTTTTTCGAGTCACAAGACAGAAGCTGCCAGATGGGCTGCCGGCCGTCGCTATGGTATCATGGGCACTCTCATGTCTGCTCTGAAGAAGCTGGCCGCACTGAACGACATGGCTATTGTTGTGACTACCGGATGTGCCACGCGCGTCCGTCCTGGCAGCGGCTTGGGAGCCGTCTTGGTGCCTGGTATGGGAGGCGCCGAATGGGAAGCTGGCATATCCAACAGACTTGTCATGCTTAGGGACTTTAAGTTGGGAAGCTGGGCACAACAACAGCAGGACTCCGAGAGTGCGAGATACATTGGGCTACAAAAAAATAACGGTGTTGCTTTTTCCGACGAAGGAGAGACTGGGCAGGTGGTCGCCTTCACCATGAGCAAGGAAGGCCTCAGGGATGTCGTCAACAAGAGCAGCACTGCAGACGCTCCCGTCGTGACACTTGCCGCGTCATCTCCTTCCAAGAGCCGTAAGCGCCCACACGCCGACACTGTTGATGGCACTGCAGAGGGCCGTGACGAATACGGCTGGTTCAATAGAGACGAGGTAGACGCAGAAGGCTTCGTGGACGATGCAGCTCTGCTCGAGGACGAGGAGGCCGCTGCGATTGCCGTGCCGGGAGAAGACCAACCTGCCGCTATCGTCATTGACGATTGAGCAGCATCACAACATCCGTCCGGCAGATGGCGTTGAACTGCTTCTGGTCGCGGCAGAAGACAACCGTGTCATCTAGATGTCGGACATTTATCCACACCCGCTGGAATATACCGGATAAACTCGCGCAACCCCTTTGCTCTGCAGGAAGAAACTCCGGCTACAAAGCCACATACCAACAACACACCCCCCACGCCGGCGCACTCCGATCCACCATCACATCTACATTCTTGATTACGCATGTTCTATTCTCAGCCTCGTCGCGCATCAGGATAAACAAGGAGTACGAAAGCCTCCGTCGAGACAAAAGGTCACCAGGTTACTCATCTTTGGCATGTGAAAAGGGAGACAGCCTTTTGTTGATTTGGCGTGGTATCTGCATGTGATGAAGGGGGCTGCATGTGCAACAAAGACATGCAATGCAGAAGAACCGGCCCGGTGCAGCCACATATGATCGCTCACTGGGCTGTGCATATTGATTGGAAACATGCATGGGGTGTGGAGAAAGAAGAAGAAGTTGGAACAAGATGTGTTGGTGGCTGTGGTTGGAGATACACACCGGCCCGCACAATACACACGCACAACAGACACAGATAGAGATACATGAAGCATCGACGAGACAAGAAGCCGCACTCTCTTTGGCCACGTGCCTTGTGTTATTGGGCCAGATGACTTGCATGATCTTTGCCCTCCACCTCCACGTCTGATGTTCTTGTGATCTGTTCTATTGTTATTCTGCAGTATCCTATCAACAAGCAACATCTAGGGCTGAGGAGGGAGTCAAACAACCCCCGAGCAGCCCCGTGGAACGCGTGTCTTGCTCGTATCGCGCGCATGTGAAACATCAGCTCTTAAGTACTTTCAACTTCGAGGCCTCTGTTTGCAAGAAACTATTGGCTCGAAGAAGAAGGCGGTCAAACAGAGGCAACCACAATCACCACCTGCACTCCTTGGAGCATGCATAGCCTCAATGTAGTTGTTCAATAGCACGATCCCATAGCGCGATCCCACAGCCCAACAGTAGTCATCGAATAGCATGAATGCAGACTCGGAGGTAGGTCGTTGCGCTTAGGTAAGTGGAGATGAGGAGGATCCCAAACGAAACCCGTTCTCTCGTGCCTCGGACCATTAACATGATGTACAAAACAAGGTGCAAGCCCCGGCCGACAATCACACCAAGGGGAGAACTTGAGGCTCTGCTAAGAAGGGTGTGTGCGCCCAGTCAAACTCGCGGGGGGAAGGGGAAACAAAGCAAGATTCGGTGTGCCACTCCTTCCCACGCGGGCGCATAAGGCTGCTGCGGAGTAAGTGGACAAGTACCGATGTCTCTTTCTGGCGCGGAGAGAAGAAAGAGGAGAGGTCTACTTTTGCCTTTTGGTTCGACGCCATCATCCTGGGGAAATCGAGGGCTGGAGGGAAGAGACATGTGGCTTGGGCGGGTAGAAGCGGCCCCAGACAAACCCCAGAACCAAGACCGGGGCGTGGAAGGATGGAGGAATGAGGACCTAGGTACAAAAAAATCATGTACCTCGCCTCGTACCGCGGTCAACGTACACGTACCTGCCTGAGATTTTCACACACATGTAATTATGTCAACTTTTGGGCTACGCCGGCAATCGGTGTGAGAGATGGTAGCCATGATCTCGTCGCCCATTCGTCCGGTGACCCTTCCGCCTATCTTTTACGGCAGATAGTGGCAATATATCACGTAGTGGTGACGATGATCTGGCTGCCTGTATGTTGTCGGCCTCAAGATGGGCGACCCCCACGGTTTTGCACGATCTAGATTTCTGATCTGATTTTGTCCATTTCCCCGACGAGGTTTGTGCTTGAACGCCGTGAGGCCATCGATCGGGAATATTGCGTCGTTCAATACTGATGACGTAGCTGGGTAGATGTGCGCTTTTCGACGGGAAAACAAGGATGCGACACGATCTTCGGGGGTTCACCGTCCATAGCGATGTTGGCAGGGGATCGTCTGTCATGTACTTTGAGTTTGTCTACCGTCGTGATGCCAAGTGGAGCCGACGGGGCAGGAAGTTTCGTTGGGAATGCCCAGTCCAAGAAAGAGCACACGTTGCGACGCCCATTCTTGTCGCGGTGAAGGTGGAGAGTAGTCTTGCACCGGTAGCTGTGGCCAGTTGGTAGTCAGCGCTGTTGCGATCTCTTGACACTGAAGTCTACCGTCCTTATCGCTTCCACAACCAGAGAACTATATCGCGGGTGACTACGGCCGTGAAGAGCAATATCGCGGGTTCTCATGCCCATTTCTGAGCAACAAGAAAGAGTCGGGAAAAGCGGTTGCTAGTCTCTTGACTTCTCGACAGCGTAGGATGAAGCTTTCTGTCTAGTCGCCCTGTCGTGCGCATGACAAGAGGTTGAGGTTGTCTTTGTTTCCCCGCGATCCCCGCAACAAAGGAACCTGGAGAGACTTTCGATCGGGAAGCTGAAGACCGTCTTCCTCAATTCGGGATGCCGGTTACCCCGACTGGGGACGAGCATGGAGGATTTTCTGTACCTGCAAGCCACGCCCGCATTGAATAGGAAGGTGGCTTGGGCAGAAACAATGGTGAAAGGCAGGTGGCCAGGAAATGGTCCTTCCTTCAAGCATTCGTGTGCCAAAACGACCAGCGAGATAGGCGCCTGACGATCGATATCTAAACAAGTTTTTCTCTGCGTGCATTGCGAAAACGTAGTCCCGAGTTTGGCCGAAGACAGTGCACGCTTTTGGCAGGCCTTGCGACGGTGCGTTCGTACGAAATAGTTGCCCTAGTTGATCACGAAAGGAGAGTGTGGATCACTATATTGACATGTTGCGAGATGTCATGACACACAACGTCTGATAAAGCAGATACACACGGAGAAAAGAGCAAAGCTCACTAGACAAGCGTTCGTTGCGTTGGAAAGAGGAGACATGCAGTGGCCAGAGCGACCTGCCTACGTCGATCAGGGGGGTCTAATTCATGCTTGATGCGGGCATCTCGAGTCTCATGGCGTGACTTCGGAGGAAGGACGATCATGTCGGGGTAATCTGCAGCAAGTCTGATGCACAGTAAAGGGCGTTTGTGTAGCCAACGATGACTCAACTCGTGAGGTCGATTGGTCGGAAGGGTGTGCGCAGCTTCGAAATGAGAGACGACGATCCCGTAAGCCCACTCGGCGCTCAGTCGCCCTTCCGTACGCAAGAAACTCGAACAGACTTCCCACTGCGCCGACTGCTAAGAGCTGAGACGCTCGTTCTGCATCACCGAGCGCTCCTATGAGGGCCCGTGGGGAGGCTTAGGGGACGCTGGGGCATGCATGTGGACTGATTGTGGATAAGAAATCTGGAGAACAACACGTACTTCTGCTGCACTGACACGCACGATGCTTTGTTGCGGAGACATTGTGGAGCTGATGTTGTGGAGCAACGAATCAACGGCTGAGTTTTCGAGTCGGTTTTGTTCGATGGTATTGATAAAGTTGTGATTTGCGAAGCAGAGAGTGAGTCTGTTTCGAAAGGTTGATTTAAGGGGAGAGCAAGAAAGCGTCTATGTAGCGAAAGGAGCCATCAGACCTCATTCGGCCGAATTAGTTGTAGAGCAAAAGACAAGCCGCTAAAATCGCAAAAGAGACGAAAGTGATTGGGGTTTTTGAAAGCAATAACAAAACAATTGGCAATCTTTTCGATCGCAGGTATCCTCTTGAGCCACAAACCCGGCAAGGGATCCTTCAGTGAACAACCCTCGCACTTTCCCACTCAATGATTCCAGGGAACCGACTCCGGTCCAGTCTATAGGGTAGTGAAAACGCCGTGCCTAAACGAAGAAGAAGAGAGACTCCGAAAATGATGACAGAACACCCAGACCATGATATCGTGCCATAGCCATAAAGCCCAACGCCGAGACAATGATTTCAAACAAACGGATTTCGAAGCGTGCTTTAATTTGAATTGTCGCCAGCTATGCTACCAGTGGTGCTAGACTGGCCGCTGCTGAAGCCATTAGGGTTGTTGAGGAGATCGTTGACTTTGACGGCGGAAGGGTGCATGGGAATGGGCAACTTTCGTTGGGCTCCATCTTCGCGTTCCATGATCTCACTGATGCGAAGGCCGCTGTGGTGCGTCGGAATGTACGGCTGTTGACCGTCAGCGGACGGCTCAACAGGGGCAAGGGCCGGAGGCGGTTGGTGCTGGAGGGAAAGGTGGTGGAGTGTAGGGAGTTGCACACCATTGTGGAAGTACTGCGGACGGAGCCGAGGAGAATGAGAGGGAGTAGCCAAAGGAGTGTGGTCAGGAGTCGGTGAAGTTGACTCGTGCGAGAACGAAGGAGATGGTGGTGCGGTTGATTGGGGAGATCCAGGGCGCGACTTCTTGGTCATGCGGTGAGAGTAAGGGTCGTCATCCTCGTGCGAATGCGAGCGCGACATGGGCTGAGAAGTGGGATTGGAGCTGTAGTGGTAAGCCGAGAGCGAGGGAAGACGACCGGTTGAGTATGGGTGATGGCTGTAAGGGTGGGTGCCATATGTGTGTCTGTTGGCAAGACCCATGTGGTGCGAAGGCAGCGAGTTCTCACGCTCGACCTGCGAGGCGGCGGTGGCCAGAAGGTTAATGTCCATGGGGTGGTTGAGACCAGCAGGGCTAAGATCGCCGCTCACGTTGCGCGTCAAGTATGAGCCAGGGTTACTTGTGTAGGCGCTGGCATAAGAATGAGGAGGAGACACGTTTGGTGAAGAGAGCTGAGATGAAGGCGCCGAGTGGGACAAGCTGCTCATCTTGGGGGGAGGAGGCATCATGTGGTTCATTTGCTGCATGACCTGGTGCTGAGCCTGGTCCATGATGCCGGCCTGGGCGGCGGCGGCAGCGGCGGCGGCTGCAGCAGCGGCGGCGGCGTGTTGCTTGTTGCCGCGTCTCGAGTTGGGGTTGTTGTGGATGCGCGAGTGACGGGTCAGTTCATCAGAACGGCTGAAGCGCTTTGTGCAGCCCGGGAACTGGCAGGCGTGCGGCTTCTCGCCGGTGTGAGTGCGGATGTGACGCGTCTGGTGCTCAAGACGGTGGAAAGCCTTGTCGCACAGAGGACACTTGTAAGGACGGGGCAGGTCAGGGCGCACGTCCTGTTGCGAGGTTTGGGTAGTCTGCTCCTGGGTGGGCATCTGGGAGGCCATGGCGGGCACCGTGGCAGCAGCGGCCATGGAGGGATGAGACTGAACACCGGCGTCGACGTATGTCGAGGGGGCGCTGTGGTGCGATGGGGGAGTGGCCGAAGAGTTGTCTGGATTCAAGAGGCTGGAGAAATCCACACCGGACGAAGTGCGCTGCATTGACGACGTGAAGACGAAAAATCTGGAGAATAGGCGGGAGGGGAGAGGGCGGGAGAAGTGGTTAAATAGCGAGAGGGTGACGCAGACGAAGGGAAAAGGCGTGGGGGTGAGCTCCAACTTTGACTGAAAATGGGCGCAACGAAAAGATCCACCGGCCGCCAAGCCACAGCCTTCGTCGCGCCCGACGTTAGTCACTAGCGCATTGTGCTGCTGGCCCAGGGCCGACAAGCTGGCGAGGACATGCCGTCGGAACGACACGGCTCTAGATAGCGCAAGGTCTCTCTTCGGTCCCCGAAACCAAAACCACCTCGCCCGCTTGTGCCCATCTGTCCGTTTTGTGCATTGCACAGGCCCGCCCACCACCGCCCTTAACAGCCATGATCCCACCAGATCTCCTGCCTCCCCAGAGATCGTGCTTCTGTCGTCGTTTGTTGTCTTCCAAACCTCGTCTATTTTGCGGAGCTCCCGCCCGGTGATCGCAGTAACAAGAGTTTTTTTTAAGTTTCCTGTGGCATGTGTTGGGATATCAGCGTGCTTGACCGCGATCGAGCTCACACATCCTCCTCTGTGCTGCGATTATGACGATGTCGCACGGTTATCTCCCCCAAGCGCTGGCCCTTTGCGTTGCCTCTCCTTGCATCTTTGTATCTTTTTGTCTCTGCGCTACACCTGACACGGGCGTGCACGGGAAATGAAATTGTGGGGACCCACATACAAGAGTTTTCGAATACTCATGGAAGCGCCCCCAGAGGTAGGCCCGAAATAGCAGTGCGCCCTTGGCCTGTTGTCGTGTTTGTGCTTTACAACAGCCAAAGCGGCAGCAAAGCCCGGCTTCATCGAGATATTGAGACGCCAGACGCGATGTCCATTTCGCCGTGTTCTTGCCGAGTGCACTCTGATGTCTGAAGCCGGCATTACGAAACATGGAGCTTGGTGTCGGCTCTCTTACTTCGGCGCTCATCGAGGCCTTTGCAATCCCCATTTCTCGTTTGCGACGTATCCGGCCGCTCGCTTCTTCCACACCATTCTCCACCTCCTGTCTATGGGCTCTATTTCTCCGTTGGCGCTCGAAACAGTCGCTTGACGAGCTTCATGGCGGATGATTTCTTCCTTCTTATCTTTGCCCTATCTGCCTTCCACACCTGGAATGGCAAGCAGGGCTCACAGCCTGCATTCTCATTGGTCATTATCCGAGCATTTATCCGCCGATGGCTGTAGGTGTCTTCCCTGAATGCACTCCCGAAAGGGCCCAGAGACGTCCCGGGCCCAGAGACGTCCCCAGATCCTGGCACGTGAAACAACTCTGGAGATGACCACGTCCGGGGGAGCAAAACGTATTGCTCTATGCCGTCTAGGACCATAATCAAGCACATCCGTGCCTATTCGATATGCGCAGCTCTCAACAACGAAATGAAGGGCCGTGATCATAGCGTGCGTACTACCTTTGCCGCCCAATTTATTGCGCGTTGAGTGTTCCTCTTCCAAATCAGACACGGGTCAAGTGGAGGAGTCGAACGACCTACCTCACGTCAGGCGGGTAATTGCGCTCCACACCTCATGATCATCGCGATCACTATTGTCGCGAACTTGCGCGGCCATCCATCTGTCTCCTTCTGCCGATAAGAACTTCATCATTGTGATCATTCCCAAGGCTGGAACGCGAACGGGGTAATCCACCCCGCCATTGCGTGGGGAGACGATTTCTTGACCCCTTGGAGGAATCTGGGGGATTGGTTTAGGCTCGATCAATGGACGCCCCTTCCAAGCGCCGTGCAGTCGAATTGCCTCCTTTGCACAAACATCCAGTCTTGTAAAATGAAAACGTAAGACTTTGACCAATCGCTCGACCTCTCAACAAGCGTCAATCACGCCATTATCTGCGTCTGAATCGCTGACCCCTCTCGCACGTATCGCACAAAGCTCGTCTGATTTCGCCCACCGCGATCCTCGCATCACACACCTTATCAAGAAACTGACTTTCATAGCATCTCATAGATCCGGGGCACAACAGTCGGTTCTCCACGCCAAGGCAGCCATAATCTGGAGGCTGCAAGCCACATTTGCACATCCTCCACTTCTCTACCACTGCGACGGGTCAGTGCAGCATTCCCGTGAGGTTGCGGCAAAGACTTTCGGCGCTCGAAGAACTTCACTTCCCCAGGGTTCTAGAAGATCACATAATTTCAGAGGCGTTGAACGTTCGTCTATATCACGAAGGGCTTCCGGCGCATACCAGTGTTGCGAGAATAGATCTCGGTCCTCGACCAACGCTCCATGTCTATCCAATGCCTTGCGCAGGACTGAGGGATGGCCCAGACTTACAGGCCCACCGGACCTACGAGTCATCTTCGGCCTCTGCGTCTGGCTGCAAACCCCAACATCCTCCCTAGAATTCTGGGTGCTGCCCGACGGCAGTTGACCCGCTTACAGACTCTCCATGTAGCACACGTTGCGGAGGTCCAAACGAGAAGAATTGTCATCGGGTACGATCGGGCTTACTGTGCGGCAGATGAGAGTGGTGCGAGGCTCCACACGATAATATGAGATTATCAGTCGCAACGCCTAGATCCGCCCCTGCCATCGGAGGAACGCTCGAAGCAAATTCCGAATCCCTGAAACGTTGGCTACAGCCATGGCTTACGAGCACAAGACTTTGCCAACACGTGGCTATGAGCCCCCGGAGCCAAACGCGAAAGGATTTGATGCAGGTCCCAACTCCAGGAATTGATTTTTGCTGTCTCTCCACAAATATTTAGAGCCACCAACAAACACACAAGTATCTAATGGTTTTTCGTCATTTGCACACTGTTTAGTCAACGTCTATCGCAAGTACCCCAACGCTTGATGAGTGCGAAGAAAAAGTCATCTGTTATCTTCTTGGCAGTAGAATTTGCTCTTTCTCACCGGATACAGTATGGCGTCCGAAACATTGCCGCACAACCATCCCCAACACATTTCATGGAGAGACGAGCGTTCGCAAAGAAAAATCTTTTGCTGCTTGCCTTCTCACGGCGGATTCACGGCGCGTCACGCCATGCTTTCACCGTCGTCATCTCAATAGGAGTCTCGAGTTATGTCCAGGCCCATCGAAACATTTGCTAGTCAGCGACACGGTAGCCTAGTTTTGCTAAGCATGCTCGGCGAGTTGAGCAAAGCGAGGAGTGAGCACTGGCTTTCACCGCTCTTGGCCCGCCATGAACAGCCCTGTGCCCGGAGTTTTCTCTGAGATTCTCGCTCGCAAAGCATTCGCCGGCCCGATTCTGAGTGAAATACAAGCCGAAGCCAGTCTTTGTAATCCCACCCATATATATATGTTATGAAATCACAGACGCAATGCTTCGTACGCTTTAAGCTCAACACAATCTCGTTAACCGAGCCTGTCAACGAGAGTGGAGTAGACAAGGTGATGATGATGGCGGAAGGAAATCATCATATCACCACATCTTGAATAATACGTCCCCATCTTGTTCCTGCAGCTCATTACGTCGATGCCGTGTGGAGACCCCACCACGACCACTGCCACGCGTTTCCAAGATCAGAACCAAGCCTCGCCCACACGTGCAAAGCCACCACAATCTGAAAGGAAGCGCTTTGCGACTGCGCACTCCGTAGCAAGAGAAAACGGGGCGCATCTGGACCTTGTGTCATGGCCTCCATTCAACATCACAAGTGGGTTGGTCTACAGACCCAGCATGCCCCGACCAATAGCATACCGCTAAGCACATATCACAACATGCTTTCTTGGTCCGCTGTCATGATCAGGAAACCGTCTGTCTACTTTCATGTGATTGTCCCATTGATGCTCAAGACTTAGCAGTACGGGAAGATTTTCGCCGAGATGCGTCAGAGCAGTTTGAGCTCCTGCCCAACGAAATCCCACAGCATGCACACGAATCGTACTCGCAAAGCTCAACTACTGTTGGGAAATTTATGCGGATGCCTTGCGTCCTTTTCGGACCATGATTGCGTGCTTAGACCTTCTACGATGGTTTCGAGCAGATACGCCAGACGAGCACAAGAACACGCCATACGACGACGCTCAGTCTAATGCAAGATACGAGCATCCCCACAAAAGGGTGCTGGGGAGGCTGCGGGAAGCAATCTGGAGACGACGACGTTTACTCAAGTGCGGATGACTCTCAAATCGTCAGTCGAGTATGAGGACTCGTGGTGTGGGCCTCTTTTGCCTATCATCCACGGTTCCGGCGGGTCAATCAGCCTGGTCATAACGAAGAGAGAATGCTAATTTCGCAGGTCGGAAAAATCGGCTCTGTCGTGTAGCTGCTGAACGTCCAAACCGGCTTACCGTTCGTGGCGTTCCCCAATATTCTGTGGTCGGGACTCTGGAGCTGTGGTTCCTTGCAGGCAGATGGTTAAATATACCAGCATTTGTGTGCATCAGACGACCTTGGAGAGCCTGAGTGCACACCACAATCAAGCAATTTTAATAAGCGTCATCGATGGCAATGATAACGAGTCCCAGGGGAACACATGATAATCTGCGAGGACGGCGCCACATCCCAACACGATGCTGAAGATATTGGCAAATCGCTGTGACTTTGCGCCCACGTGCATCCGGAGATCTTTGAGACCACTTGTCCCCGCTCATATGTCGCGTTCTCCCTTTTTAGATTGTGACCGAACACGTCGCTGAAAGACGAAGGTGGGGTTTGCCACTGCCACATATCCGGGGAGGAGGATATCGCTCCATCTACCAGTCAAGTTTCTTTTCCAACTGACATAGGGCTTCAAAACCACTCACCCATCAGATAATGCGCTCAACCTCGCAACAGTAAATTGCTCGTTGGATTACATCGGAGTTGTCGCATTAGGCCTTTGCGTGGTGTGCTCTGGAATGTTCGCTTATCTTTACCTATCGATGTGGTCTTGACATGCCCTGAGTGGAGCCTCTCTGCTCGTTCAGACCTCAACGCAGATAAGACACCTGGTACAGCGGTCGGCGCAGACCGCTTCCTTCAGTCTTCTTGTCATGCACAAGCGCATCATAGGTGATGGGCGTTATTCAACATTGCTCAATTATGGCGACCTCTTCGAAGTTCGATTTATGATGGAGTCGACGTGCCATTAACTTCATCTGCTGTGTTGGCCTCTCTTGGTTCTTTTGTCACCGGAGGTATACTCGGCAAGTACAGTGCACTGCTCGCGACAGATCAATGCCGACCAGGTAGGTCACATTCGACTCAGTTCAGCGCGGGCATGTATTCGTATCAATAGCAGGCAGTTTGTGACCTGTTGGCACGACACTCTTGGTTCATCTCGACAAAGGTGCTGTCGAGAATCAACTCAAGCGACCACTAAGCAATGATGACTCCATGCCAAATTGCCTCAAAGCACCTCTCATGTCTGAAACCCCGTTCGAGTATTTCTTCTCAGCTTTACACATTTTCATCTCTTACATCCTCTTGCCCAAATCAACGAGAATCAAATCTCTGTACACATCGATCGAGAAGATGATACCATCACAACAAACCACTACTGCGATGTCCGACGATGCTTGGAACATGGCGACCTCAATCGAGGAAGGGGTCGAAGCTGAATACCTCCTCGCAAAGGACGAATCCTTCCTCATCACAAGAACGGACAAGAAGACGGATGGAAATTCCATGCAGAGCAGTCTGCGTACAGGTAAGCTCAAGTATCTGCTAGTCTGTTGAATAAGTATCCCGTCTTAGACATCAGAAGAGCCTGGCTAACTGCGTTTTCGTGTTAAGACCACGTCAAACGCCGCAACATCGCCATCACCGCCTGCGTAGGTAGTCTGATATTCGTCCTGCTGCTAGGTTTTGGTGTTGGTATGGTGGCTGCATAGAGCTCGGATACTGGCTCCAACTCGTGAGGTGATTGACCACACCTAAGTGGTCAGGGTCATACAACCAACAGCTAAATATGCCAACATGTGTGATTCGGCATCACACATGATGCGCTCTATGTATACTCCTAGGACGTATAACTACGATATGATAGGATTTGCTCTGACCATTTGAACTTGGCTTATGTCCAGTGCATCGTTGAAGACTAATGTATACTCGGCTGATTAGAGACGTACGATCTATCCAGATATTCAAACACAATGCATTGCGCGAAAGCCATGACTACATCAGAGGTATGGTGGTAGAACACGAAATAGATGTGTATACAACGCACTAATTCTAGAACAACAGCATCGATGAGTTCAACATAGTAATATTACTTGATGCCGCACCAGAGCATATGTTCGCTCGATTAGCCAGTTTAGGCCCTGCGGCTGTGCATTAACAAAGAACAATTAGACAAGGGATTGCTATACTTGTCGCGGCTCCCGTCGGTGACCTCAATTTTAGAGAAGAAGAAGTCACTGTGAGAGACGTCGCCATTAAAGACATAGTGATGAGCGCCTGTGCTATCCGCCATGGTGCCCTTAACGTCAAGGACAGAGACGCCAAAGATAGCGACGCCATCGCTAGTCTCGCCAGTCGGGGTGCCATCAAGATGGTCTTGTTGGATCATAAGGCCACTCTTGTCAGAATTGTCTATGATGATGTTCTTATACAGAATTTTGAGAGCTTCGCTAGTCCCACGCCCGTTTGACTTGATGCGGCAACCTTTATAGTTATCGACGATGACAGAGCTCTAGAAGGATATGTCACTGATGATATTGCTAGATGTGCCGCCGCTGGAGACCATAGAGACCATAGAGAGGATTGTGACCGCCAGAGCTAAACACATCGTTAGCCAGAATCTCTAATTGAGGAATCCTAGCTACGCCTCACTAACAGCTACGCCTTGTAACCAGCGCTGCAGAAAAGCGCGACATCGGCGAGAAAGACGGCGGGTTACCTACAAGGACAGATTGCTTCATGCTCTCCCGAATGAATCATGTCAATTAGGAAAACACTGTGCATCTTGACAGCCTACAAATTCCCAGATAGCTGTGAGCGAGAGAAGGCCGGAGATGCTCGAGATACAGAATGTAGAATCTACTGCTATGTCGAGATCGCCGGACGTATGTCTCGCACGGCATGACCGGCATTCTCGCCAGCACGTCGGACTTACCGAGCTCAGACTTGGAGTAAATGAAAGCTCCAGTGGGCTCCATAGCTTGTCGGGTCGTGAATGACATTTAGGTACCTTCGTCTATTCGTTTGCCGTGCAACAAATGTAGATAGAGCGGCCCAGCGTATCATGACACATTACGTGCACTGCTTTTGGGGTGAGTTGACGTCGAAGAGCGAAGCAACAAGTCGCCTCTCGGGCTCTGTGATCAAAGGTACAATCCAGTGGGAGCGCAGATGCCCTTGGAACTTGTGCTGCGGCCGGCAACACGTAAGACGGATGTGTAGTACAGAGTGAGCTCTATTGATCCTATGCATGCTCTGCTCTATAAACGAGCCTCGGCCATGTCTCTATTGGCGATGGTGTGCGCACTGCGTTGGCACACAAGATGGCTGAGACGATGTGCTGTCGCCAGATTTCGTCTGACAACTGCGAAGATTCGATGCTCTTTGTACTTTCTAGAGCATGCTTGGCATAGGTTATGCGAGTCACCAAGAGCCCAACCCCGGGAAAGATGGAAGTCCTTCCAACTGGTTCCTCAAGGACCAATCGCAGTAGACCGAAGCTCTCCATCCCGTTAGAAGGCTGTCACTTCGATTTGTCGGTTGCTAGATGGTTAGTGGCCCCGACGAATCAGCCAGTGGAAAACAGATACAATACGACGTACTTCCAACCAGAGCTGGTGTCTTGCTGTTCATGAGCCAGGGCAGGATTGTAAGACAGCCTTGGACCTGATAAGCTGTGAATAAGTTGCTATTGCCAAGAGGCTCGGAAGATGTACTCATCCAACAATCTGGTGACTAAGACCCAAAACAAATCGAGGCAGAGCTGAGAAAGTGCTTCAAATCGAGCAGCTTCGCCAGAGCTCTGTAAGCTCCTTCCGTCGATAAAGTCGATAGGTCGTATCAATAGTTGCCGATTGATTGCAGAGGCCAAGCATATGGAATTTTGTGTTTATTTCAGTGGCACATGCATATGCATACCCCTCCTCAACTGGAGAATCTGCCAAAACATGCAGCCCCTAGTGCATATGGTGTGAGGCACTATCGATATCGTCTTGAAACTGTGCATGCTTTACCGAGCGCCAGAGTCGGACTGTTAGTTTCCAGAGCAATAGAAAGATGCGCGAATGCGAGTGGCCAAAGGTCATGTGGAGACGGGGGGTGACCGTGACCGTCTAGGAGCCCTGCATTGTTCCCAACAAGAGGTTGCCTTTAGTACATTACCGGTGGGGCAACTTGAAAGACTGTTGTGCGCAACACTGGTCTCGCTCCCACGGCTTGTGGGAATCAAGTGCAAGATCAGTCTTGAGCATGACACCAGTTTGCGAATCGTTGCATGAGCAAACCTGATACCTGGTGTTTGAAAAACGCATTGCAATCCGCAGGGCGTGACAGAGGCACATGACGCGCTTTGGAAGAAGAAATGCAGCAGTCGCGGGAGGTCGCGCGACGGCAACGCGCGACTTCAATCCAGAGCGACGGCTTCTCGTGGTTGCAGAAATATCGACGCTTTCGAACACGCCCGAGCATCGGAGCGTGTGCGGAAGCAGAATGTGCAGCTGCAGAACTCCTGTTAGTGGCGGTGTGGAGTGTACTTGATTGGGTCATGTCTCGATTGTCGCACTCGCCGAGGTTGCGCGCAGCGGTCAAGGTGTGATCGATGCGTGATGGCTACCACAAGAGCCAGCCCATGTGCTTAGAAGAGCCATCGTCTTTTGTCGGTTCGCGAGGTTGACATCTATTTGGTGCCTGCTGGTCTGGTCTTCATTCTATATGGTCGCGATTGTGATTCGCTCTTGGAGCTCTGCTATTCCCACCGGCTCAACACTACCCTCCTCTGCCATCGTTACCTAGCATCTCTTCCCGTGATAATAAACGTTACCTGCTCTTTCACTGTGGTGTTTTTTTCCTCCAAACTCCCACACCGCCCTCCTTGTACCATGCATCACCATCAGACCGATCTTGAGAGTTTGCATAGTCGCGACTCAACCTGCTCAAACAGTAATTCTGGAAGCAGCTACCAGTCTCGTCAGTCTCACAGCACACAAGGTACTCAATATTCTGGGCCATCGTCGAGACCACCCTTTGAGCACTACAAGACGTGTGAGGGGAGGCTAGAAGGCTCGCGCTACGAATACTGCCATCAGGTCGAGGACCCGAGGACCTCTACGGAGACTTACGCTTCAACTGTGCCCTCAGAAGTCGACGAGGATGAGGACTCTTTGGTATTCGACGGCTCTTGTCCCTTACCTCGACCCGAGGCATACGGAAACAGCGCCGTTCCATCCACTCCGTCAGATTTCGCCGAATTGTTTCCATCGGAACGTCTTTTGTCGATAAGACACGATGACGCTACGCCAGACGGTAACATGAATCTGCGAATTGACACAGTGTATGAGGATTCGCGTCGCAGCCCAGTCGACGTCACTCTGTTTCACCTTCGCATGCACGACTTAAAAGCTAGGCAGTTCTCCTTAAGGAGATATTGCCGGGAATCCGGTCGGGAAGTCTGTCATTCTACACGAAAGTGTCAGAAGAGTGGTGTCGAGCGACGAATGAGAATCCACAGAACTCTCAGCAACGCATTTGCATCTCTTCGCTCGATAGCAGACCATAAAGCCTCTCGTCCGTCTGCGTCCGAAAGACTCAAGAGGTCGGATTCTGGTCACGAATCACTCCAGTCAGGGAAAAGTATCGATCTCAACCAGCAAGCTTCCGTACCACCTGGAGTCGGCATCAGAGGTTGCGTGTCAATCCCTACCAATATCATCAAGCTTGAATTCTCGAATTATGCGCAAGTAGAGATAGAGCGCTGTGGTTCGAAGAGCAGTAAAAGGTATGAATTTGAGTATTGGGGTGTGCATTATGCCTGGCGGCGTATCGTAGATCGTATCGGTGCAAAGCAGATATCCTTCTGCTTGTTCCGCAACAACGAGGACCGCCTCTTAGCCCGGATTCTACCCATTCCCATGAGTGGTATGCAGCAGCGCGAAGAGCTCTCTAAGGGGGGCTGGGTTCCGCCGTGCACGATGGATATTATCGATGGAGAGATCATCCAAAACCATAGCGAAATCTCAGAGTAAGTTGGAATCGTGGCGACACAAGCTCACCTCCTTACTGACCACCTCTAGTGTCGTGGTTGCCGCAGGTCTGATAGCTTTGGTGGATGACTGTATCGAGCGTCGATTTCATGTCAGACCTGCTCGAGGCGTTTTCAATCACACGGCAAAGTTCAGATTAGACATGGACCATGTGGGCTCCAAACGTCCAGGCGACGAACACGCCAATCGACCTTCAACTACGAGTTCAACCGCAAATCACCGTTCAACACCGCTTCGCAAAGGGACTTGCGATATGTGACGACTGCACGATATCACGAGTCCGCTCTTCCAGCACTGCTGTTCAGCAGAGGCTTTGCTACATTCGAAGACACTCATCATTTTTGACTCGTCTTTTGCATCTCGGTCTCTTCGTAATTTGCTCTTCTCCCTACCTCACATCCACGCACGAAACCGGGAAACTCGCGGATGCACGATGGCAACTGGCATCCTGTAGTAGGCTGCGCCAGTATTACACAAGGTATTCTGATTCTTCTCAAAATGTTTGCAGTGCTTTGCGATGCGTCGTTTATGAAAAGTCGATATTCCAGACAAAGAGGAATGCCTATCACCACGCTCGGATGATTCAATGCCACTATCAAAGATGAACATAAAGATAGAAATACATGAACGACAAATGACTCACGAACAATCATGACATTGAAAAGAATGGTCGCACGAATCCTGTTCTTCACCGCTCCGTACGTCTTGGGAGTGACCGGGGATCCAAAAATGTGATACAGATCTTCTGTGTCTTATCACGCAGGTACCCGCTGGCATCCGGCATTTGCGATGCACGCCGATGTCATGAAGGTGACTTCTCATTTTCTTTGGAGCCATGATTTGAAACTCAGGCTTGTGGGCGGTCAATCTTTCTCGGATCCAGTGGTAGGGCTCAACAGTCCTTCATTTGAAATCTGCTTCACACCATACGGGTTTCCCAGCATGCCTTGCCGGAAGTGTGATACTTTTGGACATCTTCTGGATGCCTCCAGCTGGATTTGACGCATCGCGGTAGAGCTGCCGAATGCAAGCCATGTCGATTTGCGAAGCAAACGACTGACCAATTGTGGAGTTACCTAGAGTGCTACCACTCTGTCGGGTCTATATGCTCAGTAGATGGCTCGTGGGCCGGCGCTATGTGTTCCCACCATCTTGCTATCGGAGGCAGATCATAACACTAAATGAAACCTGGATATTACATCCGCCCGGAACGGCCCTATGAGTAGCCTAGCGGAATGACAGTGCGGTTTCGAAAGGTGCTTTCGACGGCTGTTATGCTACTTGCCTTGTTTGCGAGCACACGAAATGCATGATGATAGGTACCTATCGCTTTACCAGGCCTGAGATCTGCCAAGTACAACTTGAAGTATGATTCCGGTTTGCGGCCTAGGATTGGGAAATCGAGAAGTTGACATGTCGAGACACGGATTCAACGATGCGGCGTGGTATAAGAACTCGTCATTCGAAGCCTTAGTTCGTCAAATCATCCTTCGCTTCAGCTCTTCGTTCGTCTCTGTCAGAGTCTGTCAGATCCCAGCAATCAACACCACCACTTATACAACCTTTTACTATCATCAGCAAAATCTTGTCCTATCCAACAATGGCTTCCATGACTGCCTCAAGACTCCACACCGCCTCCACTCCAGCCCACTCTACTGTGTGGCAGAACAAGCTCATGAGTTAGCTCAGACCCACGATCCGAACCTTATATATCACAGCACGCTGACGAACTTGGTAGATGAATGTAGACGTCGCGGTTTCCGTGCTCCCAACTTCCAGGAATGCTCTGACAGACGCGGTATGCCTTCGATAGCGAGATTAGTGGTGCCTTCGAACTAACGCCCTGCAGGTGGTCGTACTGCCTGGTCTAGTGTAGTTGAAGTTGACGGTTGCAAGCACCAGGCTCGCTTCTGGTACGACGGCGACTGGGTCAACAACGCTCGTGAAGACGCAGCAGAGGTCGCCCTTCAACGTATGGGAGTGGTCCCTTCCCCTCCCGGCCCTCACGCACGCCTTTTCGGCTCCATCAGCGTGTAGGAAGGTCAATCGTCCTCCTGCCACCACTAGCATATGGAGTCTCTCTTTTCCTATCGTTCTTGGGTATTGTTTTGAGGAGTCACAAGGGGTTTATGAGTGGGGCAGCATCTCTTCCGATCGGGTCAATTCTTCATGAAGGCGCGCATTGGGACCAGAGCTAAAGACAGTCGAGCTACATCAGCAGCATGGCGAATAGGCGTTGTCTTTTACAGACGGGAAGAACCTAGACAGACACTCTTGGGATCTTATCAGTCAAATTCTGCATCTTAACTCACTGTATCGAAAACAACGATGACCTTCTGATTCCATTCCCACAAGCTCTTCGTCAAACACATACAGGAACTGCTTCAAGTGGACTGTCCAGTTGATCAGACGCTGTGGACAGCATGTGGCCGAAATGTCAAAAATGCCGGCAAGCTTGGCCGAAAGAGAGCGATTGCGGAGGTGGACGTGGAGGTGGGAGCACGGACTTTCCCTTTTTCGCCGATAGGATTCTTTTCTTATCAGCGCGCGAAACCTCTCACGAAATCACATCGAGCAATAGGACGCATCCCATATCTCTTCGGTGAAAGAATATTCTCGCACGGCTCCGGCCTCTTCACAAGCCATGCATAGCCTATCTCCTGGGCACTGCTTTGAGGAACAGCGTTTTTGTGAGATCTGCCGGGCTCAATTGATCGAGTAATCGATCAACGTAAGTGGTCGTCGCCGACAACCGAACCGTTGGTCCTACCCTACATGTGCATCTTCATGATACATCGAAATATTCTCTTGGCCTCGATCGCATACCTTATCTTTTCAATCTTATATAATTATTGAACATCCCAGCTACCAAGGAGGCTCTACTTTCTTCCCAAAGCACGACAGATAGCATCCTCGTTTTCCTGTTTGCCTGAACGATTGTCCGCTTATACCTTATGAGATTCCAATTCAATATCGCACACGACTGGAGATCAGACCAACATAAGTGTTGAATCGCGAAAATTCTTTGCCTATCGAATTCAACACACGAGTAAAGCTTCGGACACGACATTATTGCCAGAATGTCCAACTTCAAGGATGACAGTCCGGATACTATTGGTGCCGAGACCACGCCAAAGCGATCTTTCTCGGAGAAAGGCCGTCGTTTAGTCAAAGCCTTCACCACTAAGGAAGGTCTTGTAGGAGACTACGACTATGGATTCCTGTTCAAGCCTCAGCTACCGTTCATGAAGAGAGCACGACGAGCGGGCCCGTTCTTCGGTCTCAACGATAAGATGCCAGTGTTCCTTGCCCTGCTTCTAGGTTTCCAACATGCGCTTGCCATGCTTGCAGGCATCATTACACCTCCGATCATTCTCTCGGGCAGTGCCAACCTCATTCAAGCAGATCAGCAGTATCTGGTATCGGCATGTCTCATTATGAGTGGTATCCTAAGCATCATTCAGATTTCGCGATTTCACATCTGGAAGTCACCTTATTACCTCGGCACTGGTTTGATCTCAGTTGTTGGAACATCCTTTGCAACCATCCCTGTTGCAACAGGTGCATTCTCTCAGATGTATGCTACTGGCTTCTGTCCGTCAGACGCAAATGGCAATCCTCTACCTTGTCCCGATGGATACGGCGCTTTGATCGCAACGTCTTGCGTCTGTGCACTTCTCGAGATCTTTATGTCGTTCACTCCACCAAAGATCCTGAAGAAGATATTTCCACCCATTGTTACTGGACCCACTGTCATGCTGATTGGTGTATCACTGATCAGCTCTGGTTTCGAGAACTGGGCTGGAGGCAGTGGCAGCTGCCAATCTCGCCCTGAGACTGGCTTCTATAGCCTTTGTCCTAACATCAATGCTCCTAGGCCACTTCCTTGGGGAAGTGCCGAATTTGTGGGACTCGGGTTCCTTGTCTTCGTTACTATCATTTTCACCGAGCGGTTTGGCAGCCCGATTATGAAGTCGTGTGCTGTTGTCGTCGGTCTTCTAGTTGGCTGTATCGTCGCTGCTGCATGCGGCTACTTCGACCGTAGCGGTATCGACGCTGCACCTGTCGCCAATTTCATCTGGGTCCGCACGTTCAAGCTCCAAGTTTATGGCCCGCTTGTCTTACCACTACTAACAGTATACATCGTCTTGGCTATGGAGGCTATTGGCGACATCACGGCATCGTGTGATGTTTCTCGCCTTCAGGTCGACGGGCCTATGTTCAACAGTCGTATCCAAGGCGGTGTTCTTGCAGATGGCTTGAACGGCCTTATTGCAGGTCTTTGCACTTTGACGTAAGTGATCGTTCTTCTTTTCACATATAGCCCTATCTCTCAAGCTGACCGAATCACAGACCGATGAGTGTGTTCGCACAAAACAACGGAATCATTGGTGTGTAGCTCCCCCTTGTGTTCTCCAGATGTTGCGCTAACGTGATATCAGCTTTGACCCGATGTGCCAATCGCAAGGCTGGCTACGCAGCTTGCTTCTGGTTGCTGATAATGGGAATATTCAGCAAGTTTGCCGCTGCGCTGGTAGCTATTCCCTCAGCCGTACTTGGTGGCATGACGACTTTCTTGTTCGCGTCAGTTGCCACCAGCGGTATCCGCATCATTTCGACCATACCTTTCACCCGCCGTAACCGCTTCATCCTGGCCGCAGCATTGGCTCCTGGTTTCGGTGCCATTCTCGTCCCTACGTAAGTCTGGGTTTTGCAATTTATACCTACAACGACTGATGAAATATACAGGTGGTTCAGCTATGTTTTCACATACTCAGGCAGCAACCAAGCCTTGCAGGGCTTTTTTAATGCCATTGTGTTGGTGATGGAGGAAGGTTTTGCCCTTGCCGCTTTCATTGCTCTGATACTCAACTTGATGTTGCCTGAAGAGATGGAGGACGAAGAAATACCCGAGCTGACTGCCAACACCATCGATGCACCAGCCGACGAGGAGGAGTGGCGTCACATCAGAAGGGAAGATGAGAGCGAGAAAATCGCACCCGTCAAGGCTTGAGACGGAATACCATATCGGATAGATTGAGTGTACAATTTCCGTGTTTATGATAGAACGATCGAAGACACACAAACGTTTGGATAGAAGTCGTGGTAGGAAAAGCTTGCTTCATTGTCATACTTCAGACTCGATTTTGTGATCAGAAACAAGATGAATGACGACTGGGACAAATTGTTGAAATTGGGCAAGAATTCACTTGCGAACAAATCTTTGAGCCGGCAGAGATGCGATTGCGAGTCAAGTGCGTGACGCGACCCTGACAGCCGGAGCTTGCCGTCGATCCGCAACCCTGTTGGCTATCTCGGCGCGACAGCACGGTCGCGTTCCTGCATACACGACGCCATAGTTTAACTCCCTACACCCTGCAGGTACGGTGCACTTTATCGCCATTCCGATAGCCTCAGCATGACCGCAGACACACGATCTGAGACCCAAAATGGCATCTAATCGCGGCGAGGCTTCGTCCATGAAGCAGCCGGCGAATACTGAAGATCTGATGGCACTTGCCAAGTCAGCGCTTGCGGAGACGGAGGAGAAGCAACTCGCCGCTCTAGATGGTGGTGCGCAACTGCCTTTTGGTTATGGCTCACAGCCCGGCGACACTCTCGATCTAAGCGACAAGGGTGTGCGAGTGTTGCCCACCGAACTAATCAATCTGATTAGAGATCGTGTGGAAAGGTAGAATTTGGACTTCTCTCGTTCTACCGCAAACATTCTACTAACGCTATACAAGGCTGTCGCTTGGACACAACAGACTTACTGAGATACCTGCGGACCTCATCTTTTGTTCAAATCTGCTTTATCTAAACCTTCGACACAACAAGCTCAATGCGTTTCCGGAGCCGGTATGGAGATATACATCGCGGCAATTTTGCATCAATCTAACAGTGGCAAGGTCTTCCATCTACGAAAACTTCAGATCCTGGACCTTAGCCACAACAACATCGCCTCGGTTCCGGATGATGTCGGACTCATGTACTCGCTGATGTTCTTGGCCATTGAGTCGAACCAAATCAAACGTTTGCCTCTCTGCATGGGTGAGATGTCGCGGTTGCAGAAGCTGAAGGTTGGATCCAAGTCGATGGAGTTTCCTCCACCGGAAGTGTTCGTTCCCAACCCCCTCGGCACGTCACCAGGTGGACCTCCGGTAGAGGAAGCTCGTCAGATTTGCTCGCAAGTCAAACTGTTTCTTCGTGAATACAAACAACGCGAAATTCTCGGCCGGGAGACGCCAGACTTGAGGTAACAGCTTTCCATCTGAGAGAGCCTACAAAGCCGAGTTGACACGTATCGCAGCGAGACCAGCTTGGAGACTCCACGTCCTCCCAAGAGGTCAATTTCGGGCAGGTTTCCTGTGCGACCGAGCATGAGTGGCATCGATGGACTTGACAATCTGAGGTCGGGAGATGGACATGGACATGGCTTGAAGCCGCCACCGCCAATTCCGCAAAGGTCGCGTGCCAGAGACTCACTGATCAATCCTCCGATCGGCCGCCGATTCGATCGTCCAGGTATTGGACCCCTTGCTGCAGAAGGTGAGAACGGCAGAAGTCGTAGCGAGACTGTGTCCTCCACTGGCACGCGATCCAAACGACTTGGGTACGTTCCGCGCAAGATCTCTGGCAGTTCGACTACAACAGTGACAGACACTGGTACGCTCAAGGCGCACCATTACAGGGGCACTTCAAGCTTGAGTCTCGCTGGTCATAGCGGCAACGAGTCCTCCTCCGGAGCTGTCAGTCCTATGGAACCTTCCAACCGCATGCCAGTCGCTCGCCGCCGCCTATCCAGTTTGCCGGAAGATCGCCGAGTATCGAGACCAACTAGCATGACAGTCAAACTTGCAACCAGAATCGTGTTCGCCCTGTTTCAATTGAATGGTCCCATCGGCGATGCGGTGCGAATCATTAAGAGTGGAACGCCCAGAAAGACAACGATGGAGAGAGTCTTCTTCGAAGCAAGTGCGAATCTGGAAGAGCTTGACAGACGGTTGAGTCAAGTATCGGCTGGCACCGGAGAGAGCAGAGCATCCGAGAACGACCCCTGGATTCAGGCCATTCGTAGAAAGTGCGCCCACGTCCTTCACAGCTACGCCGCACTGGCTGCAGAGCTCCGTCTTCATGCCCGCAAAATTGCACTGCGCGGCGAAGGCATGTACATTAGAAGTCTCATGCTTCATATCTATGGCGCTTTGCTTGAGATTCGCAATACTCTGACTTTCCAGGCGACAGAGGTCAAAGTACCATCAAGAAGCGGTCGCGGGTCCGTGGCAACTATCAGCCGATCCAGTACACCGACTCAGCCTAAGCCGATCGCACCGAAGAAGAGGCTCAGAGGTGCAACCATTTTACAGCCTTCACGATTGACAACGCCTGGAACAGCCCCACCACCGGTTCCTCTCAGCACAAGTCGGACCAACACTATGACAAGCATGAGCGCCGTCACGCCACGATCTGGCGAGTCTTTCTCCTCTGCCTCTGGTCTTCCACGATCTGGTGCATTGCAACCGCCGGTCGAGGAGAGCGAAGAGCAGCGCCAGTTCGAATCAATATTCTTGAAGCTTCAACACGCATGCGATCTTGCTGCCCAAACTCTGCCGAGTTGTCGGGTTGATTTCTACAGCCGAAAGGAATCGGCCAAACGATCAATGCAAGCAACAATATCGCGTCTCTGGACGATCGCTCTGTCCAAGTGTGACGTTGCGATTCACGCTCTAGAGTCGATGAGCAACCGGCTGTCGAAAGTGAAGCTCAAAGATCCTAATTTGCGCACTCAGAGAGATTTCTGGCAACTATGCGATAAGTTTGTGAGAGTAAGTCGTTGCAATCAACCATATTCAGATTGATTACAATCACTAACAAGAGCTACAGACATGGCTGGATCTCGCTCTTGAGATCAAGAACATCGGAGGTCAAGGCTACGACACTGACTCCGTGAAGGTGATCATGCGACCAGTACAGAAGGCAGTCAAGGAAGTCAGCATTGCTGTCAACGGGTCGCAGCTGTACCAAGCAGCACTTCGGTCGAACTCGGTGTCTGGGTACGTGACGCCAGTACCCGCAACGCCTCTGAGTGCAGCACTTGGACCAGCAGCACTGGCGACAGTCCCTTTGACACCAAGCTCAACAGTCTTGCCGTCCGAGTACATTGCATCAGGTCTGCAAAGCGCGGCTGAGAGGCAGTCGGACGCGCCTAGTCTACGCAGTTACCCACGTGGAAGAGGAGCATGAGAGGTTACGGGAAGGTCGTGTATTTTAAGAGGGCAAAAGATGGAGGAATTAAGCGAATGATACCATGGGAAAGACGGAACAACACAGATGCATTTCAGGGCGAATATGGTGAAAGCGGCATTGAGGTTGGGCGGAGTACATTCTTTTGGCATTATACTGTAAGATATATGGGGACGACTAGCATAACACGATCGATACCGAGGCGATATTGAGGCTGAGACCTCAAGACATGGCAGCAAAGACGGTGCTCTGCATATAGACAGCCAAAGCAGGAGAACATCGAGTTAAACAACATTGGCAACGTACATGCACGGAAGAAGCAATTCTGCGCAACAAGACCCAGGGTTTCGTGAGATTTTTTTGCTTGAGCCGGTCCATTTTTGAATGGCGAACCTTCGGACTATAGAAAAGGCGAGCAGAAAAAAGCCGCGCGGGCGAACCGACGAGAAGCAGCAGAGAAGTGCATGTTCCTCCGGAGCCGTAAACTGTTCCCAAAGCCTGACCGATCACACCACACTTGAAGATACACCAGACGATTTTTGAAGAGGTGGAGTAGGGGACGAGACGCTTAGTCGAAGAGACCGAAGCCCATGTCGTCGTCAGACTCCTCCTTCTCCTCGGCCTTCTCCTCAGCGGGGGCGTCCTCGGCAGCGGCACCACCGGCGGCAGCACCACCAGCGGCGGGGGCGGCGGCACCAGAGCCGGAGCCGACGTTCAGGAGAAGCTCCTTGACGTCCTTGCCCTCAAGAGCCTGTAGTCGCAGAAAGTCAGAAATTGTTATTAATTTTTCGCGATTGCTCCAAGAGTGAATGCGCCGTGTATGCGCTTCGATTGTAGAGTGTCGAGAGGGAGTGAATCGTACCTTGGCGAAGAGCTGAGTCCAGATGGGCTCAACCTCGAGCTTGGCAGCAGAGATGAGGGTGTTAAGCTTGTCGGCCTGTGTGATGTCGTGTTAGCTCGCTGGGATAGGTAGCGAAATTGATGTCAGTGGAGGAGTCGCGTACGGTGATCTCAATACCGTCATCGGCCAGGATGAGGGCAGCGTAGGAGGAAGCAAGCTCGGCGGTGGACATTTTGATGGTTGTAGGAAAGAGATGCCTTTCTGTTTTCTTAAAGGGTAACAGACGGACTTCTTCTCGTTGCGGTTGACGACGAATTGGAATCGGGGCTGCAAGAGAAAAGTGTGCGATGAATTTGGCGAGTGTGCGCACGGGCCATTTTGCGTCTTGGCGGCGTCTCTGTTCGGCCAATCATGCTCGCATGGCCCGCCGGACGTCAAAGGACGCCGGACCCCGCTGTCTCCGTACGTCACAGTCGTGAGAGCGAATGAAGGACGGATAGACACCGCCGCTCCAGACATTACCGAATCACACACTCGCATACCACATCTCGACGCCGTATCCTCCGCACAGAGACCGGCAACCCCAAGCTAGCATACAGAATGACCGACTCGCCTTTTGTGCGCCACCCGCTCGACCCCAAGGAACAACCCATCCTCGACCGCCTGCTTGGCCTGCGTGACCAGCTCTCGGTTCTCAAGAGCGACCGCACCTCGTACATTCGCACTCAGGATGTCTTGGACCTTTATCAGCGATTGATCGGAGAGGTCGAGCAGCTCAACGAAGTGCGCACCGACAAGCGCAGCGAACAAAACAGAGTCGACACTGTGCTGGACGACTGCTTCCAGCTCGTCTCCCTCTTCTTCCTTACCATCGGCCGCAATCAAGAAGCTCCTGCTGTCTATTCCGCTGTATCTACCGTCAAGGTAAGTCGCCCCTTAATCTGCTCTGGCTCTTTTACCTACTCATCCCGCCTGTGCAGCGCCTCCTGGATCACCTCAAGGAAGCCGGCTTCTACCTACCCCAAGATCTCGAATCCATTGAGCACAATCTACAAAAATGGCGCTCGTCGGTCGAGCGTGGCAAGGATGTACACAGCGATTCTCTCATGACGCTGCTCGAAGCCCGCATCGACGTCTGCTACCAAACCCTCAAGGAGCTCCAAGGTTCCCTGTCCCGCCTCGACCCTCAACTCATGGGATACTATGAGAAGCTCGTCTCGATTCTTCGCTCACTCTCGGCTTGTAACACACGGTCAAAGTTCCCCGTCAACGAGGTTCAAGAGCTCGAGGAGCAGCTCAAACAAATCCAAGCAGAATTGAAGGATGCTGGCGTATCACACGAAGGAAGGACAGCCGAGGAGGCCTATGCCGAACGCTTGCAACAAGTGCACATCGACGAGAACCACATCGAGGAGGGTGACAAGGTCGTGTCGTTCCTGCTAGCCCGATGTCTGCTCTGGCTTGAAATCATTCAGAAAAAGTTGGTTGCGACAAGCCGATATACACCCAGAACCTTGGCTGACTTGTCGACAGGAATGGCAAGATTGACGACCGATTCCGTGATACATACGATAAGCTCGTCAAATTGCGCAACACTCTCGACAACATGAATCTCACCCAAGCCTGGTCATTGCGCGAGACTGATCTGTACAGCTATCAACGACAACTCGATCGCATCGACGAGTCTCGTGTTGATGGAAACTTTCTTGATACTGAAGGCAGACCTGCCGATCTCCATTCCCAGAGGGTAACTATGCTTGTCCCTTTTCTTTGTCGTATTGCGCTGACCACTAACCCGTCCAGACGCTGCTCTACCTCCTTCGCAAGAGCTACTCGTTCATCTACCGCTACATAGTCTCGTCAGAACCTGTATCTGAGGCCCTACTGCCTATATACAACCAGCTTCTCACCTTGAAGCGCTGTCTGTTGGAGGTCAAGCGCTCAGGCGGCGTTGACTCCCCTCGCGAACTGTACCCGTATAGCATGAAGGTCAGTCTCACCAGACGCGTCGGCATATCTCATCACAATACTGACTACTATACAGCTCAACTCGATAGACAATATGAAGAAGGACGGTAAATTCATGGTCGGTGATGACATTCCCGAAGGTCAGGGCAGTGTCACATCACTATTAGCCGAATGCTTCGACATTGCCTACGACCTCAGAAACGAGGCCGAGGAGCGTAAAGACGCTGCCGACTTGGCTGAAGAGCCAGCAGACGATGCTGAAGCAAAGGAGTAGAATGCTCGAGATGGCAGCAATGTACTTTATGTGTGACCATGAGAGATATCCTCGTCGTGTACTTTTTTGTTTCCTGCAAGGCGTCAGGGGCTTTGGGGGGAGTATGGGTCTTTGGCAAACACTTTTGGGGGTTTAATCACAACTTCTGATGGGAGGCAAGGTGATGGGACAGGGCAGAGGCATTTCTGGGCAATGACAATAGGAGGGAACACGCAACTCTCTTGATCTTATCTTTGCATCTCACGTGTGTGTCATGACTACCAAGCTTTGTGTTTGTGACAATCTCGAGGTGCCAGGGCTATCGCGTTCTCTTCGCCTGATATCGCTGCTTCCTGTCTATAAGAACTGCTTCCGATCGTATCTTGTCAATCTCGCCTTCCTTCTCGCCTTCCTTCTCGCCTTGCAAGCCGCATCAATTACTACTTCCCCATTGCATAAACCCTGTCGCCCCAACCTTGACACCACCTCAAATCATTTCCCCTCCTCATCCTCCCCCTCAATCTCAATACCCCCCAAAACCCCCAACCCATCCCCCTCATCCTCCTCGATCTCTTTATCCGCATCTTCAAACCACAACCTATCACCATAAGAAATACACAATTCCTCCCCTTCCTCCACATCTCTAAGCGTTTTATACACCACAACCCCCGCATTGAGATTTCTTTCCCAACCCACATTTTGTGCATTTGTAGAGTGGTTGAACATGCTGCCTAGACCTAGGATGACGGCTTGTGTTGTTATTTGTCTTCCTGTGGAAGGGTCGAGGAGGGGCCAATTACTGGGAGCGGCTGTGAGAAAGAGTAGGAGAGTGGGAAGAGTAGGAGGAGAGAATGGGGGGGGGGGGGGGGACGTACTAGGTGTAGTGGAATAGGTCGGTTTTTTCTATGTGTTGTTTGTTTTCTGTGGGATCTAGGACTAGGACTGGACAGGTTTCTAGTATGCTGTGGGCTGGTATCCGGGCTGCTGCAAAGACTCCTCTGCCTTTGTCTTATGGTCAGTATGAGAAGAAGACATTAGGGATGCTGACCGAAACCATGTGCGGTTGTAAGAAAGTCTGATGTTGGTAAAAGCACAACAGCAGGCCGATGTGTCTCGAACATATTCTTTCTCGCTTGAACATTGGTCCCATCTCTTTTTACTCGCAGATTGCTTGACAGATAGACAAGAAATACAAGACATACCTTTCGGTGTATCCAACACTAATTTTAGATCCCGATGCCGAGTCAACGGAAGTGTTCCCTCAGGACCTTCTGTCCTTGTATCGCTCATATTTGAAGAAATAGAAATTGTCCAAAGTATCGATGAATTTGGTTGAGAGAGTAGATGTATAGTCAATGTATGAACAAGATGAAAATCGGTGTATAAGGAAGGTTGCACTAGTTTGGATATGGTGGTTGGTTCTTCTTCAACTCGGAGATCAACCAAAAAGAGAAGAAAAAAGGTGTGAGATTCGCACCCGCCAGGGTTGCCTGGATGGCCAAGTTTTCTGATCTTGCGACAACGACACATGCTATTCTAATACGGCTGTGATCTTAAAGGTAAATGAGTACGAGGTGATTGGAGTCGAGACAGCTGCACGAGTGGCTAAAGGTTCATGGTGCCGGTTTCACAAGTACTACAAATCATCTGCATCTTTTTCGATGTCTGATCCATACCACCGTCAACGTAAGTGAACCCTGCTATAAGAGCTACACCTCCGATGACCGGTCTTTAGGTGCGAAAGCATTTTGACACTAGGCACAGGTTGGCAAAGAGATTTCAGAGAGGAGATTGATCGTTCATATACTTTTGTGGTATAACAAAGTCAAGGGCATTCGTATCCGCTCATACCCAATGACCAGTTCATGTGTTCCCTCGCTGGTAAAAAGACACAAGGGAAGATGATGTGATAGAAACAAGAAAGAAAAGTCGCTCAAATAAACAGAATCTAAAAGTACAAACATCACATTAGGCCGTAATGAACAAGCCTCAAATCCCACCACATCGGAATGAGAAACTCCGTTGTTTTTTGATGAATCCCACATGCCTTTCCTTTTCCTCGAAAAGCGATTTTACACAAAAAGTACAGCGATGATAAGACAGGCGCGAGACTCGTCTGGGAGAGAGGACTTCGCGTAGAGAACTGGTCGTATTTATGTCGACCAGGTGGTTGGAAGAGAGGAAATAGTATACAGAGAAGTCGGGGGTATCAGGAGGTCGAAGCTGACGCTTCGGATCCAAAGGTGCGAGAAGACAGAGATGAGAGATTATAGAACCTCACATTTAAGGCTTCTGCTCACCCTCACCACCCTGCTTCTGCTCACCCTCGCTGGACTGGTCCTTGTTCTCAGCGCGAGCGCGGTGCATCTTGTCGAAGAGAGTAAGGGAGGCGGACTGAAGCTCATCGGTCTTGGCCTTGAGGTCCTCAGCGGAGGCGGTACCCTCACCAGTCTGGTTTTGGGCAACAAACTCGCGGAGGCTGGCGATCTTCTCCTTGATCTGCTCGGCCTCAGCCT
Source organism: Aureobasidium subglaciale EXF-2481 (assembly GCF_000721755.1). NCBI lineage: Eukaryota > Fungi > Ascomycota > Dothideomycetes > Dothideales > Saccotheciaceae > Aureobasidium > Aureobasidium subglaciale. Next base: position 1,019,848 of record NW_013566995.1, read on the forward strand.
TGTCGAGACGGTCCTCGAACTCTTTGAGGGCCTTCTCGGTGTCGTTGAGAACACTGTCGGCCTTGTTGGCAGCCTCGATGGCAGACTTGCGCTCCTTGTCGGCGGCACCGTATTTCTCGGCGTCGTTGACCATGGACTCGATCTCAGAGTCGCTCAAACCAGAGCCGGAAGCAATGGTGATAGACTGGTCCTTACCAGTGGACTTGTCGGAAGCGTGAACGTGAACGATTGAGTCAGCGTCAATGTCGAAAGTGACCTCAATCTGGGGGACACCACGGTGAGCGGGAGGGATACCGACAAGCTGGAAGTTTCCGAGAAGCTTGTTGTCACGGACGAGCTCACGCTCACCCTGGTAGACCTTGATCTCGACAGCAGACTGGAAGTCAGCAGCGGTGGAGAAGACCTGGGACTTCTTGGTGGGGATAGTGGTGTTGCGGTTGATCAGACGGGTGAAGACACCACCGAGGGTCTCGATACCGAGAGAAAGAGGGGTGACATCGAGAAGGAGGACGTCAGTGACCTCACCAGAGAGAACGGCACCCTGGATAGCGGCACCAATGGCGACAGCCTCATCGGGGTTGACGGACTTGGCGGGGTCACGGCCGAAGATGTTCTTGACCGAGGTGGTGACCTTGGGCATACGGGTCATACCACCAACGAGGATGACCTCCTGGATGTCCTTGGCCTGCATGTTGGCGTCCTTGAGGGCCTTGCGGACGGGCTCAACGGTGCGGTCGATCAGGGGACCGACGAGCTTCTCGAGCTCGGCACGGGTCATCTTGCTGTTGATGTGCTTGGGGCCCGAGGCGTCGGCGGTGATGAAGGGAAGGTTGATGTCGGTCTGCTGGGCAGAAGAAAGCTCAATCTTGGCCTTCTCGGCAGCCTCACGGATACGCTGGATGGCCATGCGGTCACCGGAAAGGTCAATGCCCTGCTCGTTCTTGAACTGCTGGACGAGGTGACGGACAAGGGTGATATCGAAGTCCTCACCACCGAGGTGGGTGTCACCGTTGGTCGACTTGACCTCGAAGACACCGCTCTGGATCTCGAGGATAGAAACATCGAAGGTGCCACCACCAAGATCGTAGACGGCAATGACGCGGTCGCTCTCCTTCTCGAGACCGTAGGCAAGGGCAGCAGCGGTGGGCTCGTTGACGACACGGAGGACGTTAAGACCAGAGATCTGACCGGCATCCTTGGTGGCCTGTCTCTGCTGGTCGTTGAAGTAGGCGGGAACAGTGACGACGGCGTTCTTGCAGTTCTTGCCAAGGAAAGCCTCGGCGGTTTCCTTCATCTTTCCGAGAACGAAACCACCGATCTGGGAGGGCGAGTACTTCTGGCCCTGAGCCTCGAGCCAGGCGTCGCCGTTGGTGTGCTGGACAATCTTGTAGGGGACCTGGGCCAAGTCACGCTGGACCTCAGCGTCCTTGAACTTGCGACCGATCAAACGCTTAGTGGCGAAGAGGGTGTTCTCGGGGTTGACGACGGCCTGACGCTTAGCGGCGATACCGACGAGACGCTCGCCCTCCTTTGTGAAACCGACGATTGAGGGAGTGGTTCTGGCACCCTCGCTGTTCTCGATGATTCTGGGAGCGGAGCCCTCCATGACGGCGACGGCCGAGTTAGTGGTACCAAGATCGATACCGATGACCTGGCCCTTGACCTTTTCCTCACCGCCATCGGCGTATCCCCTTCTGAGGGTAGAGGCGATGGGGGATCTGAAAGCCGACGAGCGGACTGAAGGGGTGGCGCGGAGCTGGAAAGATGTCAGTGAAGCTCTTGGAGCTGTTGCAGCTGTCGCATGTGCACTTACGCCTCTGGCGAGTCTTTGTGACAGCATTGTGTTTAGATTATAGCAGAAAACCAGAACGCGACAAGAGAAAATGGGGTATCAAGAGCAACAAACGAAACTTGCTCTCTGGCGGGGATGGGTGATGGGGATGGCGAGGTTAATAACTGATGGAGCAGCAGGAGGAAGTCATGGCGTCGTCGCTCGAGGAATTTTGTCCTTAGCGTCGAATCCCCGGTCCCGGCATCCTCCGCCACGCCATCGAACATGCTGGAATCAAGTCTCGACATCGTGCGCCACGGACGACTACCGACCATGCAACTGTGCTTGCTCCGACTGGTGCCCGTTTGCCTCTGCCAGTGCTTCTTGTCCGCCTCATCTTGACTCATACCAGCCATCTCGCCATGTTCGATTGCTCGATATTGCCTTTGGCGAGCTTCGTCCGATCAGCTTCGCTTGCCTCGGCTGACGTACTTGTTATTCGGACCCGTCAATCAGATCTGGCATCGCACTCTAACACGCAGCACTCTGCCATCTTTTGGCTAGAAATTTGTCATATCAATTGGCTTTGTAAAACGAGAGTCGCAGAGGACAGAGCAGCATGCTATCAAGCGGCAGCATCCTGTACGCCTGCAATGCATTAGTCCCTGATGCTATTACTATAATGCTCCATTGGGCCATGTGCCCGATTCAATCCCAATACGCCGTAGATTGTAACCCTGTTCGTGTCTATTCATTATTTCATTTCCACTGCAGGAAACATCATTCTCAGCTTGACCTGTAGGTCAATCTCGAATATGCCTTCCTCACACGCAGCCCACAGTCTCCGACCGTCGTGGCTGATGGCTAGGCCTGCCGTTCTAACTCCTATGGTAGCTTCACGACCTGATCTGCGCAGCAGCATCTCGTAGCCATCATGGAAAGCTGTAGGACGAGTTGATGTGAAGCCTCGGAGCGAGGTAAGTGTGTCATACAAGCTCTGTGCTGCATCTGTTCCACTTTCAAACTCACGTCTGAGCCCGCGAAGGCGCTCGCGCTGCGAAGCCATTCGGCGAAATTGGTCCGTACGCACCATAGCCTCTCGCTCGCGTGACTGTCGAGTACTGGCGTCTATTGATCGTGATGATTCAAAAAGAGGTCCCCGTGCTAGACTCATTGCGTTGGAGATCGTACGCCATGGATTGTCCTCGTCAGTATCGGTGCTGGTTGTTGCGGCTCTCGTTGCATGTGGCGGTATGGTCGCAGCTGTGCTCGTCAGAGTGGGAACTCCTCCTGCGCCAGAACGACGAATGGCAGTTCCGCGATCGGTGTTGGTTCCAGAAGCAGTCTCGCGCTCTCTATCACGAAGCAGTAGGTATTCTTGTATCGAATGAAGAGGTGGCAATGTGTTGTCGAGTATAGTGCGCTGTCTCTCGCGGGTCTCTGTCGAGTCGCGCTGTGATGTTCGTGATAGTTCCGGGAAAGCTGCATAGGGGTCGTTGTGGTTGACTAGAACATCGCTGAATGGGCGAGGTGTTTCGGTAGATCGAGAGATTGCCGAAGAGCGACTGTCGGTGTGGCCACTGAAAAGGCTGGCACTAGTGTAGTTGATTGAGCGAGGAACGCTGCCCTGCGTACGAGCTTCTTCGCGTTGTCTAGTCGTACGAAGTGCTTCAAGAATCTGTTGTTCCTGAGCTGTGAGACCTCGAGGGTCGTCTGTAGGTGTGGCTGTTGTATCACGCGAGGTCGGAAACATCGCACGAGCACGATCCAGGCTTTGGTATCGTTCACGTTCCCTGGCTTGGAGAAATTCGGTAGCAAAGTTGCCCTGTTCAGCAGGATCTCGTGCCTCGCGGTAGCGGTTCAAGATTTCCTGCTGCAGATCGTCGAAACGATCACCCTCGACCGCGTCTTCGGCCACAATCTCCTCAAGCTCGATCTTCTTCAACCCCTCTTCATCCAGCTTTAGCTCTATCACCTGCTTGGTCTTCAACCCCGTACGTAGGTCGCCAATGCAAATTCGACCTTGGTCCTCGGCCCAGATCAGGAGATCCCAAGGCTCAGGCGAGAAGAGCATGGATCTGACAGCACCTGGGTGGAGAGCAGCGACAATGTTGGGTCTTGTTGATGGGATGGTTGCGATAATAGCGTCTTCTGCATCCTCGGCAGCGCATTGCGCAAACATAACCATATCAAAGACGGTGATGTATCCGCCTTCCGAGCCCAAAGCTGCAAGGCTACCGTTGGGCGACCACGCGGTAGTAAAGTAGCCAGGCTGGGCTGTCGGGTCACCTGCGCGAAGATGGACAATGTTTGCTAGATCCCAGGTAACGTTGCTCATGTTCAGGCGGTTGTGAGGTTTTGGGATTTGTGGAGGAGATTGTGATAGAGTCCTTGTGAAGAAGAAGGCCTGATTTGAATCGCCGACAGCAACGAGAGTAGTCCCATCTGGAGAGATTGAAGCATGGTTCATTGGAAAAGGCAGATCCAAAACAACTGTCTCCAGAGCCTGAGGCAGTGAGTAGACACGCACAGTCTTGTCATTGTTGGTCAGCACGGCGACGACATCGTAGAGGTGGCTCTCCTCGTCGTGGATCTGGTGGATGGATATGGAGTTGACAATCTCTTCGCCTATTCGTTCAAGCTTAACGTTGGCAGCTCTGGGCGAGCCTCTCTGTGGTTGCCAATAGTCGAATGGCAGCGGCGCGTCCACGTCGACGGAGCGGATGGGCGACGAGCCCTCGAGCTTGATTGCGGCAAAATGACCATCTTCTTCACCTCCAATACAAATCCAGCCAAAGCCAGAGGCGGTACATCGTGCCTCGAAGGGCAGGGTGGCAATGTATTTGCGTTTTCGAGAGACGGTGTTTAGGAAGTAGACTTCGTTTCCGCTTGCGTAGTAGATGGCGTCCTTGTCAGGCGATGAAATGTAGTGTCGTAATTGCCAGTGTCTAACACAACCCTATCAGATCCAAATCTTGCATGTATGCTTCACACCCACTCACGATACAGGGATCTTTGCTGGGTAGAAGGTCTTCTCGGGGTATGCCAGGCGATCGGTATCAGGATATCTACGCACCAGTCAGCTTCGGAGCGTGGGACATCCTGTAGATGGTCGCGGATCACTGACGGTATGCTGTCGATGGCCATGCTGTTACTTTGTCGATGTCAAAGAAAGAGACGAGAATTTAGGAATCATAGGTAGGCAAGCATCATTCGACTTGGTCGATTCCAGCTTCCACTCACTTGGCCATGACAATGGAAAGACGCGGGGCTTTGATGACGCACGTCCAACTTTCACAAAACACCTTCCTTCTCACATGCTTCACCTCCGCATGACCTACTGATCACTTCACTCGCCCGGGACAGCATCCGCCGTCTTGAAAATGCTACTTTGCGTGGTATCACTCTTCAAAACTCCATGCAAAAGATTCGGCGAGGTTCACGACACCGCCTCGCGAGAGTCCCAGTCATCGATAACGACGTACTAACGAATGCCCGGGCATCAAACGATGGGCATGATCGTTCTTGAAAGTCTGTGGCTTCGCCTTTGTCTACTTGGATCTTTACACTCACATGCAAGTACACTACGCAACTCGAAGCCTCAATATTGAAATAAAACGGCTCAACTGTTTCCAGGAGCTTGTCGAATTCATGAATCCATGCTACTAACGCCTATTTGCCTGATATCGGGTAACATGCTGATCAAACAAAAGTCCTCCCAAATTGTCCCAGTCCGGAACACCAATGCCATAATTCAATGCTGCGTATCTCGTGGCGGTGAACGCCTCATCCAGCGACTTCCCGGGCAATCAAAGACGTTCTAGTCCTTTGCGACTACGGACGGCTCGTTGTTCGGATAGTCAGGCTTGAACTTTCTTGACGACCTGCTCAACCGCAGAGAAGAGAACGTGGTTGGGCTCGAGGCCAGTGATCTTCTCGGTGGCTTCGCTGGAAGAGTTCTCCTTGAGGATCTTGGCCAGTTCGAAGGACTCATCATCACCTTCGACGTTCTGGAAGCGGAGACACATCTCAATGCCACCAAGGAGGGCGTCGTACTTGGCTCCCATCTCAGCAAGATGAGCAGCGGGGCCAATGAAACGCTCGTTGCGTGACAGTTTGCGAAGAGGAGCACGGCCAACACGCTCGACGTTGTCCTTCAGGACAGGGTTCGAGATGCGCTTGATGATCTTCTCAACGTACTCGTTCTGGTCCTCCTCGGTGATCTCGTGCTTGTTGACAATAAGGTGAGCAGTCTCCTTCAATGTGTTTCGTACAATCTCGTTCAACTCCTTGTCTTGCAACACCTCGTGAACGTACTCCTTGCCGCGGTTGTAACCGAAGTAAGCAGCAGTGGCGTGACCAGTGTTGACAGTGAAGAGCTTGCGCTCGATGAAAGGGCAAAGGTCATCAACGAAGTGGACACCCTCAATTGCTGGAGGGTCCGAGGGCAGGAAAGGCTCACTTTCAACACACCACTCGTAAAACTTCTCGATCTTGACGTTCAGGCCAGCACCCTCATCCTGCATGGGGACGATGCGGTCAATAGCGCTGTTGGCGAAACGAGCCTTCTCCTTGAGATTTGACTTCGTCGAGTCCGAGAGCTTCTCCTCGATAAACTTGCGAAGGGTGTCGGTGGCTCCAATGGCGTTCTCGCAGGCGATGACGGCCATCGGTGACTCCTTTTCGCGCTTCTCGATACCCTTGGCAATGACAGGAGCGATGAACTTGAGGATGTTGGGACCGACAGCGCAGGTGACAACGTCAGCAGTCGCGATCTCGTCGATGACATCCTGCTCGTGGGTCTTGCTGTTGATAGCGCGGAAGTTGTCGATTGTCTTTGACTTGGTCTCTGATGTGCCGACTTCTGTTACGGTGTATGACTTGTTCTGTTGCAGGGAGTTGATAATGGCGTCCATGACATCGACGAAGACGACTTCATATCCGGACTTGTGCAAGAATTCGGCGACGAAACCGCGACCGATGTTACCGCCACCAAAGTGGATTGCCTTCATGTTGGACATTTTGTATGTTGATATGGGAGAAGGGGACGAAGAAGCTGCGAGTCGATGTTAGCTGGCTCCTGGTTGGATATGGCTCTCCGGCGGCTCGAGGACAAAGAAAGCTTTGTTGGAAAGCATCGTCGACGATGACGACAGTGATGATCCATGAGTGCGTCAGGAATAAGGTTTGTTAACTTACCTTTATAATGCGGCTGTATGGCTGTAAGGCTGTATGAGGGTTGGTGGTGATAGGCTTCAGTCCTGTAGGCATAAGGTCAGCACTGTGGTGGGGTATCGCGGAGCAGTGGGGGGGGCATATAACACGAACCTAAGCTGTGTATTGGCTTTGACGAAGAGAGTATTGGAGGAGAGCGAGAAAGTTTTTTGCTATAAGGGAGGTATGGGAAATATGGAAAAGGTCGAGGGATAGCATACTATTTAACACTTTGAGACAGGATAATGCCTCGTTGCTCTAAATACTGGCAAGCGCCCACCCGCACCTTTCCTGATGCCCCCCGCACTTGCCAGCGTATGACGGCAGCGAAGTCGTCACTCCTGTTTTGGTTGTCTGCCCAGTCTGACGATGAGGCTGGAGGGGCCGTGCTCGAGGCACTTGTCACCACGGCGGGCGCTCGCGGAAAATCACATGCTAACCAGATCGAGCGGTTATCACGCCGCGGTTTGGCAGGCCCGATCGTGGGTGACCACCACACTTTGCGGCATGTGTCGCGGTAAGATCTTGTGCCTCTCTATTACACGTGTTCCACGACATGCGATAATTGAATATGCAAAAGGAACGCTGATGACTATTACGTATTATTCTGCTACTACTTGAGCTCTGCAAGCAAATCATTAGACTGTGCTATCAAAACGTTCCGTGGTTTGGGTATCTCTGTTTTTCCGTTTCGCTCCTTCGATCCCCGATTGCCTGTTCCTGATTATCCGTCGACCCGAGGTCCAAAACCCGAACCCTATGTGACGCAACTATACGCGAATCGACAGGAGACCGCGCTGACTTTTCCCAACAAGAGACGACGGTTTCTGTATCTTGTACAGGTACAGCCGCGGCCAAGACTGTGCGAATCAGCGAATGATTGCGATCAGCTCATTAGGCATGTATGGCCTGCTGAACATGAGGGTATGTCGCAACCATCTTTGCATAGAGCTCAGGATGTTCAGTTATCATCACTTGCGGATCGAAGGCAGCGGCTACAAAGATGGTATCGATGCCACTGCTGATCGGGGTCGTGAAGATGTTGGCGATTTGCAGGCCAATCAAGAACGCAAATGCGACCACAACGGGTGTATACTCGCCGTTACTGTTGTATGCAGGCGATGTGAAGATCAGGTACAGATAGGCCAAAAGGGCGCACAGGTAAGCGATGGCCGTAGCACCTTGAGTCAGTACGGGTCCAATCAAGCACTGTAGTCACATTTATCAGCGCACAGCCCACAAGACTACTAGTCGGATAAAGTCTTACCTCGTTGACCAGTGCATCAATTCCGCGGTCTTTGATCAGACTAGTTGTGATTGTTGTCAGCCGAGCACCGCCCCGTATAGATTAGTTACTTACGTCCAAGTGGCCTTGGCAGCGGGGATGTAGCCCTTTCCATAGAGCGCGATATAACTGAAAGCGTATCTCTGTTGTTTCGTGAGCTGTCTGGAACTTTCGAATAATTGCGCATCGGGTGTTGTTTCCACTTACGTTGATGAACTGAACAGCCCAGTCCAAGATACCGATGAGACATTGGAGGACACAGAGCGCAATGTTAGCAACGAAGTTTCCAGAATTTGCTTCTTGCTGTCGCGCAATACTGCATGCTTGTCTGAGCATGTTGATGATTGCGACGACCAAGCTCCCAAGACTTATACTTCCGAAGCTGTAGGTCAAAGAACGACGGGCAGCCCCACGGGTAATGTTCTTGGGAGGGTTGTTAGAGCAGAAGTACCACGAGCCATAGACTCCTGAGATGATGACATGAATCGTGTTCTTCAGGAACTCGGAGATCCAATACATCGCGAACGTGATGAAGACGAGCAGACCAATAACTTTGGCACTCGAACAGCCACCGGCGCCTGTGGAGCATGCGGGATTTGCACCTGGTTCGTACTTCACATACACTGCAACCAACGTGACCGAGAACCATGCGCCGAGGGCAGTCGCAAGCACACCACCGACGAGCGACACAATGTAGACGTGTCCGAACTTCTTGGAGACATCGATGCTAATATGTGTTAGCATCCGACACTTTTCTCAATCGAACGATGAGAGAGACTCAGTAAGCATACCTTGTTTGCAGCATGACAACGCTGAAGGGGATTCTTGGGATCCATGAGATGAAGCAGACGACTGTGAAGATCGAGAAGATGAGGAAGACGATTCCACCCGAATAGTACTTTCTTGACAACATGTAGATGGCTGTTGCGAAACCTGCGATAATGTGGATGATGCCAGTAATCCAGATAAATTGCTGCTACACGTCAGCATACGACTTCGAGCAATGTGCCTCAAGTACTGGTGTCTATAACGTATGAGCAGAATTAAGAAATTCTTCCCAGATCTCTGCCGCATATCGCACGGCGCATGTTTCCAAGAGGTTGATCGCACAGGAACATTTCATACCTTGGTAAAAGCACGAGCTAACCAGATGTAGGCATAGCTGAGAACCATGGCCATTGCCAGGCAGAAGACGAAGAGGACGATCGTGTTGGTATCAAGACCAAAATCGTTTTTACTGTCGTAGATACCGCCGCCATTGAATCCCTTGGTTGCAGCTGATATGCTGGGTCAGCGTCTTGCCGATCGAAATTGTTTTGGCGCATTGCGCATCACATACCATAACCTTGAAGAGCAATACCAGACACAACAACATATCCAGCAGCAACAGCGAGGAAGAGAAGACCGGCCCACCAATCGTTCCACTTAGGCTTATCTATCTTGAAAGCCTGTTCGAAGGTGGGCTTGTTGTCGTAGCCATTCATCTCAGGACGAGGGTTGAAGTTTTGACCATAATTGGGAGGAGGCTGCGAGTAACCCTGGCCGTTCTGGTACGGCTCCTGGTAGTTCTGCTGTTGAAAGTTCTGCTGCTGGTAGTGCTGTTGACCGTTCTGGTTGTAGGCCTGCTGAGGTTGCATAGGATAGTCCTTCTGGCGATCGCCATCCGGCATCTGATAGTAGCTGTTTGCTTCACCGCCGGCCATGGTAAAAGCGGTTTTGTCGAAGGTTCGGCAGAGAAATGGGTTTGCGCAAAGCAAGAAATGAGGTTGCGACAAGAAGTGAATGTTTTTGTATTCCTTTGCTAGCTCACAGAAACGCCAGAAACGCCAGAAACGCGGGTCAAAGCTTGGTTTGGTGACGTCCAATAAAGTCACCAAGAACACCAAGCGCTCGAAACAGCGAGGTGATCGTCGCAGCAAGGAACGGCTGATATCTGCTTAGTCTGCAACTGGCATGTAGACATGTACATACGCACGCAAGCAAATTCATGTATGTTTCTGCCCTCGATCTTTTTCATCTTTGTTGGCCCTGAGCTCTTCTAGGCCTGGCTGTACGGGCTGAAAGCTCAAAGGCGTTTGCGCCATGCATATTTAAGATTAGAGATTAGCTCATATCGGCGAGGCTGATCTTCATCACGCGAAGCAACAACCAAACTCCTTCCAAGGAGCATTCAGCTATGGTGCTCCAAGTCATATACCTGCGAAGCAGCACAAGTGTCGCGAAAGACACATGGACGAAGAAAGTCCTTCATGTCAACACGGTAGGAGGCTGATGATATGATTTTCACGGGACTCAAGCCGAAAGCATATGTGCGCATAGGCCATATCACAGTCCCATCACAGATATTCACCATGTAGAAGTCCACGACGAGGTCCAACATGCTAGAAACCACATACACGACAGAGCAGACTCTCTGAGGTCTATGTTGAATTTTGATGAGCTACATACATGCTCGTGTTGTTCAATTGTAGCTTGAGTGGGCTGTACATAGCGTATTAACATGGTACAGGGTCATACTAACGGCGAGCCGACATGATCATTTGAGGCTTCTTAAGCCATGCCTACAAGACCACGGATGATATTTACCAACGGAGGGACGCTGGTAAACGCCACTAGAATTGTGCCCAACAATCCCATACTCAAACTCGAAAAAGCCGCTGCTCGAGGATCTGTGGTCAGTAGTAGTGCTGTCGCTACTGCAGAAGAATTAGCGCCCAGAGTAATGCCGCGCGTAATGTAATCATCTGAGCAGTGTGTCAGCTAAAGTGATCCGAAAGACTTGACTTTGCAGCAGATAATTACCTTTCGGAATTCTCAGTATGTTCAGTCCTACTGGCCCAACAATGACTCCAGCAATACCACTGAAGATGCACAATGGCGCAATAGTGAATGGATCACCACCCAAGTTCTTTGTAGCTGGTGTCGCAAGCGCGAGCGTCAGACTTCGAGATGCAAAGGCGAGACCGCGCGGCGCAGAAATCCCAATGTGATAACAGAATACCGGATATGCGAACAGTGATCCGATGGCGACGACCACATTGGGTATGATGATAGTCATGAACCGAGCCTTGAGCTCGTTCCGATATCTGTACATGGGAAGGCTCAGAGCCACGATGCTGACGTCTAGAACGCTGCCAAACATATCGCCCGCTCCTGGTGGTTCCAAACCTTGTTCGTTATCCCACAGCTGTGTATACTTTGTGTTTGTTGTATATGCTCTCAACCCATCTTTGAGGGTGTCTCGACGGATCAGTGCAAGGACCCAGATACCGAGAATCGTTAATGCTGAAGAGATGAGCACAGGATGCAGATACGTCTTGTACCTAGGTGGCAGGCGCAAAGCGGCGAAATAGAAAACGACATTGAGAGACAGCTGAACCGGCATAGCGTAACCAGCTCCATAGTAGATGGGAATGCCGACAAAGAAGAATGACGCTCCATAAGTCAGCATGTCGAAGTTCACACTCACAAAAGCAGCCCAACGCTGAGCTCGGGTCAGAGGTGCAGTGTTGTGTCGGACTGAGGCGGTGACTCTAGAGTTTACTGATGTGTTGTCGGCAACAGGGGGCCCGCCCGTACCTGTAACAGAGTCGGGATTTTTGGCTCTGGAGGGCGCCTGTATATCAGCGAGTCCATTCGGAGGAGAGGGCGTTGACGAGTCGTTCGGGCCAGCCTGGTTTGAAAGCGACTGGATAGAGGGCACTTCACTGGCATTTGATTCATGCCTCGTCTGCGTCAACGGGATATTGTCGTCCTGGTGCCCAAGTTCTTCAGCTCGCTCTGTCATGGCACGTTTGGATGTGCCGAGGAGGAGCTGAAGACCTCGAACCATGTATGCTGTGAAAGCGAAAACCACAACATATCCAATGACTGCATGAAGTCAGAGATGTCTTACACAGAGGGCCCTGGGAGTACTGACCGAAGACGGCTACGATCTTAGCGACCTCAATGCCGCTTATCGAGGGACTAAGAGGTAATGTGACGAATGCGGGGCAGAAGAAGATATTGATGTATCTCAGAGCAAATCCGCACTGCTGTATATGAGAACTAGGGAACTGGAACATCTTTCGGATGGTACGCTTACCGGAATCTCAATCACGTTGACTATCTGCTTAGTCCTTTTGTCACCAAGCATACCTTGGAAAGCGACCAAAATCAGAAACAGGCCTATCATACAGGCCACAGAAGCCGGGAATGACACAGAGCTCAAAGAGATCAGAGAGTGGACACCAAAGCAGACTGCGAGAATACAGGTCAGACCAAAAGGCACATAGAGCCAAGCTGTTACGGCGCGTTCCCAAGAAGATTTTGCGACCTTGGACCAGGGTCAGCAACGGAAAGAAGTCGAGCATTGCGGCGCCGTGGTAGCTTACAAGCGCTGCAGCCTGTCCAGCATCATCGACAAGAGCTGTAAGCTGTTTGAAGTTCATAGCTCGAGAATCCGCAATCACAATTATAGCAGGAACCCATCTGGAGTGCACAGGTTTAAAAGGTTACGACGCCGATGACTGCGAAGGCCGCTGTCGGATCATGACGGGGAGCGCTGCCGGCTCTTGCACCACGGACGTTCCACTCTCGGTAGCCCTTGCGATATGGCAGAAGGAAGGCGACTAGATAAGACTTTTGTATACTTCGGAACGGTCTGTCTATTTGTAGCAGCAAGGATCGAGAAGTATCAGGCTCAGTAAAGAATAGGAGCAAAGTTAGAGCAAGTTGGCTGGAAAGTCGCAGGCGGCGTTAGACCCTTTCACGCAGGGGCCCAAGACTCTCCAGTCAACTAACTGCCTTTGACACTTGCTCTCCCACAACAGAGCCCCTTGTGTGATTTCTCCCTGTTGTTCACGTCACCATGGCGCTTGCTACCAAGACCGAATCGCAGAAGATATTCGAGAAGCTGAAGCAGAAGCAAGCCAACAAGGTAAGCAGTGTGCCGGCAAAGACTCCACGTGTGCCACAATATTGACGGCATACAGATCTGCTTCGATTGCGGCGCCAAAAATCCCACCTGGTCGTCAGTTCCCTTTGGCATCTATCTCTGTCTGGACTGTTCGGCACATCACAGAAACCTCGGCGTGCACATCTCCTTCGTCCGCTCCACCAACCTCGACAGTGCGTAACCCGACCCTCCACACAGCCCCACTCATACTAACACCACTCGGCCAGTCTGGCAATGGGAGCAGCTTCGTACCTTCAAGGTCGGCGGTAATGAATCGGCCACAAAGTACTTTCAGAGTCATGGCGGATCCGCCGCTCTAGCCAGCAAGGATCCCAAGACGAAATACACCTCCAACGCCGCCAACAAATACAAGGAAGAGCTGACACGGAGGTGTCAGGCTGATGCTAAGCTGTAAGGAGCTTGTAGCATACGTTGTGCGGCACGAGTTGACAGATACCAGATACCCCGAAGAGGTTGTCATTGTCGACCTCGCCGACGATGCCGGCGCAAGCGGCACAAGCACCCCTGCAGCTGATGATGACGACTTCTTCTCATCCTGGGACAAGCCGACTATCAAGCGTCCCAGCAACCCGCCATCCCGTACTGGCACACCAGGCATCAATCGCACCAACTCTCCCTTCCTCAATACCCCGGCGAACGGAGCAGCGCGACCAAAGTCTCCCCTGACCGCCGACGCTGCAGCTGCTGCGCCTGCCACTGCTCGTGCAATTCCCGCATCAGCAGCTCGTAAGACAGCTACGGGTGGCGCTGCGCCCCGTAAGGCTAATATCCTGGGCGCAAAGAAGAAGCTTGGAGCAAAGAAGGTTGACCCGGCCGCTCTTGATTTCGACGCAGCGGAGCGTAAGGCTCGTGAGGAAGCTGAGAGGATCGCCAAACTGGGTTATGACCCCGAAGCAGAAGCCGCTCCCGCAGAGGCCAAGATCGCGTCTGCACAACCAGATTCAAACTCGAGCATAGCGAGTCCGCAGCCTGTGAACCCTCGATCTGGTGCTGATTTCGGCGCAACTGGAAAAGCCAAAGAGAAGGAACAAGTTGATATGGAGAAACTGGGCATGAGTGTTCGCAAGCTTGGATTTGGTCAGGTCGGCGGTGGAGCTCCCGCCGCCGCAGCGCCCAAGAAGATGGGCTTCGGCTCGACTACGAGGGCAACAGAAGGTAAGAACTCACACGAATGGATACAATCGACCAAGCTTATATTGTGCCTTAGACGATTCAGAGAAGTACGCTCGCCAGAAGTTTGGAACACAAAAGGGCATTTCATCAGACGAATTCTTTGGCAGAGGCACTTTCGACTCGAATTCTCAACAGGAAGCCAAGTCTCGTCTGCAAGGCTTCGAAGGTGCCCAGTCAATCTCATCGAATGCCTACTTCGGACGACCCGAGGATGAGATGCCCGAAGGTGAATACGGAGACATTGAGACGGCAGCCAAGGACTTTGTGCGCAAACTTGGTATCACTGCAGGAGATGATCTCGAAAACCTCACCAGTCTACTAGGAGAAGGCTCTACCAAATTGCAAGGTAAGACATCCGAATTCTATGTTTGATTCAAACAGCGACTAATCGAAGCGGCAGGTGCGATCAGAAACTACCTCAACGGATAGTCCTGATACAATACCGAGAAGAAGGTGATGAATGAGGATAGCACGTAGGAAGAGAGGCACCAAGTTAGCACTTAGGTATCAGATGAAGAATGAAGCGAGTCCATTACCACACTCTAAAAATGGTCAACCTCTGCTAGCCAATGATAGTGATGCAAAACAGTGAATGAGCTGTGAAATGATAATGTTAGTCTATTCGAGCAGACGAACAGAGAAGGGATATGTGCGATGATGTGAAAGACATGGTAAATGTTTGTTTGTAGAACAGTACCCAAGTCTATTAGCCGGCAGAGCAGAGCCGAAGCATGGCGGAGAAGGGTCTGAGCGGGCCGGTTGCGTCATGCTTCCTTCCTCTTTGGAAAATCATTCGCGGCGCAACACGGGCAGAGTGGACATGTTGATCACGACCGACCAACCATGCACTTGACCTCGCCGACGACGTCTGTACAACTTTCGACACCTTGAATCATCTATCATACGCCATGCCTCCGAAAGGATCACGCGTCGTGCACCACGACAACGACTCGAGATCCGACGGCTCGAGTTCAAAGACCAACAACATAGCAAAGAACAAGCGGCCGAATGGCACGAGCAACCTCAGGGATGCAAAGAACGTGAGCGACACGACTGCTGCACAGAACACGACGTCTAGCAATGGAGTGAGTGCTCTCTCAGGCCTCAGCTGCTGTGCCGCGACACGGTGACTAACCTCACGGCGCAGTTCACATGGGGGCAAGAAGATCTGTCTCTACTACAGCAGTACCGCGCCGCACATCGCATGGACACACCATCAGCCTTCAACTCGATACGTAACCAGTTCCTTCTGAGTAATCCTGGCATCGGCAGACAGTCTCCCACCATGGCAAGACGCAAGACAAAGAAAAAGGTGCCCAAAGAACAACTCGCCATGGCAGTGAGGAAGAACTTCAACGACGCTGCCGTCAATGAGATAGACGTCATGGTCGATCTGCTTTACAAAGTCCGCAATCAGGGTACGTCCAATGATAAGTGCTGCATGTGCGCATCCAATGCTGACGCAAATGCTTCCTAGACAAGGCCTTCCGACTTCGATCAGCGCCCACCAAGAACAGCAAGTGAAGAAAGACATGGCGCATCAGACAGCATATGGGAGGAAAACGGCGTCCATTGGGTATACCACACATGACAGAGTGAGTGAACATGGCCAGGCGGCATCATCGTCATCGTCCTCGGGAGTTTGGGAGTCAATTTCTTTTGCTTGTGTAGTAGGTCAAGGGCAAGATAGCGGGACAACAGTAAGTAGTGGTTGCATGTTGACAGCCCTAGCGCGAATACCCAATCATCAATTCTCTGTTTAGACACGATATGAGGCATGTGGATACTTGTGCTTCCCAATGTTTGGCTTGCTGATGTGGATCGAGCTGTAGCAGAAGGGCCCTTTCAGGCAAGGTAGCCTGCACACAAAGTGTCAAGAAGAAAAGTCGGTCGAAGGATTAATCAGACAGCTTCTTGATGTTTGCAAAAGAAAACACAGGCCATCAGGGTTCCCGGTCATAGCGGTGGATGGGATTCTGCAAACATCTCGAAGCTTCCAAGTTTCGGTTTCGGCATCTTCGCTCGCTGCTGACCCGCATGCCAAGGCGACTTGACATGTAGCAAAAGTTTCCCAGCCCTCGACAGACCAGACGGCCAGCACTCGCTGCATTATCCTGCCTCTGTCAATCTCTTCACCACCTCTCGCGCATCGACGCTCGCTCTCCACTACCCCCCTCTCACAAAAGCACAGCCCTGCGCAATCGCCATGAGTCTGGTCGGTCCAGCCTTGCTCCCAAAGGCGGCCAATCCGCTCCGCATCCTCGCCGCATCTAGGCCGACTTGCCAAATCTACCCCGAACGACCGCAGCCTACTGTCCAGTCTAGAGGCTTATACTCTGCTCCGTCACACACCTCTGCTCGTCATGCACCTCGTCAACCTACTCAAGCTCGGGTGAGATTTACAACAAACTTCCACTTGCGATCACTATATACTAACATGTCTCGACTCACAGACATTCCATGCCACCGCTGCGACACTAGCCAAGGACCCGTATGCTACTCTCGGTGTAAACAAATCTGCCTCTACAGGTGAAATCAAGAAGGCCTATTACGGACTGGCCAAGAAATACCACCCTGACACCAACAAGGATGCTGGTGCCAAGGAGAAGTTCGCTGAAGCTCAGGCCGCATATGAGACTCTCTCCGACCCAAAGAAGAAGGAAGCATTTGACACTTACGGCTCGGCTGCCTTCGACCAGAATGGCGGTTTCAATCCGGGAGCCGGCCAAGGAGGCAATCCATTCGCAGGTGGCGGCTTTGGTGGATTCGGAGGCTTCGGTGGTGCTAGTGGTGGAGGTGCTCAGGGCTTTGGAGACATCAACTTCGAAGATCTCTTCAGTGCCTTCGGTGGCGGAAGTGCAAGAAGAGGTCGTGCAAGACCCTCACCATTCCAAGAAGAAATATTGGTCGGCGAGAACATCGAGGTTCAAACAAACATCTCCTTCCTGGACGCAGCAAAGGGCATCACCAAGGACATTCACATCAACCCATTGGTCAAGTGTAAGACTTGCGAAGGAAACGGCTTGAAAAAGGGCCACTCGAGGACAAATTGCGCCAGCTGTGATGGAACTGGTACGAGGGTACATTTCATGCAGGGAGGCTTCCAGATGGCAAGCACTTGCGGAGCGTGTGGTGGTCAAGGAAAGACCATGCCCAAGAACGGCGCTTGCGGAAGCTGCAAGGGCGAGGGTGCGCTCCGTGAGAAGAGAACCGTATCAGTCGACATTCCAGGAGGTATCGAAGATGGCATGAGAATGCGTGTATCACAAGAGGGAGACTTCCCGCCGACAGGCCAGGCTGCCAACCCCAAAGCAAGAACATCGAATGGCGATCTATACGTCTTTGTACGAGTGGCACCGGACCCAAAGTTCAGCCGTAATGGATCAGACGTGCTCTACACAGCATCAATACCACTCACGACGGCCATTCTTGGAGGAGAGATACCCATTCCAACCCTGGATGGAGAAGTCAAAGTCAAGGTCGCGACCGGTACGGCAACTGGCGACCGCATCACGCTCTCTGGAATGGGCATGAGAAAACTAAACAGCCGACGTGGTAACAATGGAGATCTCAGAGTCGAGTACAAGGTGCAGATGCCCAAGTATCTCAGTGTCAACCAGAGGACGATCGTCGAGATGCTCGCCGATGAAATGGGCGACAAGAATGCCAAGCGCGTGATGAACCTTGGAAAGATGGCGGAAGATGCCAAAAAGGATGCGACGACGAGCGAGGAAGATTCACACAAGAATGAGGGATTCCTCAAGTCTGCATGGCATAGGCTTACACACCAGCACGACAAGGACAAGGAAGACGCTAGCAAGCAGGAGGCAGACGACAAGAAGAAGAACGGAACGAGTTGAAGGGGATGAGGGGACGGATTGTAAGACAAGTTGTACATTATTGTATATTATAGCGACCTTGTTGGAATATTGGAGCAAGAGCGATAGTCCTGCTGGAATGTGACTTGGGCCGCAAGGATGGAAATGCATGATGTGTATAGACGAAATGATTATAGACTCTCCTCTTCATGAGTGATGTGGGACAATATATGTTGAAGTGGTTGGGTATGATCAGGGTATGGCAGATGTGTCAGATTGATGTTCGCGCGGGAAGCTTGGAGGCGGGATGATGACGATCGGGCACTTGTCGTGATCGAGGCGTGTTTCTTGTGATCGATTAGCCATGCAGCTGCATCTCTTGCACACTCGAGTACATAATTGGGCCGTTTGACCTCTGTCGATTGCACAGGCAAGGAAGCGAAGTACAAAAAGGCAGGAGCCAGCAGCGAACATCTGGCAACGGCAACAACAGCAGCAGCAACAACAACAACGGCAAGAGCGATCGACGACCCCACCCGCGTGGCCATGCTATAGCGGCCAGCTCCAGGCACCCAAGACAAGCACCACGACATGATGCAGACACCGATGCTGTCATGCCCGCTCAAGGCAACAAACGAGATAGACTGGATTGCTCCGCTCAAGCAATATATCCGCAACACCTATGGCGACGACCCCGAGCGATACGCCGACGAATGCGCCGCGCTCAACCGGCTGCGCCAGGACATGCGAGGTGCCGGCAAGGACAGTGCCGCTGGACGCGATCTACTCTACCGCTACTATGGGCAGCTGGAGCTGTTGGATCTGCGCTTCCCCGTCGACGAGAACCACATCAAGATCTCCTTTACCTGGTCCGTCAAACTACAAGCCTCTCCCCAACCTATCTCTCTACCTTACTGACCCCACCGCCCCCGCAGGTTCGATGCATTCACCCACAAACCCACTGCTCAGTACTCGCTCGCCTACGAAAAGGCCTCCATCATCTTCAACATCTCCGCCGTCCTCTCCTGCCATGCCGCCCTTCAGGATCGCAATCAGGAGACGATGCTCAAAGTTGCCTACCACTCGTTCCAGGCTTCGGCCGGCATGTTCACATACATCAACGAGAACTTTCTGCATGCTCCCTCGACCGACCTGAGCAGAGATACCGTCAAGACACTCATTGCCATCATGTTGGCTCAAGGCCAGGAAGTCTTCCTCGAGAAGCAAATGGTCGATGGCAAGAAGGCCGGTCTCATGGCCAAGCTTGCTAGTCAAGCTGCCTTTCTGTACACTCAGGCTCTGGAGGGCGTACAAGAGAATGTCGCCAAGGCCATCTTCGAGCGTGTCTGGCTGCTCGTTGTACAATTCAAGACCCACTACATGACCTCGCTTGCCCACTACTACCAGGCTCTCGCAGATGACGACGCAAACTCCCACGGTATTGCCATCTCTCGTCTAGAGATTGCCATGACACTCGCTCGAGAGGCCACTAAAGTCGCAAATTCTTTCCCCTCATCTATTCCTGCCGCTTCAAATCTGGCTGGAGACACTGCATCGATCCTCGCAAACATGGCCAAGACCCATTTGGCTGCATGCGACGAAAAGCTGCAGCAGTTCAACAAGGACAACGACTTTATCTACCATCAACCAACTCCCCCCGAGGCTGCACTTCCAGCAATTCCCAAGCTTCCTGCTGCTAAACCAATTCCTGTGAGCGAGCTGTACCAGGGCCAAGACATTCACCGCATTGTTGGTCCAGATATCTTTCAGAAAATTGTTCCCATGGCTGTCACAGAGTCTGCTAGTATGTACGACGAAGAGAAGGCTAAGCTCGTCCGCGCAGAGAGCGAACGCGTAGAAATCGCAAACGACGAGATGGCTGCTTCCCTGGATTACCTCAAGCTGCCGAATAGTCTAAATATTCTCAAGGGAGGATTGGATCAAGACATGGCTGTCGACTCGGACTTCCGCAAATGGTGTGAGGACTTTGTGGGCCACGCCCCTTTCGCCGATGCCTTCGAGCAACTCAACTCTAGCAAAGCTAGTATTCATGGTACTCTTGATCAGTGTCAGAAGATTTTGGACATGGAAGAAAGTGTTTGTGAAAAGATGAGAAACAAGTATGGTGCTGAGTGGACTCAACAACCTAGCTCTCGCCTCACCTCGACCCTGCGAAGCGACATCCGCAACTACCGTGGCGCCGTCGAAGAGGCGAGCATGAGCGACGTGCAGCTTTACAGCACTTTCAGACAGCACGAGTCGGACATGGAGGAGATGCGCTCAGCGGGCGAGACCGACGAGGCTGATGTACTTTATCAACGAGCTATGATCAAGGTTGGCGCCGCGAGAAAAACAGGCGCTGAGCGTCCAGCGGCGGAAGGAAATCTGATTGATGATATTGAAGATGATGACAAGGCGAGCGTGTCTGAACAGATCGCCGCTGTTGAGGACCTGCTGAAGAAGTTGACATTGATCAAGAGAGAGCGTGAGAAGGTTCTCAAAGACTTGAAGGAAAAGGTTTGTACACCGGTGACTTGCGAGTTTGGCGACACGCTAACCATGGGACCAGGTTCACAACGACGACATCTCGAGCGTGTTGATCTTGAACAAGAAGGCAATGTCGCAGGAAAATCAACTCTTCAAAACCGAGCTTGAGAAATTCCGACCCCATCAACAACGTCTATTGCAAGCTCAACACAAGCAGCATAGCTTGATGAAGGAGTTGACTCGTACCTACAGTGATCTGTTATCTGACAAGCGAGTGCGTCAAGAGCAGAACAAGTACGAGGCCTTCTCGCGCCAACGTAGCACGGTGATGTCAAAGTACAAGAAGGTACACCAAGCACTCATGGATTTGCGCGCAGGCCTTGAGCGTGCCAGGAACTTTTACTCAGAGATGAAAGATACCGTCGACAGCCTGTATAAGAATGTTGATGGCTTTGTTGGTAACCGCAAGGCGGAGGGAAGTCAACTTCTCAACCAGATTGAGAGTGGCAAGACCGCCTCGGGAGCCAGTGGCGCAGATCGCGAACAGCAGCGTCTTAAGGAAATGATGGATCGCATGTCTATGAACCCTTCATCATCGCCGCATCAACAGCAGCAACCGCAGCCTCCCGCAAGACCATTGCAACAACAACAGCATTCTTATAACAACTACAACCCAGCAGCCTCACCACCCGTCACCCCAGGCTATGGCATGCAACCCACCCCCTCGCCATACATGCACCAACAAAATTATGGCCAACAGCAACCTCAACATCAACAGCCTCAGCAGCAAACCTACCAACAGCAACAGCAGCCCCAGCAACCTCAAAGCTATAGTTACAACCCGACCTCTTATGGTATGCCAAACTCGCCGCCCGCAGCCCAACCGCAATACTTTTCTCCGCCACCAAATCAGAATCAGAACCATAACCAGTATGGCCAGCCTCATGCTCAGATGGGCCAACAGCAGAATATGCTGCCTCATGGTTATGTGCCTCCACCTCCACCACCTGGTCCTCCGCCCCACCAGCAGCAGCAGGGATATGGTCAACAGCCTCATCAAGGTTACGGTCAACAGCAACAGCAGCAACAGCAACAAGGGCAAGCAGATCCTTGGGCAGGGCTTGGCGCTTGGAAATGAGGTGAGGTTGTCATGATGCGAAGAACGGGAGTGGATTCAGATGGGGAATGACGGGAGCTGAAACAGAGTGAAGCTTGAACTGTATACATCGAGACGCAATATCAAAAAAGCCTGTTCCAGAGAAACCATTAAACTTCCAGTCACCCTTGCCATGATACGCGGAAACATACTCCTTTGTTTTTTGGTATTCGCATGCGAAACATCATCATCATCACCATCATCACCATCAACTACCACATTATCGTCTTCATTATTATCGTCCTCATCATTATCGTCCTTATCATCAATCTTGCTATGGACATAAGCGACGGTCTGGAGAAGATGCGAGCGATTGAAGGAGAGACGAATGTTATCCATCGTCAAATATCCCATCTGAAGCTTAGATTGAAAAATCTATTTACATGACAAAAAAAAAAGCTCAAGAATGTTCAATAATGAGAGATCGACATGGTGTACGAAGAGTAAAATTGGAAGGTAAGGGAGACAGACGCCAGCGCCACTCCCCCATGTAGATTTGCGAAAACTGAACAGTTCGTGATTTGAGAGCCTGCGATGTACGAGCTTGTTCGTCCAAGTGCTCATATATCGATACAAACTTGCCCCTTCTTCACATGAAGAATTGCCGGAGAATGTCAGTCTGGAGAACGATATCCGAGCCCAGGAATCCCGCTTCGAGTTTATCATCCTGAGCCCACGCCCAGTGTAAAAGCTGTGTAGTGCGTAAAATAGTACCAGGACCCGCTCTAGGAGCACAAGAAACAATTGCACTGGTGAAGGTGGTTTGATCAGCTGGTGTGACAGCCCCGATACCCAATAGGAATATTGGCCAGAGGAGAAGTGCAGAAGCACCTTGGAGAAGATTCAGTTGTTGAAAGACTTTGTGACTTTGTCTGGAGATGGCGACGAGATCTGGATCAAAAGGGCCGTTGTTTGGGTTTAGCAGCTTATGTGATAGGAATAGGCAGCCGTAATACCAAGCTTTGGCCGAGAGAAGGTTCTTCATCATAAAAGTGTCTGCGGTGCCGGAAACGACGTCGAAGAGATCTTCCGGTGCTTCCACAGGTGCTCGCCAGTTCATGATTCTTGTTGATAAAGAGATTGCATCGATTAGGTCTCTTCCTTGCAAGGGTAGTCTATCCCTCAGCCAGCATAGTTTGAACGCAATATCGAAGAGAGGAGCACACATGCCTACCCAGGGACACTTACGCCATGTGCGAATCATATCTCGTCGAGGACTTCCGGGTAGACACATGGCTTCGAAGAGTTTCTCGATGTGGTCGTAAGGTAAGGAGGTAAAAGGTTGAAAGAGTCTATTGTGGACTGTGCGGAAGGAGTAGGCTTCGAGGACTAGGAGCTCGTGCATTGAAGATGGGGGTCTGTTCATCATGCTTGCGCGGACCAGATTGTGGGCGCCGTTGAGATGTGCTACTCTCATGTGTGCGGGATCATCGGCTCTAGGGCTCATGGACTGAATTGACATGAGTTAGTGCTCAGACTCGTACAAGATGTGTGGAAATGTCGTACCTCGAAAGTATGCAGCAATAGGGTTGTGGCGACTTTCCATTCTGGGGATGTCAGGCCAGTCACGCTCAAGGCAGTGGCGAGCCCTTGGACTGCTTGCTGATAATGGATAAGCGCTCTTCGAATACCATCTGGTCGTGCTCTTGTCACAAAAGCAGTGCCGCAGCACAACCATGCATGCATGAGTGCTGAGTTCTGTATGCATAATGGCAGACATAGAGACGAAGCCGATTCGTCGAGACTTCCATTGTCCGGCGATATGATGGCATTGTCGAAAGTTGTCGTGATTTGAATCAATTGACTTGATGTCAATTTCCTGTATACGTCAGTGAACATGCTCTGTATATAGACAACTTAATAATAGACAAGCACATACGGTGTCACCTTTTTGACACCCTCGGGAAGCCTGACAGTGATGGCATTCTCTATGTTATCCTGTGGTGACGGCGGTCTCCAGACGTCTTCCCTCGTATTTGAGATCGATTTACCGCGATGACTGATCGGTTCCTTGTCTCGAAGTACCAATGTCGTCTCGGATGGAGAATCAGGGTCTCTCAGCAGAGGCACAGGATTCTGGCCAACATTGAAGTCCGGAACAGGCTGAGGTCTATCATCTTGAGTAACCAACGGCGCCGCATGTGCAGGCCACTCGCAGACAACATTGCCGATACTCTTTCGACAACGAACACAGAAAGGCTTTGCCAAATCACACTTCTTCTTCTTTCTTCGACCTGTAACCGTCAGTGTCAATGCTGTAGATCATTGCCAGCACACATCACGACGAGGGCCCCGCAATTGAGAATCTGATCCGAACAGGCCCGTGGAGTTTGTGACAAAAGGGAAGGCAAAGCACATACACGGTAGACAACCCAGATCCGTACGCGTCCGCTTTGGCTTGATGTCCGCCGCAACCAATCCGCCGGAAGACAGCTCGAAATTAGCAAACATGACACGCTCCCTGACTGTTCAGATCGGGCGCATTGCGGACTGAGGTTCGCCGATATCCAGGATGGTGGGTGCGGATGGGGGGAAAAGGCTAGCGGGGCGGCATGCTCGATCAAGATAAGTGCTGCCAAGATCTCTATACACCTGCGGAGGGAAGTCCGTGGAATCATAGATACATCTTGAACATATGACTGGTTGCTGGGATGGCCTTTGTGAAGGAATGTATTCATCAAGGTACCATCGAGGCAAAGTAATTGTTGATTCCACAGCAAGCACGACGCTTTGACGAGAAATGATTAACCACCAAGGTTAAACAATGAAAAGTTTCATGGCATCAAAGTTAAACGCTTTGTTGAGCTATTCTTACCTCGATACGACGTGTCGTATCACAGCTGTTACCTTTGCATTAGGGCTTATCTTCATCTGAAGAAGTGCCGACATTATCATGTACCATACGGGTGTCAATCATAGTGTCTGATCACATGAAAATCAGTGGGCATACAATTTGATCCTACGAGCTGTATGAGATGATTACCAGTAAGTCGCGCTGTGCTGGACGAAGACAAGTAGCAAGAAATAATGCTCAATGCAACACTTTTGATATCCCTTTACAGCAAATCGTCGATACCACGCTCCGAATCCTTCTTGATCAGATCAACCATACCCTACGGAGTATCAGTATGTCGCGCAGGTCACTTGCATAGAACAATGTACTCACATCGGGGAAAATGGGCTTTCCGTTCTTGTCAAGAACATAGCGGAAGGGCATCTCGGTGCTCTCGTGCTCGTCAACCTTGATTTCTGGGTTGTCGACGTACTTGATGTCCTCGAGCGCGATGCGATCTTGGACCACAATTCTAGTGGTTCGCACTGCTGTGTCTGTAGTCATTTGCACGGGCCCCAAACGGCGTCCTTGGTAGCCCTTCTTTCGGAGCTCGGAGGTACGATCTATCGATGGAATTAACATCAAAACTTTGCGTCCAATCTCAGAGCACACAAACCTCTTGGAGGGTCATCTCCGAGGATACCGCCAAACAGGAAAATGTCAAAGTTGTCACCGTCCTCAGGGCTGAGTTCCTTGGTCGCTGCAGGGTCGAGAAGACAGACGCGATCCTTCTTGTCTGCGTAGATCTCCTCGATACCGCGGTGCTCAACATTCAACTCGGAGACGGCTTTGAGAGATTCGGGTAATTGCAGTTCACGAGGAACAGATGTGAGGTAGAATGAAGATCCCGTAGCTGCGGTTTCCCTAGCAATGCACTTGTACTCGAGAGCAGACCATTGCTCGAGCTCAGGGTCGAGATGCTCGACGATAAAAGTCTTGTTACCGGACATTTTCTATCGCTGATTAGGATTGCCATTGGGTCAGTTTACGTGTCTGAAAACTGATGGAGACTTACGATTCGAAGGTCGGATGCTAGAATTTGCGATTGAGTAAGTACAAAGGATTGGATAAAGAGAGGATATCACTGGTGTAGTGATATTATGAACAATAACTTGGTAAGTGCAGAAGGTTATGGTCAGGACGATTGCGCTTGTGATTTTTCAAAAATTTGGTCTCGAAACCGGGACTGACGTGGAGAATGGTCAAGCATCGTGGGGAAGTACCAATCGAACGCAAGATATATGCTATCCGAAGCCACGATTTATACCAGCCTATCAGATGCGTTGACGACCGAGCGTGTGTCGGACGCTGAAAGCCCTTTGCTCTTTATCTAGTCTTTCAGAATGGGAGCTTGTAGCATCAAGGTGCTGAGCTCTAATACTTGAGCAAGGCACTACGAGCTACGTGCAACATGGTCATCCCAATCATGGGAACATAGCTCATGCCATAAATGCAGAGCGCTTGAGTCAGGGATTAAGCCATAAGGAGTCAAGTAGTCGAGGATGAGCGAGTGCTGCGTGACTCTGCACGAACAAGGGAAAGATCAGAGGAAGTTTAAAGGGCCTCAGGCTGCTGGGCAGACGTTGTGGAAAGGGACAGAAGACGGTGACACAAGCTCGGGAGCTCCTCGTACGTACCGTACCCCTCTTCCAATTGCACTGCTCTCATCAGACAAACTGAACCTCGTGAATTTCAACTTTCCAATATTCAAAAGTCGCTCCATCAATTGCGTGCCAAGCACGAGCTCAAAGCTTCCACCAAGCAACAAACGCGAAACCCACGAAACGCAAGCGGCGGCATCAAACGTGCGTCAGAGTGCTTCGTCATACGTTCCACACGACGCCTTTCGACCGAGCAATTGACATTGCGCAGCAGCGAGCCAGCAAGAAATATCGACGGCATAGCGAACAACGAAAGCAGCTCTACCACGTCTCTTTGTCCCGAAGCCTTCCACCCCAGCTTTGACAGAGCCGTGCTGAGTCAAGCAACGACATCACCCTGGTGAACAAAGCCCAAAGCTATTCCACCCACTGCCTCTCCGAGAGTGTCGGCTTCTTTTGCTCCTCCGCCGACTGCACTCCATTCTCCCGGAGAACACAGCTCGTGCACAACACGATTTGCGATACTGTTCTTCCTGGCGAAGACTCGTATCCCTCTCAATCACCTGCTATCGCAGAGCAAAAAGGTCAAGCACCTTGCGACAAGCCCGCCATCATGAACCCCCACCAGAACAACAAGGTCGACATCAATGTGAGATCCTAACACACCCTTGTACCCGTCATGAGACTTACCACTCATCATTCCTTCAAAGGCCATGTCCCCCGATGAGCAGCGACTGTTCCGCATGTACGGCAAGCTGCCCGACAAGAAGAACTTGCTCCAGAACAAGCTCAAGGTACTTAGACAACCCAACCTCAGCATCCTCCTCTTACATTCTCTGACCACACACGCGCGACACCATAGGGCCAAGAGCGCAAATACTTCGACAGCGGCGACTACGCCCTCAGCAAAGCCGGCAAAGCAGGCGACGTAGGCGTCACCAGCATCGGCGTCGAACACCCCTCACCAGACACCATCCCCCACCTCTCCTCATCACCAAACACCCAGACCCCTGGAAACCCCAACGGCAACCCTGGTCTCAACCTGCAGCCCACCCAGAGCCACCAATCTTATGTCTCGGGCAGTCCTGTCAAGGAAGGCAGTATCCTGCAGAGAGGCATGAGTGTTGATGACCAGGACGGCGAGATCAAGAGTGCTATGGAGAAGCGTGCTCAGGCTTCTTCGTCCAACCTTTCACCTTCATCCGAGAGCGACGCTGTGCCTATTCGTCAATAGAAGAAGTCGAGGTTTCTTTTGATCCAGGGCACTTGTTGGAGGAATGAGGATCGCTTGACTCGGAGGGAACCTGGTGGATGACAAACGAACCGATTAGGACGACAGAGTCAAAGGTCAAGGTCAAGGTCAAGGGTCAAGGATAGGCGTTGGACTGGCGAGCGGCGTGCAGGAGTTGTTCTCTTTTTCTTGTTGTCTGTCTGTTTTTTGTGATTTCCATATCTCACCCCTTTTGATTGTCTCGTTGGACACATGAGGCGGTGCCTAAACTACCCACACAGCCTTTTTTTGTTTCATCTGTACGTTTATGCCATGTTCTTCTTTCTCCTTGTTTCCACTCGATTCCTGGCTCGACCCTTCTCGTGCATCTACCTTGCCATGAACAATGAACTGTCTTTCTTTGATGAATAGTTGATTATACAGAATAGTCGAATATTGGGCAGGATGGTCAAACGTTGGTTGCTCATGGTTCGTGAAATGATAATACAGTTTGATGGCATCCCAGAGAAAAAAGAAATATAACTACATGAAGGATCCCCTTGTACATCCAAATGCTACACTCATGGGTGGACCAAAGCACCTCCCTGGGCCTGTTGACCTCTCTTGCTACCAGGCACACTAGGCTCAACCTCATCCAGAGCAGCATTGACATCATCAGCCTCAACGTCCAGAGGAGCATCCTGATCACGAGCATTGGCCGAAGAGCCATTGAGCTGCTTGATTGCAAGAATCTCCTTGGCGGCCCACTCGCGCCATTCCTCGTACTTTTGGTCCTCGAGCTTCATACCGATATCCAAGGGCGAAGGACCAAACTCGGCACCAGTCCAGAGGGCCTCTTCGCGGGCGACACGGCGTTCGATCTCCTGTGCGTGACGGATCTCGTAGAACTCTTTACGGGCCTTGTCGTAGGCACCTAGCTTTGTGTAGGCGGGGTATGTGTCTGGCTCTGGGGTTGGGAGGTCGCCGCTGAGAATGGCGGATTTGTTGATTTTTAGGAGGGTCGCGAGGTGGTCGAGGAGAGCAGGCACGTCTGCTGAGGCGTTGCGGGAGTAGGAGAAGGAAATGGGTAGAGCGTCAAAGGCTTCTTCGGCAAATGGCTTGACGGCAACTTGAGAGCCGAGGGCAATGTCGATGTTGTAGGTCTTGCCGATGGCTGCGAGGTCGGTGTTTCGTAGCGTTTGAGCGACGCTCTCGCTGTGTCGAATGTTTGCTTTGAAAGAGCGCTTGTTGATGAGCGAAGTGTCAACACCTTGTTCAGCAAGGAATCGGTATGAGTGCTTAGAAGCATCCTTGAGGTTGTAAGGAGTTTTGGGGTGCCAGGTCAGGTAGAGCTGGACAGGCATGCGGACATCGTCTGCCATCTTGGACAGGTCTTCTTTCAACGGCAATCTGCTGGTGCTCAATTCGATTCGGTAGTCTTTCATGAAGAGAGGCACAACTTCGTCCTCAAAGGCCTCTGAGAGAAGATATTCTAGCAGTCGTGGGCTGGCCTCGAAGTCGAGTTCGTGACGAACCTGGCACATGAGCCACGCTTGTCTTTGTACAACGCTGCAAAGTGTCAGTGCTGATTTGAAAAGGATGCGAGCAAGTGTGCACACCTCTCTCCGTCGACTTGTTTTGTAGGTTGCTCCAGCTGGCTCCAATCGAACTTTTGGTAGTCCTTGCCGTCATGTTCGAGAACCTGTCTAGGCCTCGCCAATTCCCACGGGTGGTCGCCGAAGAAGTCGAGTCTGAGTTGGTCCTCTTCGTAGCGAAGCTTGACGGGTTGAAACAGCTTGCTGGCCTTTCTGCCCTTGCGCTGGGCGGGTTGCAATGGCGGACGCACCAGACGTTCTGACGGCGGTAGATTGCCGATGACCGTGTACCACGGCGGAGGAGGTTGCGGGCTGGTTGCGTTTCTTGAGCCTTGGACCTGAAGCAGACGTGTTGCAGCCTGGTGCACGCGCTGAGGCGCAAAGTTGTATCGACCCATGGCGGCGGTCTTGTCCTGGCGGCTCACTCGATTCTTTAGTTCAAATGGAGAATCATGTCGGCGCGCGGGAGTGATGTGGCTTGGCGCGGCCGGAGGAGCGGCTCCAGCCAATCAGCGGGCTGCAGATGCGCAGTCGGTAATGCTGAAAGTCGGACTTTTTGGTTTCGCCCAAGTGCTCGCCAGACCGACCGCTGCCTTGTCCAGGGCCGTCATGTACTGAGACCAATGCCCAGGGAAAGCGCATTGCTCGTGTGACACAATGCTCGCCGCTTCATGTCCCTCCTTGGCTCCTTCTCCCGCAACCAGAGCGGCTCCTCTCTGCACAAGAAGCCGACACCAGCCTCCATCATGACAGCTCTGTGTCCTCGCCGCAATCACCTGTCCAGCCACCTCGACCACGACAGACCCCACGTCCGCCATCGACGAGACCTCCACATCCTCTCCCGCCGGGCCCCACAACACTCTCTGATCCCCAAGTCTGCCGAGTCCCTTTTTCTCGAAGCTCTCGCACACGCGAGCTTGTGCCGGGAACATGCTCGCCAATTCTCAAACATCCATCGACCTTCTCATCCGACGCCCCCTGAGCACTCCTCTTCCTCCTCCTCCTCCTCCTCCTCCTCCTCCTCATCATTCTCCTCCTCCCGCTCTGCACGCTTCACCACACAGTCCTCGAGAAACAAGCCTCCTCAATCCTCCGCTGTCGAGCTCGTACCAGATGAGGCTCACTCTCCAGCACCCATCTATATCCCCCGCGAAGAGCTACGCTCTATAGTCGATCAATACGATTTCGCTGGCTATCAGGAAGACCCTCCTCCGGAAACAGACTACCATCACGAGCCTCAGCCAGACGACAGTGTCGCCTTCTCTTTCCAAATACCAGAAAGAGAACCCCTGATCGCTCCCGATCTTCTCGACCAGCAAGTCATTGACCACTTCAACTTCATCATACAAGACAAGCACACCCCGAACCAGAATCTCTACGAAGCTTATCGGGCGATACCGCACCCACGCCCTCTACATCTTCAGAACCAACGTATCCGCCAACTCATGCATCGCCTGAGTGTTGTTGAATACAAAGATGAACAGACTATGCATTGTTATCTCTCTGTGGTTGACGACATGTCTGCTGCAGATCTACCCATGACGAGAGCAGAGTGGAATAGTGCCATGAGTTTCGCCAGTCGCCATCTCCGCAAAGTCGGTGATATACAGGTCGAGACTGCCACTCAAATCTGGTTACGCATGGAGAAAGAAGCCGGGATTGCAAGCAATGCTGTAACGTTTAGCATCCTGTTCGACGTCGCCACAAAAGCTGGCAAATTCGCCCTTGCCGACATTATAGTCAGGGAGATGATGCAGAGAAACATCGAGCCCAGCCGCCATTTCCGAACCAACAAGATCTATTTTTACGGCCTGAAACGCGACGGTGCCGCCGTTAGAAAAGCATACCAAGAATTAGTCGACGCTGGCGAGGTCGTTGATACACTGGTTCTGAACTGTGTGATCGCGAGTTTGATCAATGCTGGCGAGGCCTCCGCCGCTGAGTACATTTTCGAGAAAATGAAAATCCTTGGCTTAGGTAATGCCATGGCTACAAAGATTCAAGGGTGGAAAGCCCAACGTCAGCTGGGAAAGGTCCTAGATCGGGTTGGAAGAGCTCTTCGCGAGCAACCCGAGCGACGTGGCGTCGTGCAAAACGTCACTCCGATACAACCTAACTTGCATACATATCGCCTTTTGATCAAATACCACGCTCACGAGTCTGGCAACATAGATCGTATCACGGACTTGCTCGATGAAATGGAACAGAACGCCATCCGTATACATGGATCCATTTTCTACCAGATCATACGCGGCTTCAGCATTCATGGCGGCATCCGATACTCTTCCTGGAACAAGAAAAAACTTGACAGCTTTTGGGAGGTCTTTTGTCGATTCGTCGAGAGAGACGGAGAGACGGAGCAGAAGCACAGTGATTGGTTGTACGAGGAAGACAGAGGCTGCTATTTTAGTGTCTCCATGGTCAAAATCGTCCTCCTTGCCTACATTAAGGTCACTGGCCCAGACAACACCAGAGAGGTGTGGGAGGAGATTAAAGAGATCTGGAAGCCGAATGAGCACGACGAGCAAGCTGTGAGCTCAGGGATAGAATACGCGCTGGCCAGAGTGTAGCCTTCAGAAGCGTTGTAACATTACATATAACCTTTCATGTATAAACGAATTTAGGGATCAAGGAACTTTTGAAACAACAAATCATAGAGCGTTTACCCTCCCACTTTTTCTACAGGAAGAAGACCCGATGTGATCGTCTCCACCCTACTCGGTCATGGCCACTTGGTTTCAATGAATCATCTTGATGGATGATGTATAAAAAAGTGTCCGTGCCCCAACGCGTAACTCTCAGGTTGCTCTTGCTTGATTGTCTTCCTGATCCGTTGATTTGACCCTCTCTACTTCTCTGCTCGATAATTGGAGAGACTCAAGGATTCTGTGACGCGTCAAAAGCTGCGAGTAGTCTACTCAACGAGGATGCCGCGGCCGTCAAATCCATTAATGTTGCCTGTTCTGCCGTCCGGTTGAAGCCTGGAAGTAACCATCAATTGCCTCCCAAATTTATCTCAATTTCGTCTGAATCACCAACCACCAAAACAATGCCTATGCAAAGACAACGCAGCAAGCCCGATCTTGAGTTCACGCTTCGCCAGGTTTTTGGAAAGCCTTCATTCAGGTGAGCGTGTCCCTCAAGATCTGCCTTTTGTGACAAAAGCTGACCGTACTTCCCCCACAGGCCTGTACAGCGCGAAGTCATTGAGACTGCTCTTGACGGCAATGATGTTTTCCTCCAAGCTGCCACCTCATTTGGCAAAAGTCTATGCTTTCAGCTACCAGCATGCATCGACATTGGGAGTAAGCAAAATACAAGTCGGCTGGGCGAGACTCAACTCTAACATATCGTAGTCACCATAGTCGTATCACCTCTCCTTGCCCTCATGGTCAGCTCCAACCATCATTCCATTGCGGTATCGATCTAACAAAATTGTAGAATAATCAGGTCGCTGCTTTACGCAGGGCAAACATTCGGGTCGCTACTATCAATAGCACCGTCTCCAAGTCCGACCGTGATGCCACCATGGCCGATCTCAAAACCGGTCACCCCCTCACCAGACTTCTCTATGTCACCCCCGAATTCTGTGCCATGGACCATTTCCGCCGGGTCTTGCGCATAGTCCATGCACAGAAGGAACTTTCTCGGATTGCCATCG
The DNA here is from genome assembly GCF_000721755.1 of Aureobasidium subglaciale EXF-2481. NCBI lineage: Eukaryota > Fungi > Ascomycota > Dothideomycetes > Dothideales > Saccotheciaceae > Aureobasidium > Aureobasidium subglaciale. The sequence continues at coordinate 1,052,609 of NW_013566995.1, forward strand.
ATGAGGCGCATTGTATCTCTGAATGGGGTCACGATTTCCGACCCAGCTTCAAGGAACTCGACTTCTTCAAGCGAGAGTTCCCAGATGTACCCATGATATGCTGTACCGCGACGGCTACACAGAGAGTGCGCGACGACATCATCGCAACACTGCATCTCGACAAGCGCAGGCTGAAGCACTTCACCATGACCACTAGCCGCCCGAATCTACACTACGAGGTTCGGTATAAGTCTGACGAGGAAGACCACTATGACGATTTTCTGGCGTGGATCAAAGCAGCACATGCTCGACGCAAGAGTCCAGAACGAGCCGCGGAACTGGCAGCACGAAACGAACGACCCACGAATGTCCCTGGTATCATCTACACATTATACCGCCGAGATTGTGAGCTAATAGCCGAGCGATTAACCAGCGACGGCATTGGTGCGAAGCCCTACCACGCCGGTCTCACAAACGATCAGAAAGACGACCATCTTTCTGGTTGGGTAGCCAATCAAGATGGCTACGATGTCATTGTCGCAACCACGGCGTTTGGCATGGGCATTGACAAAGAAAACGTTCGCTTCGTCGTACATTGGCAGATCTCAAAATCTTTCGAAGGATACTATCAAGAAGCCGGACGCGCAGGAAGAGACGGCAAAGCCTCCGTCTGTATAGTGTACTACTCACGCGAAGACCGCGACCGTGGTGCGAACCAGCTGGCCAGAGCACAGGAGCAGAAAATGAGAACCGAGATGAACAAAGGACGCAACAATCCCGAGTACGACAACATGAATACACATCCCGACAGCAATGGCCGAGCCAACTCGCTGCTGTTCCTCACGAAATACTGTGAGGCGACTGGTACTTGCAGACACAAGATGGTGGCTGAATATTTTGGAGACAAGACCGATGTGTCTTGTGTATATGCTTGCGATCATTGTAAAGATCAGAAGGGCTTGGAGATGAGGAAGAACAGTGGTTTGGCGAGTGAGGAGTGGTGCTTGACACAGAGGCAGTCATACTCTTATGACGAGTACGACTAGGAGCGTCGGTCGTAATGGAGGATAGGTTGGAATGTTCCAACAGAGGCAGCGTAAGCGAAGCGTGTGGAAACTTTTCTCGCCATGTTCTCGAGACACGAGTGCGATCGCTCATCTCCATGTGCACTTGTTAACACGATTTACTAATGGTCGTTCATCAAGCATGAGGCAGAGCCTCACCACTTCGTATAGAGACGCAATATTAGAAGCTAATTGTATTCGAAGCAATCCTCGATCGGCTACCGAGAACGCTGAACGAGACCGCTGATGCGATTGAAACATCCCGTCGCAACATAGTAGAGGTGATCTGGAGGAACAGTTATACTGGAAGAGGTGACGAAGGAGAGGTGGTGCTGAGCTTGCGGACATAAGATATAGTGTGGGAACAAAGGTTCAAGTGACAAGTGAGCCGACTGAAGTAAAGTGACGGGCCATAGGCTGATGATGGGCCGCTTGACATATAAGAGCAACCAAAGCAGCTATGACACTGAACGAGAGAGACGGAGCAGACAACCGAGAGATAGTCCACTGTGAAGCAAAATACCATAGAAGTGAACCCTGTACGACATTACAGTCGACCATTCCTTGCTCAACTCAGACTCCCACAAAATCTCCACAGCGTTACGAACTGCCTTCTCAGAACCATCTCTCTTGACGACCATGTGCCTTTGTACAGCTCGCCAGAAACGCGGCACATGCTTCTAAAGCCTGTCAGTCGCGTCTCCGTCGGTAGCTGCTTGGTACGGAAAAAGACTCTGCCTTTGTACAGCTCATTAAGTGGGGTGTATCATATCACCATGGGGGACACTTCACCAAGGAATAGATTTGGGAAATATCCATCACATCCTCAATCTACCATGCGTCCTCTGGGGAAGATCATATAGGGTCTGTCAGGTCCTGATTTTCGGCCCACGTTTTCTCGATGTTGGTAATCATGGAGCGATAGACAACTTCCTTGCGTTTACAATGGCGACAATCGAGGCGTCGGGGCCAGATCTTAGGAACCGTGGACCAGGCCTGCAGACCAAAAGATCAGCGGTTAGCGGTCTTGTACACTACCTGTTAGACTCCCTTAAGTCGGTAACCGGCGAACTGCCATGTGGCAAGCTGTCAGCGAGAGTGGTAGGCTTACCGGAAGTCTACTAGCATTGCTCGATTGGGCGAGGATTTGAGCACAATCCAGTGGGCGAGAGATGCTCTCTAGCGACCAACGCTCTGGTATTTGGCTGCTCAGCCATAAATAAAGACATTGTAGAGGTGGGTGTGCCTAGAGACATATGCACGTATGTTCATAGCCTTTGGGAGGCCCAAGTGCTTCCGTAATGATTGGAAGAATTGGGGGATCTGGATTTATAGCAGTTTTCTTGGTATGGAAGTAAGGACGTTCCGCTCCCTTGCATGATTGAAGACGCTCCCGCCTTGCGGTCAGTCCCAGGGTTTTTGCAAGCGAGAGCGACCATCAAAGTGACGGCCTCGGCTTGGCAAGTGCATACAAAATACATCTCGACGCAAACAAAGACAAACTAGCGACACGACCATTTAACACATCGCAAGCATGCCTAAGCCCAGACGCAACTTGCAGGCCACGGCCGAGGAGACCATGACACCTCCCCAGACTCTTAGCGAAACACAATGCGTCGCTCGAGTGCAACAAGCCGCTGGAAACAACCTCTACCGCGTCGAATTGCCAGACACCAAGGCGCTGTTGGTGGAACTGCCTGCCCGCTTCCGCTCAACTATTTGGATCAAAAGAGGCGGCTTTGTGCTCGTCGACACGGGTGCTATGACGGAGCGCGAGAACAAGTTGGACGGCGAGGTCATCAATGTGGTCAGAAACGAAAAGGAATGGCGCAAGCAGAAGTACTGGTGTGTCATGTCGCGTGCTTGAATCTCGTCCCAGCTGCTGATGCATACACAGGCCCAAAGAATTCGTCCAACGAGTCTCATACGCTGATGCCGACGACTCGGATGAGGAAGAGTCCAACGTTGGAAAGATGCCGCCCTCCGACTCCGAAGACGAATGATCTACCTTGGCTATCGACTGCCGACAACCTCAACGACACTATTCTACATGCTGATGCTTTCCTGCCAGTCCGCCTGCCATCTCTCGTCTCGTTCCATACCACACGCCGACCACTGTCGCCCCAAGTACTTGTACAACAACCATCGAGCTGAAGTTGGTGCTGGGGAAGACATTCCAAGCGTACTCTTGTGCCCCCCACAGAGCATATTGCAAGGCTGGATGGTAACCCGCCCGCCAAAGAAGAGCTGGCGTGGCCCACACAATCCAGGAGTAGAATTGGTAGTGGAGAGACCTTGCGCACAGCATGCCGATGGCATTGGCCGAGAGAATCGTTATCAAGATGAATCTTGGTGTTACTCTCGCCGACATCTGCGCTTGCTTCGCCTCCGATGGAGGGCTGAAGATTGACATGATGACTCCGGGGATGCTCTGTTTCGAAGGCTTCAGCCATCTAGTTGTAGCAAAAAGGACAAGCAGAGAGACATGAGCAGCCAGCAAACTTAATGCAAATCGCTTGGAGAGGAATGTTTCCTCTCCTACGAATCGCCAGTTCACTGTCCACTTGAAGAAGAACTGTCTTGTAAACTCAAATGCGCGTGAGAGGTAGCCGTGAGGATTGTGCAGAGTGAATGGTAGCGAGAGGAGAACCTGCATCCGGTCAGTAAGAAGCCGCGAGTAGCTGTAATGTAACCTCACCTGTATCAATGCAATCACTGAAGCATGGACAATTGCATTACCTACACCGACTGCCTGCAGAAGCACGACTCCAACTGCAGGTAATGCGAGCAATAGACTCATCTTGACCCCAAGACCAATCGAATAGATCGCCGATCCTACCATCCACCATCGCTTCTGGTAGCAGTAGATGGCCACAAAGAAGAAGAATATGGCAAAGCAGTCATTGAATAAACGCAACGTAAAGATCGAGTGCATACGTTTGGACAGGATGAGCATGGGAAAGACGTAGGGTGGTATCTGTCATCAGTCAGTCATCATAGCCCAAACCTTGATGGCAGTCATACGGACCTTTGCGTTACGGTAGCATGCCATGACCACAGCAAGCGTCATGAGGTAAAGTATCCCAAAGATTATTTGTGCAAACGGGATGTCGGTTCCTTGATCGGTGACCCGATATAGAATTTGGTAGATGTAAACATGAGCCGCTGGGTAGACCAAAGGCCCGGTGCCTCCCTGGATCTTGGTATAGTCACGCTCTCCAGCCAGGTATTGTGTGACTTGTTCGACATAAGCAGTCCAGTCAATCTCGGTATCTATTTTCGAATGGTTAGAATTGGGCTATCGTTGTTTGCTGTCGGGATCTCATACATGGTACTTTCCACACAATCAATGCCGTAAGCCCTGCATCAGCTAGCAGCAGCAATGGGCATATCCATCTGGTATGCCACGGGTCCTTGGCAATATTCAAACACTTCTGGAAGAGATCCATGACTAGTAACGAATGTGTCCGTAGTGACGGCACCCCACCGTTAAACTTGAGTCTAGGATTTTCAGCTGGAGCCTCAGCTGAAGTATGCTCCTGTACGTACCGACACCACGTGGTCGTTGTCGTCGTGGTCCTGGAAAAGGAGATGTTTGTCGAGCTAGAGTTGCGACCCGCGGGGCTGATCCTCTCCGCATTTTCATCTCATTTCGCAGCTTCCTTCTGGACATCCAACATTCTTCCACAGCTGGCAGCTACACGTTCCTCGTGGTCCAGTGTCATTGCCCAAGATGATCGGCAACGCATCTCGAACGCAAGGAACGATCCTGTAGAGCTATACAATATACCAAGGGCGCAACGTGGCTGTCCCGGCTACCAGGACACTCTGAGCATGTCATGCAGGTGGCTGGCTGGAAGCAAACTGATCGAACAATCTGTGCAGCCCTACCGATCGCCAAGGTACGCCATAAAGATAATTTGCGGACGGTTATAGCTGCACCTATGCCCCAAACAGTACAAGACTCAAAAGCACTTCGCAAAACTCTCCTCTGTGAGGTTAAGCTTGCAAATAAAGACTGTTTGCGATCACAGATGGTCGTTCGAAAGCAAGTATAACCGCGGCATCGAGATTCTATAGCTATAATTCTGTGGTCATGATTCGGACGCCATGCCACCATCGCAGCTTGCGGCGGGTAAGCAGGTAAGGTACCTCGATATGATGGCTGTTTGCTCTAGCTGTGCTTGAGCATAACGACCGCGCAAGGTTTCTGATACCGACCTATGTCTCAATTTGGACCTCATCTCGAGAGGCAGTCCTGTGCATTGTCCTCTATATCAGCTCTCTTCTGCCCTCTGCTCCCTCGCACCTTCGAGGTGTGACAGACATATCCATCATCTCTAGACATGAACACTGTCCAGGACACCGTCAACATCAACATGCCCGAGACGCCTCCGTCTTCGCCCAATTTATCTTCCAGGACGGCGCTCATCTCCAGACCTCCTACTTGGAGACTCTCAAGTCTTGAAAGCATTCTGGAATACAAAGAAGCTGTCGGCCAAGAAAAGAAGGCTGCTTCGTCGATCACGTCGAGCGAGATCAGTCCATCTGAGCAAGCTACCGCCAATGTCTCACAGCGTCGACGTTTCCGGTCCACTGCTGCCGAAGTAGCATTCTGCTTCTCCATGGCATTGACCCAATTACTTGCAGTAAGAACATACAAACCACTTTGACCATAACAGATTGATACTGACGAGAGCAGGAGTACATGATCACTGGCTTTGCAGTCATACTTCCAACATTACTGTCACGCTTCTCGAACGAAACAACGTCTGACTTCTGGCCTGCCACTATTCTGTCACTCGTGCTATGCGCCGCTCTATGCTCAACAGCTCGTCTCTCCGATATGTACGGCGGCTACCCTGTCTTCATGCTTGCCGTACTCTGGTTCTGTATCTGGTGTGTGGTCGCTGGCTTCAGTACATCACTCGTTCTTCTCGACGTCTGTCGAGCCATGCAAGGCTTGGCTATCGCTGCATACACACCAAGTAGCTTCGCCTTGTTTGGCTGCATCTATCCAACTGGTCCTCGCAGAAACACGGTGTTGGGTATATACGGAGCGAGCTCTCCTCTCGGCTTCTTTGCTGGCATCTACGTCTCTGCTGCACTCCCAGCCGATCAGTGGAGCTGGTACTTCTGGATTGCAGCAATCGTTGCTTTAGTGGCTTTGGTCGCTGCTTATCTCTCAGTACCATCAGACCGTGCTGATAGGTCAGCGCTCAAGCAGACTATGGACTGGAACGGTGCTGTTACTATCACATCTGGTCTCATCCTCGTCGCATACGCACTCGCCGCTAGTGCCAGCACGCCGCATGCCTGGCAGACTGCGGGTATCTTGGCTCCTTTCATCATCGGTCTTGCATGCCTGGCATGTGCTGTCTACATCGAGCTCAAGCTGGCAGTGTGCCCACTCTTACCACGCGCATTCTTCTCACCCAAGTCTGTCAAACCACTTATGATAGCATGTATCTTCTTCTATGGTAGCTTCGGCACATGGCTCTTTACTACCACCAATCATCTACGCCTTGCTTACGGTGTTACTGGACTTCGATTGGCAGCCTGGTTCGCGCCAATGGCTGTTGGTGGCTTCCTCTGCGCCGTGGGCGGTAGCAGTATCCTGCACATCACCTCGCCAAACTTTGTCCTGTTCGTCTCAGGTGTAGCTTGGGTGGCAGCTCCCCTCCTTTTGGCATTCGGAGATGCATCGATGGGCTACTGGCCCTTTGTCTTTCCAGCCATGGCATGTTCAACACTAGGCATTGACATGACATATACCATTGCCAATGTCGTGCTTTCGAGTGTTTCGCCGCTGCAATGGCAAGGTCTCGCAGGAGCAGTCAACAGCACAACAGTCAACCTCGGGATTGCCTTCTCATTGGCCATCACTCAAATCATCCAGACCAGGTCAGAAGGCGGTGATCCGAGACTAGAGGATCAACTTCGGGGTCATCGCAATTGCTTCTTATTCGCGGCAGCGAGTGCAGCCATTGGGTTGGCAGTCGCAGTCGTAGCAATCAGAATTCCGCGTGAAGTCGTGAGATCAGAGGAAAAGGATGACGAGTCTCACGGCGCGAGCGAAGAAGTGTCAGTAGATGATCGCTCGAGGCGGTGGTCAAGTCAGGACCAATTTGATGTTTGAACCTTGTAGAAAGTCAAAAGTTGGTTTGGAGCATTTACGAACAGTATAGTCTTGCATGGTAGCATATTGTAAGAGCGATCTGGATGAACATGTATTATGATATTTATCTTCCCAGACCTTGACCCGCTGCATTTTCGAAATTGTTAAACGGTCTCTCAAGTTGTGTAGCTGACTCTTCCGCTGGAAAACGCCAGCATAAAAGCTCTGCTCCTCCCATAAACCGCCAAACTAAACACGTCTCGGCAGTGACTTCGACCTCTACCAATATCAGCGCGACGCTATCACATCTGGAGCGCTTCAAAGTTTGAACATTGCAAAATCGGCAGTGTCGATGTCCATGCATGTGCGAGGAAGGCACCACGCCGGTGAACCTTTTTCCTCGAAGCATGATCTCCGTCGGCGATGTCGATGCTGCTCATCCTTGGATCAGGTCATGGTAGATACAGGGGAGTGCAAGAAGGATTGACCTGCATAGGTACTCAGTGGGGTGGTGATAGCGGTGAAATCGATAGAGGTATGGGTTGACGTACCCGAGCAGCTTCAGGAGCCGAGGTAAGTCCGACGGTTATGGAATACACGCCTTCCCTTCCATCTTTTCTTCTCTGTCACGTAGCTGTCGCAAGGCATGAATTTTATTTTGATAAAGTGTAAATATTACAGGAGCGTGACCGGGCATATTGGAACTCCGCGAAAAGTGCCATGAATCGATTCCCTCAGACCGGAGCAAGAGCTATCCGCTCGTATTCGTGATACGGATACGCGTACACGAGGGTGAAACACGAGGCTGGATTGACGTACCAAACCTTGTGCAGGTGGTTGATGATTCAACCCCTTGTGGAATCATGGGTATGACCGGATGCTAAAAGAGGTCAGATTTTTCGAACGTTGATAGCCCGAGCGTAAGTACGACGTATAACTGGTAGGAGACACCTCTCGATTCTTGACTCCTATCATCGTTTTTGCTCGACAAATCATCATGTCGACTGACACTGAGAGAAGAGAAAGAGCAGAAGCTCGAGCTAGACAACGGCGAGCTCACAAGAAGTCGAGAAACGGCTGCAGCCAATGCAAGAAGCGGCATATCAAAGTACGCGTATTGCAATTGTAGTGTGCTGGCCGTATCGCTAACTTGGCAAGTGTGATGAGAAGCAGCCGGCATGTTCGGGCTGCGTGGTTGCTGGGCTTGACTGTCCATTTGCATCGGACCTTACTACTTTACATGGCACCGTCCAAGCGAGTCCAGCTACAAGTAGCAATGTATCCACGATCTCTCGGCAGAGTCCTCTGATCACTGCAGCATTGAGTCCTTCAACGCTAGGGCGCTTCAACTCAGGAATCGATTCAGCAGATCGCTTTGAAGATGTGGATGTCAACATGGTCCACCTACAGCTATTCAGCCATTTCATGAGCGACACGAGCCGGACATTCATCAAGACGGATAGCTCGTTGGAGGTCTACCAGAGAAATCTGCGAGAATGCGTCTTCAGCCAGCGATATCTCATGCATGAGGTCCTGTCGCTAGCAGCACTGCACATGAGCCTTCAGTCGGCTAGCCAAAGTGCTGAACAAGGCAAGTGCTACCAACACTTAGCAACCACCTTACAGTCCAAGGCCTTGGCTGGCTTCAACGAGGCTGTGCAAGAGATCAACGACACAAATTGCTTGACTCTCCTACTCTTCTCTCATATGCTGGGCGTCCACTCCTTCTGCGAAGTCTTCATCTCACAAGACGAATCCTTCAGCAACTTCCTGACCCGCCTTCTTCAGGCAATCCACCTACTTCGCGGTATCAATGCAGTAATTCAACCATGGTGGCACGTCCTATCCACCACCGACATGGTACAACTAATGCGCGAAGGCGAAGCCCACCGCATCGCCACAGAATCCCTCGAAACCACCGTACCACACCTGCACAACTTGATCGCCACAGCAGACATCAGTGAAACCAGTCTCTGCATTTATCGAGAAGCCCTTCGTCGATTAGATGCAGCTCTTCATGGGTCAGAACTTCGAGATGACATCAATATTGTGTTTGCATGGCTGGTCACCTCGCCGAAAGAGTATACAGATCTTTTGGCTGAGCGCAGACCAGAGGCCTTGGTGTTGTTGGCTTATTATGCTCTGGTCTTGCATAGACGACGCAGTTCGTGGCTTATTGGGACGGCTGGGCAGAGGATGTATGGATGGATACGTAATTACCTGGGCGAGAGATGGGTGGATTGGCTACCCTCAGCAAACTTGTTCGATACCACTCAAGACACTTGAAGCAAACTCTGAGTACTCACTAGTCTGCTCGTCATCATCTTGTATGTGGCATCCTGGATACTACAATCGATCTGAAGATCAAGGGAGAGACTTTGGGAAATGTTTTGGATTCATGCGAACTCATCTAGCACACTGGTATATCGTTATTTTGTGTGTTTTTGTGGTCCAAAAAACTACATTTATCGGACGGTGGCGTTAGCAAGAGACTTGACGGTGCAGACACCAGACTTGGTCTTGAGCTGTCTAACACCGCTGTCGCCCTTCTCGGCAAGCTGAGAAACAGCCGAGACCTCAAAAGCAACCTCGAGGTTGTCAGTAGTGGTGAAACCAGGCTGGAAAGCCTCCCAAATCTTCTTCTTGGGGTTGAGAACGGCCTCGGGCTCGCCCTCGTAGCCGTCGAAGTAGACGCGGTCGCCAGCGACAGCACCCTCGGGAACGTTGACAAGCTCGACGGGGCCACCGTGGTGGTCCTCCTCGCCCTCTTTCACGCGTGGCGAGGCAGCCAGAACCATGGCGCATGACTTGACGCCGCGCATGGTGACGGGCTTGAGGTTGCAGACAGTGACGATCTTGCGACCCTGCATCTCCTCGAGAGGAACGAGGCCGTTGAGGCCGGAGCAGACAGTACGGCAGGTCTGGCCCTCGTACTCGGAGGTGTTGTCGGTTCCGGGGGCGTCACCAACATTGATGGTGGAGACGTACAAGCTGTCGGCGTTGGGGTGACGCTCAGCTTTGAGAATGTGGCCGATGCGGAGGTCGATAAGAGCAGGGGTGAAAGGCTTCTCAGGTACGGCGGGAGCCTTGGGCTGCTTGGGCGCCTTCTCCTTCTTTGCCTTCTTCTCGGTCTTCTTGCTCACACCAGGAACCTCAGCTCCAACGGCGTCAGCAACCTTCTCGCCGGCGGACTTGGCCTGGTCCTTGACCTTCTCAGCCTGCTCGGTGGCCTTCTCGGCGACCGACTTCTGCTGAGCCTCGGGGGCAGCGGCTGAAGTGACGGTTGCACCAGCCTTGGCAGCACTGGTTGCACCCTGAGCGGCCAATTCCTTCTCCTTCTTCTTGCGCTCCTTCTCGGCCTTCAAGTCAATGGGCTTGATCTTGAAGACGACGTTGTCCTGGTCAATCTTGACCTTCTCGGAGTCGTCAACCTTCAGACCGAAGAGGGGAGAGTTCTGGACGAAGTCGGCGTGACGGACAATGTGGTGGTAGCCCTGCTCGCCGGTACGCTGCTCGTCAGACCATGAAGCAATGACGGGAGCGACACGTGCGTAGAGGGCAATGTCGGCGACCGAAGGCTTGGAGCCGAGGAGAGTTGTGCGGGTGCTGAGGTGAGTGTTAAGCGAAGAAAGGCGCTCAGCGGTCTTAGCGGCGTCCTCGGTGGACGAGGCAATGTGCGATGAAGTGATGAGCCACTGCTCGATCTCGGTCTTCTCGTTGGTCGAGTACTGAACGTGAAATTGTCAGAGTTGTCCTGTCATTTAATCCATGTAAAGTTACACACCTCGGCCTTGGGGAAGAGCGAAGACGAGAGCTTGATCATGTCACCCTCAAGCTCGGGGGTCTGAGGGTAGGCCTTCTGCAGAAGCGCTCTGGACTTGTCGTCGAGGGAAGCCATGTTGCGCACGTGTGTGATTCTTGAGATGATTTGGAGCTTTGGTGTGTATCTCTGTAGAGGTGAAAGTCTGACCGATGTGCGTAGAGCTCGAACGAGCTGTCTTGAGAAATGTATTGACTTCAGATTGACGGTGATGACTGCTTGCTAAAATTCCGCCGCGTCCAAACTCTCCATCATCGCCGACCCCGCCATCGGAAACACCCGACTTTCGTCCGTCATCTGTCAATCAATTGGTTCGGGCAACAAACACACACATCGCTGGAAGCCTCGATCTGGTAGGGCTTCTGTACCTGCAAATATGCACAGTATGGTTTGTATCATCTGCACTATCCACTGATTAACCCCAAGTGCCACCGCCTCCTCTGCCTTGCTTCTTCTGGGCACTCAGTCTCCAGTCATCCTCACCAGCAAATCTATTATGGAGAGGCTGAATTCTTTCCGCTCGCTTTCTCTTACTCAGTCCTCCTTCTTTGCCAGCTACCTTGAAGAATGTTGGCGCCGCCTCCACAAGCCATTTCGGCTCAATCACAGTAACGTTGTGCATGTACTCCTTGGTCGTCTCTACCAAACTGTGATAGATGACATGCTCAGCTGCTTTGCGGTTCAAAGCCGATGAAGGATGCATGTATACAGGCGTTCCTTCGATAAGCGTCTTGTAACCTTCTTGAGGATCTTTGCGAGCCGAGTTTCTGAAGAAGCCACTGCAAAGTGCTTGTCGGACGCGTGTTGTATCGCGACCGCAACTCACCACTCGTAAACGAAGACGGTCGAGAATCTGTACCAATTGCTTGCGTACATCCTCTGCTCTCTTCATGCTACGCGGCTGGATGAAGTTCTCAAAGCACCAAGGATCGCTCATCTTGCTCTGCTTCCATGCATTGTACACGTTAAGCAGAGTCAAGTGATCGCCTGAAGCATCGTGGAACTTGGCCTTCTTCTTGTCTGCTTGGTCTTGCTTGTCCTTTGGTCTGTGGAATACAGTCTGTACTGCCGAGATCATGGCTACGATGGACAAGACTTCGTCAGAGCAACCCAAGTCAACAGACATGATTGTAGTCTTGGCAAGAGTAGGCTCCATGGGGAAGTCAGCCATACGTCTGCCGAGACGTGTAAGAAGTCCTTCGTCGTCAAGAGCTGACAATGCATACAGCTCTTCGAGTGCTGTCAACATGGTATTCGTTGGTGGTGGGTCCATGAAGTCAAAGTGTAGCAAGTCGTTGATACCCATAGCCTTCAGCGTCAAAATCGTGCTGGCAAGATTCTGACGTTGGATCTCAGGGATAGTGGTTGGCAACATTTCGGATTGATAAGCAGCTTCAGTATACAAGCGGAAGCATTTTCCAGGCCCTGTTCTGCCAGCTCGTCCGGCACGCTGACGTGCTTGAGCTTGTGAGATGGGCGTGACCTGAAGACGATCCATACCAAGTCTAGCATCGTACGCGCTCTGCTTTACGAAGCCAGGATCCACGACAAAGTAGATTCCGTCAATGGTGATGGATGTCTCGGCGATATTCGTGGCGATGACGACTTTTCTTGTGCCTACTGGTGCAGGCTCGAAAATCTTACTGGCAATTTCGCTGGGCAAGGCACCGTAAATAGGTAAGATCATGAGCTCTGGTACGCTCGGACCTAGCGCCTTCATGCGCTCGTACAGAATCTCGCAAGACGTGTCAATCTCTTCTTTACCAGTCAAGAAAAGAAGAATGTCACCGGGAGGCTCAGTCAGATGGATCTGCATGACTGTTGTGAGTGCAGCATCGAGGTAGTCAGATTCTGGCTCGCGCGAGTACATGATCTCGACCGGGAATGTACGACCGGGGATAGTAAGAATGGGGCATTGGTTGAAGTACTCGGAGAACTTTGCTGCGTCCAAAGTGGCTGATGTGACTATCAGCTTCATGTCGGGTCGCTTTTTCAAAGTCTTCTTGAGCAGACTGAACAAAACATCGGTTGCAATGGTACGCTCGTGAGCCTCGTCAAGCATAATCACGGAATATCTGTTGAGTTCAGGGTCCAGAAGAATCTCACGCTGCATAATACCGTCCGTCATGTACTTGATCTTGGTACTGCTTGATGTTTTGTCCTCGAAACGGATGGTGTAACCAACTTCTTCTCCCAGACGGCATCCAACTTCTTCAGATACACGTTGAGCGACTGACATTGCAGCGACACGACGGGGTTGTGTGCAGCCGATCACGCCTGAGTTTGCGTAGCCTTCCTCGGCAAGGTACTGAGTCAGTTGAGTAGTCTTTCCAGATCCAGTATCTCCGACGACAATCAGAAGTTGGTAATTTGCAACGGCCTCCAAGAACTGTTTGCGGAAAAGGAAAGCGGGTAGACTTTCACGTTGATCTTTGATAGACATGTCGGTACGTTTTCCAAACGATTGGGCCTTACTATGCGAGGCGATACGCTTCCACTCGGGAACTTCTCCATCGTTCTGCCGAGCTTGACGCAGATCGCTTGCGAACTGTCGTTGCTCGGGATTCGCCATAGGGTCATTCCACTGCGCTTGCAAATCAACCCCTGAGTTCTCTTTGGCAGCCTTGTCCCTCGACTCTTGCTGTTTCATATCTCGTCGCTCCTTCGCAAGTACGTCTCCAGCAATGGCTGCTCTGTTCATAGATCCGTCCGGTGCCTTGACGACTCGAATGGGCGAAAGCTCCAAAGACTGCTTGGTTTGACCGGCCAAGAATGGTGGCTCCTCTTCTCTGACCTCGATATCAACATCCTCCTCTTCTTCGATTTCCTCGCCTCTGAGTGCCGCGTTGTAGTCTTCATCGATGTCAGGATATTCTTGAGCCGATACTGCACCAGAAGCAATCAACTGCTTGATCTCCCAGCGCTCTGGCGATGTCATTCTCTTTCTGTTGCGTCTTTGATTCTGAATACCCTCGATGACGGGTACATTTGAGGCCATAGGATCTTCTCCATTCATGCCCATTGCGTTCGCTCCAGTGGCAGCGCCAATACGCTTGTGGGGAGCGAAATCCTGTCCAGTGACCTGATCGACCTCGGCCATGGAAAGACTGATGCGATTATCCTGAACCTTCATGACTTTCACCTTGACTTCCTGATTGCGAGATACCAGATCCGAGGGATGATTGACCTTGCCCTCGGCCATAGCAGAAATGTGAACCAGACCATCAACCTTGCCTCTGACTCCATAGAGATTCACGAAGACACCAAAGTCTTTGACGCCTGTAACTCTGCCATCGTAAATCTTGTAGAGAACTGGAGCGTCGTCCATTTCAGGCGTGGGTGCGCGTCTGTGTCGGTCTCCGCCAGGACTCCTTTGTCGGTGCCGGCTCTTGCGGTCGGCATCTTGGTCGGGCTTGCGCCACGTACGAGTTCTTCCGAATTCGTCCTCGAAAACGTAGTCGTCGTGTCGTTGTTCCGGTGAGCGTGATCGTCTGCGCGACTTCTTGTTCTGGCGTGAGTCGTAGTCGTTTTCGGCGACCGGACTCACACTGCGTTTGCGAGGTGCACTAGCCTGTGTCTTGGGCTTACTCGCTAGACCTTCTAGCAGAGCGAATGTATCATCCATGGCGTCCAGCTTGGAGTCCTCCTCTTGCAAGTCGTCTTGCTCAAAGGCAACATCCTTGTCCGGGATCACCAGGCCCTTGAACACCCTGGTCTTCCTGTCTCTTTCGCCATCAAGATCCCGTTCGTCCTCTTCATCCGTATGCGCTTGTTTCTTGGCCTTTGACTTGTACTTTGGGTGCATGGTCAACACCAGTCGATCGATAGCAGTAGCGAGCGTCGAGGAAAAGTCGAAATCTGCCAATTTCGTCTTGAAATCATCAAGATCCTTGCATTGCTCATGTTGAGCGATCACGAATTCGGCGATGGTTTTGTCGCTGATGCCCATGTGGTTCTGGATCTCGGAAGCGACCTTCGAGACGAGCGATAGATGCTCGAGCGCTTCGAGATCATCCATACTGGGCGGCTTGATATAGTCGGTAGTTTCCAGACAGAGGCTGGCAAGGCCTTTTGGAGTGAGTAGATTCAGGTGGCAGTCATGTCAATTGCATACAAAAAGTTGAACGCGCCTGTGACGATGCGCAATGCGGCGACATGGTCTTGGCAGAACTTCGGCATTGCGGCCTATCCACGCTGGAGGCAAGCATCCTGATCACCTGTCGCAACACACAGCAAGCAGTTTGCTACAACTCGAAATCGCCCTCTAAAATCTTGTCTTGACTCTCACCGGATGAACTTACATTCGTACCGATATCATGCATCACTACGGCCATATACCTCACGATCGTTGTCTGGCGAGCGATCTACAATCCTGTCAAGGATCTTGGGGGCCAGGCGCACTCGTCATTGAATCGAAGCTATAGCAACCTCTCAGCTTTAATGCTGGACACGGCGAGATACGACCACGTAGAACATTATAAATCTCATGCCGCCTCTTGAGAAGGGGTTCTTGCCGTTCTGGACCCATTAGCACCTGTTGTCCAAGTTTATTCATCACATGAGCAGTGTCTTTCTCAATCTCTATATTGTTAAAGCACATATCACTATGCACGTACGGCCACAGTCAGCTGAAAACTGGGCATCCCGTCCGCTCTGCCATACATAAGCAGTTGAACGGCAGATTAGTACTACGGTGGGTGACCACGTGGGAATCCCTGCTGCTGTACGTTTTGTTTTGCTTTCAGTATGCTCTGTGCATTCGTTTTGCTCGGGAACTCATAGTGAGCAAGATAGTAGAGAAGTCGTTTATGATTGTAGATGGTAGACCGTGAGACTGGACCAAGGCTTGCTCGCACTCTATGACCAACGTCAGACGGGTAAGAATGGAGGAGCAGCTGCGTATTACCTGGTCATGGAAACTGCTTTCATCGTTCCTGCCAAATCCAACTCAGTTCATGCTCTGTAGGTCCTCCGTGCCTTTCGAGAAATGCTCGTCTCACAATGCATGAAAGTCAACCTTCAACATCTGTCATATCCGTGACCATAGGAAGGAGGAGGCCGAACACAAAAGAGAGACGAGATCAAGAAGATAGGTTTCGGGAAGGAACCATCATTCCTCACGATGAAGCATACAGTCGGAGCGCAAACAACGATAACACCATCACCAGCATCGTCAGACACCTGAGTGGTGACAAAGAGTATCTTGGACGAACATATCAAGGGAAGATTAGACATTCAAGTCATACCAACCACTATCCTTCGACCAAAACATGCAAAAAACCTGAGTCTTGAAGGCTCTTGGGAAAACCCCTCAACTTCCAAAGTCCTTGATCTTTGTCACCAGATGAGCGGACTATCTGGTAGGTGCTGTTCACCATTTACGACATACACGGCGGACCTGGTGTTAAGTGTTTTATTACCGTAATCTACTGTGTGTAACCGCTTGCGCCACACAGAAGATCGATGTGAGAGTTGTGGTTTTGGGAGTTATAAGCTTAAATTGGAAGTGAATGAGGTTGAGGGTTCGATTCAGACGATAACTTGAGACAATTGTTTTGCACTTGCTTTAGGATATTCGTGAAAGTTTCGGACTGCTATTACGCATGATTCTGGACTGGTCATCGTGTTCCATGATGATCGAGTATGAGATCGATGTCCTGGCATCACAATTCACGGATTTATGCTCAGTTATACTTCGAGCACTCGCCTGTGTGTCGAGCAGTATCACCAGATGAGGTCAATCACGAGACACAATTGAGAAGTAAAGAGCATATGTTATGCGTGTCTGCAAATATGTGCACAACCCAGGATATCAAAACAAGCAAATCATAACTCATTCCAAGACCAACCAGTCATCTGCGAAGACCATCTCATCTCCTCTCCTCTCTAATCTCTTCAACCGTCTCGACACCAAACTTCTCTGCGTTAGCATGTCTAGCATCCATAACTCCCATTATATCTCCGCCTCTCTCCACATGGTTTTGACCTCCAAATAGAGTGTCGATCTCCTCCAAGGTCACGTTCTTGGTCTCGGGGATGCAGAACCAAACGAAGACAGCCAACAAGATGTTGATACCAGCAAACATGTAGAAAGCGTAGAACCCACAGTTGTTGAGGAAAGTAGGGAAGAATTGCTGCACGATCAAGTTTGCGACATTCTGGGTCTGGGAAGCCATGCCGACTGCTTGTGCGCGAACGTTCATGGAGAAGATTTCCGATGTCCAGATCCATACTGTAGCTCCCCATGACGGCTTGTAAAAGAAGGCAAACAGGAAGAGGAGGAATACTACTGATATGCCCACGGGCTCTGATTTTGTGTTTCCGCCGGGTGTTTCGGTGACGACGGCTGCGACAATGATCATACAGACTGCCATACCGATGGCACCGACAATGAGGAGGAACTTTCTGCCGAAGCGGTCGACTGTCCAAGTTGCGTTCATCGTGAAGAAGATTGCAAAAGTGGCGTTGAGGGCGTTGATGAGGGCGATGGTGGAGTCGCTGGCGAAGACCTTCTTGTAGATGATTGTACTGTAAGTGTTGAGGGTACCTTGTCCCGTGATCTGTTGACCGGCGTTGAGAACGAAAGCAAGCAACAGACGCTTGCGAACGGAAGGGTCTTTCCAGAGGGCAGAATAGGAGCTTGAGATTGCTTCCTTCTCAAACTCGAGTGCTTCCTTGATCATGAGAATCTCGTCATCGACTTCTTGCTCGGTGTCGCGGACTTTCATCAATGATCTTTTGGCCTTTGTGCCATCATCACCGTGTTGCAAATACCAACGGGGCGTCTCCGGAATAAAGAATACTTGAGAGAGGATAAGGACAGGCATGAGGAGTTGGAAGACTGTGACCATTCTCCAGTCCCACTCGCCGAGTTCAGCTCTGTGCTTTGAGCATGCAAAGTTGACCCAGTAGGCGATGAAAGAACCGACACTGTAGAACATCTGCCAGAATGACATGATCTTTCCGCGAATCTCGGAAGGAGCGAGTTCTCCAATGTAGATGGGTCCAGCAGTCAGAGCGAGACCTTGTCCCAGACCGACGACGACACGGCCGACTATGTAGCAAGCGAGGTTGTGGCGGGGAGTAAAGGTCTGGATGAAGGTGGCGATGATGACGAGAAGGGCACCGGAAGCCATACCGACACGACGACCGAAGTAATCAGCAATGGGTCCGCCCATGAACCAACCCGCGACGATAGCTCCAACGGTGTAGGCAGTGTTGATGGCACCGATTGTTTGGAGACTCTATTTGGAGGATTAGCTTTCAGCGTTCCATGTTTTGATAGTATCAGACCTACAGGCTTGTCAAAGTAGGCAACCCAGTGCTTCGATCCTTGGACGGCATTGAAGACCGATGCATCATAACCGTAAAGAACCATGCATGATGCTGCTACAAGCGAGATGTACCAATTGTACGCACGAGTCTTGCTCATGCTGAAGTTGCCCATGTTGGCGGTGGTCCTTCCTCCTGGAAGATCGTGTAATGAGAGGGAATATGAAGATGGCCAGGCTCGGTCAAGATATGGTCCAAAGAAGAGATCGTATTCGAAGAGGGCCCTCTAGTCGAAGATGAGATATGCTGTCCCTATCGTACACAAGAAACGAGATACAACCAGATGAGAAAGCAGGGGAAGCCATGTTAAATATTGCAGATCCAATCTCTGTCTGTCAGCCCTCACCAATGGAACAATATGCCCCCGTATCTCTTCCCCCACGCCACACAGACCGCGATATGGGGTCGATGATCAAGCCATGCTCGTTCCGGAAGTCAAAGGTTGGCCCATCTGGGGTCCCCGGGCCTTGCTCTGATCGGTCTCCGCCTGGCATGTCGTTGTTTCGCTTGTTCCATGAACGGAAGATATATTCGACATGGAAGTGCATTTTTCCACCAATCACCGGCGTCTCCGTTAGAGGACCAGGCCACATGTGCACCGCTGCGAGGAAGCCCAGCCGGTCGCGCCGGGAGGCGCTATTGGAATCTGTCCTGCAGATGACTAGATTACGAAGTATGCTGGTTGTGTGACTTTCATTCTGCCATACTCTTTGTGTTCGCGGTGCGATTGTGAAGATGTTGTTTCGTGGAAGGACAACATTTGAGTTTCCTTGGTGGCTTGGTTATTGCCGGCGTCTAACTGCAACCGAAGTTTGGGTACAAAAAGGACTCTCGCTAGGGGCTCTTTTTGAGACCAACCTCACGTGGAACATGCCACCCAGTACAGTATCTCTCTGGGCAGGCGCTCTTCGAATTAGGGCATGGTTCAGATGTGTGGCCGCAAACTGTTCGACCACTGCCCGTAATCAAAGACGAGAAGTCTGGACGTCGAAAAAATCCCCCCACCGCACCGCACAAGCCCTCCTCTCTCCACGGGGCCCCTCGACGGATCCACCCTTGAAGAAGCAGGATCAATCACGCGAATCATCCAATCTGACAAGCGAACCTTTCTTGCTCCAAGATCTCTGTGGAAAATTGTCAAAAGGCTGACGGGGAAATCGATTCCATGACTTTAAAAGTCTATCACAGGACGTTCGTTGTGAGTACTGAGGTACCACTGGATTTAGCATCTTCGTTCAAGCTCCGCCAATGATCAGAGGCGACTCTTGATCGCGAACACTAGCTCTGCTTATGAGCCGAGTGCTTGGCTGGTATTTCTTCCTGCTCTCGGTCTTGCTTGGCTGTCAGCCATGTCCTCAACGTAAACCGGACGACGAGCATTCAGCCGGATTGCATGATCAGACAGAGGACGAAGATAGCGGAAACTTGCGAAAAGCCTTCTGCTTGACTGCATATCAGATATTAGGTATATTTGCAAAGCTTCTCCTGACATGTCAGGAACCACCATCTTTGGCTGCGTTGAAGCAATCTGGTTTTAGTGCCGAATTAAGACGCTCAACACTACTTCTTCCTCCAAGCATCGGAGCTCTCTTAACGACCAGCCAATCAGACTGACAATCAGATTCTCTCCATGCGCGGTTTCTTGAAACTCGTAGCTGCCTCGGAGAACGAAGTTTTCCGGACTCGCAGCGATGTCGCAGGAATACGTCGTTTCAGTGACTCCATGGGCTCATTCATTGCTTTGAGACATGATTGTGCCTGTTCAAGGCTCGTCGTTGCTTCACGCTAATCATGAGAGAGAGCGATTATGATAGAATTATCACACGGGGAAGGCACATGATTGGTAGAATGTATCAGCGCGATGAATAGTTTGGTCGAGTTGACAGACTCTTAGCGACTGCAGTCTGATTTTAGTATTACAATAATTCGTTAGCGAAACGGTGCATCCTAACAGACACCGGGGTATCACATTTCTACGTTCTCCTTTGCACGACCGATCAACACCTGATCAGTCTACCTGTTCAGAAGAATCATGAACATGCATGTTCTTCAGCCCTTCCGTCACTGAACCCGGTCCGTCTGCCATAGGCTTCTTCTTTTTAACGGGTCGCTTCTTCCTAACACCCATGCTGAGCGGTGCCTCTTTGATCCAGCGACAAATGGCTTCGGCCCTGTCCGATGAGATAGGATATTCTTTGCCGTCATCTTGTGCCCAGCGCTTATGGAGAGCGCGAGTGTCATCGCCATTGTTCAACGGCCCACTCAGCCCTTCTTCATCCTCCATAGCTCTTCGTTCGCGAGCTCTGACTGCCTTGTCAAAGGTCTCTTGATCCACCACACGCTCATCACCCATGGCGTCAAGAATTGCCTCATCCTTGATACGCTCACGTTTTCGTTCTTCTGTTTCTCTGTTGTGCTTGTTTCTCATAGTTAAAGCGCCCGCAGATATACTTCCATCTTGCGCTCCCGCTGTGGCATCTTGTTCTGGTTGGTTGCCGAGAGGAGCCGGTCGGCAGAGCTTTTGCCACGGCTGTGATAGGCCGATCCAATTGTTTGCACGTCGTAAGACCTCGATCCAATCAGATCGTGCTGGAGAGCGGGCAGCCTGGAAAATCGGGTAGCCATCTGCGAGACGAGCAAGCCGAGCAGCGTTGTGAGCATGTCTCAGAAGCTCAGTGGGCGACGTTTGGAGAAGAGTGTGCGCTAACAATAAAGAATGCAGAGCATCAGTGAGTAGAGGATGATATGTTACTGCCTCGCGAGTACTGATCGAAAATGGGCTCTTGTTTGTTGACATGCCTTCCAGAGCAGGAAATACAGGGAGGTCGGGTATGGGTTTCTCTGCAAAAAGAGCCGAAGACTGGTGTACTTTGTGATGAGGCATGCGAGGCCACCCGTCCGCATCCCACTCCAAGCTAGAATTCGAGGCTCGCGTGGATTGGCGAGATGTAGAGTCTACTGTGGGAGTGCTTCTCCCTGAGGAAGAGTGACTGCCCCATTCTATTAAGCGATTGCGTTGGATGGTTGCCTGTTTGTTGCCATTGGCCACATCGTTGATTCTGCGGGTAATCTCTTCGACAATTTCCACAGGTAGACCAGGAGTGTAATCGAGATAGCCCAAGAAGGCCAGATAGTCCTTGAGAGCTTTCTTCGCATTGGTCTTGACAACTTTTCGCGCATTTAGTCTGGTCTGGTGAGAATCTCGTTCTCGTGCTGTTGAAGGGATTCTATCACCGTTCTCGTCCTTGGGTCTTGCTTCTTTCAGACCGTCTAGAGCAGCATGTATATTCTGGCAGGCGATACTGAGGTAGACCCCGGCTCGATTGAACAAGATTTGTTGCTCCAAACTGCTCGGGTGGTCTTCGTCCTTCAGTCGTGGTACATGCCGCCAATCTCTACCATTTCTGTTCCAACGTTCTTGCTCTTCCTTATAGTGCTTTGCTAGTACTAGTTGGTCGGATCCAGACGTGTGCATCGCCTTGAGCTTCTGTGCAATCCTTAGTCCAAATGTTAAGTCACTGGCGGCTCCTTCGAATTGGCCCTTGAATATCTGGACGAGCGCGCGAGTGCGCAGTGGGGCGCCCTGCTGTTCCCAAGGCAGGTTCAAGATGACGTCGTCGAGCGATCCGAGAGGTGTGTACTGCTCAACCTTTCTGGAAGGAATTTTCTCGTGGAAGAAATGAACGTACTTGGCCTCAGTGTCTGTCTGATCGCGCCGTAAAACATGTTGTGCAACTTCCTCGAGCGAAGATGTGGATTGCATTGTCGCAACGCTGGCTGCGACCTCGTCTAATGCATATGCCTTGGACAAAAGCCGTGCAGCTTTCTGCCTTATCTTGTAGATGCGTTCCTTGCTCATTTTGGGTGCTTGTGGCCCGCCCTGGCCGAATGGATCCAAGAAGTTCAGCGAGCCATTCATGCCCGTTGTTGACATCCCATTGGAAGCGCGAACGGCATCATCGGATGCCTCGTCTACTGCACGTCGAATCTTGACGATGTCGTAGAAGACGGCTGGATCGATCAGCCTCGGTGCTGGTTGCGTATAGTTCTGGTGAGCGAGTGATTCTAATATCTCCGGAGGTAATTGTAGCCATGGGCCATGGAAGGATGAAATGTATCGCCAGTGCCTGAATGCCACCAGTTAGCCATGAACACCGCGGAGTTGATGTTGAAGCAAAGGTGCATGATTAACAAGGAAACAAACAAGACAGCACCTACTCACTTGTTGCGGCAGATGATCAACGAAGATGTTGAAGATGCGCCTGCTGCAGCATCACGCTGCGCATTTGGCGCATTCGCACCTTTCTTGTTTGCCATAACGATGCCGTGAATGAATAAGCGTTAGGTCATCGTGTCGATGGTTGTGATACTTTGCGCAAAAAGTTATGCGACAACACTCGAGTCGAAGAACTACGGCTTCACCCGCCAAGGTTGACCTCCGACTCGACAGAAAGAGCCCCCTTGCATGGGAAGGAAGGAAGCATACATCATCGCATTGATCACGACCATCATGTCTTGTCACGTTTACTTCAAAGTAGAAGGAGCCCTTTGAACGAGTCATATGGATGTAACCACAACAAAAGATAAACAACACACGTCACAGGGACAAGAAAAGATCGTCATGGGGAACATGTAAGCTGGAGTACCTCGAAGCTGCGCACCCCCAGAAGCTGCGCAGCTGCGCAGCTGTATACCGCTTATTCTGATCAATTTATACAACGATACGTAGTTATAATTGAAATTCAACAAGGCATGCCTCGTAGCTCTGGTTTAGAAGGTCATTCGAGGCCTGTTCGGCATCAAAAACAATCGCTCTCGCAGCTGCTTAAGCCTCAAGCAATTGAGCAGCCTTACGAGCCTTCATAATAACTTCTATGTTTACAAACTTGGTATTTGGGTTGACTGGCACCTTCTTGCGTTTCTTGATTGATAGGGCCTCAATTTGAGCCGCTTGTTACTTAGTTTTATGCTCGAGATTAGCGTTACGTGTGTTGAGAAGATCAAGCGCGAAGCCTGCCTTTTTGTAGGCATGAAATAAGGCCTCCCTCTAGCTATTAAATTGCCGAATAAATTAAGTGTTGTAGTGAACTTAACGTAAACTTTTTAGTGTAGTAAAAACAGCTAGATTAATTGGTTGTAGTGGTGGTGTTTTAGCTCGTGGTTTTGAGGCTGGTACTTGTGATGAATTTAGGCCTTTTTAAGGGTTATAAGGTATAAGACCTGCTGATTTCTAGCTAGTAAGTAATAGGCGAGGTTTGAATGTCTCCTGACGAGCTAAATTATAGCAGGTTAAAAAGCGTTGCTTTTTAACAGGTGAGGCATCATCTAGCGAAGCTAAAGCTGCAATTTAGGACCGGTATCTTGATTTTAAAGGTGCAAAAACACCTAAATCCAAGGGTTGTAGGACGTGAGAAGCATGAGCTGGTAGAAACAATAGATATATCTGGTTTTGCTTACAAAACCAGAGGAAATCAATCGCTGTATGGCTGCCATGGCCATCTAGTATAAGTAGACGCCAGGTACCAGTATTAGGCCGAGTTTCTAGCTTAAATATGGTTTGTAACCAATGTAGACTATAAGCATTAGTTGTCTAGCCATTTTTAGATGTAGCATACTGATAATCAGGTGTATTGACTGGAAACCAAGTGCTCTGTGGCGCTGCTCCCTTGAAAATCACGAGGGGTCGAATAAATCCACCGGTACCTGACATAGTTTCAATAATCGAGACCCATTCGCGATCTTCAGGGGATTTAACGTACGCACGGCGTTGTAAGGCATCTCCGATGACTGTTGAATTGACACAGACTCCGAGGGCAATGCCATGTTCATCTATATTCTATGTATTACATAGCTAGATGTTATATTGCCGAACCACCTCTTGAAATAACTGATAAAACTTACGGATCAGATCTGGATGCGTGCTATTGATACGGGCTGCCTTAATAGGCCTTCTAATAACAGATCTGATGCGTGGATGGCCTTGTATAAATTTGGTGAGCCACTTCTTCCTAAGAGGCCGAAAATCCCCGTTAAGCTGGAGAATTCGACTAGCCATCTTACGAGCACGAGCGTGAGAAGGAGGGAACCCTTAAGCCCCTTGTTCAAGTATCTAGTTAACTAGGAAGGCCCCTTGTTACGAAGTCAGTCGCTGTTCGTAGGCGTGAGCGACACGTCGATTTGTGATTCTATTGATACGTGAACGGAGGGTTGATTCAGCGACAACGTGCGCGCGCGCGGTCGCTCGGATGGACGGAAACTCGTTGTTGTTATATGAATCGATCGCGCATTGAATCTTCTGCTCGTACGCAGCTATGTTGACGTTAAATTGATTGAGTTGTTATGGTATTGAGCGAAGTGGTTGATAAATAAGAGCGACGCGAAACGCGCAGCTTCTAGGGGTGCGCAGCTTCGAGGTACCCCAGCTTAGGACTGAATTGACTCGATCATCTATGAATACGACAAGTCACTTGGGATCCTACGTTGCTCATCTTGGTTTCCGCTCGAATGGCGTACTCATCTTCAGCACCAACGTAAAGGTGTGAGCAAATCGCTGAAGTGATTTTTTACACAGGTTGACTCCTGCTCGACGCCCGTCACCAGACTATTGCATTAGCGGTCATCTTCGACAAGTGTCCGTGTCCGCTTGCAGTCGGTGCGTGTCATGTCTCATCAACGCTCTACCGCGGACTCTTTGGAGAGTCGACGCCTGGTGTATCGAGGTTGGAAATTCTTATGAATTCTTGACTAGCGTATACCTTGACCAAGTTAAACTGAAGGGAAGCGGACAGCAAGAAACTGTCAACGCTACTTCTGTGTCTGGTCACCCGGTAGGGACTGCTGTTCGTAATTTGCGTAATCAGAAAGGCCAAATTCCCAAAGCTCGTCGTGTCAAAGGTTATGGTAGCCCATGCGAGCTTCGGTTCAGCGTGGCCACTAAACTGAGAATCTGAAGTGGACGAGCCAACCTCGCGATCTCGACGCAATGTAAATCTTGAGAGGACAAGGCAGCCTGCCACAGATGTTCCCAGTGCTTCAACGTGAGTGAAACGTCTCCCACAAGGCCACTGAGCAAGTCGCGCATGTCCTTTGAGCCTTCCGTCGGAAGAGGAGCTGCAGGTGACCGACCTGTGTCCATCGACTTGAGTCCTGCTAGCCGACTAATCTTTTTGGCAATGAAGCCGATCCGTTGTGTTTTATGTCTGGTACTGGAGACTCGTAAACCGACTGGATGTCTCCGGTCGGAAGAAAGATAAGTTGTTCCTCAGTGGCTCATTGACTTCGTGTGGTCCGCAAGAAGGGTCCTCCGAGAAGTTGTTGAGTTCCGGGTGCGCGTCGATCTCTCCCGGATCCTGTGCGCAGAGACAGGGTCAACGATTCCTAGCAACTGTAAAGTTGCAATCGTAATTGGCGAGACTTTCTCAAGCGGATGTCAATCCGGTGATAGTCATCTACCAGCATTCACCTCGAGCGCCGGGCAACGGACAGAGCACGCTTGACCGTGCCTCGGACGGCCTTCGATGATTTCGGGACTGACGCCCGCGTCCCCCATCAACAAGAGCGCGAAGGTGTGAGTCAAGACTCAGCACCTCGTGCATCAGTAAGACAGGATGACGGGCGTGAAGTAAAGAGCAGGGCGTCGTGGAGGGACGCGTCGGGTTATGTATCCCCACTTGAGCACAGACCTTACCAGCCTTCCGGCCTTCCAGCCTCCGACTGCAACTCTGTCACTTCTCGACCTTCGACCAAGAATAAAACATTCAAGTGATAGCAGCGAAGCATGATTCCTGACCTTCGACTGCCGGTGAAGAAAAGAGCATACATCTTCAAATTCGAAGAGTTCCAGTTAAGGAAGATGGTAGAAGCACTAGTGGACTTATTTCACGAAAGTACTCGAGTAACTGTGTTGCACTTTCTTATCTGTAAACGTATTGCGAAGGCCTGCCCACATATCTCTGCAACCTCAATAGCATGTGATTACTATCATAATGAACTATAACCTGCTTGTCAATGTTCACTTGGTGGTCGTGTGAGACGAAGCATTTGCAGATGCCAGAGGTGATGGGCAAGCACAGACCCGC
Source organism: Aureobasidium subglaciale EXF-2481 (assembly GCF_000721755.1). Lineage (NCBI taxonomy): Eukaryota > Fungi > Ascomycota > Dothideomycetes > Dothideales > Saccotheciaceae > Aureobasidium > Aureobasidium subglaciale. The sequence continues at coordinate 1,079,000 of NW_013566995.1, forward strand.
ATCGGGACTGCCAAGACCCACAGAACTCGCTTGCCTGGCTTTCTGAATTTTGGCCTTTCTTCGCGACTCCAGTTTGAGAAGCGACGACCAGCGACGACGACAACTTCCCTTCGACACCTGTCAATCCAGTTATTTCGCCAAAATGAAGTACATTCACTCGAAGGAGACTCTCACCATTCCCGACGGTGGTACGTTTGCGCTTGCGAAGGAACCCCTCTGCGTCTTTTGAGATAGAAGAGAGCGAGAGGAAGGATACATGAAAGAGCGCTTTGGACTGACTCCCACGCAGTCAAGGTCGACATCAAGACCAGACATGTCACCGTCACTGGCCCCCGTGGTGTCCTCGAGAAGTCGCTCCAGCACTTGGCTGTCTCCTTCTCCCACCCCGAGAAGAACATCATCGACATTGAGATGCACCACGGTGCCCGCAAGAACGTCGCCGCTCTCCGCACCGTCCGCACCCTCATCTACAACATGATCGTTGGTGTCACCAAGGGCTTCAAGTACAAGATGCGCTACGTCTACGCCCATTTCCCCATCAACGTCAACATCGAGAAGAACAACGAGACCGACCGCGTCGAGGTTGAGATCAGAAACTTCTTGGGCGAGAAGCTCGTCCGCCGCGTCGTCATGGCCGACGGTGTCGAGGTTGAGGCTTCCAAGAACGTCAAGGATGAGCTGCAGCTCTCCGGTAACGACCTCGAGAAGGTCTCGCAATCCGCCGCCGACATCCAGCAGATCTGCAGAGTCCGTAACAAGGATATCAGAAAGGTGCGCCCACCTCCATGCGCATGCTCCACGCCTGCAGCATCGCCTCACCATTCCCCGGAATACACCTGGCTAACATATACTACAGTTCTTGGACGGTCTCTACGTTTCGGAGCGTGGCAACATCGTCGACGACCTTTAAGCGACTTGTTTCATCAACTTTGGCGAAAGACGGATCAGGGGACTTTGCTGCACTATGGGCTGCGTAGCGCTTCAATGAAAACGGGCAAATTTTTCGCGGACCAAAATTTCATTAACGACTTCAAAAAGAAAGACTCCTTGTCCTGTTCACTGAACGTCTCTATACCCGCCGACTCGAGCGCCCAGCAGTGCTTTGAATTATTTCGTACTTGTTCGATACCGAAACTACGCCTTATAAACACCACAGTCTCTGGTCGATACACAGCAGCAGACGCTCGCTTTGCGTCTGATGTAGTCCCCTATACACGGTGTTTCAAAAAGCAACTGATACCCTAACCCAATTTTCCATCCCCTGTCCTGATGACATCTGCCGAATAATGTGCCTCCCATGCTGAATTAAGAAATAAGAAATTCTGTCGAATGACGTCGAATAAACATAAGAAGGTGCTTCTGCCTTTATTTTGTAGGCAATGTGAAGACTCAGCTTCTGAAGTCGACGGCAGCCTTTGGGGTTGCCTTTGAGACTTCCATAATGCGCTTGCCTCCCAGCTCCTTGATCTGTGACACCAGCTTGTCATCTTCGTGCAGACTTGCGATATCGTCACCACCTCCAATGCTCTTGCCGTTGATCAGAACATTGGGAACTGTGCGTCTTCCTGTAGTCTTCAGGAGCGCTGCCTGCAACTGAGGTCCCAAGGGATTAAGGTCGAGCTCCTCGACATATGGCGCGGGGACAATGTTGTATTGCTCAAGCAGGATAGCCTTGGCCTTCTTCGAGTAAGGACAATAGCTCTTGGAGAAGATGATGACTGTAGGTCAATTGTCAGTGTTTGTGTGCACAACTCTTATGGTCTTTCACGTACTCGGGCTTTTCTTCAAGATGGCGTTCAGCTCGGTCTCGACCTTGTGTTGTTCCTCGGACTCGCCGTCGTCTGCAGCTTGTGTAGGTTGTGCTCCGGTGTTTCCGACCTTCGCCACGCCGTCGTCTTTCAGGCCTTTCTCTCCCTTGATCATCTTCCTTCCGGCAACACTCTTCTCGCCAGCGTCGACAATTCCATGAACAGCATCCTTGACACCTTCCTTGACCGTATCGGCGACTTTTTGTGCCTTCTCGGCGGCGGCCTCGGGGTCAACAGCGAATGGCTTTTGGTCCTTGCCAACCTTCTGACCAGGTACAGCGGCAAGGTCAGGATCGCGGATGTTGGCGGCTTCCTTCTCCTTCTCGGCGGCTTCGTGGACTTGCTGGATCTTTTGGTGGTTCTCTAGGTCAAGCGCTTCTTGATGCTTTGCATCAAGCGCAGATGCTGTGTTGGTATAGAAAGGGCTCGATCGCGTAGATGAGCCTGCTGAAGAAAGATAGAGGAAACTGAGGACGGCCAGAGCTGCCAGTAGGGCAAAGACCTTGACTCGGCGTTGTGAAGGCATGGTCGGGAGTTTAGGTTGATAAAGCACTTGGATGCTGTACTAGTTAGATGACAAAAGAGAAGCACTCGATGATTGGAGTGAGATGATGGTCGGCGACAAAGTCCTCGAGTACAGAAAGAGGAGGAACAGTGGGCTGCTGTCTGCGTCTAACCGTCGCAATGTCGTGCAACCGGCCGCCAGCTTCGAGTCGCCGAGGCGACCCCCTGATTTCCATTGGACCCCTCTCCACTCGCTTTTTGGACTTGCTACAAGCTGGAAGCAACTCCTCTTCTCCTTGAACCTACATTCGACCTCGTAACATTGTCCTAGGCCCATACTTCAGGGTGAGCGCTTCGTGTCGGCAGATACTTGTATCGACAGTAGGAGTTCGGTGCAGAATTGCTTGGACCCTTTGTCGATCGACAGCGCGTGTTTCCGAAGCCTTCACCCCTCTTCAACCACTCTGCACGCGCAATGGTGCTGACCTGCTTCATGTACACCGCTCGATTCGACACGTTATGAGTCTTCCCACCGGCCGCGGCTGACATGTGCTCGTACGCCCCGCCGATTACTATCCGCACGTCTCTGTTTTGTAAATCATTTTACTTATGCTGGTCATCCATCCCGAAGTTTTGTAGCATGCGCGATTTATATGCCTCCTATCGTCTCCCCGCGACCATCCATCGCACTGCCACCACCACCACTGCGGTATTTTCCTGCTACCACTATCACGATGCTGCATCCGCCTCGCACTGCCTACTCGGTAATCTTGCTGTGCGTCACACGTGTTGATGATCTCGCCCGACTCGACTATCTACCGTCATGGCAGACGGCGGGTTGGGAACATCCTTAGCTTAAGTAGGTGATTGAGCTGCATTCCTTGCTTTCATTGTTGTCTTTGCCCCTCTCTTGCTTTGTGAAACCTCCATCTTCGGACCCCACTCAATGAGCGAGAACTGTCACGTACATTTCGACGACAAGACTTTGCAAAGAGAAGGGACGAAGGAGTCCATGGGTTCGCGCAAGAAGTCTGTTGCTGAGAAAGAGGCCGAAATCGAGTCGGTCTGGTCAGATGAGCCGTATGGTCTAGAGGAGCGCGACTTCAAGAAGAAGCAGGTTCGTGATAGACGTGAGCATGAGTGTCGCGAAACATACTGACCAACGCAGACCTTCAAAGGATGGACTCTATTATAGTAATGACTATGACATGCGCCTGATCACACGCTTACTGACATGTCTCCGTCAGTCTTGCCTATCAATCAACTGGAGTGATATACGGTGATATTGGAACCTCTCCTCTTTATGTCTACTCGTCGACATTCAGCTCTGAGCCCTCAAGAGATGACCTTCTCGGCGCATTGTCGCTCATCATCTGGTCGTTGACTTTAATCGTTACCCTCAAATATGTGTTGATTGTCCTGGCCGCCGATGACGAAGGAGAAGGAGGTACCTTTGCGATATGTAAGCACACGTACCTACTCCCACAAACACAACCTTACTTACACTATCGTCAGACACTCTGCTATCTCGCTTTGTAAGTTCACCATGACTGAGACGGTAGCTCGGAGCCTGATCGATCGCCCAGAGCGATATCATGAAGCGAGATCCACGAACATACCACGCCATCAAGATGGAAAGGTACCCGAATGCCGAGCTGCCCAGACAGAGCCGTAGCATTAGAAACTGGCTAGAGAAGAGCAAAGTTGCTCATGCTATCCTGAAGATCCTCGCAGTCTTTGGTGTCAGTCTGATCATCGCCGACGGGATTCTCACGCCCGCACAATCGGTACTTGGAGCTATTCAAGGCTTGAAAGTCGTCGATGATAGTATCGGTAGCTCAACCATCATTGGTGTCAGCTGTGCCATTCTCGTCTTGCTGTTTGCCTTGCAACCACTCGGGATCCAAAAACTGGCAAGTTGCTTTGCTCCAATCGTCATCCTTTGGCTGTTGTTCAATGCATCGTTTGGTATCTACGTAGGTCTTGCTCGTCTCCAGACAAAGTGCTTTATCTGACATGTGCGACAGAATCTAGTCATGCATGACTGGACGGTTCTGAAGGCCTTTTCTCCCTCATTTGCAGGTCTGTACTTTATGCGTCTGAGAAGAGAAGGATGGCTGTCGCTTGGCGGTATCTTGCTTTGCTTCACAGGTGTCGAGGCTCTTTTCGCCGATCTTGGTGCCTTCAGCAAGCGGTAAGTGCATTCTTGCTTCACGGAAGCCTCATATCTGACAAGTCACAGTGCTATCCAGATCTCATGGCTCTGCCTCACCTTCCCCTGCCTACTCCTAGCATATATCGGACAAGCAGCTTACATCTCACGCACTCCCTCGGCGTACGCAAACCCGTTCTTCGAAACTGTGCCTCCTGGCATGTTCTACCCGTCGCTTGTTCTCTCGATTCTTGCTGCCGTTGTTGCCTCCCAGGCTCTTATCACCAGTACCTTCCAATTACTCATTCAGCTCATGCATTCGTCATACTTCCCACAGATCAAAGCGACATACACCAGCACCAAGTTTCACGGACAAGTATATATTCCTCTTGCGAATTGGATCATGATGATTGGCACTGTGGTAGTTACAGCCGTCTACAGCAACGTAAGCACACACAGAGCGGCCCAGACAGAGACAGAACAGCTGACACATCAAGTAGACGACCAAACTCGGCCACGCATACGGCGTCTGCGTCATCCTTGTCACCTTCATCACCACCAACCTCGTCACTCTCGTCGCTCTGATTGTCTGGAAGACAAACCCCTTCCTCGTCTTTGCTGTCTGGCTCCCTCTCGTCACCCTCGACGGCCTCTTCCTCTCATCAGCTCTCACCAAAGTCCCCGATGGAGCATGGTTCACCCTCCTCCTTGCTATTCTTCTCGCCTCTTTCTTCAGTCTATGGCGCTACGGCAAAGAAAAGCAATGGACCACCGAAGCCAAAACTCAAGCCCAACTCTCCGAGCTCGTGGCATACTCGTCCAACAATCTCTCCTCCTCAACCGCAACCCCTGAAGCCTCGGCAAGAAAACACTTCCACCTTTCATGGCGACACGGTGGTGGCGAGTTGACAGAGACAAAAGGCATGGGCATCTTCTTCGACAAATCCGGCACCGACATCCACGTCCCCCAGGTCTACGAGCACTTCATCACGAAATTCGAAGCCCAGATGCAGGTAGTGGTGTTCTTGCACTTGCGAGCGCTATCTGAACCACATGTGCACGAAGAAGAAAGATACACCATCGCCCGTACACCTCTACCAAATGTCTACCGCATGACTATTAGATATGGATACGTGGATAGGGTAGTGACACCAGATCTAGGTCATTTGGTCTACGAGCAAGTCAGAATGGCCATTGTACGTGGTACCGTGGTACAAAGACCAAAAACCGCCGTCCCAGAGACTGTAATGCAAGGAGCACGAAACACTCTCGGCGATGGAGATTTAGACCCCCACACCTCCACCATTACCACTTTCGGCCCCGACGTCGAAGTCAGTGGTAGTGATGGCAATGGAGCCACTTCAGGCGCCACCGCTCTCATAACTTCTCGTCGCCTTTTAGCTCTTGACAATGCATTCAAAACTCAAACATTGTATTTGGTTGGCAAACAGCAATTGAGGGTTTTTGAAGACACGACAAAGGTGAAGAAGGCATTACTTGCAGCATTTTTGTTTGTCAGGGAGAACACGAGGGCAAAGGTTGCACAGCTCAATGTGCCGGTGGAGAAACTCGTCGAGGTGGGCTTTGTCGGTGAGATTTGAGGTGATGGGGTTGTGCATGGTTTGGTGGTTGATGAAGTCATGATGAGGGAATGATACATAGAAGTTGCATGTCGGGAGCAGTATGATTGAATGAATACATGTTCCGCAAAAGAGGCAGTGGCAACTGTATCGTGTCTCCCGCTGCTTGATTTGCTACTTGGAAAGCTCGAGTGTCTTGATGGCAAGGCGCGAGAGGCTCATCTCGGTGGGCGATAATATCAACATCAGCTTTCGACCCATCAACGACGGCACTGTGATCAAACTTGGTTTACACGCAATCAAGTGGCGCGACTGTGAGTAGAAAGTACGCGTGAGTTTTTGCATACGAGCATAGCTGATCATGTTGATCCTATTCTAGACGCCGTTATGCTGCTGTACACATCACGACTTTCGATGTCTCGGACGTACAAGAAGCTCTAAGAGAGGTTCTCGTACTTCTCCATGCCTGGAATGATAGGTTGAGCAAACTCGGCAACAAGAGTTTCGGGCTCGAAGTCAGTGTCGTCCATTTCCTCCTCGCGACCGGTTTCCATGCTTGAGCCACCGGCATCACCAACAGAAGTGACGTAGTTGGCCATGTTGCTGTTCTCCATCTTCGAAGCGTCATTGGTGAAGGTGTAGAGGCTGGATCTGGCAACAGGATGAGCGCCAGCACCAGCAGCAGTAGCAGCGTAGTCCACGTTCTGGTTGACGAAGGGATCGTTGTCGCCGTAGTCGTAGACGAAGCCACCGGAGGCGGGGACATTCTGGTAGTCGGAAACAGATGGGACGAAGAAGGGTTCGTGGCTACCGGGAATGTGGCCAGGAAAGTCGCCGAGGTCGGACATCATGTCATCAGGCATGCTGGACTGCTGGAAAGCGTGGGTGCCATCGAGTTGAGCTCCCATGCTGGCGAACCTAGGGGGTCCGGCATGTTCAGGACTGGCGCCGGCAACAGTGTCGGTGTGAGTGACAGCATGGACTTTGCTGTCAAGATCCATCTTGACGTCGACGAAAGGGTCATGTTTAGTCTTGGCGTTAGGGTCGACCATGGACTCAGTGTGCTACAACCGGTGTCAACGTCAATCTGGGAAGAGTGTTGACATTGCACCTACCTCGTCGTTGGTAGACTCAAGCTTGATCTCGGACTCCTCGGTGCCGTACTTGCCGTACTTGATGCCGAACTGACGACAATGCTTCTCAAGAGCAATTCTCTTGTCACCAATCTCCTTCTCCTTATCATCAATCTCCTTCAAGCTAGTGTCGGTGGACTTCTTCTTGAGCTTGAGGACCTCATCCTGGAGCATCTTGATCTGTTGGAAAAATGGTCAACAAGGTGGTCATGCAGAAGACCAAGGCACGAGATGGGCATTGCATTGATGCATGGTCTCAATCCAAGCAAAGTTTGGTCGGGAGACTCAGGAAGTTCTTGCTCGTCGAGGACCCGGGGCGCGTCTTCGATGGTACCAGAGAGTGTGTGCTGGCTGACGAAGATCTCACTTACTTGAATGTCATAGCTGCAGGCTGTGATGTCGTGAGGCTTGAGGCCACCAGAGATGGTAGCATTGGTAGCCATGATGGAGAATGCTTCGCGTTTGTTGGATAAGCGAAGTCACGTGTTATAAGAGAAGAAAGCAGAAGGCTCAGAGACTGAGACTGGAGAACAGGTGATTGTTGCCGAGTGAATGTTGGCGGAGATTGCTGCTCGAATGTCCTGTGGATTCACCTAGCTCGCTTTTCGCTTTCTACTCTTCACTTGGCTGAACACCGTGTTACTAGTCCTACAAGGACGCTTGAGACATTCACGAAGATCCACAGAATGTCCAACATCTCTGCAAGTGTTGTGTTGTGTTGGGTTGGATATCCTCGTGTCTTACCGTTGACGGAAGTGCATGTGTTGCATCGTTTCGTCCTCATACCCTAGTAGTACAAATAAGACGTTACTTCTCCACAGCATCTAGCATGTGGATCAACAGGCAAAGAGAGACACCTCGCGCTGTTCCAACGAAAAGAGTATGATAATGCAGAGGAATCTGATTCACCTTGTAAGGCATGAGTCAAGTGGTCAGTCAATCAGTCGTAGGCAGATGGGTGATGCGAGAGTGTGTTACGATATTAGATGAGAATTACCCACCTTACAATATGATTTCATGTATACCTTCCTTTGTCCTAGACGAATTTGCCATCTTTCCTCCACGTCGGTCAACGCGTGAAGCTGTTGCAAAGCACAGTGCTTTTCGTAAACTGAAGCGATGTCTACAAAGACACGTAATCTCTGTGACGCTCTCCACGCGCCTCCTTGATCTAGGAAATTACTGTGCCTTTTTGACAGCTCATTATCGCGTTATGTCTTCGTAGTGGAGAGTGCAAGTGACAGCATGACGGAAAGGGTTTCCTTGGCTTCCCAATCGAGATCATTGATAAGATAAGATCTTCTGAAGGCAGGGTCATACCTCTAGCATCCTTTTCCGACATTGAACTCTCTATACCACGATGGACATCGCAGTTGTCATTCTGATTAAGATATCATTTGATTCTTACTGTACATTCTGCAGGTTCCAGATGGTCTTTGATTCATATTAGATTGTTGTGGCTTTAAAGTTCGCAAATTTGCATTTTGCGTTTTCCTCGTCCAGGATTTGGAGGAGGATGTGTGCACTAAGTCACTTCGAGATCCAAAACACGAATCAGGGTTCTGTCGGGTTCAAGATCGGAGTACAAAACGAATGGCAGAAACGAGAGACTATGCGTAGAACAGGGTCATCTTCATACTTTCGTAAATAGCCAACGTTATCAATATCCATAGCCGTCATCGCCGACATAAGTGCCTGCTCTGCTACCTCCAACATCCAAGCCCAAGCCCTCAGCTAACTTCTTGCTCAAAGCCATCTTCAAGAACAGTTCTCGCGCCAGACTTCTGGTCATCTTGATAAACACTTCTGAACCAACTCTTCCAGCACCCACAGCCCGTTGTAGACACCACAGCGCTTCTCGGATTGCTGCTTCATCAGCCTGCAGGTTCCAGAGTTGCGTAGAAGCAACGGTGGGAGCGACGAGGACATGATCGATTGGTGGCTGTGGTGTAGATTTGCTGTCGGCGATGACGCGATCGCAGTCGGAGAGGGCTTGGTGAAGGATACGTTCGTTTGTTGTGAGTGTATTGTCCAGAGCTGTCAACTGCGAGAGCTCGATGTTCAGTGTTGAGTGTGCATCTTGCAAAGCGATAGATTGGGCGCGTAGAGGAGCCAGAGCAGAAGTATTCTGATTTACTTTCTGGTGGATTTGAGCGACGAGAGATTGAGATAGGAGGTGTAAAAGATGGTCCTTTTCTGGGTTAGGAGGGATGGGAGGAGCTGGACCTGATGAGGCTGTTGTCGATATGCTGACATCGAAGGGATCACTGAGGAGGTCCTGAGCAGGGGCGGATTTGACAGGGGCTGGTTGTTGATGGGGATTGTGTTGTGTCGGATAGTGCTGAGCAGACATGTTCGGAGGCATCTGTTGGAATTGTTGTGGAGGAGGTTGTTGGTATTGTTGTGGATGTGGTTGGTGGGAAGCTGAACGTATGGGTATTGGGTGCTGTTGGTATTGCTGTGGTGGTGGCAGGGGGGGAGGCTGAGTATATCGTTGGGTAGGAGTATGCGCGTTTGGCGTCAAGGGCGAAGGCGGCGTCTGTCTATAGTTCTGCTGCATCTGTTGTGGTAAGGGAGGAGCTCTCGAGTATCGCTGAGCCTGCGGCGCCTCGAAGGCGCTCCCCGGTCGCGAGTGCGGTGACTGACTTTGGCGTTCGTGCGGTAGAGGCGGCAAAGGCGGCCCATCGTTTCGACTTGTTCCAGGAGTGGCAGAATGGCCTTGCTCGCCAGGCTTGGGTGGTCGAGGCGGAGGTCCTCCTGCCGACATGTCTGCAGCATGAGATTGTGTCGGACGAGAGTGCTCTTTTGGAGGAGGTGGCGGTCGCTGCATGGGTGACTGAAGCTGTTGAACGGGTTTCGCAACAACGGGAGGTTCTCTGGCAAAGACATCTTGAAGGATGCGTAAGAAGTCGACGAGGTTCGGGCGTTGATTGACGGCCCAATCGCGCAGATACGGGTGGTAGACTCGCCCGTCCACGCCGACATGCTGCCCAGGACGGATAGCCATACCATCACCAGGGAGTACGAAGACGATGATTCCCTCGGGATCCGCGGGATATGCATGCGGTAGCCATATCGTCACGGGAAACCTGTAGACGGTACCGCGAAACTTGACCGGGAGCGTGCCCGAAAGGCGCAGCAACAGTGCTGGCCGTCCAGTGTTGTATGTGTACACTTCGGTTCGAGGTGATAGTGAGGGATATGCCGAGAGGGCGGCGACACTGTCGCTATAGGCACGTTGGGCATCATGGTATTCCTACTCTCCCTGTCAGTCGTCTGCCCATTGAGGCGTAGGGGGTTGAAGCCATTGTACACTCAGGAGCACACTGTACAGCCATTGCAGCACCTGATCAGGCAATCCTGCCATATTGTACAGATCAGCGACTTGTCTGTTCTCCCCACAAATCTATACCTTCGTATTGCGACGTGCGCTTGTTGACTGCACGCGACGGACAGCTACGCCCGCCGAACTCTTCGTCATCGCGGGGCACTCGCGACCGCCGAGCACAAGCCCAGACCGCTCGGCTCCCGGCTGCTTCAACTCACGCCTCCAGACCTTCTTTCGACGTCTCCTGTCCCTTTTCTCCTAGTCCATATTGATATGTGTGACTATTTATTATACAGATGGCCAGTGTGGTAAGCCTGCAGACAACTGCCCGCGACCGTGATCGAGCCGTGAGCATCATGAAGTCTGGCTGCTCGTCCAACGACTGCTACGCTTCAGCCCGCCAACTGTCGCGGCCTTCTGTGCCAACACACAGCGGTGCACGAGACAACATGTAAGTTCGGCGCGATTGATGCAAACAAACATGTAGGTATCAAGAGCGATCTTCATTCTCCAGTCATGCCTTTTTCCATGCTTTCTTTCGGCCATTCTTCCGCGCTTTTTGACATACATCTACAGCCTACCAGCTGCCTCATGCCTCAAGAGTCGATGCAGATCCAGGACCATGTTTCACAGTCTCGCGGAGTGCAGCCACTCAATACCTATCACCAATACCAAGCGCAAATGATCACAAGCTACACCATTCTCAGCCCGATTAACATGTTGCATGCTCGGATGCTGTACCTGCTTCAGATCGTCGCCCACTGCACCGATCGCATGGATACACTGTACGACTCAGACTCTTCGTCTTGACAGACGATCTACGGACAGACATCAGGGTTCGCCAGCAAGATTCACCACATCTCGTAGCTCAATCGTGGATAGAGATCGTCAGTCAATCTCACAACCCCATATACCTTTTATCTATGGGGTAAGTAAGCTAAGTCGCAAGTTCAAAACTGGAACGGATCTCTCTTCAACGCAGTAGGCAGGAGGGTACTCCATCTGGAGGAATTGGCAAAGCCTGATGACCCGCAATACATTTGAGCGTCACTACAACCGGATAAAGTACTTGATTCTTCCTGTGGTTCTTCCAGAGCGCCGCGGAGGTTGTCCTACCACTCGATCCTCTCTCCTAGCACAAACATCGTTGAACTAGATCTGAACATGCTGGGGTTCTCACCGAGGACACACCGATTACACCATCTCCAGGTCATACGTAGACGCCTAGGGTTGCCGTGCCCCTCTGCCTGATCGGGACAGTGTGCCGGCAGCTGTGGAGTCGTGGGGCGCGGGGCGACTGGGGGCTCCGCAAGAGATCCCAGACGACCTCACCGCGCCAGTGAGCTACGTAGTATGTTCTCGGATGTTTTATCGGCAAAGTCGGTATGTGCCTCATCCGGGAATCTCTTACATACCGCTCATTAAAATACCAGCGGAGGATGCGACAGCGGTCCGCCCTTACCTCTTGTCAACTTGGCGGTGTCTCCATCAATTTCTAGGCGGTTTCAAGGCATCAATCTGTACCGACATTATGCCCTAACACCGACATAGTGTCTGGTCGCGAACCACAAAGGGGTGCGTCCATGAGTAAGCTGCTGTCCAACTCGATGCACCTGCAATCATGTGTGCCTGCACTGTTCACAAGTCCGGTTCAACAACCGACGTTTGCCGATCGCTATCAGCACGAGCAAGCAGACTCTGAAGTTCACTCTTTCTCGAAACGAAACAGAACCTGCCACAGCCGATGATCCTTTGCAGCACGGATGACTTACTAGAGAGAACAGTTTGTGACAGTTCGAGCAAGTATAATACACCTCCACATGCTCCGCGTTGATGCCATGTGCTGTGGCAGAAAAGTGTGCTAGACGATCAGTCGGCCTTTACCATTTGTCTTTGCAAGGACGTTGCCGATCTCAAACCATCGCAGCATCGCTCGCGAAAACCGATCCTTCACCCTGGTTCAGGGCGTTATCTTGCAATTCAATACGACTTCTGGCTCCAGTTTTTTCTCGGAAAGAACTCCCACCAGTGACAGTCGACCGTAACCGAAGAGATTGCCAATCCGTTGCATTTTGTTAGCCTCGGCCGAGCGCACACCGACGACCAACATCTCGTCCCGATGCCGAATCGTGCTGCAATGCTGCCCACGGAGCTTGACTAAGAAATGTGAAGCGCTTGCTGCTAAAGTGCATCTGAGATCTATCCTTGAAACCATAGACACGCCACCGACGCAATTCGTTCTATTATGCTTGACTCAAGCGCGTGCCATCAAAGCTTTCACCCGCCATCGACAGGAGCTTATTTACGGTACAAAAGAGCGGTATGTGACATCATGCTCCGGAAAATCCTCTTACCAACTTGGCTTTTTACAGTCTTTTACAAACCTTGGGAGAAAATTCGTATTAGCACACAGACTCGCTGTTCGTTAGCCAACAGTAAGATTCAACCTGTCTATTGTTGTGTCGTGCCAAGTCGTTAGAAAAACGCCATGTGCTCATTGCCAAGCACTAATCCAGAGCTCGCGACTCTTGCGTCGGCGAAGCTCTCTCTCAACGACGTCTTATTCCCTTGAAGATCTTTTCCCGACATGTTTCACGGTGGATTCAACCTCTCGGCGGACTGGTTGCGAAAATGACTGTGGGCCCTTATGACCCACCATCCACATTCTCTCCGCAACGGCTGTTTTGTCCGTCATCGATGCTGCGTGTGCTGTGTTTGGGTGCTTGAGTTTTCCGAGTCGATGTCGTAGATATATAACTGGGTCCCTCCCCATGGTAGGCCCTCCACAGCTCCGCAAGCATTGCTTTTTATCCCGGATCCCTTTGAGACGATCTGTTTTCGTGTACTGCTTGACAACACCGGAAAGATGACTGTTTCAACAAACTCAGAAGGTGTTCCCACCTACTGGGGTACCTCTGGTAGAGGTCTCCAGATGCTCATTACCGCCGTCGCTACTACCGATTTCCTGCTCTTTGGTTATGATCAGGGCGTCATGTCTGGTATCATCGAATCTGACGTTTTCCTCGAGGAGTTCCCTGAAGCTGGCTGGGGCAGTAACTGGCAAGGCTTCATTGTCTCAATCTACGCTGTCGGCTGTCTATTCGGTGCTATCTTCATTCTCACGCTTGGCGACAAACTCGGTCGCCGCAAGTCTATCTACATTGGTGCTACGGTCATGATCATCGGTGTCGTTATTCAGGTTGCCTGTATTGGCACGAGCTCAGGAAGTACCGCACAATTCATCATTGGACGTTTCATCACTGGTGTAAGTTTTGTCGAAACACATTCTATCGCTTCCGCCACTGACTTTTCCTTAGCTCGGAAACGGTATCAACACATCGACAATCCCTACTTACCAAGCCGAGTGCTCCAAAGCCCACAACAGAGGCAAGGTCATCTGCATTGAGGGTGGCAACGTCGCTATCGGCACGCTCATCGCTTACTGGATCGACTACGGATGCAGCTATGGTCCTAAGGACCTCGTATGGCGCTTCCCTATCGCTTTCCAGTGTGTGTTCGCCCTGATCGTCCTCGGCCTTACTACAAGACTTCCCGAATCTCCCAGATGGTTACTCTCGCACGATCGACAAGATGAAGCTGCGGTCGTCCTAGCATCGCTGCAAGGTAAGCCTGTCGATGATGCCGACGTCAAGCTTGAGAGCGGTATCATCCTCGACTCCATCAAGGCTGCTGGCGGCTTCGGCGAGTCCACTCCTTTCTCCGCCCTTCTCACTGGTGGCAAGACCCAGCATCTTCGTCGCATGTTGCTCGGTGCCGGTTCCCAATTCATGCAGCAACTCTCTGGTTGCAACGCTGTCATCTACTACTTCCCTGTTCTGTTCCGCGACTCCATTGGTACATCGAAGAACTTGTCGCTTTTGCTCGGTGGAATCAACATGGTTGTCTACTCTATCTTCGCCACAACCTCCTGGTTCCTCGTTGAGCGTGTTGGGCGCCGCAAGCTTTTCCTTTACGGCACTGTCGGTCAATGTCTGTCCATGGTCTTGGTCTTCGCTTGTCTGATCCCTGGTGATGCCCAATCTGCCAAGGGTGCTGCTGTTGGTCTCTTCACCTACATCGCATTCTTCGGTGCCACCTGGTTGCCTCTGCCCTGGTTGTACCCCGCCGAGATCAACCCTCTCAAGACTCGTGCAAAGGCCAACGCTACCTCCACCGTTTCCAACTGGGCATGGAACTTCTTCATTGTCATGATCACCCCCGTTCTCATCGAAAGCATTGGTTGGGGTACTTACCTCTTCTTCGCTGCCCTCAACGCCCTCTTCTTCCCCGTCATCTACTTCTTCTACCCTGAGACCAGCGGACGTTCTCTCGAAGAGATTGATCTCATCTTTGCCAAGGGTTACCTCGAGAAGATGTCCTACGTTACCGCCGCCAAGGAGCTTCCTCACCTTACCGGTCCCGAGATCGATGCAAAGGCCCGCGAGTACGGCTTCCAGTCTTCCGACGACGAGGCTGGCCAGCTCAAGGACGCTCGCTTCGGCGAGAAGGAGGACGAGATGGCTTACAACGGCGGTGGCCAGATGGCCTAAGCAGATCGAGAGGCACCTACGACTCTCCTTCTCCACTTTTTAATGACCCTTGTGTGTTTTTAACGACCACTAGATGCGCAACATAGAGAAGCCTGGCAGCTTCTGCTTTTGGTTTGTTTGTGCAAAACCCATAGAGATACCACTTTTTGCCTTTTTTTACATTTGTTTATTAGAGATAGACTCTTACATATGATACCACGCACAGAATGCATAGAACTGCTATTTTACCATCATCTTTCCATCTTTCCATCCATACCAGTAGTACCTTTCTGGTGTGTTTATCGATTTACATCATTTAGCTATCTCCACTATGACTTTATTTCGAGCATGCTACCAATACAGCGATCGCGCAAATGTCACAGTGACGAGGTGGGCTGGCAAATCCCAAAGCCAAAGAGTCAAAAAGCACCCGTCGTCAAGAAAAGTCTCCGATCCAATCAAAGCCCACCCGGTCTTCTACCCGTGTCCGCCCTTTGCTGCTCCGAGCTCAAAACCAGCAACCACCCGGGAAAGCATGTGTGCATGCAAGGTACACATGACACATTTTTCTCAGCAGGGGTGTGAGATCGAAATCGAGGGCGATTACAAAAACAACGATTGATTGCTCTTCAAAGCGCTTTCGATGTGTAAGAACACGACCTTTGCTCAGAGTTTTCTTCGATAGTCAGCAGCACTTGGAGTTTGCCATCAATGTGTTGGTTACGATCTGAATAGATGCAGATGATGATGCCATCAAAAACATTCTGCAAGGTCGCCGACATGATCCCTCTTCACCGCTTTCATCACCGCCTTCATGTGCAAAAAACTCCACAATCTCCACCCTCATCCTCTCCGCGACAAGACACGGGAGAATGACCGAAGCCCTGCTGCCTGATATGATGTGCATTTGAAGCTCCTTTCATCCTATCGGTCCTTTTCTCTCTTTGCTCGATCCCAATGTCTTGGCTTTTGTCGGAGCTTCGAAAGACTTCATCTCCTGAGTCTTCGTGTTGTAGGTCAACGGTGCGTTGCTATTACTTTGCTTAACGTCGGTGGTTCTTCGAGACTTTTCTTGTGCGGTGGGTGTTGCTGAGTGAGGATGCCGTTTGGCAGTAGGTCGAAGTCAATACTTCGGTTCCTTCTGGTTTATGGATTGTTCAATCGACCATGAGTCCTCACGCTTTCTGTTCCAAAATGTATCAACTTTGAGCTGAATGTCTACTTAGTCGGGCGACTGCAAGAGCTGAAAGACATTGCACTGATAAGTGTGCGAAGCGTCAGTCCAAGTAGGAGCAAACAGCCCGAACGATTGCCTTGAACAACACATCATAAAGTCTGCAGCGATGTCTCTGGTACAAATCAAGTCACAATGGACGTGTAGCTATGCTCACTCTGCGTTGCGTTACCTTTTCGATCTGCCCGCACAAACACAAGTGAGAGCACCAGACAGACGTTAGCGGGGCTGTCGTCTCAGAAGTCTTGGTCGATTGTGCACACAGTAGAATTCTCATTGAGGGTTGTCTATCCCGACTGTGAATTGTGAGTGAACATTGACGCGTCTTTTTCCGGTATCTCACTCCAGTCTTCTCACCACATCATCTCTTCTCTGAGCTTGTCGCCAACAACACTTCCTGCCCCCCATATCTCTCGCTTCCTCCAACCTTTGCCTTCCACAACACTACTTTACCAACAATACATCAAGGCATTCTGCTAGCGTGTCGTGCAACCTAACTCCGCCACGATGTCCTACGCACTCTATAACGAGAATCGCCGTTCCTCAATCCTGAGCATGCTAGAACGCATCGAGAAAGGCAACTCAAAGATCCTCGCTATGATGGACAGAGAGATCCACTACGACATTATTACCAATATCATGCCGGTATATGACATGAGCTGCTTCAGCGCCATCATGGGCTTGTGCCATGCTGATTGGGAAGAGACCGAGGTGAATACGCGCCAAACGGACACTCAATCACAATTGCTTGCGTAGTGAATCGGCACGGTCGCCTTCTGGTCGCACACGCCTATGTTCTAGAGCGTTCCGCCGCAGCTGTCCTCAACCCCGAAGCCGTCGACAACATTGACAAGGAGCTTCGTGGACTTCTGCTGTCTCTTCTAAACGAAAAGCAAGAGGCTTTCGTGTCACCTCCAGGCATGGTGAGAGTCTTCCCAAAGCCAAAGAACGCAAACGTCCCTGATGGCATGTTTGTTGGTGCCGTTGGTGATCTCACCGATATGAGACAGACCTGCCGAGACCTTGGCTATGTCCACAAGATTGCCGAGTTTGACACTTATCCTGAAAGAGTCATGGATTACACTTCTTTGAGAAAGGCCTGGGAAGTCAGAGCGCGCAAACTGGTATGCTTTTTCCCATCATCGAAGAGTGTGACATACACGAATACTGACTATGAGAAGATCGACCTGGGCTTACTTGGTCGCCGCAATCTCAACGTCGAGTCTTTTGCCAAAGAGTTCTCCCCTTTCTACACTGCTAGGCCCGGTGAGATCGATAATCTCGCCTTTATGACTACCCGTAACACTGTGCCTATCACCAACAATGAAGATGATGACTACAGCTCTGAGGCCATAGAAAGCGACGAGCAGAGTAACGGCAGTGACGCGATCCACAGCGCCGCCAAAATCACCCAGCAGGATTCTGAAAAGCCCACCGAAGCCGAGATCGAATGCAAGAAAGCCAAGAATCGCAAAAAGAACCAAAACAGAAAGGCCAACAAAAAGGCTCAAAAGCCTCAGCCGCAGCAGCAGCAAGAATCCTCCATCAATGAATCCGACACCGACACATTCATGGCCAACCTTATGAAGAGCTATAATCTTTCTTCTAGCCAGACTGCGGAGGACGAAACCGAGCTGATTCCCAGTATCAAGTACTGGGACATTAACGTGTTCGTTCCCAAGTCCGCTGGTAAAAGCAAACAGGCCAAAGACTCTGATGATGAGGCAAAGTAAGTCGACAGATGATCTGAGTCATTTCCACGCAACTGAGGAATTGGCAGCTAACGGACATATCAACCTGACGTCAGTAGCACGAGAGAGGAAGGAGAGAACAAAGCACAGTGAACAAGAGACGTGCAGGAACAAGCAGGACTTGAAGCCGAAAGAAGAGAACATAGTAACTGGTTCGAAAGCACCAGATCATACAGACACACCCACAACAGTCAAGAGCAATCAAACTACAGGACATTTTATCTCATGACAAACCTTCGGAAAAGCATCGTCTGGGGGAAAAAAATTGCAAGGCCCAGTCTGATTCTCCCCGTGTGTGCAGAATACTGCCACACAATCTCTCTCCTCAATGATCGAATTAGGGTAACGACGAGCTGTAGAAAGGCACAGTCACGTTGTATGTCGTCGAATCTAGCACAGGGAGTCGATGACACGAAATATCCCGACGACATCGCTCCAGGTTAAGCACGTATAGTGCCTTATGGCAGCAACTGCATGAGTGACAGTCATTCGCACACGAGGAGGGATGTATATCACGATCAACCAAGAATCTGCTCACAATCATATCACAACTACTTGCCAAAAATTCCGTGGAAAAAAAATCAGTGAATAAACATAAATTCTATTAACTATATACAATAAAAAACCCCAGCGATCATCAAGACCACTCTCTGCATTTGCGTCAAATATTTCAAGAACAAAAGAAAAAAAGATTGTACCACTTCCCACCACTACCTAAGCACTGCTGGTAGAAGTGGGCAGCGAGACAGTAATAGAAGCCTCACTCAAATAGCTAGAGATCACACTTTGAACTTCGGAAACAAAGAGACTGGTAGCACTAGGCTGAAGAGTAGCGCCGTATCCAGTAGGAGTGGAGAAGGAAGAGAATGAAGGCATAGAGATGGACTGCGCTGCCAGAGCGCTGCTGAAGCGAGATTCGACAGAGGAAATTATGCTCGAGACGTATCTGTCGTTGACGGCAAAGGTGCCGTTGCTGTTGGAGAATTGAGGGGTTGGAGTGGGGGAAGCCTCGACGGAAGACGTGGATGATGAGGTGGTGCTGCTGGGAGTAGGCTCGATCGACGAGCTGGTAGAAATTACAGAAGAGCTGGTGGAAGACTCGATCAACGAGCTTGATGTTGAAGACTCGGTCAACGAGCTGGATGCTGAAGACTCAATAGAGCTTAAGGAGGGGAGAGCTAAAGAGCTAGAGGTAGAGACAAAGGAGCTGGTGGGCTCGACAGAAGATGATGTCGAGACGCTGGAAATTGAAGACGACGAGCTGGAGTGGCTCGAGGATGAGCTCAAAAATGAGGAAGCAACGATCGAGCTGCTCGAAGTGGAAGATGCTGATGCCGAAGTGGACGAGAAAGCCGAGGAGCTCGAAGTGGATGGGACAGCTGAAGAGCTGGTGCTGAGAGAGCTGGAAGATACAGCGGATGAAGAAGATACACGAGATGATGCAGACGACGAAGGAGTGCTGGATATGGCCTTCGATGATGAAGGCGACTTTTGTGCAGTGATCTGGGAGACGACTGCAGAGATCTTGGAGGCAAGCTTAGACGAGACCTTGGACTCGACGCTTGAGATCTTGGACTGGATGCTGGAGACCTTTGCAGGGATCTTGGTGGTAGCAGGAATGGGAACAGCCTTTGCCGAGGAGGAGCTAGACTTGGAGCTGGAGGTGGAGGATGAAACCTTCTTCACAGAACTAGAAACCTTAGATGAAGAGGATGGGGCCTTTGAGATGCTGCTGGAGGAAGACTTCTTCGCAGAAGAAGTGACCTTGGAGGAGGATGATGATGAGGTCTTCTTGGCCGAGCTTGAAGCGGGGGTCTTTTTGACTGAAGACGATGACTTGATGGAACTCTTACTCGTCGAGGAGCTCTTCTTGGTAGAGGAGGTTGTCTTTGCGCTTGTCTTGCTTGACGATGATTTGCCCATGGAGGAGGTGGCCAAGAACTCAGGTAGAACGATAACAACACCACCAACACGAGTGGTAGATGCGATCAACATGTTACCGGCAGGCGCGCGCTCGAAGAGTTCAACAACGTCAACAGAGTCAACTTCTATCTGCTTGACATTGCGAGGAGCAGCCACAGCTGTACCAGCGAGCAGGGAGACAAGAGCCACCTGACTGATAGGAGCTTCAAAGCGCATTGTGGGTGATATCGAGGGGGATTAACGATTAAAGTAATGGGAATTAGTGTAATCAAGTGAATGAGATAGAACGAGGAGATGGCACTCAAGGCGTGGCGAGTAGAAGACGTGCTGAGTTGCTGCTGAGATCAGAGGAACAGAGCAGGATATCCATGTTATATCTTCAGCTCGAGGATAGCTCATTCCATCAAGGGTCTACATGACTGCAGTGGTGCAAGCCGACACCGTTACCAGATCGATAGACAAAGTAAACGACCAACGTTTACGGCTCTCATTCAGGATTCGGTACTTGGTATAGCTCGTTTCGAGTGTGGTTCTGGCCAGACTTGGGAGAAAGCAGGCTTCTCCACACAATGTAGCTGGAGAAAATGTACTTTTGTGACGGCGAGGCTTCCTATCAGTAAAACCGTTATGTTGATAGAGGCGTTGGTTGAACCAACGGCTTCGGCTGTGAGGCTTCGCGTGGCAGCATTATTTGGCGAGGAGGCACTGCTTGAGGACGAGATGCAAAGGCTGTCTAATTTTGTAGTATCAATTAGACAATTCGTGTTCTGTCCAATATACTTGTCCATGGTTGAGCTCAGCTACTACAGGTTTCAACGTGCGCGGAGCTTGGTCGACGACGTATTCACCCTTGACGAGAAAGAAACCCAATCGCTTACTTACCCGTCCATCCATGTGCGAGCATGCGAAATGTAGGAGTCATACGTATAACGTGTATGCAAGTCGACATGAGCGAGATAGGTATCCAGAAAATGGCTTGGGCTGCGATGTTGAGACATGCAACGGTTGAACTTGCTCTCGCTGAAGGTCTCGACCAGCAGTCACTCCGGGATAACACAAAACTTATGGGGAACTCGCGGACGTCACAGTTGCTTGAAAATACAAGTGCGTTCCATATGGTCGATGCTTCTCGCTCTTTTCAAATCGAAATTGTGGATGTTGTCCACTCTGTGTGGCTACCGACAATCTATCCCAAGCCACAGACATCGCAATGGACGCAACACGGGTTTGAAAGATATGGTGAGTATTAATTTGTCGATATGGTGAGGATGCTAGTTGCTCATCTCTTCTTCGACTTTGTGTTGTTCCCCCACAGAGCCTGCAGTTTCGATTCTGCCTTCTTCTCTTTCTTGTCGAAAGGTCCGTTGTAGAAGTCCCAGAGAACACGTTTTGAATCTGCCAGCTGTTAGATCATCATGTCGCGAACAGAGCAATAACCAGCCACTTACATGCGTGATCGGGTGCGAACTCAATACCATCGGCGTCCTTCTTTTTGGCCAAGTTGACAGCCTCTGTGAGTAGAGCCATACCCTCGCCCTTGCCACGGTATCGCAGTCTTACTGCCCAGCCTCTGATCTCGGCTCTCCACTTGCGCTTCTTGCCTTTTGTCTCTCCGTCGACCCAACCCACAATTATCGTTCCAATAATCTCTTCGCCGAACTTCGTCACAAGAACATCGGCGTCGTCGAGCAAGCTGATGTGTACTTCTTCGGCGATGGTGATGTATGGGTTGGTAAAGCGACGGACGGTGACCATGGCAGCCATCAGGAGACCAGCCGAGGTTGTGAACAGGATACCAATGTCAGAGCGTGTCTTGAAGAGGTAGTTGCTGACTACTGCTAGGAAGGCGAGGAAAGCAGCCAGGTTGTATGGGTTGTACATCAAGATACGATTCGCGGTTTGGCGCATCTGTGCAATGCCATCTGCTACCAACTTCAATGCAGCCAACTTTTCCTCTTCGGTCTCTGCGAGATATGTCTTCAGATCTGGCACGCCTGCAAGAGGGCTTTCGGGTACGTCCGATGTGCTGTCAATTGCGTTCTGCAAGGGCGAGGGCGGGCCAATTGACGAGGCACTTGCCCTCATACTCGGCGGTGTTGACATTGGTGAGGGTGGAGGCGACACGCCCAGGTGGATATTGGTTCGAAGGGAAGTGAAGAATGCTATGGAGGACGAAACATCAGTCTTAAGGACAATTTGGGGAAAAGCCCAAGACGTTGAAAATAACAACAGTCTCGACGGATTGAGCTTTATGCATACCAGCAGAAGTTCTAAATCCCGGAATCTTGTCTCCTACGGTGAACGATTGCGGGTTAGTATATGTAAAGTCGCAACTATCGTCTAATTCGACACGAAAAGATCCTTTCCAGGAGTCCTTGACAGCAAGAGAGGGCGAGGGAGAAGGCGTAGAAACGTCGACGAGCTGGAGCTCTCTTCTTAAAGTTTCCAGACAAACGCGGTGCCTCTGGCGGGGCACCATTTTCGCATCTCTTCTCTCGTTGGCTCTTCTGCTGTTGCAAGAGCACGTGGGCTGTTACTCAAATCAAAATTTTCTGTCTATGGACCTCTCACGGGCCTTGAGACGACTGTCTTTCTTCAGAGGAGCCTTCGTCCTTACAACAACGTGCGAGGAGCTGTTCTTATGACTGGCTGACTGGTCACGCCAAGACGTTCGAGAGCAAAGATAGCGGCCGATAGCGTGATCCTATCCCACAACTCCCACCGTGCTAAGATTTTGTGGAGGTTGTTGGTATCGTGATTTCTCGACACACTGATTGGTTGTGTCCAAAGATTGCTGGAGGAACGCTTCGGGCGGACGAGCATCTACCGAGACTTATCGTCGAACGCATGCGATACTGCAAGCAGCCGCATGCAGTGACAAGACAACCCAGATAGATATGCACGCACATTAGCATGGCATAGATAAGTCAGTGGGAGCTCTATGGCCAAAGCCAGAACGTACGACGACTATTGATATCTTCTGTCATTCTGTCACGATAACACGCAATTGGCGAAAGTGGTTGGTCGAATGAGATTTCATGCACACAAAAGAAACAATGGCAGCCTGTGGGCAAGAATTTGTAAAGTATTAACTACCTGTCTCATCCAATTCGTCTCAATCGTTGATTGTCTGTCGCTTGCGCCGGAACATCTCGCCTTTAGTAGCAAAAAACCCAAACGCCTCATGTGCCCTTCATGTTCAACTGTACTCTAGTGCCTTGTTCCGCAGACCGTAAACTCGAATCAATTCTTCAGACCAGCTCAAGTCGTGGCAGGAAGATTAGGAGAATTCTACTTCTTTGGTGGTGCTTGAGCGCTACCGCCTGGTTCAAGAACGTGGGTGTGACCAGGCGCGTGATAGCACTCACCGCCCTCTTCCTGTCTGCACACATACGCGTTCTGAACCCAAGGGTCGGCAAGAATCTCATCCATGGTTGCACGACGGCGCGGGTCAAGCTCAAGCATACGACCAATAATGTGTCTGGTATCGCGTGGTAGCAGTCTAAGCAAACGTAACGGACCCTTGATCTGTTGACTTGCTTGGTCTCCCTGGGTGACTGAGCCGCCGTTCTCTGTCTTCGAGGCTCCGTTACTGACAGATTGCCTGGACTGAGCAAGGAGCTGATCTTGATTATGATCCGGAGGTGAGACGAAGAGCCTGTAGGAGTTGTCGGAAATCCTTGGCGCCTTCCAAGGGAATCTGCGCAAGCACATGCAACAGAAAATAATGGCGATCGACCAGATATCGGCGGGTTGCGGGTCGTATCGCGAGTTATCGTAGACCTCAGGAGCGAGGTAGGGATCTGAGCCGACAACACCTAATAAAACGTTAGCTTGATGCTGAGCAAAGAAGACCCGAGCAACATACCTGTGGAGAGTACAATGTCGTTCTCGAAGGGGTATCTGAACACTACAGCACTGCCGAAATCGATAATCTTCATGATGCCGTGGTCGTTAACCACAACATTGTCAAGCTTGAGGTCACGGTGTGCAAGGCCCATGCTGTGCAAATACAGAACACCGCTGAGGATTTGCAAAGTGCAGCAAGTGATTTCATCGCGAGACATCTTGCCAGTCATGACAATTGCGAAAAGGTCGTAAGGAGCGTACTCCATGACCTCGAACCAACTGCCTTTCTCATGAATAATATCAATCGTTTCAATAATGTTGCCATGATGGAGAGTTGAACCAATGCAGAATTCAGCAGTAACCTTCTTGTTGTACTCTCTTTCGCTCTCGTACGTATGTCGAGCTCGGAACTGCTTAACGGCAAAAGTCTTGCCATCGGCGGTTCTCTTCATCAGTCTGACAGATCCGCCAGCTCCAGAGCCAAGGACTCTGCCGAACTTGCCATACTTGGAAGCCAGTCCATGGTCATCGGCGAACGGCAGACTCTGGGATTGGCTGGTCGGTGTCGAACTGCCGGTTCTAACGGGCGAGTTGGCACGGCTCTTGTCTTTCTTTTCGCCAATCTTGAAGAAGCGCTTCAGGCTGACCTTGGAAGCAGACTTGTCCTTGTCCTTGATAGTGTCATCATGGTGATGGTCATGCTTCTTGCCGCCGAAGAAGCTCGTTCTCTTGTCCGAGTCGCCGGGTGGCTTGAGGCTCGCCGAGCTCGAGGTATTTACAGTTGCTGGGAGCGAGACCAGCGAGGTACCAGAAGTGCTGTGTCCCTTGCGAGGGTCTCTGTTTCCAAAGCGGAAGCGAGCGTCGATGGAATCTACGTTACGGGTAGGAGGGGCTCTCTTGCTACGAGCATATGGATCGTCCTTGTCGCCCTGGGGCCATGGCTTTGTATACGTTGCCGATGGTGTGACAGTTCCTGAGCCGGTCGGGGTGCTTGCTCCCGACGCATTGGGGCTATGGTCACGGGAAGGTGGCATGGAGTCACTAGTAGGGCCGAGGGAGAACCTGGGCTGTTGCTTGGGATGCGCGGATACACCAGTCTCGTCGGACGAGGGGACTCGCGAGCCAGGCTGAGGTGAAGCGGACATTTGAGGAGTAACAACATCCGCTGCTGCTCTTGCTTTGGCCAAGTGGGAAACGGAGGCAGCTGTGCTGGCTGCAGGCTTGCCCTCGCGAGAGCGGGACGCCGACGGGGTAAGGGGCGGGGAGTGGAAGGTAGAGGCAGGAGGAGATGGGCGAGGAGAGGGATGTGCGGAACCGGCATGCATGACAGGTCGTCTGTGAGATTGACCCGAGGGCACCTGTTCGGCGCGTGTCAGTAGTGAAGTCGGAGTTGTACGAGGCACGTTGAGTGGAGACATACTCTGGATACTGGCTGGGAACCGGGCAGCGAGACGGGCTCGAACGAGTAGTGCTCCATGCGCTTTGATTGCAAGCCATTTTGGAGCGTCGTCTTGAGTTGTCTCAGTTCCTCTTCGGCCTCGGGCGTCAGGTTCTCCCTCTGTCCATCGTGACCGGTGAGAGAGCGCACGGGTGAGAGGTTTGGTTCGGGTTCGATCTCCTGGTTCTGCGTACTAAAGCGAACAGAGTGATCGCCCTGCGAGGGCGAGCCTGTTCCGCGCTGTGAAGACATGGTGCGAGCAGTCGTGACGCGGTGCTGCTTCAGCAAAGCGGTGACGTTTCAGTCGCAGAGGCCGTGTCCTCTAGGGTCGACGGCGAGAGTGGGGTTAAGAATAGGCAGTGGTGCTTGTGGATTGTCGTGACAGTCCCTATAGACTCGGACAGGAGAATGATGCGTGTATGCGAGAAGACGCGGGCTGATGCTGCTGTTGCTGGCTGCTTGACTAACGAAACGCCGCTTTAGATCAAACGGGTCCACACGGGGTCGCTCTAGTCGGTAAATGCACGTTCAAGCAGGTCCGAGCGATGATGTATAGATACTGGGTTGTCGCAAAAGCTGTATGCGAACATGTATAGATCAATGCCTTGTCGACCGGTGTAGTGGTGCGTGAGGAGAAGGAGGGCGATGATCAGGCCGAACGAAAGCTACCATCTTGTTCACGTCATAATTTGACTCAGTAGGCCGCCAACGGCCAAGGCAAAATTTTAGCAGTTTCTTCTTCAACCTCTAGCAGGCAAGAGAAACCGTTCGGCAGGATACGGGTTTGGTTTCTTGGGTGAGTGAACGCCAATGTATCCAACAAGCAACCATGAAGAAAATTTCTGCCATCCAATCTCATTAGCTGAGGTGGTGCAAGAATACAGAGCGCAGAGAGGTGCCTGCCCCTCGTTTCCACTCTCACATCCTGGACGAGCCTTGATCGCAGACCCTACAAGGCTTGGCCGAGGCATCGGTGCTGAACAGAGATCTCTGATCCCGGCACGACATCAAGCATGCGCCCACCCGCCATTGGCGCCGGTGCTTGTGCAAGAGGCTCTGGATTCGTGGCTTGCACGCAGCACCCAGCACCCAGCACGCCTCACTGGTTGAGACCCTGCGCGAACACATCATACCTGCATGTGATGCTCAAGCACCAGCTGACTGAAGAAATGCCCATGGATTTGCAAGGCAATTGACCATGCAATCCCTAGTCAGCTAGGGCTGATCTTTGCTACAACGCCCCGCCTTTGACTGCTAATGAGCTCAATCAAATACTGCTCTGCGAGCTCGACTGTCATGTATCTAATGAATTTGCTGGAGCCTTGTACGTGGCACGGCAAAATCTTGGAAGTTATCTGTAAGGACTGCGAAGAGCAGAGAGCAATGGCCGTGCCTTCGAGTGTGAGGTTGCAAGTGGATTACGAGTCGCCCAGTCAAGCTGTGGCGCGGCCTTCGAGCTCATAAGACCCGGATGGATTCGATCTACGCACGTTTCGCGAATACGCGTAACTCGACACACCTTGGTGGAAGTGCCTTCGGATGGGAAACGTAGATAGCATCAGTATACAGGAGTAGTGTTTAGGCAGCTTCTAGAAAAAACAACGGCAAAATCAGCATCCGAGAAACAACAAGTATTCTCGCCATGCAATCTCTCTCACCCCACGTCATTCGCAAATTGGGCTGTAGCCCAGTCCGCAAATAATCTTGTGATAAACCGCCGAGGAGCAGAGAGCTATTCCTCTCCTTCAACAACCACAAAAATCCAGCAGCATCAAGTCACGTAGCATCACGTCAGCAACCTCACATACGCATAGTCTTTGATCAGTTGCCGTCGCTATAACCATACACCTACCGCCAAGATGATGAATTGGGCGAAACAACAGTAAGCTGCACTGCAACGAGCACTGCACCACCACCACTAACCGCGACCCAGGCTGGCCAACGTCGCCGGCACCCAGGAGCCCATCTATGGACCCTCGGCCATCCAGCCCGTCAGCGAGCAGGCAAAAACCACACCCTACACGGAACTCACCAGAAACGACATGAAGTGGATCACTATCGATTCGACCTGCGTTGAGACTCAGACCTGGTACTTCATGACTGACAGTGGTCACATCTGCATGGTCCAGGTCATCTATAGCAACGTTGCGTGAGTTTACACCTGTGGTCCAGCGCTTACACCATCTGACAAGTCTTAGCGGAATCAAAATCACCACCCAGTTCAACACAAAGATCTTCTACAGCGACGGCAAGACTCCCAACCTGTGGTCGTCCGACGCTCTTGAGAACCACAGCTTCGACGAAGGCAAATTCAACTTCCGCGCAAAGGGATGCTCGACCGAGCTGAACGAGGAGGGCAACAGCTACCACATCAAGTCAAACACAAACAAGCAGAGCATCGTCGACCTCACCTTTACCCAGACCGCTCCCGGTTTCGTCGTCGGCAACAACGGTACGTCGAACTTCGGTACCGACCCTAAGAAGCCCTGGGGTTCAATGAGACACGCCTTCTGGCCTCGTTGCCAGGTCGAGGGTAACATCATCACTCCTGCTGGTCCTCTTGACGTCAAGGGTAGAGGTTTCTTCGTCCACGCTCTCCAGGGCATGAAGCCCCACCACGCTGGTAAGTGTGCCCAACTGACACACTCCTTGAGCTCATACTGACTGTCGCAGCTGCCAAGTGGAACTTCGTCAACTACCAATCCCCCTCATACTCCGCCGTCATGATGGAGTACACCACCCCTCCCTCATACGGTTCAACTGTCGTCAACGTCGGTGGCATCGCCACCGATGGCAAGATCCTCTGCGCAGGTTCCTCAAATAGCGCAGCCCACAGCGAGATCAAGGGCGACCCCGAGAACAACTGGCCTGAACCTGGTGCCGTTTCCTTCTCATGGAACGGCACTGACGCCAACGGTCAGGCTGTCGTGGCTCTTGTCGAGGGTTCTCTCGGTGAGAGACTCGACCGTGTCGACGTCATGGCTGAGGTTCCCAAGTTCGTCAAGCAGATTGTCGCTGGAGCCGCCGGTACCAAGCCCTACATCTACCAAGTAAGTTCCTGACAGCATTTTCCCCTCGAGGAAACATCACTAATTCACCATGCAGTACGGTCCCAAGCTTCCCATCAAGATCAAGATTGGTGGTGAAGAGAAGACCGAGGAGGGTTCCCTCTTCACCGAGGCCACCTTCATTTCATGATTCTGAATGCTTGCATGTATCGATTACCAATTGCCAAAGGGGGTTTTTCTAGGATGGTCCGGGAGTATATTCTCGTTGGGATAATTATCATTGTAATAATACGCTTGGAGGAGCGTACGTAAATACCAGTTTAACTCAACACAGACAAATACTTGTGTCTATGCGTTAATGACCAGATTCTCGTAATGCACAATCAATTCGCCCTTCTCAGTAGCCGGTCTTGCTGCAGAC
Organism: Aureobasidium subglaciale EXF-2481; assembly: GCF_000721755.1. NCBI lineage: Eukaryota > Fungi > Ascomycota > Dothideomycetes > Dothideales > Saccotheciaceae > Aureobasidium > Aureobasidium subglaciale. The sequence goes on from NW_013566995.1 coordinate 1,107,658, forward strand.
ACTCCGACCTTGAGTTCTGCGTCTTTGGGCAAAGCGTTCCACCACGTGATTTCTCTCATAGGATGGCGCTCGCCATCGTCGCCAATCAAGTAAACCCATAGATGATCATGCTCAACAATCATCTCAATAGTAGCAGATACCTTGTCAGCCGCAACAACCGGGTGTAAACTCCAATCTGACCAAATATCTGTCGCCACAACGCTGACACGAGGCTTTCCGTTCAGCATCTCAACTCCGGTCTTGACCCATTTGTTCTGCTTGGAGTTGGGGATGTCGATGATCATGCAAAGACCGCCTTGATCGTAGAGTACAGTCCAAGGTCCGGAAACTGTGACTTTTGCTGATTTGAAGTCCGAGGCACGGATTGTGCGGTAGATGTGAGGTGTATCTGTTCGGTCTGTTGATGGAGGGATGCGCCAGAGGTCTGTGTTGTCGGGGCATCTCAAGTCGAAAGGCTTGCTGACATCCGGAATGGGATGGTCATAGTGTGCTGATTTGAAGGAGTCGGTCATGATGTCTGATTGGCAGATTGGCAGATTATTTCCGGTTCAGATGGATGATGTGAATGACCAGGTACAAAGACAGCCTTTAAGTACTTGGTATCAGTCAGGCCTGGCCACGTCTTGGTTTTGTGGTTGAAGCTCTTGGAGCTTGACTGCTTGGAAAGCTTGGGAAAGTCGGGCCGTCGGACCGGTGGTTTCCTCTCCACGTTTCTCCATGTGCTCATGCTCCTTCTGTTTGGAGGAAGACGGTCTCCGGATCCCGGACCGAAGTGCTTTCGCGCTTGAGACTTCCTTTTTCGGGACTGCAAAAGATACTGCTACATCATGACGCCTCTTGCACGATTAGAAGATGCCAACTTCTCATTCTTCGTTTCCACCTGCCAGGTGAAGCCTGGATGCCTGGTGTCAAGATTTCTTGATACACCTTCATCTACTTGCTCGGAGTATTGATTGCGATAGTCGAGCACTCATCATGTCAACTTCACGGCGGAACAATCATCAAGGCTCCTCAACAGCCGTCATGGAGCTCGAGCCTGTTCATTCTCCGATACAAGCATCTGAGAAACACTTCCCAGCAGAGTCAGGCCGAAGACTCGGTCCAGATGACTTCGACGATGATCTTGATCGGGATGACCAGAACGAGACTCTGCCCTCTCCCACAGTTGCCTCTCATGAAGTTCTCGAGAAATGGAACACACCGCGACCGAACATGTACCGGACATTTGCTGCCTGCTGGGGTTTTGCGATCATGGGGATGAACGATGCGACTTACGGAGCCATCATCCCATATGTAGGCCTGCCTGACTGCAAGTCCTCCTATTCGTTCACGAGTTAACAATCAAAAGCTAGAAATACACTACGACCTTTCGTATACTATCGTCTCCCTGATTTTCCTCAGTCCTCTCATTGGATACAACTTGTCGGCCTTGCTGAACAACAGTATCCACCTCAAATTTGGACAGAGAGGCGTGGCCTTCATCGGGCCAATATGTCACCTATTGGCATATATTGTCATCGCAGTACATCCTCCATATCCTGTACTAGTTGTAGTCTTCGCGATTGCCGGCTTCGGAAACGGCTTGGAAGATGCAGCTTGGAACGCGTGGATGGGTGCAATGGCGAATGCTAACGAAGTGCTTGGTTTCCTTCACGGAGTGTATGGTCTTGGAGCTACTATCGCTCCCCTGATTGCCACTTCGCTGATCACAAAAGCTAATAAGCCCTGGTGGACTTGGTACTACTTTATGGTATGACAAATACTCAGGACAATCCATCTTACATTGCTAACGTTGGCTGTAGATTGGTTTTGCAGCCCTCGAGGTTGCCACGAGTCTGTGGGCTTTCTGGGGACAAACTGGAGAGGCGTTCCGCCTTGCTCATCCTAGAACTACAGACCAAAAAGGCAATCGAATGAAGGAGGCCTTGCTCACCATGCCTAGCGCTCGAGTCACATGGCTATGTGCCTTGTTCCTGCTAGGCTATGTTGGCATCGAAGTCGCACTCGGCGGTTGGATTACTACCTTCATGCTTCGAGAACGTAACGGCAGTGCATTCGCCTCTGGAATGACAGCGACTGGCTTCTGGCTAGGTGTCACTGTTGGGAGACTGATATTAGGCTTCGTCACGCCACGTATTGGTGAGAAGTTGTCCATCGCCATTTACCTTCCGATAGCCACTGGGCTAGAACTACTCTTCTGGCTCGTCCCACAGTTCTACGTCTCAGCTGTAGCAGTCGCGTTGCAAGGCTTCTTCCTAGGTCCACTGTTCCCTGCCGCTGTTGTTGCCACGACCAAGCTATTGCCCAAGCATCTACACGTTTCAGGCATCGGGTTTGCAGCAGCGTTTGGTGGATCGGGAGCTGCGATTTTTCCCTTTGTCACTGGTGTGATTGCACAGTCGAAGGGTGTACAGGTTCTTCAACCGATCATTCTGGCGCTTTTGGTGGTCATTTGGCTATTCTGGATATCGCTTCCGAGGATTGAGAAGAAGAGAGACTGAAGTGTACTCAATCGCATAGGCACAGTAAACAGACTGGTCGTCATGTCGTTTATCTCACCGAGCCATGGGGGCGGATGCGGACATTCTTTATGCTTGACTACTACCCGATGCCAGGCGTGTCATGGATCGTGGTCATGATGTGGTCGTGATATATAACATATGTATGAACCATACAGCGATAGGCTGAGAAGCCGAACCCTCTATAGCATCCGAAGTATTGATAAGAGCCTGTTCATCAACATCGCCATATTCATCATCTTCTTCTCCGTCCTCATCGTGACCGTCTTTGCACGCAGCCGAATTCTTGAAGTGTTCAATTATCTCATCGAACCCATCAAAAACACAATACCCCTTTCTCTCCTTATCAAACGCCTCCATGATGGAAAAGTCCTCCTCCGACATCGCCACCTTCCTTACCTCCTCCTGCGACATAGTAGCAAGAACAGACCAAAAGGATTCCACCAACTGATCATTACAGCCAACATGTTTCCGAACCTCTGCGCCAAGTCTATCACCCCCTACAGCTACAATACCACCAATCTCACACAACGCAACAATGGCATTGACTCTTGACTCTTGATGACTCTGCTCTTTGATCGCATTCACGATCTTCGCGATTTCCTTGTTTACAAGCTCGGTGGCATCCCATGCTTTATTGTATTGTTTTGCATCCGACAGTTTTTCCCATTTCACATTGATTACATGATGTACTTGATCGACATTCTTCTCAAACTCTTGCACTGTGGCATTTTCTTTTGCGAGTTTTCTCTGGGCTGCTTGTATTTTTTTTCCGTTCTTTTTGCACAGCGACGAAATCTAGCGCTTGGGTCGTGTTGGAATGAGATGTGTAGATGTGATCGTGGCTGATTGCGGATTGAATGAGTAGGTTTCTTAGCGAGGTTTCGTCAAGTTTTGTGACCATGGTGATGATTGACAGGGTTTCTGCGGGTGTTCTTTGGGGGTAGGGGACGAGAGCGAGGTTGGAGAAGCTGGGAGGTTGGGAGATTGTGTGGGTGTGGCCGAAGGGGAGGTGATTTTGATATTGCATGGGTGGGTCGATGCGTTGGCGTTTGTTGCTCGTTGCGGCTGCCATTGTCGAGGATTATGCGGTTGTGGGTACTAGTCGATCTAGAGATCGGAGACGAGAAATCGGAAGAGATGCAATGAAATGCAAAGACTGGTGGTTAACAGAACAGGACATATGAAGCTGATAACAGACTATTCAGGATGGTCTATTATGGTATGTTGGGAATTGGCAGGACGAATACAGAAGTGCTTGCGAAAGCATCTATGGCTGGAACTTTCTGGGGAGACGCGTCGCGCGTGTCTTTCGTATAGACTCTAGACGGTTGCTGAGCTCACCACCCTGTCTACATATTTGGAATACCTTCGACTGTGTTCTGTCGTTCACTCGTAGGCTGGAATGTCCTTAAAGAGAGCCTTTACATCCTTATCGATATACCAGACTCCTCTTGAGGTGTCCTGCTAGCGACGTTCGTCAAGTAGACTGATCTGGCAGGTTCGGCTTTGATGCTTACCACTTCGTCACATGCGTCGCTGTAAAAACATGCCCGCATCTCCGCCTAAGATGTCTTCGACACGATTGTTGTCTAGACAACTTTTCGGTCACTCAGAATCAGAGAATACTTCGTGTAGTATTCATGTCTATCTGTCCTTGCTCTTGTCCCAGCAGCAGACAGCATACTGATGGTTCGGATCTGCGGAAGTTCATGCTCGTGGAGAAGATGGCGAGATATCTCCGACCCCACAAGATAGCAGAATCTGGGGCGTCGCCGGCTTCGGGGCAGAACTTACTTCGTCATGCCGAGGTCTTACCCTCTCGATACAGTATCGGCAGAAGCAGGAGTTGACGTAGGTGACTTTTGTTCTTCCATCTTGATATTTGCCGCTGATTTCTGTATCTCAATCAGTCTCTTATGCTATACTCTAGTGGTTTCTGTATATATCGATTGTCATCAATATGTCCGAAAGATTGCCTCACGATTTGAACTGCTTGACCATCTCCGAGCTGCAGAAGCATGCTGCGGTTATGATGGACAAGCAGACTCGTGATTACTATAACGAGGTTAGTATAGCAAATATAGAGCTTGGAGATGAAGCAAAGCTAAGTCGACTCTAGGGTTCTGATTCTGGCAGCACACTTCAAGAGAACTTGGACGCTTATGCCAAATATCGCATTCGACCCAGAGTCCTGCGAGATGTATCAAAAATTGATACCAGCGTAAACATCTTTGGACATAAGAATGCCATCCCGTTGGGAGTGGCACCGACAGCGATGCAAAGGCTTGCTCACTCCGACGGAGAGTTGGCAACGGCAAGAGCCTGCAAAAAGATGGGCATTGCGATGGGACTTTCTTCTTTTGCGACCACCACACTAGAAGATGTTGCCGAAGCGAATGGCGAAAACCCGCACGTGCTACAATTGTACCTCTTTGAGGAGCGCGACCATAGTGTCAAGCTGCTGAAGAGAGCAAAGGAAGCCGGCTACAAGGCCGTGTTCCTCACTGTCGACACACCTATCCTGGGCCGCCGCAATCTCGAGATTAGAAATCAGTTCAAGTTGCCAGCGCATCTCAAGATCCCCAACTTCGAGGAACAAGGAGACAAGAAGCCAGAGGCTGAGGCCGAACAGAGAGGCCAAGGCAAGACTCGAAGAGGCAGCGAAGCTGGATATACCGACAGTGAGGGCAAGAGAGTGGTACCGACTGGACCCATCACATTCCACTCGCACGCAGCAAACCCAACACTTTCCTGGGAGCGGGATATCGAGTGGTTAAAGAAGGAGTGTGGCAACGAGATGCAGGTTTGGGTCAAGGGTATCGCTACTGCAGAGGATGCTTTGCTGGCAGTCCATCACGGCGTTGATGGTATCGTTGTGTCCAACCACGGCGGACGACAGCTGAGTAAGTATGTCACTCGTATAATCAGAGACGATGTGCTAACTGATATTTGCAGACGGCGCATTGGCAACGCTGGACGCACTTCCCGAAGTAGTGGCAGCAGTACAGGGCAAGATTCCCGTACATGTCGACGGTGGTATTCGACACGGCACAGACGTCTTCAAGGCATTGGCACTCGGAGCCGACTTTGTCTGGATCGGCAGACCAGTGCTTTGGGGACTGGCATACAAGGGACAGGAAGGAGTTGAGCTGTGTTTGCGCCTGCTCTCGGACGAAATCAGGCTTGCCATGGGTCTCGCTGGTGTTACAAAGGTCGACGAGATCTCGAAGGAGTATTTGGTCAAGATTGACAAGAGTGGATTTGTTGCAAGACTGTAGACGGTTGTCTTTGTAAACATTGTATATAGTCTTTACGTGATGCAATTATTGTACAAAGCCGAAGGTGCAACAAGCGCGAAGCTTCGTTCAAGAATGAGAAGGAGCGACTTGAAGCTCGACACGTCAAGCTCCCAAAAAGTGCATTCTGCATTATTTTACCATTTTCTTGCGACACTCTATACATACCACACCCATCTCCATTCCCACCCAGACAGAAATAACTCGACCGAAGCCGATCGCAGCTCTTCCCCGTTTGCAGGCGCATCGACGCGCATAACCCACCTCGACCATGCCGGTGCCCGCGCGCAGTCGCCCAATAAAGAAAGATCACTTCTCTCAAACCTTCAAAGCCCAAAGACCCGTCCTCTTCAGCGAAAATGCGCGACCGAGCACTATTCCTCCACACATCCGCCATCTAGCCTGGTCGTCGACGGGTGCCGCTCTGGCCACAACCGCCGGCTCAAAAGTCCGTATCTGGAACCCCGATCGTCCGAATGTTAAGAGCAGTCAGGAGTTGGTGGGTCATGTCGGAAGTGTAGAGAAGATTGTCTGGAACCCTGTACGCGAGGGTGAGGTCGCGACCACGGGAAGCGACGGCACCGTGAAGCTCTGGGATGTACGTGTAGGACCTGGTGCGCACAACAAGGCTGTGCCTGTGAAAGAGATTGCTTTGGGAGACGGTGGTCTGTTCCTGGCATGGAGTCCCACTGGTCAACATCTGGTGGCTGGACGTAGGGACGATGTCATTGTGCCCATCGATGTGCGTATGGGAGCTATGGCCAATACTGAAGACTGGATCATGCAAGAGGGTCGCAAACTGGGTAGTGCCCAGACAAATCAGATGGCCTTCTCAAACTCTGGTCGTGAGGTCTTTGCTACAACTGGCGATGGTACCGTCAAGGTATTAGACTGGCCGAGCATGGTAAGCATCTTCTCACACATCGACGAAACACAAGACTAACGGATTGTCGCAGACACTTCTACACACCCTCAATGCTCACACCAGTGCCGCCTACAGTGTCCAACATAGTCCTAACGGAGACTTTGTGGCCGTTGGCGGCGGTGACTCTCTCGTCACCCTCTGGGACACGACAGACTGGGTTTGCAAGCACACTATATCGAACATGGCTGGTGGTATCCACTGTCTCTCCTTCAGCTTCGATGGCACATACATCTGCGGTGCTCACGGCATGGACAAGGACGGTGACAAGGGCATCCACGTTGCTTGTGCTCAGACCGGCGAGACTGTGCATACCTTCGAGACCGCCAACATTATCAATGTCCTCGCATGGCATCCACTGAGATACTGGTTGGCTTATGCTGGTGATACCGGCGGTGTCAGAGTCATTGGTCTGGGAGGAAATCTTTGATTGGTCTCATCTCAAAAGCTTTTTGTAACAAGAGTCCCACGAATCTGCTTTCTGGACCTAGCGAGGCGTTAATCTGGTATATACCCACTGCGATCAAACGTTGCTTTCTCTGCTTTCCCAGACCACTCGATCATACTGGTCGTTCGCTTTCGTCCTCCGAATCTGACGGCTCACCAACGTCTGGGAGCTAGTCGGGATCCGTCTTTTGTTGTCAGCTTCGATGATGCGGAACGCTTAAATAAATAAGACTGTGCCTTTGGGCAGGTCTTTGTCGCAGGGCGCGTCTCCGCCGGGGATAATAGTGCTTGTGCAGTATTCAGCGGAGGGAAGATGGGATGAAATGACCGAAGTGGATGACCAGAGCATATCTATCAGACAGCAATTACCAGGAAGTGAGTCCGAATGCCTGTTATTTCGATTTGCAATGGAAAGCCGCAACGAAGCCATCCGACATGTCTTTGTCACATTGAAGGACTGCTCTAGGAAGACCTCATGTCTGAATGCAAAATCATCAGGCAGGAAGAAGTCATCTTCCGATGAAGGCTTTCGTACACATGGATAATACTCTTGTTCATGCAGCTGGATGAATTCAACGTCCGGTCTTATCGTACACGTCGAAGATGTTGTTGTGCTTACACCGTAGCTGAGCCTGTGTACCTACAACCTAGTTTGGGGAGGCATGACCGTTGATGATGTGTGCGCAAGAGTAGATAGCTAAAGGGAGAGCAAGGGTGGACAGCTGCCTTCCACGATCTCGGGATCTGCCGAACGTGTTCTCCCCAACTCAACGCAACTTGCGGCTCAACTCAAATCGCGTCTCTTGCATGGACATACCGAAATCATATCGTCCGTTACCTAATGGAGCAGATCAGTGAGGATCAATCTCAGCCTCAAAAAGCACCAAGACTGGTGCCACCTCCGGTTCTGGGCAAGAAACTGTCAAAGCCACAACGGAGTCTGCAATATCATATGATGGAACAAAAGATCTCCAGTGCTGTCACTGATTACAAGGCTGGCAAATATGCGAGCTTGGCTGAAGCTGGCAGAGCTCATGAAATTACCGAAAGGGCTGGATATTTTCGACTTCGTGCTCGTGCAGCTGGTAGAGCGTCCAAATCTGACCGACTTAAAAACGGAAGCCAACGTCTCAGTCCAGAGCAGGAGATCACACTCTGTCAATATGTTGGCGGGCTAGGAGACAATCGTACGCTTCACCGCAAGATTGGCGAGAAGGCTTACAGCATGTTATGCGAAGAGCTTACCTCAGATGATCCACCGCCGCGACCTCTTGGGAAGCAATGGCCCGCACGGTTCTTGGAACGCAACCCAGGTATCATGGCAAGTCGTCAAAAGCCTCCTACCTCACCAATGTACGGAGAGATAAGCGACGAAATAGCTTCGCCTATACCTAGAGAGGAAGTTCGTTCGATGGAGATGACCAATGAAGAGCCGCACTTCCTTCTCGATTGCCAAAGGTTCCTCGACCGACCCACTGAGGCCGATGTGACGCCCAGCCAGATCTCAACTACCCACACAGCCCCTGCAGAATCTCAAAACGTCTTGATCATCGCAAGTGGAACGGATAGTATCGACAGAGTTGCAGCCTCGCCGACGGCAACCCCTCCAGATCGGCCATCAATGGGATGCTCCGCAACGAACTCCTTCTTTTCATCCATCAAGAGTAGCCTTGCTGAACAAAAAATGACCTTCTCGAGCCGTCCGACTTGATGGTCCCTGAAATCCACAAGCGAACATCGCCGCGTTATGTCACCCTGCAAAACAGCCACAACACCAGAATCTACTTTAGTTGTGTTTGACGTGCACAACTTACCACGCTTGCGAAGAAGGACCTTCAATCTACCCGCCTTCGCTAAATGACCAAGACGAAAATATTGGGCATGAGCAGCTGTGCTGAAACGTCATAGCCACAATTGCACACATGTGTGGTCGTCTAACGAGCCAGGTCTTACGGCTAATGTGGATTCCGCTGGCCTGAAAGAGCAGTTGCGGTGTTTATTGACACGGTGATTGTTCAGGCGTTTTCCCCCTTCCGCTACCACTCTCTTGTTGTGGACTTTGCTGCGCCTCGAAGGAACACAAGCAATGAGGGATTTTTGGCAGTAAAGGAAAATCTTGACATTCAGAAACGTCAAACTCACCGCAGATTCCGCACAAAGCAATTTGTGATGTATGCATTTCCTACCACTCGGAGCGATGTCCAGTTACTCAGTACACCATTGCGCCACCTGTACGACACGCTGCAGCCATGCAAGATGAATGTTTACATCTCTGGAGAGATTTACTATAAGCTCAGCCAAGCATTTTGGCGAACTAACCAGCGTCTTGGCAAGGCTTGTCTTACAAAAATGTGGTTGGGGATTGGGGAAACAATCACAAAACACTTTCTTTGCCAGCTCGCAAATATGGCCTTCATTCGTCACCGCTGATACGAGGCGAGATGTATGCAGGGGAAAGTTTTATTGTTCTCCGTACCCGGCCGTCAATATTTGAATACTGAAATGCCCGGCGAATTGGGGATTGGTCGATCAGAAAATAACGCAAGCTGCACAACGGTAGAGGCATGTGAGATTGGTGGAGATCCAGAATGCTCGAAGGCTCGTAAATCCCTCACGGCAGTCCTTACCAACGTGGCGTCGCAAGCATTGCAACCACGACAACAGGAGAAACACACTCGTAATGGATCTGAAGCATCTTTTCTGGTCCGCGCGGCGCGGTACGGTACGTCTTGCTCTCTCAGGTCAGCACTCCTTCAATTTACATTACCAAACGTTGCATCTGGATACGATTGAGACTATGGCTTTGATTGTCTTTTTTTTCCCGAGCCCGTGAGCATCTGGCGAATGACCTTTGTATCATATTATCCTCTTTCTCATACAAAATATTTTCCTTGTCCCATATATAATATCATCTCTGCTTGTTCTCTCCTTTCAATCAACCACAACACACACACAAGTCTCTCGAGATGTCCTCATCATTCGATCAGGAGTCGTCCATTGAGAAGGGAGAGATGGAGAGGGTCATCACCACGAATGAACGCTCCCGAATCACCTTCGAGCCCGAGGACCGTCTTGAACGTCGTCGTCGTCACAGTCGACAGCGATCACAGAGTCGCGACTCTATCAGCAGTATCAGATCGCGAGCACAATCGACTTCTGCTGCTGCCGGCCTTCCAATTGAGTTTCGCACCCTTTCCTTCCAGGTTGCCCATTCACAAACTATCAACGATGTCGTCTCAGAATCAAAATGGAGACGCAAGGCAGCCCCCAAGACCAAGAAGACCAAGACACCATTCAAGAAGACACCGAAGGCAGAAGACAAGCGACAGAACGATGCAGAGCACTTTGAGAAGTTGGACTTCCACATTCTCGATGCCGACTCAGTGATCCACGGGCTTCAATCATCCTCCACGCTGGGTTTGACAGCCGAATATGCTTCCACTCGCCTCGCGACTGATGGAAAGAACATGCTTCCTCGCAGGCGACAGAATTATGCTAAGAAGTTGTTCGAATACGTATTCGGCGGCTTCTGTAGCGTGCTCTGGGTCGGTGTAATTATCTTCTTCATCTGTTGGTATGTGTCTTCGAGTCGCATTACAAACACCCATACTGACCGTCTTGCACAGGAAACCGTTAGGAAATCCTGACCCTCAAGCATACAACTTGGGTCTTGCTATCCTGGTCCTCATCGTTATCTTCCTCCAAGCATGCTTCTCCGCCTTCCAAGATTGGTCCACCGGCCGTACAATGAATGCCATCTTGGACCTGCTACCAGCTGACGCGCTCGTTATTCGCGCCGGTCAAACTACAAAGGTGCCTTCGACCGATCTCGTTGTCGGTGACATTGTCAAGATCAGCATCGGTAACAAAGTTCCTGCCGATGTTCGTCTGTTGGCAACTTCGGGAGATGTTCGCTTCGACAGATCAATGCTTACAGGAGAATCTGATGAGATTGAGGGCGCTGTCGAGTCTACTGACAAGAACTTCCTCGAGAGTCGCAACATCGGCCTCATGGGCACTATGGTCACCAACGGCTCTGCTACTGGTATTGTCGTCTTGACTGGAAAGGACACCTGTATGGGTCGCATCTCCAGTGCTATGGCTGGTGCCAAAGAGAAGCCAACTCTTATCCAACTTGAGATCAACCGCTTCGTCAAGATCATCGTCTGCCTGACAGTCGTCCTCGCCTTGGCCATTCTTTTGACATGGGTTGGTTGGTTGCGTCGCGACCATCCAGCTTACATGAGCACAGTAGCAATGCTCAATAATGTCATGGGATGTGTGGTTGCTTTCATTCCAGAAGGTATGCCTGTCGCGGTGGCCTTGACTCTCATGATGGTCGCTCGTCGCATGAAGAGCAGCAACATCCTGCCCAAGGGCCTTTCGACTGTCGAAACATTGGGCTGCGTGAACGTCATCTGTTCTGACAAGACCGGAACCTTGACTGAGAACAAGATGGTCGTCACCAGTGTTGGCTTCGTCGATGAGCAGCTCACCGTTACTGAAGCCCTCTCAAAGATGGAGACTGGTGACAACACAGTTCTCACCGAGCTCCACCGTGCCGCCGCACTGTGTAACGACGCTACCTTCGATCCTTTGTCTATGGAACTTCCTGTACTGGACCGTGAAGTTCAAGGCAACGCCACCGATGGAGCTGTATTGAAATTCGCAGAAGTCGCTCATGCTGACTCAACCAAGAGCCTACCTGACGCCCACCCGCGCAAATATCAGATTCCCTTCAACAGCAAGAACAAGTGGATGCTTACTCTTCACGACGAAGTCGATGAGAACTACGAGTCTGCTCCCGAGAAGACCAAGTATCTCGTCTACGTTAAGGGCGCCCCCGACAAGCTTCTCCCCTTCGCAACTTCTTACTGGTCTGCTAAGAACAGCTCTGTGTTACCTCTTGATGCTGCAGCCAAAGCACAGTTCAGCGCTCTCCAGGAACGTCTTTCTCGCAATGCTGAACGTGTTATTCTCCTTTGCCAACGTCACTACAGTCCTGTGGAGGCTCTCGGCACCAACGCTTTCGGAGACGAGATTCTGGAAAACGGTATCGCCGATCTGACCATCATTGGTGTCCTTGGTATAACCGATCCTCCTCGCAAGGAGACCGCCCCTACTGTCGCCTCGTGCCGTCGCGCTGGTGCGCGTTTCTTCATGGTCACTGGTGACTTCGGATTGACTGGTGCTGCTATCGCTCGTAATGTCGGTATCTTCACCCACAGCGGCGAGCCTGACACCTACGAAACAATCGCCGAAGGCCACACTTTTGTCAATGACTCCGAAAAGGGTGCCCGTGTCAACAACAGTCTCTTGCTCGAAGGCCCATCCATCAACAAGCTCACCGACGAGGACTGGGACATTGTCTGTAGCTATGAGGAGATCGTCTTCGCCCGCACTACACCTGAGCAGAAGTTGCGCATCGTCAACGAACTCAAGGACCGCGACAATGTTGTTGCAGTCACTGGTGACGGCGTCAACGATGCACCTGCTCTTAAGGCTGCTGATGTCGGTATCGCCATCGCTGCTGGCTCTGACGTTGCGCTCGAGGCTTCCGACTTGGTACTCCTTGACAAATTCGATTCCATCGTCGAGGCCATCCGCTTGGGTCGCCTGGTCTTCCAAAACTTGCAGAAGAGCATCATCTTCCTGCTTCCAGCAGGCTCCTTCAGCGAGATCTGGCCCGTCATGCTTAACGTCTTCTTCGGTGTGCCTCTCCCACTCTCTTCCTTCCTCATGATCATCATCTGTGTCTTTACCGATCTTTTCCTCAGTATGTCCTTGGTCATGGAAAAGGAAGAATTTGATCTCCTCGAGCTGCCCCCTAGAAACCACAAGAAGGATCACCTGATTAACATGAAGATTTACGGACAAGCATACCTCTTCATCGGTGTTATGGAGACTATCTGCGCTCACGCAATGTTCTTCCTCTACTACTGGCGTCACGCCAGAATCCCCATCAGCGACCTCTTCTTCGCTTTCGAGGGTTACTCTGAAGGTTTCCATGGATACACTCAAGCCGAGCTCACGCACTTCAACACTGTCGGTCAAGGTGTCTACTTTGTCACTCTGGTGTTCCTGCAGATGGGTAACTTGCTCAGTGTACGCAGTAAGCGCATGTCCATCCTCCAAGCCGACCCCTTCCGTGCCGAGCGCCGTAACCCATGGCTCTTGGCTGGTATGGTCGTTTCCTTTGCTATTGCAATTTTCGTCACCATGGTCCCTGGTATCCAGACAATCTTTGGTACTGCCACTGTACCCCTCGAGTTCTGGTTGATCCCTATTCCTCTTGCTTTGGGCATTTTGATCATGGATGAGATTAGAAAGGTGTTGGTTAGATCTTTCCCCAACGGTGTGCTGGCAAAGATCGCATGGTAGAGCTTCGGTGTTCTAGTCGGAATGACGATTTTATGAATATTGTATATATCAACAGCTGTTTGATATGCAAACAGCTACTACTGTACTGTACATAACAAAATATGCTTAACGTTCTTCACGATCGAAGCTGACTTAAGGCACAATGATTTTCACAAGTCGCAGCGATGTCTCCGGGGATGAGTTCGAAGAGAAGATGGAGATGCTCGTAGCCGCAGCCACATCAAGACTCCATTGTTCTATTAGATCCAAGTCTCTACTCTTCCCACTTCGTGATTTCAAACCAAAAGTAAAAAATATGTCCGGGGCGAGAGCTTCTGAGCTTTTACTGATGCCGAAAGAAATGTTGATGCGGAGAGGTGAGTAGGTGGCGAAAGTGCGGCGCCAGAGGCAGAGACGAGGGCTTGGGTGACGTTCCCAGGATTTATTGTGGGTAGTCGTAGAGAATAAGCGGCTTCATCGGAGATTTTTGTGGTGTTGATGGTTGGAGTTGGCAGGATGGATATGGTGGAGGTGAGTCGTTGGTTGAAATCATGGTTATGAAGCCACAGTGTTGATGTCTTTGCAAAGAGAAGAGGTTGTTAGTATAACAATGCACAGGAAGATATTCATTCCGTTGCAAAGAGTGAGTCATGGTTGGTCAACCACGTCGCAGGCAGGTGCTGATGCGGTCAATCAAGCGACTTCTTTCCGACGAGTGACGCGACAATGAATCCCGAAGGCAGGTGTATCGTATATCGTGGTCGTCGATGGTGGATGGATGCGATACGCTGGATCAGCTGCGGGCGTACATACCACACCCGCCACAACAGATAATCTTTCGCAAATCGCTAGACCATACAAATATGTATAGAACCAAACTCGTCTGTACTATGCATAATCCACCCGCTCCCAATGACCATAACCTCATCAAACACCATGATTGCAATGCAGAGAGCACAAGCCATCTAACTCAAATCGAACCCAGCACCAGAATTAACAGCATAAAGCAATTTATCCCTCAAGGCCTCCTTACTTCTAAACCTCGGTAACTTCAGCAGATTAACACAAGTACTCGCTGTTGGGAACCTGTGTTCATCATCCCCCGAATCTCTAATCGTGAACCTCGGGTTCAGCGAGCCAAAACCAAGTAACGGAGCTCTAGGTGTGGAGGTGACGAATTTCAACACTTTACGACGCTCGATATCGGGAAGGTCGAGCATGAGTTGCCAGAAGAGTTGGACGGACGGGTGTTCTTGGCCGTCATCGCCGATTACGTAGACACCACTGTATTGTGTGTTTGCGCGGAGGTCGGGAATGTTGATGCTGGAGGCCGCGCCACCGACAAGAGTTTGAAGTTCTTTTTGGTTGAACATGTTGAGCCAGCTTGGTTGGATTATGCTGGAGAGACCGGTGAGGAAGGCGTCTGTCTGGAGCTTCGATTGTCGGGACAGACGATAGCGGGCTACATGTGATATATATAGCAAGCGATTCTCTCTTGTGACAAGGATGTTCGCACCGTTAGGTATAAGCTCGAATTCGACAGTTTTGGTTTGTCCGTTGGGTAGTGGGATAGTGTCGTTGATGGCAAAGTATGTTCCCCATTCCCCGACCTCGCCAGGGTGATGTTTGAGGGTCTGCAATCCCTGATAGAGCTCCTCGTCAAGATCGCGCAGATCGTTGATTGAGGCTCTGTAGCCAGACTCTTTGGATGCAGCACCTCGTCCACCGAAAAGTGCCCACTTGGTTAGGAAGAAGCTGGCGAAGTTGATGTCGATAAGGATACCTTCGTATAGACACTTGCCAACAACACGACCCAGGAACTCGTATCGATTCAAGAGATCCTTCATCGACTCTCGATATTCTTCAGTATCATTAGTGTATCCTTCTTGGCGCAGCATCTCTTTGTGAGCTTCGACGCTGGTCGGGTCAGGATATAGCGAATGTTGGCTGTTCTCCATAAACAGACCCTTCTCAGGGTTGAAGGCTTCCGAGGTGATGCTAGTCAAGAACTCTTTTGTGACACCTCCACCGTCAATTCCAGCTTCTTGCAGACCGAATTCGTCCAAGAACGTGATTTGAATTGGCTCCTTGAGACCATCGCCAAGACTGTAGAACTGACTGAAAGCATCCTCAAACTCATTCTTGCGACGAATACTTGCATGGTGACGCCCAAGTGACTCATGTCCACCACCTATCGGTCCAAACACAGTCAGGTGGCGCCAAATATCTGGATCAGTATGTCCACCTCTCCGGGTCATCATATCCAGACGGACAAATTCGCGGAAGATCTGAACTCTTGTTTCGAATGGAATCATGAAGGGCATGTTCTGCAGGATTTCCAATCGAGGCGCGACTGACTGTAGATAACGAGCCCTGCTGATTTCTCGGGTGTTGCGTAGGTGGTTCTTCTGTGATTGATTGATAGAAACGAGAGCAGTCTCGTCCCAGTCGGAGTCGGGATCATTGGCATTGCCATCTTCTTCAGCCTGCAGTTGCAACTGCTGTCGTCGTTCATCTTCCCCAACAACAGCTTGTATGAAGTTGGTCATGTCGAGGCGAGATGTCATCAACCAGTGTTCCTTAGGTAAGAAGTTTCTTCTCGAATCTCGCTCGTATACAGACCTCAGCAGGCCAGTGACCAGACTCTTCACATACTCAAGACTCATCCCGACGGTACCTGCGACTGATATCGTTTGAGGGCGAGCTTCAGCTTTCGATTCTGTAGCAGTTGACGTGCCGCCGAAATGGCGACTTAGATTCGCCGGGCTCAAAAGCTCAAGGCTGGGTTCAAATGACTCGGATATCTCCTGTGAATTGAAGTACATGGAGAACCCCAAATTCTTCAAGAAGACGGTCAAATCTTTCAGATCTTCAATAGGGAGGGCACTGTTACTGTCTCGTGTACTTGGGCCAGATTTTGCTCCGAGAAACTCTTCGTCGTCCATGATCTTGAGAACGAAGGTGAAGAGTTCAAGAAAAACAAGAACGACGCGCCACTCTGAACTTCTCCTCGAGCTTTCTTCGTCGTATCGAGCGGGTTTCCACGCTGAAATCGAAGCCTTTGGCGCCTTTAACAGCTCCACCGCGGCTCGCGGATCTCTGTAGATGTTTGTGAAGATGGAAGTTGAGCGCATGCCCTTCCAGAAATAAGCAATGGCAGGAACGGTATCGTCTCGATATGCTTGGTCGGTTGGACCGAGATACAGCCACATGCGTATATCGTCAGCACGCAAGGGAAAGATACGCAGGAGTATTAGGGCGTAACTGGCCAATACTTGCGAATCTGACGAGTCGTCCAGCACAGAAGTTTCGGATGAGGCAAGTGGCCTTGGTACGAGAGATCTGATGGCATCTTTGTCCACTAGACGCGAGAATTGGTCCCTCAGAAATTTGTTCAGGTGCACCCGGGCGGGGTTTTTTGCGAGAACGAGCCGGTCATAATCTTTGTTGGTCATGTCGAGAGCAGGAGCTTCTGGAGCAATAGCTTCGGCCAGTGAGGAAAGAAGGCGTGCGACTACAGGCACGTAGGATGAGGCACGCAGGCCCTCTGGCATAAGATATATGAACTGGCTAAGTAGCCATAGGCGACGTCTTGTGTCCAATGTCGCGGTCAACGAGACATTGGATATTGCCTGTGTGAGGTGGGCGAAGTTCAGCGTGGGAGTGAGATGATCGAGTGAGATGGTGTCTAGCGGGGTTGTGAGATAGGCGGCAGCGAAGCCTTCGTAAGCAGCGGGGAGATGTGAGGTGAGAGGGGCTGCCACAGCCTGTTGGATGTTTGGAAGTGAAGAGTGATCCAGCTTCGATAGAGTTGTGTAGTAGTCGAAGGAGATGCGAGATGTCTCCTGGGGGGTCGTGGTGGCTAAGAAGGTCAAGACGGCGAGCAGGTCGTTGACCCGATGAGGCTTTGTTTGTGTCAAGGCATCCAAACAAGCCTTCTCCAGGCGCAGGTAGTGTTGCAAAGTAGCCGTGTCCAGGGAGTGATCCGAGACGAGGGAGATGAGGCGTTGGATGTCACCGTCGTTGGAGGGCGAGAAGAACAGCAGGAGAGTGTTTAGTCGTTGAACGGCGTCGACGTGGGTCGTATCTACAGCGTCCCACTGTTTGCGCCAGCCATCTCTTGTCTTTCGCCGAGCATTGTGGCCCCTCCAAACTCTTTGCACCGTCTTAGCGGCATTCAGCTCTTGTCGTTGCTTCTGTCGGGCTTGTCGGTCTTGATGTGCGTTCTGCACAGCGCTCTGTGGACCGCCCAGCGGGTTGTTGGCGGCGAAAGGGTTTGTGTTTTTGCCCGAGAGGTTGACTTGCCGTGGGCGGCGTGATGCTCCCGTGAACGACTGATACATGGCTGCTCCTGGAGTTGATGGTAGGAGTAGATTCGGAGGACTTCGAGACAGGGACAGCGATTACTGATTATTTCCAAGCTGGCAGCTCGGCGCAGAACATTCTCGAAGGAAGGTGTAAATAGAGCCTAGTTTTTGGAAAGGTGATGGTTGAAACAACACATCGAGACCCCGTCGCCGCCAAACAGCTACTTGGATTATCAATGTACAACGAAGACGTCACTTGACATGACTCGCGCCACTACCAACTGCACAATACACTTTACAACGCCGACCTCTTCCGTCCATATCCTCTCTATCACTGTCCCCTTGCGATTCTTATAACGCGACGTGAATGCATGAGTGCAACACACCTTCCTCGTAGAAGAGCAGCCGCGTTTGAGCCCCCTGCTGATAGGCCGCTCCTTCCCGCTTGCTTGGGCAATCTTGCTTCACAAGCAGCGCCAAGCTGTCGCACACCACAGCGCCAGATGGCCTAGAAGCCGGCCTCGTGACCGTCTGATCGCTATCATATGCTTCCACTATCTATATAACTAGCATACCTCCGCCATGGCAGATCGCCCTCCGTTCACCTCTCGTCCGTCCATCGAGGATGCAGAGTCTGAGATGGCTCCTCTCCATCCCGCCTCAACTCATGACTTGGAGGTGACCGAATCTCAGGGACAACTCATCGATGCGACTGGTCATGCCCGAATTTACAAGCGACGTTTCTTTGGTCTTTTCCAGCTCGTTCTGCTCAATATCATTATCAGCTGGGATGTGTGTCTTCATCTGCTCACCTGAATGACCTTGGACTTCTGCTGACCCTGTCAAAAAGTGGTTGACTTTCTCGGCCGTATCATCAACTGCCGCTCAATTCTTTCAAGTTTCAGAGAGCGCCATCAATTGGCTCAGTACTGGATTTTTGTTTGCATTCGTTGCTGTCACTCCGTTCGTCATCCTCCCAGTTCAGGTCTCAAATTGTATTTAAGGACGGAACTAAGACCTGTCTAGATGCACCATCTGGGCACTGCATAGAGGTCCGAAGACATCAATCGTGATTTCAGCGCTGCTGTTATTTGCAGGCAACTGGATTCGATATGCTGGGACACGCGTCGGTCGTTTCGGTGTAGTGATCTTTGGCCAAATCATCATTGGATTCGCCCAGCCCTTTGTGCTGGCAGCACCAACCCGATATAGTGATCTTTGGTTCACTGGAAAGGGCCGTGTCTCCGCTACGGCTATAGCGTCTCTGGCCAATCCTCTCGGCGGCGCACTTGGCCAGCTCATTGGTCCTCTATGGGTGACCAAGCCAGAAGACGTACCGGACATGGTGCTGTACACAGCCATCATTGTAAGTGAACCAGCTTCTAGAAGCGCGGAGGACCATGCTGTGATTTCGGTCATATCGCGGCAATGACTTCTTTTTGCTGCGTGTGCTGACCACTTGCAGTCCTGCGTGGCATGCTTGCCATCATTCTTCATTCCCTCCAAGCCACCAACAGCGCCGTCGGTCAACGGAGACAACGAGAAGTTGACTGTCTCCGAGTCTATTCAATCTTTGAAACGAAACAAGCCGTTCTTCCTGATTCTTACCGCGTTCGGTGTGTATGTCGGATTCTTCAACGCCGTGTCCAGTCTCATCAATCAAATCTTCGAGCCGTACGGCTTCTCAGAGACCGAAGCTGGCATTGCAGGCGCCCTCCTTATTGTGGTCGGTCTTGTTGCTTCGGCGGTTGTTTCACCATTAGTCGACCGAACGAAGCAATACCTACTGACAATAAAATTGCTGGTACCACTTATCGCGATTGGGTACCTACTGCTCATATTTGTGCCGGAGACACGTACGGTCATCGGCCCATACGTCGTCTGCGCCTTGCTGGGAGCGGCTTCATTCTCGCTACTTCCGTGTGCGCTTGAGTACTTGGTCGAAATCACATATCCGGCTAGTCCAGAAGTCAGCAGTACCATATGTTGGGCTGGAGGACAATTGCTCGGAGCTATATTTATCATTATCATGGATGCTTTGAAAGGAGGTGTCTCTGGCGAGCCCGAGGCTACTATGAAACGAGCTCTGATCTTTCAAGCTGTGGTCAGCTGGCTGGCCGTACCTTGCGTTTTCGCATTGAATTTGTTAGACAAAAGCAGTATTGGTCTACGGCGGCATGGGGCTGAGACCACTACAGAGGAACATGGCTAAAAGACAGAGGCTTTATCATCTTCTGTTAGATATTTGTCTATAGAGACAGTACTCCTCGGACATACTGAAGTAGTCCATGCAATATTATTGGCACACCTTCTTCGCATTGTTCAAAGCAGGGCAACGAAGAGCTGTGGAAAGGCACAGTCATATCTCTTATGATGAGCCTAATGCAAAGAGACGTTGACACGAAGTATCTCGATGACATTGCTTTAGATCCAGAGAAGTTCGTGCCTTGAGACAGCTACTCGCACGCGGGGACGGAGTTAGTCAGATACAGAGAGATAAGTGAGGCAAGTCTTGCCGAGTCTCAGTCAAGCTTTCACATGCCTCCGCCAAAGCCTCGAAGAGTCGAAGCTCTCCCCCCGTCCTCCATCGTCGCGGCGCGTTGCGACACGAGAACCCCGAAAAAACACAACACACCAAACGCGCCTAACAACCACCTTATACCGCGCCTCGCCCCACCACGCAAAATCACAACAATAATATTCTTGCGACCACACCGACCCGCAATACTTCCTCCGTTAATGGCGCAACCTCAATTTCCCACGCGACCCTTTCCAGGTCTGGGTCGCGCATCGACAGTAGGACAACAACAGCAACAGCAGCAACAACAACCGCCGAGCCAAAGCGCATATCAACCACCAAATTACGGCGGTCCGTCGAATACATACAACTCTGGCGTCGGCAATGCAGGACCAGGACAACGAGAAGTGATAGCGCGACAAGAGCGCGAAAGAGCAGAACGCGAACGTCTAGAACGAGAGCGACGAGAAGCCGAAGAACGAGCAGGAGCACTAGACGCATTGAGCGAAGAGCAAAGAGAAGAGATTAACGAAGCTGTGAGTTATCTTCGCACCTCCTCTCCATAACCCCCTTCCCCATATCACTGACATCAAGTCTGCCAAACCAGTTCTCCCTCTTCGATTTAGACAAAGACAATCACATTGACTACCACGAACTAAAAGTCGCCCTAAAAGCCCTCGGCTTCGACCTCCCGAAATCAGATATCCTCTCCTTACTCCAAACCCATGGTATCCCTGCCTCCTCCACCACTGCGCCTACCCAAGCGCCACAAAAGCCTTCCTTTTCAGGCCCTTCCCGTCTTGTTCTCCCTCATGCCGCTTTCGTCTCCATAGCAGCTTCCCGCATCCTGGCCAGAGACCCCAGAGATGAGATTTTGCGTGCCTTTGAGCTTTTCGACGCAGAGGGGAAGGGGAATATCAATTTGATGGATTTGAGACGGGTGGCTAGAGAATTGGGGGAGGGGTTGCAGGAGGAGGAGTTGGTGGCTATGATTGAGGAGTTTGATCTTGATGGTGATGGGGCTATCAGTAGAGATGAGTTTGTGGGGATCTGTTTGGGTTGATTGTCACCGAGAGAGAAAGAGGATACTTGGAGGTGCAAAGAGATGGCGGAGGTTGGGTGGGTTGGGTTTTCATTTCTTGGATCTCGCACCTTTTGTTCTGTTCGCAGCGTTGGCGTTTTATGGCTGGGCCTTTTTTGTCTTCTGGCGCTGTCAAGAAGAAGAGCTTCGTTCTTGCGTCGTTTTGTACTTTTTGCAGAGAGCTTGGTTCGAAAGCATGCCTGTTTTTTGTACAAGATCATTTAAAAGCTTGGGTATCCACAATGCATAGCAACACTTCGTTCTGTGCCAAAGTCACCATCATTCATCTCACACCTTTGTCAAGGAGGAGAATTGTTGGAAACCGAGGACGAGTTATTGTGATATTCAACTATCCCAATGGAGAAAAGTGACAGACCGGCTCAGGAAGATCACATTTCCTAGCATGAGATCTTCCACTCATCCATAAATATTGTTCAAGTTTTTCGAGTGCAGCTTCACCCCTTCCAAACTGGTCTTCTTGACCCTTGTCGTGACCGTGTTAGCGTTCTCATCCTGGCTCAAGATCACAAACTACTTGTCCTTTTCCGCGAGTACGAAGCGTCGTTCCACTTCCATGACTTTCATTTCGTCGCCTTCGAAGCTGAGACGGACGTAATCGCCACGCTCGGTGCCTAGGTCTTTGGAGCGCCAGTTTGCGCTTACTTCTGCTTTGTAGAATGTCGTTGTATCCTGGCTTTGGCATTAGTGATCTCTGTAGTGCAGATGGTGGAGTGGAATGAGAAGAGGTCTTACTGGATACTGGGCTAACACGTTACGGCCTTTGTTCAAGTCTGCGAGACCTTTGTTCTCGGTTGGTATGGGCATGAGATGTGCGACGCTGGCTCGATAGGGTGGTGGAAGTTCGCCGCCAGGAACCGGATCTGGGTCTGCGTCTTGTATTTCGTAGCGCCGTTGTTTGCCTTCGCCAATGACATTTGTGACACGGCATAGTATGCCTTCACCTTCTTGAGTGCGACCTTTGTTGCGGTAGAAGACGTGAGCTCCAAGACTGAGTTGTAGTCTGCTGGTTCTGGGCTCATTCGCTGCGTTATCTGTAGTCAGTTAGATGTGGTGAAAAACAGAAAAATTGGAAAGAGAAAGAGATCATACCTTCGACACTGGATGCCACACTCTCGGCTCCATCTTCAAGCTTCACGCTCACTTCCCTCGTGCTGGTGACACTTCTCTCTCGATTCCTCTCTCGACTCTTTCCCTCGACGGCTAGTCTATCCGTAGCTTGCCTTTGCCCTGGCCGCGGACTCCCTACGTGACTTGCCTCATCATCCACATCCATGCTCCCTGCTTTCCTCTTCATAGTCGCATTACGGCCTTTTGAATTGCTGTGCGAGCGAGAGTTTACCAGTGATTCTTCAGAGGCTTCACGCAGTCCGGCAAGAATCTTGATGCTATCGAGAAGAGACATGTCGTCAGAGTTGCCATCTATAATGTGACTGACTTCTTCGCTGATTTTGACATTTTCGCGGTAGAGAGATTCTAGCCGTTCATCGAGAGCCATGTCGGAGAGTTTGTCTGCGCCTGTGGTGATGGGTGAACATGTTAGTGTGCTTTACTTCGTGATAACAGATGAAATGGTCATGCGAATCTAACTCTCTCTTGGAAAAGTTTCTGATGCATCCAGTCCTCATGATCACAGTATTCGAAACAGTGTGCACCTACTTATGAGAGTAGCCTGCTGCTTTTCCACATCCATGATTTCAGCACCGATAGCTGCGGATCGTGCCTATTTTGATCAAATTTCATCAGTATTGCGGTCTCAACTGTCAACCCCTCTCACATCTTTGGAAGCTTGGATTTGTAGATGCCATTTCGATTCTTTCGTGATACATGTTCAACTTGGGGAGGGCAGGGCAGAGCAAGGTCAAAGAGAAAGAAGATGAGAGAACTAGACGTACCTCCATACTATCGATTTGTTTCACACGGTCTGTAATCGTATTCCACAGCCTGCGCTCTTCATCCGCATCTTGATTCAAGCTTGCCCTCGGTTGGCGATTCCGTGATGACATAGTAGACGCGTGTGACTTTAGGTAGTAGGGGGCTGGCTGTATGACTTTCAACCAGGAGATATTCGCGTCGTTGATTTTGAGAGGTGTCTGTCCAGGAAACGAGTGCAGGTGATCGAGATGTGCGGTTAAATTAGTATTACGAGAAGTGGTATAATATCTAGAAGGATCAAGGGTCGCGCGTTCCGGGAAGGAGGGAGTGGCCGGGTGTTAGGATCTGACCAATCAGCGAGCGTTGTGTTTGAGCTTATTGTGACCAACGGCGATGACGATCTTTCACTCAAGCGATAAATACTCCTTCAATTTGCACAAGTCGCATCCTATTGTCGATTCCGCAATTGCTTAGAAAGTTCTTGAGTCGTGTACGCTGGAAGCTCCCGAGGTCGATGCCATGTGCTCTCTTTGCAGTGATCGCCCTTGACTACCAGGTAGGTGGTTCTCCGCAAACTCGCTACTAATTGTTACGCGTATCTGCATACCGAGACACGAATGTTCGAGAAACAAAGCAAGTTTCCCCAGACTCGTCTATCCGTCTTATAAGAAAACGTTCGTTTCGTCTCAAAAGATGACCGTGTCCTTGATCATCTAGATCCTTGACCAATCCTAGCACGGAGAAGACACGGCAAGCAAATCGTATAACAATATACAAGTGGGTCTCAAGCAGTATCACAATGTATCATTTCAAGCCTCCCGAGGTCCTAGGGACGACCTGAATCGGTCCCTCCTTGAGAAGGAACAAAGAAAAAGCTCCCGATTCAAAGGCCAAACCATTCCTCGTTACCAACAAAGAAGCTACAAGTTTACCCCCAAGAGGGAGCACGATACATCGATCTTCTTCTTCTATCTATTTCACACCATCCCTCTTTAAAATTTCCGTACTCAGCAGATCTAGCCTTGTATACCCTCGCTCAATCAGGAGTACCGCTGTACTCTACCACATCACCCACCAGCAATGCTGCACCTCAAGCCCTCCCTCCTATCACTCCTCTTCTCTACCCTCCTCATCTCTCTCGCAACCTCCCATACCGTTGAAACAGACGCAACCACAGACGCAGGCATAGACGTAGACCTCAACAACAACCCAGCAATCGCATCAGCAGCCTCCGACTACATCCACGCAACCTCCGCAATCGCATCCATCTTCTCCTCCTTGACCGAAAACGGTGCTGCTGAAATGACTGACGTATCCTCCTTTGCAAGTTTCGTCTATGCGGCTGCAACTTCCGCCGTGGGTAGTATCTTCACAGAAGCCACAGTGAACGTGGGTAGTGTGGTTTCCGAGGCTGGCAGTGTGGTTAGTAGCGTAAACTCGGAGATTACAGGGGCAGTAGGGAGTTTTGTTAGTGAAGTTACTGCTACTGCTGTGCCTACAGAACTACCTACCAGTGCTGTGGTTACTTCGGCAAGATCTAGTGTGCCTTCGACAACGGTGTTGATGACGATGCCGACGGAAACAGGCACTACAGGACCAACCAGTGTGTCTGAAGGGAAACTGAGGAAAGCAAATGGCAGGGCAGATGGCATGTTATTCGCTGCCGTGTTCGCCGCTGTTGCTTTCTTCTAGGAACGAGACGCGATATATATTGCTGCCCGCTACCCTGTCTCCCATGGTACTCTAATCTGTCACGGCCGCCATGATGAACTGCAGGATAACTTCTGGAGAAGGAAAGGCTTCTGCGGGAGTGCAAACAGTCAATTGCTCTGCCCTGGTCGACTGCAGGCACTAAGAAACTACTGTGCATCATGAGAGTCCCCTAGGTCTCCAGATCACGACGCGGGAGATGCTAAAGTAATACAACCCGGGTGGCATGTGAGGGACTGAGGACGCCTGTCAAAGATTGTCGAGATCTGATTTCTTACATGATTGGACATCATAGACAGTGATGGATAGGTGACGGAGAAGGGAATCGTGAAATGACATTTGGTCTGTGGAGTTCTCTCAACAGTTTTGCTGTTCTCATTTCATTGCCTTGCATGTACCGCAATGAAAAGGACTTCCACACGGACATGCTTCTTCCTCTCTTTTCAAAGAAAAACAATAGAATTACAAAATCGGGTGTATGAGTAAAACGGTGGTTGTGACTGGGGGGTATAGAAGCTTCTCTCTGTGTGCAAATGGAAAATAGAGAGAAGCGCTTCGAGCAAAGTGCAGAGCTAAAACTCCGCAGCCCAGAAAGGGTAGAGAAGGAAAATAGGCATTTGGCCGGTCCGGAGTACTGGACCAAATGCCTGAAAAAGGGATGGAAAAGAGTATTCAGGGAGAAGAGGAAAATGGGATTCGGGAAAGAGAACAAGAAAATATGGTCTGGACTTCGATCTTTTCCATATCCTGATCGGTGAGTCGTCGCCGGGTGGAATCAAACGACCGTATTTCCTCCTTTTCTTGTCGCCGAGGTGATTAGACAACTGATTATGGCCGATAAAAGATATAGTTGAGATATACGGTAGAAGAGGGGTATTCGCGAGTTGGTGTGGGGTATCAAGTTGTAGGGATGTGTGAATGGCTGAGCCGGCGATAGCTGTGGCAGACAAATGGGGTGCTGTGGACGGTATAGATGCTTCATCTTTCTCTTGTGGGCGGGTTGGCTTATTTGGCGGGCACCTTGATGTGGCTGCTCAACCACGCGAGACCCTCAAAGATGCCTTCGCCAGTGGTAGCGCAACTGGGCTCGACCTTCCAGATGTGGTTCTTTGCGATAACGTTGAGGTTGAGTGCGTCGGAAACGTCCTTTGGTCGCATGGCTGTGAGGAGAGTGCAAGTCAGTCTATTGTACTTTCGCTCCACTCATTTGGTGATGTGCTTACATCCGTTGACATCTTGCTTGTTAGCAAAGACTAGCAGGAGGGCATCCTTCATTTCGCGGTCTTGAATGATGCGGGTCAATTCGGTGCGGGCCTCGTCCATGCGATCGCGGTCGTTGGAGTCGACGACGAAGATGAGGCCTTGGGTGCCCGAGAAGTAGTGTCGCCACAAGGGACGGATCTTGTCCTGACCGCCGACGTCCCAGACGTTGAACTTGGTGTTCTTATATGTGACGGTTTCGACGTTGAAGCCGACGGTAGGGATTGTTGTCACATCTTGGTCCAGCTTGAGTTTGTACAGAATGGCTAAGGGCACAGCGGGTCAGCGCATTTGCGCGTGGGAAGCGACAAACAATAGGGCACTCACTCGTCTTGCCAGCAGCGTCGAGACCCAGCATCAGCAGGCGCATTTCCTTGCTGCCGAAGATCTTGGCCATCATCTTAGATATTGAGCCACCCATTGTGATTGCTATGTGTCGTGACGTCTCGTGAAAGTTGGAGGTAGCGTCGTGCGCAGAGGGTTGATTGCAGGAGAGAAAACCGGTGGACGGGGTGGATCGAGGGATTGAGTCGATGGCGGGAAAACAGTCAAAGGTGAATTTTTGGAATTGGCCCAAGATGGGAATTGGAGAAACGTTATGAGGGTTTCAGAGATTAACGGCCGCGTGCTGAAACGGTCGCTGCTGCTTTGCCTGGGCGTTTGCGAAGCCTTTTTGCTCGTGCAAGTCGGAAGGAGAAGGACGGAAAGGAAAAGACTCTCTAGACAAGGGACAAGACGGCCCTGTATATTTCCAAATGACTCGCTCTCTGTCCAGGCAAAAGGTACGACCACTTGCACCACCAAGCCCCTTTCTCCCCTTCGAACCATCTCTTGAACAAGATGGGCGGCTTGCAATCTCCGGTGCTGAGAGAGCGAGTTGCGCACGGCTCACACGGAGACCCTGCATCCACATGGCCTTGCGCCCGCTTCACCATCAGACCTGCGACTGTCAATCACCAAAAGACAAACATAAACCATCCTCTCCGCGTGTTTCAGCTCTGCACCTACTCACCAGCGCTCTCGCTTATGAGAGGCTCAGTATAGTCACCTGCATCATGCCCTTGGTGGATATATCTACACAAAAGTCTATTGTCTCTATACAAGATTGCGTGGTGGGTCCCTGACTTCACGCTGAGAATGGCACCATTGTTTGCTGCCTTTCTTATGCCGAAGCATCGTATCAATGCCGTCTCTTCTTCCACACTCCGAGGACCGAATCTTCGTCCGCCTCGGGGAGTCCCATGTTCAGATCAAAGCATTCTCATAACACCTTCGAATGCCACCAAGGCCATTGCATTTGCGGGAAACGCTCTTAAGAAGCACGGAACAAAGCCTCTCCAGTAGCCTCGCCATCCGTTCTCTCTTCCGACCGCTCTCGCAGCATCTCGCCAACGAGGAAACTTTCGATTTGCCAAGTCATCCGTCATGATACGCTGCTTGATAACATCCGAAGGGTAACTCGTCAACCAGAAGACCTGCGCCGACAGTCCTCCAGCCCAGAAATTGATCGCCGGTGTAGACAACGCAGTGTTCTTTTTAAAGTACCTCGTGAAGAGATCATATGAGCCCCACCAGAAGAAGAAGAAGGTACGGAAAATCAATGTCGCCCCGAGTCCGTGATACAGTCCCCGTAATCCATGTTGGCGGAAGATCTGGCGTGAACAATCGATGGGACCAGAGTACAGACGTTTGGACTTGTCGGCTGAATACTGCACCTGCAGGCGCGCTTTGACGTGTTCCACAGGGGCCGCGATGAACGAGACTGTGCTTCCTGCCATGACTCCTGCGATTGCATGACCTATCGTCGGTAGCGTCCTGTCGGCGGGAACCGCGTACACGCCTGCTGCAGCTCTAGTCTCGTGCATTGGTTGGAAGACACGATCATTTAGGAGTTTCCGGTAGAAGGTCAAGCTTCCCAGCATCAAGCTGTCCATGAACATCCATCCTACCAGCGGAGGTGTCGCGCCCTTGTATAGTCCTTGTGGTCCTTCTTTTCTGAGTGTCTGCATCAAGCAGTCGAGCGGTCCGTTGAACTGTGACATGTTTGACGTCTGTAATCGGACTTTGATTGTGTCGAATGGGTGTCCCACTGTGATCTTGGTCAGTCGCTGCATGGTAGACTCGATCTAACGGACGATACCTGTGAGCTTGGCGACACCACTAAAGACTCCGGCGACGAAACCTTTGTAGTTGCCAGCTGATTGTGCCTTCTGAGGCAGCTCAGTCTGACCATCGTGGTGACTACGCGTCAAGGACGCCGCGTCCGTTGCAGGTGCTGCTGACATTTGAGTCGGTGTAGGAGAGTTGTTCAAGTCCTGGAAGCTGCGACTACTCCGGGTGTGAAATTGGACAGGCTGATTATATTTCGAACATGAACAACAAAAGATGGCCAAAAACAGAAAGATGTTTCCCTGCAACATAAATTTGGGCTCGCTGACGCGGAGATAGCGCGGACTTGTGCCTGGGGAAAGACGATGACGCGTGTGAAGCTTGTCGACTCTGGCCCTGCATCGATCGGCTAAAATGTTCTTGACTTCGGGCACAATCATATGTCGTTGACTGCCGCCCCGTGAGCAGAATACCAGCACACCCTCTCTTCACAATGATTAAAGTAGGGCAACGACAAGCTGTGGTAAGGCAAAGTCATATCTCGTATGCACAAATCTAGCGTAGAGAGTCGTTGACACGAAGTATCTCGATGACATCGATCTAGGTTAAGAGAGCGTAGTGCCTCGAGACAGCTTCAAGTGCGACAGCATGACGCACACTGGGAGGGTATGTTTTACGGGTAAAACTTGAGGTCTTGTGATGAGATGCGACGTTGGATGAGGGATGAGACGATTGTGAATGGTATAGAAGATCGGGTGGAGGAGCGGAACGAAGCGGAGTTCAAGCCGGGGCCAGGTGTCAGAGCTGATGGTCTGTGCCTTCGTCGGATCCAAATGTGGCCAGGCGTGCACGATCGCGACACCAACTCTAAAGCCATCGCGTTGTCGATTGGGTAATCATGTAGCCTCAACAATTTACTCGAGAGTCCATTTGTTTTCCTCTCATTCCAGTGTCTTATCCTTAGTATTCCACGCAACAACAAACACAGCAATGGCATCGGCATCGGCAACATCATCAGAAAGAGTGGTCGACTCGGCCAAGGTGTGGACAACACTCATCACAAACACCGACTACCTCTCGGGCTTGTTGACGCTCGACTACTCGCTGAAGGCCGCTGGCAGCAAGTACCCGCTTGTCGCTCTTTACACCGACACCTTCCCAGCCGAGGGCCATGCCGCTCTCAAGTCTCGCGGGATTCCCTCCAAGCGCATCCCCTACCTGCTGCCCACCATGTCCAAGGACTACAGCAACGACCCCCGCTTCTACGACTGCTGGAGCAAGCTCGCGCCCTTCGGCCTCACCGAGTACGAGCGTGTCGTCCAACTCGACAGCGACATGCTCGTCCTGAAGAACATGGACGAGCTGATGGACATTCCTCTCGACGGCCCCGAGCTTGCTGGCCGTGGTGACCGCGTCTTTGCTGCCAGTCACGCTTGTGTCTGCAACCCTCTGAAGAAGCCACACTACCCCAAGGACTGGGTCCCTGCAAATTGCGCTTTCACCACTCAACACGACAATCCCGACGAGGCTCAGAAGACTGGCGCCTCTCCTCTCGCCGGCCTCGCTATGCCCAACGGAGGTCTTCAGGTTGTCATCCCAGGCAAAGAAGTCTACGATCTCATCCAAGACGGTCTCCAGTCCTCCGTCACCGCATCTTACGAGTTCGCCGATCAGTCCATGCTCAGCGACCTCTTCCCCGGCCGATGGGTCGCTCTGCCATACATCTACAATGCTCTCAAGACTCTGCGCTGGAAGGGTGTACACGATGCTATCTGGAGAGACGACCAAGTAAAGAATGCCCACATCTTGCTCAGCCCCAAGCCCTGGGACGAGAAGGGCGATGACAAGGGCAAGAACGACGAAACGCACAAGTGGTGGTGGAACTACAACGATCGCCGCCAGGCAGACGAGAAGAGCAGAAACATTGATGATGGTTTCTGACCTATTCACCATCTGCATGCGACGACAAAAGTACCGACCTACAATCTTGGACGATGTTTGATACCCGATTGCTGATGATCATATACTATCATTTGGAAATACACATACTCATATTTACAATCCACCTGCGCCTTTGCAACTGATACCATTTTGCCAGTCCAACAACCACTCGAAACCGATACAGAACAACCTCCAGCCCGAAGATGCCCTACTCCATTCCTTGTGTTCGTTGCGGTGCACCTTTGAGCGGTAGCACTTCCGATTATCAAAGACACATGTCGTCTCATCAGGCTGGTCCTAACAAGGCTCCCACTCTGCCTTCTATCTCCACTCATCACAGCCCTTCACCTACTGAACGTGTTCTCGACGGGATTCACCACATCCCGCCTGCTGACCCTGCTACAGGCTCTATTCCCCACAGCTCTTATCATCCTACATCCATCGGCAATTCCCCAAACCCTTCAGCCAGCGGTTCGTCTACATTCTCCTCTCCGACTCATTTCCTCCGCAATGCGCCTTCCTTGACTCTCGTCAACGCTACTATTGATAGGCCTACTACTCGTGTTGCTGAAGCTCATTTTGCTCATGCTCGCGGACGTGCTGCTAACCGTGTTGCCAAAGTCCAAGCTGCTAGGGGTCATGCTCCACGCCCATGTGCTACTCGTGCTCGTTTGGCGAGGTCTCGTGCTCGTGCTGCTCTCAATCAACACCTCACGGCCCCGCCTCCTGGAACACCTAGACCTACTCCTCCAGCCACGTCTTCCCCTCTTGCAACAGCTGTACCCGCTGCTGTTCGCGCCAAGAACAAGAGAAAGAGAAGTGAGCCTGGTACTCGACCTAAGAATAAGCGCGCTTGTGGAGAATCTGCCTATGGTGATGGTAACGCTACTCCTAGCTTCGACATTGTGGCTTTTGCTGGTCCTGTTGATCAGTTCAACTCTCTCATCATTTGCAGCTCTCCACTCACTCCTTCTCTCGTCGATCAGTTGAATTCTCTCGAGATTTGATTGGCAGCACTGCTCTTAAGCACTGGATGCTTCTCCTGCTAAGCACTGGATGCTTCTCCTGCTAAGCACTGGATGCTTCTCCTGCTAAGCACTGGATGCTTCTCCTGCTAAGCACTGGATGCTTCTCCTGCTAAGCACTGGATGCTTCATCACTCCTCCTCCTCCTCCTCCTCCTCCTCCTCCTCCTCCTCCTAAGCACTGGATGCTTCAGTAAATTTCTGATACCCGAATTCCCTACTTCTGTCCAGCGTTCCTTCGTTTTTCAAGATTTCTGTTTTGAAATTTCGGAAAGGTCTGCTATCCCCAATCCTCTTTCTCTATCCTCAGGAGTTCTGCTTTGGTTGTAACTTTCTTCTGGGTTGTGTTTGGATCTCGTATCAAAACTAACAAAATGAAAAAAAACATGTTTGTTTCCTTGATAAAAAACGACAATTCCTCATTCCATTTTTATACGTGGTCACTTTTTCCCGCC
Source organism: Aureobasidium subglaciale EXF-2481 (assembly GCF_000721755.1). Taxonomy (NCBI): domain Eukaryota; kingdom Fungi; phylum Ascomycota; class Dothideomycetes; order Dothideales; family Saccotheciaceae; genus Aureobasidium; species Aureobasidium subglaciale. Next base: position 1,139,503 of record NW_013566995.1, read on the forward strand.
CTTTTTTCTTCTTTTTGTGATTGTTGTGATTGTTTTTTGCGTAGTGATGTTGTGTATATGTTGTCTTGATTTTCGTGTTTGGGTTTTAAAAAATAAACATGTCTAAAGGTATACGATCTTTGTTGTGAACATTGTATCGTGTCGGAGGATTGAGAAAATGTATGCAGCTCTTTAAAGAATGATCACTGTAGATGGCAAATAACTGCTTTCCTATGACAGTGGAAAACATGGTGACTGCTTTTTGTAAATGACTATCCTGTCAATTTTCTAATCCTGGGTATCTCTTCAATGGCTGTAAGAAAGGTGCAGGTACTTCCAAACAATCTGGAAGAATCTACACCAGAGGTGACGACGATGATAATGTCGGATGCACTGTGTCCACGCGTTGCAAATTTCCTGATACGTGACATTAGGACGAGCGCTGAAATGTCATGAACCTAGCCATCTTTTCTGTTAGTGACTTGAAATATCGACCATGGGACGTAAAGCAACTGCATAGTATGTGAGTCTTTTGAGCAAATTGCCTTCGTTCGGGGCAACATCGAGGACAGCCTTGAGGATCTCGATATTCCTTGGCCTTCATTTCACCTGTGCTAACGAGCTCATGGTTCTATTGACATCAAGTGACTTGAATGATAGTGAGCGATAGGTTCTGGACCCTCCTTCAGCCCCTCTCTATCGATGAAAACACCACGATCTATGCTCGAAGGCCACAACTTCCCATCTACCGATTTCTAATTGCGACCAAACATAACCCTCAGCAGCCTCAGGTGTCGGGAATGTCACATTCAAGGAAAGAGCAATTGAACATGTCTGTGCATGCAAACTTGATAGATAGATTGCTCATACCTAAATCTCAAACAAAGAAGAAGAAAAACAAATGCAACATCATGAGCGTGTTTGTATGCCATCCTGGAAGAACAATCCCTTTTCCCGCTATGCTAAATGGTTTGGAAAAACAAAAGGTGGTACAGTTAAGGAGAGTCGTGATCGTTTAGAGTCGGAATGCAGAGAAACACAGACTAGGAAACCCCAGTCTCGCAGTAACATATGTACACAGCAACAAAGGCTGGCAGATCTTTTTCTTCGTACATTTCTTTCTTCGTAAAGTGGGATGGGTCGTGCGTCTTAGAGCATGTAGGCAAGACCGAGGGCGCCACCTACAACGGCAAGAGCGCCCATTTGTGCGCGGGATCCACTGGCAGCTCCGGACTGGAGGCTGGGGTCGCCAGAGGCAGTGGGGGTGCTGCCACGATCAGATGAGGCAGTAGCAGACTGTGCACCACCAACCACGGCAAGCGAGGTGATGGTAGCGGCTTGGCCGTTGGCGAGGGTGGTTGTCATCAGGACAAGCGAGCTGATTCTACCACCACCAGGAGTGTAGGTGGTAATGAAAGTCGAACCTCTGGCATCAGTGGTAGTGATGACGGCACCACGTGTAGCACCGGAGAGAACGACGCTGGCACCGGATTGATCGGTGGTGGTCACGACGTCTGACTGGCTTGTACGGCGAGTATTGCCACTAGCCTCAGGTGCATCAACCGAAGAGACAACATCACCATTACCGTCAACAGCAATGCTGGCAACGGCTGATGTTGTCGAGACGGTTGAGCCACGCGAGTTTGTGGTGAGAACGACAACACCAGGGAAGCGAGCAGAAGTGGTTACGGTAGCACCTCTGGAGTTTGTAGTGGTGTAAGTCTGCTCGACACTGACAGATGCAGACTGCTGGAAAGCCGAAGTGGTTTCGAGCACGGTGCTTCCCTGGCTGTTAGTGCTTGACACGACGACCGGGACAAGGACGCCAGACGCAGTCGTAGCCGGAGTGGACGAAGTAGAAGCAGCGATCTGACGGGTTGCAGTAGCTGAAGACTGGACGGTACTTCCCTCAGAGTTAGTGGTGGTGATGGGCACAACAGTAGGTTCGATGGAGCTGGCTGCAAAGCTTTCGGCGGAAGAAACAGCTGCAGAGCTCTGGGAGGATGCGGCGGATGACGATTGGGTCGAGGACGCTGCTGATGAGGATGCTACAACGGATGAGCTACGGCCAGGAGAAGAAACCGCGGAAGATGAAGCAGAAGAAACATCAGAGGCAGAGAACGAAGCAGAAGACTGTGCCGCGGAGGAGGACACGGCAACAGAAGAATCAGAGGTCTGCTGGGAGGAGGCAGAACTCTGGGCGGAAGAGGAGGCCTCGGAAGATGAGGGCTGCGAGGAAGAAACAACAGTCGAGCGGGAAGAAGCAGGTACAACAGTATCCGAGAGCGACGCAGAGGAAGCAGAAGCAGACGCAGAAGAAGCGAACGAGGGGTCAGCACTGCTCTCACCTCCTGTAGTGCTCGAAGGAGCCACGGACGATTCAATGGTCGAAGAAGGGGCCGAAGTTTCGGTGGTCAACGAGACCGAAGTCGTGCTGGCGTCGGTGACAATGACAGCATCGGTGCTGGTCGAGGACGCAGCTTCAGACGAGGTGGTAGATGGGACGGCGATAACAGTTGTGTTGTCGGCACTGTTGTCCTGTCTCTTACGCAACTCCGCTCGGACTGCAACATCGTGCTTTGCAATCTCGATGAGACGCGAAGCCAGCGATGGGTTGTCCTTGTGGATATGCTCCATTGCCCTGTGGTCTGCCTCGAAGACACCGGCTTGGTACTTTCCTCCAAGGTGTCCAGACAATGCGGCGTGAATCGACTCCTCGGGCAGGTGGCCTAGCAGCTGCTTGAATCCACCAACATCTGGTGTGTTCACTTGGTATTCTGCAAAGTCGGCCAGCGCAAGGCCAGTGACCTGGAGACCAGCAACCAGGAGGGACCGGATCGAAGGCATCGTGTCAAGATACAATGCCTTTGTGTGCTGTAGAGAGAAGCTTCACAACCTTATGGGGGGGAAACGCGTTAGAAGAGGAGTTGGACAAGTGAGACAAACTCGACGGATACGTACAGGATCAGCTACTGTGTATAGGCGAATGTGTGGCTGACTATATAGCTAGTCCAAAACAAGTAGGACTTGTCTGCTGACTGAGCCGTTTCTTCGTCTTGAAGCTGCTTGTTCAACGACTGTCGTTGCAACGGCGATAAGTAAGAATTGGTTAAAGACGCCTATGAGAAGCGAATGTGAGAAGATATGTCGACGAAGACGTGTGCTGCAGGCGCGGAAGGATATGAAGGACAAAAGTTCTTGGGACGGCACACGATGGAAGCCGTCGAACCTTGAATCCTGCTCGGATCGTGGCCGACGAAGCCTCGACGAACTTGGCACCTATGACGGTCACGATCGACGGCTGGCATGCGGTTTGAACGACTCCGCGCCAACCATTCATTGGGCAGTGCAACCCAAAAATAAAGCTGTTCTCTCACCATGTGCTGACTCCTCACTGTTCGCCACCCAGCTATACCACTCTCTAACAGTATATTTACATGAAGCATAGAGTCTGAGAATGATCGCAAAAGTCAGTCCACTCCACCAACGCGTACGCCTTTTTGGCTTGAGCACGGCTACCCGTCTATCCGTCGCCCAACGCATCCGCTGGACATGACGTTAGCCGCGTCGTTTTCCTGCCGTTCGTGCAGCAAGACTTGATCCACGTCGACTGACTCTGTAAGCACTGGCTTGCAGGCCGTCTGATCCTCCACACGAAACACGCGACAAAGGATCCAAGATTCCAAGCAAGCCTTCAAGCTTTCGATCACGTACATCAGTTGGGGTTGCTCGTGCCTTGGCCTGGATCATTGACTCTCAAATCTACTCCACTTGTACGTGATGGTTTCGCTGTTGCAAGTGGGGTCTTGTCTGCATTGCCTTGGTCCATTGTTCGATGGGCATGCTGACGCGAGTACGCTTACCTCGTAAACCCCGTAAGAGACGTCTCGATGGCCGCGATCCTGTGCTGTTCGCTTCTGATTCGTACACTCTTCCTGTTACTGAATGTACACCTTTCGTCCTTTCCCAGTCATCGAATTAATAGCTCCGAGGTCCGCGGGATTTCACTCTTGGTCGAGAATACACTCTTGGTGCTTCAAATGTACTCCGAGTACCTCTATGAATAGTCCACCTTGCATGCTGTGCCCTGCAAACTTAGAAAGCAAATCGCGCATTGTCGGCCTTTGATCCCGCAACGTGTTCAGCCATTCACAAGAAAACATAGGAAGTGGATGACAACAAAGTGCTTTATGCCATGGAAGGAACCTATGAAGACTGACTGAATTAAGTAGAAAGTGTAACAATTTTTGCGCGCCGCAGAGATGAAACAGCCTGTCCTCTGCGCCTCTTTCTTCTGTCCAAGTTGAGAAATCCTTCGCACCACGACGCCGTTTCTTGCTGACTTGCAAGTGATCTATTATGACCAGGAGTTTCCGCCGATTAGACACCCATCTCTCTCGTACAGAACAACCTAAGTTTGAGTACTTGAGTTAGGATCAAATCCTTGCGTCGGCTTCGATGTGGTGCCCTCAGCAAACACTGACTCAATATTTGCTGGTTGTTGGCCAGTTTGTGCTCGCACCTCGCTGACTGCCAAGGGAGTAGGGTAGGTAGCGATGTTGTCAGATTGTCCAGGCGACTGCGGATCAACAATCGCCAAAGGTGAGGCGCCATGCACGTTGGCAGTGCTTGTCTCTGGAATCGTCCGCTGTGCTATGGGGGATCGCTGTCTTGACAGTTCGAAGCTCTTCCCTCTACTTGCCGACGCATTAAGACTTTGTCTCGAGCTGTTGTTCTCCTCTTTCAGCACTTTGATGGGCGATCTCGCCCTTCTTTCTGCTTCGCGTTCCTTGCGCTCGTTCAGCTTGCTCCTTATCCAACTCATCGGGCCCTTCTTGTTATCACTGTCCGACAACACAGATTCGGGATCAGACATTACGTGACTGTCCTGCTGGAAGCTGAGTCGCGGCTGTCCACCACTTGAGCTACTGATAGTGGACTTGCTCTGATCTGCGCTGTTCATGGTACCAATATTTGAGTTGGTGCGAGCATGATCTTGACCCTCTCGCGTCTCTGCTTGTCTTGAAAACCTCCAGCGGCGCTTTCTCTCTGGTTTCTCAGAAGATGACTGAAACTGGTCAGGATGGTCCACATCAGAGGCATCAGTGACGTCCGTAGAATGGAAGGAGTGTGCCGGCGATACTGTAGGTCTGAGTGTAGCATCTGTTTCAGTACGCTGCGGGGTCATGAACCGAGGTGATGTCTGCGCTGTGGCATATGCAGAACGATCGTGGCCGTATTCATGAGCATTTTCCACAGGTCTTGAGTCGAAGCTTGGAGTGGGTGGAGAAGCGAAATAGTCGTTGAGTGTTTCTGGTTCATCTTGCAGCGAGTGGGCAGAGCTTTGGGCACTCGAGAGGGCACTTCCAGGTATACGCTTCTTCTGCAGCTTATTAGGCTTGCGACCATCTCTTCTTTCGCTATCACTGCCACCAGGCGAAGGCTTGAGGAAGTCCAAGATGGCACGAGAAGGGGTACCTGAAGGGGAACGCGCGGCGGGATTAGATCTACGATCGCCAGGCACACTCACGTTGAGAGGTGCCGTGCTGGACTGAGTGTACTCTCTCTGTAGGAGTCCCATCGTCTCAGTACCATAGGTAGCCAGAGGAGTTGTTGCCTCGCTAGAGGACGCCGAGATAATCTCCGGCGCAGAAGGCACGGGCAAGGCAGATTGGGAAATTGAAGGAGACACAGATGCGGGTCCTGGGAATGCCATGATCGGGATGGGAGCGATGGGCGTGCGATCCTCAGAAATGGTGCTGTCAACAGGTGAGGTGGTGTCGATCACAGTTGGGAGAGGACTATAACCAGAGCCAGAACCAGGGCTAGGAGTCGGTGGCTCGGAGCTCTTCTCACGACGGAAGTGTGGAGATGTACCCGACTTTGACGGAACAGTATTGCTACGGTGAACACCTCCAGAATTGGCAGGACTTCCGAGGGTGGGCGTAACATGGCCTTGGGGGTGGGCAGAGCGCTTGGAAGCTCTTGACGAAACCGAGACATTTCTACGAAGATTACCGAACAAGCGAACACTATCCGCACCGGCACTAGCGTTGGAGGATGAGCGGCCGAGAAGGGTCTTTGATCGTGCAGGGGTCAGAGGCGATCCAGGGATTTTGGGAGAGGGAGCGCCGCTTTGAACCTCCTTGACCGTCTTCTCGTCAGCAGCGGTGCCGTGCATTCCAATCAGGAAAGAGTCCTGGTTCTCAATGAGGAAGATCAAAACATCCTGACTGAGACGGTACTCGGGAGGAGCCATATCGTGTTGGGGATGCGACAGAAGGCCAGGCTGGAAGATGGCAGCAAGGTTGGGGGTGGTCATTTTGTTGAGGTCCGACTTGGAAGCGAAGACGGCAAGGAGGTCGAGGATGTACAACAGGAGCTGACGGTTCAGAGGAGGAAGTTCGGTGATGAGGCTTTGGTAGACACGAATGGCTTTGGTGGGGTCAAAGTGGCCGATGTTGGGAGCTTGCATATCCATGGAGCCGACGGCTTGCGCTTGGTGGTTCTTGAGCGGGTCGCGGAAACGTTCGTAAAACTCGAGAGGGATGATTGGTTCGGGCAACTGGTTGAAGTATCGGCGGAGGATGTTGGCGGCATCGTGGACGGTGTAGCCGCTCCAGTCGAGGCCCTTTCCGTAGCGGTCGGGAGAATCAAACGCGTTGCGCAGCTCCTTGATGCGCTTCTCGGAGCCACTCAGACGGAAGATGCCCTCCACATCGGTAGCTGTGTCTGCGATTAGCGCATTGTGCATGGTCTGGTGTCATGGGCTTGACGTACCCTTCTCTTTCAGATAGACGCCGCATTTGGCGACGACGATAGGGACGTAGCCGTAGATGTAGCTCTGGCCTTGTTCGTTGAACAGCGAGATGGCGACATTGGCGTAACGGATGCTGGTCTGGAGAGGGATGCCGAAGATGCCTTGGGGAGCTGCGCGACAAGCAACGGATTAGCATGTGGAGTGGACGGCGTGGGATTGCGCAAACAAGCGGGCACGCTCTTACCCTTCTCTTCTTGCACTCTCTGCGGCGTGGCTCGCTTGAAGTTCTTCCACCACGACGTCAGATCGCGCTTCGACTGGACGGCCTCGGCGGAGGAAGCACTCGTCGCCGGCGCGGATGGTGCTGCCAGGGTCGCGCCTGGATGCCCGCCGGACGGCATGCTCGGCGCTGGTGTTATTTATGCAGGCCCGCCGTCTTGCTGCTTGGGTAGCTCTGGCCGGGCTGAAATCAATAGCAACCGATGTGAATGTTCGCGGAGGTTATGGTTATGTATGTACAGGAGAGCAGAGACGAGCCAACGACGACGTCGAAGCACTGACTTGGCGGCACGCTGACTTCGGCCTGATTGAGACTGCACAAGGGCGGGCGTTGACAGGGGAGAGGTGCTTGCTTGCCTGCCTGCAATGCATACATGGACAAAACATCCGGCCACCACTAACAACCCTGGTCGCTACCTCGCCAGATCACCCAACTGCAATACACACAGTAATGACGCGCCCTAGCAAAAGCAGGTTTGTACCGGCTGAATTGCTTGTCGCCGACTTTATGAGTAGATTGACTATGCTTGGCGCGCCAGCCACCCATACCGCATCGCAGACGCCAGTCCCTCTGTTTGCAGCATTCTGGAGTAGTGCTGTCCAGACTGTGGAGTAGATGCGGAGCAGATGGCTGTGGTGGTCGGGGCCTTGGACACTATATACGACTTAATCTGCCTGCTGATGACGGCTGTGTTGATTGCACGAGAGCATCTGTTTATTTATAGTCCTCTTCAACGGCCATGCCATTGGATGCTGCGCCGCTATCGTGGAAGCTGTATGGCATCACCAAACTGCTGGTCCGAGTAGCGGAAATGTTACCTGACGCATCAAGGCCACGCGAGAATGAGGTCGGTCCATCTGCAAAACATCTCCTAACAATATGCAATTGTCTCGCAACTCACAGATGGTCATGTAAATAACAATTCGAGCGGTCAAGAAGGCGGGCTTGGGGGAGCTGCATGAAAGTCGGTCGTGACGCTCGGAAAGGTCCGCACGTGCATGCGGATTGAGCTTCCCGCCGTCGGTCTTGCAGCTTCGTGACCAAGAAAGACGGAAAGAATCATTGGCGCTCTGTATTAACGACACCACTTTTTTCTTAGACAACCTACCCAATACTCACAAATTTCCACAATGGACGGGTACGCGACGCTCACATGCGCTTTGCCAGGAATCGCCTCTGACTTGTAGCATAGTCTCAACCCCAACGAGCAGCGCGAACTCGCCATGCGCATGGAGAAGAAGCAGATGACACAGTTCATGAACGTATGATCTTATCTCCACCGACCTCGCGCCAACCTTGCCATCCGCTGAACTACTCCTGCAGATGTACAGCAACCTTGTCCAGCGTTGCTTCGAGCACTGCGTCGATGACTTCACCTCGGCCAAGCTCTCATCCAAGGAGGAGGGTTGCACCATGCGCTGCGTCGACAAGTTCATCAAGGGCTCTGAGCGTCTTGGGCAGAGATTCCAGGAGCAGAACGCCGCCATGGCTCAGTCTGGAAGCCTCATGCGATAAACCCGCCATCGCAACTTTCAACTCTTCTACAACATCGACACCACCCATCACCCATATCTCAGCCACGCCGACACTGCGTCCGAGCAGTCTGTACAAAATAGAATGAAGGATTACGAACTTGAGCTGCGGTCTCAGATGACTGCGAAGATCTACTATGCTGGGTGCCAGCGAGGACACACACAGTGGTCTTGAGATACATGCTTCCTGATATGTGAAAGCACCAGGAACTTCCTTCTGGACTACCCAAAGTCACGACGAGAATCAAAACATAAATTTCTACTCATGTTCATGCTCATGCTCGTGCTCGTGCTCGTGCTCGTGATGTGCTTCTCTCTGTTTCCCTTTCCCGTGGTGCACATTATGATGGTATTACTATAATGCCGTATACCAAGTGCAGAGGTTTTGTTCGCAATCTCCCTGTGATCGCGTGAAGTGAGTTGCAGCAATTGTGCCTCAAAATTGTTCTTGACATTATTTTTGTTACGTGTGTGACGGCGATGATGCAGTCGAAGCTTTGCTCTCCACACTTTTTGCCTACGAGAGATCAGACGCCTCTCAGGCACTCGCACACCACCATACAACATCATACAACCACAATGTCTGGAAACGCCCAAGGATTGTTGCAGCCTCAGATCTTTGAGAGCTTGCAAAGGAAGATTGACGAAGAGACCGAAGTGAGAGAGGTAAACCGAATCAAACGATTTTCTACAACCACAATGCTGTATTAACATGTGCCTCAGTCCATTCGCGAGATTGTGCAGACACTCGAGAAGCAGGGTCAACATCTTTCCATCTGGCTAAAACACCGTGTACTAATATGCATCAGATCGATCGACCCAGGCTGTCCTCTCCCGTGCACATTCGTCAAGTAACAACGAGCGTCAGTGCCACTCATTTACTGACGGTATGCATTTTTGCCTAACCTCTAGCCAGTTCCTGCGGTCGTTTCTTCTGCTCAAGAGTCTATCAACAAGGAAGTCGATTCTATTGCCAAGCTCTCTGCTGCTGCATCGAAGTATCCTTACTACAAGTACAATGGCATGTGGACAAGACATGTACAAGACGCTGTAAGTTTTGCATTTTTCTCGGAGAATCCTATCTCTTCCTTGTAGAAAAGATCTAACGACTTACAGTCTTTCTCAATTTTACTGTGCGGATTCCTCGGCGGCTTCTCCAACGTTGGATCGGGATCTCAGGATGGTCGCCTCTTGACCATCGAGGAGGTTGGCCAAATCATGAACAGTGAGAAGACCAGGGTCTTGCTCACAACGAGAAATCTAACCATGAAGTAGTCCCCGTCAACGTCAAGGACAGAGACGTCTTCCACCTGACCATTGAGGAATACCTCCAGTCATTGATCTCCTTGATTGACGAGCTGGTAAGTCAGATTGGAGTTGTGTCGAAGCGCGAGTATGCTGACGTATGGCCAGGCTCGTCTTGCTCGCAACAGCGTTACTCAGGGTGACTATTCGCGTCCCGTGCACATTGCGAAGTTCATCAAGGACGTCCATGCTGGATTCCAAATCTTGAATCTCAAGAACGACTCTCTTCGCAAGAGATCTGATGGTATCAAATACCGTGTCAAGGAGGTTGAGGATGTCGTCTATGATCTCAGCCTTAGAGGCCTCACTCCCAAGGAGTAAGTGACTTAACTATCAGCTGGCTATAGTGCGGACCTCCTGGACTGTGAAAATTCCTCATAGGGTCATGCACGCGAGACCCCAAAAGTTAGCCATATACTACCAACATTACAGTGTAGAGCCTCATTCCATCTGCTTCCAACTCTTTTTGCAACGGGAAAGTATGCACGCGCCTTCACAGCGGTTCCGTTGCCTGGCAAAATATCGCTGGACTCTTATCAAAGACCATCATCTACACGACCTATGAACTACACAATCTCGCAAATAATCAATTGTTGGTTCTTGATTGTGATAAACATGCCCATGTTTCAAAGTCCCTCGGTCAAATATGAGATCTTGCCAATTGGTTGTGATTGGCCTAATCTATGTCTTCTGTCAAGCCAAGTCTTTTCTATTTATGATCAGACCCTCCCGTATTCGGCTGAAGTGAAAGGAGATGCTATGACGAAGCCAAGCAACGATCATTGCTCGTCCGTTGTTCGTGCATGCTCGTGCTCTACTGACGCACGAGGCGAGGAAGAGATTGTGCCCTAGCATTCGAGTAAATGATCTCTGCGACAGGTAGGATCTTGCATCTGGAAGACTCTCTGTTCCATGCCACATGTGGCATTTTGTAACACCTCGTCCTCCAAATCTACCAGGCTACGCTCGGCTGTAAGGACATCCGTTTTTAGGGCCAGAGCGCAATAGAATCCGGGGCCGCCGTTCTCCAAGATCAGAGTTTCGTCGTCTTTTCGCCCAGCGACGTAGAAGCTCAGAGTCAAGTGGTGTGGCTCACTCGTATTAGGGGCGAGAGAGGGCAGCTTCTGGTTTCTTTCCTTCTTTCTGTTTCATATCCATACCCCTCACGGCCCTTGTTCATGGACCCATCTTTCGTTATCTCATAGGCACATTTGTAATAATCTTCTCTCCTGGCATCAACATTGGTAATAGCAATTTCACGAAACACGGCACATACACTACGCGCACCGCCGGTCATGCGCTTCCAGACCGCCGCGCTCAGCGCTCCTCTCCTTGAGTTCGCCGCATCTCAAGACTCCTCTGGCATGGCAAATTCGGGATTCCAAACAGAACGATTACAACGACGGGAAGAGAATACGACGACCATACCACTGCCCATCAATGTGGCACCATCGCAATACTGGGACGGTGCAGACGGACCATGGTACAGCTACGCATGTTGATTTACCAGAGGGACTCAGACTGATGGCGTGACAGGTCTTCGTTTCCCCTACAAATCGGCGCACCGGCGCAGAACATCCGAGCATTCATTTCGACGAACGGATACACAACATGGGCCAACAGTCCGAAAGATTCACTGTGTCAAGATAGTACGGAAACCTCATGCAAAGATGCGCGGGGAGGGTACTTTCTAACCAATGGATCTATAACCTGGGTTCCCAACTCAATCTTTGAACTTGGACTACAGAACGAGATGAATCTAGGATTAGACTCTAATGCCAACTATGGCTTCGATACTGTCACATTAGGATGGCAAGGTCAGGGTCTGCCTACAGTAAAGCACAGCACAATTGCAAGTATGGACACCTACGATTTCTGGGTCAACATCTTTGGTATCAACCCTTTGCCGGCCAACTTTACGACCTATACGGATCCTCAGCCGAGTTTCTTGACTCAGTTGAAGAGGAACAACACAATTCCGAGTTTGAGCTGGGGTTATACTGCTGGAAACCAATATCGTAAGTGGGTGAAGCCTTGCATGGCACAGGATGCTAACGATATTAGGCTTTTCTGGTGTTTATGGAAGTCTCGTCCTCGGTGGTTACGACCAGTCGAAGTTTGAGCCCACTAACATGACAATTCCCTTTGGTGCCGACATCTCGAGGGATCTTCTGGTTGGAGTTCAGTCCATCACAACCGGAAGCGCTGGATTGTCAAACTCATCTGACGCTTTCTACGCCATGATCGATTCGACAGTTCCTTACATGTACTTGCCAGAGTCTGTCTGCACAGCTTTCGAGAATGCATTTGGACTTGTATACGACGAATTCTACGATCTGTACCTGGTTAACGATACTTTGCATGACAGCCTGAAGGCTTTGAACAAGTCCATCACACTTACTCTAGGCCAGTCAACCTCGGGAGGACAAACTGTCGACATCACCTTGCCCTACGCAGCAATGGATCTGCAAATTTCATACCCTTACGTCGCCAACGCAACACGTTACTTCCCTCTCAAACGCGGTGCGAACAGTACTCAATACACTCTGGGTCGTGCCTTCTTGCAAGAAGCGTATGTTGTAGCAGACTACGAACGCCGCAACTTCACAGTCGCTCCTTGTGCCTGGGAACAGAACGCGGCAACTGAACTGCGAACAATTTTTTCTCCAGACAGTGGATTTACTCTAGACGATGGATCTGGCAAAAGCGGTATCAGTGGAGGTGCTATCGCCGGTATCGTGATTGGTGTTCTCGCAATCATCGCGATCCTTCTCGGAGCACTATGGTTCATGCGCCGCAAGAAGCAACAAAAGAAGAGCGCAGCCGTCGAACTGGAAGCCAAATCACTCGCCGCTGCACAAAGTTCTGAACCATCGTCGCCATTCAAGGAGGATCCTCATGCAGGCGTTAGCACACCTACTGGAGGCGAATTGGACGGCTCAAGGCAAGTCCACGAGATTGCTGGTGCGAGCAAGCCCAACGCAACCGAGATGGATGCACCATGGCGAGGCGAGCTGGATGCCTCTGGTAGCCATCATGAGTTCTACGGAAAGTTACCGCAAAACACCTTTGAGATGGAGGGCAACAACGAGCCCATCTTCGAGATGGATGCCACAGCGACGCAATTGCACGAATTGGAACCTGATACAAGGCGTCAAAGCTGGGATTCTGGTGATGATAGAGGTGATGAGAAGAGGTATCTGCAGATGCAAGGATACTGATTGTAGATTCTGATTTCTGTTTTTGTTCATGATTTGGCATATGATAGTTCGTATGGCGTTGATATGATGGAGGGCTGATGCTATGTATCGCGTTATATCAAGGGATGATTTTTGTGGATATGGGAAATGGGAATCTTGATGAGATATTGTAAATAAATAGCGTACCGAATGTACATGCTCACGTCAACAATTCCTTGAGTCCCTTGTAAGCAGCTGGTGAATCGACTCCACGAGTAGCTTAGTGTTGATGTTAGGACCTAGCATACCTAATACGTGATCACAGAGCAAGGTCACAGCGATAGAAGACGGTGAAGGGGATTGTTTTGCGGAAAAGGATGAATTGCTGGGATATCTAATACGACTTCCAATGCATCCATCACATAGATTCCCTCAAAAAAGGACGGAACTTTTCTTCAACCACTTGATATTTTCATAAAAAGCGAAAAGTTTACTCGTCATCCTCCTCCTCGTTCTCGCCAACGACGTTGTAGAAGCGGAGCTCGTAGACACCCTTGGAGGTGGAGACGACGCGGAGCCAGTCACGGAGCTGCTGCTTCTTGAGGAACTTCTTTGTCAGGTACTTGAGGTAGCGACCGGAGAACTCCTGGTGGGCAACGACCTCGATCTTGCCGTCGTTGAGGTTGGTGACGGTGATGCGCTCGCCGAGGTTTCCGGTGGTACCGTCAACCTTGATGCGGGACTGGAGGAAGGTGGTGAAGGCAGAAGGGTCGAAGATCTTGTCGTTGGTGGGCTGGGAAGCGTTGATGATGAACTGTGTCGGGCAGACGTAAGTATTTCATGCGCCAATGTGCAGTGGAATTGAACATGATGGCAATCATCAGTCAGAGTCAACATACCTTCTTGGTGACCTTCTGGGACTTCTTAGCACCCTTGGTGGCGGTGGGCTTCTACATTTTTCAAATCTCAGCCTACTGTCTTCTCATGCAAGAACAGCAAAGCGGTTTTGGATTTCAATCACATACGGTGGCAGCAACCATTTTGACGGTGTTGATTTGTCGTTGGGGGGTTGGAGGGACGAGGAGTTGTAGTGGGCGCAAAGAGATGAATATCCTACGCTTGAAGAAAGGAAGAAAAGCAGGACCCGTCGCTGGTGCGCTTTCACATATCGCTTTTTCGCGCCAGAGAGGGAAAATCGGGTCTGTGCGCCGGAGGAGGTTCGCTTAGCGGCTGATCCCGAACTTGGTATTCGACTTGATCTGTTGCCAGTCGACCACCAACGACCGGACGGTCATGATGGAATCTTTTCACAAACGCTGTCACTTCTCCAGCCTCATGTCAGCGGATACCTGGAGTTCGTTCGACATCTTCACGTCGAAATGTGCATGAAAACCCGAGACCTTGAAGCTTCACTCGTTACCTTACCAGTCTCCACCAGGGAGACCAGCGAAAGCACTTCATGCTGAACTTCGGCTCTCTCATCTTCAACATGCTTCCTCGTGGATTATCTATATTTCACGGGATACTACAGCCTAATGGCTCGACACCGCAAGCCACCTGGTCTTGGTAGCGAAGAGGACACCTCCTTAGTTTTCATTGCGTATCTGGCTCGGCGCCGGATCGTAAAGAAGACTACACGCCTCTTGCAACTCGCAACCTTCGCTGCTGATAAGATGCAAGTCATGGCACTCTGCGAGAACTCGAGAGTATCCAGCTCTGTTTAGTCCTGAGGGCTGTCGAGATGCAAGCAGTCCTCAACAGGTCTCACGAGTCACGTTCGAGAGCTCCGGATCATCGAGCCCTATCAACAGACGCACGAATTGCGCAGTTTCGTTTCTTCTTTTTCTTTTCGGATAACTTGGGGACAGTAAGCAGCGATGCTTTGGTACTTCCCGGCATACAACTACAATGGAGTAGTAAAGTCAGGCCCATGTGCTGGTTGCGTGGGGAAGAACTGGTTAAACTGTGGGTCAAACTTTGTGCAAAATGCTTGCGACTTCAATCGTCGCTTTTGGCTTCTGAAGCAGCTAACCAACCAATCAGCCAACAACCAGGACAGGGAGCAACAAGGTATTTTATATTAGCTACAATTTCTTCTGTCTCTTCAATGTTCATATCATAGGGGAGAATAAGGACTCCACGTACAGACTAGCTAAGTTTTCTTGGGGATGAGCAAAAAACATGTTTGGGCACCTCCACAACTTGAATCAGCTTCAAAGCAACATTCATACAAGACCTCCATACACACTGGCATCTGCTAGGCTCTTGGATACCTGATCGATCATACAAGTAATGATCAGGATGTGCAGAGCGATCTCTTGATATGTTAGTATAAGAAAGGCAGTAGAGCATATCCAATTGTTCCCCTCAAACAGGACTGGAACATGCTGAAACTGCCTCAAGAGAGCAGCGGCTGATAGGGCATGAGTACTTGTTCCAGCACAAGAATCACTGTAATACTGCTTCACTGGTCAGGAGTGAATCTGACCCTTGAGCTTGTGCCTCTCACTTCTCATTCTCACCTTTCACTTCCAATCCTCACATCTCACTTCCAATACTCCGGTCCTTCACCCTGACCTCCCAATGGAAGCTTCCGGCCATAGTGCACAGGCCTCGCTTATGTAAGCCACTCGTCCTCCGAGCCCTATATAACCCTCCTCCTCCTTGCAACCTCTGTTCGTAATCATACTTACCTTTTTGGGAGCACAGCGATCAAGCAGGCTGGCGCTCTGAAGAGACTTCGTGCATTGCACAGCGCGCAGAAGACTCTTCATGGATGTCCTTCGGGGCCTCTACCAGAGCAATTTTTGATATCAAACACCTTGTGTGTCTCTACCTTTTCATTGAATGATTGGCTTTTCTAGCTGGTCTTTGAAGAAGAGCTTGTTTGTTGTGATGCAGTTGACTGCTGTATCGTGCCGGATGAAATGAGTATCTGGCGTTTGTTATGACCCTTAAGTCGACGAAGCTTTACGCGTCCCCTACCTGCACATATTCCAAGCACCACACGGCTATCAAGTGATGAGCAGTGAGTGCTGTCTACTTGTCTGCTGGCCAACTGATCTACACATCCTATCTCTGTGTGGATAATCGTGATATCATGTGTATTCTGCGAGGCTGCGAGGCTGCGTTCAAGCCTCGATGGTGAGCGACGTCGATGGAGGTAATCCTCACCTATTCATGGTCTTGCTCTCTTCCACGTACGTTCTGTAGCCAGGTATCTATTCTGTAGCTAGTCATCTATCGTCTACTCAAGTTTAAAAGCCATCACACGCTGCCTCAAGCATCTATCTCATGTTGCTGTAGCGTCATCGCAGCAGTCGCGACCGAGCTGCCCGCCAAAGCATCCCCACACACCACCTTCGAACCTGGCATGCTTCACGCCAGCCATGCCGTCGTCAGAGTACACATCCGCAGGCGGTGGGCTCAAGCTCAAGGGCGCGAAAAATGCCGGCATAGAAAAAAAGCGCAAGAAGAAGTCGTCCAAGTCATCAGCAGCCGTCGCAGGCGCAGCTTCGTCCAAAGACACCACGCCCGCCAGAGACGCCGTCAACCCGGAGGACACGACAGATCTGGAGCAAAGAGAAAAGAACAAGGATCAAAGTCTCATTCCAGATGATGGAAAGACGGAATATGAGAGACGACATGAAGAGACAAGACGCAAACGCGTAAGTATTCTGATACTACAAGTGGTTCTGCACGGCTTGCTGATGAGAATACAGCTCGAGGAAAAGTTGATGCGCGAAGGTGTCAAGACTCACAAAGAGCGCGTTGAAGAGCTGAACAAATACCTCTCGACTCTGAGTGAGCACCACGACATGCCTCGCATCGGCCCTGGATAACACTGTTCTTGCGCCCGCTGGCTTCTTGCCCAGCTACTTCAAACCTCGGTCGACAATTTCATCATCGACCACGGCACGCCGATGCATCAACATTCTGTCGTTCATATCGCCTCGTCTCCACGCAATAGCTCGCATGTACGCTATCCAAGCACGCAGATGCGATCGCTCGCTCATCCCACCTGGGTAGCAGTAACCAACAATGTTCATTGGATGAATTGCGCAGGATTCGAGCTCCACTCCAGAGCAGCGCGAGAAAAATAACAGAAGAGTTGGAATACAATCATCACAGCATAGGCTGGACACCACACATCGAATATCTCCTATGAGCCTGCAATTCTATTCGTCATGTTCAAGACCACCCAGAGTCTTTGTCTATTCTCCATCCCTACAACATCTGCAAGTGTGATGAGACGCAAGAGTCACGAATCTCTCACTCCACAACTGTTCGACGTAGCAGTGCCTCGAAGACGTTTTCGCTCTGAGCGCGATGGATACCTTGCGTGACCTTTTCATTTTCTCAAATGTCGCAGCTCACCCAGTCAGCGAGCTCAGAAAGTGAAATCACAAACCGTAACATCCTTGTACGTGACTCCCCTCGTGGCATGGGATTAGTATCTAACTTGAAGAGGAAGTATGCAAAGAATGACAGTTTAGACATGTTCGGAAAACCAGGCAGGTGGGGAGACCCTGACGTCAGTGAGAAGTAGCACTCCATTCGAGAGACACAATTGAAGATGATCACGAAACACAGACGGATACTTCAAGAAGGATAGAGGCTTATTATTGTGAGTGTTCAGGGAGACTAATTCATCCATGTAACAATGGGGAAATCGCTCAGGTGTTGACATCAGCATGTCCAATTTTGCCCATCCATCTTCAAGCACAAATACCAAGAGACGCATGACTCTTTGCTTGCTCGTACAAACAGTCCACGTAGGTTTGAGGTTCTCTAGTCTGCACCGTTGCTGAAGCTCCTGCCGTGACTTGCGGAGTCCGATTGCGCAACTCCAGTCCAGACTTTGGAACACCCTCGATGACTGTATCCGTCGTTGCAAGGATACCACCCCATGGCTGAGAATGCCAGATTGTGGAGTCGATGGATCCTCTTCTTGCTTCCACATGTCCGCTTTCAAGCCAAGAGTCTTGTTTCAGTACACCACTATCGTCTGAACATGCCGAGCGCGTTCGGCTCATCTTCCGAGACCTGACGCGCTGCTCCTCCGAGCGAACAGATTCGTCGTGCTTTGTGAGCAGAGGTCCAAATTCAGCATGTACCTCTCTTCGGATCCGCCCATGATCGTTACACCCTGGATAGTAGTGCTGTCGCATCCTCATAAGATCCCAATTGGCGAGCGTAAGGCCAGCAGGGAGTTTGCGGGCTGGTTGGTGTATGTCCACCAATCTAGTGAAGCCAAACACCATCGTCATACCATCTCTCTGCGCTCTGGAAGCACCATAGCGCAAGGTGATGGGTTCTGCACAGAATGCAAGATCCATGAACCAACGTTCCCCCACTTTGGTAGCTAGTGAAGCTAATGCGGTGCGGAGCATGATGAAGAACGCCTTTTCTTCGTCGTCATCAAGGGTATTCCAGTTCTGCTCCTTCAGCTTGACATGCCAGATGAGCTTCTCGGCTGTCCAGCCATTGTATCGATTGAGCCACTCCAGCTGCTGTGAGTTCATGTTGTACGGAGAGACCTGGACATCTGGCAGCTCATCTTGTCTGTCTATCGGTACAAGCACCCGGAAGCTATCCCGTATGCGAGCAAGAGCAGCGAAGCAGACAAAGTAGGTACCTTGTTTCGGAGGAGAGGGCACGCTGATTCTGTATGCAAAATTCTGTATGCGCTGCATCTGTACGCCCAAGAGACCAATCGAAATCTGCATTGTGTTTGCGATAGCGCCTTCCACTCGGCATAACGGAGCGAATCTGAAGCCGTTCGAGGTATAATGATCCAGCTCAGGAGGTGACAGTCTGCGAGTGTAGAACAGTAGTTGACCTTTCTCAAAGATTGTCGAAGGTTGAGTACCGCCGTTATCCAGGGCCTTAATACCGTTCTGATACGCTGTCAAGAGACCCGTACCCAAGACCTGATCATAGAGAGGGCCAAGACCGTCCACAAGAGGGATCTGTAGTTGTTCAGCGAGATCTGCTGCGGCCACGCAATATCCTTCTCGAAACAAGACTGTTGAGTCGTGATAGCTCTCCTCATCGTAGACGCTATTCCGACTCGATGATACTGTGTTTGTTCCCGCGTAGAGAGTCGTCCTTTGGAGATGAGCTCGCATCTTAGGAATCAGGTCGACAATACTTGCCCAGTCATTACTCACTTTCCAGATCCAGAACCAGACAGGATGGTGTATACCAAAGTGATCATCGAATTTCTAGACAAGTCAGACCTGAAAAAGAGCATGATTGATGACCCCGACTTACTTGAAGCACAAAACGTTTGGCAATTCTTTGTGAAGGTAGGGTGCCCTCATTTGTAACCATGATATTACCATGTTCGTCGAAATAGGCGCTGAATGTGGTCAGTAAAGAGAAATCGATGGGTTAAAGATCTAAAGATACCATGCTAGCATCATATGCTGAGCTCTGTTCGCAAGGACTGAATTTCGGTATCGAACGTAGAAGAGGATGGCGAGACAAGATATGGAAGCCACAAAGCACTACTGACTGTTAGCTAGCCGATCAAACATAAGATAATTCCGATGCTTACCATGGTGGCTGCCACAATTACTGGGGTGTTTCTTGCATCAGGTTCTGCTTCTGACGGTATACTCTTGAGCTGATATTGGCAACCTACGGATGCTGTAAAGTGCATCCCACAGACTCCGACTGCAAGGAGAAGCGCGCAAATACAACGCTTCCAGCAAACACTGATCCACCTTTCTTTGAAATAGAAGAACAACGCAAGAGCAACTGTCGAGTCTCCGACAGCGATAATGCAAGCGGCAACGATGTAACGTCTCGGATAGATCAATGTGTAGTTTGATGCTCCAAGATTTCCAACATAGTGCATGGAAACGATGGAAAGTCCAGCCATCAATCCACATGCAACGTCGAGGAGTCTTCGTAGGACAAAAGAACATATGTTGATCTCCGCGATCTGGAAGGCCACCGTCAAACCGAGGATTGGTAGCACGCACGATAGACCAGTATACGCAGGACTGTAGACGAGCTGTAGTCGTCTCTCGCCATTTCCTAAAGCGATTGAACGATTTCCAATAAAGTGCATACACCAAATTCCGATAAGACCCATGCTCAGCGAACAAGCGAAAAGATGTACCCTGATCCGAGTCAGCATCTGGAGAAACCACAAGAGAGATGTAGCGCACCTGCTCATGAGTGACTTGCCTAAACGTTTCCGTTGAAGCAGTTCGATTGTCAACAAGGTACCACTAAGGCTGGCAAAAAATGATGCAACGATAAAGCCTGGCATGAAGTGCCACCTTACCATGTCGCCTGGCACGTAGCGAATGACATCGTCAACAGTTTCAGGGGATAAGGCCATTGGTTGCCTGTTGTCCAGAGCGATTATTCGTGGCGGCGACATCCAAGACTATGATAGATCGAAGGCGGGTAGACCAGGCGACATGAGCTCTGGACGAGCCCCGAGGTGAATGGTTGGATGTAAGTGACCGTGGTAGGCAAGTACCGGTACTTGCACGTCAATTGTGGTGGAGATTATATCCCCAAAGAATTATAGGCTTGTCAAAGTAACACTCTCAAGGGAGCGGACAACAATCGCAGTATGGTCGATGGAAATACTCGGTATCCAAAGGAACGTAGTGCAGCTTGGACACGTTCTTAGTATGTACAAGAGCAGCGGAAACGACGGTAGCTGGGAAAGCCGAAGATTATATCGTTCGCGCAAAATCCTATGTGCCCAGGATGAAGAATTGTGCGACAAAAAGGCGCACGGTAAGTAGGTAGGGATTGATGTCGGCGGCTTCGAACCATTTGAATATTTCAGAAGGCGTTCACACCACTAGTTATTGACCGGGATGGTGCATGACGACTTTGGCGACTGCATCCTAGCGAGCCAATTGGCAAGACAAACAGAGTGACTGCACATGGAAGGTGCGTCTGCGACAGAAATTCTCAACGCGAGGAACAGTTCCCTATGCTGTGCAACTCGACGAAACATGCTAATGAATATTGCGTGAATTAGCCACCAGATGCTCATCTGGTAAACTGCTCGATTCACAACACATGTCGCAGCGATATGTCAGCTATTCTGAGCGAATAAGTGTGAATGCTGCGACCATACAGTGTCTTCAAGAACTCTCTGGCTGGGCTTGCAAAGCTCTGGTTCGCGCCGGGTTTTGGCGCGAATGAAGGCCTTGCATCGAGTGGCCCAGATGGGAGACCAAGTTCGGGAAGTGGAAGCCACAAGATGCAACTTTCGATTGCGTACAGATGATCGGCATGACAAGGGCCCCACCTTCTGCCATTTTCGGGTGCTGCAACGCCTCGAATTTAGGACCGTCCATCGAGAATATAAATGTACTCAGGTGTCAAGACTTGAAGACAGATATGTCACAAACAGAGCGCGGCTCAACATGGCTCGTCCAGAGACTTCAAGACGTCTATCATACAATGATCGTACTTATACATACATGAGATGGCAGCTGCCAAAGAGACTATTGAGCCTCGTCTTCGTACCATCCGAGATAATGAGCGAGGTATTCTCCGGTAAGGCCAAGAGTGATGGCGCCGCCAGTCATCCAGCATCCACTTCTGAACCACCACCAGCAGTTCTTTACACTGCTCAATTGAACTCTCCAAATCATGTTCGCAGTGGTGAGCAGAGCACCTCCACAAGTGCCAATGTAGAAGATCGGACCAGCCCCAATAGCAGCCCCAGCGGCAGCCAGTAACGTAGCGTGGCTAACAGCGAGACCACTGAGAACTGCCTTTGTATTCTTCTCATGACGAAGAGCGATTGACTTGATGCCGGCCTTTGCGTCATCTTTGATGTCCTGATGCGCGTAGATCATATCGTATAGGATGGTCCAAGCAATATTCGAGGCATACAGACAAGCCGCAGCAGTGAGTGCATTGTGGTTTGACAAGAGATCAACGCCCAAAGCAGGGAACCCCATAATGGCACCCCAGGAGAAAGTGAGACCAAGCACGGCTTGAGGGTAGTTGGTGATGCGCTTAGCGAGTGGGTATGTTGATACCAGCAGCAAAGAGGGCGTGGCATAGAAAAAGCACTCGAACGGGAACTGTAAGAGCACAGCCAAGCCGGTCAAGAGTTGGCAACCGGTGTAAATGATTGCAGCCTCTGGAGAAATGGCGCCACGGGCAATGGGCCTAAGCCGAGTACGAGCGACTTTAGGATCCAAGTTGCGGTCCCACAGATCATTGATGGTACATCCTGCACCGCGCATGACGAGAGCACCTGTAGCAAAAAGAGCAGAGGTAGCCAGTACTGTCGAGGGCGCGGTGATGGGTGAAGCTAGCGGAGCAGCAAGGAGCGTGCTGAAGACACAGGGAAAAAGCAGATAGTAAGTGCCCACTGGCTTGTCGATGCGGATCAATTCGGCGTATGGCACAAACGAGGCAGGCAAGTAGGAGAGGAAGCCTGAGTTCGGAGGCTCGTAGCGGACAGGCGGCGGAGTATGGTCTATATTGGCTTCATGTTGAAGTATAGAGGCGCTGTGATCAGTCGACTTGGGCGTCAATGATGTGGTTGAGGAATACGCCGTCACATAGCGTGTGTTGTGGTTTAAGAGATTCTGTCGCCTTGATGCAGGGAGGCCAGAGCAACGAGTATACAGAGAAGAAATCGGTCGAGATAAACTTGGAGGGATGGCACGCCTGATGCCCACTTGGGAGACCATCCGGGAACACAACATGACTTTAACAGTAGGAGAGCAAGAAAAAACCGGGCACCTAGCTCAACATACAAAGTCAAAGATCGGTTGACCAGAGCAGCTGCACCTACTGAATGAGTCTAGATCTGACTGGGGAAAGAGAGTGGTCAGTACCCGCTGAGACACAGATGGAAGAAAAATGAGTGGTATACAAGCAGTGAAAGGAAAAGTGGATTTGGCAAAGAGTCGTGATAATCTCGATTGGGCTCGTGAGCCGTGCACGCGTCCTCCGGCCGGCTCGAGCTGCCCCGACGACGCGTCCGCTCGGCCTCGTCAAGTCACAGTCGCAGCTTCCGTTGCAACAAACACGTCAGAAGCTTTCGTCAACTTTCTTGTCAACCCTCTCGCCTCTTGTTGACTGGCCGCGACGTGCCTTTGCTCTGGCCAAAGACGGCGCATGTACTCCAGCACCACCCCGTAGTGTGCGCAGCACAAGACCGGCAAGATGCCCGCACAGCGGCCGCGCGCTGCCTTCGAGCCTATCGCGCCCGACTTCGACATCGGCGCCCTCATCGAATCCACACCAAAGTTCTCCTATGTCAACCGCATATCGATTGACCAGATCGATGAGCAAGTTGTCGCCGCTTTCGAGAAGCTCGTGCTCCTCCATGTCATCCAGGGCGGCAAGCCTCTGGTCGTCGACGGCTTTGAGAACCGCTTGGATCCATGGACCTTTTCTCCAAAATGGCTGAACGACAATGTTGGCTCCAAGAGCGAGTGGTACTGCGGCTTGTCACTAGTCTTCTTCCGCTGACACGTTGTGCAGTCGAGCATTCAAAGAACTTGTCGACCAAGGAGTCCCTACCCCTCACCATCGGCCACTATCTTAGGAACATGAACAAGCTGAGCAGCCAGTTCTTTGAGAACACGCGCAACTACAAGGACAAGAGTCGTCAAAGAATCTATCTCAAGGACATCGACTGTCCTCAGGTCTGGCACGACAAACTCCAAGACCTGATCCCGCCTTTCCTCTTCTACCTCAACGAGAGCACCGGAGATATCGGCGGCCCAGGCGCTAATCCCTACACTCTCGGTCCTGGCCGACGCCCTGCTCGCGGCATTGCAAGAGCTGGCGACCTGATGAGCTCTCTACCTCCGGAGATGCGCGCCGAGAACCTCATGTGCTACATCGGCCACGAGGGCACCTACACCCCTTCACATCGAGAAATGTGCGCCACAATGGGTCACAACATCATGGTAGAAGCTTCAAAGGACGTCGGCGAAGACGGCAAGCCTGAGAGGCCCGGCTCATCTGTTTGGTTCATGACCGAGTCCTCGGACCGTCATCTTGTTTCCGAGTACTGGCTCTCGACTCTCGGCCACGACATCGAGGTCGAGAACCACTTTGCCCAGATCTCCGCTTGGAAGAGAGCCCCTTTCAACGTCTATGTTGTCGAACAACGTCCCGGTGATTTCATCCTGATCCCACCGCTTGCTCCCCATCAGGTATGGAATAGAGGAACACGAACCATGAAAGTTGCTTGGAACAGGACCACTTACGAAACTCTGGACATGGCTATTGGAGAAGCTCTACCAAAAGCGAAGATTGTTTGCCGAGACGAGCAATACAAAACAAAGGCCATCATCTACTACACTCTGATGCTATATTCTAACAGACTAGCATTGGCAAGATCACAGTCCGACAAGCTTTCCGCCGATGCTTCTCGTCAGCTAATGGGCAGTCCAAAGATCAAGCAGCTGGTCAAGGATTTCAGACGCCTCCTTGGCTTGTTCTTGGATGTCCTGGTGTCTGAAATGTTTGACCCTGATGGTCCTCAAGAAAAGTGCGAGTTTTTGCCCTTTGATAGCAACGTCACATGCGCTTACTGCAGATGCAACATCTTCAACCGCTTCTTGACCTGCTCAAACTGCAAGGATGCACTCGGGCACGAGGAAGACGAACCCTACGATGTGTGCTTGGATTGCTACGCCATGGGCAGATCATGCGGCTGCATCTCCAATCTCAAATGGACCGAACAATTCAAGTGGAAAGAGCTGAGTGGTAAATATGACTCTTGGCGAAAATTGAGCATCGAGCTGGATGGTGGAAATGCCGCAAAGGCCCCTCCGCCGTTAATTGAAGCTCGAAGAAGCTTACCGCACAAGACGCTGGCCGAAGTCTGCAGAGAGCAACTCAAGCGTCGCCCATTCACTGACGTCGCCAAGCCAAAGCGAGAAGACGAACAGAGTGAGGAGGATATCATTGTCGACGACGAAGGCCGCGTCAAGAAGACGGTCAAAAAGAAGCCGAAAGCTTGGTACAAGACGCACAGCCCTTGCCATGTCTGTTGTAAGAGACATCCCAACTGGAAGTCCGCCAAGTGCACCACTTGCGACAAGTGGTGGTGTTACGGGTCCCTCTATAGAGGAGCCGACACAATGCCACTGACGGTCATGCAAGACCCCAATTGGTCGTGTCCTCACTGTAAGAATGCTTGCTTTGCAGGGGCGTGTCGCAAGGACCCCAAACAGCAGCCGCAAGATCCCAAAGGTACCATGCTCGGACACGACACAAGAAGAGTGGCCGATGCCAGGAGTGTAGAGTGCCTTGTGGACTTCTCGGTCTCTAACCTCAATTGGTTGAAGGACGACGACGAAGATGTTCAGGAGAGCAACCGCATCAAGAGAGCCCGAGAAGAGGCCAAGAAAGCAAGGGAAGCAGACCCCATGTTGGACGAGGACGATCATGAGGACCAAGAAGAGGAGGTCGACATTGAGCAAAGTCATATTCGCTTCGAAAACTCGCCCGATGATCTGATGATTGATCCTCAGCTCATGGGGAACACTGTGCAGACCACTCGATCGAAGGGCAAGTCTGCGGCCTCCCTCCTACCGCCGCCAGAAGCAATGCTGAAAGGTGCAAGACCGACCACGTCCTCTCCTTTGCTACGCAATGGTCACACAAACGATGCGCCGGAAGGATATGTGCCCGCTACAACCAGCGGCTTTGTGGCCCCCCAAGCCTCGATGTATCCGTACCCTGAGGTCGAAGACAATAGCTACGCCTACCCTGATCCTTATGGTGAAGACGAGGAAGAAGATGGATACCAACCCATCTCATCGCTGCTTTCTGGCCCCACGCGCCCTAACAAGCGCAACCAAGAGGCTTACGATAACGAAGATGATGAGATCAACATGGAAGGGACTCGCACCAAAAGACGCAGGATCTCCGGAGACCCAGCCTCTGCTTTCTTCAAATCCAGGAACGAGGCCACGAAGCAATTCGAAAAGGAGAAAGAGCGTAAAGCCTTGGACGAAGCCAAAAAGGCAGGAAGATTTATTGCGGCACAAGCTGCTCTTCGCGGCAAGAAGCGTGTTGTCCGGCTTCACATATCAGGACCACGTCTCGCACAATTACTCGCTCAACAAGCTGCGAAGTCCTTCCAGCCAGTCCTGGAAACTACGGACGTGGACCAGGAGGCCTCGCCGGAGAATGTACTGGTCAGATCGGACATTGCTCCCAAGGAGAAAGCCAAGAAAAAGGCAACCCAGCACCCAAACAGGATGAAAATCAGGGTTGAACGTGACGATGACTACAGCATGAGAAGTGATCGAGTGGCGCGTACTGAAAGGCGCAAACGTACAAACAATGCAGAATACGAAGAAGTTGATGTCGAATCAGATTTCAGCTCAGGGGAGAGTGAAGTGGACGGAGCGCACAGTGGTCGCCAGCGCCAGCAGAGGAATGGCAAGCGCAGGGTCTCATCATACATCCAAAACAAACATGTGGATGACCCAGACCTTCCTGATGAGCTACCGGAAAACTACAAAGACTCGAGAAGCAGGATGGAGGGAAAGTCATCGAGCAGGCCCGGACCCACCGCGCGCGTGCGTGCAGCAGCAGCGCCTAGCCACCCTAAAGCGATACCACAGCTGGACGGTACTGCAGATCATGACGACGACGCTTCTGAGTCTGACGATGAGATCCCAGCCAAGGTAGTGAGCGATGAGGAGGAGAACCGACTTGCAAAGCTGGAAGCCCTCAAGATGGTCGAGGAGGAAGCAGCGCGCGCCCCTCCACCGATGCACCGTTCGATCTTTGACAGAGGTAACGGAAAGAAGATCAGGATCGTCTCGAAATCTACAGGCACGTCTTGAGCCGTCAGCCGCTGAGGAAGAATGAATGTGGAGTTGCGCCGAACCACTAGATGAAAGTCTATCAAAAGGAAGTAGTGGTCTTGTAGATGGGATGAATGCGTTTAGCTGTGTATAATGGGAAATGACCGTCCCTCTAGCGAATATTGAACCTATTCATCAATCACGATATCGAAGATCACCATTAGTTTGCCCTGCGTCTTGTTTATATCCGTGGCGACCCGGCCGCACTCAACCGTATTTATGGCCAAGGCAGCCGACCCTGATCCTTTACGTGAGTCTGTACTACGTACCGACAGAAAGGTAGATTTTGTGCCAAGTCAAAAGTACGACATTTGGAGCTGGAGCCGTTGTACTGACCAACGCTGATCGTGTCAGATGGTTATAGGTCAAAGGAGTATTCGTATTAAACACTATTGCGCTCGGAGGAATAGGCATCGTAAGGTGTGACAGACCGTCGGCTATTGACTTTGCATGTATCACACTCTACTCTGGTATCTCTATTCTGCAGTGGCGCCATGCCATGCCATGGCCGAATTGCGGGTGCTGGAAGCCGTTCTTTCCATGACGGCTTGGATAATACATGTTGTTTACGATGTGACACTCTGCCCTCTAGAGAGATGAGGATCGATGATGACGAGTTCAAGAAGCGATCAAAAATCTCGGCTCCAGCATATGACTCGACAAGGACTCTCCGCTATATCAATCTAGACTCGATGCGAATTCTCCACATGCTCATCTGGTCAGTGCAACAAGAATAATGATGGTTAAGTCGCATGTTTTGTAAGCTCCATCCATGTATAAGGTTTGATCTCGCACTCTCTCTCTTCGTCGATCCAAACTCTTGTAGCAAAAAGGATATATGTGTATATGTAAGCAATAATGCAATCTCTTATGCTTTTTCGTATCATCGTATCATGCCACTGGTACAGAAGTATGCAAGGCTTGTCGCTCAGGGCATGTAAACTTACTGCAAGAATGAGTTGGTAGCTCGATGAAAATATACTTTTTTTGTCAAACAGTAGATCACACATGTCATGCCATATGTCGTCTTGAACTTCCTGCACTCCATCGTCTAACGTTTTGGAGACGGGAAACGCGCGCCCAGCCCTCGAGGGGCCAAGGCCGAGCGGTTGCGAGCGGAGACAGAATCCTTCGGTGATCTGATAGTGAACCTTGTTCTTGCCCCCGGGACGTCGCTAGGATATTGCTTGCTGTCCCCTCTTTTTCCACATCAGCAGGATGCGAGTCAGAAGGAGCGGCCCAGGGCAAGGTTTCGAACAAGGTTATGAGCCATACTGTTTCCAGAGAATGGTCGAGCAGAAAGTTGAATGCGGTATAGCGTGATGGACGTGGGATGACGGTATGCTCAGCAAAGAGAGTTTGGACAAAGTGTGTTCGTCGAGACCTTCCAAGGGCACACCACGAGACGGAGGAAACTTGACATGAGGTTGACGTGAGGTTGACTCGTGGATCGGGAAAAGTAGACGACGCGACTGCCGAAGCGGTTCGTCCCGTGCCAAACACGACCTTGCACTGCTGCACAAATGTGCTGTTCGACTCTTTGATGTGTGATGATGAACCCGATGGTCGATTTTGATCGCAAGGCCAAAATCTTTAATTTTCAGCCTCACGCAAATCGTGCCCTCCCCTTCTCCACCAGAATTGATTCGCCAGCGACCGCTCAGCGTCTCGTGAAGGGGCTTGGTAGGTCTCAACACCGCACCCGAATTTGGAGTTTGAGGCTGACGTGTAACAGTCGTCGAGACCTTTGTTTCCCAGCTCCCGAATCTGCTTTCTCGCCCGTCCTGTCTGCTTTAGGGAGAAACAGCAAAACGGCTGCCTAGTTCGAGGTCTCTATTCAATTCGCAACTCGAAACCTTCTTCACACTCCATATCGACAGAATCCAAGCCCCACTTGCGCTACCTGACTCTTGCAGTGGGGAGGTTTGTGGGACAACGACAGCTAAAACAGATCAAAAGATAAATAGAGAATAAAAAAACACCAAGGATGAGGAGGGGGAATTAGCTGGTCGCTGCTCCACTCCCTACGATAAACCCGGACCCGGCTTCTTGGTCCGTCTATATCCCCTTGTTCGAGTCGAATAAAACCTTGTTACATTTTGGCAGTCGCTGCTTCCTCGAGAGTTCGTTGGCAAAACACCCAGCGTATAATCTAAAAAGGCATTGGGAAATGTAAACAAGAAAAATTTCCTACACATGACTATTTCTTTTCTGTCTCCTTGACCGCGTGAGCAAGAGCCTGCAGCAAAACAACGGCTTTTTCTCACCGACACCATATGGTCATTCTCCTTTTGCTGTCATCTGATGTAGTTATTCTCGTGTCTCCGGTCTGCTCCATCGGTTGCAGTCTGCCCTGAATGCCCTGGAACTTGGCATGCCATACGACGTCTCCACCAACAGTGGCTAGGCAGGTGTCGTCGATGTTCGATGAGAGTGAGAGGGTGGGCACGAGTCAAGTAGTCACACTATCGGATGGCGTACCGGAAGGGGAGACCCACAGCCAGCTGCAGTTCTGGACCCCTACTACTGTCCTTTCTGGTAGCAAAAGGCGTTTTTCGATGAATCGACAGAGAGTTGGAGCTCAGGTGTGTGAATGAGAGAGGTTGCGGAAAGTGTGTTACATTGGAGTCTAGTCTTTAGAATGTCGGCTTGTCTATGGACTTCTTACTCTGAAAATCATGAGAAATGTACAGACGGTAGCGCCCTGCTTGCACATGCATACTCCGTGCCACGTGATGAAGGCGACCAGGCCATTCAAAGTCGGTGATACAAGGCACACACATAAGCGCCCAGGGGATTGTCCATGGCGTCTATCCCTTGTCGTGACTGTGAACCACCGATTGAGTATATTGCAGCCTTCCAAGCATCTAGCTATGTTGGCATTCGTGGACACTGGATCGTGCAAATGCATGCGCTCGTATCCTTTTGCATCGTTCCTGTCTTGCACCTGAGTGATGCGTGTGTTCAAGCGTCGCAGGTACCGCTGGTGGTCGGTCGACCAGCGATCAGAAATGACTAGTAGCCATCGTTGCCTCCATGTTTCGTGGACATGCGCAGAGGCGACCGAGTTCTGTGACCCCAGGCAGAACGCGTATCCTTCGAGAGGAGAGTCAAGCGCGCGAAGTCATCAGCTGAACACAGAGACCATGTCTGATAGAGATTGTCGAACATGTGCCGTGATAGTGGAGACCGAGCGAGATTTCTAGGAGCCGGATCAAGAACCAATTACAAGCCCGTATGCCTGATTATTGATCATGTATGCATGACGATCCTCGGTAAGGAGAGAGCCGCATTGGACCCGGGGAGTCATCTCGCGAAGGCCACCAATCGCAGTGTTCTGCTACTTTGTGCTGGGTTAGCAACCGTGTAGCAGACGTGCATAGCCATGCAAGGGCGTGACAAGCTTACAAGTACTCTGTAGGATTCAAACTTTGTCGAATCTACGAGGAGGCGTTGTCTTGATAGCTGGACCAGAAGCGAGCGATGGCCTTCTCAGCGACAGTCGAGTCGTGATAGCGACCAACGAAGTAGTTGAAGATAGCAAACTCGTCCTTGGAAAGAACATAGCTGTTTGGACGAGACTCGAGACGGTGCCAGACCTCTGCGAGCTGCTCCTCGAGGTACTTTGCAACATAGTGATCGAGGTCACCCTCCGTGTTGCGAGCAATGTCGAGAGCACGTTGAATGTCCAACGCACCGGAGTTGTCGAGGTCCATGGAGTCGCGCTGTGACATGGATGCAGTGGAGGAGGATGAAGAGTATTGACGAGTTCGGGCTCGAGGAGAAGTGTTCGAGGCGAACATGATTGGGGAGGGCAGGGAAGCAATTTGAATAGCCATGAGAGCGATGTGTCTTGGCAAATGAAGTGATAGTCAGGTAATAGGATAATTTTTCTTTCTTTGAGATTCTGGGTTGCGGTGGAAAGACTTACGACGTGAACGAATCAGGCTGGGTCGCGGCGTGGATATCTATATACGTAAGGCCTGAGCATCCCGTGCAGCCAATGTTTAGCCTAAGAAAAAGGGAGCGAGCCTTGTGACGCCCCTGTCATGGGAAAGTTGATGTTGGAGAACAAGCTTCGAATGGCCGCTGTTGTGAGTACCATAACGTGTTTTGGACTAGGGGCGCGTGCTGCGGCGGAAGGGGCGGCGATGCCGAGAAGTGTATGCTCCACCACCATGCTTTGCGGACAGGTACACCCAGATCAGGCATTGTAACGGTCTGATGGGCGAGCCTTGTCAGAGGCAGAGATCGAAGCAGATGACCCATCGACGGCCGATACCTGGTTGCACAGTGCACCATCACCTCGACGGCCGAAGTTGTAGAAGCGCGTTGATTCTTATTGCGTTGTTTCACTGCACGAATCCTCTTACGTCTGAACATTTAGGATTCCATCCAGAATGTCATCAGGATTTATTTGGGGACTCGACAGCAAGGGAAGTCTAATAGAGTGTGGGATAGCGAGTGGGGCATGAGATGAAACCGGCTCTTCAGCGCGAAGCGAGAGTCATAATAGTAAAAGTGATAGCCGTGCAGTCGACCGACGAGTCTGGTGGTCGTACAACGGGCATATGCAAAGGATTCGAGTCAAAGAATAAACCTACACACGAACAGTCACACCTTGAACCTTTCAAACTCTGTCTTGCTGAGCAAGCAACAAACGGCAACCACTTTGCACGCCTGGAGAGAGACCCACCGAACAGTGTTCAAACTTCTTCCCGAATCCACCATGACAGCGTGACAGACAGCAGCATGAACCCTGAGATTGTCACCAACGACCCTGATGTACGTCGAGATGTTGTGGGAGAGAAGCCACGCAAATCGAGCACCGTGTTTCTCGCATGTACCGAAGTATCAAGTCGACGCCTCAAGTCGAGATGGCGTTAGGCTCGCCTCCGAATGGACGCCTTGATTGGTGGAGAAACGCATCGCCACGACTTTAATCTGAACCTTTTTACCATTTTTGTTCAAGTACTCGGAAGCTTAAAGAGAGTGAAGTCGTGGCACCTCTCGGACATTCGGTCTTGGACGTGTACATGCACGTATTTGTGTACAGTTCAACAGCTTGCGGTCACGATCAACGGCTACACGCTCCAGGAATTAGATTGACCAATACCATTTTGGACAATCGGCTTGGACATCGATATGAGAGTGTGGACCCATTCGCTTGGTTCGGTTGTTGGCTGAATTGCTGGAGCAGTTGCTTCGGACCTGTTACCGTAGCGTGGGTTCGAGTGATGACAGCAGCAGGACTCAATTCTCGCGGCATGTCACCAGGTATAAACGATATCTGTGATCTGTGGAGCCCATAATCAACACGACGACATAGGGATGTTTAATCTGGATAGCCACGGCGTCCGGTCGGCCCCCGTTTGCCATGATAAGAGATGCTATCATTCGAACGAAGTATGGCGGCATGTGCAGAAGATATCAGATGTTCGGTGGATCTCGCGTCACGGCTAGAGCCACTTGATGGGTCTCGCTCTCACGGTATCTACAAAGGCCGACCCCTACGGACGTAAGGCCTTGGAGCTATTCTCTGTGAGGAAATTGCAGGAGCCAAAATCGCTTGCAAAAAGTATGACGCGGTCTGCCCTTGGTCGCAAACATCGGTCGCAGTGTTATACTCGAGTACAAGCTGGACTGGTGTTCTCCAAAGACCAACGTGACTTGAGTGTAGCAGACGATGTCTCCACGATCTCCATGGACTTAGCGGAGTGCTTGTGCTGCATTTCTGGAGTTGCAGTTCGGCACATGTGGCATTGATGGAGGGAGTCGGTCGAGGCCGAGGTGGGGGCTAGCGCAGGAAACCTTGATCGATTTTTCGACCCCTTCGGCATCGTCATGATTCAGTAGGCAACAGCTGAGCTTCGAACCACGTCCAGAATATTTGCGAAACGGCAATAGCATCTCATCGCAAGCTATCGTCAACATGATATTACAACATCTACAACGTCAGGTCGCTAGCAGATCTACCGGCCGCATCACCGCGCATCCTTACAAGGCCGCCCAGCAGATCTGGCGACCACAACAACGAGCTCAATTCCATAGAGTCTTCGCCCAAAAGACTGCCAACACCACAAGTACTTCTGCGTGGCGACAACTACTTTCGCGATTCCGCAATCCCAACTCGCGACGATGGAACAGTTCACGACCCAACCCCGATCCCACACCACAACTCGGTAGCCCCGTACCACAACTCTCTTTCTACCAGCGTTTCAAGCAGCTCGGCAAGGAGTACGGATGGGTCGTAACTGGTGTCTACTTTGGCCTCTCTGCCCTGGATCTTCCCTTTTGCTTCTTGGCTGTGAGAGGTCTCGGAACCGATCGGGTTGCTCGCTGGGAGCATGCCATTGTTGGCACAATCAAGGATGCCGTCAAGGCCGTGATGCCCGACATTGGTTCAAAAGCCGACGAGGTTGTAGAAGAGGTTGAGACTGCTGTTGGCAGTCCTGCTGCCAGAGAGGGTAACGTATGGGGCGTCCCAGAAGCAGAGGCGCGCAACAAGGAGGAAGCATGTATGTAAAATTCTCATGCTCCTGGTAGTTCTCGTTTGCTGACATACTTGCAGCACTATGGACACAATTCGTCCTCGCCTACGCTATTCACAAATCCTTCATCTTTATCCGAGTACCGCTCGCTGTAGCCATCACACCAAAAGTCGTCAAGATCCTGAGATCTTGGGGATGGCAAGTTGGAAAGAAGAAGCTTAGATCACTCAAGTCGACCAAGCCTTGAACAAGAGTTTTACATTCGCAAAGGGAGGAAAGAAAGAGCTACCACTACTGTAGAATCAACTGTACAAAAGGAAAGACGGAGACATGCTCTCTTTTAGGATATCAGGTTGCAAGAGGAGGCACGTCGTTGTATATTATTGGGAAAAGGACGAAACAACCGTCATTTGATCACTCATATCTTTTCCCCTGGTACTATCGTGCCTGCCAGTATTGTCAATTGAGGGCTTTTCACTGGCTGCTTGACAGAAAGCTGTGAGGAAGATAACCATTGAGCGTCTGGAACCTCGTTCAAAAAGCAGGAACAAACCCAGACACGAGACCAGAATGGTAGGAGCAAGAGGGTGACACCTGCTCCACGAACTCACCCCAACCAGGCATGACCAAACAAGATCTGCTCTTTTTCGCATCTCGAATCGGAAGCAAAGAGAGCAGACCTCTGACACACTGGCTCCAAAAAGTCCTTTGCTTTTTCTCACATTGACCAGTGGATGTGATATGTTTAGTAATCTCCTCGTCTCGACGTCCGATGGTTGACTACCGTATGCCTAGCAGAACTCATATTTCATTCTTGCAGAGATTGTGTGCTTGTCCTTTTAAGGACATGAAAGTCTATCATAATTTTATGTCCTTCTACATATTCTCGGATGACTACCGGTACAAGTCACGTCCTTTGGCGCTTTCCTCTGTCTCATCACATACCCTATAAGCATATTTCTAGCCTCTACTCTTGATGTATATATGTCCATGCTCAATGAGCGCGTCTGATCCTTCTTTGGATGCAACTTCCTTGTCAGATCATCATTGCCAATATTGACTGACTGATCGGGGCGTAGATATGTATGTATTGAGTGCCGTTTGGTCTTTCAGTCCGCTCGATCTCTGCAGAACCGACTAGGGTAGAGGTAATCGTGTTGAGTGATGGCATCTCGTTCGCAGACCAATGGAAGAGAGCTAGCCACGTGGGAAGCTTCTCCCCGATAGCAGTCCGACCTTTGGAATCAACCGACAATCCAAAAAAGGCCGACGCGGTAAGCTTTGGAAAGTCGGACGAATGGACACTTGGTGTAGTCATCTGTCCCAGCTCTTCTATAACTCTTAACCAGCCAATTCTAGCATTTGAAACCGCCAGATTCTTGATTCAATATCTCAGTCGTCAAAAGATTGTGGGCGCTAGTAGACAACATCTCTTCCTTTGCCTCTTTCTATTATCGATCTCTTGCTAAGTAAATTTTGGGCATCATCGTCATATTAAACCAGTCTTGCGAA
This sequence comes from Aureobasidium subglaciale EXF-2481, assembly GCF_000721755.1. Lineage (NCBI taxonomy): Eukaryota > Fungi > Ascomycota > Dothideomycetes > Dothideales > Saccotheciaceae > Aureobasidium > Aureobasidium subglaciale. Next base: position 1,174,388 of record NW_013566995.1, read on the forward strand.
AGAACTTTTTCTTTTGTAAATGTTTCTGTCTTTCTCCAGCCTTTCCTCTCGGTCTCGTCGCGTAAGGCTCTGATAGTAATAATAGTACGAAAAGGCAAAGCAAGATTGTGGAGATCAATAAGCAGAATAACCATGGTGTGCGCGTTCCCCTTTTGCTGTTCACTTCCCACTATGCGCCACGGGTTTTTCATGAGTCCACATGTCGACTTGATTCGTCCGTTGGTTGTATGGCTGATCAGAAGTCGTGTGGTATGATGAGATGATGGCACCTTGTAGCCGAGTCTCTTCTGCTACGACTTGACCGTCAGTAGTTTGCTCGATAGGAATGTGTGTTCATTAGTAGGGAGCGTATCCTCTGCCACGGCCGCCACGGTAACCTCCACGGTAACTATAACACATTAGAATTCATATGGCACGAAGAGGGATCATGGTATTTACCCGCCGCCACGAGGAGCGAATGGAGGTGCGCCTCCTCCGAAGCCGCCACGACCGCCGCCAAAGGGAGGGCCGCCGAAGCCAGCACCGCCACGACCGCGTCCACGGCCGCGGCCACCAGCAGCGGCAGCAGCGCCTCTGGCAAGGCCGGGGAGGTTAGTGCGCTTGGGAACGACCTGGTACAATTAACGAACGGCGCAAATTGCAGCGGCAGAACACCGTGACATACCTTCAGGTTGCGGCCTCTAAACACGCTCTCATTAAGGACGATGGCGTTGGCGACAAGACTGGGCTCCTGGAACTCGACGTAGGCATAACCCTTGGGGTGACCGGTGAACTTGTCAAGCAAGATGGTGACGCGGTTGATGGGGCCAACGCTGCCGAAGTGTGCCTGGATCTCCTCAGGCGATGCGCCGTAGTCGACATTGCCGACAAAGACGGAACGCGAGTCAATGTCCTCCTTGCTCTCGCGCAGACCGTCCTGTTGCTGGTCCAAGCTGGCCTGCATCTCGCGCAGCTTCTGTGCCTCTGCTTCCATCTCTTGCACGCGCTTCTTCATTGCCGCAATTTCCTCCTCATCGTTGGTCTCGTCGTCGACGACGGGCTGCTCCTCTTCGGGTCGCGGTGGGGCCTCGGTGTCCGACATGATTGAGTTGGAGGAGTGGAAGTGGCGAAAGGGGAAGAAGGTAGCTGCGTAAGGATTCAGCATCGTGAAGCTAGAGATCGACAAAGAATCGTGTTTAGGAGGGCGACTTACATTGATGGTGGGTGGAAAGTTCAAGAGGTGCGAGGCTTGCTTGTGAAAGCGAAAGCGAAAGTGTTGATCGTCACACAGATATATCCGTACAGAGGATTTCGATCACACGCGGAATAGGTAGCGAGCTACGGACGTGATGAATGAGACAGGTTGATGAATGCTCGAGTCAAAGTGAACGATGCAACATGTCCCAAGCCACTGTCAGTCGCGACTTCCTTGCCAAGCATCCTGGAGAAACCTTATTTTTACCAGGTACAGCCTCATGCCCTTTGTCCCTTCCTCATGACGGATGCAACTTGTATCCGAGACCTGTTGCACCTCAGTACTTTTAGCCGTATCCGAGGCCATTGATCCAGAGACATTCATAGAGAGTTAGAGACATCTTTTTGCATTTAGTCTCATCGTAAGCTCATTGTTCTTCATCATGCAACTCATGTCTTGACTGTACCAAATACGTTTGCAACGATACTGATGTACAAAGCTTGCAAGACTCATGGAAGACTCACAAAGACCTCTTCTGCACAACATATCGCCTGAGCGGCCAGGTTCAACATTCAATACCGCTCGCCTACACACCCGTCGTTACCTATGTTCCAAGTTTGGTCACTACACTATTCTGCTACTGGTATCTCTCGACTGTTCTTGCATCTTCATCGAATTCGTTGTCCAGATCTTCACCTGTGAGGGAAAGATCTCCGAACCAAAAGGTCATGTTGCTCAAGAAGCAACAAGCATTATTGGCCTGATCTTCTCGTGCCTTTTTATGCTAGAATTGGTAGCAAGCATATGGGCATTCAGCTTCCAGTAAGACAATCTCGAATGTACCTATGATTGTACCATACCACTGACTATGTCACAGATACTTCCGTTCAAAGTTCCACTGTTTCGACGCTACTGTCATTGTGGCCAGCTTCATCATCGATGTTCTCCTGCGCGGTCTTCTTGAAGAGGTCGCTTCACTGGTTATTATCCTACGTCTTTGGCGCGTTATCAAAATCATGGAAGAGCTGAGTGTTGGCGCTCAAGAGCAGACGGAAGCCCTACGAGAGAAAATTGAACTGCTTGAGCAAGAAAAGTCGCAAATGGAAGAGGAGTTGGTCAGATTCAGGTTACAGACTCCAGGGTCTCATGCTTGATATTCGTAAAAGATGACGATGTAAATGAAGAAGAGATCTTGGCTCTGCCCGGCTGGTCTGCCAGTCGCTGACACTCCATGACTCCTCGCTAAGTTGAAATGCCTCATGTTATCATGTTTCGTGATCCATTTGTTCCTCCTCTTTCAATATTTATGTTGATTTCACATGCCCATACGAGCATCACGGTTGTACGATCGCTCCGCTGGCCACAAGCTTCCCAGCATGGAGGGTTCGACACGATTGTATTCTTCTTCTTGGTTCGGTATCGGTACGACATCACGAATGATCCTCATTGGGTTGCCGGCGACGACTTTGCCAGGCTGGATGTTCTACGAGTTGATTAGCGGAAGCTAAGAAGGTGGCGGATGATCGGCTCGTAAACTCACACTGCTGACGACGGTACCAGGCTCGACAACGCATTCTCTTCCAATGATCACATTTGGCATGATCACGACGTCGCCACCAATAAAACAATCCTCCTCGATCATAATCTTGCCTCCACGCAACTTGCCGTCACTTCCGTTCCGCACTCTTGCGTCGAGCCTTGTGTCTGGTCCAAGTCCATAGAATTTAACGTTTGGGCCAACGATTGTGCCACGCCCAATGGTGATAGCGCAAGGGTCATACATGACACAGCCAGCCTGTATGACGACGTTGTCGGCGATATGTATGTTGTATCCGTACTCGCACTTGAATGGTGCTTCGATCAAAATCTTGGAACCAATAGTACCGATGGGATGGTTGCGCGAGTCTGCCTGGTGCAGCAGACGATCTGGCTGGAGGATCTGTCGAAATAGTCGCATGCGTCCGTCCATGTCGATATCGAAGGATGGCTTTGAGGCTTTGTTGTATCTCTCGATCGCTAGCCGACACCATGCTCGATCGCTCAAAAGTTCTGGATCAGTAAAGTGGCGGTAGTCTCTCCCGTTGAGCATGTTGTCTTTTTCGCTGGGACCAGAGGAATGATATACCCCTGGAGGCGGGTTCATGGCAAGACGAGTTGCCAATATTGCTCTAGGCGTGTCAAAGGCACTGCCCAAGCTGGTAGTCCCTGCGCCACTGCTGTGCGACAAGCTACCGCCGTTGGTCTCGGTCATAATGCTAGGCGCCGACATCCCAAATCGGGAGGATGAGGGAGGCGCGCGAGGCTTGTCAGGGTGGTTGGACCGAGAAAAGCGATCAGATGGGAAAGGTGATTCATGTTCTGGCGGCGCGATGGTCCGGGGCCCATTGTTTGGCGTGTAACGAATGTTGTCACTGAAAGGTTGAGGACGAGCATCGTAGGAGAAGCGTCGCTGTGCTTCAAGCCAGTGTTCAGCCGCAGCGCCTGGCGCCCTGCTAGAAATGTGAGATGTGACAACATGCCGAACACATAGACGACTTACGATTGTCGATGAGCAGGGAACGCATGCCCTTCGACCGATTTGGCTTGCAACGGAACTGTTTTGGATGGAAGCTTGACATTCAACTCGTGTTTGGGGCCATAGCCTTCGCATGGAAATCCTCCACGTGTACAATTCGTACATTGTGGTTTCGCTTCGTCACACTTCTTCTTGCGTCGGCGGCAAGTGCTAGAGACATAGATTTTAGTATAATTTTGGACAACTTCAGTGGTCTCACGTACTGGCAACCCGTCTTGGTCCTTTGCGAGAAGCGCCTTCTTTGGGCAGGCCCTTTCCGCCCACTGAGCGAGTCGTTCTGCATTTCTGATTCTTGTTCGCTCTGCATGTCAGCTTCCATCTGGGGACTGTCGCTTCCATCATGTTGATCGTGGCGAGTTTGAAGCATGTGCGAATCTCGTCGCATAGCATCTTCAAGTTGCATCTCTGTTTGGCCTGGGCTAAGTCGCTGCTGGCGCCAACTTGGCACTTGGTCTCTGCTTGTCGGAGTTAGTCGACGTTCGAGCTACCGAGAAGGAAATCTTACAGCGCATGCTGTGGTTCGCCTTCTTGAAGCTGCATCAGTGGTGGCAGACTCCGTGTGGGTGACCTCGTCTTGATCGGTTGCTGGAAGGTATCTTCGCGTTGAGGAGGCGGCGAGGCGAACTCGGGAGAAGTGTTAAAGGCTTCACCAGACCTTTTACGCTTTCCTGCGCGTGTGGATTGGTTCGCAGGAGAGCGGAAAGGCGGGTCTTCGTGAAATATCGGTCTGTTATCCTCGGAATCAACAAACAGAGGTTTCTGTTTCCGTTCTAATGGAGGTGCTTGTCCAGGAAGGGCTTGATGTTGATGAGGAATTACAAGGGCCGAAGGGTCTGGTCGAAACGAGGTGGTCTGAGAAGGGCTGGCAGCGCCCTTGTTGCCGTTGACGGTGGTGAACTTGACTGCTGCCGAGCTCTCTTCAGCCCCTCTGCCCATTCCAGAGTCTTCGGCTTCGAAAGATGGCTTGACGGCAGCCATGAACATTCAAAAGTAGTCTTGAAAAGTCTTGCACCTGACTGTATGTCTCTCGAGTCCCTTGACTCGTACTCGTACGGTAGGTCAAGACAGTTGTGTTCGCTTTGAAACGGACCCGCTAGTCCATGCGGTCGCCCAGTCTCTCGGGTCGAGTTGGTGTAGAATGGTCTTCAGATGGGACTGTTAGGGAACGAGGTCAGAAAGGCCTCGCGCGCGCGGAAGAATGGAAACAAAAACAAGAGAAGCGAGGGTATTGACTTTAGAGCGTATGCAGCGCCTGTCAGAGCCGGTCGCTTGCGGCTAAGAGACGTGTGACAGCAAATGCGCATGCACTCTGGAGAGCAAGTAAGCAAAACGAAATAGACGAACAAGCGGGAGAAGACAAGAAAAGCATCACAACGAGCATGCACGCAACGCGAACAGACAGCGATGGCTTGGCCAAATTGAACGAACAGAACAGCAAAGAGCAATAAGTTAGGTACCGCCTCTGCTTTTCGTGGAGCGCGGCTGCTTCCAAAATCACGCGAATCATAACCGCTCCGCTTGCAAGGGTCGTACGGCGCGTTTCGATAGGCCACTCGGACACTCAACTTCATGCAATTTTTACGCCTGCCGCTGCGAACAGGTAAGGGATACTCCAGTGTGTTTGATCCATCGGTAGCGCCTCGACGCTCCTAGTATAGCTGGCTTACGGCTCTTGCAGCGCAGTGGCCTGTCCTTCGTTATGTTCGAGGCGGCGGCCTGGGGATCTGTCATGCATAACTACCGAGCTCGCAAGCGCGCGCACTAGGAGGATTGATGCATAAGTACCCGCTTGAGACCCCCGCGCGTTACATCCACCAGAGCGCTGAGCGGCAGCTGCATCTTCCAGAGGTCAGGAAGAGTTGTACAATCGCAATCGTGGAAACACTCCGTTTTCGGGCGTATTCAAAGCGCTCTGTCTAGATGTCGGTATCCGGTCGTCGATGTGCGTCGGGTTGGTGTCGCGACGAGTAGAGCGGCTACAGCGCGAATGTCGCGAGGCTGTACTGTAGTGACTTTTGGACATGTCACTCATGAAGTGTAGTTCTATTTTGGATTTGATATCTCAGGCCAATCTCCAAGACCCGACAATGGTTCGTCATGCGCGGGCTCTAAGGCGGACCGTTGCGAGCGTACCAGACTTTGCTATGGCACGGTGAACTTTTCTTGTCCTCTAGACGCATCAAAAGATGGAGGCTTCCTCAATCGCATTGCAATTCAATCATGGCTCAACACACCATTCCCCTTCAATTTTGCCTATGGTTTCTCCTGACACATACCGTTGGCAAAGCGACGCGATCGGCTAGAGCTTACGTCCGAGAGTCGCATATTATGATCTGCTTGTGTCGCAAAAGTTGGCACAAGGGGGGTTGAGCTGAAGCTTGATCACTTCTGGCGACTGAGGCATTGCCATTTATTCTCGGACGACCCGACAGAGTGGTTTTCTATCAATGGATAGGCGATCACACGGTCACAGCCCTGCAACACTGACCGCGTGATGTGTCAAAGCGAAATGTGTTGCAGTATGCACTTAATTGCGGCAGGAGAAGGTAGCATGCCGTTCACGTGAGATACCACACTCACAGGAGGACTCATGACAAGCTTGAGACAGGAGGGGTATTTCCAGAAACACAATCGTCTTCCAGTCATTGTGCGATGTTAGTCCAAGGTAGCAGACACAGAAGCTCGCCCGTAAAAACTCTGTTCAATGACTCCCTCGACGATTTTGCTGGTGAAGTAGAGAACACGCATGTGGCTTCGGCTTTGGTTCTTCCAAGAATGGCTATGTGATGAGCAATTGTCGATGGCGGGTCACCAAACGTCCAAGAGTAACACCTGCTAACTCAAAAGAAGTGCCGAATGGCTCTGGAGCGGATGAGCACAACATAGACAGAGCGGGTGCACTGTAAAGGCACATTGATGTTTGCAATAAGATGTCGAGGACATGACCCTGGTTGTCTACGGACACAGGACTTTCGACGCTCGGACCACTCAAAAAGGCAAGCCCGATCAATCGTATACCAGAATATCAAAGTCCAAGATTCCATAGGTCCGTGTTTACACACCACACACCACACACAATGCCGCCATTCGCCTTTGCCTCGCCACTGGCGCTATCACAGCCGACTCTCCTCCCCCTCACCTTCACACGAACGATCAAGACGCTCAACCCGAAAATCAAGCCCTCAAGATTCAATGCCGGATTCGACCTGCCCGTACTGGGCGCCTCCAAGACGGCCGCCCTCGAGCGCAAGACATATACCCTACCCCCTCGCACCGGAGCTCTCGCAATCAAAAAGGGCATGACCGCCCTCTACGACCCCGAAACCGCAAAGCGCACACCTTGCACAGTCCTCCAACTCGACCGCGTCCAAGTCGTCTCACACAAGACCCGTCAAAAGCACGGCTACTGGGCCGTCCAGATTGGCGCCGGCGTCAAGGAGCCCAGGAATGTGACACGGCCTGAGAGAGGCCACTTTGCCGCCAACAAGGTCGGTCTTAGCCGCCACCTCCACGAGTTCCGCGTCAAGGATGAGGCTGGCTTGCCAGAGGTTGGCTCCGTCATCGGTGCGGATTGGTTCCAGGAGGGTCAGTTCATCGATGCAAAGGCGAATTGCAGGGGTATGGGTTTTGCTGGTGGTATGAAGAGATGGGGCTTCCACGGTCAACCTGCCAGTCACGGTCAGTCCTTGACTCACAGGACAATGGGTAGTTCCGGTGCCTCGCAGGGTAGTGGTAGCAGAGTCTTGCCTGGCAAGAAGATGGCCGGAAACATGGGTGGTCAGCAAGTCACTGTCCAGAACCTCCGTGTCCTGAAGGTTGATGCTGCCAATGGAATTGTCGTTGTGAATGGTGAGTTTCGTATCGTCTTTCGTTGCGTGTCGATTGCTAACATGGCTGCAGGATGTGTTGCTGGCCCCAAGGGTGCTCTCGTCAAGATCCAAGACGCTCTGAAGAAGCCGTGGCCTGAGGTTTCTGCCGCAGCAGCTGTGGATGCGGCTGCTGAGCCAGTCCAGGCTACTGCCTAAGACGACTTTTGCAAGATACCATTTTCAACAAGCACGATTTCTGGATGGCAAGGCGCACTGTAAATTATGTAACTCTATCAAAGGTTCAAGGGCTAGCATTCCCTACTCTTCTGCTACCATAAATCACCAGGCCGAACCCCAGTCATCTTCCTCTTCCTCCTTCGCCGCAGGCTTTGTTGGCTTACTAGGTATTGCCTTTGCTGCTGGCTTTGCTCTAGTCGTGACCGTTGCAGATGTTGTTCTAGATACGCTTGGCTTCGTTGCCGGAGCAGTTACCGGTTTACTCTTTGTGAGACCCTTGGGTAGAGGGTTCTTCGCTTTCGTCTTGGCCTGCGCTTGTGCGTTTAGCCATCCTTCAAAGTCGGGCTCGCCACCGTCGTCAAATGATACAATCGAGGCCTTGACAGGCGCGGCGTTTGGCGCACTGTCTGCAATCTCGCCCCACGCATCGGCAGCAGCATCATCGTCCATTGCACCCCAGTCATCGCCAAAGTCTTCCTGATCGACATCAGACAACGTAGGAGTAGCATTACGCAGACCGGATAAAACTCTGGGTACAGTCGGTGCAGATGGAGAAAATGTTGGAGTAGGGCGAGTGCGACCGGCAGCAAGGGACTCAGCAGCCGCTGAACTTTGATTCGCTGGTGGTGTGGATGATGATCGATCCGAGCCGAATGTGGCTGCAGCACTATTGGTGAGCTGCATTTCACCACTTGCTGTTGCCAACTTATTGGTAAAGGACGAGATTGCCCATCCAGCCCAACCTGATCCTGAGCCTCCTGGTTGCGGAGTGCTCATACGTGGTGCATTCGAGCCGGCGGCCTCTGGCGGTGGCAGCACGCTGTCTGGAAGGGTTTCGCCATACTTGCGAATACGTTGGAGATACATGTCCAATGTCTTGTTTGCTTGGTCTCGAACGATCCTGCTTTGTGTTAGCATATGGCAATGAACACAGAAACGCTGGCACCTACTTCTCTTTATCCACAAGAGATGGACAGATCGCTGGGAGCAGTTTGTTTGCACAATCATCTTCCGTAAACAGATCAGCCGTTGCTGACAAGGCCAGAAGCGCTGCATTGCGAGCGTGCACAAAGGGATCTCTGAGAGATCTTGAGAACGCAGCGACTAGAACTTTGGTGCGCGACTACGATACAGTTAGACAGTCCCTGAGACGAGTAGTGCAGTACTTACACTAGTGCCAAGGTTCTTCGCGATCTTCCCAAGACAGATGGTTGTGTTGGTTCGAATGCCTGGTTGCTCGTCATTGGCAGTCTTGGCTAGATATCTCAAAAGCTCGCCATTAATTATGCGATCTGATAATTTGGGGACAACTACCAAGACTGCCTTGACAGTCTGTTCCCTAACGAGTGGAGCTAGATCTGTGAAGCCGGTCACCTAAAGACGTGTTAGTGACTGGCTGACTCTATGTTTTTCCTTTCTCTCGAGAGTTTACCATCTGTGGATAGATGCCATTCGTGACAATCTTTTGGGGCATATGATCAATCATGTGAGGAAGGTTATCGAGAAGGCACACGCGCAGTGCGCGATCGGGACTACTAAAGAGCCTCACAACTACCGGCGTGATAGTCGCCTCATACTCTTCGTCGGAAAGCTTCTTTCCTATGCGCATGACAAGGGATAAGACCTTGGGACCTCCGCCACCAAATTCGAGTGATTTGAGCAATTCGGGCAGCACTTTGACTTTGAAGAAATCTTCCGGAAAGTCGTCTGCTTCCGCAACAGCCTCAAGTTCGCTAGTAAAGAGTCAGAAAAGGCCACTGAGCGTCAAGTCGATCACTCGAGTACACTTACCGAATGAAATCTTCGCGCTCTGTTTCAGTCTTCAAGCCCAGATTGTCGATACCATCAGTCAGCTGTATGAGCGGCGTGTCGAAGAAGGAACCAGATTTCCTTCCTTGCTCTACGAAATGAGCAACACTGAGTCTTGTCTTGGGATTGGCATGGGCCAAGCGCTTGTAAGAAGCGTGCATGTTGACAGGAATGCCTTTGGTTTGGCCGACCTGTTCACTCCCTGAGAAGCTGCCGTTGAAGACCTCGATGACAAGAATAGCGAAATCGTATGAGTCGACTGCAGACACGGGGTTGTTCTTGATGCTATCCCAGCCACCTTTGGCGACCTCTGGTGGGGCATAGCGTCCCGAATCGGGGGTGAGACTTCCGTATGTCTGTTGGCCAGAGTCAGTTTCTGGTGACTTTAGAGGCTTCGGTAGTACGAACGTAGATGACGGCTTCCTCTTCTTTCATAGAGCTCAAGACATCCAGGCCGCCAAGCTTCCATTCTCCACTCTCGGTAGTAAAGACCGACGAAGTACGGACGCATCCATGGACGGAAGTGGCTTCCTCGTTGATGAAGGCAAGCGTTTTCTGCGAGACGTTGTCAGCAGTTGACAAGGAGCACGAGATACGTGGTTGCTCACAGCAACATTGTGTAGTCCCCATTTGATGCTCTCCTCGGAGACAGCCTTCCTCTTTGTTTTCCAGCCCAGAGGGGTCACACGTTCAGTGGCGATATAGATGTAGGTGTCTGTCTGCCTTGTTGTCGGATAAGCGCAAGCCAAGCGAAGCGGATTTCGGGAGTGACTACCTCAACAGTGTCCAAGACCTTTATTACTCCAGGGTGTCGAAGGGTACGGAACTTGCGCAGTGCGTTCTTTGCGAGAGGGAGGCGGGACTTGTTCGCCGTCACGTCAAAGGAGAAGATGCTGCATCGAGAGCCGTCTTCCTATACTGATGTCAGAGAAGGAGACTGTAGAGAGGGACGTAACAAGTTACCCTCTTGGTGCCATTGTGGAGAGTCCAGATAGACTGGTCGATGTCGACTCTCTCTCCGAACGAATAGGGGAATGCGGGACCCTTGGAGATGGCGGATGCAACAGCCGACTTGAGAAAGTCCATGTGTGTTGATTACCCAGTCGTCAGAGTCGTGATGTCTTCTATCTTTGTTGTCATGTTGCTGCCACCGTCGCTTCCCTCATTGGTACTGCCTACCGCTTATCGATAAGCTCGGCCCACCTTCCCCGTCCCAGCCCATCAGCCTGCCACTTCTACACGTTTGATGCATCTCGTCGCCCGACGAAATCTGTCTCTTGATCACCCATGCGCGCGATGTGATGAGTCGCTGTATCTCGTATGCCACCCGGTTAGGCATCGAGTCGCCAAACACAGCCTTGTCCCAGGAAGTATGTTCAATCATTTCCCAGACACTCTTTCCTCACAAACACAAAGAATGATGATCACCATGGTAAAAGGTCATATTGCCTGGTACTGAGCCGAGTCTGACTGGACTGTATCTTTGCTGCGGTCAAACATGCTTGGAGTCTCGAACAGTCATGTCTCTGAGGACTCAAGCCTAAACAAGACCTGCTCCATAGCATGTGTTTGAAAGCAACGAGTATATCAACACATTCCGGCTTTGGAGTTGTTACGCATCTCATCTGGCCAACAACGAACGGCGCTGGCAGACAAATCAATATCAACCTCAAAGAGCTTGGCGCGGGAGCTTGTATTGTTTTGCATCCCTCAAGCTTTCACGGACCATCAGTGCAACTCGGTACCTTATAAGGGCGACATGATGTCTTAACAAAATTCACAAGAACTGACGCACAGCCATCCTGTCACTGTACTGTCACTTCTGAAAGTATTTTTCACTTGCTAATCCGCGACAGTCGCCGAAGCAGATCGGTCCTCGACAAGCAATGCAACCTTCTACACCGTCGGTCACATCGGCCACCATGCGGCCTCCACTCTCGAAGTCGTCTTTAGATGGCAGAAAGCACAAACTCTCTCCAAAGCGTGGTCAGACGCCTTCCGAACGGTCGTCGACAAGTTCGCGAAGCAAGCAAGACGCGTGCTTCATCTGTACTAAGCACTCTGCTTACGATACTACCAGTCTTGTCACCTGTTGTCACTGCAAGCGGAAGTACCACAGAGGCTGTTGCAAACCTGCAGTTCCAAGAACAACACCCCTTGATTGGACGTGCCATCTCTGCGAACCCAAGACCACAGATTCCATGCAGCCGGCCACAAAGAAGCGCAAGATTGCCAGTTCCTCCTCCTTTGCTGCCGCTGGTAGTGGCTTTGTAGAACGTCCGAATACTGGTCCTAGAGAGATCCCGGAATCACCTCAGGAGATGTCTGCTGTCACAATTGCAAAGTCGACGCATCCGCAACCACGCCAACGTTTTGGCCACCATCCAGCTCTCGAGCAAGAACAAAAGCTCGCCAATCCCTTTGAGCAGAATCGTTTCATCCAGCGTCCAAGAATCGATTTTTTGCCCTCAGAAAAAACTGGCCAAACGCCGGTTGAGCCCACGAAGCCTGCATCCAAAGTCGAGCCGAGAGGACAGCAACACCAAACACCAGATTCAATTTCGCGACCCGAATCCTCATCACAGACATCTAAGAAGAAGAAGACTAAATCGAAGAAGCACTCTGGAAAGTACGAAGATCTGATTGGTATGGCACTGCATGCGGCGCCAGACCATTGTTTGAACGTGGAAGAGGTCTGCAACTGGATCGCCCAAAATGTTCCCGGCTACAAATCCAAGGATGCAGGATGGAGAGATGGAGTTTGGGTCACGCTGGCAGTGACCAAAAACTTTGTGAAACAAGGAAACGGACCTTGGACGTTTGCCGTGGGCACCGGCGAGGAGTACAAGGCGCAGAATCAGTCAAAAGCTCTCCCGTCTACCGCCGGTCTCTCTTCACAGGACATACACCTCGACCGGGCCAAGCAAGGGGATGATCAGAGGGTAAGAAGCGCCGAGACCTGTGATCCAGCACATGGCCTTATAAAACATGACCCCGAAGCCCCGGCAATACAGAGTGGCCACGACTCCACGGAAAGGTTCGTTCGTGCAGACAGCGAGACCATCTCGACATTTCCCTCTACGATCGACGAGACGTTAGACATTATCGACCTCACCGTGGAAGACGACCAGCAAGCACGTCTGATGGCACCACCCAAGAGCTCAGTTGAGCTAGCTGCAGAACAGCCTGTCTCTATCACCCCTTCAACAGCAGACAAAGTAGCACAACGATCGGAGTCGCGGACGAGTTTTTCCGGTTTTGGCGAATCTACTTGGGCAACAAGGACAAGCCTTCCACCATATCGAAACTCGGAGACGCCATTGACTGATCACCTACTGGGCAATATCTCTACGGGAAAGATGACAGTCCTTTCTCGAACCGAAAAATGGAAAGCTGCCACCAGACATGTTAACAACCTGCTTAAGCCTCCTCTCAAGGCACCAGAGTCGACCAATGTAGCTCGTGAATTCACCCGAGGACCTTCTAGTGAGACTCCTAAACCAGTCATCACGAACTCCCGGGCTCTGTTTCTACCACCAGTCATTTCGCCCGCAAGGAGTAATTTCCGCCACGGCTCAAAACAGGCAGAGATCCCCATCGAGTCGGTGTCGCATAACTCTGACATGGAGATGCAAGGTGTCGAACCGCAGCACTCGACACTGAGATCTCCTGATGTTGCTGGACGGCCAAACACTGCTGATCTGCATAAAACAGCCCCAGTGGCCTCTGTGCAAGTCATGGCAACAGCCTCTAACCATTCAGAACAGCGCGATGAGCCAAATCTGTCCGGACCCGGTCACCTAAAGGACGCTCGAAAGTCGACTGAGGAAGTCACACTCGGTGATACGACACATGTTGTGCAATGTAAAGACCACATACCTCAAGGACCACTGCTCCAGAAGTCTCTTTCGGAGCGGCCGCTTCTTGAAGAGCTGCAGCTTAATCGCCCTGAACCACAGGAGCCCTCACCGCAGAGATCTCTTTCTGACGAGTCACTGCCAGATGCGCCCATAGAAGAACGACCGTCTCCAAAGTTATACGCGGACTGTGCTATCCAGACTGATTCTCCAGTGACTTCTGTTCTGGCACTAGCCAAGGTCTCACAGATCAGTCTCGAGCCACGAGCGCCCGTAGAAGTGGAGCCTATCACTGTGAAAACGACTGTAGACTCTACCACTCAGACTGACCGTGAGCTCCAAGTAGCGCTTCAGAATCAGGTGTCGCCACCAGAGGTACAAGCAACTGCAGGGGTGGAGGAAGCCGCTGCTCCATCATCTCCAACGACCAATGGTCACGATCCTGAAGTCGAATTTGACAAAGAACGCCTAGCCCTCTTGGAAGAAATGATGTACCCAACCAAACCATCCACACCACGATGGCCTACCCACCTCAAAGCCACTCTATCAAAACCATCCCCTTCGTCTCCTGCAGAAGCCTCTCTAGACGAGATCCGCGCCCGTCCAACCCGCAAACAGATATTCGGTAAAGTCGGATTATCACGTCTCGCCAACAACGATGCCATCACGCAACTCAATGCCATAAAACTAGGCTCCCAAAATATCGGAAATGTCAACATCCATAAAGGATACACTGAAGAGGAAGTGCAGGAAGAGAAACGACTGAATGAACCAGAAGGGTTTTACAACACGATGGAGGAGATGCTTAATATGCCTCCGACGGTTGTGCCGTTTATTCATGATCAGCAGTTGGCGTTTAGGGATTTTGCTCCGGTGAGTTTTGTGGTGAGAAAGTTGTGTTTAGGGGTGAATGTGCTGACTTTCCGTACAGAATGCTCAAGGCAAGGTTGGAAGACCGAGACAGATTTATAGGCTTGGACCTAATGCGAGATGATGAGGTTTGATCACGCGCGATCGATCGCTACTAGGCTTCGAGCTATCGATGGCATTGCTTTTAGTTACTAGCAAAATGGCTGTAAGGCAAGCAATTCCTTGTGGCATGCCTCGAATGAGAGGTGACATGATCACGAGAATCAAGAGGGCGTGGAACATGAGTTTTCATAACATATCTAAGTCATCCCAATCGTCTAGCTCAAGTATACCTTCTTCAAACAGCCTGGGAGATGTATCGTATACCAGACTGGTGACGAGACTTTGATCATCGTGAGCAGCCGGCTCATCATATGAGCAATCAAGCATGTCATCGTCAACTCGACCCCGATCTAACCCTGCATCTGTGAACAAATCTTCCCACTCGTCGCCATATCCGACCTCAAGCAAGTCTAGATCAACCGCTAAGTCGTCAGGCTCAAGACAAGCACTAGCTTGTGGGACGGAGAGAAGTTCGGGATCATTTGCAAAGTCCAAGATACTATCGATATCCTCCCCATGTGCAGGAGCCGGCAGTTTTGAATCACTGATTTTGATCGACTTGAGAGCCTTGCCAGCAGTCGGATCACGAAGACGACGCTGCATGAGTTGCCAGAGTCGGATACTGACAGCTTTTTGAATAATTGGCGGTTCGGGACACTGGTTGTTGATGACGGTAACACTTTCTTGTCGAGCCATCTCTTTTAGCTTCTCTCTCAGTGAAGTAGAGTGCGCTCGTCGCTGAACCGAGTGAGAGACGGCGTGGCTGATTGTTGGCAGAAAGACTGCTCGTGTAGCAAGAGCCTATATGGGTTCATCAGTATGAGCCTGAGCAAAACCGTTTCTCATTGAGTCTACCTCGATGTGGCCTAGGCTCCACATGGCAGGACATACGTAATCAAGATGTTTGAACGATGATCTCTCAGTGATCTTCATGCCCGAAAGTGCTTTCGGAGGCAGACTAGTGATTGCAAGTCGAAGTGCGGCATCTATCAGATCAACACAGTGTTTAGCATCGTCCGTTGAGGATGACACACAAGTCGCTTGAGCTTCGGGCAGTGTTGAACACTCGAGCAGCATAGCGTCCTTATTGATTGGTGGAGGTCGAGAGGGTGTTTGAATGTCAAACCTGAGGCGAACTTGGTCCAAAATCCAATGTGGCAGTCCATCTGGAGGTTTGAGGTGACTGATCGGGACGTCCTTACCCAGGCGATGGATCGAGGCCTTCTTGTTTGAAGAAGGCTGGGAGATAGAGGTCAATGACAAGACTATACGAAGCGAGGTATCTTGATGCGGCGAAGGTTCAATGGTCAAAGAAGGCTGAAGGCTCAGCTGATCCCATAGCTGTCTTGTTGTCAGTGACTTGTGTCGTTATAGTCATGAAGTCGACATGTGCAAGACCAAGTGCTATGTGCTACTGACCGCTGCACGTCGAAGCGTGTTGACAAGGCGTTGTTCTAAGATATCATAACTCGACGGAACAAATAACCAGACGAAGTCAAGAAGTAGCTGGACGCTGGTCGCAGGAGCTACCCATACACGACCAGATTCAATATTAGTGATTGACGGAGTATCGAGGAAGGAACAAGCAGCCAAAGTCGATATGGAGGCGCCGCTAGTCAGGGCAAGGTCGAGACCAGTTGATGGACTTGACAAACGCAGACTGCCCAGATCGAGATTTGTTGGCATTGTGAGTCATTCTATCCCGACAGGACATTGTTGGGATAGTTATACGGCATGATTGCAGAGTTGCCGAAGGGGATGATCGGGGAAAGTTGGGGCAGATTGTGATGTCAGCGGGGAGAATCGGGCCGTGTTTTGTGTGTACCCTCGGTGGAGTACCGCTCCTACCTTGTAGATATGAGCAACATGACGCTGTTTGGAAGGAGCAATGCAGCTTCCTCATCCGACTACACGCTCCAATGGCAGCAAAACGGTTGACCTCGACCTGCCTTCGCCGGCTACAACAGCAGACTAGACGATCTTTCTCGACGACGATACGGACACAAACAGACGGTGTCTTTCGAGCTCTCACGGAAAACAGAATCCAAACACCATGGATCGATGCACTACGAGAGAAGGAGCGTGGAGGCCATGACCCGACAAAAGCTTCGGGGAAATCAGAGACGCCTACTGATCGCGATCTCTCTCCGAAACGCATGAGCGACAGCTACCACAGCGTCGTCCTGCCTCTCGCTCGCGAACCCTGGCTTCTCGATACCTACGCCAACTCCAGTGGTCACATTCGTCTGGGAACCTTGTTCATGGATCTTGACGCCTTGAGTATGTCTGTTCTGACAGCTTATCCTCCATACTCGGACTAACGCATCCACAGGTGGTGTCATCGCGTACAAACATACCGGCGAAGGAGTCACAACCGTCACAGCTGCCTGCGATCGTATCGACATCAAGCACCCTCTGACCGAGATCTCGGACCTCGAGTACAGTGGCCGTGTCACATATGCTACAGGTCGCTCAAGTATGGAGATCTCGCTGCAAGTCGCAAAGGCGCCGAAAGAGGGAGAAAAGGTCAAGCCCGAGGATGTCCTGTTGACATGTCAATTCACAATGGTCTCGCTCGATCCCGGCACCAAGAAGCCTGTCAACATCCCTGCCATCACGCCCGAAACAGAAGAAGAGAAGGCCGCCTTTGCTCAGGGCGAGAAGAACAGCGCCCACCGCAAGCATCTCAAGAACCGCTCTTTGATCAAGCAGACTCCAAACGACGAGGAGTCTGATCTCATTCACGCAATGTGGCAGAAGCAGCTCCAATACCACGATCCAATGGATCCTGTACGCAAGCCCGACAACGTCTTCGAAATGGAGCAGACGCGTCTGTCGACTGCCGCCATCATGCAGCCCCAATACCGAAACAGACACCATTTTATGATCTTCGGTGGCTTCCTTCTCAAACAAACTTTCGAGCTCGCCTTCTGCGCTGCTGCTTCCTTCGCCCATTGCCGTCCTACCTTCGTCTCGCTCGACCCCTCGACCTTCCAGAACCCCGTTCCTGTTGGCAGCGTCCTATATCAGACAGCCACCATCGTCTACACAGATCCTCCAGTCGTATCAGGTCAGACTGACGAACCGTCTTCAGAGGGAGGAGGAAAATCACAAAAATACACGAGGATTCAAGTCAGGGTCGACACAAAGGTCCGTGACGTCGAGCACGGCACTGCAAAACCAACAGGCCAATTCAACTATACCTTCACCGTTGAACGCGACATCAAAGTCATGCCGAAATCATATTCGGAATTCATGATGTATATCGATGCACGCAGAAGAGCCATGAGGATAAGGGAGAGTGTTGAGCACGGCTCTAGCGACTCTGGCGCAAAAGATAGAGTGACTGAATAGCCTCGTCTGCCGAGAGACGGCCAGAATGTAATATAACCAGACATATGCAAGATCCTACGCCAAATCTATGATCCGCACAAATTTCTCATCCAATGCTTAACCTGGTTACCCAAAAATGCTCAAATCACAACTCCTAGGACAAACGCCAACATAGATGCAAAGGCCAGTTTCATCTCCTACTCCTCCAAATCCCACTCGAGTGTATAATCCTCAGAGCATTCATGACAGTAATAATCTATAAACCCAGTGCAAGTAGCAACATGTTCTTTACACATGTCTGTACAACCCACATTATTAGCATGTATGATTTTCAGAAAAAAGAAAAGAGTCACAGGAATGGGAGGGAATTGAATCTTACCTATTGACCAAGCATCACAGGAATAACTTGATAGGAAACGATTGGTACAGATTTCGATGGAGTCTTGCCAGATGTAGTAGGAGTGGTTGCAGCGGTACCATGAGTATGTGTATTCGCACATGTTCTGTACTTTGCTTGTGGCGAGGGGCGGATGGTGAGTGTAGCAGGAACTCCAACGGGTAGGAAGAGATTGGTGGAAACGAGAGACTAGTCTGGAGTCAGAGAGAGGGTGGAAGAAGGTATACCATACACTCACTTGGCAGAATTTAGACAAAGAGCTTTGGATCTTCAAAGTAAACATGACAAAGGAGAAAGATGAGTTAAAAGGAACAAAGAATATCCATCATGGGGGAGATAAGGTCTACTACTCTTTACAAACCATGACCCATCTCTTCTCACCGTCTGCTAACTTCAGCAGCTGACTTCTGACTCAGTCCATCAAGGTCATTCTCATCCTTTTCAATGTATACTTTTACCTATCAGTCAATAATCATATCCGGTGCTCCGACAAAATCAGCGGATCCCTGTATCTCCGATAACCCAATTCAAGGTTAGAGTGAGACAGAGCACATGGAGACAAAGACCCTTCTTGGTGGACCCTTGATTTTCTTGTCATTGATAGAAAAGGGTTCCAGACCTTCTTCCTCCTTTGTCAAAATGAATAACGCGAAACTCTTTGAGTTCTTCAGATATGTATCAGTACAGTCGACTCACACTACTGATTTTTTTTTTTTTTTTTTCTAAATCAGATGAGAAAGACGAAATGGACAGGTCGGTGGTGTTACATGTTCACATATTCAATAGTGTGCCTCTTTGCTGCCAGTCATCAAGGTTATTTCCATGCTTCGGAGATAAACGGCGTTTCAGTGTCTTATCAATTCTTATCGTGTACCTGCATTTGTACCTCTTGATTTCGTTATATAGATAGAGCCGTTTCGAGTCAGCATGTTGCGGCAATGTTCGGGAGGCAGATAACGATATTCGAGCGGTTGCGGGTATGATCGGTCGCTTTGAATGGTTTGAGACAGTGAATTTGGAGGTCACTGTCGAAGTGTCTGAACTCCATCATGCTCATAACAAAGAAGATGCATACTCTTACTCCCACTTCATCTTGGTTAAAGGTATGGGGTTTAGTCACACTGCAGTATTGTAGACTATTCTTGAACTTGTGCTGGATTGACAGTATCTGTTGTACAAGCGAAACACGACTGAATAACAAGAAACGCCTGAGCCAGTGGCTGATAACTCCTTCGCAACCACAGATATCTCTATCATCCAGACTGTACCTCAGTCCCAGTGTAATACACTCTGCATCACGTTATCCTCGTCCATGAGATGACATCCGGTTCTTGCATCCGCATATCCACTTCCTCTTTCCGTCTCACTTGGGAACTCAGATGCTATCTAGTCTCCGAGTAATCGTTGAGTGCCACACAGACCGCTCCTCTGTGATGCCCGTTGTACTGCCTAATTACCTGCTTCGAGCTCAATTCCCATAATCGCGCATAGTGATCGCTGCAAGCTGTGACCAAATAGGCGCTGTCGGCACTGAAAGCGCAATCCCAGACCCAGCGTTGGTGACCATCGAGTTCTTGCTCGAGCTCGAAGGCGTTGCTGTCTTTGTCACCTGGTGCGGCGGCCATGGCGTTGTGGCCTGTGAGATCGACGGACCAGATACGTGCTGTGTGGTCTGCAGAGCAAGTGGCGAGATGGCGAACATCTGGCGATAGCAGGACGCGTGTGATGTAAGTGTTGTGGGCGTTGAATTTTGTGACGGGCACGAGCGTCGTCACGTCCTTGGCTGTGATGATGCGCCAGACATAGACGGAGCCGATTTGACTGTTGCTGACAGCAGCGCAGAGGAGAGAGCCGTCAGAAGCGACAGTCACCGAAGCGACAGACTTGTCTTCTTCCGGTATCAGTTGATGAGAGCATTTGTTCTCCGCAAGGTCCCAGATTCTCACATTGCCGCCTCTATCGCAACTGATGAGCTCGCCTTGGTTCGGATGAATCACCACATCGTTGACGGGAACACCATGGCTATAGTTGCGCTGAACGTGACCAGTACGTGTGTCCCAAATCTTTACCGTGCCATCCTCCGAGCTAGTCACCATCCACTTACCCTCGCAGTGGAATGCCAGCCCAGTGATATTGTTAGTATGTCCCTCAAACGTCAAGACAGCAGCGGGATTGGTAGATTTGATGTCGTAGAGCTTCACGGTGTGATGACCAGCAGCAGCAAGGAAGCGCTTATCTGGAGATATGCACAAGCGATTCACCTGTGAATCCGGATGAGGAATGGTTCGACTGCATATACCAGAGAGTGCTTCCCAGAACCTGATTGACGAATCCGTGTCAGTCCTGACACTTCTGTGGCTTTATTCGAGACAACTCATGCTCCTATCGAGCTTTGGGAAAAAGAGGGTCCAGTGCGCCATGTGACAAAGAGATGGTGGAAGGCGTCTGCACACACTTACCTGATAGTATGGTCATAGCCAGCTGTGACTGGTCAGCTTCTTTCAATTCCCAGACATGTTGTGAGCAAATCATACCTGTACACAGAATGACACTCATCCTGGTGGCTAGACTTGTTTGTGATACGAGAAATGTGGTGGGGTCTCTCGCAATGAACACGCAGTGCGCGCGTGGTTATTATCGACTTTGAGGATCTGTAGCGATGAATTTCCTGATAAATAGATTATGTCGTAGTCTTCTGGAAGTCAGGACGCAGTTTCGATGTTATTGTGATGGCTGTGAATGTGATATGCAGACGGATGTTCTAGATGACAGAGGCAGGAACAGCAAAGCCTCCACGTCTTCGGCTGCTCGGCCGTTGCTTCCCGAAGGACAGGGTCGCTTTCTCACATCGCCATTGTACGCAATTGTTCAAACTCAAGTCTTTCTTCAACCTCATGATTGATCATCATATTATCATTTTACATGTGTCTAACCAAGTAATGATAGCCTGGAGAAGGTCTTGACTACCGGTGGCTCTCTTATGGCTTGGTTCGCCTCCATAGCGTCGAAGAATACGGCTTGACCACCAGCCATAGGCCTGCCAGCTTCATCCTCTCCATTGATCTCTCCCGAGTCGGGATTAGGTGGCTGTGTCGGCTTGACCTGGAACACTTCCGGAACGCAAGTCTTGCACAACTCTACAACCTCAGTCATGGCGTTCTCCACCGCAACAGCACGCTCTCTCATCGCCCTCCTCATGAGTCCCTCAACGAGTCGGGTTACCTCCTCGCTGACACTGTTTGTGCGCTCGATGAGACGACCGATTGAGTTGACAATGTACTCCTCCTCGTACACACTACCCTTTTTGCCTCTAGCACGCTTGCGCTCTTCACGTCGGCGGTTCTTCGACGTCTTGCGTGTCGCATTGGACGCAAGAGTGCCAGTACTGCGGTTTGTATATCTTGTCATGAAGGTGCCGGCTGAAGTCGTGGCTTCTGTGGGCGCGAGTGAAATGTTGTCCGGGATGTCTGGGCCATCTGCGGCAACCCCTCCAAAGAAGGCGAGAGGATCTTCCTCCTTCTTTTGTCTAAGCTCCCTGAGTCGTGGCACCTGGGCGTTGAGCTGAGTCTTCATTTCTGCGAGCAGCTCTGTCATTGTTGCAGAACCTTCCACAAGACCTGGGTCAACGACGGATGCGATCAGCTCTGCGCGTCGTCTCAGACCAACAACACGAATGGCTTCAGCATAGTAGTAACCCTTGCACAAGCATTTGAGAGCTCCTTCAATATCGTTCAAGTAATCCAAGTACACCGTGGCTGCATCAAAGTGCTCTTTCGACTCTGTAAGTGCCTCGGCGAATGCTTCACCTGCAGCCATGATTTCTTCCTCAGGCAGAGGGACGAGAGTGGCCGACGAAAGACACTCGCGCCACTCGTTTCCAGATCGGTAGGCTTCAAAGGCCAGGTTGTACTCGCCGAGATACTCGTACGCGATACCCGCCTCCTTGTAGCGATTTCGGCTGTTGAGATAGTCGGCATTGAGCTTCATAATCTCGTTCAGTCGCTGAGTCTGGTATCTATAGAGATGCATGGCGTCGCTGTAGAGCTCGTGTTTCGCCATGTATGTCTTGAACTCATCAAACTCGTCCATAGTAAACAGGTGACCAAGAGCCTTGCTGTGTTTCTTCAAGTCATGGTCGATAGTAAATTGTCTTCGGAGTGGCTGCATCTTGCCAAGACCTTGGACGTAAGGAAGGTACTCTCGAGGGTCCTTCTGTGACTGCTGAGCGATAAGTAGTGCGACATCCAGATCGTAGAGGCCGAGAGCATGGTCGTAAAGCTTGTTGACATCCGCAAGGAAACAGATATGTTCGACCGCGCGTTCTACCAAGTCGGATTGCTCTTCGCGCAGTTTCGCAATCAGAGTCAGGCCAGCGTCAAGATCAGGCGGTGACTTGCAAACGTGTGCTGTGATGATATTTTGAAGATGGGTTGAGGTTCGGTTGCGCAAGACGTCTAGGAAAGCATCACAGACTCTGTTAATTTTTGAGATCTGAGGTTCAGTGGTCGTCTGCTGTTCTTCACTCGGACTGTCACCATGCAGACCTAACTTCGGAGCATTGAGAGTCTCCTTGTACATGGTCTCTGCGACATCATCGTCCCTGGAATGTGTCAGTCTAGCTCATGTAACCCAATAACACAACACACCTTAGTTGCGAAAGGAACAGATCGATGTGTTCGGCTTTCTTCAGCTGCTTGCAGAACAACAAAACGTTGGCCATAAATTGCTGGGGTGCATAATCATGAAGAATGTTCATGTCAACTCTCTGCCCTCGACAAGCAAAGAAAGCTGTCTTGTAGTCCTTAGCACTAATGCTTCTACGAATACCAGCAAGGACCAGGGCACGGGGGTAGATGGTCTCCAGGTTGCCTCTCGGCATCTGAAGAACAAGAGAAAATGCTGTAGGCATGACAGCTACTAGTCTCGCACCACGCTCGATACTACGACAACGTTCGTCCTTTTCTGGCTCGTCCAGAGGGATCTCCAGTTCGCCTTGATGGAGATGGACAAACTTGAGCAGATGCTGAGTCGTAGTGAAGATAAGATGGGCAGGTGTAGTCAGGAAAGACGTGCAGTTGCGGATCTGCAGACACTCTGAAGCCTTCTCGTCTTCTGAAGACTTGCGGTAGCCAAACAAGGTTCCGCCAGCTGAGAGACCAAATACGATTGTCGTATCTTCATCCTTCCAGACCTCGGTTGAAGGACAGTGTACTGGAAATTTAGCGAGTAGCGATGAAGAACCAGTGGCAACAATCTCGTACACTCCACCATGTGCGTCCTCGTAACAGGTGCTTGAGAAATCTACGGCGGAGAACAAGGAGCCAGCGCCTGAGCTTAGCTCACTCATGTCGAAGGCACTGTCATCAGAGACCTTAAGCTCGACAAGACTATCAGCTTGACTGTTGGGCTCACCGCATAGCACTGTAATTCCGTCATCTCCCGAAAATGCAACCTGCCGCGGGATTTGCTCGGTCATCGGAACTTCACGAAGAAGTTTGGGATGTTGGAACGGTCTGACGCTGTAGTTGAGCTCGTATAACGAAACACCTTGCTGGTGCAGAATCGCAATATTAGTTGCCGAATGGTTCACGGCAACATCAATCGCATTTGCGCAGATTTCCAGCTCTGTAAAAGCCATAGGTGGGGGAACATTGGCTACCCTAAGCGGCGTGATCTTGAGGTTACGGCCGTCGATTACAGAGGTTAGGCCAAGGTCGTTAGGTGGTGTCGCCGAGCTTTTAGAAACTGCGAATACATATGAGAGCATCTGTAGAGACTCTGGTAACAACGTTAGCAGACTTTCTCCAAAGATGAATAGAATCTTAGCATACGATCGGAAGATGTCGAGAGGTTGAGTGCCTTTTCGGGGTGCCAAGCTGTGCGGACTGGGAGAGATTTTGAATCTGACGCAGCGTTTGTGAAGATCTCCTGCTTGAGGTAGTAGTGGTAATTGCCCATGGTCCATAGCTGTACTCTATCCTTGAAGGAAACAGCAAGAACCGTAGAGTCACTATTCCACGCAAGTGTAATGGCACTCGCCCAACTCTCCATATCTTCTGCTGAGAGGCGTAGAGAGAATTGACCGTGACGCAGGCCGTTTCTTTCGAAGAAGACTACATCAATTCGGTCGGATCGACGCTGAACACCAGCCATGAGATTTCCTGCAGGTCTCCAGCTCAAAGCACCCTCAAGTCCATCTACGGGCTCGCCCACGCTCTCAAGTACACCTTCTCGAGAGTAGACTCTGATCATTCGTCGTTTCTCATCCTGAATAGAGTTTACGGCCAGATAAGCACCATCACCACGCCAGCTGATAGTAGTCTGCATTTGATCCAGAGAGCTCAGTTGGCCTTCATCAACGTGCTCTGGTACTGTTGGATCCTTGAGAGCTTTTGCTCTCTTACCTTGGAACTGTGTCTCGCGTTTTCCCCATCCGACATTGACATGTGCAGAGACTTTGACATCTTCGGGAGATAGAGTGATGTTGGCGATACTCTCAAAATCACGGGTCATCAGAATCAAGGTATTTGCACGAGTGCTGATGGCGAGCAGCTCCTCGTCGGGCGACCATGCAGCTGCGGCGATACCTTCATCAACACCGCCAACGATTTCGATAAGATCCTCTCCAGGCAAAGGCTCCTCTCTGACAATTACAATGTCGCCACCAGCCAAGATCAAGCATATAGTCGCAGTGTCGGCAAAATATTGTAGCGATAATATACGGTCCACGGGAAGATCTGGCAAAGGGCTGGGAGCGTCCCATGAAGCAATCTGCTTTGCATCGTGACCAGAGAAGCAGTCCTTGGCTAGGCGTCTGAGTTCGATGACAGGGCTGGAAGATGATGGACCAAAGGCGGCGATGAGACCATCGGTAGCAGGATCCCAGGTGGTCGCTGTGGGCGGCAGAGAGTCGGTGGGAAACTCTACGACAGTATGCCTTGAATTCCTTAGGTTTCGCATGATTTTGATGTGTTATGTTTCGAGCATTATTGATTGAACAATTGATGGTCAGCGGCTTCAAAAAATTCTGGGAGCCGGGGCTAGCGCGCTTTTCTGCCGAGAGGTGCGAGATTCAAGCTCAGATGTCACGACAAAGTCAAGTGTGCAAGGCATGTAAAATAGTGAATTTCTTAGATGAAAGTCAAAGACGAGTTCTTGATTCATTCGCAATATTATATACATGCTAAGGACGGGCCAGCGTCTTGAGTAGCTTTGAAGCCAGGCCGATGTAGGTAATCCATGCAGCACGATACGTCTATTGGTTCTTGTTGAGTTGCCAGACTGTAGGATGGTAAGTACGGGAGCGATTGAGAGAGGTATGAGGGAGGCGATTGGTTTACCAGCGACACCGAATGGAAGGAAGAAGCCAGTGGCTGTGGACAGAGAGTTAGCATGAGGGTTAAGGTTGTGTTGTCCAGTGTTGTTCGAGCTCGGTACGCACCCATGAAGCCCCAGAATCTGAAAGCGAACATCTTGGTCAAGGGGTTGAAGGGCAAGTTGCTGCGAGGGCCCTCGGGGTAGTGGTAGGGACTGGCGAGCTGCATGCGGGTCGAGGAGAAGGCACGACGGGCGACGATCTGGTTGGCCACGGTGGGCATGCGCATGGCGGATCTGGACAGCATCTGAACAGCGGGGGTCAATTGAGTGATTGCCGAGTGATTCGAGCGAGCAAGCGTACGGTTCTGGAGTGTGTGGTGGTGGCGTGGAGATGCTGGAGATCGCAAGGTCGCTGTTACCCGACGACGACGACGCGGGTGCTCATCCCAGGCCCCGGCGAAAGTGCGGAAAGCGCGTCTAGCCAATCACCGCCCGTGCAGCTCTTGCCGCATCATCGCAATCCAAAGCTCGACTTTTTTCCCATCAGCTAAAAGTCGCAACAGCAGTCCATTGCTACTGTCGCCTCTGTTTGTGAGCCCATCATGGACGACCTGTTCGACGTCTTTGACGACTCCCCGTCCAATCAAAACCTCAACGTCGCAAAAGAAAAGCCGAGCAAGAAGCGCTCTGCCAACGGCGATGTCAAAACTCCAGAGCCCCCCACCGCATCCCAGGACACGCCCATTCCCGACGCGAACGACGAGGATCACGGCGTACCCGTGTCTGCCGACCCCGAGACCCCCGCCCCTGCTTCCGAGCCAAAGCGACAGAGACGCGACGAACCCGCCCCAGTCGTGACCGACTCGTTCGAGACCGAACAGTCCAGAGAGATCGCTGCCGCCGCCGGCCTGCAAGCTTCCAAGGAAGAAGCAAACGTCGTCCTCTCGCATCAAGTCCGCCATCAAGTCGCCCTCCCTCCGGACTACGATTACATCCCCATCTCCCAGCACAAGCCTCCGCCAAATGGTCCTGCCAAAACATACCCCTTCACCCTCGATCCTTTCCAACAGGTCTCGATTGCCAGTATTGAGAGAAAC
Organism: Aureobasidium subglaciale EXF-2481; assembly: GCF_000721755.1. Lineage (NCBI taxonomy): Eukaryota > Fungi > Ascomycota > Dothideomycetes > Dothideales > Saccotheciaceae > Aureobasidium > Aureobasidium subglaciale. Next base: position 1,200,965 of record NW_013566995.1, read on the forward strand.
GAGAGTGTTTTGGTCTCGGCTCACACCAGTGCCGGAAAAACCGTCGTCGCCGAGTATGCTGTCGCCCAATGTCTGCGCGAGAATCAGAGAGTCATCTACACCAGTCCCATCAAGGCCTTGAGTAACCAAAAGTTCAGAGAATTCCAGGCCGAGTTTGGTGATGTCGGTCTTATGACCGGTGATGTTACCATTAACCCTACAGCCACCTGTCTCGTCATGACGACTGAGATTTTGCGCTCCATGCTGTACAGAGGTTCAGAGATCATGCGAGAAGTCGCCTGGGTCATCTTCGACGAAGTCCACTACCTCCGCGACAAATCTCGTGGTGTCGTCTGGGAAGAGACCATCATTCTCTTGCCCGACAAGGTCCACTACGTCTTCCTCTCCGCCACCATCCCCAACTCGATGCAGTTCGCCGAATGGATCACAAAGACTCACAACCAGCCCTGTCACGTTGTCTACACCGATTTCCGTCCCACTCCCCTCCAGCACTATCTATTCCCTGCCGGCGCAGAGGGTATTCATCTTGTCGTTGACGAGAAGGGTGCTTTCCGCGAGGAGAACTTCCAGAAGGCCATGGCCACCATCGCCGATAAGGCCGGCGATGATGGCTCAGATCCTCTGGCTAAACGTAAGGGCAAGGGAAACAACAAGAAGGTGAACAAGGGTGGCAGAAAGGAAGGTCCTTCCGACATTTACAAGATTGTCAAGATGATCATGATGAAGAACTACAACCCTGTCATTGTCTTCAGTTTCAGCAAGCGCGATTGCGAGAATTACGCCCTGCAGATGAGTCAGCTAGCTTTCAACGACGACAACGAAAAGGCGATGGTCAAGAAAGTCTTCGAGAGCGCCATCGAGATGCTCAGCCCAGAGGATCGCGAGTTGCCTCAGATTCAGCACTTGTTGCCTCTTTTGCGCAGAGGTATCGGTATCCATCACTCCGGTCTTCTCCCGATCCTCAAGGAGACCATCGAGATCCTCTTCCAGGAAGGTCTCATCAAGGTCTTGTTCGCTACCGAAACCTTCTCCATCGGTTTGAACATGCCTGCCAAGACTGTTGTCTTCACCAGTGTACGCAAGTTCGATGGTGTCGCTGAGCGCTGGGTTACTCCTTCCGAGTTCATTCAAATGTCTGGACGTGCCGGAAGAAGAGGTCTTGATGAACGTGGTATCGTCATCATGATGATTGACGAGAAGATGGACCCTGCTGTTGCAAAGGAAGTCGTTCGTGGTGAGCAAGACAAGCTGAACTCGGCTTTCTACCTTGGTTACAACATGATTCTCAACCTCATGCGTGTTGAGGGCATCTCGCCTGAGTTTATGCTTGAGAGATGTTTCTACCAGTTCCAAAACACAGCTAGCGTCGCAGGACTTGAGAAGCAACTGCTGGAGCTGGAGCAAGAGAGAAACCATATGAGCATCGAAGACGAGCCGACGATCAAGGATTACTACGACCTCCGCACCCAACTCAACAACTATGCGAAGGATATGCGCGATGTCGTGAACCACCCTCAACACTGCCTCCAGTTCCTTCAATCTGGCAGACTGGTCCGAATTAAGCATAACGATCACGACTTTGGGTGGGGCGCTGTTGTTAATTTCGCCAAGTGCCGTCCTCCCAAGGGCCAGCCAGTACAAGACCCACCCAATGCAAGCTCATATGTCGTGGACGTCTTGCTCCAGGTTGCAAGCGATGTGACTGTACCGGCTAACAAGAACAACGACGAGCTCCCCTCTGGCGTTCGTCCTCCTGTGGCAGGTGAGAAGGGTAAGATGGAAGTGGTTCCAGTTTTGCTCTCGACGGTCGATGCCATCGGCCATCTCAGAATTTTCTTGCCCACAGACCTACGATCGCCCGATCAGAGGAACAATGTGCGCAAGGGTCTGGAAGAAGTCAAGAGAAGATTCCCTGACGGTATTGCTATTCTCGATCCTGTTGAGAACATGGGAATTACCGATGAAGGATTCAAGAAGCTGCTTCGCGTAAGTTCTCTATCACTTCCGTTCTGCGGGTAATAACTGACCACGGCACAGAAAATCGAGATTCTCGAGTCAAGACTCCTCTCCAATCCGCTTCACAACTCACCGAGACTCGCAGACCTTCACACTCAGTACGAGCACAAGGTCCAGCTTGGTAACAAGATCAAGGATGTCAGAAAGCAGATCAACGATGCCATGTCAGTCTTGCAGATGGAGGAGCTCAAACACAGAAGGAGAGTCCTCCGCCGTCTGGGCTTCATCAGTGAAGCCGATGTGGTGCAGCTGAAAGCCCGTGTCGCTTGTGAGATCAGCACTGGTGACGAGCTGGTACTCAGCGAGTTGCTCTTCAACCGCTTCTTCAACGAGCTTACACCCGAACAATGTGCGGCGGCTCTGAGCTGCTTCATCTTTGAGGAGAAGAGTAACGAGACGCCATCATTGAAGGAGGAGCTTGCCAAGCCTTTCCGTGAGATCCAGGCACAGGCTCGTACTGTGGCCAAGATTTCGCAGGAGTGTAAGCTGCCCGTCAACGAAGATGAATACGTCGAAGGCTTCAAGTACCAGCTTATGGAGGTAGTTTACAAGTGGTGCAACGGAGCGACCTTTGCTGAGATTTGGTACGTTTCACAGCTTGATTTTCCAGATGCACACGCTAATTGTTTGACAGCAAAATGACCGATGTGTACGAAGGCAGTCTGATTCGTCTGTTTAGACGTCTCGAAGAGCTTCTGCGACAAATGGCACAAGCGTCCAAGGTTATGGGAAGTGAGGAGCTCGAGCAGAAGTTCGAGGTCGCGCTTACCAAGGTGAGACGTGACATTGTTGCAGCACAATCGCTGTACCTGTAAAGAGGTGGCATGGTTGCATAAGGACATGTATATTTGCAAAGGCGTTTTGGGCATGCGTTGGCGGACAAAGCACAGGGCGGCGGGCGTTTTCAATGAGCGGCAGCATATGATCGCAGATGAAAGAAGGGCATCTAGCGAGTATGCTTTTAATGCAGGAATTGACGGGCTGCGAGCATGTAGATAGGCACAAATGAATATGAGGCTCCATCATCACGAGTGCGAGATTTGTTCATGAAGATCAGGTGTTGTGAGTGGCTATGATGTCGGGGTCTTGAGACACATGATCAAATTGAGTCGTCTTGGTGACAGGCTGGACGTCCGAGCTTTCAAGGTCGTCGAGGCTCTTCCAGAATCTTTCAGCATCAACCAACACTCCACTCTGCTATCCTACGTATTTGTGTGGTACGTACAGGTAACAGCACCGCCTCTCCTGCCAGACCAACAATGTCCTCCATCTTCACGACTCCTTTGGCTCCACACCTCCTCGGAAAACGACCCTTCCCCTCGCGCTCAGGTATTATTTGCGTCATACCGCCTCTCCGATATCACGACATGCTAACATGAACAGCGACAGAGGGCTTCGGCAGCGATAGAATGTCCAGCCGCAAACGCAAGGCCAGCGAAGACGACGTCGATGACCGCATGTCGGCCTCACCTACGGCATCGCCATCTGTCACAGGTCGTCAACTCTTCCCCGCCTCACGATCTACCAAGAGAAGCCGTACCGTCGTCGCCGCTGGTCGTCCGCTTGACCTGCCTCGTCTTCTCGAAACTCTTTCTCCCGATGAAATGAGAAACCTCCTACAAAACATCTGCCATCAGAACCCTGCCATCGCCCATGAAGTCGTTACCATGGCTCCCCGCCCAAGCGTCGACTCCACTCTTTCAGTCCTGCAAAAGTACGAGACGACCTTCAAGGATTCCTTCCCCTTCGGCAACCGTCCCTCTTCCGACTACACATACAACAGAGTCCGTCAGCCCATGCTGCAGCTCATCGAAGCTCTCAAGGACTTCACTCCCCACTTCCTCCCTCCGAACGAGCCTCAACCCACCCTCTCTCTCCAATACCTCGACGCCGTCACACAAATCATCCACCGTCTACCCACATGGGATACGTTCCAACACAATCACGCAAAGTTCGAAGCATACGACGAGTTAGCTCAGGCTTGGGCTCTGGCCATTCGCGAGAGTGCAAAGAGAGGCGGTGGCTTCCACCTGCAATACGCCGGCTGGGACCAAAAGCTTCTCAAACACAACGAAGAGTCCGGTGGCAGGCTCCAAGATGCCGTCAGCGAGTTGCGTGCGAACGTTACATATCTGGGTGGTGCAACCGCTGCTGCTGCCCCTCCATCAAACCTCGACGAGCGTGCTGCCATCAGACAACAAATCCTGTCCGGCACTTATGGTCCCGACCTCTCTGTCGGCGTCGGCCGCTGGTAGAGCAGCTGCGGCCTTGATTTAACGAGCTTTCCAAGATACCCTGTGGGACACATCTGCCCTTCTTTTAACATTTTCCCTTTCACTCGTTTCATTTGTTTTCCCCCCATAGCGGCTGCATCCTATACCTCACTTGTCACTGGCAGCCATGATGATAGCATTGCGAGGCGTTTTTTTTTTGCAAAGTGGATTTCCGGCGCAAGGCAAGGTCAAGGTTACCTAGATAGAAACTTCCATGAGGGCTGTGCATAACACAAAAATGGTCCCTACAAAACGTAGCTAAAAAATTACAAACAACATTACCACATCACCACGTCCTCGGCTTGGGTTCTTACAATGGAAGCTAGGATCTATAGAAGGTCGAACTCGGCAGCTCGTCGTTACTTCCTCTTCCAATGTCACTCAACTCTAATTTAATTCAAACACGGCGTCTGGCGCCTTCTTCGCGTCTCGGCGTCGCGTCACCCCAGTGCTTGCTCACTTTGAACCTTTCCGTCACATCGAGTCATACTTCCTAGGTTCCACCAACGACATTATGGCCATCATCCCCGACGTTCCGTACGTCAAAGTAGATGTTGTGGTCGATGGACGCGCGCTTCCCGAGTATCTTGATGAGGACGACGAAGATTCCCTCTCGTACGATAGCACTATCAAATATGTCGAGTCAACAGCCGGCTCCAAATTCTGTGTGCGCACCAGTCTTGCTGGAATGGAGCTCGGAGACCTTGAGGGAGGCGATTGTGTCGTTGTGGACTATCTACTGGATGGCAAGCAAGTGGACTCCGTCGTCAAGAGGTTTCCTCTAATAAGACATCCTTCCTTTGACTTGCGTGGAGTTTGATACCGAGAGGGTGGATCAAGGAAGCAGAGAGATTTCATGTTTGCCGAACTCATCACAAGTAGGGCTACGTCACTCTCTTAGATTCAACTGACATCACATACAGTCGAGGACATGTCAAGTAGCAAGCCACGGCCGGAGCTTAAGGACTTGGGAACAATTACGGGTGAATTTCGTGTCGGCATCTCACAGAAGGAGGAGCACTATGAGAAACCATACCACGATACGTCGAACAAGCCCACGGTCGGCCATGAAAACGTCCATGAAAAACATCTCAAGGGTCAAGCGATATCGCAGCAGGCGAAGTACGCTTAGCCTCGAATTGCAACACACGTATCTTATTGCTAATACTGGCAGACCGGGAGATCCGTCTCGCATCCCTGAGCCCAATACTGTTCGTGTCAGGTACCTGAACGACTGTGAACCGTTTGCGACTTTCCAATTTCGATATCGTTCACGTAGTGAGTTCACCCACAGAGATGTACGATTGCACTACTGACTTTGACCTAGGGGTCCTCCAGATTCTTTGCCTCATTCCAAGAAGTCCAAGTCCAGTGCCGCTCGAGGATCGGCCAGAGGAGAGTCTCAGTAGAGAGGAGCTACTAGAACTTCTCCGCCGACAGAAGGTAGGTCAAATTAGCTTTTCGACTCACCAGACCCGAGAATTGACTTGCGTAGGCACGTCAAGAAGAGCAGATCACGATCAAGAGAGAGCTCAAGCGAGAGCGTGTTGACGACGATGAGAGTGATGATGAACTTGTCGTCGTATCCTCTCGACCACCCGCCTCAAAGGTGAAGACTTCGGTCAACGTGGACACTGGTGTCGAGACTATCGATCTGACAGATGATTGAAATGGGATGTACCATGGTTGGGCCACGCACACTTGCCGCCATCCACCCCCGACAGAAACACGGCGTTTGTTGTTTTACAGCATGACACCCCTGGTTGCGAAGACAGCAATAGCTTTTACAGATGATGCAGAATGCTGCTTTTCCATGAGAACAGTCGACAGACGTGAGTATAAACGGACTTTGCTTCATTGTTTTCTGCTCCAACAAATGAATCCTCTTACCAGAGTACAAGAATCGCGGTCATGGCGATTGGCTTTGGCCAGCAACGGTCTCGGCAAACTCTTGTGGACTGGAGTGTGTAGTTTAAGAGATGTAGAAAGAGCGAGGGACAAATCTGAGAAGACGTTCGGCGCGCTGGCGGCTTCTTTGGCAGGAGCATTCTTCTTCGTTGCTGCACTGATCAATAGACAGCTGTGACAATCTTGAAGAAAACACAATCGCGAGCTGAGATCTCTGTTCAGGGCTAACTTTCCGGCTTGCATCACTACCGCGTCACGGAACAAACGGATCTCAAGCTGGCTGGCTTCACTATAGAGTCGTGTCTCAACGAGCATTCACTGACCTTTGAACTTTCCGCAGATCGTTTCTCACATCTCACTCATCGACCCTTTTTCGCGGTCAATCACTCCCCTTCAACATCCCGCACCTTAACCACATTTGGTCTTGGTACAAATTAATCTTCGTGGTTGTTGCACAACTCTTTTTTTAACGCATCATACTCTGGCCGTCTTCTACTACCTGACACTACTTCTTGGACTGGACTCAGCCATCGTCACTTTCTCGCTTGACCATTGGCTCATGACATGAAGTATTCTTCAGGTCTTTGTGCAAATCCTACAACAGCACAGTTCACTCTGGTTATTTTCTGTTATCTCAACCTCCGTCTTGGATCGGATCACCGCCACCTTCTCGTCACCATCCCGCCCAATCCTCGTAGCTGCTGAAGGACTCATCCTTTGACATACAACACTTTGAACATCCTAAGTCTTAGACCGGACCGCTCTACTGCTCTATCGTTCTTCCATCATGGCTATTCTGGACACGCTTCCTGGACTGGAAGTCTCAGTTGTTGTGAACGGCCAAGATCTTCACGAATATCAGGACGCTCACGCAAGAGATGAAGAAGACACCGTTACCAAGTATATTGAGGTTGTTAGTGATGCATACTTTGCCATCAAGGTCACTACCGCAAGAAAACTCAAGCTGCCAGGCAATAATCTGTCCATTCACGTCACGATCGACGGCGTGTGGGTGTACGGAATTGATTTGAGTCGCATGGACAAAAATCGCTCTGGCCCGTACATGATCGATAGCGCGGTAGCTGGAAACAGCGTCGGGAAGCTGAAGTTCAGCAAGCTCAACATTGGTGCGTATGCTCGTACCCCGAGTTACACATTGTCTGACTGATCTAGTCGAGGAGAAAGGTGTGGGTCTGTCCCAAGATAAAAACAAGGTCCAGAAGCTGGGCTGCATCGAAGTTGTTGTCACCCACGAAAATAAGACAAAGACCAAGTCAAAACGTAAGGTGCGTCTTCCAGCACCAGTGGAAGATAGCGAAGACAACACAGACGACGAAGACCATGAAGACAACCAGAAAACAGTCTCTGAGAAAGACGTCAAGGGTCAAGGTGTCACTCATACTTACGGGTATGTGAGGAGAAACATCCGACTACATCACAGATACTGACCCCTACAGCTTGAGTGAAAAGGTCGACATCCCTCGTAGCAAGGGCGGCAAGTCTCACACCACCAAATACGTGGCGGTAATGGGAGCCAAGAATCCTGCAGGAACCTTCGGATTCCAATACAGAACGATGGGTTCGTTCCTCACTGTGACCTTTTGTATTTGTCCTAAACAACCACAGAATCCCTCAAAGCATTGATAATCGTTCCAAGAACGCCTTCGCCCACTCCTCTCGAAGATCGTCCCGAGGAACAACTCACCCACGAACAGACCATGGAACTGCTCCGTCGCTACAAGGTACGGCTTGTTATGTTCTCATATCTCGTTTACCAGGAAACTCTCGCTGGCGTCTCAACAGGCAAAGGAAGCCAGAAACATTGAGATCAAGAAAGAAATAGACAACGACGATTACAATTCCCGTGCCCACAAGAGAGTTCGTTCGACCATCACATCTACTTACCTGGAGCTCAATGACGATGAAACATTCATCGAGCTCTCTGCAGTCAACAAGGAAAAGAACATTCCCATTGTCGATCTGGATTGATCCCGCCACAGAGTCACTTCATCACCTATCGTCTACAACTATAAAACATACAAAAGCACGCGACACAAAGTTCGGGCAAGATACAAGCGTGAAAGACCTGCTAAGAACAGATTGAATCATGAGGGCAGGACATCTCATTACGAAGCTGAAAGACACAAGAAAAGTCGGACAGAGAGAGCAGACTTCGCAGCTTTGCATACATGACAATACATCATCCCGAAAGACAAGTCTATGTCCTAAACATATCACAATGCGTGTTTCTGCATCAATAGCGTGACTTGGACGACAAAAAGTTGGGACTCCTTTCACAGATCAGGGTGCTCCGCACAACCATAAAACATGGTCTTCTTTCGACTCATAGTTTTCTGAACACTTTACAAACTACAAGCTCAGACTAATCCATTGGCTCTTCGACAGGATAGAACAATGACAGAGGTATGTCGACTTCGGTCGCTACAACCTAGGATCTTGATTCTGCAGAGTTAGTTCATGTTGTCTGTTACACGGATGCATCCTGATTCGACAGTCGCGCCTGCATGCTAGTGGTGTAACTGTGTCAGCGAGAGAAGGCTCTGAATATAGAAGAAGTGCAGAATGTCTTCGAGAACATGAAATGATTGACTGAGAGGCATCAGAGAGACCACTCCAAGGTCCAAACCAACCCAACTCCGAACGCCGTGGAGAAAAAAGTAAGACGCCTTTTGGGAAGCGCAGCCATGATGTCAAGAGATGACCAAAAAGAGGAGCTAGACAGGCACACTCTGAAAACGCCTTCTCCATCACATTCCACCCCCTTAAAACCCCTCAAGTCAACTCCAAAAGCGTACTCTCCAACCAAGCCCCCGTACCCTCAAAAACCGCCAATCCGACATCCTCCCCCCAAACCCTTCCCTCCATCCTAGTCCCCTCAACCCTCTTCTTCCACCACTGCAACTCCAAAAAGTCATCCCTCTTATCAACCTCCCCATTACTTTCACAAAGAAACGGGATTTGAGGTGCTGAAAGATCAGCTCTTCTCCCGCCAGAGCAAAAATGCAAAGAGCAGAGTTCAAAGGCCAAAGCATCTGCAGCGGAAAAAGCTTCTCGGAGATGAGTAAGTGGGGAGCGGAAAGGGTTTCTTAGGCCAGTGGAGCGGATTGACGATGTGAGGGAGGTGGAGGAGAGGGTGAGGTAGTGGATTACACGATCTAGCATTTCGTAAACGGCGTGGAGGGCTAGAGATGTACTTGACCGAGGCCAGAGTGAGAGGTCTTGACTTTTCTTGATGTAGCGTAGGGATTCATGTAGGGCTTTTGCGATGGCGAGGATACTAGGGGGACATATCTGTGTTGAGGCTTCTGCGAGAGCTTTGCGGAGGAATGTTGATGCCGAGGTGATGATTTCTTTTGCGTTTGTGGGGCCGAGATCTGTGGTTGTGGGTGTGGTCGAGATGTTAATATCCATATAGGCTGGAGGGAGTGCTGGTGGAGTGTGTATTAGTAAAGGTGGAAGTAAAGTAAGATGCAGAGCTCACTTACCCTGACGATCGGTTGTGCATCTCAACACTTCGATCTCTTCATCGTGTGCCTGGCCCAATTCACGAAGATCTGCCAGATACGTCGCTTCGATGTGATCGCGCTCTCTCATGTCAGCCCGATGATCCCTCCCCATCTCAATCCAACTCTGCTGTAGATCAAGGATACGCGTACACTGCTCCTGAATTTCGAGACTCTTTTGATGGATAACACGATCTTTCAGTCGAAGTTCCCCCATCAACTGCTTGTTCTCTCGGTTCAGGTTCGCATTTACCGTTTCTTGCTTCTGCTGTTTCGCATGCTTTCCACGTCGTGTTTGTGCTGCTGCTCCGGCGTTGCAACAAAGTTGGACGTCGCTGATGATGCAGTAGCCGTTTGTCTCGAGTTCGTGAGCCTGTCGCTGTTCTTCTGTTGGACCTGGCTGGACCTGGCCGCTGACCTTGTGCTGCACAACCATGCCTGCAGTGCTGGCAGATGGTTGGTTGCCTTCACGTGTTTGAACACTCTCACGTGATTGGCGAGAGTTGTTGCAAGAGAATTGGCTAGAGACCTGATTCAGTTGCCCGAGGCAGGTGATGGCACTTACTGAGGCTGCAAGTGATTGTCAGACGCGAGTCTGCTGCGTGAGTTGTGAGTCTGAAAGCATCTTGCCGCTGGGTGTTGGCCAAGTATAAGCCAACTCGTTTCAAGGGTAGCACAACACTCGTCAGAATTTCGACAGCGCAGCCTCTACAGCGCAAAGGACGACGAATCCTTCATGGCGATACACTCGAATTAAAGCTTGGAACAAGACCATTCTTCCAAGCACATGCGACGGGCAAAGCATCAGAGCTGTTCAAGGAGTGGACGAAATCCAAGCCAGCGTATATTTCATGAAACAAAACGTGGTGCGTGCTCTTCACGTGCAACTGTGAATGAATGGGAAGAAATAAAAATGAAGAATCAGGATTTTGGAAAATAGGATTTTTTTCGAGTGCTGCTGTTATACAATGGGGAATCTCTTTAATGTGGTCGGTCGTGAGAGAGGTCATGGGCCTCTTGCAGCAGGAAATTATCATACGTACGAGGCTGGCTGGCTTAATGCATCTCGTGGCTGACCTGGGCATCCACTTCGTCTTGGAGGTGCTTGCCGGGACGGCCTCTACCCGTGTCGGCCGGGCTCTTCATGTCGGAACTTTCTTCTCCGCTGTCAGGGCTGTCGGGCCTACTGTCGCTAAGAGTTCTACGATTGCGCTGCATCTATGAAGAGGTTAGTCTGTGGATATGATCGAGAGATGTCTATAAAACTCACCCAGCTGCGAACACTGCCGAGAAGACCCATAGTGTAGCCGGCAGCAAAGTCACTGTTGCTGCCTCTTGAAGCGCCCTGGCGCAAGTTATAGCCAAGACGATCAGGAGTCGAGAGACCGCGGGCGGGACTGTTGGGTCTGCTGGGCTGCCAGAATTGTCGGAGGTCTCGGCCGAGCTCTTGACCAGTTGCAGTCCAGTTTGTGCGAATCGAGTCGCGCAGCTCGGCGACGTGACGCTTGATATCGAGCTCGTTCTTCTTCAACCACGATACGTTGAGCTCTTGGCGAGTGGTGCCGCGCTTGAGCTGACGCGCAATGTATTGTTCGTAGTCTCTAACAATTCTGCACGCACACAAGTCAGTATACTGTTTGTCGCAGTCATGGTTTGGCCTCTTGTTACTTTGTGATGATGCCAGTTGTGCTGACACCCTCGGTGCGCTGAGTCACCAGGAACATGCCCTTTTCCTTGACAGGCTTGTAGATGTCGTCGCCCTCGTCGGCGCCATAGGGGATGTCATCGTGAGCAACGTAGTCGATCTCGTGCTTCTCGAGGAATTCGACGTCCACAATCCAGGGGCAGTCTTCTATGACCTCGTCCACCCATTTGCAGTGTCTGACCGTCTCGGCGCGGTCCTTTCCACTGAGTACTGTAAGACCCTTGCGGCGGTGGGTCTCTGTGTCGCCGGTGACACCGACGAGGAGATGGACGTTGGGGAAAGCAGTCTTCGCTTGTTGAAGCTGACGCATGTGTCTGGGCTCTGTCAGAAACGTGTCTTGCAGCGGGAGTGCAGCAGGTTACATACCCCATGTGGAACAAGTCAAAGACACCGTCGGCGTAGATGCGTACGGGACGACCCTCTGGTGGAGGGTTGGTCTTGTAGCCAACGGGCTCGACCAAGCCGGCCTTGGGAGGAGCCTCCATCTTCATGGTGCCAGCTTCACCGTTGACACCGAGGTCCTGCTCTTCGTCTTCGTCGTCATGCTGGTCGGTGGGTTCTGAGCGAGATCGCTTGTTAGGTGGGTCTTCGTCAGAGTCTTGCGAAGCAGACTGCTTGACGCTCTGGGGGGTTTGTGCAGTCAAGGCTTCGCCGGACGCATCGTTGGACAAAGACTGGGTGAGATGGTTGTTGTTTCCAGCTGCGGCATTGGAGCCTGCGGTGCCAGCCCGCTTGCGTTTGGGAGCCATTGTGTCGCGGGATTGATTTGACAACTACTGGACTTGTCGGGTGAGATCGACAAGGAGTGCGCAAAGGGGAGAAGAGCGGCAGTGTGAACAGTCGGAGCTAAGTGACGAGCTGCCTCCGCAATCATCCTGAACGCCAGCCGACGAGGGCCGTGCCCGATGACGTCCGTGCCCGATGACGCCCGTGCGCATCCTCGAGAGCTGCATCCTGGAATGAAGTGACAGCAAGCAGGAGTGACGGTGAGACGTTCTGGAAATTACAGGTTTTCGTCGCGTACCGACACCAAGACTTCCTTTGCCGCTCATGCAGACATTATGACTTTTGATTGGCTCTTGTCTTATCAAATACTCCTTCCTCTCTCTCTCTCTCTACTCCTGCCGTCCTGTGTGCGCAATAACTCGAGTGGCCCTTTGGGCTGCCTTGGAAATCGGGAAAAAGCTTATATCGTCATGTCCATGTCCTGAATCATCCGTTGTTCTTGTCCATTGCTCATGCTGAATCAGCAACACCTCCCATCTTGGGCTCTGCAGGTGTTTGCGTCTCACCAGCACCCTGCTTGCCTTGTTCTTGTGATCCGTTCTTGCCATCATCTTGTCCCTTGCTAACTTGGCTGGCAAGGTCCTTCTCCTCGTCGTCGCTCTGGTCGAACATGTCCGTGTCGTTCTCGCCAGAATCTGTCATGATCTCGGTACCGTCGCCGAGAAGAATCACACGACCAGGGCCGCCACCGAGCATGCGCGAGCGGTGCTCCATGTCCATGTCGTACTCATCCGGGCTGTCGTTGCTGTCATAGCGGTGGTGCACACCAGGTCCCTTGAACTCGGCTGTACATAGCATTCATATTAGACAAGGGCTCATCACCGTCGAGTTTGCAATGATAGATGGGCTTGGTACGCAGACAAGAGTTGTCAAGCTCCCTTTTGAGATGGGTATCCGCAGGCATATAGCGCTAATAAACAAGGAAACTCGGAAAACAAGGGGCGCAACAGTATGCTATGAATGGACATGGGGGGCTGAAGGGGGAAAAGGTGTTTACGACTGACCGTACTCTGGGGGTGCGCAGGGTCCGTCACCGTTTGCGACTCTGTCCGCAATCATTTGGTACCACTCGTCCTTTGACTTGCCGTTGAGCAGAGCAACAACCGACATGGTCATGTTGTCACAGCCAACACCGCCGGTCTCGCTGTTGGAGGCCAGGCAGTTGTCCATCATGTTTTCACAGATGGCAGACAGCTCCTGCTTTGCTGCGATTCCGCGACGGACGAATTCGATGACGGCTTGCGAAGACTGGCAGTCCCAGATACCTGTGAACCAAAAGTTAGAAATGCCGTATGCTGTAGTGTATTGATACAATTGCTTACCATCACATGCAAGCACAACAAACTCATCATCGTCCGAAAGGTCGTGGATAGTCACGTCGGGGTAGGCGGTGACGATTTGCTGCTCTGGAGGCAGGTCGGCGCTCTTCTTGAACTCAAAGTCGCCAATGGCGCGGGAAAGGGCGAGGTTGCCGTTGACACGACCGAAGTCTACGAAACCGCCGGCAGCGCAGATTCTTGCCTTCTCGCCTGTTTTGATGTCAGCACTGTTCGCGACGAATAGGAATGTTGAAGACGCACCCTCATTCTGGGGCTTGTGGTCAAAGGAGAGAGGCTTTGCTCTGCCCTTTACACCAAGCACAGTTCTGGAGTCACCAGCGTTGCCCTAACCTGTCAGCAGAGCACAGTTCAGGTAGAGTTCATACAAACATACAACGTAGATCTTGTCGTGGGTGATGATACCGACGGTGGCGGTACATCCAGAGACTTCCTCCTCATATCTTGGGTCTAACGCGGAGTCAGCAATCGAACGGATTGACGAGCGCCTTTCAAGCGTGGGCGGACGAACCACTGAGAATGGCCCTGTCGATTGCGAGGAAACCGTCCTTGAGGGCCTGCTCAAAGTCCTTGTTCTTGAAGGCTTCCTGCTTTGCAACGATCTTGTGCAGATTTTCACCCGTGTAAATCGCGACTTTGTCTCCGCCATGACCGTCATAGACACCGAAAAAGCTGATGCGGACGTCGGATGCGGCGGGCTTCAGATCGTCGCCTTCGAGGGGTTGCAGGTCGAGGATGGTTGCGTGGGCGTCCTCCATGCTGATGCGCCATCCCTGCATGCATGAGATTCCGAAAGAAATGCGATCATCTTGTCCACTGCTCGAGTGCTAGAGGCGGCACGATGTGTTAGCAATCAGAAGTCGTGAGCGCAGAGGGGCAGCAGACGGGGGGCGTCTGTGTGAGATTGGAGGCAGGCAGGCGGGGAAAGGCAGGAGGTCTTGTGACGAGCGACACGTACCTTTTCGATGACGGGCTCGGAGAGGGTTTGACCCATGATGGATCGCGGAGGTCGAGGTTTGGCGGAGGAGGGCGGCTAGAAGGGTTCGGTGAAGCTGGAGGAAAGGTCGCTGGGAGTCCGAGGATAACTGGGATGTATAGCTGAGTGCGTGTGCCGTGTGGAGTAGGTTCTGTAAGCGGGGCCCAGCAGAACACGATAATTTTATGACGTGCGCCTTGAACAATAGGTGACAGGAGCTTCAGATGTTTGGTCTCTTACGCGTCTGACGGCAAAGAGATGGGTTCTGGGAGGTTTGTGGTGGCAGAGAGGAGGGAGGAGCGAACAAGAGGCCACTGGCTGGTGCGCGTTGAAGTCCTTGCCAGAACGCCAGAACGCCTGCCGCCATCGCATGACGTTTGCCCGCTGCTGATGGAAACACCCCACTCCGCAACAAAGAAACCACCTTGTCTATTCCTTCTGCGTGTCCTTCTTGCGATTCTGTATCTTATGCATCTTGCCTAACATTCTTGAGCATCTTGCGAGCTTCTCGCAACAACACTGGCCTTCTGTTCAGCTGTTCCGCGACACCTACTAATTGCGCTGCTTTCGGATAGCCGCCAACCGTTGCTATGAACCCCCTCTCGAACGAGACGCGAAACCTTAAGCCATCTAGACACGTTCAGCTACACATGCAAATTCGACATATGAATTGAGAAGCAATGCACATTCATACACCATAATGTCCACTAGCATTGGATTAGTATACACTCGCGTCCACGAGTATGACTGCTCTGGAGATCAGGTGATGTATGCAACATGTGATTTTGCGCCTGTCTAGAACAGATGGCCCATAGGAAATATCGGCACAGATCGTGCAGAGGCAGGCCATACAGAATGTGCTGTGGGGTATTCATCCAAGGCCAACAAACGCCATATGCTAACTCCAAAAACCAAAGACAAGATTAAGAGACATCTCATGCTCCAAGTTCGCTTGGCCTTCGCTCCCTACCTCCATCTATTCCAAAGTTGAATCTGCCCAATTCATCCGAGCTTGGATAAAACACCATTGGGGAGCTCCGGCGTCTGGGGCTGCGCGAAGGTATATCAGGCGTCGGACTCAAGTGCCTTTGATGATCCTGATAGGACCCATCGTAGGCATCTTGATCGTAGTCTTCGCTGCTTGCGAATGGATTCTGGTAGTATGGATGAGGATAGTCCTGGGCTACCGATCCAGCTAATGCTGCGAGTGACGGCTGACGGGCGGCATTGGCATGAGGCGAGTCAAGATTGCGGTAGCCTTCAGAGCTGTTCCGAGGAGGCCAGAAGCCGCTACTACGACGTCGTTGTGGCTCTTGCTCGATCGGGCTGACAGGACTGGCAGCCATAGCTTCAAAAGACTCGGGAGAGAATGGAGTAGGTGGGCGATCCTGCCTGTATGCAGGATGAGTGTCTTCTGAAGTAGAGATTCTCTGCAAGGATCCGCGATTTGATCGCTCTGCGGATAGCTCAGCAGGACTGTGGTCTTCTTCGTGCCTGTAGCCGCCATAGCCAAGATGCATGTCATCGTCGTCATTGGTCCAGTCTCTAGTAGTATAGACGCCATGGGCGGCCATTGGAGCTTGAAGCAATGGTGGTGCATCCGGATTGCCATACTTTTCCGCCTCGGCATCGTTACGCCAGGAGTAGACCTCGTTCTCTGAGGGACTCGAGAGTCTCCTCTTGAAGTAACTTCCCGTGTTCTTACGACGGCGGTGTAAGAACCAGATAAGGAACACACCCAAAGCGAGCGCAATTGACCCCAATACCACACCAAGAATGATGCCCAGTCGTCTGTCCCAGGGGTCCCGCATCTGCGGTTCGTGACTTGATGATGTGGAAGTTGCACTTGGGATTGTGCTAGACAGGGTGTCTGATGCTGCAGATGTCAAGACTGGTCTGGCGTTCTCGGTCGTCGAAGCGATGGCCGAAGAGGGACTCGTATCTGATATCGAGGCTGAGGTCGTGGTCGTGGTTGAGAGCGAGGACTCAGTAGCTGGAATAGTGTAGGTCTGAGAGCCAATGACCACGGTCGTCGGCCATGTCATTGAGGCAACATCGGTAACTGTTGTTGATGGATAGACGTTCTTGATCAAGGAGTCGGCCTGTGATAGAAGCGATTGGATTCCGTTCTGGACCTGACTTGTCTCTGCTGTGACTATAGCTTCCAGAGCATTGAGCAGACCGGCCGGCTGATCGTCTGCGGTTGCCAATCCTACGAGGAGAGCAACGGTCAGATTGACCTTCATCCTCATGCTTAATGCTTTACTTGAGAGGAGCCAAGAGCGTTGTGATCAATTGATGACAATGCGTATCTGAGACTCAAATCAAGCTGGAAGAGAGATCAATGCTTCAAGAGGGCGGGAGATGATGATTAAAGAAGGAAAAAGGGTAGTCATGATTGAAGGTAAATTATCAAAAGCAAGAACTTGAGGAAAGTCATTGAGCGTGCCGAAAGTACTCTTCCACATGGTTCGAACCTACAGTAAGAGCACGCCAATCATCCCGTGCTGTAGATGAGTGATGGCGAGGTACTTTGTGCACCGGAAATGCCAATCCATCTTGTTAGCGACGACCCAATAAGCGAGCACAGCAACCCTGCGAAGTTGCCCTGCCTCCCCAGATCCCAGCCACAGAAGAGGGGTAGCCGTGGCGCCATGGATGGCTCTCGAACAGCTGAGCCACACTGAAGCGCCACGGATCAGCATGACAAAGCCTGGAAGAGAACTCGCTGCGGCTCGCTCGAGAGGGCCCGCATCAAAAATCAAGTTCTTAAAGGCGCATGGAGTCACTGATCACCACATTGATGCCATTGTGCATAGATAGCGTCTACCACAATGTCACTGTCGCAATTTTGCCTTCGATAACGCCGGACTTGCTGGCCTCTTGATAACGATTTCGCCACGAGATAGGCGACGCGAATATTGACTGGCATATTCGGATATGGCTTCCTCGGGCTCCTATGCCCCTCGTGTAGCTCATTGGCGACAACCAATTACGGCATTGTGCCTGAGTTCATCTGAATCGTTGCCCAGGCATGTCTCGCACACTAGCCACCATCAAGAGGCTAAAGCTGTCGTTGCGTGAGCCACAATTCGATTATTGCTTTGACGGTGTAAAGCTGTGATCAAGTCTGGTACGATGGTGACTGCAGTTCATATCGCATCTTCAGTATTTATGCGTGTGTGGCATACCAAGCTGCTCCTGTTGATCGCCGAGTGGTCCCATTGCATCAGAATTATGTCCATGCCATACTGGATACTGATTGTTTGTTTGAGGTACCGAGCCATTGTACTGCGACTGATAGAATGCAGTACTTTGCTGGAATTCTGGAGGATAGGTCGGAGTGATGAGTGGTTGAAGATGTTGTTGTGGTCCCGAAGGGGGCATGACTGTGTCTGCGAGGGGTACGACAGAGTCGGTAAAGTTCCAAACAGGGCGGGCCGGTCCATTAGAGGAGTCCTGTCTCTTCCAAACCCTTTGATTCAAGGAGGAGAGAAGACTCTCGGAGTCGCGTTGAAAACGATCACGCCAGCTCATGTAGCCCCATCGTAATCCAAACAGGCCTAGACAGTCCGTCAAACGCTTGATACAGGTGATGCTCCGCATGAGGTTCTTCTGGAAGTCTCTAGGGGTATGGGGTGCTGGTGGTGGAGGCGCTGAATCGACTGGGACATGTGGCGGATCTGGGATGATGCCTGACAAGAGTCTATCCTCATTTCCTTGCAATACTTCAATGAACTGACGGCCAGTCATGTACACTCTCATGGCATCGTAGAAACTCAGAGGAGCAGTCTTGACACGTTCGTTCGCGTGAGAGGTCATCTTCTCGGCATATTGGATGCAATGCTCGAAGATCAGGCTCTGTGCAAAGGGAGCGACGAACGGCATCCGTGGTGAGGCGGCGAGGATATAGATGTATGAGTAGAGCAGATTAAGTTCGAAAAAGGTGCGAACCTGCGGACTCATGCTTAGAGACAATCCAGCGAACCAACTTCTCATGGCTTCACAGGAGCGCCAGATGGTTGGGTAAGGATCTGACAATGGTATTCGTCCTGACTGGAACAGCTCAGTGTACCAATCAGATTGTATCCGTCTCAGATTGAAAAGGTCAATAGCTGAACCGAAGCTTTTGAACAAGATATGATTCGAATCGTCTTTCGCGTCTGGCGAGACCAAAGTTTGTGCCACAGAGAAGGGCAACGCAACATTCGCGGAATCATCAGAGAACGAGAACGCCCTTGACTGAATTAAACTCGTTGTTCTGTCGAAACCATAGACGCACCAGAAGACTCGTCTTCGTAGCTCAAGTTTTGCTCTTGAGATAGAAGTACTTCGGGGAGGATCCTGGTGAAGTCCCAAATCAACCATAGCGCGTGAGGCCGCGCCTATAAGCCCCCAGCTGTCGAAATGGTGAGGGTCGATCATTGAGTACTCATGCAGCAGTAACATCGCCTGCACACTCGCAATGGATCCCGGGCGGAGGACGTGTTCAGCGTGGACCAACGCTGCTGAGACATGTCCAATCGCGGCCATATAGTTGCCGTCACCACGTTGCTCCATGCGCCCAGCGTGTGCAATCGCAAGTACTAGTCTGACGGAGAAGTGATCGAAGGGTGATGCTGTGAAGTTTCGCAAGTTCTCCGAGTTGTATACAGCATCAATTGACGCATAAAAGCTTGACTCTTCGAAGAATGGATACATGACGAAAAAATTCTCAAAATAGTGCCTGATGGTGATCATGGCTTCGTTCCTGGGCGGTAGTGGGGTCACAAATCCAGGTGGTAGAGAGTCCTTAGTGCAAGCAGAGAGCACCATGCGGGCATAAGACATGCTTGAGGTGAATCCATAGAAATCTCGCGCAGTCGCATTGACGGTGCTTCAAAAGTCAGCATGGAATAAGGCGAGCAGAGAATAATTACTGACAGATAGCCGAAATCAGAAACGAGGTCATCAATCTCTTGAGCCTCAAGCCTCTTCGAAGTTCTGTTTCCGCCTTCGGAAGGGACATGTCGCAGCACAGCACCATCATGGTTGTGATCGTGATCAGTCACAATAGAGGCTTTCCTATGTTGAGACTCTTGCAGCCTTCGCTCAAGCTTTTCTATCCTTGTTTCCAAGGTAGATACATAGCTTCGCTCTTTGCCTCTAGCGAACTGATCATTGGTACTGGAGCATTCAGCTTGTTTTCCTGATCTTTCGCAGGCGGTACATGCCTAATTTCGTTAGGATCAGATAAGTAGGCGCGAGTCAGTGCGAGCTTACAGGAAGTTTGCCGTCGCATTTGATTTTCGCAGACCTACATCGCGAGCAGGCCGCGACCGGACGACTAACTCTGAGTAAGGGAGTTTCGAAAACCATGGGGTCGAGATCTGAGATTGTGGCTTGAATGGCTTTTGCATATGGTCAGCTAAGATTTAAGGATGTGAAGCTGGAGCGACGGGATAAAGTCCGTATGGCGGTGCGCTGCGTGTAGTTCACGATTGACTTACGGACGAAAGAACCACACCCCGAAATCGGTAGATGGTGTCAAAAGCTATCGTCAAGGCTGGGGCCAAGAACGTTGATTATGAGATAATTGGGAGAAGAATGGCGGTGTTAGTGGGAACGATGAAATGCGGCTCTCTAGGACCCAGACCCCTCTTGTTCCTTTGGAGAAACAACCGAGGGCCCTAGAGTATTTGCCAAAGTTTGCGCAGTCGGCGCTGCTCGTTTATCTCTTCTGCTTCTGTAACAAATCAAATAGCGAAATTAAGACAAGGGCAGCGACACTTGAGCATTCTTGGCTAGGCTGGTCGAATCGGAGAGGGCTTGCCGGAAGATTGCAACGGCTTTTTCAAGCAATGGTGCTGAATTTGCAGCGGTTGCTTCGTCCGTCATCCGAAAAGTCGGGTAGTCAAGGGATGTCAAGGGATCAAGATGTTGGGTAAAAGAAGTGCCGGGAAGTGTGCGCGAAGTGGCGCGAAGTGTGACACTGGCATAAGATATTGAGCCGAGGCGCACAAGAACAAAAGACAGGGAGGCCGCAGGGGGTCTCTAAGGAGTAGGATCAAGTCGACCAAAGCAGCTGGACCCTTGCAAGCGATCGATAGTAGTGGCTCCCCGCAGAGCTGAAGTGGATCCAGAAGGGAAAGCGAATCTGCTTTGGCTGCTTGTGAGACAATCAAGCGTCGCTTTGTACAGACGGGCGGTTACGGTTTGCGGTATGAGGCGTACCAAGCCATCGATAAGCCCATTGTGACCCATTGTGAGAGAAAGTCTCTGAGCCTCTTTGGACGAGTTACAGGCTGCTTCCTGGCGCAGGATGCAAGCCCCAGCAGCAGGGCCAGCCAAGGGCAAAGGCAAAGGCAGCCCGGCAGCAGCAGCGAACGATGACAGCTCGTCGCGAGTCGCCCACACGTTGACGGCGTGCTCGCGGTGCCGACAGGTACGATAGAAGCTTGATAGCACAGCTTGCGACAAGTAGACTGAGAGTGCATAGCGCAAAACACGATGCGACCCTGGCCTACCACGCTGCGGACCCTGCGAACGGACAAACTCGGTGTGCGAGTACTGGGATCCGGCCAAAGGCAAGAACGTCAACCGCGACTATGTCATCTACCTGCAGAACAGAGTGCGACAACTCGAAGCGGAGCTGGAAAAGGGCGAGGACGACGAAGGACACAACGACCCGGAGGTCATGGTGCGCAGTGGTGCCGGCGTCAAACTGCAAGAGCACGACGAGACCAAATACCTGGGCCCCTCGAGCGGCACTCAGATCACGCGTCTCGTCATGCAGCTGGCCAAACACTTTACCCACTCAAAGTCCATCAAAGAGATTGTCAATGAGACAAAGGCCCGCCAAGTCAAGGCCCTCTATGCCGAAGAGGCCTCCAAGCCCACGTCCAAGATATATCCCCTGACCAGCGACGTCGCTGCAGAAGACCTCCCTGCTCGCAGCTTGACCGATCTCCTGATCCAACTCTACAATCTCAAGGTCCAGCCAATGTATCCTGCCCTGCACGAGCCTTCGTTTGCAAAAGATGTCGATGTTGTCTACAATGGTAGCCCGGATCCCTATCAGAACTACATCGTTCGCATGGTAGTCGCCATCAGTCTGCAAAAGATGGATACCCAATACGCCGGCCTGGCCGACAGCTACTATCTGGCTGCTCTGCAATATCTCAGCCCTGTCATTCGACCCATGAACCTGAAAACTCTGCAAGCTTTCGCCCTGATTGCAGAGTACTCGTTGCTTACGCCCACCCGAACTGCCATCTATTACGTTATGGGTCTTGCCGTCCGTCTCGCTCAATCTCTGGGCATCAACGAAGAGCGTACCATCACTCGCACGCAGTCTGGCGGCAAGGCCGATTGTCTGGAAATCGATATGCGCCGTCGCCTATTCTGGTGCACCTTTGTCATGGAGCTTGGCCTGTCGCATGCTCTAGGTCGTCCGTCCATACTCGCCACACACCAAGATCACATCGACGTCGAATTCTTCGAGGCAGTTAGCGACGAGTACATCACCCCCGACGGCATTTCTCCTGGTGCTCCCAGGCCGAGTCTCAAAAAGTGGATTGCCATACACTTCTTCAAGATGCGCATGCTCCAGCTTGAGATCCGAAGAAAGCTGTACCAGAAGAAAAGAGCTACTCCGAAAGACGACAAGGACATCTGGTTCCTCCAAATGCAGGCTAAACTCGAGTCATGGAGAGATGCAAGTCCGACCAAGGACGAAGGCAGTGGCCTCAACAAAGTCTGGTTCATCGGAAGATACAACACTATGGTTGTCTTCCTCTACAGACCATCGCCACAGGTGCCTAATCCATCCGTCTCTGCCGCCTTGAAGGTCTTTGAAGCTTGTCGCTACAACATCTACCTTCAGAGAGAACAGATCACTATGGGCAACGTTGATCTGACATGGATCTTTGTCCAAGCAATCTTCATGGCTATTAACAGCCTCTTGTGGTCGCTGTCATTTGCCGAGGTGCGCAAGCAGAATCCTAGACAGGACGTCCAGAAACATCTACATACTGCCATGGAAGCCATCAGACTTGGCTCGGAACGTTGGCCAGGTGTACTATCAGCTATTGAACTCTATCACGATCTAATCTCGGCAATCTTGAAAGCTTACGACAAAGATGGTGATATTCCACTCCAAGAAGCGACTCCTTCAGACACCGCTTCCCCTAGTGGGAATCCCTACTCACCAAATGCCAGTCACTCACTAGGCGCGAGCCCGGGAACGATCTCGACCGTCTCGGTAGCCACGCCGCCAGAAAGGATCGCTCCTTATAGCACGTTCCAGCGCACCAGTGTGGAGCATCCTCCTCCGATGCCTTATCAGCCATCTGATCACCATGTCATAACGCCTCCGATCTATCGAAATAACCAAGCTCAACAATCTATACCACGCATCAGTGAGCCCGATGTTTCACCTGATGCATACCAGACATTACAGGCCAACAACTCGTCCTCCTACTTCCAACCTCTTCCCGGCAACTTCTCAGAAATTTCCGGGTCCAACTGGAGCAGCCAATATAACTCTCCCGCTCAGAGAGGCGGCTCAGACACCTACAGTCCCTACGGTCCGTCTCCTTCCGGCAATGGCCTAGCACCGCCAGCCAACTCCTCATACTCATCCTCGTCGCCGCTATATGGACCTGGAGACCCCGCGCAACAGACCGCTGAGAACATGATGGCGAATCCTAGCTATTGGGGTCAAGACATGTCACAATTCGGCTCTGGACTTGACCATGCTCAACAGAGTGAGTTGATGCAGTCGCTAGAGACATCTGGGATGGAGGATATTCAGCATATGATTAGTAGCACGTTACGTGCATATGGGCAGCAAAGACCACAGAATGGTTGAAAGGACTATTCGTCGCGATGACTACGCATTACGACACGATGAATGGCTTGGACCGGGTCTACAGATCCGGCCCATCACAATTTGGTGACAAGGTTCGTCAGGGTCACAATACCTTGAATTGGAGTCCCTCTGCCCAGGGTCAGCGATGTACCGGCGTCCCGCAGGCCTCAAGCACTCTTGTCATTCACGGCCTTGAGCATTGGCCATTTGCAAGGGCGACGTCTGATCAATGTCCACGGACTTGTGTAATCTGAACCGCGCAAGCAAAGGCTTTGGAGAACTTGAGACAACAGACTTGGACAAACAACAACCAGAACATCATGCAATCAGCAACAGCAATAGTACAGCATTTAGCAACAGCACAAGTTCAGCATAGCATGGCACAGCATACAGAGCACTGGAGGAAGAACAACACAAGGATTGATCGATCCGTGGAGACATCTCTCGGACTCCCAGGACCTTTATACACTTCCAGATAGCAAGCTAAACATTATACATTGAACCATCATCCCACATGAAACATGCCTCCTATGAACCTTTGTACTCTAATTTTACAAGTTCGTTTCACATAATCTGATCCAAACAAAACTTGGAGGGGCAAGCTTGATTGAAATTGTAATAAAAGCTACCAACTAGATATCTGACCTGCAAACTCTATTTGGCAACTAGAAGCAAAAAAGAACGAGACCCGAGAGTGGTGTAGACAGCATTGATGAGGAAAAAGAGCAACATGAACCATTCCCAAAGGACAATGAAGCAATTGAAAGCAAAGACATGTCAAGAGCAACGACATTCCGAAGTCTGATCAAAGTACCATTCGTCTGATGCGAGACAAGATGACAAGTTGTGTGTGAGAGAGAGAGAAAAAGAGCTTGAGATAACATCAACCACATTAGAAAAAACGAAATCTCGCGGAAGTAGAAAAGGGGTAGTTGTAGATAGGAAAGGAATCACAACAAGATAACAGTGCGAAGCCGAAACAAAACATTGCAGAAGGAGCAAATATGTGTATCGCAAGTACAAGCCTCCCGGAGTGGTGATTGTGCGGAAACCTGAAAGCAAAGAGCCACGCATGTAGTAATCCATAACCATGTCTCGTCTCGTTCTCATTCGTCGATCGTGTGGTGTCGTTCTGCCCGATAATCATGTTTTATGCAGGCCAGTACTGGGTACTGATGGATACTGCCATATGAGTGTCCGGAACGCCTAATGAGTAGCCCTGGAGTCGGCAGTGATGTATGCTCTGATGCGCATGGCGCCATATAAAGCAAAAGGGCCAGATGTGCAAAGTCGAGCGGGCAACGCGCCAGAGAATAGACAGAAAAGCAAAATATCAATAGTCTTGGGGTATGGGGTATGCCGAAAGGAAACAAAAGCAAGTGATCAAGATGCTGTGAAGCATGTCGGGGCCACGCAAGGCAGCCCCTATCTATTCGGACGTATGCGTAGGACCATCCTGGTGGACCGAAGCTGGAGGTGTTTAGAGGTCGTTGATTGTGAACTCGTCTTCTTCCTTGAAGATCGGTTCGTCGGCAGAAGGCCAGTAGCCTTGCACAGGACTGATACCTCCACTGCCACTCTGGAAGCCGGGGCTGAGACTTTGTCCATAGTTGGACTGACCTTCCTGTCCGTGCAAGGGCTCGCCAGCAAGATTGGTGTGGCCTGGGACTCGGAGTCCTGAGCCATGGCCTCGGCTGTAATCCTGGAGGTTGCCGGTAGCAATGAGCTTCTGCATGAGCTCATGGACCTCAGTCTCCATGCGTCTTCCGTCGTCGGTCAAGGTGGCAGACCAATCGTCGCCTCGAGCACGGGCTCTTGCCTTGAGCTCTGCGTTCTCTTCGAGAGTGTGTTTCAAGTACCACAACAGATCTCTAGTCCATGCGACACTTCCATTGAGAATGTCACCCTTGTTTGGGCCCTTGTCCTTGTCATCCATGGGCAAGCCTGTTCCCACACTTGTGGTGGTAGCTCTTCTGCCGTTACCTCCAGCCAACAGGGACGTAGCTTGAGGGGGTGACATGCTGGTGGCGACGATGGAAGGGGAGAGCGGGGCATTTGTCTGGAGATGCTTTCGGACTCTCTCGTCCTCCAGTCTGTGCATTGGAACGAGGCTAGCGAGATCCTGGATGCGTTCATTGATGTTGTCCCGTCTTCTGCGCTCGACGAGGTTGTGAGATTCTCTTCTGCGCTTTCTCTTCGCCTCTTGGGTCTGGAAAGCCGGAGGATTCTCCATCTTTGCAGGCAACGACGATGCTATCTTGCCGTTGGCTCCTGCATTCGAAGACTTGAGCACCTCGGTGATCTGGGGATGCTGCTGGTGCTGCATCAAGGGGTTTGATGGGGAGCCGAAGGGTGACACATCCTGCCATGAGTGGGGATTCGATACGTTCTCCCAGTTATTGACACTCGAACTTTGTCTGTGTCCGACAATGGCCCGAGGCTGCTGGGCCATGGTTGTGGATGGGTACTCGGGATCACCCAAGTGCAGATTGGAGATGCCAGGAGTGTTTGGAGTGGCAGGCGAACGAGAGTCGGAGATCTTACGCTCCATCTGGTGGACTTGAGGGGCGTTCAAGCCGTTCATGTAGCCGCCTGTAGTTGGCACGCTGTACTGGGGGCGAAATTGGCCGTAGTTGAAGTCGTTGACGAAGGGAGACTGGATGGGAGCACCTTCGGGTGTCGAGGAGTAGAAGTTGTTGTTATTGTTGTTGAGGTGTTGCTGGCCCATGTTCATGGGCATGCTGCCTTGGCTGAGGAAGTGCTGGTTGATGTTACCGTTGTTGAACTGGGACTGATGCATGTTGGCGTGGTGGTGGCCATCATCCATGTTGATGCCATCGAGCAGCTCGTCGTCGGCGAGGCCAGAGTTTCCCATGTTGAAACTCGACGACATGTTCTGGGGGGCAAAGGCCGAGTTGAAGTTGGAGTTGCCCATGGCATGGTCGCCGTTGCCGTTCATGCCGTTTTGCATGTGGTGTGAGTTCATGTTGAAGGCCGAGGGCTGTTGGTATTGATGTGGTTGGAAGGAGAAGTCTGTGGGTTCGGACTTGATGTATGGAGAGCCAGCGCCGGCCATTTCGGGCTTGACTGCCAACGAATCGAACTCGAAGGGCTCGTCGAAGGTGAACTCTAGCGGCGAGTCGTGTTGTGGGTTGTGAGTGTCCTGATGCGTCTCAAAGGGTGGGAAGGTGGTCAATGATGTGGGAGCTAAACAAGCAGGAGCGTTAGCCGCACTTTCTTATTTCCGATTAAGCAACCAAAGTCCATGATCGTCACAAGCCTGGCCCGTGGGTCCGAGGCAGCAACGAGTATGTGACTGGGGGATGAGCAATACTCACGGACTATAGGCATCACTTTGGTGTGTAGTGATGATGTGTGTAGTTGGAAGCTGTGATGCCACGCTCAAGCAGAAACCAAAGAGCAGATGTCCGGAGGCGGGAAGTCTGCAGGCACAGGAAATGGTTTGCTTCAGCGGGCAAGAGATGTGGCGCGGGAAGCAGTTCGGTTGGTCGAGTCGCTCCAGTCAGATCTTGTCTCAGCGGTTGTGGAATGGTTAGCCGTGTCGCACAGCAGCTGTAACGATGTAGTGGTAGATGACGTCGCGGTTATCGGCTGTGAGATGTGTGGTCGAGGCGTCTGCAATTCTGTGGTGCGATAGGATTAGCATCAGGACAAGAGTGGATGAAGAAGCAGATGTGGACTGGGTTATATGGGCAGGACAGGCAGGGCAGGGCAGCAACAAGCGCATGAACGCATGACGAATGCCAGGGAAGCGGTTCGAGTCGGATCACCGACCCGACAGCGTGTCTACTGTCAGGGAGCAGAGCGGCTGCATACAAGCGCGACACAGGCGATACGGCCTGGCTGTCGAGCCATAAATAGGAAAAGGGCAAGGGGAGAGGTGCGACGGCACTCACCTGGCAGGCGTGTTTCGCTTGGTCTGCACGCAGGGCAGCAGACAATAGTGAGAACGCGACGGGCAGATGGCACAAGATTATTTGTTGCGCTCTTGGGTGTGGGCGCGAGAGAAGTATGGCGGGGTCAGAGCAGCGATGCGCCGTACGACTCAAATATGGGCGGACGTGGAGTATGACACTCGCAGCACGAGCAGGGAAGCGGCGGGCGGCGGGGTGCTTTTGCGCCGGAGGAAGATGCCAAGACAGTCCACAACCCAGTCCGAGTCAGCCGGTGTGGAATGTGTCAGAGAGAAACCCCCCGAGATATATTTCTCGAGGAAGGAGGGGTGGGTGCAATGAGTCGTCGCTGAGGGTGAGACGACGACGGTAGACGGAAGGTGGTGGAGAGGAAGGGGGAAGGAGCGAGGAAAGGGCGAAGGTGAGTCGAGTCAATTAGCACGACCCCGTCTTTGCTGTCGTTGCTTTCTCCAGACTTGGCCGTTTCAAGGCGGTCAGGGTGTCGAAGCTCAGTGTGGGATGGCGCCGGGCGAATTGCGGACAGGGCGTGGGTCGGCCAGGACGATCAGCGCGGAGAATAATCAAAATCAATGATGTTGATTTATTCTGATCGAGGTAGTGTGTAAAGTACGAGAGTCTGTACTGATACTGTGCTGCTGAGGCGGCGGCGGTGTGCAGGATGCGGTACCAGAGGACTTGTCTAGTAGCAGAGGCTATGGTCTAAGCGAGCACGAGCAGGTTCTCGAGCGACAGGATGATAATAAAGCTGACCAAAGGGGAGTGATTGTGTTGCGCCGTCGAGGGAAAGGCGGATGCCGTATACATATATACCCCCCGATCCGTCCAAACGCCTCTCTCACCCTGAGGCTCCGGCGTGTAAAGGAGGGCGACCGTGACGACTGCACTCGAGATACCGTCTCACGCTAGGGCACGACAGAGTGACTCGTGTGCAGGACATGATCCACATTGCCGGAGCGCCCTGCCTTGTATTTTTTGTAGATGCCCTTCGCAGACTAAAATCATGTATGTACAAACGGCGTCTGAGCGCGTCAAAACTTGCTGCTGAGCCACAGATAGCAGCGGCCACTCTTAGGCGGCCGCTGCTGGCCTGGCCTGGCGCACGCACACACACACACATACACACTCACCCTCCTGTGCTCTCTCGCACGCAGGCAGCTTCGTATCTACATGCCCGGTCGTTGCGACTTGCCCCAAGCTCAAACGGCGATAGTAACAAAGCAGCTGCAAGAGCAGCGATCCATCGATCCACGCCCCCGAGACAGACTCGTCAAGTATGCAATATAACATGCCTCTGCAAGTCGCGCTGACATGGTCTCGGGTCGGACGAAGAGACAAAGCGCCCTTGACACCGGAAAGACGAGGCCGGCGACGCCTCTCATTACGGTCGAGGGTAAGTGGACGTGCAAGTCTCGCAGCAGAGCCGGTCGAGGTTGTGGAGAAGAGCTCTAGAGCGATTAGCAAGGTGACGGGGTGCGCATAGACTCGCAGTAATAGCCAAGCATTTGCGCACTAGCTAGCTCGGGCCGGCGCTGGATTGGCTTGAGCGGCGTGCTTGCATGATTGGGAAGTCCGTGTGGGGGGCAGCTCTTGCTCGTCCTTTCCCAGTTTGAGGTCGAATGCCACGGATTGCGCGCGACCAAATCACAAGGAGCAAGTGCTTGTCCGGCGGTGCCTATTTCGACACAGAGAGTCACTTGGGCCATCTTCTCGCCGATCATCTGCACTCTGCACGCAATCCCGCGCTTGCAGTCCAGCAGAACGAAGCTCGTCCACTCGGCCCTCGACCAGGCAGCGTCGTCAGGACTGCAGCCTTTGACCACTTTTCTGCACCCTCCAAAACGCCTACACTATCCACCCACTCCCGTCCCAATCGGTAGTTGCGGAGCTCGTGCGTCTTCTGCTGCTGCTACTGCCACTGCCACTGCTGCTCCCGCTACTCTAACGATTACGCTCCCCAAGGACGCCCACGCGCTCTCCCGCTCCCTGCCGCACGCCCCTGCAGCAGTTAGGCTACGATACACCTCGACGTAACCTGTCCGTCGTGTCTTGTTTCTTCCTGATCTGTCCTCTGCTACACCCACCCCTCGTCTCTGGACCCAACGCTCGCCCTCGCCCTCGCTTTCGTCTGCGCCCGCTCCTTCGCCATGGCTTCTTCGTCCTTTCGTGACTCAATGAATTCGCTGGGCTGGAGCCGTAGAGAGCCCGCCGCTATACCTGCAACGACGTCCAACTCCTCCAATCCACTTCTTGGCAAGCTGCAGTCGCTCAATCCATTTGGACAAGGGGGCTATGTCAGACTGCCTCTGTACGAGAATGAGGGGCCAGGTGCTCCTCTGCCCGCCCGCACCCGACGCGAAGAGGAAGAAGGGTGGTTTGCGCGTACGTGCCTACATTTCTTCTGATATCATTACTTCCCTCCAGCATGGTCTGCATCGTATCATCCGGCGCACGAGGTTCTACGTAGCTTCGAGCCAATCTGCGCCCACTCGCGCTAGAAGCCTCTGGCAGGGAGCGCGAGTGACTATGCCAGAGTTCCTGCGTTTCCTCAGAGATGTCCTGCCATGGTTGCTTCGGACCGCTGACTTGATATTCCAGTTAGCCGTTGGGACCGCTTGCTCGTCTTTGGTGCCCTGAACCTCGCCGCGATCGCTTTATTTGTCGTATGTTTCACTCTGATGCCAGTCCTGACCCTGCGCCCCAGGAAATTTGCAATCCTGTAAGTCTGCTCTATCGGGGTGGTGTGCGACCAAATTGCCGCATCATCATCATCTTCATCATCACATCCTCTTTTTTCTTGTGCCCTCTCTCTCTGTCACATATCATCAAACCGCGCTATCGTCTTTTGATATGGCGTTTCCATGCAGCCACGCGCGGTGGGGTCGCCGAATGGTCGCCACCCCGCCCAGCTTCGAGGTCTGGTCATGCGGCTGCTCCCATGCCTTCCTTAGTTCCCGCTCCAGGGCACGAACAAGATTACTAGCGTCTCTCTTAATCTTTGCACCAGCCATACATTCCTCTTGTGTGGCCACCTTTATCTCGACTCCGCACTGTCACCCGATTTAGCTGCTTTCTCTGATCGCTCCAATTACCTCTCCTGCTCGCTCTTGCTTTACGGCCGCTACGGATAAGGCTAACAAATCACCAGATGGTCCATGGCTTCAGCTCTCTTCCTCACCTCCTGGGCCGTCATGATGGGCCCATACACATACAGTGAGTCTCGTTGCCTAATTCGTCGATCTCCCTAACGGCCGTACAGTCAAGCATCTGCTTTCGACCGAGCGTTTGCCCTTCACTGGAACCTATTTTGGATCCATCGCATTGACCTTGTACTTTGCTCTCGGTGTAAGTGAATTCATTCTCCGTTGTTTACTCTATTGGAAACCTCAAGTCATGCAGAAATACTGTGTACTTGTATACCCTCACTCTTGTTTTATTCGTCCCGTCCCTCTGTGACTCGATATTACAACGCAATGCAAGCCAGCTGACCACCCGTAGCTCCGCAGCACTCTTCTGACCTTGATATCTTCCATCATACAACTTGTCTGCCTGGTGTGGTATTTGGTAAGCTATTTCCCGATGGGCTCCACCGGCCTGCGCTTCGCCGCCAGGTTCGGAGGCAGCCGTATAACCGCTTGGATGAACGAGTAATCAGCAAATTCGTAAGATGTGGTGCATTTCCACCGAATATACAACGTCCAGCCAACCCCTCACCAATCGTTTTTACGTTTCTTACTGTATTGCCTCATGCATCGACATTGTGGCTTGACGGCTTTCGAGCACTCTAATGTACTCTTAGTCCGTATTCGTGTAAATGCGTGCTGCTCCTGGATCAGTGCCGCCGGCGAATGAACATCTTGAGGCTGGTGGGTGTTGTGCCGAGACACTCCGTTTTCCTGTTTGAGAGAGCACTGGGCAACGGTTGACGCACGCACTACTATCTTGACGCATCCACAATCCCTGTTATAGAAGCACCTGTATATCTCATTTCTCCATGGCGTTCGGCGAGCTGATGGCGCGCTGAAGAAGCGATGAGGGATCGACCTGGCGCAAAGTGATGACGCTATCCATAAACGCTTGATCACCATCAACACTCGGCCGCTGCTGACCGCCTCAGTAGCTGCATGAAGGTGGATTGCGTGGATACAAGCACGGGATATCTTTGGCAGCGGTTGTAACTCCGAAGGGGGCTTTGCCTTTCAACTGCAAGATTGACTTTGCGCCATCGTCGCGATCTCGTAGACAATTCTCCGTGCCCTTGCACGATCCCTGTAACAGGGTCTTCAGAGACTGAGAAGGACTGAGAGGCTTTCTAGACATCACGAATCAGTGCAGGAAACGTTCTACATCCTTACGCTGTTCGAAGCTCCTGACCTCGGTACGAAGATCCACAAAGATACCGGACATGCAACCAGTACAATTATTTGAGCTTCACCTAATCTTGCGATAGCGGGACTGCGCGGGCGGTCAGAGGGACAAAACGGCCGGAACCAAGATTTGGCAACTTCAAATTCGACCTCACATGTAGCATGCTCGGCGCATTCTATTATCGCGGTAGAGCAAGAGATGACACCTTGGGATACGATGCAGATTTCCGTAAACTATGTAGATTCTGTTGTATGATACAGCCATGCTTTCGGCAGATGATCTCGGCTTGATCCCCACATCATGCCCCACTACTCCGCCTTGATGCGACGGCAGTGGAGCTTTCGGGAGAGACAGTCCATTGAAAGCGCCGAGTATTTCTATCTCTTCGAAACTCCTTTCGTTCTCTTTCAATTGCGGTAACATAGATTACGTTTAATTCTATAACATGGCACTCGCAAACAAGAAGGTAGAGAAACTCGATCGTCCTGACGAGTACCAGAAGATATTCCAGTAGGCGTTTCACGCCGACCTCTACTTACATTATCACGCTGACCACCATCAAAGCTGGGCAGAGACGCAACAGAATGGTGCAGTGCCTTCATTTGCAACCCGCAAAAATGATCCTTACCAGGTGAGTGTCATTCGCTCAAGCAGGTCTCGGTGAAATTACTAACAAAGTCACAGTATCAAGCTGGATTCAACAATCAGTATGTCAAGACCCTGCATTGGCAAGATTTCTTCTTGTCCCGAATCATTGGCAGCGGGCGACCCCAGGTGGCTTTGTGATTGCATACAGACAGCCTGCAATGCACTGTGATGGAACGACTTGAAGGCGTGAAGCCCGGACATTCGGGTTCGGAGAATCACAGTCTGCATCTCAACAGTCCTCGAAAAGCTACTGCAAGGCGGTCATGTCTACTTCGATGGTTGGTGGCTGAAGCCTCAACTTCGATGTTTGCTGCAATCCCGATAGTCTGGGTTTCTACGTCCCTTGCTGCTCTGCCTTACAGCCGTGATCCATGGAAGCGCTTTACCATTGATTCGGATAAGCAAAGAAACCCTGTATTCGTCACCTCCATGGCCTTTACTGACGCAAGTCTTTGTGTAGTTTCGAGTCTGAGGCGGTGCCTGGCACCATTCCTCGTGGTCAAAACAGTCCGAGATGTGTGCGATTTGGCCTTTACGCAGAGCAGATGACTGCATCTGCTTTTGTTGCACCGAGACACTTAAACAAGAATGCTTGGCTCTACAGATCGAGACCAGCAGTCGCACACCAGGGGTTTGTACGTTTGTCTCAGCTTGAAACCACCATTCTTAGACCTTCCTTCTCCAAATCTGGGAAATACAGAAGTCTGACGCGGCCATACAGACCAACTTGCCTGACAACTCAAATACTGAGACCAACTTTTTGCCTATCAACCCGCGCGTCCATGTCTCGCCGACTCAACTTGCCTGGCTTCCTTTTGATATTGCCGAGACGAAGCATGATTTCGTCGAGGGGCTCTGTACCATTGCCGGGTCTGGCGATCCAACCTTGAGAGAGGGTCTGGCAACACATGTCTTCACAGCCAATGTCTCTATGGAGAACAAAGCATTTGTCAACTCTGATGGCGACTTTTTAATCGTGGCTCAGGAGGGTGCACTTGACATTCAGACCGAGTTTGGCAAACTATACGTTCAGCCAGGCGAGATTTGTGTCATTCAGCGTGGCCAACGTTTCAAGGTGAATGTCGAGGGTCCTACTAGAGGATACATCCTCGAGATTTGGGGTGCCAACTTTGAGCTGCCAGAACTTGGAGCAATCGGTGCCAACGGATTGGCCAATGCCAGAGATTTCCTGAGCCCGGTTGCGTATTACACGGTCACCAAAGATGACCCCTGGAAGATTGTGTACAAGCTTGGTGGCAAATTCTTTGAGAGCAAACAGAAACACTGCCCCTTTGATGTGGTCGCCTGGCATGGAAACTACGTGTATCTCTTCCTTTTCTCTCTGCAACTTTTACGGCCGAATCTAATGCATCTCTCAGGCCTTACAAATACGACTTGACCAAGTTCGTCAACATTGGAAGCATCAGTGTCGATCACATCGACCCGTCCATCTTCTGCGTCTTGACGGCACGCTCGCGCGACCCAGCAGCTCCTCTAGCCGACTTCCTTATCTTCTCACCTCGCTGGGATGTTGCCTCGAACACGTACCGCCCTCCATACTACCATCGTAATGTCGCTTCCGAGCTGATGGGTCTCATCTACGGCGAGTACGCGGGCCGTAGCGACGAGTTCCAACCTGGAGGTGTCAGTTTCGAATGCGGCATGGTCCCTCACGGCGTGGCGTATCAGGAGTTCAAGGCCGCTTCTGCACAGCCGCCTCCAGAGATGCGCATCTCGGAGGGTGCAGTAGCTTTCATGTTTGAGAGCTCCAGACCATTCACAATCACCGATTGGGCTATTAAAAGCGACAAGATTCACGAGCATGATCCGGCTATGTGGGATGACCTAGTCGACAACTTCTCGCAGCATAAGGATGAGGTTGATGAGATCTTGAAGAAAGCGGGGAAGCTGAGCTTGTAGGCGTATGTATTGTGCAGAGATCATGATTGGTCGCAATGCACTTTGTGGTAGACAGGTCATTTGCGTAGCTGCTTTTGCATGTGAAGATGTTCATTTTTCTTTTAGCTGTTACAAGCTCATATTCCCGGTGATGTATTCTGCTATGCGCTAGGCAGAGATGCGAAACAAGGTGGGTGACACTTTGATAGGTGCTCGTCTATTCGGCTCCAAAACCAGGTCTCTTACTAGCTGTGACAGGTTTTGCTTTCCCTTCGCAAGTTGCTCCTGCACACGTATCATGCATGATGGCGTTCGTCATCGCAGACGTCGATTTTCGTATCACACATACTCATTTTCAGGGTTCTGGCCATGTGACGAGGCGATCCAGAAGCGGCCGCCTGGTCAAGCCCTCATGTACAAGGCCATACATGAATTTTGACAGCCAATCATTCGGATACTGCGAACCGCACGAGTTTTCAGAGACACGGCAAGGCGGAACGCTGCAGACAGCCGATGTCAAAATTGCTGCTCATCTTATGGTCCGCGCTGCGGGTTGGCGCAGAACATGTTTCGGGAGCACGAACGCCGCTACGTGACTTCGGGCAGAGGCATCACTGGAATCAGCGGTTCAGTGCAGTGTATTGGTTCTCGCTTGGATCAATCGTCGTCGTCGTCTGATGAGTAGGCCGCGAGACCAAGAGCGGCAGCGGGTTTGGGGGATGCTGAAGCACGAACTGTCGCCGGTGCCTTGTTGACCTGGTCGGAAACGACCTCGTCCATGGCCGCAACGAGTGGTTGCACAGGTTTGGCCGACGCAGATTGGCTCGCAGGCGCAGGACCAGGACTCGGCGGTGACTGCTTCTTGTCGTCTGATACTGCTCCTGATGTTGCTCCTGCATCTTCAGTCATCTGTGCCATGGAAGAAGAGCTCTTGCGCAGCTTGATGCCTGCAATCGCTTCCTTCTCCCGGTTTCTTTTACGCTTGCGAGCATTGAATGCCCAGGTGTCGCTTTCAGATTGATTGCTCGCCTCAGGCGCAGCCTCGCGGGAAGCTTTCTCGGTATCTTCTTGCTGTCGCCTGAAGGCTTCAAGTTGCTCAGCAGTCTCCTTTCTTACAGCATCCTCCTTGGCTCTCGTCGTTTCCATGACGGTATCCAGAAACTCGACTTCATCTTGATCCAATGACCTGAATTGATTCTTGAGTTTAGCTGCCTGCAAGAGATTCGTCAGTGAGTGAAAAATCAAGATCAGGTGGTTTCGCCTACCTCTTCAAAGGCGTCCTGCTTCGCATCTACGAGTTGTCAGTGTCCCGTCCTGCAAGGATGCTATCTCTC
Source organism: Aureobasidium subglaciale EXF-2481 (assembly GCF_000721755.1). NCBI lineage: Eukaryota > Fungi > Ascomycota > Dothideomycetes > Dothideales > Saccotheciaceae > Aureobasidium > Aureobasidium subglaciale. Next base: position 1,236,522 of record NW_013566995.1, read on the forward strand.
ATCAACGATCGCTGCTCAAGCACACACCTTTATTAGCCTGAAGCACCTCGTACAAGCTCTTTCCGCCGTGCTGTCTGCTTTCATCCTCCTTCTTCCGTCGCGCAGCTTCAATTTGTTCTTGTGCTTTCAGCCATTCATCATCGCGTTCGGTGGGTTTGTCCACAGTTCCTCCCGAGACAAAGCGCGACATGATCACCTCGAGTGTGAATGCAATGCACAATGCGACAGACCCTTGCGCTGAACAACAATCGTCTCGGTGTTTCTGCTTCGGCCAAAATATGAAGCTATGACGGTGTTTGCCAAGCAAAAGTAGGGTTTCAGCTCCTTCTGCAGAGCTTATCCGGCGGCTAAATCCCAATACAGTAGGTGGGCTATAGCGGGGTCGGTGATGTGGCCAGAGAGCGTGGAAGGTACACGCGGACGGAGGTGGATAGGCGTGGACACAGGCTGAAGTGTAGGATTCCTTCGCCGCATCATGTCCCGCCGGGAAGCACGAGATAGGTGGAGATAGGTGGGGATACGTTATTGGGATAGGTCTTAAAACATTTCTCGCACTTCGCTGTGACCTTTCCTCTTTCTCCTCACTACTACCAACTCTTTACAACTCACCAAAGACATCACAATCAACCGCAATCATGTCTAACGAATGGACCAAGAAGACCTTCACCCTCAACACCGTAGGTTGCGCTGCTCAATGCACAGAAGACAGAGATGAACTGACAAATTGCAGGGTGCTAAGATTCCCGCCGTCGGTCTCGGTACCTGGCAATCCAAGCCCAACGAGGTCCGCGAGGCCGTCAAGGCAGCTCTCCTTGCTGGCTACCGTCACATCGACACTGCTCTTGCCTACGGCAACGAGGCTGAGGTCGGTCTCGGTATCAAGGACTCTGGCGTTCCCCGTGAGGAGATCTGGATCACCACCAAGCTTGACAACCCCTGGCACAAGCGTGTCGAAGAGGGTATCACTTCTTCGCTCAAGGACCTCCAGACCGATTACGTTGACCTGTACTTGATGCACTGGCCTTCGTCCACCGACCCCGACGACCTCAAGAAGCACTACCCTGACTGGAACTTCGTCGACACCTGGTAAGAACTTCTGCTATTCGTACCGTCTTGAATCTCTACTTACCTCGGAACAGGAGAGAGCTTCAGAAACTGCCCGCATCTGGCCGCGTCAAGAACATTGGTGTCTCCAACTTCGCTATCAAGAACCTCGAGATTCTCCTCAAGGACGAGTCATGCAAGACTGTCCCCGCCGTCAACCAGGTCGAGCTCCACCCCAACAACCCCTCCCCCAAGCTCATCGACTACTGCAAGGAGAAAGGTATCCACTGCACTGCCTACTCCTGCCTCGGATCCACCAACTCCCCTCTCGCTCACGACGAGGCCCTGAAGAAGATTGCTGAGAGTAAGGGCAAGTCTACTGCTCAGGTCCTGTAAGTTCATCCTCACCCACTTACTATCGAGTCGCGATCTAACGGAGATGAACAGGCTCATGTGGGGTCTCCAGCGCGGTACCTCGGTCATCCCCAAGTCCGTCACCGCCTCAAGAATCGAGGGCAACTTCCAGCTTGATGGCTGGTCATTGACCGACGACGAGATGAAGACGCTCAGCAGCCGTCCCGACCGCTTCAAGGTCTGCGGTGATGCCTGGTTGCCCGTCAAGGTCTTCTTCGGTGACGACGAGTAAATCCCTGAGCTCGCTGGCGAGTCATGACTTTCAAAAATGTAGATACCTTAACGGCAGATGATACCATTCAAAATTGATTATACGTTCTTTTTTGCTACGAAACAAAATATTGTTTGTTTGCTCTTGTCAACAACGCAAACATAACTGGTGACGAGGTGGCGGCGTTTTCGTACGAGATTGCGTGGAGAGAGGCACGCGACCAGAACTTGGCGTGAAGGCGCAGCTCTTGAATGTCACAGAATGTCACCGGCGTTCGTTCTGTCTCTGTCGCCGCCGAGAAAACGGATTCAATCGTTTCCGTTATGTGTCGGCCTCATAATCTGCTTGTCCCAACCTTGCTGTCGCGTGAACGTATAATCAAAGCTTGCTGCTCCTAATCGTGGGCGCCTGCTGTTCTCCCTTACTTCAACTCTTCGTGTGCTGCTACACAAAACCACTGTTAGCAAACGAATTATTCTTTTCCTTTCTAGCTCGTCGTATCATAACAACACTTTTCTATTACGGTACGAAGATTTCCTCATACCGGCATGGCGATCGATATGCCGCCCGCCAAATTAATCATAGCCTACGCGCTCGATTGGATATTAATCATGTAGGTAGTATACAGCGTCTGTGTGTACCTTGTCTAATTCTTATCCTCAGTGCCATTGCCGCAGTAGGTGGCGGAATTTCTTACGTCAAACCATACCATCGGCCATTTTCACTTCTCGATCTTGCCATCAGCTTCCCATACGTCGATCATGATGAGGTCTCGACAGTGACTCTCGTCGTTGTTTCCTTGATTGTACCGGCTGTCATCATAGCCATTGTCACTGCTTTGTTCGTTCCAGCCTTCTCGCGCTCCAGTATCCGCGACCAACGTTATTGGAAGCGCAAACTATGGGAGTTCAACTCTGGTTGGATGGGTCTTGGGCTTAGCTTCGCACTCGCCTTCTTCATCACTACTGGAATTAAGAACTTGATTGGAAAACCACGACCAGATTTGCTGGCAAGATGTCAACCGGATCTGAACGATATCGCAGCACATGTTGTTGGTGGATATGGTCAGGATATCTCGCAAAGATGGACACTGGTCAGCTCGTCTATCTGCACGCAAACGAATCAGAAGCAATTGGATGAGGGTTTCCGCAGCTTCCTCAGCGGCCACTCGTCAATGTCTTGGTCTGGACTGCTCTACCTCTCACTTTGGTTGGCATCGAAGTTCAACATGCTGATCCCCTATCTTGGCCACAGTGCACCACCCAGACGCAACGACGAAGACGAGACCGAACAACAACCTAGGGATCGCGCCGCCGCCCCACCAGTCTTTGGCGCCATCATAGTATTGATTCCCATCTGCGTCGCCTTCTTCGTCTGCTCTACTCGCTACGTCGACTTCAAACACCAAGGCATTGATATCTTTTCTGGTAGCGTGTTGGGAATCATAACTGCATGGATCGGTTTCCGCTGGTACCATGGAAGCCTAACAAGGGGGCAGCCTTGGACGTGGAGTCCTAGATCCAAGGATCGTGCATTTGCTGTCTCCAGTGGGACACATGGCTGGATCGGTGACGGAGTCGACGGAGTCGCGATGAGGGAGAGGCCACAGAGGATGCAAAGAACTAGGGATATCGACATTGAGGCTGGTGGCTCTGGCGATCCCATTGTCAAATGAGGAGCAGGCGCTCATCATCATGTACGCTCGATCACCGAGACTCTTTCATATCCATTCCAAGTCTCCCGAAAACCATAAGTTAGATCGTGAGCTTTCAATCTAGGTAGCGAGCCAGTCGGACCTCTCCACGTGATCTCTTGTTGCGACGGTGTCCGGCGCGGGGGCATGGTCAGCCCCTACCTGTACCCCTTCTTGTCCGTCATGTCCTTGGTTCAAATCAGTCAGTGGCTGATTGTCTCTTTTTTCATTTACTACAGATGTAGTCTTATACTTCTTGCGACGAATTGATTGATAACCAGCTTCTACTGGCTGCTTGCCCGTTCTTCATTGCCAGATTAAATGGTATGGACTGTGCGTCTTATGGGGGGTCGTGTTGTCTTCAACTCCTATCCTCTAGAGCTTCAAGCTCCTTGTAGTCACCCACCTGGACATTGCTGACCGTATCACGGGAGTCTGCATATTTATCGTCGCATCTAGCAAGATGTAGAGAAAGCAAGAGAAGTCAAAACTTGCCAGTAACGTGGACAGTCTGCACAATGTCTTGTCGCCAGAAGCCAGTTTTGAGTCGGGAAAGTCCAGATATGTATGTCAACTACAATACGATTCAATAGGCCATGACACCACACAGGAAAGCACCAGGTGTCAGACCAGAGCCCTAGCCTCCATTCTGCCGAACTGGGATGAGATTTTCATCACAACGTCGCCGTCTACGTTGGTCATAAGTCAGGACCAGGGTTATCCCCACGGCAGAAAAGTGTTGGTCGTTATCTGCGGAACGTTGCCGCGGTATTTTCGCTTAGTACATTTCTGTAGTATTCGTTATGAACCTGTTAGTAGTTATCCCATCCCTGGAACACTTAACAAGCCTTTGCTCGAGAATGGGGTCTGGTAAGGACTACAGCGATGCATCACAACAGAATCTGGCCGGGGTTATCAGGCTTGGCAATTCCGATTAGTTGGATCGACTACCTCAATGTTAAGCATCAGCATTATGGGTCACGTAGATCAGATGATATCTGACAGGATCGAAAGCACATGTATCAAGTGTTCCTATCAATTTGATACCTGCGAGTCGGGAAAAGCAGCAATCATGTTAGCGGAGGTATCTAGTTCTTTAGGACCCTTGTCATACAGACGTTCAAGGCCCGAGGACGCAGTGTTAGACAGTTCAACCATGATCTTGTGTGATCGTTCAAGATGGAGTCCACCTGCGATTGAAGCAAAAGTAGTACATCACTGTGGATGGAGATGTCACTGCAAACGCGATCAGAAGTCGCGACGTGCCGCAGTCGCGTTTGCTCAGAACTCCACGCGGCACGAGCGTCGACTGACCCTGTTTATGTTAAGCTTTTTGCGCACATGCACGTGATATCGGGTGGCTTCGATTGGTGCGTCATTAGGGGCAATTTCGTTTTCGACCAGTGAAACTGCAAACTCACCACCCGAGTCCTCGAACGATGCGAGACTTGTGAACATTCTCTTCTCCCCAATCCATACAGCAGGAGTCCGTCAACATGTCCGAAGAACAAGAGATTCCGGAGGAGCAACAGGCTCAGGTTGTGTCCGAACATCTTCCTTCTGGTTACACTGCCGAATTTGGCGAGGCCACCGGCAACAACGATTCTGGGGTTGAGTCTTCTCTGAACCTCCAGGGTGGAGATATACACAGAGATATCTTCAAGCTCAATGCCAACCCCCGCCAGGCACTGCATCAAAGAGCCGCCACATTCTCTGCTCCTCGTGCGCGCAGAGAAAGCTGGGATTCTGAATTGACAGCTTCTCAAGCACGAGCTCCTGGCGCTTTCCGTCGTCAATACATGCAAAGACAGCATGCTTTCAGCAGTGCAACAATGCCCGTCACCAGGAATTTCGTCGAGTTTTTGAGCCTTTATGGAAGCTTCGCTGGTGAAGACCTCAACGAGTCCGACGACGAAGCAGTCGAGGACGAGTCAGATGAGGAAGAGGCTCCTGCAACCGAGAGAAGACCTCTGCTTGGTCGTCGCAAGTCATCTAGAGCAGCCGCCAAGGGTGATGCTGGCACAGTCAAGTCCTTCTTCACCCTCCTCAAGGCTTTCATCGGTACCGGCATCATGTTCCTCCCAAAGGCTTTCAACAATGGCGGTATCTTGTTCTCATCCATCACTCTGGTTTCGATCTCGGCCGTTTCAATGCTTGCTTTCCATCTATTACTCAAGTGCCGCAACCAGTATGGTGGTGGTTATGGTGATCTTGGTAAGGCCATCGCTGGAGACAAGATGAGGTCCCTCATCCTTGCCTCGATCACCATCTCACAAATCGGCTTCGTTTGTGCAGGTGTCGTCTTCGTGGCTGAGAATCTTCACTCATTCCTCTCTGCTGTGGTCAAGGGCGATATGCCTATCTCAGTTCGCGCATTGATCGCGATGCAGCTCATCGTTCTGGTACCTCTGTCCTTCATCCGTAACATCTCGAAGCTCGGCCCCGTCGCAATGTTGGCCGATGTATTCATCATGATCGGTCTCGGCTACATCTACTATTTTGATATCGCTACGATCGCTAAAGAAGGCATTCACCCCACCGTTCAGCTGTTCAACCCGGACCATTTCACATTGACCATTGGATCGGCTATCTTCACTTTTGAAGGCATCGGCCTCATTCTGCCAATTCAGTCTTCTATGAAGAAGCCCCAAAACTTTGAGTGGCTTCTAGCTGTGATTATGCTCATCATCACCGTCATTTTCACCTCAGTCGGCGCCTTGTGTTACGCCACTTTCGGAGACAACACGCAGATTGAGATCATCTCCAACTTCCCTCAAGACAGCAAACTTGTCAACGCCGTCCAGTTCTTGTACTCCATGGCCGTACTTTTCGGCAACCCAGTGCAGTTGTTCCCTGCTATGCGTATCATCGAGGGAAAGCTGTTCGGTCACCTGTCCGGGAAGAAGGACGCGCTCACCAAATGGAAGAAGAACGCTTTCCGAACTTTCCTGACTGGTGTCTGTATTGCCATTGCTATCGCAGGCGCCGGCAACCTGGACAGATTTGTCGCTTTGATTGGCTCCTTTGCATGTGTACCTCTGGTGTACATTTACCCTCCTCTTCTGCACTACAAGGGATGTGCACAGACTCGTCTCGCGAAGGCTGGTGATATTATCTTCATGTCGATCGGCCTTGGTATGATGGTATACACGACTGGTGTCACGCTGGTCAACAGTTTTTAGGAAAATGTAGCACGAAGTGCGCACTGTAACCAGTAATCAGGGCTGATTTTGTACAATACTTGGAACGTTAACGACACACGATCACTTACATCGCCTGTAAAAAGAACAGCCCCTTGTGTGGGGCCAGGAAAGCAAAATATTATCATTTTTCAGGAAACAAGTACTGCCGAAATGTTCAACATTCTTCATCATATGCTGCAACTGTCATATGCGCGTAGGGCTATCTGATTGGCAGTAAACAAGGTCGAGCAGAGGGTCATCGACGTACTTGATGGCCCGAGCTCAGGAGCATCATCTGCGTGGGTCCTTGCGTGCTCTTGCCCAATCGACTAGTTTAACAATCTGCAGGGTAGGAAGGAAGCAACGAATGGAAAATGCTGAATCCATCGAGCTCGATTTGTGCTTGAGAATGTCGTGCTCGTTTCAACAAACTAAATTTTACCTCTCAACCAGGATATGCCAGAAACATCAGTCATGATGAAGTCAACTATAAAACACAAGTCGCGGACCTGCATAAGGAGAAAAACTCTTTGTTCGAGAACAGTTATAACATGGCATCTAACAAGTTGGAATCCTTCTACAGGTCTTGTCTCTTCCAGATCATCATCGTTGGTCTGGTCGGGTTTTGTGAGCCTGGTATATGGACAGCTCTAAACAATCTTGGTGCAGGTGGCAATGCCAGCGTAAGTTCAATAATCTTATTTCGGCTTGTTGTAGTATTCGGCTTACCATGTAGATAATAGGCCACCCTCAATAACGCGGCCAATGCATTGACCTACGGTCTCATGTCAATAGGCTGTGCACTTTGCGGAGGTGTCTCGAACTACATTACTCCAAAATGGACACTCGTGCTCGGAGCCGCTTTCTATACACCTTATGCAGCTGGTCTCTACTGCAACAACAGATTCGGCAATGAGTGGTTTTTGCTCTTAGGAGCCGGCCTGTGTGGTGTTGGTGCGTCGCTGTTGTGGGCAAGCGAAGCAGCTATAGCTGTGGGCTACCCTGAGGAAGCAAAGAGAGGAAAGTGAGTTTTAATGTGTTTTTCAAACAATGAGGAGCGTAGAACTGACATGGATCCAGATATGTGGGTATATGGATGGGCATCCGTCAGCTGGGACCGCTCGTCGGTGGAGCTATCTCCCTAGCCATCAACATCAACACAGCCCATACAGGGAAGGTCAGCTACAAGACATACCAAGGTCTCATCGCCATCTCATCTCTAGGTGCTCCATTTGCTTTGCTCTTGTCGCAACCTCGCAAGGTCATCAGAAGTGATGGAACACCAGTTCCTTATATGCGCACCACAAACGTCTCCATCGAGGCTCGCGGGATCTTGAAGTTGTTGAAGACTCCTTACCTCGTACTGCTCTACCCCATCTTCCTTGCTGGGCAGTTCGGTACGACCTATCAGGGAAACTACCTTACAAGTATGCTGTCAACATGCTAGATTGAGGAAAATCAACGCTAACAAATAACAGACAACTTCACCGTTCGCTCCCGAGCCCTGGCATCATTCCTCAGCGCAGTCGTCGGTCTTACAGCCAACCTCCTCACAGGTGCACTCTTGGACTTAAAACTCACGGCGACCATCAAGTCTCGAGCGGTATACTTAGGCATCGCTCTTGTCGTCACTGCAGCCTGGATATGGAACGCCATCGTTGAAGTCGACATTTCCAAGAGCTCTACCGGACCTGATCTCGATCTAGACGATGGCGCATTCTTCAACTCTGCCTTTGCCGTATACATCCTGTTCAAGTTCTTCTACGAAGCGATGCAGACATATATTTACTGGCTACTCGGTGCGAAGAAGGGTACGCAAAAGAATGGAGAAGTGTCGCGCATGACCGGTATCATGCGCTCGTGGGAGTCCATCGGCTCAGCAATTGCATACGGCATCGGTGCTTCGAGCGTCTCGAACCGCAACCAGATGATCATTGCCTTTGCACTGTGGTTATTCACGATTCCGCCGACTTTGATGGTGGTCTTCGGAAGATGGGACCTTACAGCGGATACTGACGAGAAGGTCGACTATACAGAAGACGAGCAAAGCGAGACGAGTGGTAGTGATGCGGAAGCCACTGTTGGCGTTACGGAAGAGCCAAAAGCATAGAGGTTGTAAGTCCGTAAGTATTAACAAATAGAACATTCGACCAACATTGATGTTCTCTCATGTCAAGATTTTCTCCGGCAGTACGGTTCCCGATTATCTTGGCCACTATAGCGTGGCTTGGTGCGATAAGATGACTGCATATCAATATCGAGGATCTGCATAGCCTCAAAGAAGCGAATCCTTCGAAGTCCGTAGACGTGGCCGCTACATAGTCAGCGATGCGCCGCCATGAATATGTACCCTAGACTCTCGACCATATGTCAAGATGCCGATTGAATCGATTTTATCGCTCGACGGAAGCTACGGGTCAGCAATACTAGCCTTGATCTTTGGAGCCGGCCTTTTGCTCGTAGGCTACCGCGCCTTGTTCCATCCTCTAGCGCAATTCCCTGGCCCTCGGCTCGCTGCCATTTCTGGTCTGTGGCAAATTTGGCATTATGCTATCGGAGACTGGTCCGAAGTCATTCTTGAACTGCACCAAAAATATGGCAAAATTGTCCGGCTGGCACCGAATGAGCTGTCGATCGTCGACGAGGCAGCTATGAAGGCACTCTATGGCCATGGTACCACTGCTATCAAAGGTTGTTGGTACTCTGGATTCCAGCCTCCCCAAGCAGCACCGAATATCTTGGCCACACGAGATCCGAAAGTCCATGCTTTAGTCCGTCGCAGAATAGCTCCTGCTTTCAAGATGACTGCCGTACTTCGACTTGAGAGCTCTATGCAAGATTGCCTGGATAGACTCTGGCAAAAGCTTGGGAAGTCTGCGTCGGAAGGCGTGACCGTAGATATGTGCCATGCTATTGATACTCTGACCTGGGACATCATGGGCCAGCTGTGTTACGGAGAACCTCTGGGGTCAATCGTTGGCGCCGATAACATGAATCTCCAAGGCATTCTGAACAGTCTGATGACGGTCTCCACGGTTCTAGGACTTATGTGGGGCCAACTTTTCTGGGTTGATAACCCGGTGACTCGCATCCTTGGGATCAAGAACCCTATCGAGGAGTTTTTCAATTGGTCGTCGGCGAAGGTTCGAGAGCATGAGGATGCTGATCGCAGTAATGTCCAGCCTGACATGGTTGATCACTTTCTCGCTTACAGAGACTCTGAAGGGAACTCGCCATCTCATCTTCAAGTTGTCGACGGTGCTTTCGCGGTCACGTAAGTTTGTTATGAGGTGTGCTATGGTTTCGAGGCAACATGCTTACTGAGAGAAATAGAGGTGCGGGAGCAGATACTGTGGCGATCGCGATGCGCTCAGCTCTATATTATTTGAGCTCCAACCCAGCAGTTCTCCGAAAACTGCAGATAGAAGTTGACCAAGTGGATATTGGCGGATCAATCTCCTACAAACAGACTCAACAGCTTCAGTACCTAAAGGCGGTCGTCAGAGAAAGTCTGAGAATGTACCCCTCTATACCAGCTCAGCTGCCTCGAGTCGTGCCTGCAGGTGGCCTGTCTGTTGCCGAGCACAGTATTCCTTCGGGAACGGTAGTAGGCATCAGCAGTCTGGCCCAGAACAGGGACACGGCAGTTTTTGGACAAGATGCCAGTGTGTTCAACCCGGAGCGATGGCTGGGTGCAGAGTCCGAGGCGCGATCGCTGGAAGCTGCTCTGTTCAACTTTGGAGGCATAGGACCGCGATCCTGTCCAGGTAGAGATCTTGCTATGGTAGGTCAGCCCCGCATGTTTCATCCTCATACTGACCACCGCAGATCGAGTTGTACAAGTTCGTTGCTCAGATGGTACAAAAGTTCGAATTTGAGCTGGACGACAAGGAGCGGCCATTTTCAGCAAAGACCTACTTTTTCGTCCTACAATCTGACATGCGCATGAAGCTCGCTCGTCGAGAGAGACGCGCCAAAGCTCAGGCCAATTGAGTGGCCTCAGTGGTTGCAAGGAAAGTTGATCATGTTGGAGGACAGCCTCTATTGTTATTTTCTTAAAAGCAGGTGTTGATGGATTCTCCTCCCCAACACAGCCAGGGATAAGACGAGGGCCTTCTCCAAAGTGGGGGTGGGGTAAATTTGAGCGACCCCAAAGGTGCCGATCTCGGATGTGCTGCGTCGGCAGGTCCGACCCTGCCTATCTACCCCATCGGCCAGAAGCCGTAGATCATTGTAGCATCCTCCTTTAAATGCCTTTCGACATGTGTTGTTCTCTGCTTGATTGCTCAAACACTATCTCACATCAACATGTCCATCATATCGCTCGCAGAGGGTAGTTTGTAAGATATCCAGGCCCCTTTCTGGATATGTAGCAATCAGTCTAACGTGTTAGACCTACGGTTTCCAAGGAAGAGTTACATGCTGCCGCGAAAGGAAGAGGCTTCTCAATTCCGGTTGGCAGTCAAGATGAGACAGACTTCCTGCTGTTGCAGAACAGCTTCGATGCTGTCGCTTCTGCTGTAGCTGCTCTGCCTGAATACATCGATCCAAGAGTTGAGCCGACGCCAGTCGAAGGCGGGCCGCGGAAATGGAGTAGACCGAGCCAAGGTGATAATCCTTTGAATGCTTGGTCGCACAAGGTGGCTGTCTCTGTTCTCATCAATATTGTGCGACCACTAACAGTCTTGTCAGACACACCTCAAGGCTTCTGCTCCAACAAGCAAAGCACTGTCTGGGAAGACTCTTGCCATGAAGGATAACGTCAGCGTTGCTGGAGCTCCTCTACGTCTTGGTACTGCTCCAGAACTATTCAAAGGCGGTAAATATGCTATCAGCGAAATCGATGCAACAGTAGTCAAACGCATTCTCGAAGCCTCTGGAACCATTTCTGGAACAGCAGTATGCGAAAACTTTAGTCTATTCCCCACATCTGTATCAGCAGACAGTGGCCCAGTACATAATGCTTGGGCGACTGGATACATGACAGGAGGCAGTAGTTCAGGCTGTGCTTCAGTAATCTCGGCCAAAGACGTCAGAGAGCGTAGCGAGAAGATTGGATTGACGTTCAAGACTAACGCACTAGAGGAAGAAGGTGTTGACATGGCGATTGGCGGTGATCAAGGAGGCTCAATTCGCGCGCCAGCATCTTTTGGCGGCTTTTATGGTCTGAAACCCACGACGGGATTAGTTCCCTACACTGGAATAGTCTCCATCTTGCCGATGATCGATTCGACAGGACCTATGGCAAGATCTATTGAGGACATTGCACTTCTACTTGGTGTCATTGCAGGCTACGATGGCATCGACCCTCGTCAGACCCCGGAGACGCCTCTTCGTCAAGCTGTGCCAGATTACACCGCGCTCCTCGCCGAGTGGCAAGCAGCCAAGAGGGAAGCCGGCGAATGGACTGCATCGTCAGCGGCAAAGGGGCTCCGGATCGGCATCCTCAAAGAAGCCTGGGAGATCGCCGGCCTGAATACCGACGTAGCCGCGATCGTCAGGGCTGCAGCGGAGAGATTTGGTAAGCTCGGAGCGGAAGTCCACGAGGTTTCGGTGCCACTACATTTGCAAGGACCGTCGATTTGGACGGTTGCAGGTCGCGAGGCTATTCCACGATTCTTCGAGAACAGGGCTTCTGACCTTCTTTCTCACCCCCTGCCAGGGCTGGAACCGAACCCGACAAACCAGATGTTCTACGACAAGTTGGTCTACAAGAACCCGGCTGTCATCAATGTCGTGCTCAACGCCGAGCACATGGAGACTAAATTTGGACCTTCGCTTACTCGCAAGGCTCACATGCTCGTTCATCAGCTGCGTGCTGAGTATGACAAGGTGTTCGAGAAGGTGGACATTTTGATCACACCGACTACGCCTACAGTTGCAGGAAAGCACTGCAACTATACTAGTGTTATGGAGATTGCACAAAAAGCTGTGGGTGTAACGCTGAACACTTCGCCTTTCAACTGCTCTGGACACCCCGGAATGTCGATGCCATGTGGTTGGTCGGAGACCGCGGATGGAGAAGGTAAGCTGCCGGTCGGTATGCAGCTCGTAGCCAAGAGGTGGCATGAGATGGACATATTGAAGGCTGCTTCTGCTTGGGAGGTGCTGGGCAAAGGAATGGACTCGTGAACAGAAGTGTAAGATTAAGACGTAACTTCATTATATGTAACGCCCGGGTACTAGTTGCAGTGATGATAGCCATCTTCAGTCCCCATGCTTCGCTTTGGTAAAACAATTTCTCATCCATACGTGTATGGCAGAGGTGCAGGTTCCGGTGTCGACTGCACCGAGCCTTGAAATCATCTAGTCCCAGTCACCAGCACCAAGCTCGACAGGTCTACCATTTCTCATAGCATCCATGATCTCGTCAATGTTCCATGGCTCATAGCGGTAGCCAGGGGGATAGTTGGGAGGTACACGCTCATCGTCTTCGTGTCTGATACCCTTCTTCATACCATCGACAATATTTTCATAGTTCGAGTGCATGTAGTGCTCGGGGTCGTGGCTCCAGACCCACTTAGGGAGCTTGGGAGCGGCCATGCGAGGGTTGAGCTTGACTTTTTCCCAGTCAGTGTCTTGCAAGAGCTCTGCGTTACTGAAGCCAAGCTTCTGTGCGCAAGAGTTGCGGATGAATCTACAATGAATGTTAGATTATTCACTCAGAACGAAGAAGTATGTACTTGTTACTTACCGAACTCTGACATGAGCACGTATACCCTCATCAATCTTGTCCTTACCAGCAAGTTGCAGGCAAGAGGCGATGGTGACGGCGTCCTCGATGGCCTGGGTGGCTCCATTACCGGACGCAGGCAAGAAAGAGTGAGCAGCGTCACCAATCTGGACGACGCGAGCACCAGGTGACAACCAAGTCGGCTGAGGATTTCTCCACAGAAGCTCGAAGTTGATGATGGTATTGGGTGGTGTGCACTTCACAAGTCTCTTGAAGATAGGAGCCCACTTGTTGGGTCCAGGGACCTTGTCCATGCCCTCGAGGACCTCTTCATAATCAATGGTGTTGCTCCAAGACTCGGCTTCACTACCAGTCGCGTCGTGGTTCATGATCCAGATCATGGTGTCGGGGCGGGTCAGGGTCAAGGCGTAAGTGCCAGGACCGAGCCACGTGCGAACGATGGGGTTCTCACCGTTGATGAGAGAGAAGAACTCCTTGACTTCAGGATCCTTGTCAAGATGCTCGATGGGGAAAGCGGCTCTCCACATGGCTCTGCCAGAAGAGACAGCTCTAACCTGACCACCAACAAGCTTCTGAGACTTGGAACCAACACCATCAGCAGCAATGACAACGTCGGCCTCGTACTTCTTGCCATCATCACAGAGAACGCCGGCCTTGTTGTTTTCAATGTCCTCGTAGTAGTCGACGACACGGCGGCCGAATTCGACCTTGACACCGAGAGATTCGACCTGGTTGACGAACATCTTGTAGACAAGGGGGCGCATTTGAAAAGTGCCTGGAGGAGTACCAGGGTCGAGGCCCTGAGCCTTCAGACGATCAGCGACCTTAAGGGGCTTGATCATCTGTTGACCAGAGTGCTGGAAGGTCTCAATCCAGGCATCGTGAAGACCGATTGAGTCGTATTCCTTCTTCATCTCGGGCCAATGATTGAAGAATCTGGTAGCACTGAGACCCATGAAGTACATGTCTCCAGCTGTGTTGATTGTTTCATTACGCTCAAGGACTCTGACATTGTGACCCTTGCGAATGCACTCGAGGGCAGCAGTCAAACCTGCAAGACCGGTGCCGACAATGAGGACGTCGATACCGGACGGGGGGTAGGAGCCCAAAGGCTTCTGCTCCATCTTGGTCGTCATGTTGATGACTGTTCGGAGAATTGATACTGGTGGAACGAAAGAAGATGCATCTTTCTAGCAGGAACTACCCACGTTTTTGTGTAGTTGTTGCTCGCACTCAGAAATGCCCGACGCTCGCCATGCAGGCACGAGATTGTCGCAAGTCGGTGGTTTGGTCATGCCGGAGCAGCAGGACAAAGATTTCGGGTCTCCAAAAGAGTCCGGCGGAAGAGATTCATGACGAGCATGATAGACATGATCAGCGCCCATACATGCCTTGCTAGTGCTGCTGCTGCCCATGACGGCGACATCTGGCTTTGCGACCGGGGAGAAAAGTCACCCAAGCGTCCAAGCTGCCACCCCAAACGCCTCGAGCCACCCCCGCTCAAGATTTCGCTGGGCATGCACATCCCTTGCACTGACAAGGTTCGTGCACCGGCGCGGGCCGAGCATGAATTGAAGACGTCGTTTTGTCCAGGAGCACTGCTCATCGCTGCTCTTCACAGCCTGCACACCATCATTCACCTCCGAGATAGCGCCCGCCAGTCACACGTTCCTGATCGTCGTAACGCTGGCTCGAGTTCATTGAATCGATCTCGGACGCGCGACTTACCACAGTGCGAAGCATCATACCACAACTTCCATTCCGGACCCGGTACCTTGACCTCCGTCACACTGCTTCGCCCACGAAAACGCGGTGTAAGGCAGCTACTGTTGATTCTGTATTGTGCAACCCACACATGCGTCTCATGAGACAACATGTCTCGATCTTGGTGTACCTTCGAGTGGCCCTGCTTGGCTTTAGATAACCGAGCAGATTGAGTTGTGCCGCACGCCAGTAGTCACTTGTTCGCTGCGGGTAGAGCCTGCGTAGCGTCGGTATCCTAGCTAAGCTCCTCATCGCGAGCAGCGTTCCTTGGCTAGTCGCCAGCCTTGCAGTTTATTTCCCAAGGCCTATCTTTTGGTATGTGTCAACGTCGCATCATGCAGTAGGGCAAAACCTGCTCATCTATCCCAACCAATTGGCTCTCGTATCTACCGTCGTTACATGAGGATCTCATCAGCATATTGCGATAGACTTCGGGAATCTGACCAAGATGTTGGTGAGCACTGGGAAACCAGTCTTTATAATATCTTTGTTTGTATCCGAATCCTACACGGCTATGTTGACTTCTGTCAGCAACGAGGCCGATGGTCGTTACGATTGATGGGACCCGCCTTACGATCTTGTGGTGGGTATGTGCTTGCTCAAGAGCGAGCAGACCTCATGAATCATCGTGCAGCGACGATTCTTGGGCTTGCATGCCCACACCCAAAGCCCCCGTTAGAACGTTTCCGAGGTGTCTGATCGTAGATCGACCCATCATTGCCACATGAGCTTTAGACTTGAGCATATTGTCATGCTCACGGCACGTCTGAGGCTCGAGAATCTATGTTTCCTTGAGATAACACCTCTGCCCTCCCACGCTCTGCACTCCTTCTCTTTCTCTCCTCTCTGTACATCAAAATGCAGCCCCTCACGTTAGCTGTCATTGGAATTGCCCTTGTGGCCTTTGTGGCCATCTCTATCCTGAATAATGTGCGGCGTCCCAAGAAGGCAGAGGCAGACCACCAATTGCCCGGGCCCAAATTATTGCCAATCATTGGACGCATTCACGATATGCCTATCCAGAAGATGTGGATCAAGTTCAAGGAGTTTGCAGACATCCATGGCCCCATCTACTATACAGAGATGCTTGGCACAAGTTTCATCATTGTGTCTGATGAGAAGATCGCCGAAGAACTTCTTGTCAAGAAGGCCAAGTACAACTCAGACAGACCTGCCGTACCCTCGCTCTTTGACTCCAAGAGTACTCATGGATCGATGGAATACCTCCCCCTTATGGGAAAGAACCGTAAGAGACTGTCCCCTCGTTCAATCCCATCAACATGCTAACACACTTGTAGAATATTGGGCTAGACAACGTCGCTTCACTCACGGCTACCTGACGCAAGCAACTAATGCTGGCTACTATGGTGTCATGCAACACGAAGTCAAGAGATGGATGTTCCGTCTTTTGGAGAACCCTGACGCCTTCAACTATACTCTCGAGGATATGGCTTCCAAGATCATGTGTACATTGAACTGGGATGACCCAAGCTTGAGTGAATATTGTATCGGTAGTGCTTGGGGTCTGCTTACACAGATGTCTCCCGCTGGCCCCATCACCAACATCCTCACACCTCTCTGGCGGTTACCCGAAATCATCAATCCTTGGAAGAGAGCCGAACACAAGCGTCATGACGAGCAACAACGCTGGTGGATGGAAAATCTTGTTCGTGTCAAGACCAACATGAAGGCAGGCACTGCTCGTTGGAGTTTCACCAAGCAGTTCCTTGAAACAGAAAAGACCAACAACCTTTCCGGCGACTACGAAGCATCCTCGGTTCTGGGTATGCTCGCACTGGTTGGTATCTTTACCGTTGCTGGTCCTCTCAATTACTTCCTCGTTGCCATGGTCCACCACCCCGAGTGGCTTAAGAAGGTTCAAAAGGAAATTGACGAACAACTCGAAGGACGTATGCCGAGCATCGAAGACTTTCCCAAGCTTCCTACCCTCCGCGCATGTATCAAGGAATCTATGCGCTGGCGTCCAAACGTCCCCACTGGTGTTGCACACGAGGCCGAGCAAGACGACTACTACCGCGGTTACTTCATCCCAAAGGGCGTTCGCATCTTGCCTCTCGACTAGTAAGTTCAAGCCGTCCGCTTTATGCATATTTACATACTGACATGTTATCCCTAGCGCATTCCTCTTGAACCCAGTCAAGTATCCCGACCCAGAGAGCTATCGCCCAGAACGCTGGCTTGAGGCCGGCTGGCCAACTTTCCAAGAGCCATTGACACAACATCCCAACATCAAGGGCATGACATCCTTTGGCTTCGGTCAAAGGCAGTGTCTCGGCATGTCATTGACGCAGGACGAGCTCATTGTGGCTTGTGGTGCGCTAGCGTGGGCGTACAACCTCAAGCGCAAGGTTGACCCTTCCACCGGCCGAGAGATCGAGGTGCCTACCGACAAGTGCAACTCTCTCCTCATCGTCAAGCCGGATCCATTCGAGATGGCCTTTGAGCCTCGCAGCGAGGCCCGCAAGGCAGACGTCATTCGCGAGTGGAAGATGTCCGAAGCTAAGGATCTCGAGGAGCGGGCTGCGTTTGCTAGGGCCGCAGCGCTTGGGCAGACGCAAAAGTTTGACGACATCATCATCTAAACAACATGTCCGACTCGATATATCCGGATCATCACTCGAGTTATTATTACGGTGAGGCAAGCGGTCGTGATGCCATTTCTTGGCCCAGGCGGCGCCGTAATCGTGCTTTTGTTTTGTCTTTCTTGCCTTTTTTGTTCCTTGCTTCTTATTTGTTTCTAGCTACCCCTTTATGTGCTTGTTCGCTCCCAGCAGCCTTGCTTTTGTTGGTTCATCATATGAGCCAAGACTTTTCCCAGGACGAGATAGATATCAACGTATCTGTTCATTCACACAAACTCTTTGTTCTGTCTGGATATGCATACGAAATGTACCAAACGCTGGTCGTACGGCCGCAATCTCATTGTCTCCGGAGTGATGGGCAATTAAATGCAGGCAACCGTGTGGTTGGAAGGAAGAGGTGAGATTGGAAGATCAGGTAGGGATCGGCCCCTGTCAATCAACAAGGCGCATGTCCGCCCGGCTGGTTGAGCAAGTCTTGACGACATATTTTTCTGGGGTAGATATAAAATAACAGGCAAGATCGACGCGCCACCTCGTCTCAAGATTTCGGAGTTCAAGGCGGAGAGCCGATGCAGGGTTAGTTAGCATCAAAAGTATATGCAAGGCAGTCGCTGCAAGGATTTGGGTTGGGTGTTGGGCAATGTGTTTCAATAAGGTCGAACGTCATGCAAATGATGTGATTTGTTTATGGGACTTGTGCGTCAGAGTGTACAGCTGACCCTGTGGTCGTTCTGCACAGGAATTAATCTTGGGTAAGGATTACGATGTTGGCTATTGATGGTTCATGCAGTGTGAAAGTGCAGGGCGAGATCGCCATGTTTGTTCTTGCTTGGCTGTATATACGTATCTCTGAGAGACATTCAGAATCTACAAGACGATAACTTGACTTGATCCATGGCCACGAGACATGCATGCAAGCATGACTGTAGATCTGGAACAATATGTTATGCGAAGAGAATGTGTGATGCTCGCTTGGAAAGTCGTCTCACCAACACGGCACAGCCGGTAGACAAGGCAACAAGTATCGTGACAATCGGGCATTACATGTATGGTAAGCATTGGCATACAGATGAGAGGGCTATCTCAGCCTTAGCAGGTCCTTTCTTCCCGTGAAGAAGAGGACGGCGGCGCCAGCCAAGGCAACCGGAACAGTGGTGGATGCAACCCAGCCGAGTGTAGAGAGGAAGCTTCCCCCGTGCGAGTCGAAGTTCTTGGGCTTGACTTTGTTGCGCATCTCCATGGCCTTTGCGCTGTCGACAAACTCTCTGATTTGGATGATCTTGGAGCCGTCCGGAGTGAAGCGTAAGAGCATTATGCACTCATTCTTCCATTGACCAATGTCGGGCTTGTTCAGCTGACCGTCCATGATTGCGTGAATGACTACGGCGTTGTTGTCTTCGTCCTCGTATACGTTTTGCGGGACCATGGCAAACGTGGTGAATATGGATGTGATGCCTTGGGCATGGCCTCTGAATTCTTCTTTGGAGCGGGGCGGCATGCCCAGCGACTCGGGCAGAGCTTGATGTGTGCACTTCTCGTCCAGGTGATCGAGGATGGCATCCGGTGAGAGGGAGCCATAAGCGTCAAGCAGCGAGTAGGCTGTCTTGAGTCGTGTTGATCGCTTATCGGCCGCCATCGTGTACTCGTAATAATCAGAGATTTTCTGTAAAGGCCGCTTCGAAGATATGTACTCGAGTATGGCAGTGGCTATCCTGTCAGGGGAGGTCGACCATGTTCAGGGAGCACCAGTACGACTTGATTTCAGCCAGATAAGTGACACCTACTATTTACCCAATCCAGGATCATCGCTTAATTCTCCGAAGCGCTGCATCTTGCACTACGACTGTCTTGTAGCACACGTCTCGCACGCTGCTTGCAAGGAACGAGTTGGGGACCCGATGATCGTCGTCAAGCTTGGTTCTCGGCGTCGGAGGAAATCAACACGCGCCCGTCGGAATCTGCATCCACCATCCAACCCTCTGCCTCAAGTCCGTTCAATCGAGGGATGATGATGACCTTGTTGAACTTGACCTTGAGCTTGCAGCAAGCATGTGACAAGGGCACTGTAGCCATGTCCTTCACCGGAGTCGCCGTTTCTGCCTCCTTCTCTGCATTCGAATCTCTTGCTACCTAACTATACACACTATCCATCGACTACCAATATGTCTCGCGTTCTTCTCATCACAGGAGCTACTGGTAAGCAGGGTGGCTCTGTCATCGATGCTCTGCTTGACCTTCCCAACGCCTCCGACTTCACCATCTTGGCTGTGACCAGAGACTCCAACAGTGGCAGCGCAAAAAAGCTCGCCGACAGAGCATCAAACATCAAGCTCGTTCAGGGAAACCTTGACGACGTTCCCGCTCTCTTCCAAGCCGCCAGCAAAGTCGCCCAGCAGCCAATCTGGGGCGTCTATTCCGTGCAGATCTCGATGGGCAAGGGTGTGACCTTCGAGGGCGAAGTCAAACAAGGTACCGACCTTATCGATGAGAGTGTCAAGAATGGTGTCAAGCACTTTGTCTACAGCAGCGTCGAGCGTGGTGGTGACGAGCAGAGCTGGGACAATGCAACTCCTATTCCTCATTTTCAGACCAAACAGCTGATCGAGATCCACCTACGCGATAAGGCACAAGGCATGGGCTGGACCATCTTGAGACCCGTCGCCTTCATGGACAACCTGCAACCAGGGTTCCCTACCAAGGTCTTCTTGACTGCGCTTCACAATCACCTTGGCGACACCAAGCCTCTCCAATGGGTCGCTACCGCGGACATTGGCTTCTTCGCAGCACAGGCCTTTATCTACCCTGAGGAATGGAACCACAAAGCCCGCGGTCTGGCTGGCGATGAACTCACCTTCCCTCAAATTTCCAAGGCTTTCGAGGACGCAACCGGCTCTCCTGCAGGAACCACCTTCTGGGGCCTTGGTTCTGTTTTGACTTACATGGTCACTGAGCTGGGCCATATGATCGGTTGGTTCGCATCTGATGGTTACAAAGCCGACATTTCCGACCTGCGCTCGATCCACCCTCAGATGTTGGACATGAAGACCTGGTTGAAGAAGAAGAGCGCCTTCACAACCAAATAGATTGTCCACGAGTCCCAACATCATCTGATCATTTCTTAGTTCATTCTGGGCGCAGCCTCAGTACGAGGGGACTTGTTTGTTTTCGGTTGGTCGCAAGTCGTTGGCGTTGTTTTGGGACGGTTCATCGCAACGGGCGCGGGAACAAGCAGGCAAAATACCAATCCGGCATTCTTCAACCACTCACAATTTCCGTTTCCCACCTGCTCTCTCCTGTGGAATGCTCGCTTGCATGGTCTAGCTCTTTTGGACTCCGCGCTACAGAGCGCTACTGGTAAGCTTAAAACCAAGGCTTGAATCTCCGCGCTCTCCGCACAGGAGCACGGCCATTTGCGCATCTTCCGTCGTAATAGCTCGGCCTTGATTGGCCAGAATGTTCAAAACATTGGTATTTGGCTTCATGACCGTTTGCAGAAATTTCCCGCACCATGCGCCGCTGTGCCTGATTCGTTCACGATCTCCCAGATCGACGTTGTGCACGCAGGGACACTGTCAAGTCATGGAGATTATCTCTGACTCGATCTCAACACAGCCTCACAACATTGACACTCATCGATGACTTGAGGTATGGGAATCCACAGAGAGAACATGAAGAACAGCGAATATGTGCTGAGGGTAATGTAAGGAAGGACAGTGTAAGAACAAATGAACCCCTGTGTCGATATAGCAACAGTTGAAGGAACGAACGGCTTCAGTGGTTTCATGAAAACAGAAGGTCGGTCGCTCTCCCGCATGTCATTCCTGTTCTTTAATTCATGCGCCATTGACGTTGGTGTGTCTTATTTCCCCGACCAAGGGGAAGCTCCAGATTTGGAATGACCCATGGCGGACCACAGACAACTCGAGGAATGCGAAACCACATAAGCTCGAGACAATCCGTCTTTATTCCTTGCTCTTCTCTCTCATCCACGTTCTTTCCACTCGTCGACCACACACACACAAATCACTTTCACTATGCGTCCCTCCACTTTCGTTGCCGGCCTTGCTGCCGTTGCTGCTCCTGCTCTTGCCCAGAACATGTCCATCTGTGACAAGTACACCACTGCTCTCCTCAAGGAGAACACTGGTGCCAACCAGTTGACCCTGTTGACTCTCCTTGTCAACACTGTTGTCATTGGTAACTACACTACACCCAACATGAACGCCGTCCCCGGTATTCTTGCCAAGGGTAACTACATGGGCACCGAGGTCAACCTCCTCCCCTACTTCAACGGTGGTCTCGCCTCCTCCAACCGTGGTGGTGCCTCTGGTGTTGCCATCAACTTCCTCGACGACGGTGGTGCCGCTCCTCTTATGAAGAACCTGCCTTCCACCGGCACTTCATCCAACCAGTACAAGCTGATGACCCACTTGTACCAGTACTTCGGTGCTCTCCTTGGCTGCTCTGCCACTGGCTTCCCCAGCTACGCTGGCTTCGGCTCCCAAGCCGCTGTCCACAGATTCATGGACCTCTCTGCTGCAGAGGTCGGCTACTTCATCCAGCAAGTTGCCCTCGCCGCCTCTTCGTTCGGCGTCTCCCAGGACGACATTGCTGTTGTCGGCAAGGCCCTTAACACCATCTTCAACGTCCGCTGCGCTCCCCCCACTGTTGTCATCCCTGCTCAGGGTGCTCAGCTCCAGAGCATCTGCCAGGACGAGACCTGCCTTCTCGCCCCCATGGCCACCTGCGCCGCCTACCCTGCCACCATGAAGCCCGCCAAGGCCAACGACACCATGGCCGCCGGTGGTGCCGCCAACTCCACCAAGACTGGTGCTCCCGCTGCCACTTCTTCCAAGCCTGCTGCCTTCTCTGGTGCCGCCGTCAAGATCGGTGCCGGTGCCGCTGGTCTCTTGGCCGCCGCCGTCCTCGCTCTGTAAAAGAGTTGTGTGATAAGGAAGAATGTGTATGACGCGCCGACGAAGCTTTATCATTTCGTATCTCTCTATTGTCCCAATTTCAATTTGCAAGATACCACGGAAGGTCAATGTACTACTAGTACTTTAATCCATAATCCAACCTTTAAACATTTACATCATCTCTCTTCTCTATACCAAAGTGACTTTCTGATCAGGCACTCCATGTCTCCTTCTATTGCGATGATTTCTCTGACTGTGTGACGCTTGTGTCCAACTCACACGATGTGCGTTCACAGAGCCTTACCGAGACGGCTGCTTGTTGATCTGGTCTTGTCACTCTTGTGTACTCTATCGACGATGATCGCACGCAGAAAGTGCGATTTGCGAGATACACGGAATGTTTCCTCCTCATTGCGACCGACCGCATCGTCTTTGTGAGTTAGACCCGTGGCGCATGCACTTGTACTGTGAAGGTGCACAATATCTTTCGCTATGGTGTCGAGCGAAGCTGGAATACAAGCATAACACTTGGCTTTTCCAGCTTACTCGAGTACATGCTCTCCTATACAAAACCCACGGTGCATCATCGCAGCTTGCATCATCAAATACACGTTTGGAGAAGCGGGATTTCATCCAAAAAATCGCAACAAGGTTGTCTGTTGCAATAGCGACGTAGGCTACGGTCGCCAAGCGTCGCTCTCCGCCCTCCAATCGCGACTTCCCAGACTTGTTTCTGCCTTGCATCAAACCTCAAAGTTCTGTGACCACTCCATGCGGACGATTTAACTCTGATGCGCTTCTACATCCAGAAATTAGTCCTTCAACATGCACGTCAAGCCACGTATGGTTTTGATACCCTCCCACCTGAACTTTTACAGAACATGTTCAACCATCTCTTGGAGATGACGGGTCCCTCTTCGCTGATGTTCAAGTCAACAAAGCCTGCTACGATAGCTGTATCGGCATGTTTTGGTGCAAATTCAAGCAGTCAAGGTTGGTACAACGAATGGGCCATGAACGTCTACAGTTCCATGCCAGTATGGTCTGAGCCAGGGATGTTGATGACGATCCTTCATGGGAGTTGTTCGATGGCCTCGACTTCCCTCTGCTCAGAGTGGTGACCATCTCGGGCGGTGCTCTCTCGGTGATGCAGCTTCGCGCCTACCTACAGCGTCTGTACATACAACGGTAGGTTGATTGCGAGCTCGACACGTCAAGGTTTGACATGGTAGCGACCTGTTGCACGCAGCGACTTGGAGAGTTGAACTTGGATTACCCTTACATGCAAGGCATCACATCTGGTCAGTCTACTGCATTGCTTCAGAGATTCCTGTCTTCGGCTGTGTTGCGTAGCAGAGGAAGCCATGGACAGTGTGTACGAATGGATAGGAACTGCGTTCGCTCGATTGGAGAAAATATTGATCCTCGGGACGGAAGACCGCCCTGCTTTAGAGAACCCTAAGCCTTACGGTGACTTTTTACAGCATCCCTCTGTTAATATGGCTGTTCGGGTGCCCTGACTGAGGTAGACCTTGTGCTCAAGCATATGTCGCCTGGTGAATCTGGTTCGACTCGATCTCAAGTTCAGCAAAGAGGGAGAGTTTATGCTTCGAGATTTTGAGCGTCTGGCGAAGCTGTCAGAATTGCAGAAGTTTCACACGGATCGGGGTGCATAGTCCTACATCGATCCATGGAATGCATCATACCAGACTCCTTGGCTGAGTGACGAGCATTTTCGGTCGCTGTTCTCCAAACTTCGATACCTCCGAGACCTTCGGCCCCCTTTCGAGAGCTCCGGTCTCACAGGCCATGCTTTGCAAGCCCTCGCAAGTAGCTGCCCAAAACTTGAGGTGTGTGAGCTTCTATGGAAGCACCATTCGCTTACTTGGACGAACCTTCAAGCACCTCTTTTTCCCGGCCTGGAGAAGCTATACCTTGGTAGTGTCACTCCTGATGACTGCGACAAGCCAAACTTCTCGAGCGTAGATATCTTGCTGCGGAGACTATTCCCTGGTATCAGAGAATTTGGCGTGAAGTGCGGCGGCACTACAAGGAAATTCAGGCGAGGCTCATAGATTCTAGCATACTTAAAAAGCTGGGAATCACAATTGGAGTTCTCGAGCAGGCCTGCGTCTAAGCTTGATCGACATCACTATTGCGATATCTTATGGCTAGAAAAAATATCTTAGGGATGTTATTTCCCGTTCTTTGGTAGTTCGAGTTCGCTCGGAACTGAATGTCACATGAATTGCCCAATCTAAAGATCCCTTGTCGAGTGAGGCAGTACAGACAGCGAACTATAGGAATATAGGACATGCGTTTCAATACACGACTGGGGCATATACGAGGGGCCAAGGAAGATCTATGAGCCGCGCGGGTTATGGACAGAGTAGGAGACGTCGAGACTAGTACTTGGTGGGCGAGATTTTCCAAGAGTGACGAGTAAATACTAAATAGGTGCCGTCCAGGCATGAGGCATCACTACAAGAGATTAAAGCCGGAGGTCGTCGTGCTGAACGCTGTCCTGCTGTGGACTTGCACGGCGCCTTGCTTTCGCTCTTGGTCGCATCAAACGGTCAATCCAGGATGGACGTTCGATTGTGTTGAGCAAATCTAGTGTTCGATTCCGGCGTGATGTGTCCCTCGCTCATTGGTTCCAAGTCTCACGGCAGAGAACCCAAGCATCTATGTAAGCTCGATGAGAACCGATATCTCGGCAGTCAAGGACTCATCCGAGAACACCATGAGACCGACTGGCGCAGCCCGTGGCAGACGCATTCGACGTGTGATGGTTGGCTGCCTGCAGTAGGCACGTTCATGATGGTATCAGGTAGGGGCGGACGGGGACACGCTCAGGGACCGAGATGATCCAGCTCTGGGGCTCCACGATGAAACCGTAGTCGCTGTCTTCTCGATACCTTTTCTTGCCTGACCACGAGCCCAAAAGTTGATATCGGGTCCAGTGCATCGCTCTGAGTCGACGTGGCGTTCTGTCCACGGACATTCGCTACTGTTTCTTTCCTGCTCATCTCCGTGTCGACCAACCCGCTTGTG
Organism: Aureobasidium subglaciale EXF-2481; assembly: GCF_000721755.1. Classification (NCBI taxonomy): domain Eukaryota; kingdom Fungi; phylum Ascomycota; class Dothideomycetes; order Dothideales; family Saccotheciaceae; genus Aureobasidium; species Aureobasidium subglaciale. Next base: position 1,262,097 of record NW_013566995.1, read on the forward strand.
GTAGACTCTGATGTTCCCATCCATTGACCAGCTCCTTTCCAAACGGCAGCTGCGACTCTCGATCCATAGTCGTAGTAGCTTCCTCCTTCCGGATCAATGCTCACGTCGTCATAATTAGGAGCTGTGAACAAAAGTCTGGTTGTAAGGCCGTAAAGGACAGTAGTCGCAATGATAAAGGCGACGAAGAGGATAGCTCTTCTTGCCAGTCCGTCGTATTTCATGCTGGTTGATTTTCTTTGATGCTCCTTCTTAGACACCAGAACGAAGGCAATGGGAAAGCTTTTTCTGGGCTCGAGATCGGACCTACCTCATATTTCACTCATCTACTTTATATAAGCAGCCTCACTGGCCGGTGATTGAACATTCTAAAATCCGTCTTTAGGGGACAGGCAAGACATTTAGCGCAGTTAAAAGTAGAAGAATGCGAGATTGCGAAAAGGACAACGGCTAGTATTATGCAGAGTTGTGCTGCGTCGTTGCACAACTCTGCATAATAGCCTTTCCCCCAGAAGTGGCGCGAGCGTGCAAGATGACGTCGATGACGCTCGCTATTGATTCGATATATCCCATTCACGACCATCTGCCTTTTGCCATCTCTCTCACATCAACAAATGAACACAAGACACATTTTTCGAATCACTCAATCACAAATACGCATTACACGCAGAAACATGTCGGACAAGACCCAGCAACCCTCTCTCATTGGCGGCCATGCCCAATACGTAAAGGGCGCAGCAGAGGTACCTTGCACCCCTCTCTCTCTCTCTCTCCTTACTCGATTTTCCCACAGTGTCAAAAAGTCTAATACAAACCACAGGGCGTCATTGGTAGTGTCACCGGCAACACAGCATGGCAGCAAAGTGCCGAGACCGACAAGCAAGGCGGCATCGACGCCATGAAGGCCGCATCCGCAAACCGCGATCCCGCCACCGATGGCTACGGCAAGGTTGAGGAAGTCGCTGGAAAGCTGTCCGGCTGTGAGGGCATGGAGAAGGAGGGTGCTCAGTCTAAGAAGGAGTAAGATTTGATGCGAGTAAAGAGGGAGCAAGACACTTTGTGAGACGGTACTGTTTGAAATGAGGATGAAGTTACGAAATCAAAGATATGTTGATCGAGCTCTGCGACGTCTTGTGTGTGTGTGTGTGGATGGTATTGAGATGGATGTCTTGCTGATGATATTCGTCCTGACGTCTTTTCCTGTTCGGTACAAGTAGAGAGAGGTCAAACTTGTACATGAACCGCAGCTCTTTGTGGAACATCCTCCGATTGTAGCGACTCGATCTCGATACGCACCAAAGCTACTAGCTACGTTCATCCTGAGCCGGTTCTGATTCCAACAAGCAAGCTACCACTACCACCGACTCAAGACCCTTGGCCTTGAAACCCTCCGCAACACATTTAACCAAATACCTCAATATTTGCTCATCACTCATCCCCATTTCCGAGTGGAAGCCGCCGCAGCGACACGTAGAATAAACTCGACCACTTTGCCGAGAAACAGCTCCACATCTAACGACCAAGCCTTTCCTATCTTTAGCCTCTTCAAACTTCTTTACTTTGTCCAATATCCCATCCAAGCGAGGAGACCAGAATCCTGTACCATACGCCGTTTGTTCAGGATTCGTGGCCAGGGAACGGGATTGTCTATAGTCGGTTCTGAGAATTGGGAGAGTGGTGACTATCTTGCGGTAATAGTATATTTCTCTCGTGAGGCTCGGGCTTATCTTTAGTAGCGCTTGTACACCTTTTACAAAGTAATCGTGCTCTTCTTCTAGAGCGTAGTCGTAGATTTTGTTCCGTATCTCCAAAGGCAGGGTCAAGAATCCGGTCGCCATGGTAGAGTTTAGTAGCTGAAGCGGCGCTCGAGTATTACCAAAATCTTTGGAAGATGCAGCAAGGTGACTATGGAGGTGCAAGATCATTTGGCAAAGGAAAAAGTATCAAGAAAACGGATGCCATAGTACAGTGAGTCAGCGTTGGAGAATATGTGAGTCAATTATGGGCTGCCACGTGGGATGCAAGCCAGTCGGTCCCCTGAGTCCCTGTGTATAGCGCCGATATTCAATCGAAATGCTGCTCGTCTCGCATCGTGTTGCCGGCACCCGGTATAGTTGTCAAGCAGCGCGAGAAAGCTGCAGATCGACGACCCTGCTATATCAGCTTTTCTCTCCCCATTGGATGAGTAACGAGTAGTAGCTGTGAGAACACATAGTCCTATCAAGGATCCTGGACTACACTTCGATAGTAGTGGTTCGACAGGCTCCTTTTCCCACACAAGAGCATTCGGCCAGAAGCTCAAGGTACACCCAAGAGAAACCACTTGCGCCAACTCAACTCTGAGAGACCGTCGTAAGCAACTCCACTCGCCTTCAGAGACTCGACCTCGCCAAGCGTGAAGCTGATCGGAGACAGCTCAACTCCCACCACAAGTTTGCGATCAGTGGAGAAAAAACAGTATGAGGTATGTCTGACAAGTGTCACACCTACTCGTTTCAGAAAACCGCCTTCGACAATTCCACTCACAAACATGCTTCTACAAGACCTAGCATCCCTAAGCGACCAACAGTCAAAAGCTCGGGTATCGTACGGATACAACAGGGGGTTAATGAGAAAGGGCAGATTAGGAGGCTGAAAACCAAGCTTTCTGGGATGCGTTTCAGGAGGCTGATTTGAGGAAGCATGGACCTTTTGCATTATCGACGCATGTGATTGTGGATACTGGGTGTTTTCTGGAAGAATAGGGGTGGGAAGTAGAGGTGTGAGATGGCGAATAGGGTCAAGAAAGAGGTGTTGAGGGGCGGTCTGTTTCATGTTTTGGCCTCGAGGCTTGGTGGTGGGGTGGAGCGTATGTTGGGGTTAGTGGATGTGGTGACCGACCTGACAGTAGCAGCGAGTGTTTAGCAGAGCACATGTTCAACAATCGATTGTCCAGCATGTACGCGTGCATGGTAGAGGATAGACGTATGTTCGCACGTCACTCGAATTGCGCAATAAGGGCGAAACACAGGTGACGAGCGAATAAAGTGTTTCGAATAGACTTGTTTTGACTCGTCCTAATGTGTCAAATCTAGGTCTTGATCATCTATGAAGCGGCGGAAATGCTCATGTGCCTTGGAAAGGCGAAACCAAAGAAGCAGCGGGAACCCAATGCTGCAACACCGCCCATGCCCAGAAAACGCCAGTATATACATGTCAGCCTAGGAGCAAATGTGGCTTGACGGGAATCATTGAAAGAAACAGATGGATCGAGTAGTCGTATCAGATACCAAGTGCGAGCTTGGCTCTCTCGTATGCAAAGAAACTTGTGGCGACCATGGGTATGATTTTGATGTAGCCGACGCCTAGGCCGACGAAGAAGCCTTTGAAGCCAGTGTCGCGGTAGATGCGTCCGGCAACCTCCATCATGCCTAGACGATGGCCGTCACCAACAACACCGCCAACCTGCATGCGTCTTCGCACGACCTCTAGCGGGTAAGACACGGTCTGCGAGACGAAACCAGCAAAGCCGCCAGTGCCTAGTTCAGCCCACCATGTGAGCGGCACGGGCTTGTTGGGGTCGCGCCTGATGGAAGAGTCGGATTGGGGGAGTGTAGTGTATTTTGCTAAGCTTGGTTTTCGCATAAAGTCGCCGGCTGTGTCGTGGGTAAGGAATGAGCAGCCGGCGTATGGGAGCATACCCCAGAGTGTGGGTGTGAAGCCTCTGAAGAAGTTGACCATGCCCGAGGCAGGCGTCGCTTTGTTGAGGGCAGCAGAAGTTGCCGAGATGGACGAGGTTGCGGCGCGGGTGAGCGAGGAAGTGTCGACCTGCTGCGGACCTGAGCGTACGGGCGGAGGCTGCTCGTGGTAGATGGTCTTGCAGATTTCTCTCAGGCTAGTTTTGTGTTGTGTTTTGGTCTCAAAGGCCAATCGCACGCGAATGACTTCTAGTGGGTAGGTGAAGCAGACGGAGATGGTACCAGCCAAGCTGCCGCTGAGTAGACGGCGGAGGGGCGTCTCTTTATCTTTGTTGGGGATGATTTTGGCGCGGATCTGCTCGTAGGCGAGAAATTTGATACCGGCGTAGGGGAAGATGCGGAGCAAGGTTGCTGAGTGGCCACGGAAGAGGCCTCGCGTGCCCTCGTTCGCTTGGATGTCACGCATGGCTCGGAAGAAGCCAAACCATGAACCCGTGTATTTTGCATATTGGGGACTCGATGCTTGGAAGAGGATCTTGACGCGGTCTAGCGGGCCTACCACTGTCTTTGCCTGTGTCGTGTGTCAGTCCTGTCTGGAGTCTGTCGGCGGGGGAGAAGTGTGAGGCTATGACGTACGGCGCATCCAGCTATACCGCCGGCCAAGCCGCTGCGCATGACATAGTCCCAGCTCTGCTTGCTGACCGGCGCCTTTATCTGCGGCGCCGAGGACGAGGGTATCATGAGTCGAGAGTCTTGGGTGAGGTCCGGCGCATGGTTGCCGCTGATGGCGAGGCTCGCGGGCATCAATACAAAAGGCTTCGTGCGTTGTCCTGTGGGGTGCTGCCAGGCATTCGGGAACAGCCGGTGCAAGTCTCTCTCTGCTCTCGAGTGAATCAGGCGCAGACGCGTCGAGTCGAAGTGATGGTAGGCGTAGGTAGGATAATAGGTCGTCGACACGTCTAGTTGGAAAACATGTTTGTCCCGAGTGTGGAGGACGGAGCGCCGCTGACCATTCCCGCTGTGCCCGCTGTGCCCGCATTCTGGGCCGAGGTCTTTGCCATTGTCGGCTTTGTGGACCGGCCGAGACTGTTTCCACCTCTCGAGTCTCATCACCACCGGAACGACGACAACGACTACGTCTGGCCGTGCCTATCTATTCTGCAGCCAGGTCTACATACTTCCAGGCTCGATTGTTCATCGGTCCTTCATTAGTCGGTTGCGTCTCGACATTGAGTCATCCTGGGTAGAATCACTGCTTGGTCTTCCAAGTGGTGTGGTTTTCTTGCTGCTCCGTACCTACCATTTCACGTCCGACTCTTTAACTCCAGGCCCGTTTCGACACACGACGCGAGAGATTCTGGTAAGAATGCCATCTTCGACCAGTGACGTGTCAGACAAGCAGTCCAACACTTCTACTCTGTCTCAGAGCCCATCACAAACGTCGTCAAGCATTCTGTTTTCAACAGACAGGGTCGCCCTCATTGATATACCAACTTCCATCGCCGATGCCCAGCAATCTTGTCCTTGCGTTCCAACCTCATCTCTAATATCATGCAATCCTCTTACCTCTCCGTACCCCAACCATGAACCAAAATCTGAAGCTGCGCGCGACAAGCTGCGCCAGAAGATGGCAACCGAGAACGACAACTTATACGCCGATCTGATCTCTTCTGCCCTGGCCCTCGTCCGCAAAAGCTACACCGGCCCTTGGTTTCTTCCGCGTACTGTCGTCTCGCAGGACGACCAGCCTCTATCAAAGAAGCGTAAAGTCGGTGACACGTCGTCCGATATCGAGTCAGTCAGGGATGACTTGTTGCACCAGCTCTCCTCAAATCCACAGTCCTGCTCCTTTAACTGGAGAGACATGAAAGACCAGCAGCGTGCGAGTGAACCCCTGCCTGAAACTTCCCTCTGGCCGAAGTACCTTCACAACCCATCGAATGTTGCTCGTATCCTTGAGATCGCACCGACTCCCCTGCGAGCTCCTGCCAGCTTCTACATTCCGCCAGGAGCCGCGTTCTATCTCGGCGATTGCTCTGCTTCGCGCTCCTTCCACATGGCCGTCAAGGACGTTGCTGAGCAACTTGAGACTTCTCGATCATTTGACGTAATTGTGATGGATCCTCCTTGGCCTAACGCTTCCGTCAGGCGCACTGAGAAATCGGGAAGGTCAGCCTATCAAGTCTCCCCCACAGTATGGGATGTTAGGCAATTGATCTTCGAGATGGACATTGATGTTCTCCTGGCCAACCAAGGTGTGATTGCCATTTGGATCACCAACAAACCAGCGGTGCGAGAACTTGTACTTGGCGAGGACGGCCTATTCGACAGCTGGGACGTGCAGCTAGAAGAAGAATGGTTGTGGATCAAGACAACAGCCGATGGTGAGCCTGTCTCGTCTCTGGACGCTCTTTGGAGGAAACCGTATGAAGTCCTCCTTGTCGGGCGGAAATATGACCCAAGAGGCAGTGATCAACACGTCAAGTTAACCGACCATTCCAAGGTTGAGCGAAAGGTGATCGTCGGTCTTGCTGATCTGCATTCAAGGAAGCCATGCTTGAAATCGCTGTTTGAACGCTTCGCGATCTGCCCCACGTCGACATCAACAAAACAACGTGTTCTCGAGTGCTTTCCGAGGTATCTCGTGAGTGGTTGGTGGTCGTGGGGCAACCAGGTCCTCAAATTCAATCATACCGACTGTTGGCAATCTAAGACTTAGATCTAGCCAAGCGTCATCGTCATACTCCGTATCGTTTCTAAAAGCATCATTCCCGTAGACGGATATGGATCACGACACGAGCATACGAGCTTCCTTCCCGAGTCGACTTTCTTCAATTACCTTCTCGCCTGTTGAGCATTCTCGCCAAGTCTCAAATTTTACTAGCTACCCTAGTCCAAGCTCCGGCATGGGTCCGACTTCTCAGGATGCGCAGAGTTACATTGGATGTGCTCAACATCCATCGCTCCACGTGAATGGTGGTAATGCTCTAGCTATCTGCTGGCCTATCGCAAATCCAACGCTTGCATCGCATCATAAGTCCACTTCCCTATCTCGTACATACGTGCACGCAAACTCAAGCTATTACCACATCGTCATCTCCTTTCGAATGCACGCGCTTGACACCAAAATACCAGTGGCTGTCGAATATATCATACTTCTATCGAAGTGCTGGTATGCTGATCCAGTAGGGGTCTGCCATCGAGGAAATGTCGTCAATCTACGTCGTGATATATTTTTGCGGCCCGCGAGCCGTAATAGGCTCAACAGATAGTGTCCAGACAGGCGGCATGATGGCATTTGGTGATATTTCGAGCATCAAATTCTGCGGAGGTATCCACAAGAACGTGGACCCTATGACGACACTCGCCATTTCCATGTGAAGTCTCGAAAAATCCTCGGGTTTGTCTTAGTCCGACGAGGTCCCGTCACGAGTAAGGTGGAGCTTGGCCGACTTAGCCCGTTGATCCCAACCTCTCAAGCAATGCCATTTCCCTGCATCTTCCGACAGGCATGACGATGCCGCCCAGCCGGATGTAGGAGCTGGACGACCAGCCCTGAACTCCACCATTGTCTGATATTGCCCAACAGGAGATTGCACGTCAAGGCGTCGTATCAAGCAACATGTGTTACAGGAGCGCAAGGGTAGCAACCAGCTTGAAACGCGAGTCAGAAACACAACAAATCGCGCCTTCATGCTTCGAGTTTTCGACTTTGACATGTGAAGTTTCATGGAGCAAAAGATCGCGACTTGAGTGGTCTCTCCGAAACGCGCTGGACCCTTTCTCCTGCAGCGGCGCAGCACATGCTACGCCCTATCTTTTCCTGCAAAATTTTAGACATGGTCGCGCTCTTTTACCTTGTTGCGGAAATAGGCAAGCCGAACACGTAGCCGAACTGGTGCGCTAGCCGCATGTGGGTCAAGCGCATCAATATTCCTGGCCTCGTGCGGCCAACAGTGCTGACACCAGCTTATTCGGTGCTCACACCGCTGAGCCGTCTATGACTCTTCACGACCGAGGAAGGCCCACCAAGCATCTCGGGACGATAGATCGAAATATATGCTGGCGGTCGCAGCGTCCTCCTAGCGCTTTTTGACAGTGCGGAGACTTCAGCCAATACGTAGCTGTTTTGTTTGCCGGGCACCTTAACTAATAACGTTAATCTACCGTGTCATGCCCTCAGAACTACAAGAAGGCCAGAGCACCCCCCCACCTAGTTTCTGGAACAAGCCCAAACAACTTGACATCTTCTTCGCATACCGTCTGGATTACGGAATAAGCAGTGCTTTGCAGCAGCCTCTCACCTCATCTCTCCACCTCCATCAACACTTCAACTCGTCCGATCTACATGTATAAAGCTGGCTGCCCTGCACTGCACAATGTCGACCTCTACTACCTCTTCCGCAAGACCTACTTCTCCTAGTTGCTCATCGAACCCGACCCAGCCGATCCAGATTGGTTTCTCTTCCAGGTCGTCCACCATGACCAGACCTCGCAACACAAGCGATGCTTCCATTCTCTCTGGCAGCCCATCTCCCAACGGACCTGCTGCCTTCCCTTCTTGGAAACTGGCTCGCCCTCAGCTTGCCCAGGGCCCTGCCAGCTCTTACTTCACCGACGAGGATTTGTTTGGTGACGACGACGTGGCCTATCTCAACGAGGCTCCTGAGCCACCCAGAACCGCCGAACAATGGATGATTTCCAGGGGCGGTATGCCTATGGCTGCAAATGCCAGCATGGTCACCCTCGACAGCAGCTGCGAGAGCTACAACAGCTTCGGATTCAGCAACGGTTACACTCCTAGCAAGCCCATCATGATGAAGAAGTAGACATCATCTTGATGATCAGCTCGCCCCTAACGACCCTTACTCTTTCTTGTGGAGACTGGAACATTCCCGACTTCAATCACCTCTTTCTGGTCAAAGATTATCATCATCTCTTTTGGCTGTCCACTCGTTTAAGCCCGTCCGTCAGATATAGGCTGGACCATCCGCGCGGGCCTTCATGTGCTGGCGACACGTCTTTTTGTGTCGCAGCTAAGAATCAAGGCCCGAACAGAGTGCCACGGATCACTCTGCACTCGCTTTGCATCGTTTTCATTCCAACCCATTTTCTTGTCTGTTGATCCTTCTTGGAATTTCCTGCGTCATGCATGGTCGGAGCATTGCGAAATCCCACGCGACGGAAATCATCTTTTCATTACCTTTTCACTTGATACCCCTTGGCGAGACAGCCAATTTTGAGATATCCCCCTTTTTTCCTTTGATGTATCTAGATAGCCTTTTGGCAGGAAGACCCTGCAGAGGACGACGGCATGTTTATCAGCATAAGCCCTACTGCGATAGGCAGAGTGGCAGCGGAATTGTTGCGCAGTCATATGCAATCACTTTGAAGTGGGGCGCTTACTGCGCGAATCCCATTTGCTCCCAACTTCCTATCGTCTGTCACCTGCCTCGAGTCACTTTCTACTTCTGCCGGAATGCCTTTACAAGGAAATTGATCAGCTTCGGTCGCCAGCTGGCGTCGTTTCTCCCCTCTCATTGTGGCAGCGGTACAACATGCATGCCATGACTCGGGACAAAATGAACGCTTCATCTCCACGTCCTGCAAAATGTATGCAGGCACTGTGTAAATTCTGGTCTCATGCGTCTTTCGTTGGTTCTACAACCGCAAGACCAAATGACACGAAACTCGGCAACATTTATTCATCACATGTGCTGGAATCGCGGTGAGTAAAACGCGCTCGTGACGCCCTATCGCATGGCCAAGTACGACGAGGAAAACGTGATCTGTGAACGCTGCGGCGACAACGCAAGGGACGTCGAGGTCGTCGAACCACGAATACCTGTAAATTGGTACTGACCTTACTATTCGATAGCATGTCGCTTGGATGTATAACGGTGATGGGTCCTGGCCCAATTATCGATATCTATTGCTTCGGACTAGTAGGATGCACAAGCTTGAGGTTGAGATGCGTGTTGGGCACGTTCTAGCGGGGGCTTCCTGGGCCAATCACTTGACCCAACCCTCTCTTCTTCTCTCTGCATCTTGATACCCATGCCTTCGACCTGTTCGTGCGTAAACTCCCCGCCCAGTAATGGCAATCGTGGCCAGCCGTCTGCGCATGGGAATATTCTTCCTCGGAGCTCTAGTTCGCTCGTCTGTACTCGCCTGCCAGCGGGCACAGTATTGTATCCTCTCTGCAAACCGATAGGTCCCCTACCCAAGCCGTCAATAATGTCTAGGCGCTCTGCACCCCGATCGCTTCCCGAACAGGTGGCTCATCACCAGAGGCACATATTGCGCCAGCCGACACGCATGGCTTTGGGTATACGCGCCCGCGTCTGATTTGCCAACTTGTAACATGAGTTCGCCTCTGTTGTCTTGTCTCCTTCTCTCTCTCTCTCTCTCTCTCTCTATTTTTTCCTCTTGCAGTCTATACCAAGGTCTGCTGCAAGAACAAATATTTCGCACTCTTCAAATTCAAGGACTGGGTGCTTGCATGTCCGACCTGCAGGCCATCCTGGTCGGCCATTGACACAGACAACTTTTACAGTGACACAAACCATCGCTTGAGGACATTTCTGCCTGTTCACTGTTCCACGCGGTGTGACTGCATCTGCTTGGCACAAGCTTTCGGTACGTCGATCTCGCGCAACGTTACAGCAGAAATACACAGCATCCCACATCTTGTTTTCTCGAATGCTATTCTGGTATCTGGATTCTTGCACAGAAAGACTCGGCCCAATCCTCGACCGCTTGATTTGCTGCTTTGGAGTCAGTTCTGAAAGACCATTGTTCTGATTCTCCTAGATATTGATCAGCGATGTCGACTGGTCGGCCCTCTGGTCAAAGGTCACACTCTGCTGTGCGAAGACAAGTAGCTATCAAGTCTACTCTTCCTCAAGCCCTGTTTCCACCTGACCCTGACGCCGAATTTCAACCTTGTGCCGCGACTGCCTCGTTTTTTCTCTACGCACAGCGGAACATTGTCCTATGTCTACATCACGACACATTGGCAATAGAGCGACGATTTGACAAACATCAAGAAGACGTCCTATGGATCTGTGCAGACACGGTCAGCGAAAGAGGTGCGGGACGTTTGGCTGTTAGTTACGACACAGGGCATACCGCGATCGTCTGGGATATCTCGACAGGAGATGAAATCGCTCGCTTCGCAGCATATGAACACATCAGAGTGGCCGCGTGGATGAAGGATGGAAATATTGCTTTCGGTAAGACTTTTGAGTCTTGAAGCCGAAGAATGACATTAATAGAGCTTCAGGAAACGCCCAAGGCAACGTAATCCTGTTTGAGCCTTCTACGTCTGAGCATATCTCAGCTCGTACTATTTACGACCCGATAACAGCAATAGCTCCAGCAGCTGATTCGCGTACCTTTGCAATTGGGTCGGTCTTCGTTCGTCTAGCAGATGTTTCCTATACTGACAGTCGTAGTTTCCTTAATGGCTCAATTCTAGTCGCAACTTTACAACCGCTGTTTACAATTGTGCATAGCCTGACGACATCGAAAGCTCCTTCTCGGATCGCAGGACTCTCCTGGCACGGTTCTTCTTCCCGTCAAAAGTCTGATATGCTCGCTACACAAACCGCAGATGGCGACCTCAGAGTCTGGAGTATACCTAAACTAGCTGCCCCTGGAGAAACACCTAACATTATCCGAATTCTGAGCCGGTTAGAGGGCAGGAGTGTTGGACCTTGCTGGTTTACTTGGTCAAAGAACGGCCGCATTATTCAGCACGCGGATGGGTAAGAACCAGTCCCGAAACACTTGGAGACCTTCGCTGACACAATGCTCTTCCAGGGAGACGCGTTCCTGGGACGTTCGTACTAAGAACGTGAGCTTCCAGCCTGTGCCAACTGTTGATGGCATCGCCGGTATTGCATGTTATGGTCCATCCTCGACACTGTTCACACTAGGACCAAATCATACTGTCCAACAATACGACGTCAATCCGAGCGATTTACCTATACAAGTCGCTAGTATTCAGCACGCTCCCGGCCCACTACCTCCGTCTCCACCCAATTCTATCGAAGAGCAGAAAAAGGAAGAGACAGGCAGAAAACAAGCCGCCGCGAGAGCGATCTCATTGCCCTTCGCCCATCTGGACGCAGACACAAGTGAAGGCGAGCTTGGCACCATGTCTCCACTCGAGAAGATTGCAAAAGAGATGGATTTGCTGGAAGAAGAAAAGCAGGATCGCCTTGGTGCCCTCAGTCCGACGTCAAGCAGGACTTCTTCAGTGAGCTCTAAGTCATCCGGTGGAGGCCGTAGGATACCATCATATCGTTATGACAAAGCACCGTCATCGCGAGCTTCTGAAGTCTCCTACAACGAGGGCACCGAATTTTCGTTTGGCTTGCCTTCGGCTCGGCCCCGTGAGAGCGTCTCTGTTCGCTCGGCCTCATCATTGCGTACCTCAGGTCTACGAAAAGAGATCCTGAGAAGTCCGGACGAAGCCCAGCAGATATCTCAGATGGACCTTTTCTCTCACACACGAGCAAGACTTCGGAATGTGCCATTCAGAACGCCTCATTATGGTCATGTTGCTCGTACGTCAGACATACTACGACGAGAGATGCTGAGTGTAGTGTTTGGCTGGAATGATGACATCGAGTCACTGGTACGCGACGAATGTGAGTCTTGCCTCAGTGAATCTTACCATACTTCAGTGAATCTAATTTATACAGTCATGAGACAAAAGCCAGGCTCAGCTAGTAGCGTACTTCTCTCAAAATGGCTTGGTGAATTTGGCGCAGACACGATGGCCGCCATGGTCGGTTCTGAGAACATGACTTCATCTGACTGGATGCTTCTCGCTCTAAGCTCCATGGGGCCGTCATCTGGTAAGCAGGTTGGTCAGGCGTTCGTACAGCGACTTCTGGAAAAGGGTGACGTACACCCCGCTGTCGCGGTCCTCCTTGGCTTCGGTGAACACGACGATGCTATTGAGGTTTATGTGTCGCGTGGCTACCATATGGAAGCAGTTCTTCTGACCTGTCTTACCATGCCCTCGGATTGGAAAAGACAGTCTTACCTTGTCCGCAAGTGGGGTGAGGTATCTATTATGCAAGGTCAACCAGAACTCGCTGTAAGATGCTTTTCGTGCACCAGCATTGAGACCTCAGACTCTTGGTCGTCTCCCCGAGCGCAAGACGCAGTTTTCTCTAGCCAGAGAGACCAAGGCATTAGCCCTTCTCCACTGAGCCCTCCGCTTTCGCCTCCTTTTGCTGTTGGCCCGAACCGGAACAATATCAGGAACGGGTCACTGAAGCTGATCACCACATTTGGTGATAAGGGAGCTCCGCTTGTCCTGCCGTCGGCGGACCAAAGGACGCCTATGACAGGTATGCTTGGTGTTGGAGTGACACCAATAGCCGAATCTGCAATCTCGCCGGGTGGCGCAGCACCCTGGCTGCGCTCTGGGAGCAGATTCGAAAGGGATCCATCATCCGCGAGGACTGCAACTCCTGGCGGATATGCAAGACGTCAGTTGACTTCTAGAAGCGGGACGTCACGCACAAGAGATGTGTCTCAAACTCCTTTGACGGCTCGCAGAGAGCTTTCAGGCCCAGCGCACATCGCAGAAAGCTTGGGAAGCACACGGTCTGGTCATAGTCGCAATTCTTCGTCCATCAGCTCGACTGGTATAGTTCAAAGTTCTGAGCAGCAACTACGACAATCCTCGAGAGCAGATCGTCTGCCATCACCAAGCAACGATGTCTTCGCGCGCTTGAAGAACGAGACACGGATACGAAACGGCTCACGGGAAAGAGCCAACAGCGATTTACAGGTGCAGGTTTTTGACACAATTTACCTGGCTCCACTGGCGTCTCAAAACACAGTGGCTCCAATTGTACAACTGGATGCATTCACTGCTTCTCGACAGAACCAGGATGATGAAGGTGTGATTGGTATGCCTGATTATCGTGGAAGACCGGCCAAGCGATACATCAATCCTCCCAGAAGATCCCCGTCATCACCAGTTCCAATGTCTCCCGACGAGGTCATGGCCAGCAGAGCGATGGCTGCAGCCGCGACTATTGATGAGTCTTATTATAGACAGCCAGAATCGCAGGCCAAGACTTCCAATGCTGGTCGTGCCTCAAGGACAGACAACCGAGGACTGAGCAGACAAAGAGACCACAGCCAAGCGAACCACCGAGCGGTTGTCAGTGGCCGTGACACAAGTGAGTCTCGTACACCACAGAGTATGTTTGCTAGTTCGTCTTCAGTTCCTGCGCATGCTCCAAACGACTCCGACTTCGCGAGGAGCGAGTTTCGACAGCAGTTACATGTCAATAGGAGCAGAGCAGCTTCTATCAAAGATGACCTGCCAAGCCGAAAACAGACTAACGAAATCTCCACTCTTCCTCGAAATAGCCTCGAGGAAGACAGCTCCGCTTCTGAGAATCCGGACGAAGGCGTTGTGCGACGCAGGGACCTTCAGAGTTTGACCAAGAAGCAACTGGCTGCCAGGGAGCTCGAGGACAGGCGCGCGTCCTTGGCGAGACGGCCGTCTGCACCGGCGATACCATTGCCAAGTGACGTCAAAACACCTCCGAAGAGGCCGTTCATGGCTCCTAGACATCATACTGAGCTTGGAGATACTCCCAGCTCGTTCATGCCTCCGTATTCTGGTGGTCAGGTCACACGTAGCCATACGGCTGATCCAGAATCCCAAAGTCGTTTTCCGCCTGCGAAAAACACTGGTGCATCCAATCCAACAGCATCGATCGGATTACCAGCCACTCCCAGGGCCATGAGACATCCAAGATACATGTCTGTCGACCCCAAAGAACGCGAAAAATTGCCTGCTGTTCCTCAGGTGCCCCAGACGCCTCCTCAGCTTTCGTCTATCACCTTCCAACAAGCTTCGCCTTCTCCGAGGTCTACAGATAACGACCAGATCGCACCTCTTTTGCCCTCAACTGTGTTCGGGCAGTTGGCACCTCAGTCTCCACCAAGATCTTCCTCGGCACCGCCAGAGATGGGCCTAGATGGCACGCCTTGGCATTACAACACAGTACTACCGCACTCATCCAGACGTGGTTCCATAACTAAGGGGAGTCATGCTCGTAAAGTTACACCTACAGAGAACAACTTCCAGCTCCAGCAAGGCCCTTCATCAAATAGACCTAGTATTGACCAGACTTTGCATGACGCTCAGATTGTCATTGTGGAAGACTCTGAGTTGATGTTGCCAGAACTCCAGCACCTTGCAGGCCCTCCACCTCCACCTCCAGCCCCGCTGATGACAAGTACCCGGGGTAGTGGTCTTGGTGTTATCAACATAGCCATTGGCGAAGAGGAGCCCATGATTATTGATGTTTTACCGACCATTGACAGAGCCGGTGCACTGACAGCTCCTCCACTAAACAACTCTGCGCAAGGTCAACTGCAAGTCAACGCTCAACGACGTGGTCGAGGAAGTATCAGCGAGGGTTTCAATTCGCGCTTGCGAAGTGTGACCGAGCGTATGCGTAACAACAGCAAATCGCGAACCAAATCACCGCCAATCGACTCCTACGCGACATCGCCTTACGAAACGGTGCTCCCAAGTATGTTTTCCAGATATCAAACACATACCGACAACAATCCGGCTCGTACGAAGTCGCCATACGATACTTCTTCAGTCGCACCTAGTGCGGCAGCTTCTGAAGCCTCGCTCTCATTGCAAAACACAATGCCTCCGCCACCACCGCCTCCTCCGACAGCTCCTGATGTGTCTGAGGAGCAGAAAGACATAACGGACAGATCTAGCCAGGGCTATCCTCACCCTCGTGAAGTCAAAGCAAATATCTCGGCTGAGACACTCCTCTCATCAGGAGTTTACGAGCCCAGCAACATGTTTTAGCCATACTTTGCTAATCTTCTTTTCTTTCATCTTCTTGGGACTAATTCTGCCTATTCGTCTATCGTTTCGCATATACCACTGCGCATATGTTTCCCTCGCATTTCCTACATATGTCATATACTCGTACGACTTAGTGTCCGCTGGATGGAAGCATTTCGGTGTTTGGGAAGGGAAAGAAAAGAAAGACGTACAAATTGTATTCATCTCTATCCAGCCTAGAATGTATATCAAGGAATCAATCACGATAGGAAACTGATGAAAACGTTATACAAGTGCAAATATTGACTTCGTTCTAGGTAGATAGTCGCAGCTTTCAATGAGAGTCACCGATGTTCAAGGCAGGGTCGCGGCTTCTGTCTTGGTGATTGAATTCACTCGCCGAATATATGATCTGTCACAGAGCCCGATGTATCTGCACAAACCATTTTGTTTCCGGCCTTCATTCAATTGGTGTCTGCGGTGTTGCATACTGCGCAGGAACCAATCGTGATGAGGTTCATCAGTGCTCATCAAGCTCCCCAGCCACCCCAACGTCACCAGCGTCATGATTTTGCCCAACCTCCCACCTTCTCTTCGTCCCGATTACGACAAGACTATCTTTTATACACAAGCAAGCTTTCTCCGTACGTGATCACTTCTATGCAGAGATCAAGTACTCTGCGAGCTATAGCCTAAAATTGCATGCGGGGCACCATGCAGTCAAACTCTGAATGGATTCCACCAGTAATCGCCAGAAGAGAAGGCACCTTTTGTCACAGCTTCGCAACAACCATTGTCGTCTGACGGAGATGTCCATATCAGGCCCGGAGTTGGAGCCTCCGTTCGGCTTCTTTTCAACAACGCCCTCCTTTCTTCGATGATGCTATACCGAAGATCGTCTCTACATCTTGAACCCCGCTTAGGGTTTTGAATAGTATTTGGTGGTTGTCTTTCTCTTGAAGTTTGCTCCATGTTACCACTTTCCTGTTTAAATTTTTTCGTCAAAACATTGCTCATCGAAATGCGTCTGTCTAGTCTTATATCCTATGCACTTGCACCACTTCTCACTTCTGCCACCATTCTTCAGAATGGCCAGGTCCGAGACGTAGTTTTTCCTGACACGAGCATAGCATCTGTAGCCGGCGGCTCGAATTGGACTTCATTCCCTCCTAATGCAACTGGACTTTCATACAAGGGTCGTTGGGATTACAAGTACATATCTTGGTGGTCAGCTCCAGGTCTCAAATTTGGCTTCACTGGCGACAAAGTAGCCATCAGCTTTGGCCAATACACTTCTCAAGGTGTACTGATCGCATACCGTTTCGCTGGTCAAGACTGGTTATTCACGAATGTGACTGCAAACTCGACACATCAGCTCATTGATGCATCGACTGTTGGCTTCAATCTTACGACTCAGGCTCAGAGACCACAGACATTCGAGCTTCGGGTCACAAACTATGCTTATGGTGTTCAAATCGCTGGCATACACCTTAGCAATCACGGCAAGCTCGTCAATATACCCGACTATTCCAAAAAGATTGAGATTATCGGCGATAGTCTGTCAGCAGGTCAATACGGTACTTATGAGGGAATCTCAAGTTATGCCTGGGGTCTAGCCGAAGGTCTCGGAAATGTCGAGTTTGATATCACAGCCTATCCTGGAATCTGTCTTGTGGACCAAAACTGTTGGGGCAATGCTCATGGACAGACTTACCAATGGTTCAGAGCTTCAGACACCTCCCATCGCTCCGAGGTCATCTATGGCGATAATCCGCCACTTTGGAACTTCGAGCATCACCAACAATCCGATATTGTGGTCATCAATCTTGGTACCAACGACAACAATACTCACAACAATGTCACCAACGAGAAGTACTTGAGCAGTTACATTGACTTTGTGGGCCAAGTTCACGACAAGTATCCTAGAGCTCAGATCATCCTGATTGCACTCTGGAATGGATTCGACCAAGTCGGCAATACATGGAAACAAGGCGGTGCTTTTATCGACGAGATACAGCAGGTGTATGCTCATTACAAGCATGCCGGATATGTGCACTATTTCAATACTACTGGCATATTGCAGCATAACGACATCGTGAGTAGTAATGCTTCGAGATCAACGGAATACGGCACTTATCACAGAGCAGGGACCGCAATACCATCCTACTGATGTGGGACATGTCAAGCTTGCAAGTCATCTGATGCAATATATCAAGTTGAAGTTTGACTGGGTTTTTGGAGCCACTGGACCCGAGGTACAAGCAGACACGCTTTACTGGAACGATGGTATGGTTGGAACCTGTCAAGAGGACGATCGAGCAATGCTAACAGTGTCCCAGAGCCAAATTACTAAGCGCCCTTGCTTCTCTAGATCATGGGTTCTTGAGTCGACATCGATCTGATGATTAGCACTTACTATCCAACAGCCTGAAATCGACCATACTGGTAGTCACATTTGTACAGAAGAGTGCCAAGACCAGCAGGGTATCTGACTTATGAAACAATCTACCTTTATATACCGCTCAATCTCCCAATTTCCCTGTAGAAGTTCTGAGCCTATCAGATCCTTTCTTTGGGACCCTGCTACGGCGGTGAGCATCCTATTGTGCGGAGATTTGATCTACTTGGTTCTTCTGATTCCACTCAAACGTCAAACAGGGGTCACTTTTTTGTTCATGAGAGCCATGGTTCGAATCTCTGGATGGTTTTTGTTTTTGTTTTTGGCCTTATTCTCGTTCTTGGACATGCTTTCCGAGCCTTGTGGCACCCTTTGAAACATAGTTAGGAGTGTGATGGCTCTGGATCTGACGCACTACCCAAGGCATCTTGTCCTGATATGCACACCTCGCTGTTTACAGATAAGACGCAAGACTGGGAATAGACCTACCAAGATTCGCGCAAGACTCGGTCGATCCTGCTACCAGTACAGACAAAAAGACGTATTGGCGACTGCCACAATCTTGTCGAGCGAGTTGGTCATGGAATACCGACACCAACACATCCACGAGCAAGAGAGAGAGAAAGACAAAGGCCCGATATACCTAACAACCGCCACGTCGCAACCCCTCTCCCAATCTCTCCCCCCCCACCGATTACCAGAAAACAAACATCTTTGCGCACGTAAACCCAGAGAACTGCCGAACAAGATACGTATGATGATGTGTTTTGTAGATAAGACTAATACAGAAACCCAATGGCTCCAAAAGGATTCCCGGACTTCTAAATGTCCAAGCATAGGGTTTTGTCGGTGGCTTGCACGACCATACTGCTTCAGGCATGTTGATGCGGCGGGGGGGTTTGCTGATTGTGCCTCTCTCCGCAATTTTTGGGCTTTTTCGTTTCCAGGGTTTTCCCACGTTCGTTATCAAGGGTATTGCATCAGCTGGGCAGGAACGTTGCTTCTGCAGGAAGCGGGGGGGGGGATTCTGCTGCCTCCGCCATGCTAATGCTGCGTGTGTTGTTCTTTTTGTGTGACACAGCATGAGAAGAGTCTAGAAATGAGAGTGGACAGAATAAAGGTATGCAGGCTCGGAAGAGAGATACCGAATCATGCATGCAGAGTGGGCGTTTCATAGTTGAGCGGATGGTGAGACGTCCGGAGGAAGCGATGATGGAAAGCCAAAAGCTCCTCGTGATAGCGCGGGCGACTCCGCAGTAGGATGCGTGGCCTGGCCTCTGAAGAGAACGTGGGGGGGGTGAAGCTAGCTATTTGTGGTCGTATCTGAGTTGCTCTATCTGTGCATGAATCGATGAGGTGAGGCGAGGAGCAGAGGAACGTAATGTGTAGGTATATAACGGCACTCGGCCTCCGGGTCTGGTCTCCCCTTTGCTTCATCTGCTTCCTTCACACAACTAGCATCGTTCCATCAACGCCATACACATACACTTACTGCATCCAATACCTTCCGACTCGACCACCCTTTCCCACCAACAAAGCATCTTAGCTTTCCTTCAAGCCTCGCAAGGCACACCGGCTACAGCCCAGATATTGATGTCGTTTTTCGTTGCCATCAACAAGAACACCGGACGTACCTTCATCCCCCTCAGTAATCACAGCAGCAGTACCAACAAACCAAATAATCAATCATGGAGGGCGTCAAACACCAAAAGACAACCTACGCCCTCAAAGGCAATAAGCCAGCCATGATTGGTAATGTTGGAGGTCATCAGAAAAATACAATCAACAAGCCCGCTACTGCTGCTGCAGTTGCTGAAGGAGATGGGGTCCGTCGGGTTACTCTGGCCGAGTACAAGCAGGCTGCTCAGTGTCTGGCTGAAGCCTTTGCCGATGACGATGTCGCTAAATACTTCACCGAAGTCCCTGATCGTGCTCATTGGACCGAGAAGCAGAAGTGGGACCTTCACGTGAGTATTCTGGAGTACATCACGTACGCCCATATCCTGAAAGGCTTGGTGCTTGCTGCAGGTCCAGACTACGGATGTGTCGCCTTATGGTATGTTCTGATTCCATGATACAGCGATGAATATTGTTGTTGTTGGTGAGGCTGACAGCGAGACAGGATGCTCCCAGGTCAGAATATGGACGATTATTTGACCATACTGCGTAGTGGAATGTGGAGACTGTGGTACAAGCTCTCGGCCGAAGGCAAGACTCGCTTCTTCGACGAGTTCTTCCCTCTGCTTCATGACACCAAGCACGAGGTCATGGGAGTGCGCGATGATGAGTCGTACTATCTCGTATACATCGGCACCAAGCCCGCAGCCCGTGGCAAGGGGCACGCGCGCAAATGTATCGAATATGTGACCAAGAGCGCAGATGCCGAGGGTAGAGCTTGCTACCTCGAAAGTAGCAATGCCGCCAATCCGGCGATCTACCGCAAGTATGGCTTCGAGACCATTAAGACCATCCACCTCAAGCGTGCTGAGAAGGTGGTGGATCTTGACATCATGGTCCGCGAGCCCCAGCCTGGAAAGAACCAGTCCTCGTTGAGCCTTGAGAAGGTCGACAGCCTGGTTTCAAACGCCTCGTCCGTAACTCGTCCAGTTTCTGTCTCCATGAAACTGGGAGGCGAGAAGGAGGCAATTGCCAGCATATCTGTCATCTGATGGTAGTTGTGACGTGTGCTTTTGTTTCCGTTGTGTTTCGTGTTTTTGAGTTCCAACCCTCGTCGCTCGTTGTATTGTCTTAATTGCTGCAGTCTGACCCCTTTTCAATCTCTCACTGCTTCCTCTTAGCACGCTTTTTCTTAGCTAAGTTATACAGTTGTTGCACAGCCCGTCTCACTCTCCTATTCGCGTGAGTGCTTCTTGTCAGCCACACACATCTTGACGCAAAACTTAAAACATGAGTAAAGGATGCAATAGTGGTATCGTACAGAAGCGAAATTAACATCATGTCGTGCCGCCTTGGTATCATTGTAAACTCCGGAGATGCTGCCTTTATGGAAGAATAATGCAGTTCGGCTGGAAGCAAGACATGACCTCTACAAGAAATAGTCCCTCACCGGATCTGAGCCAGCGTTGTTGTGCTGGTTTTGTTGTTCGATGCGGTGGACTTCGTTTTCGGGAGCAGCATCGAAGACGTTCCATTTCCTCTCTCCAGTCGGGCTAACCTCGAGGACACTGGCCTTGTTTCCACATCGATAGCAGTAGTTGGGAGCACTCCAGACAGTTGACAACCTGTCGTCGAACATGACCATGTAACCTTCATTACAGAGTTGATGGGCACGAAGAATGTGTGTCATGGAGTTGACCTCGAGGAACTTCTTGACGACTTGGGCACCAAATGTATAACCAGCTCCTCTTGGACTCAGCGAGAACTCGTCGCGGTCGGCGTCCGGGTCGCTCCAGACCAAGTCGGCCATGGGACCTTCGTGCGGAATCTCTCTGAAGCGGTCGATGATCTTGATCTGATCGATGCTATGGATGCTGGGCGACAGACCACCGTGGACGCAGAAGATTTTGTCGTCGATGACGCAAGACAGGGAGAGGTAGTCGAACATGTCGGTGAAGTGGTGCCAGACAGCGGCGTTGCCGTATTTGCGGCTACATTCAGTGTAGAAGCCGTAGGATTGTGTCACACCTCGGGACTCGTGGTTGCCGCGGATCAGGTGAACGCGTTGAGGGTAGCGGAGTTTGAGACAGACCAGGAGAGAGATGGTCTCGACACTGAAGAGGCCGCGATCAACGTAGTCGCCTGTGCATGGTCAGAGAGGTGGCGGTAAGCGGTCGCGTGCGCAATCGACATACCGAGGAAGAGGTAGTTTGTGTCTGGACATGGCCCGCTGATCTTGAATATCTCGAGAAGGTCAAAGAACTGGCCGTGGATGTCTCCAACGACGGTGACTGGAGCTTGGATGTGCACGACGTTGCTCTCCTTCATGAGCATCTCTTTCGTCTTTGCGCATATCGCCTCGATGACGGATTCGGCAAGCAGTTCCTTTTGGTAGAGTCTCGATATGCACTCGTCAAGATCGATGCTGGCTTGCAGGTGTCAGCTCTTGCCATGTGGTGCTCGGTCGTAGTGGCTGTGTCCTACAGGGGAGTCCAGGCATGTTTGCGGCGGTTGCGCTCGCAAGCAGGTGCGATGCGTGCGGTTATGAAGAGCTTAAGGGGACGGGTAAGGCGATAGTAGTGCCTTTGTAAATTCAACACTTTTACACATGGTCGAGGATGAACACAGGGTGTAGGATGCGTCTATCAGAAAGACATGACGACGTCGGCGGCGAGCGTCTTCTAGATGCTGCTGCTGCTGCTGCTGCTGTTTCCACCTCGACCTGCCTTCTTCCCCGAGCTCGCCGCACCGCCAAATCTGAATTTCTGAACGGCTTGCCCGCTGCTTCACGTGACGTAACCTTGTTTGAGCGTTATGATTGGCCCGTCGGCCAATTTACCATTGTAAATAATCTTACACCTTGCTTTCATCTCCTGCTGCCACGACAATCAACTACATCCAGGTAGAGGGTAGGTGACGAGACGCTCCGTTGGCAGTGCTGTCTCTGGATCCCTAACAAACAGCGACTCTCCAAATTCTGCCACAAACCTGCACCTTGCCATCTTCGTCTGTGCGTGCACGCCCGACTTGATTCGTCTCCTTCCCCGTCAAACGACTGGCTCAAGTTGTGGAATATCCCTTGCAACTCTTTCTTCACTGTCCTTTCTGCTTGACCCTCTCTCATCTGCCTATGGCATCTTGATAGTTCATGTTCGGATACCCCCTTCCAAATCTTCTCTTCTCTTCTTTCCCCAGACCATCAAACTTTTTGACCCAAGAGCAAGCAAACATTGTCCGTCATGTATCCTGCGCCCGCTGCTCAAGCTCAAGCTCAAGCTCCCTACCGGCAGCCCTATCAAAATGGTTTTGCTCAACCTCAGTATCCTGCGGCCGCTGGATATGCTCAGCCGCCGTATCAAACCGCTGCTACTCCAGTGCCATGTGGGGCTCAGCAATATCAACAACCGTACGCTGTTCTACCACAAAATGGGTAAGACCGTCTTTCACGGCCACTTCTTGTTCTCCTTTTCCAGCTTTGCAGTTCTGATTTCGTCTCAGACCACCCCTGAAAAAGCAAAAAGGCAATCCAGTCATCACTCGCTATCCTCCACCACCTGGGTATAAACAGCAGCAGACATACACTGCGGCTCCCTACACGGCACCAGTCTATGCTCCACAACCTTCGCAACCTCAGTCAGCTTATTCTCAGTCGGCGTATCAAGGCTACCAGCAAACACCCACCACGGCCTATCCTCCAACGACGGCCTACCCCACACAACCAATATATGACCCGAACCAAGCTTACCAGCAGCCACCTTATCAACCTCTGCAATCTTCTCAGCCGTATGCTGGAGCTCCAACCCATCCATACTCTGCACCTGTACCTGCGTATCCACCCCAAGAGCACACTGGATACTATGATGTGAACGGTGCATACATAGCCGCGCCTCCTGCACATCCGGTGCCGTATGGGGATGCTTCGAACTATCCACCCCCGCTAGTGGAGGATGGATATGCTGCATCGCATATACGACACCCCAGTCTTGACTTTGGCTTGGACTTCGACCTTGAGAGTGAAGCTGGTGTCCCGGCCGAGGAAGTTATACCAGAACTGAGCCTTGGTCTGGTTACATGGCACCCAGCCATACCTACCAGCAAGCCTTTGCCGTCGGTCTATGAGGAAGCTGACGCAGCATGGACGGAGTCAGCCAAGACAACTAGAGACTTGCACATAAGTGTTACGTCCGAGTTTTTCCCTGATGACATGTCGGTCGATATCAGGCTAAGCGTAAGAGACACGGACGAGTGGGAAAAGGTCAAGGATGACATCATCTTCATTGAGTTCGGCAAGACATCAGTAACTGTTCCGCTTCTTACAGTCATTGCAAATCGCAATCGTCCAGATCCTGTTGCGGAGCAGATACAACCAGTTGCTCAAGATCATGTCTCGACAACTGCGTCGCCCCATCCCTCGCAGATTCAGCAATCTACCTGCGGAGCAGAAGACGACCAGTCTGATGGCGATCAAGCCATGGACATGAGTGATGATGAGGACGAACCCGTCAAGCCTGTCGCACAGCCCATCATCCGACCTCTTGTTCATCCTTTGCCACCTCCGGTAGCCAAAGTGGCTCCTCCCGTGAAGCAGGTTACTATCCTCGACACCCTTGAGCTAGCACTTGGACCAAAATCGCCTCGTAAGAACGATAGACAGCCACCCAGAGCCAACTCTCGATACTCGAGATCGCGATCGCCTGAAAAACGCAGCAGACAGGGCTCGCAGCAATCGAAAGCCAAGCCCGCTCCACTACCCAAGGATTCGGCCCAAGAAAACATTCTCGCATTGCTCGGAGTCGAAGGTTCTCCCAAAATGGTTTACCCCACTCCACCTCCTGCTCTCGGACTGCCGGTTCCTCCTGGCACTCGGTATGCGCAGCATTTCCAGTCCGAAAAGACTGAGCTGACACGTCGTAGCAAGAAGATCACACCTCCTGGAGGCGTTGTGCACTCCAATCAACGCTTCGCGTATGGTCCTCAATTCCCTCCGCCTCCGCCACCTCGCGAGAGCCGTTCACCATCCTTCGACCCCTGGCGTGCACATGACCCCACAAGTCCCAAATCCACTACCTCTCAGCACACGGCTGCTGGCTCGGATTTTCACCCCGATGAAATCATGGTTGACATGGATGCTACCCCCAAAGCCAAGGCACCGACTGCGTCTGAAAAGTCGGGCAGTGGCAGAAAACGTGCATACGACGAAGTGGTGGCCGCGGAAGGCCGCCGCAGGCAGGAGCAGGACGACGACACCCCCCGAGCGCGGCGCATACGGCAAAGTAGACAAGACGTCTACAGGTATGATGGAATTCGAAGCTTGACCTTGTTGACACGTTGCTGACTGCATCTAGTCGCTACCGCCGGTAAGCGTTTACCACGCCTGGGCGTGCATGAGCAGCCCTTGGTACAAGTCTTTGTGCTACGCCCTTCTTTTCTTTCTTGCTCATCTTTTACTTTGTTCCCTTTGGCCCATGTCCTTATAAACTACGAGAGCTGTTGCTAGGTTTAGTGTGTATGCTGTAACACACCAGGGTGCTGCCTTCAAACTTGCGCGGACGGTCGGCACGAGAAGCCAAATCTGTCTCACCACTGAAGAAAGAGCAGACTACGGTAACACTTTCTCTTCTTCTTCACGCTTCGATTTTCTCTTCTTGATTTCTTCTTCCTCGACCAAGAGAACAAAAACCAGTTTCTTTATACGGTACCTAACTAGTTTTTATTACGAACTCCACCTCAATTCTTTCAGTCTTCCAGAAAAACAATATTTGATCTTTTCTTTCGGGTGCCAATGGCGCTCTTATGCTCAAGGTGCAGAAAACATCGAGGATCATCACAACCTAGCTTTGACGATGATGAGAAGAGAGAGAGAGCCTCTCGGTAGTGGTGTCGACGCCGTCAGAGACACAATCATTGCGCATGGTGGCTACGACTGCTTCGCCGTTCTATTCAGAAAGCATGACTTGCATCACACTTGGCTTAGACCGCTAAAGAGAATCCCATCGTCCATGACCAGAACGAAGGGCAAAATCATTTGCATATCAAAGGGGAGCAAAGAACCAGTGACTATTTATTTCGACTACTTATTCCTTTCGCTCGGCGATGTGCTTTTTCGCAAACCATTTAGCCACAAGCGCAAAAAAGTGTTCCAATCGCTACATCACACCGAGACTTTTACAAGACTCCGATTTGCTTCTGCAAAGATGTCGCTGGGCCAATCCTGAAAAAGCCACGTCGGCCGAGCGAAAGGGATATCGTCCAGAAGACAAAAACATCTACGACTTGTTTCACTTCTCGAATAATGAAGATCAATATTAGTCTTCTATCATCTCGTGATATGTTACTTCATCCTAGAAAAACACACCTTTTTTGAGAAAAACTTTTGATTTCGAAATCAGAACAAAAGAAACGAGTAAAAGATCGGGCAGTGAACTTGGACTTTTACAAAAACAATGATTCTCATATCGTGGAGAACTTTATTCACCATTGCCAGATACCATATATCCCCCCATTGTCATGAAGGAGAGGAGTGGAAACAGAAAAGAAAAAACGTCACCATCTCGCACGCTAGATGATGTTTTCAAAGGAAAAAAGACCAAGAAACTGTCATTGTACAAAAATATGTAAAAGCCCACTTCATAAACCAATCAAAAAACACCATTTTAATCAAAGAGCAAATTCAAATAAGAGCTCGCCTTCATGCAATCAAGAGGGCTTTTTTCCCCCTATAAAGACGCGACTGTAGTGATGTGGCAAAAAAGGCCAATGGCCAAATATTTCATGCATATATTTACGAGTGGGGTATCTTTTCTTTATGCTTCGCTCGCGTCTTATCCAACAAGCCTTCTTTGCTCGTTTCCATCATCACTATCACTTTCCTCTTCTTCTGATGAACTCTGCTCGTCGTCATCGTCGTCCTCCTCATCTGTTTCTTCCTCTTCTTCATCCGTTTCTTCCTCGGAGTCTTCCTCGGAGTCTTCAGTGTCTTCCTCAGAATCATCCTCCTCCTCATCCAACCAATCATCCAATGTCTTTTCCTTTGCCGGAGCCCCTGACTTTGACTTTGACTTGTAAACAACAGGCGCAGAGCCTTTGAGGGCATCATCCAACATTCTCCCTGCAGGTACACTCGACCCACCAGATCTGTATTCAGTTCTAGCTTCTACCTCATCGTTTCTGAGCTTGGCATCTGGTTCTTCTCCTTCTTTAACCCAGTCAGGGAGAGATGTGTAGCCATTGAGCCCATTGACACCACTTTCTTCTCCGATGACTAGACTTGCACTGCCGAGGACGTAGTTCTTGCGACTTTCGCTGGGGCTGGGGGCTTGAGGGACGGGTTTTGGTGCAAGGAGGAGGAGAGATGCTAGTTCGGTGCTTGAAGGTACGGCGAGTAGAGCACGGAACATGCGAGCGCGATCGCGGAGGTCGTAGGATGGCGTGTATCGAGCGAGAAGGAGGGTGTGGTGATACAACAGCGATATCGGATGTGACTTGTCTTCTTTTGAGTCGAGATTTGATGTCTTCTCGTCGTTGTACGATTCGTCTCTGAAGCCTGCGCCGTCTTCTTCCTCATCAGGGGCGAGAATGGTTGAGCTGGATTGACGTTCCAGGGCAGGCGGGCCATCCTTCTTCTTGTTTGCATTTTCGGCGTTCAACCAATGCAGGTATACCTTCGCCGCCAGGAGCACAATCTGCTGTCTGACAAGATCGTGCTCGTCAGGATATCCACGTACAAGAATGCGCAAGACGTCCGGTGCGATGCTCTGATCGGGAGAATAACCGGCAAACTCGCCAACTAACCACACGATACTTGCTCGTGCAGCCGGGCTGGTCAATGTGTCAAGGTTCTTGGCTAAACGAATAACAGTTTTAGTATGCGAGAGCGGATCGCGCTGAATCATGTGACGGATAACTTCTAAAGCCTCGGCCACGAGATGTTGATCAGGGCTGTGGACCTGACGGAGTAGTAGGCGCAAACAGCGCGAGCCAGTAGTGGCGTCCGAGTTGTGGGCACAACGACCGATGGCTCGTACCGACTCACGAACGAGAGCAGGGTCGTGTCCTTGAGAGAAGTGCTCCAGTTCGGTGAGGATGAGACCTTGCACATCAGTGGCGCAGTGAGGGAAAACAAGAGTTAGAACTTCGAGCTTGAGGCGCCACGTCTGCTCGCCTTCGCCAGATCGGAGGAGGAAGTGTCTGAAGTGAGGTACAAAGTGCTGCGGGTAGAGAAGACAGATCTGAACGATATTGTGGAGGCCAATCTGGTTGATGTCGGGAGGGCCGCGAAGAAGCGCCGTCAGGGGTCCAATTGCGTGGTGCAAGTAGTGATTGGGAGCAAGATAAAGATAGGCTCTTGTCACTGCAACGACGACGGCCGAGGTACGAGATTGTAAGAGTGGTAAGGCAGCGGTGAGAAGCAGATCGAGATCGGGGTCCAGCACTTCCAGGTCCTCGTACTCGATCTCTTGTTCGTCAGCATCGTCATCGTCGTAGAAGCCCTTTTGCTTTTCGGCTTGGGTGTTTGCTTTGCGGACACGACGGGTCCTTCTTGGGAAGCAGCTTCTTGCATATACAGTCATCAAGTGCAAGGTAGAGACCTGCCCCCATTCGTCCATGTCGACCAGCTTCTTGACCAGGCTTCGGTAGTGGGGGTGTATCAAGTCCAGACGCTCCGGACAGATCTGAGTGAAAGCAGCAACTGCGGCACCAGCCACAAAGTACTGTTTGTCGCCGAGGAGGGTATCGAGGTAGTCGGTGAGCTGAGGAAGAGTCGAGGGATCCAGCTTGACACACTTGACGCATGCGAAAGCGGCGGCCTTGCGAACAATGGGACTCATGTCGGCTGTCCCCTTCTTGATGGCGAGCGAGACAATCTGGCTGATGAGCGGGATACGAACACCAGCCATGGTCTTTAGAGCCATGGCGCGGACTCTGGGACTCGTGTCGGACAGCGACTTTTGAATGGTGTTGATTGACAACAAAGCGGTATCCGGGTCGGCCTCGGCATGGTGAAGAAGGTACGAGTAGACGAGCGGGCGTGTCGACGAAGTCGGATGGGACAGAGTCTTGAGGACCGAGGGGAAGAAGGGAAGTGTTTGCGACAGGGGAGCCGTGTATTGCATCTGTTCATTGGACGAGGTTAGTCGAGCCTTCGTGCTTCTTTCCAGCCAGTGCTGACCTCGATGACGCGACGCAAGCCCTCGAGCACCTCTCGTTCGTTCCTGCTGTCCAGCAACTTCTTTATTTGTGCTGGAGGCATCTGCTTGATCGACCTCCGTCCGGCTCCTGCATCTCGAGCCGCCTCGAGTGTGAGGTCGCGTGCTAGCGTCAGTCAGCCTGCAGTCTTGATCGCAGTATACGTCGGCACCGATACCTGTCTCCAGCATGCCCGAGATACGCGAAATCGACTCCATGTTTGCTGTGCTTTGTCGAGGCGCAATTGTGCAGTCACCATGGTCCAGCTTGAATGTTTGGCGGGGGTGCAACTTCCGCATCCACGCACGTCACCGCCCACCTTGCCGCTCCCGTCTTGATCCTCCTCCGACCCTGTCCCACCCTTTGTTCATTCGAACTGAAGTGTCAACCTGTCTTTGCAATCCGATACTACTGTTGCGCCGACACTCTGATGTCTTTGGAACGAAGCTCAGTCGCATGACCAATCTCACATGCCATCCAATACATTGCAGACCTCGAGACCGATCATACTCGAGCCGTGTCAAGCCCACCATGTTCTTCAATTTTGCATGCGCCACCCTGCGTCCAACAAACATCTAATCGTCTGCTCACCCCGCGATGGTTTCTTGCAAAACCTTCTTTTTGAAATCCGACAAGAAAGTCAAATCGACAACAATACAGCACTGGACTTGCTTGCCCCAACACTAACCAATCTACACACTTCACGCAATGTTCAAATCACTTTTTGCTCAGATCTCACCAACCTCCGAGCCTACCTTTCGACTTTGACTTATTCCTTTCGGCAGGAGGACGGTGAAACAATGTCAACAGACATGGGACCACGTGCTCAGTCGCTTCTGATGGTCATGAATCCGGTCCGAGTCCATCAACATACCCTATCCTATTCTGCTCAGGGCTTCAACCGAACTTTTGCTTCCATCGTGGATACCGCGCATTGTCTAGGTCGACATCTCATCATGGTCGAATGCAGCCATCCTGAAGACGAGTACGAGACTGGTGCTCGAGAGGATGAAGACATGCTCGATGGAAACCATCCGGCTCTGAACCCTTGGGACCAAGACGTGTCAATGTTGAACATCACCACAAAGACTTTCGGTGCTGGTGAACGAGGCTGGGTGGGCAGGACCGTGAATATTAGACGGATTGCTCAGCGGTGGTTTGCGTTCCGGAAGCTGGAGCATGTAAAACTGTCATGAATAGTGATTAAGGATAAAGCGTTTCGAGGTTAGGATGAGAAATAAATCTAGATCGATGTCATGGTATTGGAAAAGGAAGAAAATGTACAGAGGTGTCCGCCGTGTGCTCTACTTGGTACGGATATGCTTCAGCTTCTTTGGGCTGTGCATGAAGTTGTTGGCGTAAGCCTTGGGGGTGATTTTGCGCTCGTTGGGTTCCTGGACAAAGTATTCGTAACCTTGCTTGTTGGCAAAGTTGATGGCATCGTCCTTTGACTTGAAGCTGAGATGAGTGCCCTGCATGTAGTCGGCAGATGATTGCCAGCCCATCAGAGGGTTCTCCCAGCGGTGGCCCTTGCTGAGAACATCCCAATCCATGCGCCAATGGTGAGCATTCCAGTCTCCGGATTGAGTCGCAGTCTTAGTGGGACGGAAGATGCTAGAACACAGGGTGTGAGTATGACAAGCTCAGACAAGTAGCGATTGACGAGCGTGGACGAACCGGACGGTGCGGGCCTGAAGATCGCTAGGAGCGCCAGAGAGGACGGCAGCAGCGACAGTCTCGGTGGGCTCGCTGCCATCCATGACGCGCTTGGGGACGGGAGAGAAGGATCTATCGTGTCATGATAAGCCTACGATGGCTCATGGGCAGTTGTATAGCGCGATGCTCACGAGGTTCTGTAGTCGACGGCAGCACCGTAGTTGGGTGCGTGGCTAGGGGTACTTTGGACAGCGGGCTCGCTTCCCTTGGTCTCTCCCTTGGTCAAGTGGACGGGCGCAGGAGGCTCATCGCGGGATTGAATCTTGTCGATCTCGGCGGAGTTGGGAGCTTTGAAGGTCTGGTTACTGGCGAGGCGGACAGTGCGGGGCGCGAAGGCGGGTCTGGATGTGATGGCGAACAGCCTCGAGGCTGCTGTCCTGTTGAGGGGCGACATTGTGCGGAGATGGATGAATGGCAATGGCGTCTTGTCGCTGTATACGCGATGCTCTCATAGTAGGTCAGCAACCTCGAGGGCGTTGCCGGAGTGCAGCCGCGAGTCTTGGCGGCGATGGGGAGGCCTTCGCAACGCCATGTCAAAGCCCATAGCACAGCACTAGAAGTCAAACTTGTCGCAACCATGGTCTCTACGCTCATCCCTCCCAAGGTGCGTCTGCTTACGACACTGCTGCTGACTGCATCTCATACTGACTGCTTCCAGATTGCCTCGCCTTCGGTACGTTGACCTCCGCCATCCGCAAATTCTATACCACGCCGCATCTACAACCCGACTTCGGCCGCCCGCGCAACCCAAATCATCCCATCATGCTGGAGAAAGAGCCATGAGAATCAGGCTGACACACTCGACCAACAGGGCATTGGTGCCTCCGCCGACGCCGCCCGCATGCAGCGTGTCGTCTCGTTCTACGAGAGACTCCCTCGCGGTCCCGCTCCCGAGCACAAGCCCTCCGGCCTCCTCCAGAGATACCAGCACCGCTACTTCAACGGCAAGAACCCTTCGGCCATGCGTACGACTCTCCCCACTTTGATGTCTATGCTCTGGACAGCAGCTAACCCTGTCGACTACAGCTCTGGTTCACGTTGTTGGCGCCATGATCCTCCTCGGTTACGCCCAGAACTACTACTTCCACTTGCGTACGTCTCCTCCTGGACTGGACTGCCATATGGCTCTAGCTAATCGGCGGCGCAACAGGTCACCACAAGAACAACGCCCACTAAACGGGGCAAGCGAGCGGAAAAGGGTAGCATGCAGGACGGCGTGGGAGTCAAAAGTCGAATCCTCAGTCCTTGTAATTATACAGCATAAATCCGAGAGCGTAGTAACTGGACCCAATCTCTGTGTCTTCGTGAAATGGTAGCGTGTCCGACGTTGCATGCATCCAATACACCTAGCAATACCGGCTTCGTGCACGGGCCTCTTTGACAGTGAAACCGGCAACCCGTCGTTGATGTATTGTCTTGTCCAAATGTGATTCGGTCAGTTCTGGCAAGGCATAGCCCCAGACACAGGCTTCTGACCCAATCTTGTTTGTTCGACAAGTCAGCAGCAACCAGGAGACACGCATTGCAACCTTCCTATCGGGCTGACAGTCGGCGTGAGCACCGACAAGCGCCAGCATCATAGCGACACACTTGTAACGCCCGCGAACACGAGACACCTTTACCCGCCAACTTGCTACAAGAGGGCGCGCAACTTGCCCACGATCTCTGCACCGCACCCTTCGACACAGCCGAGACTGTTATGGCCGAGCTGAGCCCCCATCATGTGGTGATCAACGACAAGTCGGTGGACGAGTCAAAGTCCACTGACGTTAATGCATCCCACCAAGAGCCCTCGAACGCCGCTCAAGGCTTACTCCAACAATCCACCACACAACAACTGCCGCCGCCGCCCCAACTAGATGCCTCCCCACTAGACTCGATCTCTTCACAAGAACATGCGCAACCGAACGGTACAGTCAACAGAGAAATCGACAATGCGACTCCCGACCAACATGGCTCAGACACAGACTCCAGCCGTCCCGATGGCTCAAAGGTCGCCCGCTCTGGCTCAGCTACCGTCAAGAAGCCTCTGTCATTCAAGCCCGTTTCTATCACAAAGTCCTTCCTTGCAAAGACGGCTACCACACCAGGCAACACCCCTCCGCCTGTCAAGATCGCCGAAAAGCGTGCGCTGATCAGACCCTTGCTCCATAATCTCATGCTGACTCCCTGAAAGCATCTCCCCAACTGGCCACCCTGCAACTGAACGCGAAGCCTCGTCTGATTGCAAAAACCGGCAGCAGTGGATTGCGCGACGTTCCTCATGCTCGTCCAGGTGACGGCGCAAGCACCCCGAATGGTAGGACTGTGTGGAACAAGAACCAGCGTTAGTACTACTCGCATCAGCGCCTGCTCGCATGCTAACAAGCAAACAGCCGCTCCGCCTGTCCCAGCCAAGCACTATACCGACGAGGAACTCAAGCAAAAGTACGGAATCCACCTGGCCACACGTTTGGAATCAGAGGAAGCGACCGAGCAAAAGGCGAAATGGGCCGACATTGATGAGGACGAGGAAGAATGGACTCCCGAGACTGTTGAATGGATGGACGGAACCAAGACCACAATCAGTCATACAGAAGCTGCCATTCCTCAACCACAGGAGAAGCCTGTGGAGAAGCTGCAAGAGGAACTGCCTCCGACTACGACATCCGCTTCCTCTGCTCCTTCTACTGCTCCTGTCAAGCCTGTAATGACTGCGCTGAAGCGTACGAATGTGGCCCCACAGTCGCGCACCATTCTGAGACCTGGAGCTGCACAGCAGGCAAAACAAATCGGCGCTGATGGAAAGGCTACTCCCGACAGCAAGTCGCCCATGTTGAAGAACTCGGCAACCGCACCCGTCAAATCCCCTTGGGCGCCTCTCCCTCCTGTAGAAAAGGCTTCCCCAATCACCGTCAATCCGCCTCCAGCTTCCCAGGCTCCTCCCAGGTTCTCACACAGAGATAATCACGGCTTCGATGCCATGGCTCAACCGCCACCTACGCGTGAGATGGCTACGGATACATTCGATCGATCTTGGAAGGATGGCGAGAGATCGAATAGAGAACTTTTCAACTCGCAGTCAGGCCGTTACGAGCCTGCCCCCGAGCACCGTAGAGGATCACGTCAGCAAGACCAACACCATAGACAACCAGCAGTCTTACAGAGGCCGACCCCTGGATCTGGTAGTGCAGAACCTTCGGCTGCTTTCCAAGCTCGTACGAGTTCTCAGACAGATGCGAGCCCATGGGGTCGCAGAAGAGGCTCTAGCATCAGCGGCAATATGCTTCGCGACAGACGCATGTCCAGCTCTAGCAAGGTGTTCGATCCATCTGAGCCTTCGCCCGAGGCTGCTCCTGAAGCAAACGTAGAAGCACAGCCTTCAGCAGAAGCCTCTGAACAACCTAGTCATCAGACTGATGGCCCTGCGCCCAGTGCCTTGTCCATTACTGAGGAGCGCGAGAAACAGAAGAAGCTCATGCAAGAAAAGCGTGAAGCAGCAATTCGACGCAGACAGGAGGAAGAAGCACGTGAGGAGGCCGAGAGAAGAGAAAGGATCAGAAAGAAGATGGAAGCATTGGGTATGCCACTCGAGAAGACTCCCTCGCAAGAACCCTCTGAGAAGGTCGAATCGAAGCAGCCCGAGGCGCCAAAGCAAACAGACGCGCCTTCCGCATCTGCTACGAGTGCTTCGCCGGAGAAACCCCCCGCCGTCGAGCCTGCTTCACTTGAGAAGGAGCCATCGAGCACAGAAGCGCACGTGTCGCCGCCGGTCAAGCAGCTTTCACCTCGAAAGGAAAAGGTCGCCGAGCCTTCACTTCCCTTCACTCAAAACTCGACTCCCATCACTCGCCCTGCGCACAAAACTCTCTCATCGCCTCAACTGCCTGGCCTTCAACAACTTTCTCCCAACGGCCCGACGCGCAGTTCTTATCAACAATCAACCTTACAAGGCATGAACTCGTCATTCTCGTCGCCAGGCGACCAAAACGCGCAACCTGCGCGCTTGTCGTCAATCTCTGGCGGCGACGCCTTCACCGCTACACCCTGGGGCAATGCTAGCATGACCTCGCATACAGCTCCTGCCCTCTGGGGTCCTCCACCTACCAACAACAGACACATAGGAAACGGCACCTTTGATGCGGGTTATTCGAGCATTTCTCCCAACTCGCGTGCTCAATCCCAGAACGCACCATTCACCG
Source organism: Aureobasidium subglaciale EXF-2481 (assembly GCF_000721755.1). NCBI lineage: Eukaryota > Fungi > Ascomycota > Dothideomycetes > Dothideales > Saccotheciaceae > Aureobasidium > Aureobasidium subglaciale. Next base: position 1,296,726 of record NW_013566995.1, read on the forward strand.
CACCTTTCGGCCGCCCTTACTCGTCTCGCGTCTCGCCCAAGGCATTCGGCCAACAAGCATCTGCGCAGCCTGGCTCCATGGACCAGCAATATAACTCCTTGTCCACTCTCGAGCCGCGTCTTCCTGAGCCCATTGGTGCTGCCGCACTTGCTGGCACGTCGCCTCTACCCGAGCCTGCACGCCTTGCCTATCCTGCTCCTATCGCTCCTCCACAGAAGGCCGCCCCCCGTCAGCAGACTCTGCGTGACACTTCCGCGTGGACCAACTTCTCGAACAATGCCCAGACGGCCAGAGAAGATGCGCAGACGGCGGCACGCCTCGAGAACGAGAGAGCCAAGCCCTCAATGCCACGACAGTCTCATCATGCCCAAACAGGCTGGACCGTGACAGAGACTTTCAAACAGACACATCCTGGTGAGAACCGTTGGCTCGAAGGCGAGACTCCTACTCGATCTGTAGCAAAGACTCAAGAGATTGCGCGAGGTACCATTCATGGCCCTCACAGAGCTGGCGCAATTGGCGCTGCACGCCTGGGTCCTCACAGGAACAATCAGGCCGCACAGGCTCCTCGCCCATCCATCGCCCAACAGTCGATGCACCACCCTCCACCATCTAGCGGCGAACAGTTGCACATGGGTGGCGAAGGGATAGTCCGCCTTCCCACCGGGCCTTCTTCTTTCTCCAGACCCGCTTACGGTAGCCCTGGCAATACCACCACCGGCGTAAAATTGCCTCCTCTCTCTGCGTATGCTAGCAACGCCCAGCTTTCACCCCTACCAGTCCAGCCTTCGACACCCGGCTTGCCTCCACAACAGTCGAGATTCTTCCCCTCAGCCCTCTACGGTGGCTCTCCACCTCCAGAAGAGGCTGATCACCCGGTCTATGGTGGTGATTCCAAGCACCCTCACGTCAACTTGCCGACGCCCAAGCCCAAGGTCAAGCTGCCTCCCGCTGCTGTCGTAGAGCGTGAGCAATTGAGCCCGACCACCATGTCTCGTAGTGTGCATCCTTACACTGTTGGTGCGAGACCTCTCGTCCAGACTTCGGACTGGCAGGCCAGGTTTAATGGACTGTTCGGCAAGGCTCAAGTCATGACCACGACCCCTCCATCTCCTCCCAAGACGCCTCCAAAGGCGCAAGCTCCCGCCCCTGCCGTCGCATCTGTGTCTAGGACATCCTCAGATTCTGTCATCGCCGAGAGCGCAACTACTGTTTCCCTGCCACGCTCAAACTCTCCCGTGTCGACTTACACAAAGATTGTCTCCAAGCCTGGTGTCGATGATATCTTCGATGGAGAACTTAGTTTCGGCTCCACTCCTAGAGTCTTCTTGCCTCGCGGCGTCACATATCCTGAAGCACCCGCTACTGCTTCCACACCTGTGCGAGCAAACTCGAGGTTCCACAAACCCGTCGACTCTCAATCGAAGCGCATCCTCTTCTTCCCCGACAGCACAAAGCACGATATCACAGTCAACATCAAGCTTCCACTGCCTTGGTTTGTCACCAGGAAGGTGACCTTGGAGTGCAAGAACCCAGCCGCCCAGAGTCGCAAGAACTCCAACAGGCCCAATAACAAAAACAAGCGATACGAGTCAAGCAACGCTGTCACTGAGACGCCCGACACCGCGGTCCCTGCCGCTACCGGAGCAGTACCTGGCAAGCCTCATAACATCACTGTTGCAGCTGAGAAAGGCACGAAGACCCCGCTGACCGAGAACACTGTCGCTTCAAACTCAAACACAGAGAATGTCGCTTCCAAGAAGACCGTGTGGGCCAAAGTACCCAAGGTACCCCGTGGTCGCGGCCGCGGCTCATACAGAGCACAAGCTTAGATCACACGAATGTCCAACTGGCCCTCATGGTGCTATTTAACCACTGGAGTCATATCTCAGGCGCAACATGGCGCTGTCTGACTATTCGTCTTTTGCGATTTCCTCTTCTTATTACACCCCTTTTCAGCCGCGATGGTGTTATGTCTCTACACCTTTACCCTCTATCTTGGGTCCAACAGCGCGATTGTGGCTTTCACTTGCTAGGATGCAGGATCATGAATGGTATTACTGCAGGCGGGTGAGAGCGCAGATGCATCTGTCGCACAGATTTTTTCTTCTTTTTTGGTAATGCCTCGCAAACAAATGAGTAGTGGACTATAACATCCGAACATGACTTGCTTTTGCCAACAAAACAAATGAAATGATCATTATTGAGATGAAATTGTTGTGCAAAGATAATTAATTTTGATATGTGACTTTTCTGTATGAAGAAAATGCTCCGGCGACGGAAAAGCAATTTGCTTGTGCTGGATTTCCGAAACATTGACATGAGCATATCACGGAGCAGTTCGGGCGGGTTTGATCACCATCGAGTTGAACATCACCTCGTTCTTCCAGGTCATCTCTGAACATCGCCGACAACGCAAATGAGCAGCGTGCGATAAGGCGTGCGAACGATGGCGAGTCAGAATACAATGACATGACAGTGCTTGTCCGAGGAAACACATTGGAGACCTTTCATTTGCACAAAAGTCGAGTGCGTGTAAGTAATCGCGATCAATTCTTGAAGGCAGACTGCAACACCATCCTATACTTGTACAATGGTCGAATATTTCATGTAAGTGGCGGATGTGCTATGCAGTATTGGTGCCGACTACAAAGCACTGCCGGGTGGTGAAAACGGGAAGTACGATGATTAAGTGCCATGACAGAGCAAAGACGAATAGACATGTCGATACTCGAGCATTTACTTATGTCGACTCGCCTTGTCGTCGAGGGTCATTAGGAGGCTCTATGAAGAGTTCGTCAATGTCTCACAGAACAGGCCAAGCTGAGTCCGGCCCGGGGACTCTCGGTCCACTTTTGCGCTAGCCAACGTGCGCCGTCAACGAGGCTTTCAATAATCCTACACTTTCGATTGCCTACCTTGCCATGATTCGCCTTCTTGACAAACATCTGTGTCTTCCATTCTCTACACACGATACGGGCTCGTGAGAAACTGTCCTCGGATTCCTGGCTGGCCACATCACGCTCCTGGTCTGATACCTCACCCACGACGTCATGCAGTGTGGTCCAAGGAGACTCTCAGCATAGACACGATACTTTTCTTATCAAATGCATCCACTCTCGCAGGTGCGATGGACGATATCAATCCTGATCATCGCACTCCTTTTCTCATCCTCGGTTCTTGCAGACTCGGAATCGATTCCGTACGACAGATACGAAGTCTATTCGCGTCAAAATACGAGAGCAGCCGAGAATAACGAAGGCTCGGCAGTTGATGGAGGCGGCAAACAAGTGGCTTCTACGATAATCGAAATATCTACCAAGGTCGTGTTGACTTCCTCGCCGACCGTGACGCCTTCAATAAATCATCGGTATCATAAACATGGAACTGATTCAGAAATGCTGAGTGCTAGAGAGCTCTCGGCGAATTCTTCTACGCCTACTGCGTCCAATCCGGAGGCATTATCTTGCTACAATGCATACTCGAGTTGGCGACAAGGTTCTATAACCTGGGCTGAAAGTGCCTTGAACGGGACAACATGGCAAACGACGACCACCACTAGTACCATCATACAGACGATACAGACAGTGGCCACCGTGTATCCTACTGGCAGCCTCTCAACATACAAGCTTTGTGATGGTTCTCCACGCGTAGACTTTGAGCCTTTGACCCTCACGTCCAGCTATACTTCGACCTCGGAGTACGAGGCTTATGTCCCCGTAGGCCAGCCCACATATTCTGTTACACAGCCATGCAAGGCGTCCTCGGACGAGTGCGAGTATCTTTACTACAGTAGCGGCCTGTCATGGAACGACATAACGCTCATGGCGCTCTGTGGCAGCCCGGCCCATCTTGGACAGGTGAGACATATTTGGGCCTTCGGTCATTCATTCCGCATTGCTGACTATTTTCTAGCCGTGTCTGATTATGGGAGGTCCTGTCGAGCTGGGCTATTTCCCAGTCACTACTGCTGGTAACAACAAATGTGCTGCAAACGGATCTACTATTACCAATACAGCGGGTCCTACCGCTGTTGAAGCATTTGGAACCACACTTAGTTCGGGTTCCGTTTACTTGTCTTTCAAGACTCTCTATGCCTTTCAAGAAGGATTTGGTAGAAGGATTGGGCCGGCCTTCACTGATTTTATCTTACCTCTTCCATCGAGTGCTGTCTCGACGCAATGCGGAGGGTGGTTTTCCGCCGCTGGACCAGGCACGCCTCTCAATTATGCCGATCTGAACTTCCCTTGGCCCGCCAGCGCGTATAACTGTATAAATCGCTGCAGTACAGATTTGACCTGGACTCAGAGCAACGGAACAGCCATATCATGGACACCACCACCTCAATGCTCTACAATCTGGTCAGACCTGAATCCGGTGCTTGCTATGCCCACCGAGGTTCGCGATCTGGTGCCTGCTTGGTCAACATGCAGTCTTTGGGATGCCGCTCTCCCCAACTTTGTCTTTGACCCGCCTCGTGCCTTGCGCGCTGCTACGACGATCGTCTCGCCAACACTGGCATGGCAAACCTCGCATTCCACTACCCCTGCATCTCCAGCTGCAACATCATATACCGCTTTGCCGGAAACTATATCGTCCAAGCCTCCACCAACCACGTCGACCTATTCTGCAGCTTCACCTAAATCGTCTGGATCTTTGTCAGACTCGTCCGCATCATCGAGCGAACCAGCCAGCTCAATACCTTCTGCCATAGTGCAAACAACAAGAGGCATTGGTTACACAGCCATAAACATTGAATTCAATGTCGACGGCCGCACCTTCACAGCCTCAGCAGGCAACAATGCCTTTTCCATTGCAGGCCAAACCATCTCGGTCGGCGGACCTGCTCAAGTAATCGAGGGAGAAACATTCAGTCTAGCTTTGTCGGGATTCGTGGTCAATGCTACGACTACTATACCTTTCACTTCTAGACAATCACCGAGTACGACGAGTGCGGCGGAGGTGTCGATGCAGCAATCGCATACTGCTGGGAAGGCATCTTCTAGCTCTTCTTCGGGTGGGTCGATAGTTGTGGTTTCTTGGGCGGGCATTATTCTGGTGTCTCTGGTTGGTATGATTGTACTTTGATCTCTCATAATGCATTTTCTGTTTTCTTTTCACATAGATACCATGGTTTGGCGCAAGGGGGTCTTATATCTGGTACAATCTTCTGTATAGTTCTGCGTTATAGATCAAGATTACAACTTAGGCCATATCATCTCCAAGGTCACTCAATTCTCTGTTTGGCTCTGTGGCTTCATGTGCACCAAACACACCGGCTCCGACAAAGAGAACTGAAAGCATATTGTGTTTTGGAGAAATTGGCCAGGAGAAGTACAAGTAACAAGATACACGGGCTTCGTTCGAATTTTCGAGGCTCTTATACTTTGATGGATAGAAAGGTTCTATATTGACTCATCACAGCTCCCGGCTTGTCGTTGGTAATGTGGCCTACACGTACTATCGGCAGATCTGCAGTCACGTCACTTATGTGTGTGGTGCAAACTTCTACAGCACCCACCTTGCACCTGAGACACCGACTCCCTCAGCCGGTCTATCTCTGGGTGCTCTTGACTATGCTCATGATGTAAAGCATTTCACCTGGTGGTAGAAGAGAAGGACAAAAATTGTCAGGTGGAAACATATTAGGGCGGAGATAGGCGCAATAATCTCCACATGAACTCGAACGTCTGGCCTGTGCACGCGCTCTCCACAGATGTATCGTCATTGATATTGGCACGAGAGCCTCGAGTCCCATGCAACTTCTTTCTTTGTTACATCCATACCATAATTTGTCTTGTTTCCGAATTTTGGGAGCCAGAAGCCTCGATTGCCTGATCAAAACTCCTGCCCAAAAGGAACTTTGTCTGTCAAACATTCTACGACCTGCTCTACTTGCCACTGCGACCCTCTGTCGCAACTGGCGATCAAACACATTCGCGCTTCTTCAATTCCAGAAGACAAGCAAAACCTGCTTAAATATGGCACCTAGAAGAACACGCGCCAGCGCTGCTGCTGACATCCAAGTCGAGTCCGGCGAAAAAGTCTCGAGTCCTTCAGCTGCACCTGCTGCTAAACGTCAGCCTCGCAAACAGGCTGCTGCTAAATCACCCGAAGTCAAGGACGAAGCTGATGTCGATACGTCAGCAAAGCCTGCTGCTTCAAAGCCTACGCGAAAGCGTAAGGCTGCTGCTGTCACCAAGGAAGAATCACCAGTCTTTGGTGATGAACTTCCACACAATCTTGGCTCTTTGCCTACCCCGGAGACTGACGATGTCGATGAAGCCAAAGAGGCTTCTCCTCCCAAGAAGAAAGCTAAGCGTGTCTCAAAAGCTAAGCAGGTGAAGGCTGATCCGGAAGAAGTCGATCAACTTGCAAAGAAAGCTGCGCAAGTTGCCTCGCCGGATGCAGAAGTGAAGTCTGAGGTCAAGCAGGAAGCCGACTCTGCTGACATCAAGACCGAGGTAAAGCCCAAGAAGAAGGCTACCAAGGGCAAGGCTTACAAACTTACTCCCGGTGAAACACCTTACCCTGACTATGCTCACCCTACCACGGAGGAGTGCTACGAAGTCGAGCGCATCCTCGCCAAGAAGCACGGCAAGGTCACAGCACCAAAGACAATCCCATTGCCATCGCTGGAAGTTACTGGCTGCGGTGAGGTTCCTTCGGTCTTGGACGCTTTGATCAGAACCAGACTCTCTGCTGCCACTACCGGCAAGAACTCTTCAAATGCTTTTAAGGGTCTCGTTAAGACCTTTGGCACCCTCAAGGAAGGTGTGGGCAAAGGCAGTGTTGACTGGAACAAGGTTCGCCTTGCATCTCAGCCCGAAGTCTTCGAGTCCATCAAAAGCGGAGGCTTAGCCAACAACAAGAGCAAAGACATCAAAGCCATTCTGGATATGGTCTATGAGGAGAACCAAACACGCTGCGCTGCCCTGAAGAAAGAAATGGAGACCAAGTCTGAGGGTCCCGCTGGCTCGGAGAACGAACCTGTCAAGGAAAAGAACACTGAAATCGAACGTGCCGAGTCTGGTGTCTTGTCTCTCGATCATCTTCATCTGCTCTCCAACGAAGAAGCTTTCGACCGTATGGTCAAGTTCCCTGGCATCGGCCCCAAAACCGCATCTTGCGTTCTGCTCTTCTGTCTGCAACGCCCGTCATTCGCCGTCGACACTCACGTCTTCCGTCTCTGCCAATACCTCGGCTGGGTACCGAAAGAAGTTCAAAAAGGTCAACCCCCCGTCGGTCGCGAAACCACCTTCGCCCACTGCGAAGCACGCGTCCCTGATGACCTCAAATACCCTCTCCATCAACTTCTCATCAAGCACGGCAAGGAGTGCCCGAGATGTCGAGCTGCTACCAGCACTGGTAGCGAACGCTGGGAAGAAGGCTGCCCTATCGAGCACCTGGTCTCACGTCATGGTGCCAAGAAGGGTGAAGTCTCACCAGCCGGCAAGGCCGCTCCAAAGGGCAAGAGAGCCGCCGCTGCCAAGAAAGGCAAGGGGAAGAAGGTCGTCGACAGTGACAGCGAAGAGGCCGAGAGCAGTGGTCTCAGCGATGCTGACAGTGACGTGTCACCTGCTGTAAAGGTCGCTCCGAAGCCCAAGAGAGCCGCTGCTGCCAAAAAGGGCATGGGAAAGAAGAAGGTTGAAAGCGACAACGAGGAAGTCGAGAGTGATGATCTCAGCGATGTTGCGAGCGATGCTGAGAGCGATGACGACTACGAGTAAGGCTTTGAGGATTTCCACAACTCTTGCTCGCAGCAATGGGATTTTGCTGTTGCTGGCTCAGGGTAGCCATGATGGACTACTGGCTCGATGGTGTTTGTCCATGAAGAAATGTCACATTATACGAATGATTTGTGTGTGTATGTTGCTGTTTGATCGATATTGGGGGCAAAAGGAGTCTTGCTATTTCATCTGGGAGGTTTTTCCTTTTCAGCGGGTTCTGATGACGACTTTGCATGAAATTAGCTGTCATGCTTATACGAATGTATGCTATTAGCTTGTAATGATGAATCAAGACGATTATGCTGTTCAAACTTCTTTGCTTCGTGATGGTGAAATGGGCCTGTCCATTTTGTCGAATATTGCCTAACATCGATAGTCGAGTGATGTAGAGCAGTCTTTGTGCTAGCCATCTCCTCCAGCCAGGTCAATGTTTTTGAAAGTTTATTCATTCTTTATCATTATGAATTCGTGTATGTCTCATTCTTTTACAAGTTTTCAATCATTGTAGTTGCCTACACCACTGCAATCCTTGTTTCCAGCGGGTAACCCATACTTTGCATCCAACTCTTCCTCTTGCGACTTTCCATCCGCAGAGTAATAGGGCTTTTCGGCTTGTGTGGCCACTCTGACGGCATGTCTTCTGTGAGGGGCAAAGCCATAAGTCGCCGAGTGATTCTGTTTACATCTTAAAGTCAGTGAATGCACATAAGAAGAAGAGAAAAGAGGGGAGGGAGCAAAAGGGGGGTGGTAACAACACATACACAAATTCTGTTGTCCCAGAATGCTACATCATCCTTGGCCCACTCAAACGAAACGTGTATCTCGTTTGTGGTAGCGATGACTTCGTTCAGGTAGTTGATCAAAAAGTCACTTTCCAATTTCGGCACACCGATGATTTTGGTGACGAAGCCTGGGTTGAAGAAGAGAGATTTCCAGCCTGTGACAGGGTTGACGCGTATTAAGGGGTGGATGGTGGTGACAGGGCTGCGGCGAACGGGACGATTTCCACGGATGGAGTCGGCGGCTTGCATGTCCGCTGAGTGTAGGGCTGAGAGGGAGGAGAGGTATGTTTGCATGGCTGGAGACAGGGCGTCATAGGCGGCGTATTGAGAGGACCAGAGAGTGTTACCACCGCCACCTTGAGGAGGTCCAGAAAGCAGTTTTAGACTTGTGTAGGAAGGGGGTTGGATCTCGTAGGTGACCTTGTTTCGCATGTCAGTATTCCTTCCTCATCCTTGCAAAGAGCTTTCTGATATTGGAGAAGAGGAAGTGGTACCTACATCACTATGCCACAAGAAACTTGGCGAAAAGATGGCGTTTCTCGCTCCCCTTGCCCCTTCTGCGAAAACGACATGTACATCCTCCAACCCTTCCTGCTTGGGCACAGAAGTAGTAGCATGCCTATGCAATTGTCCAAAGTACTTTCCCAACTCCCTCTGTTTCTGAATGTCAAAGTTCTTTTGGTTTCTAAAGAACACCACGCCTCTTGTAGCTATCAAGCGGGCGATGTCGTTTTTTTGTGCATCTGTCAGGTTTGCCAAGTCGATACCGGAGACTTCAGTGCCGATTCTGGGATTGTAGTCGCGGATTGATGTGGCGGAGGAGAGGAGGTTGTGGAAGGTGGGGGAGCCGAGAATGCCTTTGTCGTGGTAGGGGATTTCTTGTAGGGGTTCCCATTTTACGTCTGGAAAGCTTGGGAGGAGGTGTTCGTAGGGGTAGTTTTCGTGGGTTTCTGCTACCGTTCGACCGGGCTCGTAGTTGAGGGCATTTGTGATTGGAGTCTTGAGTGATGACTTGATCTCCGTTGTCTCGGGACTCGCCGAAGCTGTCTGCTCTTGAAGATATGGTGCCATTGTCGCGCTCAAGATACAAGGACAGAAAAAAAAACATATACGAAGCAAAAGCTAGAGTGAGGAAACAGATAACCTACAGCTAGTGGAAATGAGACTATATACCTACCTTCCCTCACCTATGACTCTAACAACAACGCAATCATCAAGGTGCATTGTCCTCTCCATGAATTGCGTGATGGCCCCAGGATATGATGAGAGTCCGTGAGTCCACCGCCAGAATGGCCAAAGCCGCCAAAACATACAACGATCGGCTCCGCAAGACATGCACAGATTGGGGTAAAATGTACCTACCTTGCCGGGAATCTCGATGCCAGGTGTCGAAAAAGGCTTCTTCCATGCAGACAATGACAGAAGATGATAGAAGTTGAGATCGCGTGCTTGACTGGAAAGACCGTGCGGCCGTTGATACTGGCGGAGACTGCCATCAAACAATCCATCTCGTAGGCATAAGTGCGCCTAGAACGCAAAGTGGCTTAACAATCATAGGTCTGAGCTCGATATACATTCCACTGACAGTTGATGGTCCATCTCAGAGAGTCGACTCGAAGATCGAAAGAAGGAGGTGCGAACCGGGTGGACATGGTCGTTGCTTCTTGGAAATCTGGGGTTGGCGCGAATGGTGCGAAACACATGAGCGATTGCACAATTCGCCCTGGAAATGGCGTCTCTTTGATCGCGTCTCAAGTCTCGAATCTTGCCTTTCTTATCGTGGTTGATCACGTGTATGAGGCACGTGTCTGGTTTCATAATGACTATCTGATCACGATAGGCGTGGCACTTGATCTGACAGGTGCTTGACGTCAACCCAAACGAAGAGCTGCTCAATAAGCTCCTCCTCTTGCATTTCTAAGACTGCTTAGAATCTGACAGATCTTCTACCTCCGTATCCGACACTTTCTCGGGGATCGTTGCTGATTTTGCCGAGTATCAGCTCATTAACGCCCTCTCTGCAGGAGCCGACCAGACCTGCGGCACCCAGAATACCACTCTCGAAGCCGCGAAGAGTTTCTGCCAACTCCCGTACATTATCCGCACTGTTGCCAGCACGGCCACCTGCCCTTTGAGCAGCAAGTTGATGTGCTTGGTGTACGGTACTTCCTTCCACAACACGAAGATGGGCTTCGATCTCAGCGAGGTGAGAGGTGTATGTGTCGAGGGTCTTTTGCATGACTTCGGCCTGCTTGCCAAAGTAGCCAACCAGATCAATGTCGTACTCGTCGTCGGTAGATGAAGGTCTACTGCTTCTTCCGTAGTGATATTGTTGAGGGAGTTGCAAGTTCTCGGCCATGCGCGCAACCCTGATAAGGTCGCTAGCGTCTCTCTGGACCAGTTCCTTTGCATTCTCGATAGCTGCTCCGTCATTCTCAAGGGCAAGCTCGACCGTCTCGATCTTGTTCTGGATGAGGTCGACGTCGGGCTTGATGCTCTCGACATCTGCGGCGTGGCGACCAATCATACCCTCGCATTGTGTAGCAAACGACTCTTGTTGTCTAATGAAGGCGTCGATGGACTCGATTGATTTCTTGAGGTCGTCGTGCAGGTCACTGAAGCGCGTAGTCGGACGTAGGTTTGACATGTCGATCTTGACACCGGGTTGCGTGCTGTTTTGGGTGTTGTTCTGGCCCATTGTGAGGGTTCCAGCTAGAGGTCTGGTAGTTGAGTTGCCGAGAGGATTTAGAAGCGACGATCCGAAGTTGTTGTTGTTGTTTGATTGTTGGGCGGCGCTGCCTCCACTAAACGTGATGTGTTAGGAGACGGTGTGATTCGAAACATGTAGAGGGCAAACGTACAACATACTCAAGCCGGTGTTCGTGGCACCGAACATAGTAGGCTTGTTCTGGGGTTGAGACTGGTTGCTAGATTGTCCAAACATGCCGCCGGTATTCGTTGTGTTATTGTTGTTGGCGGTTACACCTCCAAAGAGACCTCCTGATTGTTGTTGCTGTGGTTGTGTGCTCGAGGCAGTAGCTGAGTTGTTTCCAAAGAGACTGAGGGTGGGTTTTGCAGGTTGAGCAGTGTTGTTGGCGGCTCCAAAGAGACCACCCGACTGCTGAGGTTGTGATGTCGGAGCAGCAGAGCCGAAGAGGCCGCCAGATTGCTGTGGTTGAGAGGAAGCTGCAGGTGCGGCGCCAAACAGGCCGGTAGTGCTCGGCTGGGACTGCTGTGTGTTGGAGGCAGCGGTGTTGCCGCTGTTTGAGGAAGGGACAATCGTCAGCGCGCCTGGGATGAAGGTGATGGCCGATCGACGCATGTTTAGGTATCGTTTACGTACAACAGGGAGTTTGCAGCACCAGTATTCAGACTTAATGAATTAGATCTGCCGAAAGCCATGGTTGCGCGCAGTGAAGTGATGTGTGGTTATGTGCAGTGAAGAAAAACTGAGGTTGTTCGCTAGATGCTTGGTGGAAGTGCGCGTATGATTCGATGCAGGTCGCCGGTTCCAGATGGCTTCAAGGATGTGACGGAAGTGGAGATAAATATACAATCACACAATCGAGTTGTTTGTACACGCGCAGACACACGAGTTGGCGTGCTTCTGTTAACTTTGTTAAAGACCTCCGAGCTCGGGCCAGCGCCAGCGATCGTGAGCTTCGACTTGCGACAAATCGCCCATCTCGACAATACAAGATACAGGACACTCAAATCATCATCATGGAAGAAGAAGACGACGATTTCTACACGCAGAACGGCGATGCGCCTGTCAAGAATGAGCAGCCGACGAACCAAGACGATCCCAATGAGCAACCCGACATCGACTTGGACGATGAGGAAGAGGAAGACGACGACGACAGTGATGATGACAGCGACATTGACATTATCACCGAGCACAAGGATGGTGCTGCTCCAGAGCCTCCGTGAGTTTGCGCAAATCTCCATATACCACACTCCTTCCTGACCGACTCATCAGACAAGCTCGTCCCTTCCGTGGCATTAAGCCTGAAGCTCCTGCGCGAACCGCTTCGATCGATACAGTCCCCACCCAACAGAATCAACAAACTCCTACTGTCAAGACGGAATCCCCGGCTCAAAACAAAAGGCTCGTCTCGCTGAAAGACGGCTCCAAATACCCGGAAGTCCGCACTTCCTCAATAGACGTCAACGCAACTCCTTCCTGGGATCCTGCTGGAAAGCTCATTACAGAGGTCGACATTGACGCCGATTTGGCTGAACACACAAAACCCTGGCGCTTACCTGGTACCGATCAGACAGACTTCTTCAACTATGGCTTCGACGAGTTCACCTGGACTCAGTACTGCTTGCGACACCAAAACATGACTTCGACCATCAACAACCAAAAGGCAGAGACCAAGCAGTTCGAGATGATGTTGACTGGAGGAGGCATGCCTGGTCAAGCTGCACCTGCTGGTCCTCAAGCTGCTCCGCCTGGCGGTCCTATGGGAATGGGAATGCCTGGTATGGGTATGCCCGGCATGCCTGACATGAACCCCGATAACATGGCCGCATTTGCTAGCGTCCTGCAGAACCAAGGTATTGATCCTAGTCAGCTTGACTTCAACACGTTTATGCAACACTATCAGCAAGCCTCTATGGGTGGCGGTGGTCAGGGTGGTTACGGCGGTCAGTCAATGCAGCCTCAACAATCAAATCAAGGATATGGAGGTCAACAACATCAGTCTTTCCAACAGCAAGGTAACCAAGGCTTCCGCGGAGGTACACCACAGCCAGGTCAGCAAGGCCCTCAAGCCCAGGGTCAAGGCTTTGATGGTTACAGCCAGCAACAGATTGCCATGATGCAGGGACAAGGAGGAATACCATCTGGTCCCTCCGGAGGTGGTGGTCGCGGCCGTGGTAGAGGTCGCGGGAGATGGCAATAGGATGCCACTCGACGAAAACATGCATGAAAAGGCGTTTGGGACTTGATACCAATATCTAAGAGGTGGTTTGAGCATTGATAACGACTATTAGCAACCGAGGTTGTGGGATAGGCAGAATATTCATAACGTTTTTGAGCACTCGTTGTCCGTGGCAGCATTCCTGGTTCCAGGAACCGTCCACCTTTTCATAAAGTGCGAAAGGAGACCGGGATCGTCCTGCGTCCGAGTTGGAATCGACCGTGACGATACGAAAGGACTTGTTCATTAGAAATCAATGGACAAGGTGTAAACCCTTTCGATCTCCACTTGTTGTAGTGCTGCCTTTGGGTTTCTATGAAGCATTGTTGCCAATACATACACAGACGTATATAGCTCGCTCAACATGAGCAAGAGCGTTAAATCAAGCTTAAGTGACGATCTATATGCCATTTACTACAGGATGGAAAACATATGAAAAGCCCTCCGTCAAAGGCGAGCTCCATTATTGCATGCTATTCTTGTATCAGGGTCATCCCCTCCACATCTGCTCAGGAACCGCCGCGGAAGCTTGGAGCTCTCTCTAAATTAAGCGGCTCGGCTACAGATCACTCGACGTCACGCGGAGATGCTTTCCTGAGATCGATCGAACAACTGGATTATTGACCAAGCCACCAATACAGGTGCTCACTTGACATAAACAAGGCTATCCTGCATCGACGTCTGCTGTAACTCCCGCACAAGATGTTGACAGGAAGATGGCACCTGCGGCTTGCAACCCCGCAATGTTCAGGTACAAAGATGATTGTTTCTCGATCGACTCGAGCCTCATTCGGCCCTGATTGGCTTCTCGGCCTCGAGACTGCTTTCAAAGCGGAGCGGGAACGGTTCCGAATGCTATTGATGATGACACATCTAGATCATGATGTGGGGTCAGGTGTTTACAAGGCAAGAACGACGCGAAAGTGAGACTTTCCCATCTGCTTATATACCCTCGGCATATCCGTCTCTCTGAGCACGCAAGATTGCGCCATTCATCGTTTCAACACTACCACACAGTTATGGACACCAGTACAGCACCAAAGATCATTGACATTCGTCAAGATGGCGGAGGTCTAACGCCACTAGTCCCTGAGATCCGGGAGGGCCTCAATGCGAGAGAAGGACAAGAAAAGAAGCTGCCAACACTGCTGCTATACAGCGAAGATGGCTTGAAGCTCTTCGAGAAGATCACATACCTAGAAGAGTACTATCCAACGGGTCAGGAGATTCAGGTTCTAGAAGCATACGCCGATCGCATTGCCGACCGTATTGCCCTCGAGTCCAACTCTATGCTAGTAGAACTGGGTAGCGGGTTGGTGCCCTAAATATGCTGCATGCCGCGATCAGGTCATTGACCGTACTGCAGTAATCTCCGAAAAGTCCGTATCCTTCTCGACGCTCTGGATCGCAAAGGCAAGGATGTGTCCTACTACGCCTTGGACGTCTCAGAAGTAGAGCTCGAACGTACGTTGGCCGAAGTCCCTCAAGGCACATTTAAGCATGTACAATGCCATGGACTGCTTGGTACATACGACGAAGGTCTAGATTGGTTGAAGAAGCCCGAGAATGCGCATCGATCAAAGACGGTCCTTTCCCTAGGCTCGAGCATCGGAAACTTCTCTAGGGACGAGGCTGCAAAGTTTCTTTCACAGTTCTCAGAGACCTTAGACCCTAATGACACCTTACTGTTGGGTATTGATGCATGCACAGATGCTGACAAAGTATATCACGCCTACAACGATCGTGAAGGTTTGACACATGAGTTTATCCTCTGTGGTCTGAAGCAGGCGAATAGACTTCTTGGCTACGACGCTTTCGACACCAAAATGTGGGAGGTTATTGGTCGCTATAACAAGGAAACTGACCGACACGAAGCCTTCGTCTCCCCTAAGAAAGATGTAACCATCGAGGGCGCTCTAATTCGTGCCGGAGAGCAGGTCAGGATTGAGGAGAGCTACAAGTATAATTCAGTCCAGAGTGAGCGACTTTGGTCCGACGCTGGCTTGACGGAGGGTGCTAAATGGACCAACACTGACGGTGACTATGGTGAGTCATGCAACAATATCGATGTCATTTAACATAAAACAAAGACTTACAGTTTGTAGCATTGCACTTGCTCAACAAGCCCAAAGTTCAGTATCCTCTAGTCGCCGAGAAGTACGCGGCTCAACCTGTACCTTCGCTCGAAGAATGGGATCAGCTTTGGGCTGCTTGGGATGCTGTCACTTTGGAGATGATCCCGGAAGAAGATCTTCTTGAGAAGCCTATCAAGCTTCGCAATGCCTGCATCTTCTATCTCGGCCACATACCCACTTTCATGGACATCCACCTGACGCGCGCGACTCATGGCAAGCCTACGGAGCCCAGCTCCTATACCAGCATCTTTGAGCGAGGAATTGATCCCGATGTTGATGATCCGGAGCAATGTCACGCACACAGCGAGATTCCAGACTCGTGGCCACCAGCAACAGAGATTCTCGACTTCCAATCAAAAGTGCGAATCAGGGTCAAGAAGTTGTACGCTACGGGGCAGGCAGTCAAAGATCGCGCCGTCTCGAGAGCAATGTGGCTATCTTACGAGCATGAAATTATGCATCTCGAGACCCTGCTTTACATGCTGATACAGAGTGAAAAGACCATGGCACCACCCACGACCGTCATGCCTGACTTTGAAGCTCTGGCTGTCCAAGCAAGACAACGAGCTGTCGAGAACCAATGGTTCGACATTCCAGCACAGAAAGTTGAGATTGGTATCGAGGATCCCGATGACAACTCTGGTCCCGAGCACTTCTTCGGATGGGACAATGAGAAGCCGAAACGTACAGTCCACGTACCAGCCTTTAAGGCCAAGGGAAGACCCATCACCAATGGAGAATTTGCCAAGTATCTGGAGGAGAACCACCTCGACACTCTTCCTGCGTCTTGGCATACTCTTTCTCACACTCGAGGCACAGAAACCAACGGTCACACGAGTGGCATCTCGTCATCTTTCCTCCAAGGTAAAGCAGTCCGCACAGTGTACGGACCAATATCTCTGAAGCTAGCACTCGATTGGCCAGTGTGCGCATCGTATGATGAGCTCAGAGGATGCGCTCGCTGGATGGGCGGCCGAATCCCATCTATGGAAGAAGCCAGAAGTATATACCGTCATGTTGACGAAGCAAAGACTCTCCAAGCTCACGAGTCGCTTGGAGCCAACATTCCCGCTGTGAACGCGTCAGTATGACTATGACATTCATCTGAAACTTGACTGATACCGCTACAGGCACCTTGTCAATGACGGTGTAGAGGAATCACCACCATCCAAGGCCTTGTCATCAAGCTCTACTGGTCCAAACCCGAACGATCTGTTCGTGGACCTGCTAGGAGCTAATGTGGGCTTCCGACACTGGCATCCCATGCCTGTTTCACAGCACGGAAACAAGCTTGCCGGTCAATCGGAGATGGGTGGTGTATGGGAATGGACCAGTAGCGTGCTGGACAAACAAGAAGGCTTTGAGGCCATGCCCCTCTACCCGGGTTACACAGGTGAGGTTCTTGGTATCTCCATGCTAAGTCCGTTATTGACGCGTGCGACAGCCGACTTCTTCGATGGCAAGCACAACATTGTGCTTGGTGGATCGTGGGCTACACATCCACGAATTGCAGGGCGTAAGAGCTTGTAAGTCGAATCATAGTGCTCGAGCCTGACCATTGTTCTAACCATCCTCAGTGTCAATTGGTACCAAAGAAACTATCCTTTTGTATGGGCGGGTGCCCGCATTGTGAAGGATGCATGAGCGGGATGCTGCCTGATCCCTGGAGAGTGTCCAAGCTGTAGGTGCAAGGTATTCTCTTTTGTCTGTGGAGCATGTTTCTATTGTGGAATAACCGTATGAGCAATGTGTATGCGTTTCCTGCTGCCTAGACTTACCACTCGCGATAATGACTTCGGTGTGCTTCTCCTCCCTGCGTTTGTCGTAGGCATTTGCTACATCCCACCGCATCACCAAATCACACCTACCCTCACAAACGGTCGATTCACCGAATTTGTGACCGGAATTTTGAGCTTGAGAAATCTTCCTGCCGCCCGCGCAGTCAACAACTCTGTTGTTGTTTGACCTCTTCTTAACTTGAGCAGTCTTGTACATTCCACTCATCTTTATTTGTCGATTCGCTTTGAAGAGATCGTTTTGCCAGAGCATTCTACTCTTGACTGTTGCTCGTCTTTTGGCAACTCGCTATCTTTGGCATCAGAGATCTTTGCTGCAGCAGTACACCTCGTTGAGACTACGCACAGTCTGCGCGGTTGACTCGTCATCAGAGATCCTTATTGACACACTAGCACAGTATACCTTCTGAACTTGACAAGATGATCAAGGAACTTCTGCGTTGGGAGGACAGTCCTGGTCTTGGTAAGCCGAGCCTTTGCGATGATTTTGTGTGTGGCAGTTACTGATCATTTGCAGAGCATCACTGTCCCAAATGTCAGACCCCACTCAACAATCCCAGAGCTAAACACACTTGCTACTTCAAGCATGTCGAGATCTGTCCGCTGTTCCATCAGCACTTCTTCATGATTGGTGAGTCGTTGTTTTCTCTGCTCGCACTCACTCGGAGCTACATCTTCTTTCCTCTTTTGAGTTCCAAGATCTTCCACGAGCAGTGGGCCGCGATGGAGAATCGCAAGGCTAACCTTTTGCTCACAGGCCAGGCTCACAACTGTGATACCTGCCGCCGAAACAACAGTGCACACGATCAGCGTCACAGACAGATAGCCATGCTACTTCGTCAACTGACCCAACTTCAGCAAGAAAACGGTATCGAGCCCGGCAACTACCCAACTTCCCCCTTCTCGTCCACTTTGTCGCCCACTGGAGAAAGAGGCTCCGTTTCCGGGCCCGCCGACACCGACCCAGAAACCACTCCAAAGCTCAAGAAGCGCGAGCGCAAAAAGGCAAAGAAGCGCATCAAAGCCCTCAGAGGTGGAGATGCCCTCACAACAGCTGAAGTGGCCGCTATAGCCACAGCTCTACACCCTGCGCCCCGCAACGACAGTGTGATCTCTACCTCGTCAACCTCGACCTCCACCACAGAACTCAGCAACCAGAGTACCGTCGATGAAGACTCTGCCACCACACCCTCCACCCCAACCTCCCCCACATCTCCAATCTCCAAAAACCCATCCTTCACCACCCTCATGAATGTCAATAAATCCTTCCACCCAGACGTGGACGGAAAACTAAATTCCACACGCATGGCCCTGCAGACACAACTTCTCTCCGTACTGCACGAAAACTCCTTACCCCTGGATGCGAGTGTGGAGAATGCGCTTCGTGCACTTGGAATCTCCGAGTCTGATCACAAGACCCCAAAGCCTGTTGCTGAGTGTGTTGCAAAGATCAAGGAGGCGGTTAGGGAGGATATCTTTTGTGCCGAGTGTGATGAGAAGAAGTTTCGCTTGAGGGAGGCGGCCTGGTATCGGTTTGTTAATAGGAGCGTGTTGGCGTTGAGGGAGGGGGAGTGAGTGGTGCGGTTTTGTTCGCTGCAGAGGTGGTCTTTGGTCAGATGGTTACTGGTCTGAGGAAGCCTGCTTTGTGGATGGCTCGGCTCGGCTTGGCTTGGCTCTTCGTTTCCTGTCTTTGGTTCGATTTGGTTTGTTCTTTCGCTGGGCTTGGTGCCCTTCTTTTTTTTTTGTTTCGTTTCGTTTGGGCTTTTGGAGTCGACGCTCCTCCTTGGGTTCGTTGATGGTCGACCAGTCGTTCTGACAACAGGTCGGTCTCGACTTGCATTTGATAGTCGGCCTGTCGCTCCTGCCCAGTATTGCAGTGGAGCACTTCGGAGCTTTGCATTAGCATTTTCGACGTGGTCGTGGGGAGATGCATGATAAGGAGTTGGAGCAAAGCATTGGAGCTGTTACATTATAGATCATTGGCCATAGCGGTCACCGTTTTCGGGCCACTGTTTTCGGGTCACATAGTCATGACAGAGATTGTTGTTCTTCACTTTCTACCTCCTTCCAAGTACATCACTCGCGTGACAGCAGTACGGCACAAATTTGTCGTCATTGAGAGATGATCATGGCCGCCTCATGCAACTTCCTCAGGCTTTCTCACCACAAGTAGATACCTAGGCATCTTGTATACATGTTCGTCGCTTCCTCGTCATTATACACGAGTTTGCAAGACAGTGACGATACTTTTCTTCATCTTCGATTACACTATCATATCTCCGATTACACGATCATCAATGCCCGAACGATCTCGTCCTAGTCCTTCGAGGGCCATTCTTCGACGATCCCCCGTGTTCATGCTGTGCCGTATCTCTCAATCTCCCCGACTGCTTCGCCTCGACAATACTCCCACGCCTATGCAGGATAGTACTGTTACCCACAGGCTGCAGCATACGGAAACCAGTCTCCTTTGTGACTTCCTGTTCAAACGTGAGTGGCATGACCAAACCGAAAATCTCTTCACCTCCAACAGCTATGTTTTCATCACAGGCACATCCACAACCTGCTTCGCATTCTGGCTTTTCGTCTTCTGGAAGTGATTCGAGGAGGGTGGCGAGACAGGAGATGTGAGCGGCGTGTCCGCATACAGGACATACTTTGTAGAGACCTGCGATGGGTTGGTAGCAGATGGTGCAAGAAAGTAAGTGGGAGCGCCCGCCGCATTTGGCGCATTTGTGGTCTGCACGACGGTCTGGTATGTCGACTTCGCCACAAGACATGCAGCATCGGACAACTTGTGGACCTAAACAATCTAGCTTGTCTTCGTCTTCTTCGGCCTCTCCCAACGTAAGAGTGGATTGTGAACCATGGTCTCTTGACCTAGTACGTGCGAGAACGTTTGAAAGCAGACCGTCGAGTTTGTCAACTTCATTCTGCTGCATCTGGAACCCCCAGGCACCTAGCATATTTGCATACACAGCACGATAAACTGCAAACTTGATGGACTGGTTGGGATCCAAGAACGCGATATTCGAGCGTCCCTCATCGTCGAAGAGATCCTGATTCTTGAGACTGATCTTGACGCGAGACTGTGGTGGCAGCGACTCGTCATCCTCTGTAGTAGAACCATCATAGTCGTCACCAAACCCTTGAGACATGAAGCTCCTACGAATTGTCGAGTCGCTTCGGTTGAATGGTCGACTCTTGTTCCAGTTGATGCCCGCCTGCGAAGGTATTGATGACGAGAGCTCCTCCCCACTGTTACGATTGCGAACAGGGGGAGAGCTAGCAAGTTGGAACGGTCGAGCCAAGACGGAAGCAGCGAAAGAACTTGTCGCACTTGGTATGGAGGTACGGTGGTGTTCTGGTGATGTTGAGAGGCTGGGTGCAGCACTAGACCGGTGTGTACTGGTCCTTGATAACGGCATGGGAGGTGTGTTGCCAGTGTATAAGGGAGTGACTGGCTCGCTTGCAACTATACTTTGTTCTCGAAGATCCTGTGAGGACACTCCTGTCGAGGCAAGTCCTGCCCCTGACCTTCTGTTCTTGTTCGATAGATCGGAGATAGAGATTATGGGCTCATAATACCCAAAAGCAGTCTCCTTGTCGGGGAAGTAATCAAAGAGTTGGGCGGCGCAAGTCATCGATTGTGGGAGATCCTGGATCGTTAGCTTATGAGTCAGTTATACGCGGTAGTCGACGCATCATACCTCGTAGGTCGGACGTTGATCATCGGGTGACAAGGACTGAGCGAATATACAAGAAAGCATACCGAGCATCTGAACATCCGCCAGGTTCTCAAAGTGAGTAAATCTGCGTAGAAAGGGTCAGCGAAATAGTTCCACAAACAGGTGACAGCAATGACACTAACAGTGTGTCGATGAGCCAAGACCCGGCAAACGGATGACTACCCCATTTTATCAGAGCTGTTTCGTGTGGATTAAGCACAGCTTCTGGCTCGTCAAACGACAGGTCTAATCCACTATCGTTTCTTTGATACGACATAAGCGACCGACGTGCTAGAACACGAATATCTGTCTCTTGTCTGGGCATCGAAAGCATGATCAGAGGAACCTTTCTAGCCAATACCAGGCCAACAAACTCCCATATGTCAGCCAATTCAGGAAAGCCGTTTGATGAGGCAGCTTGGGCGTTGTGCGAGCAGACTGTCTCTCCATCACCATAGACGAGATACTCTGACGCAAGTTTTCGCTTCGAGGGCAACAAGCCATCTGCATCGATGATCTTGACTCGAATCTTGTTTCTAGCACCGGTACCTCTCTTGTTGAGCCCATTACTTGTTGGTATCGAACCTTCGGTGGAATGTGTTCTGAGTCCCTTCAGGCGTGGGAAGCGTAACGACCCACCATGCCAGGCAGATGGTGGTTGGAATCTGCGAAGGAACATTTCTGGCTCATCAGAACCCGAAGATGAGCTAGAAGACGAGAACTCAGAACTGTCATCTGAGTCTTCCACCTCAAAAGCGTCAGCACTAGGCTTGCTCTTACTCTTTGACTCTGTCTGGCCTGAATGTAACCTTCCGAAACCTTCGAAGATTTCTCTACTTCCGCGATTGCGATTTCTATCGTCGATCGCAAACTTCTGGAGAATCGAACGCGGCTCTTCCTTTGGCGGCATGAAACAGATCAGTTGTCCATTCGGAGCCCACAGAGCTCCACATGTTCTGGGAAGAGGCACGTTGGCATTTGTGCTGAAGATGCCGGATCCTACACTGCCCTCCATGCCCAGAGTTTGTGATTCGCTACCACCAAAATCGCCGAGCAAGCCGTCTTCTTCATCACTGGAGCTCTCTGCTTCTTCACCAGGTGCAATCACATCGTTGCCACCAAGCCCAAGCCAGCTGATGCTTTCCTGCAAATCTCTTTCGCCCGTCAAATAGGACAAGAAACCTTCAATACATCCTCGACGATGTATCAAGTATCCAGTGGCAATCTTGCGTAGGTTACCCTCGAGCTCTGCAATTTTTTCCTCTGACAAGGCAGATGCTTTGTCGAGGTGGAACCACGGGACAGATTTCTCGGGGTAATCTACTGGGAAGTCCATGCAGAGCTGCATGAATGCTAGCTTCTCTTCGGCCGCCCATGGACCGTTGAGTGATATCTTCACATGTCTGTTCGACACATCTGCCTCTTCAACCGTGACTCGTGTAAATTTCTCACCCACGTGAATAATCTCATCGCTGAGAGTTTCACGCACAGCATGAGTGTCCGGATTGTGTAGATCGGCGATGATCGAGAGTTCTCTTGTACCCTGTCTATCCGGGGAGCTTGGTTTGCGCTTGCCGAATTTGACACCCTTCATCCATGAGATGAGGCCGTTGTCTTGCTGTCGGACATTTCGAGTTTCGATGCCCGAGTAGGTCATCATCTGGCCACTATCGGCCCAACCACCTGCGATTGGGATAGGCACTTTGTTCATTCCAGGACTGGTACCAGGATGTACTATTGTATTGCCGTGTGTGGTACTATCGGCCGCTGTCGCAGGATGGACAGGCCGATCTCTGAACGACTTGTAAGGTGCACCAATTCTAGTGAGTTGCACCGGCTTGTCCATGAGCATACCCTTGTGAAATCCGATGGATTGCAGCTGCTTGTCGCCCATGCGATGTAAGATGAGTTCGCGATCAGCTCCCCATGACACCAGTTGGAAGTCACGACCATCCGAGTATTCGTCGATATTACCACGCCCTCGCCACAAGAACTCCTTGACCTGTTCTTCATGTCCAGTGAAGCGATAGTTGGGCTCGGTGAGAGCCGGTGTATTGGTCACATTCGATGGCCGGCAGTCGTACATGTGCAGATCATGATCTCCTCTTTGTGGCATAGCTAATACTCCATTACCAAATGGGGTATGTCGAGCTCGCCATACCGGGAAAGGGGTATTAATGACACGCTCAGGTTCTACTTCGGAATACTCGTAGTCCCAGACCTTGATAGTCCGGTCGAGTGAGCAAGTGACAATCTTGGTTTCTTCAGTGCGACTCCAGTCGATTCCATAAATCTTTGTCTGATGAGCCTCGATCGTTTTAAGGGGCAATGCGCCTTTGCGATCATCCCAAATATGTAGATACTTGTCGTGTGAAGAAGCAACAATATGAGGGTTGCGGCGATTCCACTTGACTTGAGTGGCACCAGCGAACCAGTCGGAGAAACTGATTACAGGTCTTGCAGACACGCGCAGATCCCAACAATGTACAAAAGCGTCAACTGCACAAGTAGCAAGTAAGTCCGGTTGCAAAGGAGAGAAATTGATGTCGGTGATAGCTCTCGAGTGAGCGTGCAACGTGTGCTCTATAGGGGCTTGGAGACTAGCGAGCTCAAGATTCCAGACTAAGGCTCTTTGATTCGAAGTACTAACGACCCAGTAATATCGTGAAGCAAACGGAGACCACTGTACATCCGCCGGGGTCCATGGGGTCTGGTGGCGCAAGTGACGCGGAGGAGAGAATGGCGAGTCGAGATCGATGATATGCAGGCCTTGCTGTGATGCCAGAACGACGTCTCTACCTCCTGGTGAGATGGAAGCAGAACCTACAGCCTGGCCGACATGGATACGCAGATCCTTGTCAAAGGTGGGACTGTCAAAGATGGAAGAGTCTTTTCCACTCCTTGCGGTTATATTTGATGACATTGTGGAAGACATGGCTGGTCAGGTTGGGATTGGTCCTCAGCCGGGATCTTCGAGGCGCCAGACGATGTGGGATACAGATTGCAGCGCTAACATTGTCACACTGGACACAGTGATTCCTCAATCCGAGCAGCGAGACACATGTTGCCGATATCAGTTGCATAGATATTCAATAAGAGTAGCAGGTGCCAAGGAGGGCATAATCGCGAGACGCGATGACAAGGCACGTGATGAAACGTCCGAGCTTCTAGATTGGAATGGATTGGAATGGATTGGGCTGGAGAGGGCGATAGCGGGGTGCGGGCGGC
Source organism: Aureobasidium subglaciale EXF-2481 (assembly GCF_000721755.1). Taxonomy (NCBI): domain Eukaryota; kingdom Fungi; phylum Ascomycota; class Dothideomycetes; order Dothideales; family Saccotheciaceae; genus Aureobasidium; species Aureobasidium subglaciale. Next base: position 1,321,050 of record NW_013566995.1, read on the forward strand.
CTTCTTTCACATCATCGTCGTCACTGTTGACCTGTTTCATACAATTCAGCTTCATTTTTGGTAGTCCAAGGCTTCGCCAACCACTCCATACAGCACACATAGCTTCGTCGAGCCGATCAACCCGCTCAACATGGCCCTTCCCAAGCGTATTATCAAGGAGACCGAGCGTCTTATGGCCGAGCCGTATGTCTAGCCATCCCAGGACAAGTCAGCCATGCCCTGACAAGTCGAAATAGCGTTCCTGGAATCGAAGCCATTCCCCACGAGGACAACTTGCGCTACTTTGACGTCAAGATCCACGGCCCCTCGCAATCTCCATATGAAGGTATGCATGTGCGACCACAGCCTTGCGCCTGGCCGACTCAACCTCTTCTGACACATCCCGCAGGCGGAATCTTCAAGCTCGAGCTGTTCCTGCCCGACGACTACCCCATGACCCCTCCCAAGATCCGCTTCCTCACAAAGATCTACCACCCCAACATCGACCGTCTTGGCAGAATCTGTCTGGATGTCCTGAAGAGTGTGTCCATCTATCGACCCTTGTCCATCCATAAAGACTGATAACCATAGGCAACTGGTCACCTGCCCTGCAAATCCGTACCATTCTGCTCTCCATCCAAGCTCTGCTCGGTGCACCCAACCCCGACGATCCTCTCGCCAACGATGTTGCCCAAAGATGGAAAGAGGACCAGAACGCTGCTATCCAGACCGCCAGAGAATGGACCCAGCAATACGCCAAGCCTTGAAAGTAGGTTACTGCGAGTCATGAGGGCTTCCAAATTTCCGTTTCCTTAGATGAATAGCGTTGCATGGGTTCCTGCCAACATAGTGTGGCCTTACAAGAGCATGGGAGGCGTTGGACAGGTGTTTTTCGTTCTATCCTCAATTACACCTTGTGTTCTCTTGATACTTCATGTCTTTGGCCAATCACATCTCTTACAGCGCCCCAACTGCAATGCTATCGGAATGCAAGGTGTTTTTGTAATCACCAAGTATGTCATCGGGAGCATCTATCAGACGCTTGTCCAGAGCTCTCCAGAACACTCGTTGGCCATAGGCATTTCCCGTATATTGGTAGTATGAGACTGACCGTGCCTGGTAGCAGAGAAAGATGTAGCAGCAAGCAGTACAGCACGGTACCAGGTCTCCACAAGGGGCCGCATGAATGGGCGCGGAATGTTGGTCTGGCAGCCTTCCGCTTGGCTCAAAGCGCGTGCCAGATACGCTTATGTGTTGATGGTCATGAGATGTCCTGAGACCAGAGGTGCTGTGGCTAAGAGCAGCAAAGGGGCTCTCTGGACAATGAAACTTTTGCCAGCGCGTGATAGACATCCACCTCAAGACGGAGATCAAGAGCCACCAGAAGCCGTTCTACGCGTGCTGTCCTGGAGACTCAACGCTCACCGCCGGCCGGCTTCTTCCATGGTATAGCCGTTGACGTGGCTGGGTGGAGCGCGTGAGCCAGCTGCACCAGTATCCACCAACCCAAGCAAATGTAAGTAGTGCAACTTTGTATCAGATCGTTACTGATTCTCGCAGATGCGTTTCTGGCCCAAAGACCACCCCGATGAGATAGAAATCGGTGATGGCACTGACTATCCTCCACCATTCAGGCCTGAGAATGCACCTGGCGCTTACGTCCCACCGGCGCAGATCACCAAAGAACAATCAACGAGCTCAAGAGATGGTAACAAGATCGTACGTACTCTGTCCGCTACCATAGTTCGGCAATCAGGTTGGCTGTTCCTCTTTGTGACGTATCGTGGTGTCGTCGTTCCTACGATCTGTTGTTACCGTTATTGTATTGACACAGAGGCTGACACTCGCGAAGAAGCGTAGAGGTTGGTTGAAGAGGACGTTAGGTCTGGGAAATGTTACATCTCCACCTCCACCGCCGGGCTCGCACGATCCTCAAGCAGAGGCACTGCAGAAGCTGAAACTGGAGGCTAAAAAGGCTCCTAAAGTCAAGCCCTCGGGACGCTTCTTTGACAACCAAGGCAAAGAGATCTCCGGAGAGCCTGCACTGTGTCGTGCAGTAGCCACGCCCAAGTCTGATCAGAGTAGCACTGCGTCTCGTCCGGCTAGAGCAGAACCAAGAACGATGCACTGGACAGCTGCACTAGGAGTCGGTGGGCCCGGTGCTGGCTTTAACTCTCCCAATCCATCAGGCACGCCTGGTGAGGCCGGTCGCCGCCGTGGTGCTGGAACCAGAGGTGGCTATCAAAGAGGTGGATGATGCTCAGATGTGTTTATGAAGGCGCCGTCGTGCGGAATGACTTACGCACGAAAGCCACATGCTTTCAGAGCGTCGTCTCCGTGCTGGAGAATCTAGTGCTGTCGGTAGTGGAGAGAGTTGCGTTATGCTGGTCTTCAGAGACTTGTCTTCACGGATCCGAGAGTGGTTAGCAGCGTCAACCGCCGAGACGACATCATTACGACAGCACCACCTCTAAAGCTCTCACTATTGCGCGCCGAACAACAACAACTTGTCTGTTCCATTACCACCCTTCCTCTTCCATCATCGCCAGCATGTTCAAGATCGGTCCAGACAGCTCGAGCAGCTCTGCATTGTCCAGTAGAGCTGCATCTCTCAGCGACGAGTCCGAATGGGTCCCAGGCCCCGGAACTAATGACGACGAGACCGAGGGCCCTCCTGAAGTCCCTCCTAAATTCACACCCAGCAGAACTACGCCTTACATCAGAACTCCCCAGAGATCGATGTCTCAGGGATTAGGTGATCTCAAGTCCTTCTGGTCTGACACCAGCGAGGAATCAATGACCGCTCGCAAAGTTACGCCTGTCAGAAACAATCCTCGCAAGGTCACACCTCGCAGATCTGCGTCCCAGAGACACAGAGCCGAAGTCGATCATGTCGACACGCCTTCCAGATCTCGAGCGTTCCAGAGATACGGCATGACCAGCAACGATGCGCGCGCTGAAGTCGCAAACCTTCTGTTCTCCGAATCAGACTATGCATCAGATGATGGAGCCATGTACTCTGTCCGCGAGGAAGATTCTGAACTCAAGCGCCTTATCAGCGAGGAAGACTCTGATCCCGTACACTCTATCAGCGAGGAGTCATCTATCGAAGAGGCTCTTCTCCCTCCTCCTCTCATCAACATGAAGCACTACTGCCGCGAGCCTAAGATGTGGCAATATGGTCCACGCCCCACGCTCGCGTACGACATCAGCAAGGTCGATCCGTTGAGTCTGGGCACCATTCCCGTTCGCCCTCTCCCCCCCGTAAGTTTGCTGATCCGGTTGTTTGCGCATCGACTGTTGACAGACAACTTTTAGCTTGCCATCCATGCAGACTTCCAGACTCACCGTGAGAACTGGGGTCTGCCTCTGCTCAGAATGCGCTGCCCCAACGATTCACACCGTCACCCCCACCACTGCTACGATTGGCATGCTCAGAAGCTCAACTGTCTTGAAGAGCATGAGGGCGATTGCCAACTCTGTGGAGGTTCTTGCTGCTCTGTCAAGGCCTACACCAGGCTCCTCGCCGAAGACCCCCGCCCCAATCCTATCATCCCTCCCAAGTACCGCGTGATGTATCAAAACGACATCGACAGAGTTGAAGCTATCAAGCCTTTGGCTACTGACCCCTGGGAGAGAATGCTAAAGTGCAGCGACTGTTACCGTCATGTCTGCCCTGACTGCGCCGGCCGCTGCATGAAGTCTGATTGTCTTCGTGTCATCTGCAAGTCTTGTGGTGCTCCTAACCCTTGGATCCACTGCCAGTGCGACGGAGCTCCTAAGGGCCAGATCAAGATCAGTTATCTGGACTGAGTTCTTTGCTACATCCTCCGCCATGATGACGAGATTGACTGCAGTGTTTGCTGCTAACAAAGAAGCTATGGAACGGCGCGGAACATGAGAGGTGCAGCTGCCGCAAACAGGCACAGAGGATGGTGAAAAGACCGCCTTGCTCACAAAGACACGACGAATTGCTCTTCGCTCAAGGACAGAACTATGTAACACTATTGCTGAGTACAAGGACTGATGGAGGATCGCTGGCCAAGATGAGCTGTTGCTCATTCACTTTCTTTACTGTAGCTATAACTCAAATAAAACTCTGCATACCGTCCATGATTGTCTCAAATTCGTCGTCGATTTCCCGGGGGCTCAACACCGTCACGCTTCTCCAGTAGTGTTGTAGAGTAATGAGAGGGCTGTAAGATGCATGAATACATCTCCCACGGTAGGGATCTCGACCAAGAGACAGCAGGACGACCTTTCTCGGCAAAGATTTCTTAATCACCAACGAACATCGTATAGCAACAAGAAGGCTTCAAAAAGGCATGGTCAAATTCGACCTTGAAAGAGCCCTGAGACAGACATGATGAGATGGCCCTTCTCTTCGCAGGTTGCTCCTTCTGTCAAAAGCATTGTGCCTCACGACGGCTAAAGCTTGGCTTCGTTCAGGAAGCCGTCTTGGTCCGGATGAGTCAAAATGTTTCGTGCCTTCCTATAACACTGTTTATATCACGGCAGCAACGATAGATTGGAATGGCTGGTTAATGCAGCGAGGTCGGCGGCCGGCCAATAAAGTCGGCAGAGATTAACCCGGCAAGCCCGCCTTTCTGCCCGAGCGCGCATCATATATTTCCCCACGCGACCACTTTCCGCAGGTGATAAGCAAGAAACAAATCATCCCTTGTGGTGCTACGACGAGGATCACCTGGGAAAGGTCAGAACAAGAGGAGGGACACTTGACGATAAGCCATCCGGTCAGAATTCTCGCAACCGTCACATGCAGAACGACAAGAGCATCCACTTCACCACGACGCGCCGACCTCTAGGAAGCAATGAGTACGGCTGCCGGTCCCGGCGCATCCTCAGATGTCAAGTCTGAAATCATGCCGACCCCGACAACGACTACAACAAATACATGGAACACGCATAACCTGGGTCTCCGCCTTGCCGCTGATGTAGCATCCGCCGCATCAGCAGCTGCCCTTGTCGCTCCCGTCATCACCGCAATTGACAAGGCCATCATCGAGAATGCGTCTGGCAGACAAACCCTCGGCCGCTCGTTGCGAGACTCGTTTGCGACACTCGCCCTCCGTCCACACCATTTTCTCTTCTCCAAGCCTTTCGCCTTGATCTTTGCTTTGTATGGAGGAACGTACATCACCGCGAACATCCTCGACACTTCTGCAAGCACCATGAAGGCGAAGCCTGCGTCGACTACAACGTCTGGGCCTGCCAAATTCCTCGCAACCTCTTCTGCAAATTTGAGCTTGTGTCTGTACAAGGATAGCAAGTTTGCAAAGTTGTTTGGCGCTGCTACATCGAGTCCTAGACCAATCCCTGGACCGAGTTATGCTCTCTTCGCCGTCAGAGATTGCTTGACTGTTTTTGCTTCCTTCAACGTACCGCCATTATTAGCGCCCATGCTGCCAATGTCGGAGGGTATGCAAAAGCATGTATCTGCGGTTTCTGCTGCCCAGTTCTTGGCTCCCGCTGCTGTGCAACTGATCTCTACACCGTTGCATTTGCTGGGCCTGGATCTGTATAACAGAGAAGGCAGTTTGGGAGCGAGAGAACGTATGATCAAGGTTAGAAAGGATTGGTTGAAGAGTTCTTTTGCTAGAATGGCTAGAATTGTGCCTGCATTTGGTGTGGGTGGTGTTGTCAACACTAACGTCAGAGCGAACTTGATGAAGAAGTTGGAGTAGGTGCTTTTACCAGCCTTCTCTCTTTGTCTGTTTGCTCTTTGCCTGCTTTGCTATGATCTGACGGCCGGCAATGCTTTGCTTTCGGGGTCTTTGCTTGCCTTTATCCGTTGTCACATCTTGATTTTGTTGTTCTGGTCTTTCGGGCTTCAGATCTGCGAGCGTTGTTTTGTCCCTTTTGCGGATGGCGTTGGGGTTTTATTATAATGGGACTCTCTTGATACTAGACTATACAATGTAATGAATGTACGCTTGCCGTTTGCTCATTTGTCTACTACTGTGTACAGTCTCAAAGCCTCTGATGATGCAATGCTAAATGTATCTTTTTAAGAGTGCTGTATTGACCAAGACGCAAGTGCAGTGACACGAGAGCCAGATCCCGTGTATGAGCAAAAGTATCCAATAGCACAACGCCTCGCCACGATTGTCCCTTTCAAAATCAACACTCTTTAATCAAAGGCAGCTAAAGCAGTAGCAACACAATAGTCCCCATCATGTGAGATGGAAATCTTGACAATCTGACCCTCCATCTTCGAGAAAGCATCAGCCTTCCTCTCCGCTTCAACCATTCTGTTATACTCTGCCTCCAACGCCGCTAGACGACATCTATCCCGTCGTTCTGACACTGGCGTCTTGACGATCCTCGGTCCTTTGTTCGACGTACATGTCAAAGCTTCCTGAAAAGCATTGAAATCCAATTTGCCATCTTTGTCCAAGATTCGCGGTATCGGTGTTGGTGTCGGTGTCGGTGCGGATTCTGGTGTCGATGTGGATGATCTAACATCTTTCGCAGAGTCCCCATCTTTTACACTTTCCCTATCAATTCTATCCCTCACCCTCCACTTCTGCACAAGATTCGCATAAATCTCTTTGGCAGATTGATACTCCACTTCCCTCCCAACAACCCCATCAATCACAATCCCAAAAGGTGCATTGGTCTTTCCATCCCGTCGAATCTCAATCTCCCTCAACATCAGCCTCCTCTTTCCCGCAAATGCCTTCACCACAGCTTCTTTGGCTGCCCATCTTCCTCCTAGATATACAGCTGCAGATTCCGCTGTTTTCTGATCCCAGGATAAAGAGGCGGTAGAGCTGAGTTGGGAGGATGGTGTAAAGCGTCGCCAAAAGACTCGTTGTTCAGAGGGTAATAGTGTCTTGTCGAAGAGTTTTAGGAGGTCTCGTGTGCTGTTGGTAGGGTTGTGGGCGGAAAAGTATTTGTTGAAGCGGGGGTGGTGGCATATATCTGTGCCTATACTCAAGGCTTGGGGAAAGGGGCGTGGTGGCATGATGTTTGGGGGAGAGTTTTCTGTATGTATGCTTCCTTTTTTCCCCCTTCAAATTGATTTCCCTTTGGGTTTTTCTGCTTGATTGGTTCTTGGGAATTGGTCCCTGAGTGGTTGATGAGTCTACCAGAGTCCGGTCTGCTGTCGAAAGAAAGTATTTAGCAGATGTGTCGACCAGTCTTCTTTTGCAGGCTGAGATTGACATGTATTCTCAATGAAATCACTAATAATCAAAGCCTAGTTGAAGGTGTTTTCGGAAAGAATTGGACAAAGTTGTTCTATGGAGTTATGAGCATTTTCAAGACGCCGTTTGAAGTTTGAGGTTGGCTCGTTTCGTCGGCTTTCCAGCATCCGGGTAGCGCCGATCTGTCGACATTTATCAATCACAAACTGAGACGGACAGGTCATCAACAAGAGGACAAGATATATGTACATTAGACAGAAGAATGATTGTTCTATATCATTACTACTCTAGAAGCTCAACAAGTCGCCGTTGCCGTTTCCCACAGTAGGCTGATAGACTTGCTGTGGCTGGTTCTGGTTCACGACAAACATGGTCTGAGCTCCTTCTCCGGTTACTGGTGATGCGTAGCCATCATCATTCAAGCCCATGTTGGCCATCTGTTGAGATCCGATGGTGGAGAAGTACACATCCGCTGCATCGACCGCTGAGGCAAGGTCGCCGTTAGAGTTGCCATTCTGTCGTTGTTGTGCACCAGCCATCGAAGTCATCTCCGTCCAATGCTTTTGCGCATCCAACATGGCTTGGTGGCTAGGTAGTCTGTGCTTCTGCAATGCAGGACTTTCTGGGATGACTCGTGGACGAGCAGAGCGGAAAACGGATTTGATGGGCTTCAGGTAGATGGTTGCGAGAGAGCCTACCACCAAGCACATTTCTTGCAAGGTGAACGGGTCCAGCTTTTCTGTTTCTGCAGTAATCGGAGGCTTCTCGCCCATGACAACCTGCTTCGCGGCTACAGGATCCGAGGAGAGCAATCGCCAATACATGTAGCCTCGGTCACGGAGATCTGGATTGTCTGTCTCCTCGGTAGCCCACTTCAAGACCTTCGGTACCAGATCCTGTCCCTTCTTAGGCCTTTGAATAAACAGCTTGACCGTCGCTGTCAAAAGTGCCAACTGCACCTCGTGCGGCTCGTCTGCGAATGTATACAAAAAGTCGTCCAAGAGAACATCACTGTTGTCAATTCTGTCGGCGTATTGTCCAATGATCCAGATCATAGCAGCCTTTGCTTCGGGCTCGTCCAGGGAATCGAGGTTCTCACATAGCGTGCTGATAATCGATTCGTATTGGTTGGGGTATTTGCGGAAAATGTTGCGAATGACTACCGTCGCTTCTTGCACGATATACGAAACCTTGGTCGCAACAAGCTCCAAGAGTGTGTTGATGCAGAGTCGCGCAGCTGGTTCGATCTTAATGGCCAGCTTTCCAATAGCGCGGACAGACTTTCGAACGAAGTGAATATCAATCTCAGTTGCGTACTCCCTGAGTTCAGCCAACACTTCCTTGATGTTGTCCTGAGTCGCGAGCATGAAAATGAGCTCGAGCTTCGTAACCTTGACGTAGATGGGGTCGTTGTACTTGCAAAAGAAAACACGGATGTCGTTCTTCAGAATGTCGGGTCTTCTTTGCAAGATCAGGAGAGCGTTTCGCAATGCCAGATATTGGATCTCGTGGCCTTTTGAGAGTAGTGTTACAAGCGGCGGTGAGAGCTTGTTCATTAGTGCTGTGATTACTTTTTCGTCTGCGATGTAGTTCATGAGGTAGAGAATAAGGCGAATACATCCCAGGACGACTGCGGAGTTTGTATGAGAAAGGCGAGGAGTAATGCGCTCGGCCAACATTGAAGCCTGGCCCGAGTCTTGAGGGACGAAATTCATAAGAGCTTCAAGAATATAAGTTTGGTTCCATTCGGACGTTTCTGCCAGGATAGATGCAATTTTGGAAGCACTGTTGTAGTCAATGGTGAGTTTGATGGATTCGCTCCTCTCCCAGATGTCGGTCAAAGATGCCAGAGCGCTGGAGACTACAGTAGGGTTCTCATCTCTCAGCATGTTGTTCAATCCAGTGATCAGGTCCGAGTTTTCCACCAGAGTCTTGTCGTGATCGTACAGTTTGGCCACACAGAAGCAGGCGGTCTTGCGCACGTATGGGTCCGAGTCCCGTAGTAGGTGTTTCGTAGGTGTGACGGCAGCTTCAACGTATTCGCGAACGTGAATGTATGACATTGTTCGCAGAGCGAGGGCTCGCACCAAAGGGTTGGTGTCTTCCATGTCCTGCAATGTGTTAGCAGAGAGCTGGGAGCAAAGCGAGATGCGACAGACTTGAACAAGATGAGGCAGAGCCTTGAGAGCGATCTCGGGCTTTATCCTGGCGTAGTGGACAAGGTATAGGAAGCACATCTTCTTGATCTCCAGACTTGCGAGACCCATGACTTGAATAACATCAGGGAACAGGGCAATCATGTCGTTGTTGCTCATAGTCATGTTGGCGACAATCTTCTTGAGAGCAATCTTCTTCCCAAGATGGCCCTTGTCTTTCTTGCCTCCAGTGGCCTGCAGCTCTTGTCGCAGTTCGGCGACTTTGCCCTGTGGATTGCGAAACGCTGGTAAGCCATAGTCGTACAAGAATATAGGAGCGAACATGGCGGAGTTTGTCGGAGAGGTTGGACCACTCACCCTAGCAAAGAGTTTCGCATCTTGATTTCCCGCACTCATTGTGAATCTGTGATAGCAGGGAGGTCTTGTAGACCAATCCCGAGCGTTCGTTGACGTGCCCCTCTTCTTGGTGTCACTTCAGTTCCGTGTCGCGTGACGGCGTGGTGTGCGCACCAGTGACTTCGATGGTCGTCGGGGGAAAAGAGCGTGTGGCGGACGGGGAACGGGCGGTTTACTCTTGTGAACATCCAGGTAAATTGGAAGGTGCTCAGCCAGAGTCGATGGTCAGGGAGTCGCGATCCTGGGGAAGCGGGCGGGAAGTGCTCCTGCTCCTGCTCCTGCTCCTGCTCCTGCCGAACTTGGCCCTGCTCAAGCATCGAGCAGGCAGTTGCATCTTCGCACCACATCTCGACAGATATTTACTGTTTCAAAAACTACCGCAAACATGGCTGTCCCTCTCCCGCCGCAATGGGTTGTCGACCTGAACGCTCCCCCAACCGCCAAACCAAAGACGTCGAGCATTCCCGACCCGCCAGGCTACACTGCGCCAACCACCGTCTCGAACAGCAAGGTCCGAATGTCTACTCTTCTCTGCCATCTGCGCAACTGACACATTGTAGTCAAAGTCATCAAAGAATGCCGTCGCCCAGACCTCCGCTCGCAAAGCTCCTAGTACTGAAGAGATGGATACTTTGAAGCTCAAGAAGGCTTGGGAGGTGGCTATCGCTCCAGCCAAGCAGTTGCCCATGAACGCTTTCGGCATGTACATGTCTGGCAACAGTCTCCAGATCTTCAGTATCATGATGGTCTTCATGTTGTTCAAGGGCCCCATCCAAGCCCTCATCAACATCCAGAACGTCTTTGCTCGTTTCGAGACCGAAGGCACCCGCGATCGCCTGATCATGGTCAAGCTTGCTTACGTCGCATGCAACTTTCTGGCTCTGGCCCTTGGTATCTGGAAAGTCAATGGCATGGGTCTGTTGCCGTATGTTCTCATCCTTCTCCAGAGCACGTCTACTTCTGCTAACACTGTACCAGAACCACCCGATCTGACTGGCTCGCTTGGGAAACTGCTAGGGAGCCTATTGCAAGAGCCTACCCAAGTTCTTTATTATGATCTATACAAGTGGTTCAAATATCCAAGACTAAAATTACAAATCAAGATTCCTATATCCTGCCGATTATATCCTGCCAGTACATGCTTCGTACTGGACTTTAGCCAGCTAGCTGTGATGAAGAAGAGTATATGTTATGTACAGATCTTGGTCGAGATGGTGTCACGTCGCGTTTACTATAGCTCCTTCTCTTTGGCGGCAACAACCTTGGACTCTATTTGCGACAGAGCTGATCTACCAGTCTCAGGACGACCGTGGACAGCTTCTTCTCCACCGATGGCTGAGCAGGCCTTGTGGAAGACCCACTCGACGGCCGTCTCTACCGGCTCATCGAACATGAAGGGGAGAGCAGGGACAGCGGCAAGGCCCAACTATGATGACATGTCAGGAATTGTAAGTCGCAGAATGATGTAGATCAAATACTTACACCGATGGGGCCCCAGGTGCGGAGCTTGACATTCTTATTGTCTTTCAGAGCTTTGCCGGCGTACTTTACGATTGAGTGAATGGTAAAGGCTGGCAGACCCATACTAGCAACACCTTGGAAGATTGCTCTCTGGACCATGACAGTTCTGTAGTCCTCAATGAGGGGAACCTTTCCAGGAGTAGTTTGGGCCACGGCGGTACTAGTGGCATTGGATGCAAGCTGAGAAGTGACAGTCTTGCTGTCCGTTGCAGCACCAGTAGCGTCGGTGTAGGTCTCTGGGTTCAGCACATGCTGGTTGCGAATGTAGGCCTTGTAGCCTTCGTGGGAGACATCGCCAATGAGGTATGCCCAAGAGACACCGTAGGCACCCTTGACCAAGTAAGGGTGCGCAATCGGTCTGAAGCTCTCGCCAATATCGCTGGTGTATGCAACGTAACGATGAGCCGACATCAGAATTGTACGGACTCTCGAAGCGTAAGCAGCGTAACGGACGGAGCTCTCGGTCGACTCTTGGGCATGTCCCTCATACATGGTCTCCCACAGCTTCTCTTCATTGTCCAGAGTATCTTGCAGGGCGGCTGGCAGTCTCTTGCGAGGCAGAGGTTTTGAGAAGTCGGGTCTGGGTTCGGAGCGCTCGCGAGGCACATCGTTGAAGTCGAGGATCTTGCTGTTATCTTTCTTGTCGTCGGACATGGCGGCGGTATTGGGATTTTCGTTCGAGTTGCAGGCGAGAGAGAAGGGATTTGCGCAGATGGATCTTGGAGGCATGCGATGAATATATCTGCCTTGATTACCCTCGAGACACTCACGCGATGACCTCGAATTACCTCGGCGGTACGTCACTCTTGAGCAGAATTTATGCACGAGGGAGCCAGAGTTGTGAAATAATTAGACAGCGCAATCGAGAGTGTCGGAGCGGCTTCTCCCGGGGTTCCGCCGTTCGTCGCAGCTCTCAACTCGTCCTCGCAGCGACAGTGACAGCGCCTATACCGCATCTTCCTCTCCCGCTCAACCCCATCAATTCTTCTACCGTCAAAATGGTCGTTATGTACAACATCATGGGCCGCCAGGTCGGCTCCCACCACGTATGCGCACTCTTCGACAAGACTCCCGAATGCCGCGACCTCAGATGATTGACAAAACTACCAACAGCTCGCCCTCGGTATCCTGACCTCCCTCTTTGCCGGTATTGGTTATGCCTCAAGCGGTGGTGCCAAGAAGGTCACTGGCTCGACTCCCCCTATCAACGCTTCATCCAAGGACGAGGCCGACTTCATTCAGTACGTCGCCTCTTTTTCTCTATTGCCTGGGTCAGAAAGAGCAAGGAACATCGGTCGGATGAGACACGAAAGACCAGAACACAAGCATCGATCAGAAACGCCGAAACAAATGCTGACAAGGCGTTCCCGCAAACAGGCAGTTCCTCAAGGAGAGCGAGAAGAAGGAAGCCAAGCACTAGATTCTGGAAGCCAGCAAAGCAATATATCCTCCGATCAGACAGAAAAGCTATGGGAATTACGAGTCAAAGCCATCTCGTGTGTATATATACTCTACACTGATGTCCCTCCCCGCAACTGCGACGAACTGGCGTGGGGGATGTCTTTTGAATTGATGAAACCCGCCGATTCAAAATTATTCTAGTGCCCTTCCTACCTTGCGTGTATTGATCGCCACTCTTCGATAGCGATAAAGACCAGTAGACAAATTCGCCAAAGGCTGATCGCTTCGAGAGTAAGGTTACACGAATGTGAATCACGTCTTTGCTTCGAGCCCCCGTCTTGTCTCGCAAGCTCTTGTGCTTTTCATCATACCAATGCGTGATCTCATTGTATACACACCAGAAGACCCCCGTAAATATCTGTAGGGTTCACTCGCATATCACCCACTCTCACTCGTATATCTAATTCTGATATTCGCACGTCAAAGGTGTGGTTGTCAGGAGGACCTTGTCCAACGTTCCATGATAGCTTTTTGCCAGGACCACATACCATCATAAGAGACGGTTGCCATACTGATGTGAACTACCTCGATACCAGCCTGTTTGCGCAAGGAGTCGCGTTCGGGAAGAATTCTTAAAACAGCCGAGCTTCTGCAATGGTAGGAGTCTGTCAGATGTCTGGCCACGTGAAGCCTGTTTCTCGTCGAAGACTCAAGCTGCAGGCCATGACTCGAGCCTCACTCCAACATGCTTCCCGTCGCGACCCGTCACAAGTGTTTCGAGGAGCGAATCTCTGACCTCTAAGTTCCTACATGCGCAGTCGAGTTTTGGAGCATGCCAGCCGAGGCACTGTGTATGTCGTCTTGGTTAGGGCAAGGAATACTGGATGTATATGCCTCAGCCGAGGGTCTAGGAAAACACTATGCTTGGAAATAGAAGATACAAGCTTAGCGATGCTCTCTGAACTGCAAATTTGGCTCAGGTAGAACGCGACGGTGACGCATCCACTCGCGATTTGTGGGCCTGAACGACCATTTTCGAAAAAGAACATGAAGATCCTGATTTTTCGAGATTCTAGTGTTACACGTTGGAGATCAGCTCTAGTCTCTACCTTCCATCATGCAAGCATCATGTTCGTGGCCAATGGCGGATGTACATATGATGACTACGAGTTTCGATCATAGTGATTCTCACCGTGTACTTCGTCCGATGCTTCTACCGTAGGCCGAGGACAACTTTAGGGCTCAGGTCGACAAAATCCTGTTCTCGCGGTCCATGTTGGCTTCGGGATGCATACCTTTCAGAAAGCAGCAAGGCTACGCTCTGAATCGTGCTTGATCATCCTCTCGCCCGAGGAGACTTTGAAGAAAAAGATACCGAGGGATCGACCATGTTGTAAACGATCAATTTCTAACGGGCGGGTGGACTGAGGTTGGACATTTTGAGGTTCAGGTGCATAATCGACAGCATCTCAAACGATCAGGCCCACGATGTCCACTCGTGAACAGGATGCACTGATCCTGACGTTGAAGATTTGACTTTCTTTTGACGTCCACTGAAGATCTCCACAACCTCGCTCGTGGAACTTCCGCTACATGGAACAATAGCGTGGGATGAGTTGGGGTATGACTGTTCTTGTCAACAGCTTTGATGTTACTGCTAGCTAGAAGGATGATCATCCGCATCTGGCTGAAATACGATCATTCGGCGAGCAATAGCGTTGTGAGTAGGCTACAAACTGACCGGGAGAGCACCGCGGCTGTTTGAGGTTGATGGTTGAAACATGCCAAGCCGAACTTTACTCCAACTTCAATCCTCATTCCACAATCGCTCATGCCATTTTCACCCGACAAACTCTCTGCTGATTGTTTCAACAATGACTCGCATCTCGTGTCGGTCCAGATCTCCTCTTTGGGACTTCTTTTGAGATTCGAAGCGACGGTCAAGGTACCGTTAGTAGGGCAGCAAGTCCTGACGAACCGAGTCCCGAGCAAAGCAGTTCCCTGAAACTCGGAATATATTTGCTGCGAGGCAGATCAATCGTCCTAGTCGACCGAGTATGGAAGGTCTCAAAATAGACATTCCTATACGGCCGTCTGCATACTGAGTCGAGGTTTGGGACGTTGATTGAGATTGATTGATTTGCACTAGTCGAGTAGAAATCTACGCAGAAAGCCGTGCGGATGGCGTTATCGACCTTTTCCAGCTGCGAAGTACCATGCTCATGTCATAGCCGTCTTCAAGTTTCAGCCAACTACAGCTCCACAGCCGTAACACCAGTCTCCGTGGCGTTGCTGCTAACAGTCCGTTCATGTTTGAGATGTCCAAACAAGCCTCGGTGTTGAACCTTGTAACCTTGATGCCATAGTCACAAACCACGGGGCAGAGTCGTTCTCTCAGATGTGCTCAACCACGGAATGGTATAAGTATCTACTGGTTTTCCTACATTGAATCGATTCATCCAGCATCTCAGTTTCTTCTTCTCTTTCCTGGTTCAACTGTTCAAGCCGGTCTCGACAGTTTCTTTGCTCAATCGTTTTTGGCTTGTTTCTCTGCACTTATAAATCTTCCAATCGTTTTCAAAACACCCACAACACTCCGACAATATGAGATACTCGCTTACCACTGCAGCTTTGGCTTTCGCCATCTGCTCTATCGCTGCTCCTGTCGCTCACGGCGGTAACGACTACGGCTCTCTGTCTGGTACAGGGGCCTCGGATGTATCTGCCAATGCTGGAAACTACGGCTCCGCCCAAGTATCCCCTTCAGGCTCTGCTGGAATCGGTGCAAACGTCGGCGGTTCTGGTGTGGATGCATCGGTAGGCGGCAAGGGTGCTGCAGGTCTGGACGCATCCGCAAATCTGGGTGGCCAAGGAGGACTTGGAGCATCTGGTCACGCTGGTCTGAGTGGCGACCACTCTGGCCATGCTGGTCTTGGTGCATCTCTCGGCGGCAAGGGTTCGGGCCTCCTTGGAGGTGTTGCCGGCTTGATGCACGGCCACGAGGGTGGTGTCTCTGTTGGTCTTGGAGGTAAGGGATACGGTGGAGCTGGAGGAAGTGCATCTCCATCAATTGGTGCCGGAATCGGCGGTACTTTGCCTTCGGTTGGCGCCAGCATCGGAGGTGATACTTCGGTCTCGCCCGCAATTGGAGCCAGTGTAGGAGCTGGAGGTTCGGCAGCTCCTTCCGTTGGAGCCACTATTGGAGGTGCATCGCCTTCTGTAGGAGTCGGGCTTGGTGGTTACGCCGCTCCTTCAGGGTCGGCTTCTCTAGGCGGCCTTGCATCCGGAGGTTTGGGCGCAGGACTTGGAGGTGCAGGTGGCCTTCTCGGTGGTCTTGGTCTGGGCGGAAGTGGTAGCGGCAGCGGTGGCCTCAATCTGGGAGGCAGCGGCCTTGGAGGTATTGGAGCGGGTCTGGGACTCGGCGGAGCCGGCGGACTTTCTGGATCCGGCTCAGTAGATGCCAACGGCTCTGGAGATGCTTCCGGCAGTGCTGGTGGCGACACAGCTGTTGATGCCTCAGGAAGCAGCCCCAGTTCGTCCGACTCCGGAGCGGCTCCATCTTACGGTGGCGACACCTCATCTTCTCCCGATACCAGCACCCCATCGGACACGGAGACCGATGCAGCATCTGCATCTCCCGATACTCCCTCCCCTTCTTACGACTCTGGCGATTCTTCACCGAGTGAAAGCGCTCCGTCGGACACAGAGACCGATGCCGCATCTGGATCCCCTGATGACTCCGCACCAGCTCCCTCTGAGTCCTCATCTGCCCCTTCTGACAGCTCATCCCCCAGTGACAGTGCATCTGCACCGACTTACGGCGAGGACAGCTCTGTTGAAGACGCAAGCGGTTCGGCAGCTGCACCTATGTACGGCTCAGCACCTAGCGAGTCTGCACCCAGCGAGTCCGCAGTCGATGCTACTGCCGCTACTCCTACTGAGGCCCCTACTGCCCCCGAGGCCTCGACCCCTGCCCTTCCTTTGAGCACTGCCGCCTCCGGTAGTACTTACAAGTCATACATCAAGAAGCGTCAAGATTTGAGCTCTCTCATGGGTGGCTCTTCGGGCGGTCTTGGTGGTCTTGGTGGTCTTGGTGGACTTTCTGGTGGCAGTGGTCTCGGTGGCCTCTCTAGCTTGGGAGGTGGTAGTTCCGGCGGACTCTCAGGTCTTTCGGGCCTATCTGGCCTTTCTGGCCTCTCAGGCGGTGGTTTGAGCGGGCTCGGATCAGGCACTGGTTCAGCTTCAGCAGCATCCACTGGCTCGGCATCCACAACTGGTGGATCGGGGTTTGATCTTTCAAGCCTTGGTGGTGCTTTCGGTAGCGGCTTGAAGAAGCGTCAGTTCGGTGGACTCGGTAGCTTCGGCGGTTCGTCAGGTTTGTCCGGCCTCAGCGGGTTGTCGGGTGGATCGTCTGGTCTTACGTCTGGCTCTTCGGGTCTCGGTGGCTTGACAGGCGGGTCATCCGGCTCCGGTTTCGATCTCTCATCGCTAATGGGAGGATTAGGCTCCTCTGGAAGCTCCGATTCTTCTTCTACCGCCACTACTACTGACAGCTCGTCTGGCTTCGGCTCGTTGGGCTCGCTCGGTTCGTTCACTGGATCTGCTGGCGGTGCCACTCCTAGCAACGATGTCACTGGTAACACTGGATGCAAGAAGGTCACATTCATTTTCGCTCGCGGGTATGTATAGCCAACATTATTACCAGCTGTACAAAGACTAATCCGATCGATAGTACCACCGAAATGGGCACTCTCGGCTCCGTCGTTGGCCCTGGCCTTGCTTCAGACCTGATCAAGGATACTGGCTCTTGTGCCGTCCAGGGTGTCGACTACCCTGCCGATGCCGCCGGCAACGCCAACATGGGTGCCTCCGGTGGCCCTAAGATGGCCGCTCTCGCCGAACAAGCCCTCAAGCAATGCCCCGACACCAAGGTCATCCTCGGCGGCTACTCTCAAGGTGCCATGGTCGTCCACAACGCCCTCGGCTCTCTCGATGGCTCCAAGATCGCTGCCGTCACCGCTTTCGGCGACCCCATGAACGGCCAGACCTTCAAGGGTGTCGACGACAGCAAGGTCGTCCGCTACTGCGGTTCCTCCGACTTCGTCTGCGACTTGTCTGGAAAGACTCAGGGTACCGGCTCTCACATCTCCTACGGCTCCAACTTGGCCGAGGCTGCGTCTCGTCTTGCCCAGATTGTTGGTGTCAAGGCTTGAACCTCTCACTCTCCCCCTCTCCCTCACACCTCCAATGGAAAGACCGCTTCCGCACTTTTCTTATATCGTCACCCTTTTCGTGTTTCCAAACCAAAGTGCTTGGTTTAGTCACTCCTTTAGCGTTCTCAGTACGCAACACACTTGCACAACACGCATGTACTAGTAGATTGTAAGGATATTTCCTTCTTGGGATATAGTCTAAACTACCCGTAGCTTTGTATCTCTATTACAGCAATCGAAATCCACATTCCGTTATTTGGATAATTTGCTTTCATGCGAATGATCTTTTGTAACCTTTACTATGTATTCTCATGAATCATACTGCCAAGCACCGTGATCGTCCCCCTCAACATCGCCCGCCAGCAAACTAACCATCGTACAAGCATTTTCCCCCGTATATCCATTCTGCTTGACCGCTCCCTCCTCATCTCTATACTCTGCCCAAATCCTCCAAACTTTATACTCTGCATCCACACTACACAGCCAGAAATCAAAGAATTTGGCCATTTGATTTGCCGGCGAGATGTCGAAACCTGTGACCTGCGAGCCTAGGGGTATAGCGGCAGAGTGGGGGAGTGTGTAGGTCAAAAGGCCCTCGGGGGAAATGTAGACTTGTTGGCCGCCGGGGACTTCGGTGTTGAGGTGGAGTAAGCCGGAGGTGGATGTGAAGGTTGTGGTGTTTCCGGGAGGGCAGTCGGGGATGTCAGAGGGGCAGGAGGTGGAGGGGGGTTTTCCGATGTAAAAGGAGCCGTTGGAGGCTTGGATGGGGCCATTCAGGGGGCTGTTGCTGAAGGAGATGTCGAGGGTGAATGCTTTCGTGGCATCGTGACGGGCTTGGAGGGGTGCTGCGAGGGTTGAGGAGGCAGTGGCCAGGAGGGCGATTGCTTTGGTGAATCTCATGGTGGTTGTGGATTGTTTGTGTCTTTGTTAGGTGATGCTTGTGTGATGCAGGGTATCTCTAAAAGTATTGCAATGGAAAGAGGAAGTCTTCCATAGGCTGTTGCTCCTACCTTATGTATCCCTGCCTCTTTCCCTTGACAGGACGATTGACGAGCATGCTCCAATCTACCTCTGCTTATTTTAAGTCAACTAGATATGCAGATCCGGGCAAGAGCGGTTGAGAGGTCATCTATCGCACATCCACATGTCGTCTCATATGTCGAATGATCATCCATGGATAGTGGGCAGGTGATGGATGCAGCACCGAGACGTTGCAGTTCTTGCCGATCCACAGACCGCCCAGAAAGCTTTGGTCCTAGAATAGAAACACCACCTCATGTTCGTGCTACCTTTCGTGACTCCAACTTGTATGAAAAAGCCATGGTTACGGCCATAGCTCCTCCCCGTGTGCGAAATACTGTCACACTTAAGGACTGCCTCAAAGCACAGTGCTTTCTCAACTTGCAATAATGTCATCGAGGAGGTGAAGAAGAATGAGGGGAAAGAGTGGGACAGTGACAGAGAAGGTGCTCGGGGCTGGCTGGGGAGAGCTTGTGCCTGGGCATGACGGCATCGCAGGACCCCTTTGATCTTCTTCAGACGGCATGCTGGACAAGTCAAGGGCATATCATCCGATGGTCGAGTTGTTCTATTTGTTGGGGGAATCCAATCTTGAGAGAGGGAAAGCGTCCTGGAAGATGCGGATAAAGAGACGGTAGATTGGCGTGATCTCAGATGCAATGTGGAGAAGTAGATCTCGAGTACGTCATGACAGGCAGCTCGATCAGATATTATCCAACACCCAAGCTCCCATCCAATGAAGCCTCTCTCCCTTTCACCCAATCCGACAAACACCGTCACAATAGCTTCACGAACAATCCCCCGTCTCTCCCTCCTCAGCCGTCAAGCGATCCGCACAATGGCCACCACATCCTCGGTAAACAGCCCCCAACCGGCACCCTGGAAGCAAGCCTTCCTCGCCGACCTCGACAAGATGGACTCTCCCGAATTCGTCTTTTCCTCCCTCACACCCGCTCCCAAGAACTCTCCTACACCCTACCTTCCCCGCGCACGCTACTGCATCTTTCGCGGTTTCTGGGCCGAGCTGCCCGAGAACAAGCACAACAATGCTCCCATGAACCCTCGTGTCTTTGAGTCCGAGATGCCTACTTTTACCTCTGACGCCAGGATGTTCAAGGTTGCTCAGCTGTTTGCATCAGGAAGCGGACATGCCGAGAAGGAGGAGCAGATGCAGGGAAGTGGTGGTGGTGGTCCTTGCGAGGCCGTCTACTGGATCAAGGAGACTGGCACACAGTGGAGATTGAAGGGCGAGGCTTTCGTCGTCGGTCCTGACATCGAGGGTGACAGTGAGCAGAGCAAGGAGAGCAGTGGAGTCAGAACAGTCAAGAGCGAGTTGGGCAGCCGCATGAGAATTGTGGACGAGGGCAAGCAAGGAGACTGGTCGTGGAACAAGGAGCTCACTGGCCACTTTGGCAACAACTCGCCTGGACTGAGAGGTTTGTTTTGCTCTTTCCTTCTCTCTCACACTTTTGCACTTTATGCTAACATTGCAACGCAGGTTCCTTCAAGGCACCCCCACCCGGCCGTCTCACCTCCGAGCCCTACGACGACAAGAATCTCGAACTCGGCTCAAAGGTCGAGCATCTCGATGACCCTGTTGCAAGAAAGAACTTCAGAGTCGTCGTCATCAAGCCCGAGGAGGTTGAGCAGCTCAACATCAGCGACCCTACCAAGGCTCGCAGACACACCTACATCTACCAAGCTGACGGTACCTGGAAGCACGAGGAGCGCTGGCCTTGAATGCTCTCTTGATTCCCATCATGAGACAATGTCACTTGCATATGAAAGAATCTAATGAAGATGAAATATAATTCGTAATGGTTTAATCATGTCCATACCAAATCAATCAACCAATACGCCAGTAATCCAGAAGGGGTATATCAGAGAAAAACAGAAGACAGAAAACAGAAGACAGAAGACGGAAAAGCAGGAAAGAGAGACTCGAGTCAAAAAGTCTCAAACCAAGCTCTGCTCCATCTCTGTAATGTAGAGCTTGATGTGCGACTCCATCTTCAAGTACTCCTCCTTTGCACTCTGCACTTCAGAGTCAATGTTCTCCTTCAGATCCGCCATCTTCTTCTCCGTCTGCTCAATCCTAATCCGTCTTCTCTCCACCTCTTCACCTCTCTTACGTCGTTCTTCTCCCAATTCAGAGTGTGTCTGCTTCAGCGACTCCATGCGTCTCTTGGCTTCGTCGGCCTTTGTGCTCGCACCTTGTCGCAGTGTATTTGTACGGTCTTGGATGTTTGCGAGTTGTTTGCTGAGCATGCGCTCTTGACGCTCAATCTCGCGCACGTTGTTAGAGCGCTCCGAGAGGGCGTCGCGATGTTTGTTTGCGCGAGAGGCTTCTTCGTCTTCTTTTTTCAGCTCGCTTTGCAGATCCTCCAGGAGACGCGTGAGACCTGCGACATCGCCGTGGAGGAGGGTAAAGGTATCGGTGCTGGTCTGTAGCGCGCGTGTACGACGGTCGAGACGATCAATCTCGGACTTGTCGGCGGTGAGATTGGCGTTCAGGTCGCGGAGGGCGCTTTCGAGAGCTGCGGGGCTCTGCTGGGTGTAGGGACGTAGCTTGTCGGCTTCCTTTCTAACGTTTATAGCCTGTGTCTGCTTGTCCTCTAGTGTCTGCTTGAGCCTGCTTTGTTCCGATTTGACACGGTCCAGCTTCTCGGCCACCTTTTCCTGACCCTTTTTGAGCTCGAGGAGGCGGGCCTTGAGTTCGCTGTTCTTCTTTTCCTTGTCACGCATGGCTTGTTCGACATTCTTCCTGTTGCGCTGCATCTCCTGCAGCATCTCTTCTTTCTCTTGGTTGCTGTTGTACAGCTCTTCGATCTGAGCCTTTGTGCGCTCTGTGCTGTTGAAGTACTCATCGATGACCGACGTCTGCGACTCGCGGAATCGGATGAAGTTGATGACATAGGAGAAGATCTTGACCAGGCGCGGGTGGGTCGGCTTGTAAAGGTCCTGGAAAGTAAAGTCCTTGACACCACATTCGAGAAGAAGGCGGCGCAGCGTGACGAAGAAACCCATAAGATCGCGTGTGTCGGCTGTGAAGATCCTATCCGGGTCGTCGCCGCACAAGTCGTCTGCCGCAGCCTTCATGGCAGGCGCAACGACTTCGCGCGTCGTGTTCATCAACAGTTCGGCCAGCCATTCAAACACCTTTTGTATCTGCTGTGGATTGGGCTTCTGAAGGTCCTGGATGGTGAAGGGGATGCCAATGTCGCTGATACATCCCGCAATCTCGCGGTCGGGCTGTAAACACAAGACGGTCAGTATCACCATGTCATTGTCCCGGAGGTGAATGGAGACTCACCAGTGTCATGAAGGCGTCCTCATTGTCCTCTTTGCGAGCTCGAGGCTGACTCGCTGGTTGTTGCGAGCCTCGCGGCGCCATACTCATGCGTCCACTGTATGCCATGTTCGTTCGTCGGCTTGTGTTATGTCCTTGTTGTCGCAAAACTTGACTTGTCCGAAAGTCTTCAGCCCGATCATGTGGGGTAGTAAACAAACCCGTCGCACAGGCCAACTGATAAGCACGACAGGGTCAGCCCGCTTAACCATCATACTTGATCGAATCATTATTTGCAGCTTGGTCAAATCATCCGAGAATTAACACGATTGGGGAAATCTTCCACGACAAATACTTCTTCTCAGAGCAGTGACACATGTATAGATCCATGGACAACGACGTCAGTCATGATTTGGAGCAACGTAATTATAAATGTGAATAAATGTACTTCAACGACCGTGTCGTTCTACATAAGACTCTCGGGTATCAACAGGAGAAAAACATCATATCAACAAACACTGGCTCCACCTCACTTCTTCTCAGCCACAGGAGTGGTATCGTTGGGGGTAAGAGAGCCCTCACGAGTTTGAGGAACACCATGGGTGTAGTCTCTCTGACCTGACTGCATGACATCGATGCCAGCAGGGCTGAGGTCCCAGTGGTCCATCTCCTCGTCAAAGAACTGATCGAGATCGAGACCTCTGATCTCAGCCTCCTTGTCGACACGCAAGTGCATGCCAGGAATGTACTTGATGATCATGAGAAGAACGTAGCTGACAACAAACGAGTAGGCAGAGATGGCAGTAATCTCGGCAAACTGCTTGCCAACCTGAATACCGTTACCGTTGTATGCACCGGGAGCGAGTGTGACACCGTCAAGGGCAGAAATGGCTTGATTGGCAAAGATACCGGTCAAGAACGAACCCATCATACCACCAATACCGTGAAGCTTGAAGACGTAAAGACCATCGTCAATACGGAGCCATTCGTTGATATCCTGGAGGAGGGCGCAGACGACTGAAGTCAAGAAGCCGATGACTGCGGCCAACCAAGGGTTGACGTAACCAGCAGCAGGAGTGATACCGACAAGACCAGCAATAGCACCCTCGCAGGCACCAACAACAGAGAAGCGTCCCTTCTGACGGATGGCATCAACAATGACCCAACCAAGGATACCAGTGGAGGCAGCGACCTGGGTGTTGAAGGCAGCCATCATACCACGGACCGAGGCGTTGAGAGCACTACCACCGTTGAAGCCGAACCAACCAAAGACGATGAGGACGGTACCGACGAAGACGAGGGTAGAGTTGTGGGGCTTGTGGGCAGCATGGTGATCCTTGGATGTTCTCTTGCCAAGTGCCAAAGCGTAGGCCAGAGCAGCCCATCCACTTGCAATGTGGACGGGACCACCACCAGCGTAATCAAGCGAAGGAAGCTTGAAGAGCCAACCATTGGCGTTCCAGGTCCAGCAAGCGATGGGACAGTAGACGATAGTGCACCAGCAGAAAGCGAAGATGAGAGAAGGAAGGATGCGACCACGCTCGAAGGCACCACCAACGACGATCTGTACTGTGCAAGCAGCGAAGAGAAGCTCGTAAAGGCAGAAGACGATCTCGGGGAGCACAGCACTGCCAGGCGAGGGTGCAGCAGCAACATTTCT
Organism: Aureobasidium subglaciale EXF-2481; assembly: GCF_000721755.1. Taxonomy (NCBI): domain Eukaryota; kingdom Fungi; phylum Ascomycota; class Dothideomycetes; order Dothideales; family Saccotheciaceae; genus Aureobasidium; species Aureobasidium subglaciale. The sequence continues at coordinate 1,344,854 of NW_013566995.1, forward strand.
CAGACCAAAGTTGGCCATGTCTCCGATGAAGGGGCCAGCGGTGCGAGAAAAGGCAAGCGAATAGCCCCAGAACATCCATTGAAATGTGACGATCGCTCCGACAAGCATACTCTGGAAGAGCAACGAAAGACCACTCTTCTTGTGCGCGAGACCTCCATAGAGCAAACCGATACCAGGGATGATCAGGTATACGAGGAAAGCGCAGACCATGAGGTAGACATAGCTATGAATGGTCAGACAGGATGGCGACAAGGTATACTGGGTTATGCTTACTGAAATTCAAGACCTGCATATTGAGCATTGACATCAACCTCAAGAGGGTTGCCTCCAGCAGGCTGGGATGAGTTGAACTCGGGCTAAGGGTGAGATGTTAGTGGACATTCTGAAGCTTGATTGATCATAGACATACTGCTGTCGACATGGCGAAAGAACGAAAGAGATTTCTGCTGCTCTACAAGCAAGCAATTCGAGGGAAGCGCGAGAGGGAGAAATATATGAACCTGGGAAGGTGATATGCGAAGGCGGACCTGCAGGGTATTTCTACCTCATGCGACACCCCGTTACCGGTCAGCATCTCATCTATCCCACCATATTACACTTGCAGGGCATCCTTTATCTCTACGATTCATCCCGTGTTCCCATACTCTATTGCCCCATCACCCACACAATCCTTCTATCCTACTCTCATTCAGGCGCCAAGAGATAAGGAAACCAGATACAGAGCATGCATTTCAAAGAAAGCGTTTCGGCTCTCAGAGTCGATTCTTTGCAACGTCGCGGAATGTGGAACAATCAGGCTTAGTGTCCTTCACGGAGGCTTGAGGTTACCAACTTTCTACGGCGTGTTGTTCCCAGCACATGGCAAGGTTGGGTGTACAGGTGAGTTTCCCAGAGATAAGGATCCTTCCACGAGGCGCTCCCGAGGCGCGCTAGCGATGGATATAAGAAGCCGTTTCCAGGGCGGGTTGCAATGATTTGTTGACTAATTTCGTTCCGTACTCATTTTATCCCGGGCTTCAAGGCACCAAGGTTCGGTGACTCGGGTTGGACAAGATGTTGGTTTCCTTGTTGTCTTGTCAGCAGAGTTGAGAGGTTTGGCGCGAATCGGGATGTTGACTCGTCCAAGGAGTTTCGGCTTGCTTTGCCCAGCTTTGACAATCCGACGCGTCCGGGCAAGGGAGCCACCTCCAGCCCTGCACCAACTCACGCCAAAAATTGTCCAACATACATGTATCAGACACAAGAGACGGGGTTTAGGCGTGGTGTTGAACAAACCAGGCAAGATTTCCCACAGACAAGGATGCCAATGATTTGGCATGCTATGCTCAAGTAGTCAGGAGCACATTTGATCCAGCTCTTATGCAGTGTAATTGTGTTTATAGGGCCAGTGTCTGGGCATCACACTTCAAGCGAAACCCTCCGTACCTCGCTATGCCTTCGCGGCAGATCTTTGAGTAGCCTCGCCCAATTTTCACCTATAGTGAGTGGATTGTGGACAAATACAGCATCGATGGTGCAAGCGAGCTCGCCCAAGTGCAAAGAAGGCGGCCGCGAGAGTTGTCAAATCGAGCAAGTCTCCTGAGACAGGTAAAGCAGCTTGACATCGGCTTTCGAGATAGACCTCGCCTTGGAGGTTTGAAAACTCACCCCACGGAAAACGATGGTGGCTCGGTTGCAATACAGCTCCTGCAGGTGTCACAGAAGATCTCGGTGAAATATAAATGTGTCAACAAAATTGTATTCTGTTCTAGAGAAAGACACAATTCCACTCAAACTCCTTGACGTCTTACCCAGACGTGCCCAAGTGTATCTTCCTCCTTTGGAACGCCCGAGAAATGCAGAATGCAGACTTGTATCCGACTCTCATGGCTTGTTGTAGTAGTGAGCCATTTCCAGACCGGCACGCTTGAAGCCACACTTGACGTAAAAGCCTTCGTTGGCCTCTGAGCAGTCGAGGATGGTCTGTACACAGATTGTCAGCATACATTCTTGAAGTACATGCGCTCCAGATGCCCAACTCGTACCTTGTAACAGCCGACCTTTTCTGCAACATAATCCAGCGCTTGGATGATGCGAAGACCCAGCTTCTTGCCTTGCTGATCTTTTGCAACTGCGATGTCTTCGATATGACCAACCTGGCCTAGGCTATGGATACTGTTGTTTCTCCGTCAGCATCCGTGCTCCATATGGTTCTCCTCATACTGCCCTTGTGTGAGACTTACAATTTCTTCTCGACAATGAGCGCACCAGTGCCAACAATCTTGTCTTCACCATTCAAGATGACTAATGTGTGGTATCCGCCTGCACCTCTCCCTAGTGAGCCAGATGCCTGCATCTCTTCGAATCGTTCGTTGAATTCTTGTTCTGAAACATCACCGACGGTGGTAAGGACGGCGAGCACGTCTAGGAAGCCAGCATGGTAGTCGCTCTTCTTCAAGGGACGAATCGTGTAGCCTTCGGGTAAAGCAGCGGCGACTTCGGACGAGATCAGATCAGGCGAGAAGAGAGAGTCGGAAGACATGATGTGTATGGACTACGGCGATCGAGGGGTGATTAAATGTGCGGAAGCTCCAGCAAGAGCTGGCTTTTGTCGATGTCGGCGTCTGACAGGTGGCAGGACAATCCAGATGCCTTTCAGTGGGATTTGAAGCTTCCCTTGATTCAGTCTGAGCAGGCGTAGTTGCGACGAGAAGAAAGTGGGAGATGTTTTGGTGACATTTTGGGATACAAGTTTCCCCAGACAGCTTCAGCCGCCGCACGGCTGTTCCTGCAGAAGCCAAATTTAGATCAAGATTGAGTTACACCTTTATGAGCATTATTTGGTCGGGGAAGATGCTCTGCATGCTTCTTTAGACAGCACTAATATCTTGATTAAATGCCTTCGCTGATCTCCACTGATTGCATAGTCACTTCTGTTCAGGTTTCGAGGATGAAATTTATTGTCAGTCTGAACCATCAAGGTGCATTCGGAATAATAAACGTTGAGGATAGTGATTGTATGTAAACAGAACCTCCCTTCTAGGTACGAAGAACATTCACTATCTCCCGCGGGTTGTAAGAGTGCGGCGTCATATCGGTCGTCAGTCCGTTTGGAAACCCACTGTCTGATCAATCATCATGGCTCAGAGATTGTTCTGTCCAGGACCTCGTGGGTTGGCCGTTGCCGGCATACGGATACCCATGGCGCTGGGATCAACAGCTCGCCTCTTTGCCTCATCTATTCTGCCCTTCGATAGACTGATAGCCGGCACTATCCACTCTCCGCAGCTACAGCGCATACCCTGCCATGCATACTTTCCCACGTTGGCTTTGCATTTCTGGTTAGGGCACTCCAGTCTTCCCTCCACTTCTCCCTTTTCTAGCTCTGGTCGCATCCATGAGAGAGGATCCAGGAAGTAGTGTGTGCAAGAATGATCCGGTCCTCTTTGCGATTCGTGGACGATCAAGAATTGTGACGTTGCCAGATTGCGTCTGCAGAACATGTAAGTTTTCATGAATTCAAGGACCAGACAGATTAGGCTTACCTGCACTTTCGGCATCGCATAACAAAACCACCATCGTCCTTTGTTGCCGCATGCTCATCTTCGAAGCGGATCTTGTCTGCTTCCGGAGCTTGTCCACATGCGCGGCTCAATTCGACCTCTCGCTGGTACACCCATCGCTGATACGTTGGTGTATCTTCCACGTTCTCTGGTGTGTTCATCTCGTGGTAGAGTTCGAGTTGCTGCATGAATCCGTCATTGGGCTCGCAAAGTGGCCTACTTTGTCGTATCTGTTCCAGAGCCTCGGAAGGTGAGATGTGGTACTTTTGCATGAGGTACGCAATCACGCATGTAGCTGACCGTGATTTTCCCATTGCACAGTGAACAAGAACTGCACCTCCAGATGCAAGACCCTCTTCGATGAACCGAGTGGCCGCCGGGAAGTGTTCAAGCAGATTCTCATCGTCGACATCATCAACCTCGACAACCTTGTGCTTGTATCCCTCGAACAGCTTTTCGTCCAGTGGGAGCCTTAAAACGGACAGTACATGTGTGATGCCAGCCTCAGCAAGTTGGTCTTTGCGTCTTAGTGTGAAGAGACTGAGCGTCGAGTCAGTGAAACTTCCAAAAGTGCTTGCTTGCTCGTCGAGATTTCTGAGGGTTCACAACCTCACTCTTTTGAGTGCTACACGAGAAAAGAACTCGTCAAAGGATATCAAATTTTACGCACCCTCCGATATAGAGCTTGAGATCACCTGGTACTTTGTCGAGCAGAGACATGGTGTTTTCGCGAGATCGATCACAGTGTTGTTCGGTTCGGAGAGGATGAATAAATCTTGATGTTCTTCGAGTCCAAGCAATACAGGCCGCCGCCACGACAAGGTGGATGGTTAAGGTCACCGCATAAATCGCACATTTCGTCTTGGCAAGGCTGTATAATTATGCATATCAATCACGCACCGACTCCACTCGCCGATACCGCCGTTAAACATGCATGCTTGTGTCTTTTGAGCTTCGGAGCTTCCTCTTGTGCAGACTTCTTGCTCAACCTATCTGCAAACCCCCTTGGTCACTGCTTCTCAGGGGCGGCTCTCAATTCTTGAGTAGTGGCACAGTCGGTCTGGGCCAGCCAAACTGAAGATTTCTCGACGCCCACATGAACGATGTAAGCCATCGTACAAGCTTTGCCATCACGCTATGTGTCGGCTGAGGTGTGGTACTTGTAAGAAACTACTAGCATCTTTCACGAGGACATCGAGAACTCAACTCGTACCAGCCAGCGGAAGTTGTTGTTTTTGTGTTTTGCCGGACATATTAAGTGGCTTGACTGTCGAGTCCGTAGGGCATAAGGCGGGTTGGGAGCACTGGTAGAGACATGGCTCTGGGTCGAGCATAATACATGGGACTGTCACTAGCGCGAAGGTCCAAAAATTGAACATCGAGTAGATTTGCATGATCGCAAGGACGGTCATCTCACTATCAGAGGGGTAAGTGCTATCAACTACATGTCTACTTGTGACTAGCCACAGGCATATTCCGCGTGCATGCGCTCAGGCTTAAACAAAGACCAGGGACTTTTGCATGAATCGTGCCTCTTTGCATGTATCTTACGCCAAAACGTGGGGCATGGCAGGAGTAGGAGGCCAAGTGTGAACAGAGAACGGCCAAGTTGCATGCAGATGGGGCTTTGCTTTTAGGAGGCACATGTTAGGTTACGTACCGGTAAAAGCCATAGTACACAGTGCCAAGACGTAAGTTTAGAGGAGGGCCTTCTTTCCCTCCCGCGCTTGGACTATGCTGACCAGGACGGGCTGGAACAGTGGAAGGTCGAAGCCTTCTTCTCGCGAAGCAGATTGAACGGTGTGTGTGTGTGTGTGTGTGTGTGTGTGTGTGTGTGTACGGACGTATGGCTGGCGGGCTGGACGTCGCATGAGAACGGGTGAGTGCTGCGTGACACACGGCGGCAGCACACAAACAGCTCAGTGGACTTCTAGAAGGCATGGTAAGATGGTTGACAGCGGAGAGGATGGACAGCTGCGGTCTTGTGCAGAGACCCTGACAGACCCGAGTGGGGAGCAGGCATGTTCCAGACTGATCGTTTCCCAGCTAGAGACGGCGCTTTTGGGAGATCGGCAGAGCGGCGTGTCTGAATCTGCTGGCCGTGAATGTCGGAGGGTGACAAGGAGTAAGGAACAAGGATGCGGCGGAGAACAGCGTCTGCGTGTTTTTGCATAGGGCTGATGGGAGCGACGTGAATCAAGCACAAGCAGGAGGGCGAGCAGTGGCAGTCTGTGGACGATGGCCAGCTCGACTCCTTTCCTTAGCATCAGCTTACCCTAGTCTTAGTCTTCTGATCGTGTTTTGGCTTGTCGTGCCTGCCCCCCCTCGCTCTCAGTCTCTCTCTCGAACGGCACTTGTCAACGCCTACACGCCGGCTTGCCAAGTTGCAACGCTCTTTCCCAGCTGTGCGCGCTGCTCCACGATGGAAGGGACTCCTTCCATTCGCATCAACTCCCACGACCACCGCTACCGAAGTGCCCCGTCGCAGTCCCGATCAAGACATTCGCCGCAGCATTCACTGCATGCGCCGGCGTCGCCGATGTCCATCCCGCATGCCACACAGGACTACCCCTCGGTGCCACCGCCGCTGCCGCCGCCCACAAACGTGTACGATGACTTGACGCCCCAAGCCCAGCAGAAAGAATGGATGTTTTTCAACAAGGAATATGTCGATCAGCATTGGACCGATTTTGGCAAGGCCGCCACCGTCAGGCCCGGCTCGAGTCTGCTGGGCGGCAACAAGTCGCATCCTGCCATTGAAGCCAACGACCACCCACAACATGCTGAACCAGACGTCTCGAGAAGAGGCAGCTCAATGTCCACCGTCACTGCGCCGCATCACAACTCAGAGGCTATGATCGATCCTTGCGACAAAGAGGACTCCAAACTCTCGGGCTATAGGTGTGTTGCTCTGCCATTTTCTCCATCCCACCCTTGTCGCGTGTCAATTGCGATCCGAACGCGGTCCTACATGTCCATCTCGGACTCGAGTGGCCCGTCGTGGTGCCCATCAATGCTCAGCGACTTTGTTGATTATTGATGTGTTTACGGATTCAAGCCCGACCAACGCCTCGGCTCTTTTGAGACAAGGCCATTCGCCGTTACCAGCCAATTGCAAAGTACTGACACAACATGTCGCAGACTACAAAGTGAGCGTCAACTCGAACAGAGATCACTCAGTACGTCTTCGCAGGCGTACGATAGGAATCTGCTCTCCAAAATTGGCGGTCCGAATACACCGAATAGACTTTCCGTGTCAGGCGGGCCGGAAACCTCGGGAGCCGTGTCCCCTGGAGCTGAGCCAAGCGCTGAACACACAGCCAGGCATCTCTCTACCTCGTCGACATCTGAGAGGCGCCATCCTTCGGTCGACAGTTCTACCTTCAGGTGGTCTGTATCTAGTGCTGCTGCATCGCCCGGTCCATTCCGCAATCCCAACTTCAATCCGGAGAACAGCCGACCAACAGCACTGCGCCATTCGAGTTTTCAATTTGACGACGGCGCTCTGCATCGCGGCAGTTATGACCAGTCCATGTTCTTGCACGAAGACTTCAACGCTGAAGAGGGTCAGATGAAGGACCTAAACCTTAATGATCGCGGTGATGACTTTCAGCTTGCCACAAAACCAGGCATGAAGAGACGCGCCTCGTCTCCGCACAGAGAATCTTTTCGCGAAGATCGCTCTTCCATCAGTAGCGCCCCAGGCAGCAGTGATCTATACACCCGCCGCTCTTTACAACAATACCCTAATCGTAATCCGTCCATTTCAGCGTCGAGGTATGCCCCGAGCCATCAAGGTTCAATATCTTCTGCCTCGTCGTACAATCCTCGAAATGGCTCCTTGGCCTCATCCTATACCCTCTCTGTCTCTAGCAGCAATACAAGTTATGCCTCGGGACGCATCTCTCCTGGCATGATGTCGCCAGCCATGGTCGATCCAGAGTTGGGAGCCATGGGGTACATGAATGCCAAGCCACTGAACAACCCAAGTCCTGCCTCTCATCAGACCATGCCGCCCTTTACGCGCACGATGTCAGACACTCCAATTCACACAGTTCTGCAAACTCCCACTGAGAGTGCACCGCCGTCACGTCATAATAGCCTGCCTGGTGTACAAGGCATCTATATATGTGATTGCTGTCCTAAGAAGCCGAAGAAATTCACTAGCGAAGACGACTTAAGGTTAGTCGAACGTGCTCTCAAAATGGCATGTTTCCACCTACTAACATCACGTCATCAGGGCTCATCACATGGAAAAGCAATACTCGTGTCTTTACTGTCCAAACCGGTTCAAAAACAAAAACGAAGCGGAGCGACATCAAAATTCTCTACATCTCCGTCGTCATTCGTGGTCGTGTGCGGCACTTAACACTATCGAAACGGTCTTCCACACATCACCCACCACGAATGGAGCAACAGACATCTGCGGTTACTGCGGCGAAGAATTTCCAAATCCCGCAGACTGGAACCACCGTCGTGATCACATCCTCCAAACACACAAATTTGGCGAGTGCAATCAAGCAAAAAAGTTCTTCCGCGCAGATCACTTTCGCCAACATCTGAAGCACAGCCACGCAGGGACGAGCGGGAAATGGACCAATATGCTAGAAACGACATGCATGCGCGACGAACCACTACCACAACCAATGTCTATGGCGGGGAATATGCACAGTAATGGTCCGCCGACGATGTCTATGATGGGCATGGCGAATACAGCGGGACCGCCTATGGGCGGCAAACCAGATGTGATTACAGAAATGCCGCATGAAGCATGACACTGTATGATGACAGGACGAAACAAGACGGTGGAAACGAGATGCTCGTACACCAAGGAGGGACCTATCATCATTCGTCACAAACGCTATAGAATCACATGCATAGAGGTCAGCAATGACCGCAAACCACCGCCACCTTTGAGGGACCATGCGGAGATCATATAAGATAGCCCGCGATTGTTCCTCTGCTTAATGGCGACCCCCAACAATATATCATGACGATCGGAAGCATAGAGCTACTAGATCAAAAAGTAGATTTCCTTCCACACGGGGAGGAGAGGAAGCATTAATACAATGAGTTGGACAATTTTATCGGTCGACTTGTACTTTTTTTTAACAGACTGTTTGTTGCTCGTACGCTATACTAACGTGTCTTTCGGGCACTTCTCTGTAACCCTTGCAGAGAAGAAAGTCTAAAACAGAGGCTCCAGTATTTACAGAACGACCCATGTCAAACAAAGCCCGCATCACCCGTATCGGCAAAGCTTTGTTTGTCCGAAGTGGCTTGCGTCGAAAGCCCGAACGAACAATGGCCAGAAGAGCAAGAATCAAAGCGGTGGCTTACGCAAACCTCGTATCCCTGACCTTTCTCTTTCGTATTCATGCGCCAGCCAGTCTTTCAAGGAATAACGAGCTTGGCGAGCACAAAGAAGCAGGTTTTGTCGATTGAAAGTCCACCTCTTCAATTGGTGATTTTGAGACATGTGTGTCGAGCAGACATAAGCAGGAGATGACATGTGACATGTCATGCGGGAAAGGGACGTCTTGGTGTGACAAGATCAAGTGACGAGCTAAGCCTTGGACAAGGTGCCAAGATAGGCGTGAATGTCGTGATGTTGAAGATTTCGAAGGATGGATAGGCTTATTGGCGTACCACAGGGCTGGGTATCTGGTCAGATTCCGTGTGTTGCCAGGCATTCTGATAGATTTCTCCACCAAAAAAAAGCTGACAAGAAGGCTGAAATGGAGGAGGGCGAGTGCATCTTGTGTCTGATCTCAGCCCTAGTGCTTACACGGTCTTGGCAGATGGCGGTGACTGTGAAAAGGACACAGGGTGTGAGCGGGATGCAGTGGGATGCACACATGCTTTTAGGCAGGAGGCTCGCAGTGCGGTAGTCTCGATGGTGCTTAGTAGAGTAAGTAGCTGCAGGGAGCCGGTGGGTCGCGTGCAGCGCTTGAGGGCGGGCTGAGGTGGCGGTCAAAGGACACGGCGCGATTGCGTGTCTCATCAAGGGTTGCCGGAGGGGACCGAGGGGAACAGCTGAGGGTTGCGCATGCGTTCACGGGCGCGCTTTGCAGCTTCGGCGTTGCGCATCTTCTCCAGGCGCTGGTTGTAAAAGTGCTTCTGCAGCTGGAAGACTCGAGGGCCGTCGTCTACGCCAGACTTTGCCGTGGACGAGGCATCGGCTTTGTCAGTGAGGGCCTTGATCTTGTCGTCTCTCTCCTGCTCCTCCTTGTCCGGCTTCTTGTCCTCCTTGTCCTTGTCTTTGGCATCCTTGTCCCTGTCTTTGGACTTGTCCTTCTTTTGCTGCTTCTTCTTCATCTTTTCCTCGTACTCCTTCTTGACAGCCTCAATCTCACGATCCAGCTCTTCTTTCTTCTTTCTTTCGGCAATGGCTTTGGCTTCATCATCGGTCGGCAGGGCAAAGTTGCGGTCCTTGAGGTGCGAGGGGCAGATGTAGAAAAAGTCCTTGCTGTCGGGAGTGATCAAGACGCTGGACGAGGGCTTGTAGCAGACCATGCATCCCTTTGCCGCTGTCTCGGCGACCTTGCGGTGATGCCAAATATTCTCCATGCCTGCTACCGATGGTATTGTGCAAATGCTGTCCTGAGCTGTATGGAGACGCGAAAGGTGGAGAGAGCTGCACCACTGGCAGGGAAGTTGCGATGTCGGGCCGCTGATAAGCGCGATAAGGAAGGAGCGCCTATGACTGATATGCATGATGGGGATGATCTTTTTTCTCCCTGACTCGCATTATTGTCCTTTCCCTTGTGTTATCTTGCTTCTTCTATCTCTAGTCTAACCTGTACCTCATCTACCAATCCATTCATCTCTCAAACCATCACAAACATGGCAGGTGCTCCGAGTAGTGAAAAGCTTTGGGGAGGTCGCTTTACTGGTAAGCTTTAGCTCTACCTCAAGACACAGCAAGCCAGGTCAATTGACACGTATGCTAGGTGGACAGGACCCCTTGATGACAGCATACAACGAATCAATCTACTACGATCGTGCCTTCTACTCGCAAGACATTCGTGGCTCAATTGCCTGGGCCCGCGCAAACAAGAACAAGGGCATCTTGAACGACCAAGAGTTCGCCGAGATCGAGAGAGGTCTCAAGGAGGTGGAAGAAGAGTGGAGGTCGGGCAAGTTCAGCATCAAGCCTGGCGTTGATGAGGACATTCACACTGCCAACGAGCGTCGTTTGGGTGAAATCATTGGAAAGAACATTGCGGGCAAGCTTCACACTGGCCGTAGCAGAAACGAGCAGGTCGCTGTTGATATGCGCATGTGGCTGCGCGAGCAGCTTGAGAACATCGAGTCGTTCCTCATTGATCTGCTCAAGGTCACTGCTAACCGCGCAGAGCAAGAGATCGAGCATGTCATGCCTGGCTACACCCATCTTCAGCGCGCACAGCCCATCAGATGGTCACATTGGATGCTCTCATACGGTCTGGCGTTCGCCAACGACCTCGAGAGACTCCGTGAGGTCAAGCAGCGTGTGAATCGCAGCCCTTTGGGATGCGGTGCTTTGGCCGGAAACCCCTTTGGCATCGACCGTGATGCCATGGCCAAGGAGCTGGGCTTTGACACTCTCATCTACAACTCGATGGCCGGTGTAGCCGATCGTGACTTCGTTGTCGAGACTATGCAGTGGGGAAGCATGCTCATGCTTCACCTGAGTCGTTGGGCCGAAGATCTGATCCTCTACTCAAGCGCCGAGTTCAACTTCGTCAGACTTGCAGACGCCTACTCGACCGGCAGTTCGCTAATGCCGCAAAAGAAGAATCCCGACTCTCTCGAGCTAATTCGCGGAAAGTCTGGCAGAGCTTACGGTCAGATGGCAGGTCTCATGATGACGATCAAGGGTATCCCTTCGACCTACAACAAAGATCTGCAGGAGAGCGTTGAGCCTATGCTCGACCACGTCAAGACCGTTGGTGATAGCATTCAGATTGCCACTGGTGTTCTGTCCACATTGAACATCCAGCCCAAGAACATGTTGGCTAGCTTGTCACCCGATATGCTTGCCACCGACCTTGCAGACTACCTTGTCCGTAAGGGTGTGCCGTTCCGCGAGACCCACCACATCTCTGGCAGAGTGGTCGCCTTGGCCGAAGAGAAAAGCACTCCCATGGACAAGCTCTCGTACGAAGAATTGAAGGGTGTTGACTCGCGATTCGAGCAGGACATTCTTGAAGTCTTTGACTACCAAAAGAGTGTTGAGATGAGAAGCGCTTCGGGAGGTACCAGCAAGAGCTCGGTGCTGGAGCAGATCAAGGTCATCAAGCAGACCATTGAGAAGAAGTAGATCAAAAGTCATGTAAAGTTGTAGAAATAGACCAGTATAATTCTGTTGATGTATTGCTATGAGATGATCACACCAATTTCGATCTCAAGTGACCCTGTCCAACCCACAGCTCCGCTTTTGTGCTCTCAGACCTTGTGACACAACGACCACATATCGCTCATCTGACGTCTTCCAGTAACTCAATACTACACCATCATGTCGAAGCCAATCCTGGAGTTGATCGAGATGAACGAGGCAGGCATTGTCACAGCAACATACGTCCAAACGAGCACAGCCAAACGCGACGTTTCCAGGATCGACAGGATTGTAATCGTTCCTGATACCATCATCGCGCAACCAACCACTCACAGTCATTCAGGAGCCAGAGAGCACACAAAAATCACTCAAAGCACTACTAGATGTTTTTTTACCAGCCGGATATCCTCATTCCGTGAGCGAAGACTATTTACCGTATGTTGATTCATCGTATCAGGGTCATCTGCACAGCAACTGACCGGACGCCCGCAAACAGATACCAAATCTACGTACGAAGCACTGCGCAAATTACGACAAAACACGGATATCGACTGATCCGATGAGAATAGGATTCACTTCAAGCGTTCTCTAGCTCAATTGCCGGACTCCTTGCTTCAAGGGCAGTGCTCGAAGGTCCGTATATTTCCCCCTCTACAAGGCGGAGGCTCGCTCCGTCGCATGTGAAGACCTCTTGAGGACGTCATAATCGCTACGCACATTTTATTTGAGTAAACCGTGAGCACAGCGACAGGAACCAAAGGTTAATTGAACGATATAGGTGTTGGCGTGGGTGATGCTTCGGCATCCGCTACCAGTGCGCTCTTACTTTCAATCTTGCAAGAGTCTATGGGCAGGGCCGCAACGATATTGTTTGCTCATCGCCTCGGCACGTCTTTAGAGCCTGAGTGTAAAATGTACCGGTTGTTGGTATGGTCGTGCTCTGAGACCTTTTGCACGAGGTCTGCTCTCTACATGACTAATCTATATTTGTAGGCTGATGTTTTCAATGATGCCGCCATGGTACTCGACTGCTTGTCGCCAGCCTTTCCGAAACCAATGCGAGTCCTGATACTGGCGTCTAGCAGCATCCTGAGATCGCTATGCGGAGTTGCGGCCGGCAGCTCAAAAGCCAGTCTCAGTGCTCACTTTGCTCGCTGGGGAAATTTGGGAGAGCTCAATGCTGTAAGTTTCATCGAAGACTACAAATATATCGAGGTTTAAAACTCCCAAAACCGAAACAAGCCACCGACCCGAACTTGGCCATGGATTGCTGACCTTTGTTTGATTTTCTTCTAGAAAGATTCGAGTCAAGAAACTGTAATTTCTTTGATTGGAATGCTGGTTGGTTGTCTTGTGGTCAAGGCGGTCAATACGCCCTTGGCGACTTGGACGACGTTGCTGCTGCTGCTAGCGTTGCATCTTGCTACGAACTACATGGCGGTCAGGTCGGTGTGCATGCGCACGCTCAACCGTCAACGTGCAAACATAGTCTTTGCTTGCTTGCATAAGCATGATCGCGTGTTGAGCCCTGAGCAAGTCTCAGACAAGGAGAGAATATTCGAACGCGATGGAATATTGCGTGATGCAGACGACAAATGCTTGGGCTACTGCAGGATTGGAGTCCCCGCTTCTGAACTGTTGATGCACCTAGGAAAGACGGACAAGCTGACTAAAGCGACGAACCTTGCGGACGGCAGGCTACTGCAGCTATTGGGTCTTTTCGAGGAGGAGGGTTACGTGATCTATCTGGAACACGCGTCAAACATGGCCTGCATCTTGTTAAAGAAGGGCAGCAACACCGCGGTTCAGTTGAAGGCCTGGTACCATGTCCTACTTCTTGCGCGACTAGCCGGGCAGGGGTGCAAAGCTGAAGAGGCACCCATGGACATGGTTAAGAGCACACTTGTGGCTGTAAGGAAGGACTGGGATAAGGTCCAAGCAAGACTTGGTGAGGCCGGCTGGGATTTGGAGACGGCGGCGCTGGAGACGACTTCGGGCTCAAGGGTGTGCATCCAAAGGTGAGACGTAGGGGTCCTGTCTTCCTCCACGAAATGGTCAGTCGCCATCGGCGATCGTGGGAGATGGTGAGATACGAAAGCTTGTCTGTTGAATGAAGCACGTTCTCCAAGCGTGGACGACCACGGATCAGTAGTTGTCTTGGAGGCTTTGCGTGTCGGGTGACGAGTCAGTGCGAGACGTATGCCGAGCCAATCGCGCCAGCTAGATTGTCGTCAGAGCACAAGAGCACTCACTGCGCGCACAGAAGGAGCGGAAGCCGGATGAGATAAGAGAACCCACTTGGAATCATACTCCGACGAGGTCTGCGACACGAAGTTAAGCTTGGAGGCAGGCGCTTGATGAACATGCCTTGGAACATCTGCAAAGCCTCCCCTAGACCCTCTGACTCTGATGTACCAAGGTATTCGACTTCTAACTTCGCTCGGGCGCCTGTCAAAACAGATCGCGTTTTTTTCAGGGAACTTAGGAGTAAATTGCATGGTGCGAAGTAAAGGAGAATGACAAGCAAACGGCGCACCACGAAGAATGCGATGTTGCTCTGGATGTCAATTACTATACGCGCAAGTCTAGAGTCGTAGCGGACGAGCAATAAGATCGACACTCTACGCGCGTAATGGCAAGCAACAATGATGAAGAGGTTTTTCTCGCAAGAGGAAAAAGGACACATGGTAGGGATAAGAAGTTAGACATCGTGTGAGACAAGTTGTCGCCATCTTCCGCAACCGTTGGTTGTAATAATACTGTTAACTGGTCGCCACGCTGAGGTCCAATCAGCCGGGCTCCAGGAGAGAGTTTTTCTTGGTTGGCCTCAGTCGCGCAAACATGCAAGCAAATTCAACAAGAATCAGTTATTCCTACGTTGTCCGAGAAGTCAATGTTTGTGAAAGTGATTAATTTGCTGGTGAGAGGGACAAAGAAAAAACCCAAACTGCTGGGGGCCGACAGAAGCGCCGGTCGGGAGCGATGACGGAGATGGCTATCTCAGTGGCACAGAAACCAGAGCTTCGGCTCTTTGTACCCTTCTAGAAGACGCTTCGAAACTTGGGATTGTTTCGAGCAGCCCGACCAATGGCACACGCCTTTCTGCCAGAAAAGCCACGCCCAAGCACAAGGAAGCACGACGAAGATCCCTGATTGAATGCATGAACACAAGTACGGAGGATGGCAGCGTTGTGGGAGGATCGACATGATACATGCCCCCTTCTCTCATTCAGCACAACGTCTAAGGGTCTGTTTTAGTGCTCGAGCTTTGCGACGTCCACCAACCGTCCATACACAGGACGGACGGGAAGTCGAGTGATACGGACGTACAGAAGAAATCGAGGAGGCTCAGCCCTACTTTAGAAGAACGGTTACCGGAGAACAAGGAAATTGACGTAAAGAACGACAACAGAGTTCAAACAGCTCGCAGAGTGGCAGTCATGGGTTGCACCCTGTTCGCGAGTGCCGTTGCGCGGTGCGATGGTCCCGAAAGTGAATTGCGAAAGCCAGCGATCGGTGATTCAATGTAGGAATGTCTCAGTCTTTGGCAGGGTCAAACAAACAGAAGATTGAGACGACGTTCGGGGATCAAAGAAGGCAGGCCATAAGTGCAGTGCAGTGCAGTGCAGTGCAGTGCAGTGGAGTGCAGCATGGCGGACAAAGGAATGGATCACTGCGCCAACCCACGCAAAAGAAGCGTCAGGCAGGACGAAATCAGCAGCCAATACCCGTGCATGAAGGCGTTCGTTTAGTGGGTCGCGCGATACCGGAAGGAGCGTAGTATGTTCTTACCAGTTTCTAGCGTGGAAGGTGCTGAATCCGTTAGCGCCTGCCAAAGAGGGAGTACCTTCCTCCCGCGCCCTCGTTCTGCAAGAGCGCACCACATCACCTCACACACCCGTCCGGCCTCGTCTGTTCCTCCCTCTTTTCTCGATTTCACTCCGGTCCACTCGCTGCAAAACCCCGCCCACGGCTCGTCGATCACGCACCAAACACCTCGCCCAACTTCCAGTCGACATCGACAAGTCACTCACTCTTTCATATCACAAACGAACAAAGACGACTCGCTCGCTCTTTCCCCGGACTCACTCATTAACCCTCTTACGGCCGGCCCACTGGTTTTACTGAAAATCCACGCCATACTTTATCACCTGTCTCTCTGGTCGCAGCCTACTACACTCGACCCATTTGAATATTATCCATCTGCAGCCGCCCGTCACCAAGGAAATTCCCCTGTCAAATTCTAGGCCAGCCGTGCGACACGACGTGCATAAGCGTAACCACGACAGCCGACGTCAGACACGACAAGCAGCAACAGCTTTAGAAAGCGCGACAACACCTTGCTTCTGGTTCATGTTTCGCCTCTGACCCGCAGCAGCACAAGACAAGCCAGACACTCGTGGGAGATTGAGTCTTCCACCTCAATTCCCAAGCTGGCGCCTATATTTGAGCCCCAGCGTGCCTCTGTCGGTACCCTGACTACAGACTCGTCCCACAGCAACCCCGCTGCTGGACAACGCCGCAAGAGCAGCAACGGCTTTTGGGGCAGCGTGATGAGCTCGCGCAAGCCTTCGCATTTCCAAACAGACTCCGCCCATTCTGCCAAAATCGCCATCTACTCATCCACTGCCGACTGCGACGCCGACGACGAAGCCACAATGTCCTCAGAAGAGGCTTCACATCAACAGCGCCCGGCCAGTGTCCACATGGCAGCATCCGCTCCCGCATCCGTTCCCACATCGGCAACATCATCGACGCGGCCAATGTCCTCGGAATCAGCACCTTTCTGCCCGAGGAGGCCGAACCTGCGCGAAATACTCGCAAACACAGCACCTGCACCATGGACTCTCGCCGCCTTCATGGCATACCTATCCAACAACCACTGCCTGGAAACTCTAGAATTTACAATGGACGCCGGAAGGTACAAGAAGCACTTCCATAGAATGATGAACAAGGCTCCTGTCCCCGGCCAACCCACAGAACACGATGCCAACTACGTCAAGGAGCTATGGGTTCGTTTGATGGAGGCCTACATCCAGCCCAACGGTTCGCGTGAGGTCAATTTACCGTCACAAGTCCGCGACCCCATCCTCGGACACAAGCCCGCCAACACCCTCCCTCCGGAACC
This sequence comes from Aureobasidium subglaciale EXF-2481, assembly GCF_000721755.1. Taxonomy (NCBI): domain Eukaryota; kingdom Fungi; phylum Ascomycota; class Dothideomycetes; order Dothideales; family Saccotheciaceae; genus Aureobasidium; species Aureobasidium subglaciale. Next base: position 1,361,844 of record NW_013566995.1, read on the forward strand.
TTCAGTGCTCGAGCCTGCGGTGTCCAAGACCTATGAGTTGATGGAGGAGTCTGTCCTAGTTCCTTTCCTCAACAGCGTATACCCTCAATCACCTACGCCCGTCAGCCCCTACTACTCCAACAACTCTAACGAAAGCATGTCGACGCCCGTCGAAGAGAAGTCATCACGCTTCGGCCGCCGTAGTCGCCACTCGTCGAGAGGTAGCCCCCCTCCTCTCAGCGCCAGCTCTGTAGAGTTCTCCGCTTCTTCCTACTCACCTCCCTCCCTGAACAATCGCAAGTCCGCTCCTTCGGCACTCACCACCGCCCTCTCTCGTCACCGCTTCTCTACAAAGCTTAGCCCTACCAGCTCTGCTCCATCTCATTCTCTATCGGCCGCTCTTAGCAGCACAAGTAGTGCAAGTGATGCCATCTACTCCGGACCCGGACTCACCGACGACTCTGGTAGCAGCGGGTCGCCGATCAACGACTGCCCAATGACTCCACCTGTCACTCCACCAATGAGCGACATCAGTGGCAGCCCTAGAACGCATAGAGACAGCGGTGCCTGGAAGAAGTTGGGCCGCTTGAGTGGCTGGAAGCCATCACGAAAGAGAAGCCAGCCAGGCTTCGACCTCCACACCACATGAGCTCAATCGGGAGGATCTCTCTTATGAACCAGAGTCCATTCTGATGACAGTCATGTTAACGTTACGCAGCGAGTGCATCAAAATTTTTCAATCATGGTTAGGCGTCGGGGAGTTTTTAGAGACTACGGGGTACACGTACTCCTGTATTAGGACTTTTGGCATTTTTCTTAGTAACATGGGTTTTGTGGTTCTCATCGACGAAACGAATTCACGGATATGCAGCAAGGAGCTGGAGTCCAGACCACGGATTGGTCATGTACGAAGACAATAGCTATGGCTATTTTGCATTATTTACGTGCGACGCGCGAGCTCGACCTTACGAGGCAGCCAAAGAATTGTAACAATATTTCGTCTCCTTCAACCTGCATCGTCTCCTTTAAAATACATTGCCAGTGATGTCTAGAATGCCATGGACGCTGCCAGGCGCTGCAAGCGGCTAGCTAGCCTGGCTGGCGTAACGTAAAGCACCGCACCCGAAGGTGCTCTGTGTCGGACATGTTATTGCGGCCGACCGAGTGGCACAAGTAACACAACAGGCTGCAGCCCAAGCAAAATGCACTAAACCGTCTGTACGATGGAAGCCTTCCCGACATGAGGTGACTGGGATGGCAGGATTTCCATGTGCGGCTCGGCCTGCGCCTGCTGCTCGGGATGTGGTGATGAATTGGAGATCTGATGACATCACGTTCGGACATGGGTATGAGATAGTGTATGCTTGCGAATGGACATAGCGAGCCCTGATAGAGGGGCACACGCACGAGAGACATCTAGGAGAAGAAAATCTCTTTGGACTCCACTGGACCATAATGTCGACCGCTAACACTGCCTGCTCAACGCCGTAATGTTGCGGAATAGCGAAGTATACGAACTACCGGGCGACCTCCCACCAGTGGCCGAACTAGCAGGTGAATCTCTATCGGCCGAACTGCCTGGGAAGGACTCTTTGAACGAGACGCATGACGAGACCTCACAAGAATCGTATAACCATTCCATAACAACAACACCCTGTCGCAACGACTTGCTGCCCACGCCGTATTCAGCCTTCTCCACCATTTCGTCGAATCCTTCGCTGAAGCCTTCGGCTCTCAACTTTTCGCGACCACGTCCAGTAGAGGCCAACTCGTATAATTTTGGCTGCCAGGCTGGCCCAATTCTCGAGTACGATCCGAACAATCGTCCAATACTCTCCGAGTCTAGTCAAACGAACGACGACCCGGGTCATGAAAGCGAGGGTCCTATTGAAGACGAGAATGCCGATGGTCTCCGTACGCCTGCACCATCGTACATGACATATACAGACTCAAGAGATGATGACACACCTAGGCACAGTTTAGATGGAGCCAGTCTAGGAGGTGTCAGTATTGACGAGGCAGTACCACCCCCGATTAGGACATATGCCGATCTAAGACACATACAGTTATCGAGAGATAGCATTGATGGAGTCAGTATTGAAGAATCCACTCCACCTCCGACGCAGCCTCTCAAAGCATTCAGAGGCTTTAGTCATGACTTTAGCACCTTGAACATCTCAAGAGGTGATAGTATCTACGAGGATTTTCCCACTCCTCCTGACTTGAGATCGCCGAAGGAGAACTTCCGAAAAGCCTCACACGCCTTGCCGCTTAGTATCAGAGAGAGCGACGAGGACACTCTGGCGGCGTCAATTGTACAGGGCATCCATCCTCTCTCGCGTATGGACACCACGAGCTCGACCGCAAGTAGTTTCGATGAGGCTGCACCGCCCCCTGTGTCAACGCGGAGATATGCCCTTTCACACATGGATACCGACAGTTCAAGAGGTACCAAATCCTCCGACCAGACAAGGACCTCCAGAGTCGACAGTGTGGTTGATCCATCTGCTGCCGCCGCATCAAAAAGTGCTGTACGAGGAGATGTTCGGACGGAGCCTCGCGCGCCAAAAGTGCTCATTTACAAACCATACCTCGATTATGCCACAAGCCAATTGTCTGACTCAATACGCACCAGTACGACACAAGACGACAGCTGCAAAAGCCAAGCACCGTACGAGGATCGAAGGCATAGTCTGGCAGATAGCGAGTCGAGCTCAGTGTCTGACTTTGCCTTCGACGGTCAACTAGGCTGGAACCCTCGAGGTCAAAAAGCGTCCGAGAAACGCCAACAGCGTTGGACAGCACCCCTTGTCAATCCTCTGAAGTTGATGAACTCGAGATCTAAAGGCAAAGAGAAGCAGCAAACACCGTTGCCAACAATGGAAGAGAATCCACCACGACAAGGCTCGAACGCAAGCTCACACAACGGCCTTTCACCAACATCAAGCAAGGCTTCTACAGGTACGGGTAGTAGTACCTCTAGTAGACCGCCTATGATTCCCGCTCGCATTCCTCGCATCATCAAACGCACGTCTTTAGACCAAATGTCCGAGCACGTCAACCCATGGCAGGGCGAGAGCATGAGTGACCACGGCAGTGTATCCAGCCAGGAATGGACGAGTAGCGACGTCGATACCTCCAGCCTGAGCGTGGAGAAAATACACAAACTCAAGAAGAAAGGAATCAATCCTGCTTTGTACGTCGAGATGCAGAATGCACGCAAGGGCAAGAACAAATGGATTAGTCCTTTGCAGGGAAACTCTTTCATCTCTTGAGCGTCTTTGAGACCTCATGAATTCCAGTCACAGCTGCGGACAGTGATGCTGTCGGCGCCCTCCGCAGTCTCCGCACCAATTCAAGCGCTTTGACGGGATACTCGCTACACTCTGCTCACAAGGCGCTCTTTATACCATGGAAACCCTCCAAGCCCTGTAACGTGGTGATGACATGGCGCACGCATGGCACACTCGCCCACAGGAAGCTCGGATAAAATGACTCGCTCAATTTTGAATCGCGGCCATGTCCGACCGTTACACGTAGATCTTGGGTATACATGCGGCAGCGTGTTACACCGATCTATGACCGGTTTCTGCTCGAGCAGCACGCAGGGCAAGCTTTTCTCACGGTATGCAATTACCGTTGTATTGCGCAAAAAGAGGAACGAGAGCGAATTGTCGTTGCAACGGTTCTTTATCTGAATGTCTCGGGGCATGGCAACGGTTTTGTCTGCGATAAAGGATTCTGGACTTCCGCCATTGACGATGGTGGTGGGGGGATCTTGTCTGACAAGCGAGGGGAAGTGTTTGTCGTTTGGGGATAGAACAGAGACGGAGGCAGTCGTGGCGTAAAGAAGAAGCGAAAAGGTGTCAGATATTCTTCAGCTCTGCGAGCCGCGGCTTTCATGCCAAGTTGGTTTATAACCCGCAACGTTGTCTGAAGGATTAGTTCGGTACCTACTTTTGTTCTTTGCTTATACATGCTATGACGTGAGATAGGCTTTCTCTTCACTGCTTCATTTTTTGGGTAGGATCAAATACATTGGACTGTCCCGTGTCTTCTATCTCGACTATGCTTACGTGACACTTTCATCCCGAAAGCATCACCGTGTGCTTGGAGCATGCGGAAGATCGTCATGAGACTTGCTGTTTGTCGACGACGTTCTTCGCAGACCCTTGGTTCAAGAGTCAGCGAAGCGAATGCATGATTGATGCGGCGACTGGAAATGGCATCGTCGTGCATGGGATTTCCCATTTACCACATCCAGCTCAGTGCATTGCCACACGATAGCAGACCGAAACATGGCCATGGAAATAACAGCTTCTCCTACAAGGATACTAGCCACATTCATCCAGTCCAAGCTGATCACACGAAACGGTAGAGCTGAACAGAATAAGACATAGTAGAAGGAGCCGAGGTATACAGCTTTCCCAGAAGCAACGATCATCCTAGACAGATAAACGCAGAATAAATGACCAATTTTCGAGCACAAGAAAACGTAGAAAAGTGTTTTTAGCGATAGGGTGATCAATAGCATCTAATGTTTCGGCGATAGGTCGGTATACCTCTGGAAAGTGTATAAGAGTATGGTAAACGGTCTAACGTCCGATAAAGCTGGTTCGTACATATTCTGTATTTCAGAATAGGTCTCTTAGATAGAACACAGCGGTCTTCCAGTCGTTCGCATTCTGATTGGGCTGTGCAAAAACAGTGTCTGCTTGTACGTCGTGCTACAACAATACCAACAGAACTCAGAAGATACCAGAACGCCAAAACACCAAGAGGTCAGGCTGAATCAATAGATATGCGGTGACTGTCTTCCCTACACAAAAGTCACAATTACAAAAGCATCGACCAACTTTTGCAGTGCGATTGATGTCGGCGATTGTGTTGGAAGGAACGACGTGCATGATGTTGGATCGCCTGCCTTCAATTTCCGTGCAACGTACGCTCTTGCAGTGTTCATTTAGACGACGTGCACATACCGGTAACTTCCAGCTATCTCTTGCAACCAGACGAACAGTTCTCCATCATTGAGCTTGATGTTACTGACCCGTTTCTTTCGATATCATCACGATTCGAGGCCATGCGCGGTTAAGTACTACAAAGTCATCTAGGTATCTTGACGACTGTAGTACGAATCTTCAGCGATTGGTCATATCTCTCAGGTAAGGCGCTCACACAAATCGATCGGCGTGACAGACTCATCCAAATGCTCCCTACAACCAATCATCGGGCCAAGTTTTCCACTTCAATTGAGCTTTATCAAGCGCGCATGGTTTGTCATAATACCTCTCTTGTTAACCATGTCGTTTACTTTGATGCAAATACTCCCGTCTCCTCCGCCAACGAGATATTCCCATGGCCCAGGTCCCCCCTTGTAGTCTCAATTTGACTACCGAGGTCATTAATCGAGGCTCGACTGCGGTCATAAAGAGATACCGATCCAATGTTGTCATCAAATGTCCCAATCAACATGTTGAGCATGGGAAGATTAATTACATCGATGTTGAGAAACGGATACTCGACCGACTGGGGCCTCATCCTGGCATTATCAAGTAAGAATCGCCATCTACAGCTTTGATGAACCCCAGCTAACACAGTGGTGGTGTTTTCTAGGCTCTTTCCAAGATCCTGTAGGGTTGCTGTTCACCGAAGCGAATTGCGCCGACCTACAACGCTACTTGAATACTCATAACCAGTTGATCAGCGGCGATCTTCGACTCAAATGGCGCCTTCAGGCTGCTGAGGCTATTGCTCACATTCACAGCAAGGACGTCATCCATTCTGATCCACGCCCAGAGAATTGTCTACTGCACAGCTACAATGACAAGACCGAAGCATGTATATGATTGCAGGGTGTAGACCGCCCTTATCACTCTCGAGCTTGCTTTATTGCAAGTACTCACCGGCATAGCAAGTAAGGTGTCAAAAAGTACTATGCTTCCGATCATTAGAAGTGGAGTGACAAAGGTGCAATGATGTTCATAGTAAAAGAGAAACGCAAAACATACAGCAGCAGGGATTCCCACGTGGTCACCCACCGTAGTACTGATCTGCCGTTCAACTGCTTATGTATGGCAGAGCGGACGGGATGCCCAGTTTTCAGCTGACTGTGGCCGTATGTGCTTGTACCGAATGTGAGAATCATTATATTACTTAAAATTTTGGTCGCGTTTCCTCTGCATGGTGTAACCTGTCACACAGCACCGGGCGTGGTGCTCGCCAATCAAGGCTAACCGACACCACGGCGTATGGAACCACAGTGACGACCATAAAGTCATGGCTACAAGAATTAGTCATCTTTTTTAAAATTTCTTCCAATTTTCTGTCGAAGTTTGGCCAATTCGGAGAATCGCTGCGTCTTTTCACAGCTCCTTTCTGGCTGCGACCAACGAAGGAGAGTGGGGAGACTCGAGGTGCGCCTCGCATGGTTCCTCTCGATATCGACGTTTTCCCTTGGTGGCATGCCTGTCGGTGTGTTCCAACCATCCACAAATTCGATGGCGAGATCAACATCATAGCAGTCCTTCGGCACGGTAGCATTATGCAACCTGTATCCCGACTGCGTGACATTATTGACATCCTGAAGGTCACGACCCAGGCAACCTGCCGAGCGAGTCAGTACATCCCACCTTTCAAGATTAAGCAAGGAGACCTACCATGCCATTTCACAGTCTGACCATTAGAGGTTTTGTACTGTATCTTGCCAGCCTTATCATGATACACCCCGTGAGTACCCGGCACAACACCAGGCCCATCGGCCCCGTCGATCTCCGCTTATACCTCAGGTTCCTCCCAACTCAACGCAATCGACCTAAGACCCCTTGCATGCGCACAGTCCGAATCCGGAAATTCAAGTTGTGATGATGAGGTGTTGTAGATATCAGTGAAAGCTATTACGGAGCTTCCTCCATCATTTCGGGGGCCTGTGACCATTGATGCAGCCATCAAAGGTTGCCTACAGAACTTTCTTAAAAAGCGAAGGGCCAGTGAGGATGCAAGACCATGCGGTCCGCACGGTGTGGGACCGATATATCTTGCAGTCTTTGGAATCGCAAAGGAGGAGTTGAAGGATGACGAGTTCTTGAGTTGCTTGAGGCGGGCTGGACTTTCTCGACCAGAAGTACAGCCGTCACCATCGAGAACCGAGCAAAAGACCAAGAAAGGAGGCAAGAAAGGATGGCGGAAGGGCTGAGAGTTGATAAACGCACATTGGATGAGTGACTGTGTTGAGACGAGGTAGCTTCTTTTCCGCTGCTCAGTGACCTTATCTGTGCTAAATTGTCTGCGCTTCACTGATGTAAGAAGGTGATCTTGTTGGGCGCACCCTCCTCCAACTCGCAAACGCGACCGAAGTCACCAACTTCCCATCCTTTCAACATGACCCTTCTCTCAAAACTAGCCAAGGGGCAACTTTTTCCTGGACCATCGTCACAATCAGGGGTAGCCACCACTCCATCGTTGATCACGATACGGACATAGGGCTCATCGTGTGGCGGATCGCAGTAGATATGATTAGGATACAATGGAGCGTTTGAATGGCAGAACACCTGCGGACATACCATACGCTCAAAAACGACTCTACTACCCATGGGGATGAGTGACGATGTCTTCCAACTTCTGTCTTCTGGTGCATGATCCGTCGGTAGCTCTCCAGATATTGGAAATAGGTCCAGAGCAGATAGCAAATCAAGAACATTATTGTCATGCGCAAAGCTCAAAAACAGAGATCCATTTGATGTGCCAGCCGAGAGGAGATTGGTGGTAGCGTTCAGAAAAGGGAAGCCACGCGCTGCGCTGTACTTATTCCCAGGTCCGTGGCGGTAGTATTGCGAGAGATCCCTAGCGTACTCCAGATCCCGCCACTCATCGTGGGTAAAGACATTACACCAAGGACTGCTTCCTCGAACCATCAAATCAAAGCCGCAGAAACTTTCCATGGCACGGATATCGTGGAAATTCAGCTTCAGGCCCGGGTTCTGTTGACTTAGACGTTGTATAATAGCTGGCATAAAGAGCTTCATCCACTCTTCAGATGCATGAGGACCATCTGGCACCCCGTGATGGTTTTCGGGCTTCCGGGCTGCTTTGCAAGTTGAGCCTGTCGTCAAAGTATCGGCACCTCGTTTTGAAGATTCTGGTATGACGTGCAAGTTTGCAAGCTCGGGTTCCCAATTCAGGCCCCAGAAACCGCTGGCAAAGAATTTTGCAGTCTCGATCACGCGATGTGAGCCAGCGGCCCAGAAGTTGGTCTGATTGTGAGTAATCGCTGTAGTGCGGAGATCTGGGTAACGGGTTCGGAGGTCGACGCCTGCCTTAAAGGCACCGAGTGTACCAGCATATGGTCCTGTAGGGATGAGTTGGCCAGTATCTTGGGTATTGGGCATGAAGTAAGTCCAATTTTTGAAAAAGGCCAGGTCGCCCTCGAGGTCAAAGTCTAGTGTTCGAAGGTGGTTGTGGAGAGAGACCATACCTATATTTCTGTTAGAATGAGGTCTGCGATGTAGCATCTAATCAGTCCTTACGAGAATGCGTCCCTATTGTGGGATATCTTTCATGGTGTCTTGCCATCTACATAGCGGTTAGTATCGAAAGCACCAATACGAAAAACACTTGTTGGGAGGTTCGTACCATGTGGACCTGTTCAACCCTGCAGCCTTCAGGTGGACCGAATCCACCCTCGACGACTCCATCGACCTTGGGGATCCACGGACCATGACCCCCGAGGTGATGTAAGAGGTTCCAATTTCCCTGTGCCGTAACATTCGTGAACTGTGTGACATTCGCAATCGAGGTGATCGGGGAAGTCCAGTTACTCATGATTGCGTCCAGATAGTTCCGTGTTGAAGTTAGCCATGCTGGATTCTGCTGCAAGCGAAAATATATAGCAACTGCAAGAGCAGCAAGAGTCATAGGAAGCAACATCATCTTCTAGATTTCTCACAAAGACCTCGTAAAAACTCTTCCCGGTCTTGGTGATTCGATAAGCCTTGTTCGGTAGACCGCAGTGCCCTGTCTCATCTCATGAGTCACTCATGACTAGGTGTAGATTGTTCAGCAATCAATGAAGATATTATAGGTTGTGTATATTCTATCCTGACTGCCGCATAGAACACAGCGCGTTGAACACCAGGCCCACATTCAAGTGCACGGACCTCGACCTTGATGGTGGATCCCGTATCATAGCATACCCATAGCTCAAACGAGCAGTATTTCTTGTATTCGGCTTGAACATGAAGGGTGTTCCGATCCATCACAGAGGACAGGAAGCAAAGCGTGTCTACTACAACAATATCACTCTTGCTTGAGAATTTGAGCGTTTAAGCGTTCGATGGTAACAAAAACCGATTCGTCGATTCAATCGACTGTTCATAGAATAAGAAAAAAAAGGGAAACAAAGAAATGAACACTGAGATGTTCCTCATGCAAAAGTCATGTCAAACTCGATCACCAGTCGAAGTTCCTCAGTCAATGCCCAACCGTAATCGCCTGTCCACACAACCACCATCGCCCCAGGCCGTCCCATAATAGAGAGAAAGAAGAAAGCAAAAGAAAAAGAAGATGGAGAAGAAAAGGCATTGCATCTAGAAGATGGTGCCAAAGTCCTCGTCGACTTGAGGGAGAGGCTTGCGAGGGCTGGTGCGTTCGCCATTTTCGTCGACAGCAGGCTTTCGGTGTCTGTCGCATTGTTAGTATTAAGTCAGGAGTTCGTGCGTTTGAAGACTTACTTGAAAGTGAAGCCGACAAACAGGTTGCGGCCCATCTTTTCATCTCTCTCGGCCATCTCTTCGAGCGCCTTTTGCTTGTCCTTGACCTCCTTGTACTTGGCCATGTCCTTCTCACTCTCGAAGTCGTCGAAATAGCCTGCATCAGTCTCGCTGTCAAGCTCGGGGACGAAGGGAGCACGCTCTTCGCGCAGACGCTCCCAGCGAACTTCGGCAAAGTAGGCATGTGCCCGAATCTGCGACATACCACGCAGCCTCTGGTTCTTGCCGGAGATGAGGCGAGTAATGAGATCCCATGTGCGGCGCGACAAGAAGTAGTTTGGATCCTCGTATTCGGGCTTGCGTAGGACCGACGACCAGCGCTTGAGATTCTGCCATGTCTCGTCGACTGTAGCGCCCGCGAAAGGTGGGTAACCAGCAAGAGCCTCAAACAGCATGCAACCAAGAGACCAGTAGTCGACAGTAAAGTCGTACTCGTCGCCCTTGAGCACTTCGGGCGCCATGTAATCAGGACTTCCAACGATACTCTTTGCGTAGTTGATGTCACGCTCACGCAGACTGCGGTATCCATCTCTTCTCTCCTTGAGCGTGCGTTCCTCGATGGGCCTGCCAAAGGGGATGGCGTCGCGGGGCATGTTTCCGACCTCCTCGAGCTTGATGCGCATACTCTCGATCTTGGCTGGAGCCAGGAAACCAGCAGCTAGACCGAAGTCAGTGAGCTTGACGTGACCGGTGCTATCGATCAAGAAGTTCTCCGGCTTGAGATCGCGATGGATGTAGCCGAGTTGATGCAGAGCGTCGACGCAAAGGAACATTTCGGAGATGTAGAAACGGGCATGGCGGTTGTGCAGAACACCGGTGTTATTGAGAAGAGTGCGGAAATCACCGCCGGGGACGTACTCCATGGCAAGGTAGATGCTGGAGTCGTCTTGGAAGGCGTACAACAGACGTACCAGCCAGTCGCTCTTTGCACTTGTCAGGATATCACGCTCGGTCAAGATGTGGCGCACTTCATCAAGCTTGAACAGCAGCTTCTTGCTCATGACCTTCAAGGCACAGACTTCGCGTGTGTCCTTCTTTTGCGCCAGGTAAACCTGACCATAGCCACCCTGGCCGACCTGGGTGAGAATGGCAAAGTCGCCATGGTTGAGACGGGTGCGTCTCGCGCGGAGCTTTGCGCGTTCGCGGCCGAGGTACTGCTGCATATTCGATTGGTATTCGGCATTGGGCGTCTGTGGCGGTGGAGGATTGTGTGCGTGGAAGAGATCGGTGCGCTTTTGGCGGGTCGAGACGTAGTTAAGGAGGTCATAGTAATGATCGAGGAAGTCTGGACGGTCAGTGTCTGTTCACAAGATAGATGGGAGCGCACTTACAAAGCTGGGTGACATTGGCCAGACGCTTCACTGTCGGCTTCTGCAGCTTCTCGATCTCCTCTTGTGTCAGGCCGCCCGAGATGACGCTTCGTTGTCTGCTCAGGGGCTCGTCTTGCGGGCGGTACTGGCTTTGCCTAGAAGCAGCAGCCTGGCTGACGTGGTCTTGTTGCTGAGCGCCAGGACGAGTTGGCGGCGTGTTCTCCTTGTTGCCCTTGCGTGTGGGGCTGTGATCTTGGTTCCTGGGACTTTTCGAAGGAGAGCCCAGAGTGGGCAACAATTTCATGGCATTGGAAAAGACGTCGGGCAGATCGAAGGCGCCAGGGGGCATGCGATTCTTGCTGGGACTGCCCTGTGGCGTCTGGGCAGGCGAGATGAAGGCTTGCGCATTGTGGTTCTGGTATCGTGGAGAGGTGGGAGTCAGAGGCCGCTCGCCCAGGTCGCTGCCGCCGCGCGAATGCATCGGCGGGGGCATCGTGGGCATGTTGAGATGCAGGCTCTTGTCTGGAGACGCCATGCTAAATCTGTGCAAGAGTGTCTCGGAGCGCAAGGTTGGGTTGTGTATGATTGATTGCTCGAGATGCTTGATTGATTGCGGAAGAGGGGACATTCAAGCGTTGCTGCATCAACAAACTCCGTCTCCACGCATAAACAAAGCCTCCGCCAAACACCTACTTTTTGACATCACAATTAAACTTTCCCAGCTTGCCTTGTCTACCTAGTACCGGACCACATACATCTCAACCACGTCACATCACAACATCAGTCAGCATGGAACAACATTGTGAAATGACAGACGGCCCCGCCGGGTCGATTACTTGGTTTGCATCATCTGCCGAAGACTGTCTACATCATCAACGCAGCTTGACCTCAGCCTTGGATTAGGCCACGACGACTTTCGTGTGACCTCCCTGAAAGTCCTCGACAACGCCTTTCCACAGCTGCTTCAGGATGCTAGTCTGCTCTGCCACAGGAACCTGAGCAACCTTCTGAGTGACTGCTGCGATACGCTCTGCCATGCCGTGGAAGTCGATCGTCATAGCATTGTTGTCAGAAACTTCCGAAAAGTTGCTTATGATCTTGTCAGCTGCCACGCTGTTGATCTCTGCTTTCATGATCGTCTGTGAAGAGTGTCAGTTGACTGTTCTCGTCTTGACAGCTCCAAATACACGTACCCCATCGGCTGTCTCAAGACTGTGGGCGCCAACACGTGCAGGACTGAAGTTGGTGGGAACCAGAGGGACACGAACGGCGGATCCCTCAACATTGTCAGGATCGAAGTCGGGGAAGTAAGCAAAGTCGATGGTAGAGCTGTCGTTTACAGCTTTCAGAGCACGGCTAGTGTTGAAGTGACGCACTGCCTTGACCTCGTCCTTCTGCTCAGCATTGGGACGCTTGCTGGCATTGATAGCAGTGGTAAAGGCACGAGAGTGAGCCAGATCATCGGCAGAGATACGGCCCATGAGCTGTGTTCACATCAGTCTTGTGCAACATGGTATCATAGGTTGTGGGTGAAGCTCACATCGTGCATCGAGCCAGAGAAGTCCAGCTTGCGTCTCTTACACTCGGCTCTGAGGCCCGCAATATCACGTGGAAGATTCGAGACAGGACGCTCAGAAGTAAGCAATGCTGAAGGGAATGTAGCAGGGCCAGTCATGTGAAGCTGGCGACGGCTGCTGCCACCTGCCAAACGCCTCAAGGCGATAAATTGGTAAGCTCTGGGTGCGGACATGTTGACAGTGATTGAAAGACGTAGGTTGTTGAAAGGATCGATTGATCTGGTGTGAAGCTGTATGAGAAGCTACTAGGTGGATATGGATTTCAGGTTGAGGAAGAGAAAGAGCAGATGGAGGGGGAAGTCGCACAAGAAAAAGGCAGCTGGGGGTGATACAACTACGGGCTCTTGCATCAGGCAAGCACGAACGACCGAATCGTGCGACATTTTACCTCCACACCGCTGGCCTCACCAGCAGCAGTGAGCTGTGCCTGCGAATAGAATGGTAGAGAGCTTGTCAGCCCCAGATAAGCCTCAACACTCGGATCTACATTGCACAAATTAGGCTCTGGTACTCAAGCCCCCGGTTTCCCCGAAATCCATACCGGCCTTGGCTGTTCGATAACGTGATGCAGATGTGAGGTCCGAGGCGATAAGCTCTGTTTCGAGTGCCATATCACGTCTGGGACCTCATGCTACCTTGGAGTCATACACAAAAGCAACAAGAGATGTCTCTCGAATTGAAGCCATACAAAACCCGCCAAAAACTTCATGAATCAAAGGTCAGCATGGGCCCCCATACCAGGTGCCCCTACTCCGGCTTTCCGCGGGTTAGCGTGCATGGACCGTTCTCTCCGCATTATCCTTATCTGCTGATCTCCCTCCTGAATATCAGACCATTCTGGCCTGGTCGGTGGTACTTACTGCTGACCAAATTACCCGACTGTCAATCGTACTACTATTCCATTTCCTTACTAAGATTATCGTCTGCTCAGCAAAGAGCTCAACCTCTTCTGTTGTCGTAGCCTGGTGTTCTCCTTCACAACCCCTCCGGCCTTCTCATCGGACTTCTCTTGTGCCGAATTGCCCGGCGGCTCTCCACGCATTACCCGCCCTGGCATCGTGAAAACATTAAGCCCAAAGCAAACATTCCATGAGTCTCAACAATCGGACCGGGGAACATCTTTCTGTTGTTATCTCTGACGCAATCATGGTATCAGTCTGGAGTCGCGGTGTCCTCAACAATCGTGGTTCAACACATTCCGCTCTTGATCACCAAGGTGGGAAAACGTTATCAGTCTTCGTAACCGTCGTATAACTTTACTGCCTCCTTCTCTAGAAGCGATGTGTTCCTCCGGTACGGCCGTGAAAGGATTGTCTACCTAAGAAGGCTAGAGACCAATTGTTCCATCAATGAGATACAAAAAGTTTGGAACAAGACTATGGTACTGACCACGTATTGCTCATGGTCACAAAGATATATTGTCTGTGGTTGTTGGTCTTTGACTCTATATACCTTTTGCATACAAAGACCCCTTGTGTTTTCCAGTCGTTAAGTTCATATACATTCGTTATTGCAAAGGTAGAACAAGAATAAGAATAAGATAAGAAAACAAAACAAAACGAAAGTTCTCGCCAAGAACAAGCTCTCAGGCATCATGTAAAGTGCTGGTTCCAGAAGGGGTATGTGGCTGCATGGAGGTTTCTGGTAGGAACACGGCTAGTGGTGAGATTACGCTCAATTATATAGTTCCTCATCACGCTCGACTGTGGGTGTGAGAAGACCTCTAGAATCTCGCGCTGGCATGTCAAGTGTCGTTGCTCTTGTATGGAACGAGCTCAAATCTCCTGAAGTTGGTGTATTGGTGCGGCTGCCACTGAATGTGCCCGAGCGTGGTCTTACTGTTGGTGCGGGTACATCTGCGATCACCTCTCTTGTGCTGACATCGCCACCAATCTGTATTTCGTCCAAATTAGGCATCGGAGGAAGTGCTGAAGTCGGTATGGTCACTGATCTCCTCTTAGGTGTGCGAGAGCCAGACCTCGCCGGCGTAGCCATCGCAGTTTCATCCTCTGGCACATTTCTGTTCATATCGATGGGTGTTCCTGAGCGGTCATCGCGTGATGCAGAGAAGTCACGCGAAGACCAACTAGGTCGATGAAGACGGGCTCCACGTGGTAGGTTCGAGTAACTCTCACTTGTGCTTCTATGGCTCAGGCCACTAGCAGCACGACCACGGCGGATCGGAGTCTGAGATGACTCTCCATCCATGCCTGGTGTTTGTGACCTCATCGGGAGCGCAGAATATGATGTGTGGGGCGTCGACTCATGATCCAGCTCCCCTTCCTGGTTGAGCATTGCTAACTCAGCAACAAAGTCTGGGTCTTCGTCTTCAATTTTGGCCACGCGTCGCACCTGCGATACAGAGAAGTAAGGACCCTTGAGCTCTTGAGGTATAACCCTGATTGGCTCCGGTTTAGGTGGCCGAGGAACATCAGTGGCAGTGCGATCTAGATGTCTGAAATACCTTTCGCGGACATTCGCCAATCTTCTTGGTCGGAAGTCGTCGTGGTTACGGGTAAGCGACATGTAGGACGAGTATGCTCCGACGAGGATGGCTATCATAGTGACAATGACCAGTACTCCCTGTATGACTATGATGACGATCCCAATGACAGTCGTTGTAATGCGTTGCAGATTGAACGCGATGTTGAAGGCAGAGGACAGAGCCACGGTTGCGACTTTGCTGAAACCGAGGAGATATACGACCAGCATATTAAGACGTTGTCCTTCAAAAGGTCTGGCCCAGATGGTTAAACCGAAGAACAATATCTCCACGACCAAGAGACCGAACACCTGAGTCATCGGCTGACCAGAAGCACCCGCATAGAAACAAGCTCGGATAAACTCATACAGGGTCCACACAGCGAAATACCACCATCGAGTGCGGCGGAAGCGAGCAGAGAGCCAACCAAATTTCTTGACATACTCCTCATCATCATGAATCGAACTGTGATCTTCTTCAAGATGGGTTGCCTGTCGACGGAATGGAACTGAGGGCATTCTCATTGCGAGCTTCTTGATTCCGAGCCTCCTTAAAATCCTTGGAGACTGTCTGTCTTGGTCAGATGCAGGGAAGGATTCAGACTTGCGAGTTGTGCCCTGCGATGCAAGACCAGCGTAGATCGCATAGATGACACATGCCGGGATTCCAACGAAAAACAGAATAAAGACGATTGCTGCGACGGCTTTGACACCTCCAGAACTCTGGTAGGAGAATTGGAACATAGTCAGAAGCATCATCGTAAAAAAGGCGATGAACAAAGTTCGCAGCGCAACCAGGGCAGTATATCCGATCCAGTGTGTCCGGAAGTAGGTCAATCGCTCTTTCTTCAAGAGCCTGATGGCGACAAAGGCTTCTACAGCCCATTTCAGAGCGACGACCCCTGCAACAAGGATGACGAAGAGAATGAGCAACCACAAGAATCCGGTCATGAACGCATTGGAGACGCGGATATTTTCCTGGGCCAGGGTACCAGCAAATCCGGAATAATTACCAGGTAAAGGCAAGCCAGCCTGCACAGGTTGTCCGTACCACGTAAAACCAGTGGAGCTGTTAGCAAGCTCACGTCTGAAGAGATGGTCTTCGACAGAGTGTGAGGCAGCGTCACGTCCAAGCTCGACGGTATGGTCGCGCTGATAGATATCCCAAGCGACGTCTCTCTTCAAGGACAAAGCCCTTCTGTAGATCGAAGCGATGTCGAATCCACCTCCGACTCCATCTTGATTTGTCCCAGAACCAGCAGCACCGACGTGCGAAGTGTTGCCAATGTTGTTGCCAATGAGCTTGTCGATAGAGCGTTGCATTGAGCTAGTGTAGATCATACCACCTGACCAAGCAAAGTTGCTCCACCAAGCAACAAGAACGCTGGGCCAGTTCATAGAAAGAGCTCCAGTGAAGTAGACATGTTGGAAGACGGAGAAAACGACCATAACAGAGAGCGAATGAGCGTAATGCTTGCGCATAACACGTACACTGTCGCCAT
The DNA here is from genome assembly GCF_000721755.1 of Aureobasidium subglaciale EXF-2481. NCBI lineage: Eukaryota > Fungi > Ascomycota > Dothideomycetes > Dothideales > Saccotheciaceae > Aureobasidium > Aureobasidium subglaciale. The sequence continues at coordinate 1,378,460 of NW_013566995.1, forward strand.
AGACCGCAGTCGCAAACGAAGCCATAAGAGCGATAAGGGTAAAAGCTCCAAGCACTGATCCCACAGACTTGGGTTGCGAGAAAGTGGCGCCATTGGTGACAACAGCTGAGTAACAGCCTATCTCGGCCTGAGTCGAGTTTGCAAAGATACGGAGGATGGCCTCGCCCTCAAAATCCGGGATGGAAAGCGCGATTGGAGGGATGGCAGCAACGTCGGATTGTGCAACAGGAATGATACCGTTGGCTTCGATAGGTATGCTCGCGTTGAGTGGGCATAGGCTTCACGGGGAATTAGCGACGCACAGATTTGATAAGCAGAAAGAAATGAGCACCTTTTAATGTTCGCGTTACACGGATCGAACGTCAGATCGAAACGACCTTCGCCATACGCATAGACGCCAATGTACACTGATTATGGTTAGCTAGGTCATCTCAACGATGGTAATGTTGGGCGCAACTCACTCATCAAGCTCTCATTAGCAATGGCCGTGTTGCCCGCTAAATGAAAGAGCACGGTCATGTTATCTTTGTAATAAGCGGCATCGAAGCGAGTGACATTGACAGCACTTGAGCCCTTGCAATCTCCAAATCGTCCGGTATAGAGCGAAGGTCGTCTGTCATCTGAGCATCGATTTAGCGAAGATTCTCCTGAGCATTATCTTCACACTGACCTGCCAAGTAGACGGTCTCACCAGCGGCATTTGTCGATGTTATATAGCGTGTTTCGCTGGCAGCTACGACAGACTGGATTGCAGCAAGCAGTGTGATGGCCAGAGCCAAGAATCGCGAAGCGACCATAACGAAGGTGATGAAAGTCGAACCAGTCGACAATGTGGAGAATCGGCTTGAGATAAAGGACAAGGGTCGCGGGCAGCGATCAAACGGGTGTAAGATCAGCCGTAGCGAAAGTAGCGAAGGTTGTGCCGAATAGCAGGAAAAGAGTCGGGCGTCAAGGTAGTATTCTGTTGGCCAACGTGGCTCCTATCTTGTATCAAAGGTGGCTGGTGAAGACAAAGACGTATTTCCGATACGGGGAGGCTGTCGAGTAGTGTGGTGGAGAATCAAGTCATGTTGGTCAAGCTCTCGAAAACCAGAGCTGAGGAGGTTGGGACAGGGCGGCAGAGAGTAGTTGTATTCGAAGAAGAGCGAAAGATGATGATTGAGCCAAGTAGCTTGGTGCAAGACAAAGCAGGAAGCAGCAAAATAGTGTGATATATTCGTGGAATGCTCAGCCGATAAAGCCGGGCCTTGTTGCTTGTCAAGGCCTGCTTCCTGTAGCGCCCGCCTTCTGCTTTGTACCCGAGTTGCTCTCGGATCTCCGGAGATCCCGTGCGTAATGATCTACTGGCGAGTTGCAGCAAGATACACCTTCCCTGTCCTGACGCGTCCTTGACAGGTCTTGCTTGCCGCCGAGCTTCTGCGACCATTCTCGTGTCTTTGCTCTTGCCATGGATAGTAGTTTGCACAACTCCAAAACGGTGCCGGGGAAGTCGCGAACCTAAAGCTCGCGATGTCAACATTTTTGTCTTGTCGCAACTGCCGCCAGTGACTTGGCGTAAAGTCAATGGGTCGACATGATCTTCCCCTTTGGAGCTGCCAGAGCTGGAGCCACCCCGCTTGCGGAGGCTGAGCTATCACTGTCGTCATACACGTTGAGGTAAGGTAGCTGCGATTCAGGTTTGTTGCTCTTGCTCTCTATTCCTGTCTCCTTACATCTCTACTTTGACCACACGATCACATTCAAACCAAACGACCTCCGAGCTCAAGTACCAGACCCTTAATACATACCACCAAATCAGCCAACATGCCTCACCACGACAAGGAAGAGAACACCACCAGCAGTGCGTGTGCATGCTTCATACGTCTCCACTTCCTCGCTGACAGTTCCTGGCAGACATCACCGACCAGGTTGCAAAGGAGTCTTCTGACTCAAACGCTTCAACCCACCCCATGCACCAGACCGAGCAGACTGCCACCAGCGGCGGCAAGGCCACTGCCCAGGATCACAGCGCCAACCCCGTAAGCCACTGTCATTACACGTTACACCAAGACCATGGCTAATGATTCTCTATCAGGGCCCAGTCATGGCCGAGGGTCTCGGCGAGCCTGCCAGCAAGGATGACCTCAAGAAGAGAGCCGCTGAGCTTAACAAGTAACGGACGCAATCACGACGATACGATTATGCCCACAGCATCGCATAGCATGATTACGATATGAAATCAGATCCCAGATTAAAGCCTCAAATTTCTTTCAGTAGTACATCGAAATGGTTCATGAACACAACATGTGACGTGTCTAGGGCGGAACCTCCTCACCCTTCCAGTCGAAGCACTTGCCTCTGTGGTCAAGAGTCCTGTCTACTACAACTTCGTACAGCTTCCCTGCCGAGAACTCGGGACTAAAGAGCTTGCCTTCCTTGACACCACCCCAGAACTCCTTGCTGAAGTCTGTCTTGACAGTGCCCGGGTGCAGGCTGATCGCCATAGCCTTTTCGCCAGACTGTGTACGCAAGTGGTTGTCAAAGGTCTTTGTGACCTGATTGACAGCGGCCTTGGATGCACGATATGAGTACCATCCTCCCAGCTGGTTGTCAGTGATACTGCCCACACGAGCAGACATGGTGGCCCAAACAGCTGTTTTAGGTAATGACGGATCCTGGGCAAGCTGTGTCGACTTCCGCGGCAAGAAAGGGCTAAAGTGTTTGAGCATCATCATGGGACCCAAAGTGTTTGTCCGGAAAGTCAAGAGAGCATCATCATAATCAATCTGCTGAGGAGACTTTTCGGGAAATAAGATGCCGGGAACAGCATAAGATAAATGCAAGTAGTGCTCCTTCTTGGGAAACAGGTCACTGCAAGCGGATGCGGCATCCTGAATCGTGGACTCGTCTGTGGAGTTGGCATTAGCGTGGAGAGTATAACAGATCGTCAAAAAGCAAGGTGCATACCAAGGACATCCAACTTCAAGATGTGAACTCGCTTTTCGTCGACATCATGCAAGCCATTGAGGATTTGTTCCTTGGCTTGATCCAAGTCCGTTCGTGCGGTAGTCACAATTGGCAGCTTCGTATTCTGGAGCAAATGGCGAGCAAGATGAAGACCAATGCCGCGGGATGCGGGACTGATCAAGGCCCAAGGTTGCATGGTGAGGTTGAGGGGGTCGGAGAGAAAAGGTACTAAGCCAGCCTGGCATCAGATGGCTGGCGGGAGATTCACGTTTGAAATGGCTTGGATCTTGGAAGAGGCGTTTAGAGTTTGGCAAGATGAGAAGGAAGATCCGGGGTCGTTTTGGAGGAGTCAATCATCGGTGACGCGCATCGAATTGAGCTTTTGCATTGCCAAGACAAGAATTTGTGCTTGCGAGTTTGGGCAAAGTGGAAACAGCGACGCAATTACTCCAAGTACATGATACACCAACAACAATGGCAACATCAACAGCTCCTTCAGCGCTCTCGTTCCCCCCGGCGACTTTTGCGAAAATCTCACCTGCACCCTACCTTCTCGCCCATCTTAGCCCGACATCCTCATCTGCTTCGCCGACACGCCCTAGTGGTCGTTCTCCGCAAGAATGTCGTTCGCCGTCCGTCAACACTGGCTCCCTCACACACGCCAATGGTAGCGCCGTCGTTAGACTGGGAGATAGCGCTGTGGTCTGCGGTGTACGCGCCGAGGTCCTGCGCACATCAGACATTCCCCACCCATACCGTGGCCCGGACGATAGCAGACGCGAGATTGAAGAGTTGGGCCTCCTGGTACCCAACATTGAACTCAGCACTGGTTGCTCACCTGGCTTCCTTCCTGGAAACGCTCCTGGTACTCTGGCACAGTCTCTTACGCAGAGACTGCTCTCGTTGCTACATTTGTCAAAACTGGTCGATGTCGAGGACCTGAAGGTCAAATACCAACCACCAGAGACTGAAGATGATATACCAGATGCACCACCTGAGTTACAAACAAAGGCATACTGGGTCCTCTACATCGATCTGCTGGTGATTAGTCTGGATGGAAACCCCTTCGACGCGGCATGGGGCGCTGTGCTAGCCGCCCTTTCCGACACAAAACTGCCCAAGGCATGGTGGGACGCCGACCGCGAGGCCGTCCTTTGCTCCGACCAACTTTCCGATGCCAAAGCCTTGACTCTCGGCAACATTCCCGCATCTCTGACTTTCGCCGTCTTCACCACCGCTGCACCCCAGAAAAGGCCCGAGGACGCGAAGAATTGGGTCCTGGCTGACCCGGATGGTTTCGAGGAAGAGCTTTGCAACGAGAGTATCACCATCGTGGCTACGGAGACGTCCATCTTGAGGATAGAGAAAAGAGGCGGCGGAGTTGTGGGCAGAGAAGGCATGAGAGAGCTTGTTGCCCACACTCAAAGTAGACTTGGAAACTGGAAGCAGGCGCTTAATCAGCAACAGAGATGAGCTTGCTAGTTGGGTATCGAAAATACGACATGAGATGATTGTCCAATCTACGAGGATGCAACCCGCGTCCAAACGGACAGGCCTACGATCACCGGACCACGGTGCTGTGTGCACTCTGAAGAACACCGGCGCTAGCAACGTCTCCAGAACTGCGACGAGAAACTCAAGCCTCTGCGGGTAGACACGATTTCGGAAGGAAGGCATGAGAAGAGTCACGATATAGTCAGTGAGAAGTTGTGGGGTCGTGAAGGTTCATTCAGAGGTATGTAGGTATCATAAGAACGCGAAAAAGCAAGACCGGTGCGAGCCTTCCGCCCGGTTCTTCATGTCTCACAGAGAGACAACGCCAATTTTATGCATTCGTCCAAGCCTCCATTTTACAGAGCGGCCATGCCAGCCAAGACACCCATGGCGCCGAGAGCGAAGCCAGCAAAGGTAGCCTGGGAAGCAGCGCCGGTGGAAGTACCAGAGCCGGTGGCGGCGGCGGCTGAAGTAGAGCCAGAAGGTGCAGCGCTAGTTGAAGCAGTGGCATCAGAAGACGTGCCGTTTGCGAATCCAGCGTTGGACAGAGCTGCGACACTGACACCAGTGCTGTTTTGGCAGTGCGAGCTGTAGTCTGCGGTGGACAGCTGGGTGGAGGTGAATGTGATGTCGGCACACTGTGCGAACATTGTCAGCAATTGTTTTGTCGCAAAAGACTGTCTGCATGACAGCTTACGTTGTAGAGACCACCGGAGGGATCGCCATTGGTAACGACCTGGATGGTAGCATTCATGCCGTCGGTAATGTTCAGGCCAGCGGGGAACTGCAGGGCGCCAGCACCAATACAGAAGTTCTGAGGGCCTCTTTCCTGGAAGGTGGGCAACAGAGTGATGTTGAAGTTGCTACCAGGGTCGTTGCCGAGAGCCATGAAGACTTCAACCTTGGCCGAGGTGTGACCCATGAGGAGTTGGATGGGTGCACCAGTGATGGGGAACTGAGTGCGGTTCGAGCTGACCGTGTTCTGCGAGCCGCAGGGGAACTGGCCGAGTTGATCCTCATCGAAACCTCTGGCAACAGGGTAGACGAGGTTGAAGTGAGCAGAGACGAGAGGCAGCAGGGCACCGAGCAGCAATTGGGTCTTCATCTTGATCGGGAATATGCGTGTGTGATGCGAAGTGCAGGAACTGGTGAGACGAGCGCAAAGAAGAAAGATGGCACAAAGGTAGAGAAAGTGATTTGAGAGTTTGTTTGGCTGGTGGCACGTTGAAGGTCACACAAGAGAGTTTATAGCTTCGTGCTTTCCTTACCTGACGGCTACTCCGCATCACAGCGAACGGAGAGCTCCAATAGCTCCCGACCCCCTTTGCCGTATTCCGAAAAGTCGAAACATTCCACACGCGAGACGGCTTTTGAGATAGACTCGTGGGCGGAAACTTGCTCAGGTTTGAGCAAGTTTAACGGTCTAGGTCCCGAGCCTCCAGACGCACGGATGAGCCACGGTATGCATGCGGTTAGTAACCCTAATCCTACATGTAATCATCCTATATTTTGATTACCAAGTCGTCCCCTCAGCTTACAAGATACAAACTCATTGTCCGTAGCTAGGGAGTAGGCTATTTCCCTAAATAGTAAGATGCGCCAAATGTATAGGGACAATCGGCCGTTTCGAGGCATCAATAGGCCACAAGCTACCACAGCATCCCCACCGAGTCTCATGCCCGGCCAATATGCCACAAGTGCTTACGGCTAGACAGGCACTATTCAAGGGTTAAGCAATTGTGATTTTGATCGTATACACATGATGGAGAGAGAATATTTTATCGACTTTTTGTTCAGTGATCAGCGCATGTTCTCGCTAGTGATGGTCCTCCACTGGTGAAGCATATCTTCCAATGGCCAATTCACCAACAAACAGACCTGCGAGAACGGAGAGGAAATACCCTACATTCAGCGTCATGACTGCCAGCATGCTAGAATAATTGTCAGTGGTGTTTTCGGACTTGATTGATTCGGCAGACTTACAGCAGGTATCCGAGGCCGGCTTGGACAGTGTATACACATGCTCTCGGCAGATCGGTGCTGATTCTCCAAGGGGTGGACTCCTTGCTCCTTGACTTGGCAGTGATAACGCGGACCTTCTCATCAATACCCCGAGATGTCAAGATGGCTTGTTGTTCAGCTTTCTCCTTGGTTGCTTCCGACTCGTCCGGGAACTGGTCACCCTCCTGCTCCCCTCTGACAATGACATAGCGACGCTTCATGGCCTTGTCATGGAAACGCTGTTCAAGCGTGTGCCTCCAAGCTTGCAACAGACGAGAGAGAATGGCCAAAACAATGAGGAAAATGCAGGTTCCAGCGTATGCGCCGGTAGACGTAGGGGTCCATGCTTTTGAGTAGAGGGGGGTGTTGTGTGCGGTGGTGAAGACCATAGACATGGAGCCCATGCCAGACATGCCAGACATTCCTGTCGAGGCGGCCGAAGTCGCACTTGACATTGCCATGGTGGATGAAGACATATGCGACATATCCATATTGGCAGGTGGGGGGCGTTGGAAAAAGAGGAGAGAGAAAGGTCGCACAACGAGGCTGCCTATAGAGATGGCCAAAGTTACAGGTAATGGGTCAAGGTCGACAGATGCGGACGATGGCCAGATGAACCTTAGTGGCCAAGTAGCGGGTCTGCGTAACTTGCAGGCGATGCACAACTGATGCAAGATACGAGCGGTGGGTGAGTGCGAAGGTGTAAATGTCAGTGTCAGTTGAGAAGTTATCGTCTGCGAAAGAGTGATCCAAATAATTCGGTGTTCGCAAACATGTTGGATTGATGCCACGCGTTAGTGATTGACGATGGTCTGGAAGTCGGAGTCTTGAGAGTCTTTGAGTTAATTAGAACCGGAAAGGGTTTAGTTTCGTGTAATAGCTTTCGGAGTTCAAACAGCCACAGCCGGGGATCTACAACGGAGACGAGATGCAGTGACAATGAACTCCACCACCTTGAGGTAGTTTGCGGTGCCATCTTATCCGCCATGCCTTGAAGCGTTCTCGCCATGCGTCGTGCCTTCCTTCGCATTATCCCACGATACGCCAATACCTGGTTCTGATCCTGATCTGACGACTCCGAACGCCGCATGCTGCCTTGCAGATAGCAGAACGCTCCTCGCCTGAATCCGACCTCGATCTCTACACACTCGATCGCCTAATCATGGACATGTCTATGGGCGGTATGGATATGTCAATGGGCAACATGTCCATGGGCAATGGCATCCCTAGCCTGTTCACCTTTGAAAGGATGTACTGGGCTGTCGTGGGCGCTACCATCGCTGCTTTCACTCTCGTCAATCTATACAGCTGGTTTCTGCGTCGCCAAAGGTAGTCGCATCTGTCGCATATCTTCTGTTTCATTCCGTACTTACACCACGCCAGGCTACGATCCACGAGCATGACTCCCGCTAGACCGAAGGCTTTCCCTTTCCTCGCCATGGCCACATGCACCGCTCTCGTTCGCGAACTCGCCAATGCATCGTTACCAGTCTTCGCCGTAAAGTCTCTAAGGCTACCCTCACCCACTCTCGGAAGGGCCGCTATCATTGGTGCAAACATAGTCGTGCTTCTAGTCATGTGTTTCTACAAACTGGACGTGAACGATCGATGGTCCTTTGAGAATATTGGATACAGAACTGGCTTCGTTACTCTTTGCCAACTACCTCTGCTCTTCCTCCTGGCAGGCAAGCGCAACATCATCGGAGCCCTCATCGGTTCGTCGTACGAGCGCATCAACTGGCTGCACCGCTGGGCATCACGATGCTTTCTTCTTACTGCTACAATCCATATGGGCTACTGGTTTGCAGACTGGGCTCCATACGACTACATCGGCACAAAAGTTCGGACTGATCCTATCACCAAGCATGGTGTCATCGCTTGGGCTATCTTGGTCTGGATTACCATCAGCTCAATGACGCCTATCCGAGGCTGGAGCTATGAGTTTTTCGTCGTCCAGCACGTTGTCTCTTTCGCCGTGTTCATTGGCTTCGTATATTTGCATATCCCAGCCGAGGTCAAGCACTGGGTGTGGATCTGTGTTGGCTTGTTCTTCTTCGACCGTGTCGTGCGAGCCTTCTACTACCTCTACAACAATTTGTCCATTCTGCACCCTGCCCAGCGGAAGGATGGCACGATGGGCAAGCTATGGGCCCTCAAAGCTGAGCTCACTGCTTTACCCAACAACACCACTCGAGTCACCATCAACAATCCTCCCATTTCCTGGCGTCCTGGTCAGCACGTCTTTCTGTCTGCTCACTCACTAGCTCCCATGCAAGCACATCCTTTCACTATCTCCTCACTTCCCAGCGATGGCAAGATGGAATTCTTGATTCAATCTCAGAAAGGCGGAACCCAAAAATTCTACCGACATGCCGAGAGGCTGGGCATGACTCTACCTCAGACGACCGGCGACCTCACAGGACATGACCTGACGAGCGTGGCTATCGAAGGCCCCTATGGCCGCATCCGCCCCTTGCAACAATTCGACAGTGTCGTGCTGCTTGCTGGCAGTTCTGGCGCAACGTTTACTATGCCTTTGCTACGCGATATCGTTTATTCATGGAAAGTAATGAGTGGTCAGAGCACGAGTCAACGTGAGAGGCCAGCAACCAGACACGTGAGATATGTTTGGATTGTCAAGTCTGGACCTCAATTAAGCTGGTTCTCTACTCAACTCAGCCAGGTCATGGACGATGTTACCCAGCTACAAAATCAAGGCCATGATATCAGTGTCGATATTAGCACTTACATCACGTGTGACGACGCTTTTACGACGGAGCAGAGGACCTTACTCGGCGCATGGAAGGCATACTCTACATCAACTTCAGCTAGACATGGCTCGGTGACGGAAATTCTCAGCTCTGCCGACGACGAGGTCTACAACGATTATAGCACTGAGAAAAAGTATGTCGCCAAAGACGAGAAGATCGAGGTGCAGGAGCTCGACCGTTACTCACTGTCGGAGAAAACTGAGCCTACTTCAAAACAATCTTGCGGACCCAATGGCACGTGTTGTTGTACCGCCACCATCGAAGACGAAGACGACGACGAAGCCATTAGACCCGCATGCAATTGCAATTGTGGAGCAGGCCCGTCACGAACAGACAGCTCGACATCGAGCAACCTGAACGAGAAGCCCAAACCAAAACAGCCACTTCTCCACCCTGCAATCTCGGTCTTTTCAGGTCGACCAGCTTGCAGGAATGTGATTCGCAAGACCGTGGAGCAGGCTTACGGCGAGAGCGCTGTGGTTGTGTGTGGGCCTCATGGCTTGGTCAACGATGTGCGAACAAGCGTCGTCTCGCTTAGTGACGAACGAGCGGTTCACAAGGGCACTGGTGCTCAAGGTATCTGGCTTTACACAGAGGCTTTTGGATACTGAGCAATTCGTGTATAAAGTAGCATCTTCTCATGTCAATATAGAAACGCCGTTATGACCTCCTTCATACAAGATAATTTCTCGTTCTACTGTGGACCAAAAGTGGGCAATCTAGAGACTCCAGATTAAGCAAGGATGCGATCGCGTACAAGGTTCTCAGGTCCCAAATCACTGTCATTTCAGGTGTACGTTTTGCGCCGCTTGTCGGAAGGACCAAACTTGTGTGGCGGCCATCCCTCAGTTTTCAAATCGCTGTATGTTGATCGACACCTTAGAACCGAGATCCGGATGCTTGCAGCATCAAGAAGAGCTCTGTTCCTCGTCCCCCTTAATTATTCCATTTCTTTACCTGTTATTGCGCTAACTGCACCAAGCCGCAGAAGTAGACCAAAAGTCTGGTAACGAGTTGTCGTGCAATTCGTCTACTGTGCAGTTGATATACGTTAGAAATGACACTCCTGTCGGCGTTGGTGTGGGTGAAACCCTGGTCTTGTCTCGACATCACTTCTTCTTAGTGCTAATGACAACTACATAAGTCTTCTAAGACATTGGCCTACTCTCTTTAAGCTGACACTGTCACTGTGCAATGTTCAGTAGGACATAGTGGTTCCTGCTGCTCTAGCAATAAATTCAATCAAGTAAATAAATCCTCTGACAAGTTTGGTGTGCAAACCAAGCTGCGGACCTGAGCTTTGTCAGTCGAAGTATTTTCATCGACCAATACTAAAATAGATACGTAGAAGATAAAAGCATATACTACCCACTTGATACGTACCTCTGGCATATAAGAATCGCGACAGAAGGCTGTTCGTTGATTGTAGCCTGCCCAATTAGGAAGCGTCGATGATGCTACGAATCCATACCAGTCAATGACGCGTTTACCAACCCCTTGGATATTAACATTTTGCGAAAAAGACTTCCTCGCTACATAATTGATAGCGCAACATATGTTCCCGACCTTGGACACAGATACCGTTTGTCGCGTCTGGGTTTGGTCTGTGACACAATGAAGCCCACGACAGCTGTGCCGCAAAACTGCATATTTGACTTCACTTCGAAATTGCATACGACTCATCCAGAGCACGCTCGTCGCGACTGAAAAACACACCATTCCAAGACTTTCCACGTGATCTGAATGGCTTGATAGTCATATCATGTATCGACCGCGGATCTCGCCTAGCACGACATTGGTCCGAGTGCTCATTCGCCTCTTCTCGGATCGCAGTAATCGCAAGGATGGCAATAAGACTTCGTTGTTCAAACGTGCTTTGACTGGCAAATTCAAAATCTCTTCCGTTAGAGATGCTGAAGCTTTCCTATCAACGACGCTGAAGCAGAGGGACAGCCCGATAGTTGTTGTCGAGGAGATACTGGCTAGTCGGAATGGCCTCAGATGTCTTCATGATGCCTTTGATATCGACGACTCGCCGGAGTGGTTTGACAATGGTCTTCAGCCTGTGTTATCGTGGCTGCAGTATCCGGCTCTGGAGTCGGCGAGCTGTGGATCCTATCTACAACGCACTTTGCAAGCTATAGTTGGGCCACCGGGATCGACGTTCTGGAAAACATATCCTTCTCATGTCAAGTATGAGCTTGTTGGTGAGAAGTCAAGGCAATGCTTTGCATGGGTGTTACTGCAGTTGCTTACGAACACACGCATCGTTCGACCTTTTGACATGATGATCGCTAGAGATCCTTTGGTACAGACTGTACTGGCAGAATCCACATCAAACAACACCCGGCATCTTGGAGAACGGATCCAAAGAGTCTGTGCCTTGCATCAGGTAGCAAAATCTCAGACAACCAGAGATGGCTTTCAGCCAAGACATGACAACGACTTTCAGAACTTCAGGGAGATCCGCATCTTCCCAACCACTGAGGAAGTGGCGTCTGATTACACATCTCGTCTTTGGCACGCAAAAGACGTGTTCGAGGAGAAAGATGCCGCCAAAAGACTTTACATGTACTTGCAACATCTCTTCCGACTATACAGACAGGACTGGCTAGAAGAGATACGAGAACAGATACGACTCGCGCTTGGAAAAAAGTCCGAAAGCGGTCGCTCCACAACGACTTTCCAGGTCAAGTTGACTGGAATCTCTTGTCGGGATACAGGAAGAAAACACGGACAACATCCTTGGTCGCTGAAGCTTGAATGTTCAGAACCTCTTTCTGAGCTCAGAGATCTCGATCCAGAGCAACGAAAGGCTTTTATCAAACATGACATTGACTTCATGCCTGACGGCGGTCTTGGATGTGTCATCGCGGATGGAAAACCGGTGGCTGTTGTTAAGATCCTCCGCGACGAGGCATTACTTGCCAAGTCAGTCATTTGTGTCCAGATCCCCAATGCTGAATTGGTTTCGCCAATCATGCTAGCTTTGATGAATGCTTCGAAGCTTGAGCTTGCTCTGCTCAATACAGCTGGCTATGCTTATGAACCGGTTCTTGGTCGACTTCAACACACCACTGAGGTACCTTTTGAGAATGAGCTGCTCTTCTGGGACACTGACAAGAAGGTCAAGAGTTCACAGTTTCTGGGAAATGCTGGCATTTCGAAGATCGTGAGGCACCTACAGGAGAAGCCGGAGGCCAATTTGCAAGTGGTCATGAAGATATTGACTCCCGTCAAACTGGACGCCTCGCAGGCGAACTCGTTACTTGCAAGTTTGAGGCAGGCATTCAGTCTTATACAAGGGCCCCCTGGTACTGGAAAGTCATTTATCGGAGCACTGGCAGCGAAGATCTTTCACGACTATGCAAAAGAGGACATTCTGATTGTTTGCCATACCAATCAAGCTTTGGATCAGTTCATCCAGGATATCCGGAAAGTTGGCGTTCCCGACTCTAGTATTGTCAGGTTGGGTGGGCAAGAGAGGACAGATCCTGTCAATCACCCGTTACTGCTCTCCTCGCTGAGAGTCGATAGTACCGTCCAGCGTGGACGGGACACCACGTCGTTTGTCAAAGATATCGAGCGCCAGGCGTTCAATGAAGCTGAACGTCTGGACGATCTATATCGCAATCTCACATCTCTTGACAGTCTCCGAGCATTGCTAGATGCTATTGCTATAAAACTTGACCCGAGATGGAGTCAAGCTTTCGAGATCAGCCTCGAGGTCGATGGCAGCACCCGTATTGTAGAGAGCGGTCAAATGGTCGACAAACACTACTTACTTCGACGATGGCTAGCCGGCGAAGATCCTGGCGTCTTTCCCGAAAAAGCAAAGTATGCAGATATATGGAACCTCTCGCTCCAACAGAGGAAAGAGCTGTCCAGTAAGTGGTGGTCCAAAATCAACCAGAATGGACTCAACGCCTTTATGGAAACAGCACAACATCATGACGACCTCCTCACTCAAGCTCGCAATGCAAATGGCCAGACGACCGAACAAATCATTCGTAGCAAGAGAATCATCGCCTGCACAACTTCTGGCGCAGCAAAATATCCACAGGTCCTGAATGAAGCCCCCGGCATTATCATCGTCGAGGAAGCCGGCCAGGTCCTTGAAAGCCACATCGTCACAGCCTTGAATCCAACAGCCAAACAACTCATCATGATAGGCGACCACAAGCAACTTCGCCCTTTTGTCAACTATAACTTGAGTGTTGAAAAGGGCGATGGCTATGATCTCAACCGCTCCATGTTCGAGCGTCTTGTGCTGAAAGGGTATCCGCATGAGGTTCTTGCTCAACAACATCGTATGAGGCCTGAAATTTCAGAGCTGATCAGGCAGCTTACGTATCCTGATCTCATCGACGCGCCCAAGACCGCAAATCGACCTGACGTTCGTGGCTTGATTGGCAATGTCATATTTGTCGACCATAACGAGCCTGAAGATGCGGTATCCGAAGACGCAGGGACAGTCAATTTTAAGGCATCGAAGCGAAACACTTTCGAGGCTGAGATGACCTTCCAGACTGTCAAGTATCTATTACAGCAGAACTACGATGCTGATAGTATTGTTGTCTTGACACCCTACCTCGGACAACTGAAGAAGTTGCATGAAGTGTTTGGAAAAGAGGTTGAGACCGTGTTGGGGAATATCGACGTTGCAAATATGGAAAGAAATGGCTTGATTGAAGATGCTTCAGAGCTCCAGACTGGTGTTGGCAAGAGTGTAATTGATGGTGCATCTGCTCAGTCAGCATCCAGCCTCACTACAGCGAAGGTTGCTTTGGCATCTTTGAGCAAGCTCGATAACGACTTCACTGATACTCCTACTACAATCGATGTAAGCACAGTCACGAACGAGACCTCGACTGCTACATCCAGATCTATAGGAAGACCAAAGATCAAGATCTCCACAATAGACAACTACCAGGGTCAAGAAAGCGATATAGTAGTTGCCTCTCTCACTCGTAGTAACACCTCAGGCGACATTGGCTTCCTATCCAGCCCTGAACGTCTCAACGTCCTCCTCTCCCGCGCAAGAAACACCCTCGTCCTCATCGGCAGCTCTTCAACCTTCAAAGCCACTTCCTCTGCCAAGGAGACCTGGACGAAATTCTTCACTCTACTTGAAGAAGGCGGACACTTGCACAAAGGCCTTCCTGTCCGATGCGAGAACCACCCCAGAAATACTGCGTTGTTGACCGCACCGGCAAATTTCGAGGAGAAGTGTCCAAACGGTGGATGTCGAGAACCTTGTGGTGTTGTGCTGAGGTGCGGTCATGAGTGTCCGAGTGTTTGCCATCATGTTGGTGACCACTCGACGGTAAAATGTCATGAGAGGATCGAGGAACTGTGTAATAGGGGGAGGCATGTTCAAAAATTCCAGTGTTGTGAGAGGTTGGAGGTTATCTCTAAGCCTTGTGACGAGTGTGTTGCCGAAGATGAGGCAGAGGAGAAAGAGACGCAGCTGGAGGAGGGTGAGAAGGAAGGGGAGAAAGGATCTTAGCTTCCAAGTTTTGTCATGAGAAAACGTGTGTTGCGGACAAGACGGAAAGTCGCAGTGTTGTGCGTGTTTCCGAGGGTAGGCAATCCCTAACACACTTTTGTGCCTTGGCTTGTCCGTTTGCTCGCACTTGTCCTGTTCGGAAAAGGTGTGGCAGGAGATCTGCGTGAAAGGAATGAGGTATCCTACCACAGGCAGTGGACGGGACTTGAAGAGAAGAATGGCATTGTCTCGCATCTAGCCTCTCTCGCTGAGATATGTCGGACCATCGAGCCATTGAGCCAGGTCCATCGATACAGGACGTGACCCCGTCTTCATAAAGTAGAGAAATATCGAGCCACTGCACTTTCCGTATGGAGTCCTGTCCTTTCCCGCTTCTGCTAGTTAAACAACAAAGTAATCAAATCAGCCCTCGGTCCTCTCCACTCTACTGGTGCTTCATAGCTTTTCAGCTCCATACGAATTCATGTATCAATTATAAATCATGGTCGTGGTTGCATCTTTGATACCAATTATGCTCAAGTTTTTATTCAATGTGTCAAAGAGATCTGTGATGATAAGCTAATTTGGTTTCCGATGCGTTTTTCGGCTCCCAGATCAATGTGCTTGATGGTGGTACTATCCTCGTATCTCTATCAACATCCTGTCAAATGCGCCGTTGACAAAAGTTGACGTTTATATCTGTTTGAGCTGCTTGAGCTATCTTCTCCAACTACCGAGTTCTAGTCCTTATGATGAGGTTTGAGAGTACTGGAATTAAAATATTTTGCATTGATTGGGATTTCGCTAGAGAAAAAAAGAGGGATAATACAAATATACATAGTAAGAGACAAGACAGAAAAATCGGATTTGCTATGAAGAAAAGACCAGCTTTGTTTGAGCCCATTTGTGTTTTATTCCTTTCGTTTTTATTAAGTATAGTGAAGAGAAACGACACAAGAGACTGGAAACGTTGGCTTTCGTGGAGAAGAAGAGGAAGAAGAAGATGAAGAAGGGGAAGGGGAAGCAGAAGACGTCGGGGGGGGGGGGGGGGGGCTGTCTGTCCTCCTCTTGCTTGTGCTCGCTCATTGTTCAGACGCCGGAGTAGAGGGATGACATCTGATACCACCACTCAAGCGCTGTCACTTCAGTGATGTGTATGCAGGAGCGCTCCATTATCGACGTGCGGGAGAGGTGAGATCATCCGAAAGATTGTGTTGCAAATTAAGGAAGATCGACAGAATCCAAGGACGGGTATGGAAAACCAAACACAAACAATCGTCTATTTGTTGTTGTTTCGTAGACCAAGAGTAAGACCGACAGCCAAACCAACAATGATGAGAATGATGACAACGATAAGCAGGCACCACCATTTCAGGCGGCGAGCACGGCGGGCGTGGGTAATACCCTTGTCAAGCTGCACATTACCGGCCTCGGTGTCCTTCTTAACGTTCTCGGTGTGTTGCTCGGCTTGCTGAATCATGGGTTCCTGAATGACGACAGCCTCGGCAAGATCCTCGAAGAGCTTGTTTAGCTCGATCAAAGTACGCTCAATCTGTTGGATATCATTGTGACGAGCACGCACAGCGCCGAGGACGGTGCTGGCAGTTGCCGAGCGGTTGCTCTTGAGCTAGAGACATAGTCAGTATACATGGCTTGAAAAGGTGATATTAAAGGACGTACTGCAGTTTGGAAGACACCCTCGTTGCCCCAATCGGCGTTGGAGGCTTCCTGAACCTCGGCATCGGTAGCCTCGGGGTTGACAATGCGGTATTGACGGGCGATTTGCTCACGGTATCGGCGCTCGTAACTGGCCTCCTCGTTGCGGTACTCCTCGAGCTGCTTCTTGAAGCTCGTCTTGAGCTGGCCGACCTGGCTGTTCTTAATGTTGTTGTTGCGTCCACTTCTGGCAGCGTCGGTCTCAAGGAACTTGATTTGGTCCTTGATTGAAGTGTTGAGAACCTGTGTCTGGGTGATGATGGACTCCAGGGCCTGGTTGGAGGAAGCGTCGGGACTGTTGAGAGTGCGCTGGTGAGCGGCGGCAATCTCGGAGATGTATTGGGTCAATTGACGGATGTCGGCCTTTGCTGCCTCAACGCGCGAGAGGAAGTCCTGGTTGCTGAGAACAGTAGGAGCGGCCTGTTGCATCGGGGGTTGCGATCCGGTAGCGTGGGCGCCAGGGACTCCAGTGTTGCTATACTGCGAGTCCTGAGTCACGGCCGAGAAGTTGGACTCACCCTGACGAGTGGGTGCTGGAGGCTGGAGCGGCTGTTGCTATAAAGAGTTAGTATATCGAGCCATGCGACACGTTCAACAAGACATACATCGCTGTACGACTGTCCGTAAGGGTTTGCTTGGCCGTAACCCTCGTTACCGTAAGGGTTGTCTCCCTCGCCGTAAGGGTTTCCGCCGTAGCCCGCATATTGGTTGTTGTTATTGGTGTTGTTGTAAGCCATGTTTGGGCGGTGGCGCAATTGATGCGCAAGGAATTATTAAGATGCTGGCGTAATGTTTGTATAGCGAGGAGCGGCCTTGACGACGAAAGAGTGAGATGGCGCTTCGACTCGACGACACGTGCAAAGGGCAAGCGGTGGGTATTAGGCAGGAGCGACGACGGTCGGTTCACAAAAGAAAGCACGCGACGGAATATTGATGTCGTCTGGGAAGGCGCGACGACGAGGGTGTAGAGGTGGAAAAATGGGTTGAACAGGCAGTCAAGGTTCGTGATTGTGCGCTTTGACTGGAGCGACGGATGCAGCGACGACTGGTGGTTGGCCAACGTCAGGTTTCCCAGGCACAGCCCAGGAGATCGTCCGCGAACGCCACGTTCAAATTTCCCGTAACCAGACACCAAAACATTCAACTCGACCACACCAGATATATTGTCTTTACAGCCTCTCGTTTGCTGCTTGTTCATCCATGTAGAGTGTTACGCTCGCTCTTGTACGAGGAGGTGATCGATCGAAACACAATGGCCAGTTCTCCTGCACCCAGCCCCTCATGAAACAACGGCGACCAACGTCCAAACAGGAGGAGCCTGTGCACCTCGCGCTCTCCTCTGAGTCCTCTCTCACTGTCATGTTCCTGGAGTTGCGGTGGCAATCTCGCCTTTGGCCTGTTTTACTTCTGTCACATATTGGGCGTAGTTCGTCATAGTCGCCGCCTGTGCCTCTCGTATCATCATCTCAATACAATGACGACTGTCGCTAAGAATACGGTATGGAGGTCTAGGCTGCCGCCCCCAGGTAACTCAATCGGCGCTCTAGTAAACATGACCATTCATTCGACACTGGGGAATCGACATCAAAATCCAAAAATTGAAAAAGACATCAGATGTTTGCGGGAATCTTCTATTGTGCCCTTTGCGAGGTCTTGCCCTTGTAGGACCTAAACTATTGTTGTACAAGAAAACTTGGGGAATCTCTGGAAAAATCCCATACCGGTATCCTGGTATCCTGGCATCATCGTTCGTGAGCCAACCAACGCCATACTAAAATCAAGTCCCATCATAAAACGCTCCGGAACCATTTCTCGTCCAGTCATAAACCCATAACGCACTGATCATGCATGCCTTGAATTTGCTTGAAGCGAAAACACTCGCATTACATGTCAAGGTCGTCAAAGTCTCTCATCATGCAAGCCATCTGTGCACGCTTTGCAGCCTCGGCAAGTAGGCTGAAATCTTGGAGGAAAGGTGATGTGTCGTTGAGACCGCTAGGTCTTTGCTCTTCGCTGAAGCTACCGCGGTGTTGTTGTTGTTGAGAGAACTGAGGCATTTGCTGGTAGTAGTTGTTCTCTTGGTTCATCGAAGGCGGTAATGAGAACTGAGATTGGCTTGAAGGCGACGACACAGGCGCGGCAGAGACCAAGGTAGGTGATTGACGAGAGCTCATGTTGGTCTGATCAGGGCTAGTGTTGATAGAAGCCAGAGATGAAAGGCTGGCTGAACTTGTAAAGTTGGATTGGTTGTATGATGCTTGAGGGTAGGCAGGTCTTTGCTGGGCATAGAAGTGTTGACTTGATTGAGAGTCCATTGTTTCGAGGGGAGATGCAAGACGACTGATAAGTTGGAGAAGGTTTGTGGAGGAATGTGGAGAAGAGAGCCAGGGGGAGGGCTGGACTTTATGAGCAGCAAAGAGTCGGCGATGACGACTGAAGAGAGGGTGTGTGGGATCGAAACGAGTCAAGTGAGGGTCGGCTGTCAGGGACCACTCTGTTCTCGGCCGACTTGGGAATAACGAGTCGTGTGTGTGCGAGGAAAATAAGCCGAGGGAAGATCTAGCGCTCAGAGGGCTGATGCAAAGGCCGGCTAAAGGCGAAGTGATTGGCAGAGGGCGGATGGAAGGACGGGCGAAATCCGCGTGATATGCGCACGCGAATCGTTGTCAGATCGGCGAGTGCGTGGGGAATCTGGGGATTGACGGGTGTAAAAGCAAAAAGGCTGATGTGCTAAGCCTCCCGATGGTGTGCTGATTGTGGTAGATGGCGGTGGTTACGGAGACAGCTGCTTGAATGGAGGAAAAAAGGACAGAGGGAAGCAGAGGGAAGAAATACCTACAGGACTCGTCAGATCTTGCTCGGCCCTGCAAACCATGGTGGATCGCCTCATCCCCCACATACAACCTCCAGCGATGACATGAACCCGCAGCAACCCGCACTCTTACTGCCGGCCCGACAATTGGCCCTGCCATGAGGCGATGGCCTCGCGCTATCTACAGAAACGGATTTCTGCCGAGGGGGAGAAATTGCGTCCGACCGAGAAAGGCCGGGGAAGGCGCGCGCTTGGTGCTCTTCCGACTCGGGGTAATTGCTCGGCATTGCGTAGCAAGCCAGTTCCAGCCGCAGAGAAGACCGAGTGGTCGGCGCTTCTCCAAACTCTTCAACTCCAAACACAACAGTCTGTGACAGACGCCGTCATGCATGTGAGTTGATCCTGGCGGCGAAGACATGGACAAACAAGAAACATGACTAGACGATCGGCCTGCCCATCAGTAAGGGGTGTCAGGCCCAGCTCTGTCACGAAGCAGAAGCATAAACCTAACCACAAGCCAGGCCGACTCGTGGACAACGGCCTAGAATCTAGTTTGACAGAAGTTTTGCCAGTCGCCAGTAAAAGGCTTTGGCGATCGCATTGATCAAAGACTCAAGGCTGCCATTGATTTCTTCGCCCACATCTTATCCACTTCATCCTGGTCACAACAAAGGCAGCTAGCTATTCCGGGCATATGGCCGTTTAGTTTCTGTAGTTTGCTCAAGCAAGACTCGCATAATAAGGGCTTCTCTCGGCGGTCAATACGCAGTTTCTCGATGCGGAGTACGAGCAGACGTTACAAGTCGAGAGTATTGTCAGTTGATCGTCCAAGACACACACACACACACACCACATGTCTGTACGATGTATGGCAAACCATATCATACTTATTGCACACACACTCTGCTCTCCTTGCCGCACATCGACAAGACCTGTTGGTTGATTACGACCATACACTTCAACAAGACGACGTTGTTCTCCAGTCTATATGCTTAATTGGACACGAGCATGCTCCTTCAGGCCGTATCTCAGAGATTGGTCTCCGACAGGCGAGGAGGAGGATTCGAATATGCTTCGTCTCCACTCGGCTAGTGGACAAGGGCAAGATCCCGACTGTGGGGTGACTGGGGGAAATTCACATCCCGTTTCTTTCTCGTGCAAAACTCCGTCAGAGAATTTTTGTATTCACCCTATCTCGAAGATCCATGCCCTCCGAGAGATGTGCGAGAGAAAGACACAGCCGATATCACAGCTGCCTATTGCCGCAGAATCACATGCTGCGCTCGGCAACAAACAAACCACCAAGTGTCCAAATCACAACAAAAACGAAAATGCCACGGTCGTTGGACAGCATTTCCTTTCGGCGTGCTCGGTCAAATATTCGTGCATAGTAAGAAAAGTCTTTACATCCCAACGATCAAATATCCCCAACCCCTTTTGCAAAGGAACAAACGCCTCCGTCATCTCGATACAAAGATAGATCCTTCGATGCCTCTTCGATGCAGCAAAACAGAGTTTACATGCACCTGGAGTAGATGTTGCAGCGGCATCTCACGGCTACGAGAGTACATTGTCGTCATTGGTATCTGGTTACGCAGGCCAAGGCAGGCGGCTTCCTATTTCGCATGGCCGCTTTGCTCTAAACTTCGCCCCGGGTTTGTAGATTGACGGATCGCGGATGGCAAGGTGCGATGAGATGTGGAGTGTGCTCCGAGAGTATGAACAGAAGTAAACAACAGGATCGAGACAGCAGGAAATTTGTCGGCCCGAGACTTTTTTTGATGCTCTGGCATACTAGTCACCACGAGCTCTCTACAATTAGTTGGGAGAGGACTGCAACCTCAGAGCCATTGAACTGCTCTGGAATCTCCCGAGGCTCCGAGCAGGCCACAATCGTCGCTGTGCTTCTCGTCGACTGCTTCAATCTGTAGACGAACTGTTCCTCCACATCCCGTATATCATGCTCGAGATAAGTTGATCGCGCGAGACGCCACGTTATGCCTACGACCATAGTTATATACCATATCATCACCACCTCCACTGTATCTCCTCCCAACCGACGAAACTCCTACCCTCTCGTGGTTCCCTTCTCACATCTCCGCCACCACATACGGCCACCGCGGTTACCGACACTTACACTCGGACCGACAACACCCCCCTCTTTCCACTGCCGAGAACGAGCGTCTCCAGCCCGACCTCCGAAACCTTTTCGTCTTGTCCCAAAAGCCGTTGTCTGCACAAATCACAGCTCTTGGCCAAACAATCATGTGAAAAGAACAGGTGAAAAAGCTCCGTCCACAACGGCAGAGAATTGCCACGGGAAAGTCACACGAGCGGCGAAAATGTGGAGAAGAGAGATCACGGTGGGATGTGGAGGAGAATGAGAAGGTTTTTTTTTTCGCGCTCGGGACGAGGTGCGAGGGCGGTTTCTAGAAGCTGGACATGACTCTGCGGCGAATGGACTTTGCTGGGCTAGGCACGTAGGTCGGACATCAGCTGCTTGGAGCAGGGAGCGAGGGGGTTACAAGTGTAGTGCGCGATGCGAGGGCGTGAGGTGTCGGGGGACTGTGGTCCGAGGGTGATGGTAGGTCGGTCGGCAGACCATACTCCGTTCCATATGTGTCTTAGCTGAATTTCTCTAACGGAAGATGGAATTGTGAAAGACACCCCCTTCTGAGTGGAAGGTCGTTTGCCATCGGGAAACGTCTCCTCACGAAATCCACCTCCTTTAAAGAAGCAGCAAGGACACAGGCAGGTATACAAGCTTCTACCAACTTTATCTCATGATACTCCTCCTGCAGAGACCATGACAGAGTCGATCTCCGTATGTCGGCTTTCTATAGATCTCAAAACAGCTATAGCTATAGTCATACATTCAACTCCTTAACCTGTCACTAGACGTAACGAATCCATGAGATGGTATAGTCAACAAAGCTGGAAACATCCTCGAAATTAAGATCATTTCTTCTATACCACCTCCCCCAGTGCAGGATACTATGATGACCACTCTCTTCTTGACAGGTCCAAGCAGGGAACCACGAGCTGTAAAAAGGCATAGTTCTATCTCGTATTGATGGACCTAGCGCAGAGAGTCAATGCCACGAAGTATCTCAATGATAGTGCTGCAAGGTAAAAAAAAAAGTAACGTGTCTCAATACAGCTTCAAACATGACGGGTTTTCGCATACAGGGAGGCTATATACTGTCCATCGTAGCAAGACTATAGACTACAAATGACAGTCCTTTCAACCATGAGATCGGAGTCTTGTTTCTGGTCTCCACTCGCATTCCTTCGAGAGCGATGACTTGCTAAAAGGACTTTAAGTAGTGTCCACCACCCTCTTGCTTCTCTCTTCCTCTCCCTCTGACATACACTTCATCCCTCGCCCCCAAAGAAGTTCAACGCTTGTTTCCACACTACCATGTCAGGCGGAGTTATGCTTCAACCACAGGAACCATCAATATAGTTTTTCGGAACAACCGGCGATCGAGTAGAAGTCTTGATCTTGGCAAGCATCTCCTACTATTCTGCAGGAGTGGTTGCATGTTCGTCCAGATCAGATTTGGCAGTGGGTGGAGAATCTTTCTTGTCAGTGGGCGGAGGATCCTTGTTGGGGGGATGCCTTCTGAGTTTATCGAGGAGGTCTGATGGAATTGGGATCGGAGACTTTGGACATGCACACTCGGACTTCTCGGGATGAGTGAAGCAGTCATCGGAGCAGTAGCCTGGTCGTGGGATCATGTCGTATTGAATTGCGGCGTCGAGACAGACGGCCCATCTTTCGACCACCGTAGCGTTCTGTATTATCTCATGGTTGTCGACTGGTGGATCAGCGGCGGCTTGACCGGTGCGAGAGTGAAGCTGTTGCGACGGAAGCGGGTCCATGTGATCAGCTACCTGAATGTTGTGCTGGCAACCGACAGTATCTGATACCTTATAGTCTGGACCTAGATCTGTGGGATCTGGGGTCCACGGACCATTGTGCTCCGCTCGAACGCTGAACTCAACATCGACTTTGCAAGAGCCAGGATGATCACGACAGAACTGTGAGTCGCAGTATGGGTGGTTGGGGTGCTTCTTGCACCAAGATCTGTTATGGTGCGGAGGAGGATCCTCTTCTTCCGGGTCTTGGTTTTCCGGATCCTGTATCTCTGGATCTTGCTTTGCCAAATCGACCTGAGCATGGAAATTGCTGAGATCCAGTATCTTTGTGTCGTCACGAACAGTTGATGCGCTCGTTTGATCGGCCGAGACGGCATACTCTCTATTTTCGTTTGGGAGATCCTGGATAGCCGCAGGTGAGGTAAGAGGTATTGCGGTCACGGAGTTGCCAAACAAGGCCACTAGAGCTACCGCGAGCAGAAATTTTGAGAGCATGGTAGGATTCAGGAGGAGCGCTCTATATTCCGAGAGAAGAAGAGAAGGAAGCAGATGCCGAAACAACTACTTATACTGCACCAAGAGCATACAGGTAGTTTCGAGACGAAAGTGCGACTAATTGAGCAAATTGAAACCTACTGTTCTACTGTGTCGTGCGATTGAGATGGTTTTGATAGGCTTAATGGATATGAGGTCCCATGAGCCTGTATAGCGAAGTGCAGATGCTGGCGACATTGCAAAACGAAGCACCGTTCGACTACTATCATGGCTCAGGTGCGCCGCAGTGTCAATGTGCAAGAAGAGAAATTAGTCGAGATTGAAGGCGAGGTGAGGTGGTGAGCTGAGGCCGAGGGGATTGGCCATGAACAGTTGCCCCGCTTGGAGCTTCCGCTTCCTGCAGGTGGTCAGCTGTGACGCGACGAAGCATCACCCCTTTATTTTTTTGAGCCCTTAGGCAGTTGTCTCCTTTGTCGCATTACCATCAGAAGACTCCCAAGATGCAAGTCCCATTGATTCGCCTGCAGTGCGGTAAGAGGGTGCCTAGGCAGACGGACATGAAGCTCGACTGACATGACGATTTGCAGGCTGCAACAGCTACGAGTGGGGTACGTCACTCTTGCAACAATCATGCCGAAAGATGCAGAATACTGATGGACGTGTGTAGGAAAGGTCGGCAAGGACTCTGCTGCCGCTCGTTTCGCCTCTGCCACTCCATCCGACTTTAGCATCGAGGAGGAGAAGCCCTACGCCGAACTATGGATGGGCACCCACCCCAGCAACCCCTCCAAGGACCTGCAAACCCAGCGCACCCTGCTCGACCTCGTCCAAGACAATGAAGCCTTGATGTCGAGCGAGATTTCGGAAAAGTACCAGAAGAAGCTGCCCTTCCTGTTCAAGGTGCTCTCTGTCAACAAGGCCTTGTCCATCCAGGCCCACCCCAACAAGAAGCTCGCTGCCAAGTTGCACGAGAAGGACTCCAAGAACTACCCGGATGACAACCACAAGCCCGAGATGGCTCTCGCCATTACTCCCTTCGATGGTCTCTGCGGCTTCCGTCCCCTCGCCGAGATTTCGCACTTCCTCGACAACGTCCCCAGCTTCAAGAGTCTGGTGGGAGAGGACGAGGCAAAGAAGTTCCAGGAGACTGTCAAGGGTCAGGAGACATCGGACGACGAGTCCAAGGCTTCGGAGAACAAGAAGGCCCTGCAAGCTGCCTTCCGCGGCTTGATGAAGAGCAAGCCCGAAGACATTGAGAAACACGCAAAAGATCTGATCCAACAAGCAAAGGACGAGGGTGACAAGTTTGCCGGAAACGGTGGCCCTTCAAACAGCGGCAAGGAACTCTCCGACTTGATGCTCAGACTCCAAGGCCAGTTCCCCGACGACATTGGTCTGTTTGTCACCTTCTTCCTCAACTACGTCAAGCTCGAGGTTGGCGAGGCCATGTTCCTCAAGGCCGACGACATCCACGCCTATCTCTCTGGAGGTGAGACTCTGTCATTTATGATGATATCAAACATCTGCTAACATCATCCAGACATCATCGAATGCATGGCCTCTTCTGACAACGTCGTCCGCGCCGGCTTCACCCCCAAGTTCAAGGACGTCGACACCCTTACCGACATGCTCACCTATTCCTACGCTCCCATCAGCGAGCAAAAGATGTCGCCTACCGACTACCACTTCGTCAAACTCAACACCACTGCGTACAGCTCCAGCTCGACCGCCACTCTCTACGACCCCCCGATCGAGGAGTTCAGCGTCGTCAAGACCGACCTCAACCAGTCTGGTGCCAAAGCCACTTTCGAGTCCATCGACGGCCCAAGCATCATCATCTGCACAAAGGGCTCTGGCAAGATCAGCGTCGGCCCCAGAGAGGAGGAGTTGAAGGAGGGATACGTCTTCTTTGTTGGTGCGACTGCCGAATGCGTCCTTGAGAGCTCTGGAGACGAGCCGCTGGTCACTTTCAAGGCCTTTTGCGAGTTGAACGGCAAGGAGAGCAAGATCTGAGTTTTGAACGTCGCATCATGAATATATGAGATGAGCATGCTAGCTATACATTTCTCCTAATTAACCTTACATTCCCAGCATTTCTGTCCGTCCATTCGCGTGTCTTGCTTGATTGACAGCAAGGAGCATGGCGTGTACGATGCTGTCAAATGACCTCTGACAGGCTAGTAGCTTCTGCTCATCGGATTACAATATCTCGTGCAGCGGAGTCGTTACCACGCACTTCCTGACGCAATTACTTTCACAAGTACAAATCTCCACAAGAGTATACTTTTAAAAGCAATGATTTACATACAAGTAACAAGCATGCGCATACCTCGAATCTGAACCAGAATAAGCCTAGGGCTGGCACCGGTTAATATATACAACCTCCCTGGTCGAAAAGCATCAAGTTCACACTCCTCCACCATGTCACAGCAAAATGGAGTCCACTGCGTAGGGTTCCGGCAAACGTCGACTGGCCATCTAGCGGGAGCTGTGCAAATGAGTGCCCAGACACCATAGCAAAGCACCTAGGTCAATAACTCTGTCATGTCTCCCACAAAAGGACGAAAGCCACGATGACCTTGCCGTACTGCGACAACCCCAGCCGCCTGTCTCGAGATCGCCAGAGAGCACAAAGATTCACTGACCTGGTGCTCCTCTCTATACTTGCTGTCACAGTCACACGTCAACATCTTCTTATTCAGAGTACCTTTACGACTCATTCTGATCTGTTTCCTGTAGATGCTGATTGGAAAAAACAGCTGATGATCAACACAAGTCGCCAACAACTGCTGTATGTGGTGTATACTAGCAGAGGATATGAAGCTTGACCAATGGCCCGTAGATGCCGTGTAAGTTGTTGTAAGCTATAATGGCGTGGTAGTAGTGCTAGATCAATGGATCAATCAGACCATTTATGATCCGTATAGATGTAAGCTTGATCTCCAAGGTCGAGTTCTTTGGCAAAGTGTCGTTACTTACCCGACACTGAAGATCATGCCACAAGTACTTCTGAAAGATGGATGATACTGTTACTTGTAAGCAGCTTTGGACCTATTCTTCAATAAGGCAGCTTTATGGTGGTGAAGCACTTGAGCTTGACGTGGTATACTTGTGCGTCTGTGACTGAGTATAACGGACAGAGAGGCAGGTCAGCAATTCCAGCACATCAAGTGTCTCCAAGGAGCATAGTCTCGAGGCGAGAGCCCGGTCAGACTACCAAATCTGGAGACACTGGCTAGGGTTAGTTCATATTCAAAGAGTCACTGACCTGATGACTTTATCCCCTTGTGTGCGGGAAGCACTATGCTTGGAGCTTGTATTTCTGACCCCAGGATGGGGAACATGCCGCGTTGTGTCTCGTTGGCGACATGGCAACGCTTCATGGTTTGTAGGCTATGTAGATCGTTGTGAAGGTTGAGCTCGCCTATACGCGAGATTTCAAGGACACCAATCTAAGATGAGCCTAATATCCGAGGTTGAGTCCATGGGCAGCGCACCTTTCTCTGCCTTGCACTTCGAAGCAGTAAGAGACTCTCTAGCACGAGGGAGTATGATAATGCTCAGGGCGGCCCTCGACTGGCGAGATCTGCTTGCGTCACAATAGTGAGAGACCCAGCAGAGATGATATGTTTGCAGGCCAGATGTTGTCGTCAAACGGGGACGTAAATGACATCGTGACTATCGATACACTTGTTGAGTCGGCCAGCCAGTCCGCTTAGATCACCGTGACGATAGGGTATGACGAACGGTATGTCGAGCACGATCGCCGTATGTTCATCAGTGTATAGTTGACGATGTCGACGGAGTCGTACTTCTTGTTCCTGCCAGCCGAGATGGTAGACCCCAAGGCTACTGTAACGACATGATGCTCGCGAAGGACGACGACAGCGGCGAAAAGGAGGCGGCTGGTCTGATACATCGTGTTAGCTATAGCCACTTTTGATTCGAGTACCTTTGAACATCTACTGACCTTCAACATATGCTTGTCAAGAAGTAGAGCGCACATGATCAATGATAGAAAGACACAGTTACAACTTGGTGAAAGACGTCGCACAAGGAAAATCTTACGTTGTGAGTCACGCTCCTGGGCTGGTGATCTTTCGATTTTTGCAGAAACTTACGCATATCTGCGGCTAGAACCGACATCTCACCACTCAAAACCATCGGATTGGACTGACTACTTGCTCGGGGATGGAATTAGGATGAAGTCTGGGATCTGATCAGCATTCTGACATGTAGTATGTGAAATGCACAATCATTGATGCTCAAGGCTGTACATGAATGTCTGTTGCTGGCTGGTCGTAGTCGTCCAGCCAAATTCCCTATGCTTTATAAAGCGGTCTATGCACAGCAGATTCTTGTGACCGTTCAAACAATGTAACAGATAGTTACTAGTAAGTTTGGATCGTAGCACAATTCGAGTCTGTTGAAAGACTGTTGAGTGTGTCCGGGCGTCGAGCACACAACTACGAAACGTGAGGCTTCGCCACAAGTGATATCATTACATCAGTATCGCTTCTGCATTTGGAGGCAGCGAAGAGTGAGGAACTACCAGTCAATCCACCGGACTTGCCTGTGTTTGGTCTTCTTTTGAGTGTAATGAATATATTGGCTGTCATCGACAAGTTCTTGTTCTATATATACTTCGTGACGATGGAGTGTTCTCCGCAGCCGTGCTTGCAGAGTCACAAGGAGATGATTTGAGATCTTGCTCGAAGCAACTTTGAACCAGTTTTTGGGTCATACTGCAGGCACCAGCTGTACATAAGGTAGCAAATACTCGCTCCTTACGTCTTTGGTCTTCAAACACTACTTTACCTACATCTTTCAAGACAAGGACTCCCAATATGCCAGTCATCCGAATCACCGCTGTGAAGATCTATCTACTCATCACCGCAACGATCAGTGCAGTTTGCTGTAAGATCTCTTACGATCTAGCTCTAACGACACTATTGGCCTTCTTGACACCTTTAGCTCTTTCCACGGTGTTAGCTTTCGATTTCGGGAGCCCGGTGAACGAAGCCCGCCACCGTCTTAGAAGCCGCAGGAGGATTGGCAGAAGTCCTGCGTCCACTCCGACAGCTGCCCATACAACACCGCACCTGCCGAGTACCGAACGACGATCGAGTGATGGTGAAATCACAGCCACGCCGCGCAGTACCACGACGACCGCCGATCGATCACCAGTTTTCATCCCACACCATCCCGATCCCACCATACAGGAGCGTTGCTGCGTCAGCAAGGAAACACACGAGTTTCAATGCTCAAGTCTCGACATGAACAGCCTACCTTCAGCGTTCAAGACCATGCTAGAGACTGTCCAACACATCTTGAGTTACGCATATATCGAAGATGCACTACAGAGCCTGGGAAACTTGGCTGATTTGGGTTCGTTGGTCGATGAAGGTAGACCGAAACCTCCGCGGCTCATGGCAATAGGTCTCGACTGGCATCCATCTTGCGTTCGCCCGTTCCTCAGAACCTTGCTTCAATTTGCTGGGTTGGATACCCGTGTCATATGTATCAAAGTGTCTGAACAGCAGGAGGATTCCGCTACAAGAGATGGAGAAGTCGACATCTTGCTCTGCTTGAAGGGTAGCCACTGGCGACCCAACGCAACACGCTGCACCACTTCTGACATAATCCCTATATGCCCACTTGTGGTCAGAGACGGTTCTCAGGATGACTTGATTGGTCGTCTCAGGGGATGGCTCACGGAGCATTTCGAGTGCCTCGAGGAAAACAGAATCGCCCAAGACAGCTGCAAGTGGCCAATTCCTTACTTCGTAGTGGATGGTAACTTGTGGAGTTTCGGGTTTGCAATCAGACATGGCAGCAGCATCGAACTGTACAATCAAATGGTTGGTAGCATGGGGTGGAACAATGGCGTCCAAAAGCTAGTTGTCGTCCTCCGCCATGTCATCCAGTCTACAGATACGCGTTACCGAGAGTGGTACTACGAACGCCCCTAACGAACAATCACACACAAGGTCAAAAAAGGTATTCGCTTTGGACTGAACCCGAGTGGAAGGATGACCGGGGACAACTCGGATGTCCGAGTAGGTGCGATGAGATAGATGCGTGCAGATGGCCGGGGCGGAATGATAGGTTCCCTCCTCCTTGGCATCTCACAGACGAAATACCAGTCATATAGTTAACGATCGTGTTCAAATTCCAGAAAAGCCACACGTGTAGAACGCACTAGACTGCTGTTGGAGAGAACCAGAATACTTCAACATTTGAGGGGTTGCCGAACCAGTAGGTATGTGGCTGGTGAGACTTTAGACACGCAGCAGCTCGTGGTCCAGGACATGGTCGTCCCGGGACCAGAGGAATGGCCGCCAGATGGCGCCAGGATATACTTGCGAGCGTCAAATCCGAGTCTTTGTCTTGGCTTTTGGTCGAATCCATATCGATTGGTGATGCTCACTTGTAGGATATGAATCATGTGGCCCGGGGACAACATCGATCGTGTGTCTTAGGCGCACAACCAAGAGCAATGTGTATTTATCCGTCAGATAAAAGCAAAGAGGTTGGAACGAACCGTAGACCTGACTTCCAGAGGCATAACATATATTCGAAGGCGGCCAAGGCGGTGGTCGGATCAATGAATCATCAATTGCCGAATCCAGCGTGATAGAGATGCGATGGCAGAAGCATATGTTGGTCTAAGGCATCTCTGAGTGAAACATCGGCACGACAGCGATGGAGTGATGTTCAAATAGGGTGAAGCACCAAAACTCAGATGTGCTCAGGACAATGTGTGACGACGCGAGGCGCGCGCAGTACATATCATGACGCGGCGGAAGCCAAGGTTGCCAAGCCTGGAGACCAGATGCGTCACAAAACCCCACTTTCCGGCCATGCACATCTCCTGTGGACTGGAAATGCCTCCGAGAGAATGAGCAGATTAACCGTCTAAGAAGTGACTCATAGCACTACATCTCAATGACCTCTCGACCATGATATATCATATCAAGAAGATGGAGTTACGTACGAGAGGACGTCACGAGCAGAAAGCAGAACGCGCCGTGAGCTTCGGGCGGGCTCGGGTTCCAGCCAGACACAAAGTCCGCGCGTCGAGCGCAGCTTTCTTCCCTTGACAGAACGATCCATCAGGGCACAACAATTGCCAAGCTGATAATTGACATCATGGGCCTGTCTTGTTGCGTAGGTCTGCTGCAAATCGATTCTCGAGCAGATTGTAGAAAGACGTGAAGGGTGTTATATAGAGCGAAGCTGTCACTGAGAATCGTACATCTAACAAGCACGAGTCTTTGCAAACAATACAAACCACATCAACAAATATGGGTCTCATTCACAAAATCGAAGAAAAGGTGCTTCACCACGGTGACAAGAACCATCAGCAGCACGGGTGTGTATTGAGTGTTCTCAACTACTTGTTCGTCTTTACTGATAGAGGCAAGTCCTCCTCCTCAGCAACAAGGCTATGGCCAACAGGGATATGGTCAACCTCAAGGCGGCTATGGAGGTGGCGGTATGGGAATGGGCGGCGGTCGTCAGGAGTTTGGCGCACATCATTCTGGTGGCAACTTCGGTGGACCCCAGCAGCAGGGTGGGCAATTTGGGCCTCAAGGCGGCATGGGCGGGCCCCAGGGCGGTATGGGAATGGGTGGTCGTGAAGGCCACCATGGCGGTCACCAAGGTGGAGGCATGGGAGGTGGTATGGGTGGACCCCAGGGTGGTATGGGCGGCCCTCCAGGAGGTATGGAAATGGGCGGTCGTGGAGGCCATGGCGGTCCCGGTGGTCCCGGTGGTCGTGGAGGTCCTGGTGGCTGGTAGGATGGCCACGGATCTAGGTCCACTGCTTGACACCAGAATGCTTCTCACGATTTCCACAAACTCAGCCTATGCATATAACGAACCAATGCAAATCTTGTTTCTGCTTGTATGTCGGGTGAAGCAGATCCGGGTGTAAGGTTCTGTGGCTCCTCGATTGGACCGCCATACTCTGCCTATGCCCATCTCATCTCGTATCCAAAGACAGTCCTACGTAACAGCTCATCCTAGGGCACTGAGTTTAGAATCAACCGATAGCCTTGAGAGGAGGCATACTTACACCAGGATCTTCTTCGAACATAACCTTGTCCATAACCTTCTCCAAAACCTTGTCGACAATGAATCCGTTTTCTCTAGCCAGATCGAAGAAAGCCAAATCCTTTTCCAGCAGCCATGGTCTGTATGGTGTGAAGAAGACTAGCGCAGTACCGTCCTTCTTCAGAGACTGCTGGACTGTTTGAAGAAGCTTTCCATGCTCGGAATGGTTAAACAACAGATCGGCCAAAATTAACACATCGAAACCGTCATCCGGCTTCACCTTTTCGATTAGAGTCGAGGTATCGGCGCCCCAAAGATATCCTTTTGCGACAATAGGTAACGAT
Source organism: Aureobasidium subglaciale EXF-2481 (assembly GCF_000721755.1). Taxonomy (NCBI): domain Eukaryota; kingdom Fungi; phylum Ascomycota; class Dothideomycetes; order Dothideales; family Saccotheciaceae; genus Aureobasidium; species Aureobasidium subglaciale. The sequence goes on from NW_013566995.1 coordinate 1,410,467, forward strand.
GGAGCACAAGTGTCGATGTTGTGAGACAGGTTGTCGATGAGGTCGGCATCAGGGTAATCTGTCACAACTACCTGCTTGGCGGAGAGGTGTGCCGAGATGAGAGAGGGAAGGCCAGCTCCAGCGCCTAGCTCCAGAACCGTTTTGGCCTTGACAAGTTGAGGGTTCGATTCGAAGTGCGAAGCGATCGTACGGCCGGCATTCCAAAGGAAATGGCCCTAGATTTGCTATCAGTCGAGGCTCGGGATGATTCAATACATCCAACATGACAGCGGCTATTTCGAAGCAACATTCAAGATGGTATTGGCACCAGTCTGAACGCCTGATCACACTGCATCTCTCTAGCACACGATGAGATTTGGTAGATGACCTATAAGCCTTCCCAGCTCCGGATGCGCATATGCTAATGGAGAAATTTCTTCATGCGTCATTTGTTGCGTTGCTGACATCCAATACTGATGTTGAGATGACACATGGAATGATTGGCCAGGGATGGTCCGGGGTCCCCAACAGACCACGAACATGAACGGATGATGATCAAGACAGAGACGAACTTACCCACAAAGCATTATGCCCGACCAGACGCAGGTTCAATTTCAAACCACTTGGCAGGGTGTATTCCACGAAGCTGGGCTGTTTTTCGGCCTCGTAAAATCCTTCAGGTTCCTCAAAGATACCCAATTCACCCTCGGAATCCGACATTTTGGCGTTGCGATAGGGCAATGATGTTTGAATTCTGAGTGATGATATCTCTTTGGTTGATGGGTTGGCCCGCCGGCACCAGCTCCGATCCCGCACGGACACTGAACGGAAACTTGGCGCTCTTTGGTGGAGCAGATCTTCGCTGGGGAAGTCTCACCAACTCTCTTGACACGACCTACCACCGCTACATCCAAGACATCACATCAGAGTCTGGTGGTTTGAACCTTGGGTCAAATCCCTCGAACGACTACCGTTAGAAGTCATCGGTCGAGAGCTGTGAATCTGTGACCACAAGTTTGTTGCTTACCACATTTTCCCTTTCGACTATCGTACATGAACTTTGGTTCGCTCCCACGTGTATCAATGAGCAAGCATGGCCGAAGAAGGAGCAACGCACAGTGAGTACTCAATTTCGTAAATCTCTCATCATAAATAGAACTTCATCCGCTCGGCTTTTTACTTTCCATCATCCTTCTCTTTACTTGATGTCCCCCGATCAACCACCCCTTTTGTCAAGCTTTTATATTCATCCAACGACACAACAGCTCAACATGCGACCAAAACCCACTACTAGACCCACTGCCAGGTCGGGAACAAACTCAAGAGCCTCAAATAACAATCAAGTAGGCAAGAACGGCCCGTCGAAGCCATCGTCCGACGACAAGCAAGACGACAACAAAGACGACAAAAAAGATGGCAAGAAAGACCTGATATCCATTGAGAATGAGGCAAATGGTAACATATACAAGTTTGCGTGGTGAGTGATCGTGTCTCATATCCCTGTCGTATTCTTCCGTCCAGCTTCACTGTTGCATAGTGTATGTGCAGACGCATACGCCTTTGGCCAATCGAGTGTTACGTCTCAGGTCGCATTGGAGTTGATTGCTAACATGTATCCCAGCTCAACGTGTATTGCCGGTCACCGAGCACCACTATGTGATCCGGTCAAGCATTCAAGAAAGGTTCTATACCGACGCCCGACTCCGGGAAGACCGCCGAGAAACTGTGGGCATGTATTGACCGGTAACTGCGACTGTCATGCACAGCGCAGCCTCTGTTGTGTCCTGACCGAAGCTCAATGGGTCTTTCTGGCGGACGGAGGTATCCCCAAGACCAAAATGTATCCCTCTTTCAAGGAGCTCGAGGCAGCAGAGAAGGAAAAAGCCCTCCTTGAAGCAGCCCACGCAGCATCTCAAGCCATGCCACCCCAGCCTCTCTTGTACGGACAAGGCAATCTACCATACCGACCAGTACCGGTACCCATGGGTGGCATGTGGCCTCAACAGATGCCTGTGTATCCCCAATACCAATACATACCACACCACGACCCCTACGCCGCTTATCAGCACGCTCCTCCAACAATGTTTGGGCACCAGCATTACCAACCATCCACGACCTGGACTGATAACAATGGTCAAGTCTATGGACAGATGAACGGCTCACAGAACCCCATTCTATACCCGCCACCACCACCGGAGCAGCACGCCCCTCAGATGATGTCGATGCCAGCGAACGCACACCCTGAGCAACAACCGCCCCAAGGCTTTAACGCATTCGGAAACGACCCGCAAGTGCTGGCGTTACGGCAATATTCGCTCGACATGAGCCAACAAGAGCAGCTTGCCGCACAGCCATCATCGAACCCAACTCTGTCCTGTTGTTCCAAATCACGACCTCCACCACCTCCTCAAGCTTATCCGGGAGCAGCGTCGTTGTTCAACCTGCCAGGCTCAATGCCCGATACTCAATTCCCTTGTGCAAGATGTGCATCCTTCGAGTGCCAGTGCATTACCTGTCCCGACGTTAGACAGGTCGCAAGTGGTGCTTGGGGACTTGGGTGTGGGCGAGGTGGGCATCGTGATAACATGGTCCCTCTCAAACAAGAAGTTCCGCTCTACCAAGAGCCTCAAGACAGCACTCAGGTGTACCAGGAGTTTCAACCGCCTTTGCAGGAATATACTCTTATGCAACCAGGTCAACAAAGCCAGTCTTCGCAGGAAATCCCCCAATACGCTGCCCCTCAGAATTTCGTCAATCCTCAGCCAGCTTTCGATGCTTTCGCCACGGATTTCCTCGACTCTGCACATCCGTCCTTCGTGAATGAGATGCACATGGACTTCACCTCCTTTCCCTCAGGCGTCCCTCAGAATATACCCACACACGTCCAGGACCCCATACCCGGTCACACTCGCATTGAAGAGCTGTCTGCTACGCCCGAGTCGAGTGCCAACGACACAATCGATCCTAGTCTGATTCTTGGGTGGAACGGACAGACATAGAGTGGGCTGATTCGTCGAACGTGTTGGTCGTGATGCACTGATGCATCAAATGTTCATACGCTCTCCTATTGTTTTGAAGCACGGTGTTGGAGGTGTTTTTGTGAAGCCGATGAGCTTCAACGGCCATCAGGACTATTTTCGAGTTTGGGGTATGCTGTTGTTTATTGTTTGTGTTCCTTCTCTTACCCTCGGTCTCTCCTCTACTGCGTCAAGTATCCACGTAAACCTTGAACAATATCCTCAAGCATCCTTCCACCTCATCCAGTCAGCTCTAGTAGTTTGTCGTAGATGACCAAGACTGTACTCTGCATCGACATCCACACATGCCCGTCTGATGATGCCCCTCTTGACGTCGACTCTGCTTATTCTAGTAAAAGCTTTTGGTCTGCCTAGCTTGACTTGACTAGCTTTGGGCTTCTCCACTGTAGTGAAATAACCTGGCGAAGCTAGATTGCCAGCATCGGACGTCCTCCGCCACTAGCGTAGCGTTGAAGACTGAGTGTCGGTTTCTTTGGTGGATGAAGCACGAGAGTCTCGCACCTGCCATCTAGATAATTTCTACTAAACCAAAGGCTTGGCCGTAACAGACAGGCAACGCGAAAGCGCCCCTCCCAACACAAGTCTCTCCGCACTCCTCTTACCGAACCTCCCGGCTGGCCTCAATTCTCCTGGTGATCAGGTTTAGCGCACTTATCTAGACCTCGAACTCAGCCTCTCTGGTTCAATTCAAAACATGATTTTCGTCGTGGTTCACAACGCGATGTGGCTTGATTCCGCATCGTGCAAGACGAAGTATAGCTCCATCGCTCCATCAGCTTAGTTATTGTCGCTCATCAAGTTCTCGCCATGACCAATGGCGAACCATGTTGACAGCGTCTGCTTTTTTGTTCTACGTTCTGACTGTTCGAAGTCTATTCCACAGCGTGTCTTCTTGCCCTATCAAGGTCGAGGGCATGCTTTGCATGCTGAACTTTGCAGTTGCATTTCGGAAGCAGGAACGACGCCCCATCTTTTGACTCTGGAAGTCCTTCATGGATCGAAACACCACGACTCTTGAGGTCAACAAGTCGATTGACACATCTAGCCTTGGAAATGATCCAGCACTCGAGTCCTGTAGGCTTAGCCTCGCAGGTGGGCCAGTCAGTCTCGATCTTGAGCGGACGTCTTCAACAAAGCCTGTTTCAGAAGGTGACCAGATATGCGGGCAACAAATTACTGTGTTGGGCCCTTGGAGGTCCACGACCTCCTAGTGTCCTTACTAGACCACGTCTGAACTCCGTGTCAATTCGAAAGAATCCCCACTGATTTTGTTGCTTCTTCAAGACACATATCGGACTTGGTGGACTAAACAGAACGTTTCAGAGTCAATTGCATGTTCGCTCACGATTTATGTTTACAAGTTCGTTCTGTCGATAAGATCTACGAGCACAACTAGAATCGTCAGCGGCCGCGCACCGGGTTGATTCGTCAAAGCGCTTCACACCTTGGATCGCGAAGATCAAAACCTCGAGGAGGTCATAACAACGGATCTTTACCCTTCAATGGCTTCCGCTCCACCTCACAGGCTTAGACTGTACCAAACATGCAATAGAGTCGACTGTCAAGTTGGCACTACGCGACTCCGAAACGCGCGCCTATAACCTTGTGTAGGGATCGACAGGAGAACTGGGAATGGCAATCCGATCGATGTGGTGGAAGGTCCGGTTCCACTTTCCCTGACTTCTTGTTGAGGCCTTGCAACATCACACCACCTCCACGCATACTTCTGTCACCCGGCTTTGATCTAAGCTACTCCCAGCTTCCTCAATGGGTTTCCCCTCTTCTTCCGTCACTCTGGGTATCCATAGCGTAGGGCGTCAACTCAATTCAGCGTGTGGACACCCTGCCCTTGTGGTTGTCTCGGTCATTCTGGATCGACAACTCTCGAGCTATGTACTGTTAATCTGACCGATTATACTCTATTGACATGTCTCTGTTTGACACACAGTACCACTTACTACTCTTGGTGATATCCACTTCGACATCATCTCCACAGATGTGCCACGGCAACAGACTGCCACTTCCCGCGGTCAGTGGGATCATGTCTTCTCACCCGACCAAGCTCTGAGGACTCAGCTCTACCCGTCTTGCAGGTAGGGATCAGGAAAGGTTTCTCCATCCTATGTCCATCGCCTTTTCCACACAAGGTCCACGCATGGTGCACAAGTCAACTACTGAGATCATGCTACGATACTTTTTTTTTGACAGAACATCGTCTTTGCTCAATGTCTCGGAGTCTGCATGCTCCTTTCAAGACCATTTCGACACCTAAATCTGTTGTCGCTACACAAATATCGGAATACTGACACGAATAATATCAACAGAAGAAGCGTCCCCCACTAACTGACTCATGAAAGCAAATCACCACGAGAGCGAGCACTCGAAGCGGTCATATATCCCAGACTTCCCCTGCCCTCACATGTTCCACGATCTCGATGTCTATACAACTTCGTAAGCCGCATACACATTCTCTCGGACCTGGTATCTGTCTTTTGCTCCGTCTCCATTTCCATTTCCTTCTTTGTGCCCTGTCAGTCATGTTCCAATGTTACAAGAGATTCAATCGATCGATTCCACAGTTGTATGTTTCAAGCATGAGTTTGACCCTGATCGCGACTACTACACTACAGAGTCTGAGACTTTACTGACCTGCAATTCATAGATGAGAGTTCAGATACGTCAACTTTTACTTATTCAAATGGAAAACTGCCAAGGGTACAACCCTGACTGTAATCTCCATACCATATATTGGACTTCTTGTCCGAAGGGGGTGGACATCTGCAACGTTGTTTGGGATCTTGAACAGCTCCGGAGGAGGTTGTGCACTATCTAAGGGTATGGTATCGTTCCTGAAGAGACGTGAGATAATGTGCATCACATCGTATCATGTCTTGTGGATGGGCAATGGGGTTATACTACTCTTGACTCTGGATAGAGGACCAAGAGCAGTGCCGATTTGGTAGACACGGCCCTGACACATTCACAAATCGTAAAAAGCCATGGCGTGCTTCCAGTTTGAATACATATCCACAAAAAAGGTGCCAAATCGTGTCACTCAATGTCCAACTTTCAACAATCACCTTTGAATCAGATAAGTTGCATTGCGGTAAGCGTGTGGAATTATTCAGTAGCTCCATATCTAAAAGAGCCCAATAATCCTCATTAATAGCGAATCTTTCGTCGTGAAAAACATCATCTGCCAGATGCAGTAGGGAGGAATCTATCTAAAGTTCCATTTCCTTGACCGAACCAGTGTTTGATCCATTCTATGACTCGAACATGGTGTTGCTGCTCTTGACGTTACGCGCGCTCTTGATGATAGACTTGACCACGGTTTCGACTTCATCCCAGTCGTCGGTGTCGAGCTTGGTCGGGTTGATGGAGAGCTCCTCGCAGATGGACTTGAACATTTCCCAGGAACGCTTGTCGTGAACGAGGGTGAGAGCGACGCCGACTTTGCCAAAACGACCAGTACGACCGACACGGTGCAGGAATGTTTCAGCGTCGGGCAAATAACCACGACCTGATGGAGCCGGCTTGTCGGGGATGTCATAGTTGATGACCATTGTAACAGTTTGAACGTCGATGCCGCGAGCGAGGACGTTGGTTGTGATGAGGACCTTGGCCTGGCCCTCGCGGAAGCGGTCGATGACCGAATCACGCTCAGTACCATCGAGGCCACCGGTAAGTGTGACGACGTGGTGACCTTCTGACTCCATGCGCTTGGAGAGCTCATCAGCGGTCTTGCGTTCACGGACGAAGATGATCGACGAGGCGATGGTCATAAGACCGTAGAACTTGACGAGTGCATCATATTTATCCGAGTGTTGGCTGACATCGAGGTACATCTGCTTGATGCCCTTGACGGTGAGGTTGGTGCGCTCCAGAGTGATGGCGTTGGCGTTGGGGGCGAAGAGCTCGGTGAAGGCGACGACCTCCTTAGGGAAAGTCGCAGAGAAGAGAACTGTCTGCACGTCCTTGGGCAGAAGCAGCTTGACGCGCTTACACTGGTCACCAAGACCCTGCTGATCAAGCATGTTGTCGGCCTCGTCGAGGACGAGCACCTTCATGCCGCGTGTGTTCAACTGCTTTCGGCGAGCGAGATCCATGACAGTGCCGGGGGTACCAACGACGACCTGGCCAGTGACTTGCTGACCGCGAGTAGATGGGTCGGGTACGGCCTGGTATGTGGTAAGACCTTCCATGAACCCACCCATGACCTGGACGACACCGAGGATTTGTCTGGCAAGCTCACGCGAGGGAGCGAGGACGAGGGCTTGGGGTTGCTGGAGTGTCAGGTCGAGACGAGACAGAATGTTCAGGACGAAGGCGGCCGTCTTGCCGGTACCGGATTGCGACTGGCCGATGAGGTTCTGAGGAGGGTTTTGGAGGAGGAGAGGCAGCGCGCGCTCTTGGATCTTTGACGGTCTGGTGAAGCTGAGGGCGCTGATTCCCTTTTGGAGTGAGTCGGGGAGGTTCAGGTCGCTGAACTGCTTGACCGAGTACAGAGGGTTGTTGGGGTCTCCTTGCAGGTCGTTCAGCTTGACGTTGACATCAAACTCGGGCTCAAGCAGCGACGAGCCCATCTGGAACTCTGATGCGCCATCGGTCTGGTCATCTGTGGGTGCTTGTTCGGTCGTGGTCTCTGCGGCAGGCTGTGCGGGTGCGGGTGCGGGTGCAGGTGTAGGGTTGGCCATCTCTTCGGCCTCCTCAGCCCAGTCGAGCTTCTCGTTGTTGTTGCTGTCAGGAAAAGTCATGCGATCGCCTAGGGACTTTGGTGCGTCGGACATGGCTGTGGTGGATGGAGAAGGAATACTGCGCGCGCACGTAGGTGGTAACGGATTGGAGGAAGGTGCGCAAAGGCCGTGGTGGAATGTTCTTTGGGAAGGCGCAAATAGTGAGTGCAGCTTCACTTACTTGCGCGCAACAAATCTCGAGTGACGTTTGGCTTGCCTAAACACAAACTAGTCCGACTTAGGCAATTACCATCTCCAAGATTCTTTATACAGGGACAAAGGTGCGGCCTCTCCCCACACTCGCCACAACATCACATCGCAAACGAGGACAAACGGCTCAAACGTCAAGTATCCTCATCATCATTGGGAGACGACGGCTTTTCAGCTCGTGGTAGACATCTGTTGCACAGCTCTAGGCCAAGCCTTGCTATAGTCACCAGCCTTTGTTCAGTAGTCGAGACTGTTGAGTTGTGAACGCTCCAGGACAGCAAGCTCCCCGCTGTAGGTAGTGATGCTTGATGCGGTGACAGACTGATTTCACAAGCTTGCTATAGGTACATATTCATGAAGGCGCGACTTGTCACAGATGCACGACCGGTTGAAAGGTCTGAGCATTCGCAATGCCGGGCCGGTGGGCATGCGACCGACTTCAGCCGCCGAGGGCTGGGGCTGGATTGATAGTAATACCCCGCCTTGGCAACAAGGCCACTCTCGGCCTTGGGCCGCCATCTGATTGCCAACAGTACAGCCCTGCCTGCGTGTCTTCTTCTCAAAGGCCTTTTGCATTGTTTGTGTGTCAAAAGCCGCTGTGGTCGGCGAACATCCCTGTCTCAGTCTGCCTCTTACCGTCTTGAGCCTGCATGGCCGAGATCGACATCGCGCCGCAGTTCGGCGCCGAGTTGAAGGTTGGTCGGATGCCGTTCCGTTGCATCATGCTGGAGTAGCACCGGACTGACATGAGAGTGTAGGATGGCTTCAAGCCTGTGAACGCCTGGGTCTTGGGTGGTATCTCATGGCTCGACGACATCCAAGCCTTCTACCGGGAACGCAGTGCCATAGAAAAGGAGTACAGCCAGAAACTCAATGCCCTCGCCAAAAAGTACTTTGACAAGAAGCTCCGCAAGCAGAGCAGTCTGAGTGTTGGAGACACCCCGACAGTCACTCCGGGTTCTTTGGAGAGGTACGCTTGACTCCCCCTTCCCGTTCGCCGAGGCTTCAATTCTGACGGCCACCTTATCTAGTGCTTCTATGACCACCTGGTCCACTCAGCTCACTACGTTAGAGAACCGCGCATCCGAACACGATCGCTTTGCTACCCAACTTATATCTCACCTCGCTGATCCTATCAAACACCTATCCACACGATGCGAGGATATTCGAAAACACCACGCCGATTACGCCGCCAAATTAGAGAAAGAGCGTGACAATACCTATGCCGATTTGCGGAAGACAAAGACAAAGTACGACAGCGTTTGCCAGGACGTTGAGAACCGCAGGAAGAAGATCGACAGCAGTTTCGACCATGGCAAGACCAAGGCTCAAACAGCCTACGTCCAGATACAGTCAGACATGCGCAACACAAAGAACACCTACCTCATTTCTATCAATGTCACCAACAAGCAGAAGGAAAGATACTACCATGAATACGTTCCCGACTTGCTGGACTCGCTACAAGACCTTTCGGAGACTCGAGTCGCCAAGTTGAACACTCTGTGGCTGCAAGCAGCCACCATCGAGACCCAAACTCTGTCACGTTCCACTCAGTTACTAGAGCATCTCTCAGCCGAGATCCCACGCAACAATCCCGTCCTCGATTCTATGATGTTTGTTCGTCACAATGCCTCCAACTGGCAAGATCCCGCCGATTTCACCTTCGAACCCTCACCAGTGTGGTTGGACGACGATGTTATGGCATCCGATGATCTCAGCAAAACCTTCTTGCGCAATATCATGATGAGGAGTAAGGGACAGTTGAACGAGCTGCGCAGAGAGTGCGACGCCAAACGCCGCGAAGTCGAGGGAGCAAAGCGAGTTCGTCAGGCCATCAGAGATGGCACAGATAAGCGTGATGAGGTCGAGGTTGTGCGGGCACAATTCAATCTGCAAGAGTCGTTGCATGAGTCTGAGAGGAAGAAGGTCAGCTGCGAAGTCGAAGTGAGCACTATTGCGACCGCTGTCGGTGATTTGAGTGTTGGTGCTCAGAATCACGCCTTCAAATCTCAGACCTTCAAGCTGCCCACGAACTGCGATCTATGTGGAGATCGCTTGTGGGGCCTATCAGCAAAGGGCTTTGACTGTGAAGACTGTGGATTCATCTGCCATAGCAAATGTCAGATGAAGGTACCCGCCAACTGCCCAGGTCCTTTGGACAAGGAGCAGAAGAAGAAGATCAAGGCCGAGCGACAGGCTGCAGCATCGGCTTCTACCCCTGCTGCAGCAAACCCTGCGGCACAGGGCTCCTCGGACTCTGTTAACGACATGCCACGTCTCAATCGAACCGACACTATGGGCAGCATGAACACACTTTCATCTGGCTATGCTGCAAGTGCGAACCGCAGTGTGTCTGGAACAAATGTTCGTCCACCCTCAAATTCAAATGATAGTGCCAACGACCTTGGGCGGTCGAACACTGCAAAGCGTAGAATTCTTGCACCACCGCCGGACCACTATGCAGGCAGCAACGGAGACTCGGCGAATGGCCAACCTCGTGGCAAGATGATGTATCCTTATCAAGCCAGTGGCGAAGGCGAGATTACCGTGGACGATGGGGCTGAAGTCACGATAGTCGAGCCAGACGGTAAGATGTCCTTTCGAAGATTCTCGACCTCATTGAATGCTAACAACGAATACAGATGGAGTTGGCTGGATGAAAGTGCGCACAAACTCTGGCGAAGGTCTTGTACCTGCTTCATATGTCGAAATGATGCCCTCCTCGCCCATCAGGTCACAGCCGACCCATCGCGCATCCATCACAAGTCTGGCAACCTCGATCGCTTCTTCTACTCCGTCGACGAAGAAGAAGGGCCCAGTCGTAGCTCCAAAGCGTGGTGCTAAGAAGCTGAAATACGTCGAGGCATTGTACACGTACGCAGCCAGTGGCGAAGGCGAGGCAAGCATGGACGAGGGAGAGAGGCTAGTTTTGATTGCACCAGATCAAGGTGATGGTTGGTGCGAAGTCGAGAGAGCAGGAGGTCAAGGCAAGGGTCTTGTACCAGCAGGGTGGGTCAAAGAGGTCTAGTCGACTGAAGGCTCACGCATTGTGGTCACTTGCGCATTGAGCGAGCGATAAGGCATGTGCATTGCTGTAGATGGAGTTGTATATCAAGGGGTAGCGTTTCTTTATCATTGGGAGCAGAGGGTTTCATTTTTATGGGTGCAGGTTGCCTCGCGGCTCCCCTACTCACGACACGCATCAGATATGTTTACAGCGAGTTGAAGAGCAGAACCCGTGCATGTATGTTTGAGATAAGGGTCGCAAGCATGTGCTTTTTCCATGTTGCTTACCTCGGACGTTGCGGGGTTGCGCAAGAGGAGACCGAGCAGCTGCCGATCACAACGACGCCCTGGATCCACTCTGGCGAGAGCACCTCATCCTTAATCTGGAGCACCTCAACGACCGAAAAATCTCCTCAGACATTTGCACCGACGACAGACGCCTCGTACAGGCGCACAGCGATGCAACCATTTGAGCTGACCGTGGAGCAAAATCAATATTCGTGGTATCGATTCGTGACCTAACTCGAGCTTGCGTCGACTTTGATCATTTCGACACTTGTTTGAACCCCAGCTTGTCCGCGTGGTCCACCGCCATTTCTTACAGCTTGACCACGGCTGGATATAAAGATAAATCAACGTCCGGCACTCATATTTATCAGGACCGGAGAACTCAATCACGACATCCGGATCACCGCCTAGGCCCTATCACGCCATCTGGGTAGCAACTTGAACCATACCCAGCCACCAAAACAAACGGTGGAAACCGTCATGCCTCTACCATGTTCACCTGCATCCACGTCCGAGAAGGGAGACAGCTCCAGGTCGGCAACGGAATACGACTCTGAAAGTGACCTCATCACACCGAGGCCGGGGCCAACCAACCCCTCCTTGCGCACCCATGCCAATTTGTCGACGCCTGTGCTGCCTTTTTCATCCTGGTCCAGCAGCCGTGACCATCGCTTCTATGACTTTACCAGTGAAAGTGAGGTTGAGCGGCCCAAGCGAGGTGTTTATCATAGCACTACCGCCAGCGAAGTCGAAGAGGGCCAATCCAAGCACGACGGTCTAAAGACTTCTACTCTGGAATCTGTTTCGACCGAGCCATCTGGAGATCAAAGTAAAGCTGTCAAGCCTGCTACACCTACTGGCGACACAAAAGACATCGGAGACCGTCTGGAAACCGAGGGTCACCCGTACAAACCATTCGCGAAGCCTGAAGGATCCGAAAGCTCAAAGAAGAAGAGTCCCCGATCAAGTCCTAGACCGAGTGCCGGAAGTCGCCAGAGATCCAGTCCAAAGACCAGTCCACGCCAAAGCCCCGAACGAAGTGCAAGACCCCATTCCAAGAACCTACCAAGACAGGCGTCCACCGGCTCCTTGACATCTGGCAAGGTCTCACCATCGCTCGAACCGCGCCGCAGTGTCACCTTCTGTTCTACGGTTTCCACTCGACCAGAAGGCTCTGACAGGGCATCGTCATTCATGTCGCGACGCAACAACTCCCATTCGGACCGGGCACGCGATGAAGCTGAGAGTAGTGCAGATGAGAACACGGCGATTGTCAGGCGTAGGACAGGAGTCGGCACATACGGAAGTACAGATCCGGAACATACTGTCGTGGCAGCTGGGTATGATGGTGCCGCAGAAGAGGGACTAGAGCGCGAGTTGAGTCCGATTGAGCGCAGGAGAAAGAGCGGTACATGTCAACGAACCGCGAGTACACGTGGAGGTAGAGACTCGAGGCAAGGTAGTGTTGGTACTGGGCAGGAGTCTGAGGACGAAGCAGAGAGAGAGCATTATTGGAGACAGCTGGTCGAGAAGTATGGCAGCGTTGAGCTCGAGAACAAGGGCAGTGTAGCCCGCGATCACCTTGCGCTGGGTAGGTTGGAGTTGTGTTGACATGCTGCAATGATATACTGACCGTGTTGGCAGAACGCACGTTTCTGGCGTGGCTGCGCACCTCCCTCTCGTTTGCATCAATCGGCATTGCCATCACACAACTATTCAGGTTGAACACGTCAATCTCAAGTGATGGCGGCTCAGATGGATCGGCATCGGCAGCGGCAGTCAACAGCATTGACAAGCAGAGGTTGCGACAATTGGGCAAACCACTAGGGGTCACCTTTCTCGGAGTGTGTAAGTTTTTACGACAGTCAGGCTTCAGTCGCCATCAGAAGACTAACGTAATCGACAGCAATTCTCATCCTTCTACTTGGCTTTCACCGATATTTCGAGAGCCAACACTACGTGATCCGGGGCAAATTCCCAGCATCAAGAGGTAGCATTATGATAGTTTCGTTTGTGGCGGGAGCGTTGATTGTGGCGAGTCTGGTGGTTGTATTTGCTGTCGCACCTTCTGCTTTCGAGACATAGTCGGGTCACTTGTCTACAGTAGATGGGTCGAGTATATACATGAACATAGTGCAGGTGTCGAGGTGTTTATCAGATGATGGCTGCCACGTGAGTTAGGATTGACGCAGATGAAACGGCGGGTTCTTGGAAGCTTCTGGCTCCCGACGCGGAGAGTGGTGAGCGTCATGTTGATGGGCGCAAGCGCCGAGGCCGATGACTCTCTCGCCTTTGCCGCCGTCAATACCATCGTTCATCATCGCTACCTGTATACACGCCATAATCCCTCACATTCCTCTCTCATCCACCCAGCAATCCCTTGAGCTGTAGCCGGTCTGATTGCCGACTGAGCAAGTCTCCTCCCCCGGCGCAATCATGGCCTCTCGCGGCGCCCAGGTACGAAGGCAACCACTCGCACTTGACCAACACGCCCACTAACCCTCGACTGTACAGATTGGCTTATGGCCGTCTGCCTCTGCTGCACTCAAACAACTGTCCCGGCGGTCCGCATCTTCGTCGACTGAATCCCTCGTGGCCAGTGGTAAGTCGTCAGCCATGTGCCATGCGCCTTCGCACTCCCGATACGGTATACTGACGTCCTCAGTATTACGCTCCCAGCCATACTCTTCATTCGCATCATCTCGCCCTTCGTTGTCCGTCCTCTCCCGTACGCCACTCTCGCAGGCGCAAACCGTCTTTCGTTACACTCGTGCTGCCAGCAGCGTCTCGCATAACCTGCTTGCTAGTCTGGAAAAGACGGCCAACAACAACCCCAACAGTGCTACCGCCCAAAATGCCTTCTACTCTGCCCTCATTCGCGCCGGTCACCACGATATCCTGGTCGAACGCTATGACAAGAACATCTACGCAACGAGCCCCTCGGTCGACCAGCTCTACTCCCGCGCCATAGAAAAAGTCGGTCAACAAGAAACTGGTTCTGGTGCCCACTCAGACGAGACTTCGCAGGCTGTCGGTCAGGCCGTCGCTGCCACTGGTCGCGGTGGTAACCTCTCCGTCTCACGCAAAGGCAGCGGTGCTAAGAAAGAACCCCTGTACGTTGTCGTTGACGAGTCTCTCGGCGCCACCGTCTTCAAGTGGGTCAAGTTCTTGATGATCTTTGGTGTCACTTGCTATCTGTCTCTGGTTGTTCTCACTCTTTTCATTGATGCTACTGGCGTCATTAAGAAGGTCGGCGGAGCCCAGGACAACCAGGCAAAACCTGAACTGCAAAAGACTCGCTTCTCTGATGTCCACGGCTGTGACGAGGCAAAGGAAGAACTCCAGGAACTCGTCGAATTCCTCAAAGCCCCTGACAAGTTCTCGACTCTCGGTGGAAAGCTGCCCAAGGGCGTCCTCCTTGTTGGCCCTCCCGGTACTGGTAAAACTCTCCTCGCCCGCGCTGTCGCTGGTGAGGCTGGCGTCCCCTTCTTCTACATGTCTGGTTCCGAGTTTGACGAGGTCTACGTCGGTGTTGGTGCCAAGCGCGTTCGCGATCTGTTCACACAAGCCCGTGGAAAGTCTCCCGCAATCATCTTCATTGACGAACTCGACGCAATAGGAAGCAAGCGTCACGAACGTGATGCAGCATACGCAAAACAGACCCTGAACCAACTTCTTACTGAACTCGACGGTTTCGACCAGGATACTGGTGTCATCATCATCGGCGCAACCAACTTCCCTCAATCGCTGGACAAGGCTTTGACTAGACCTGGTCGTTTCGATCGCAACGTTGTTGTCGGTCTTCCCGACGTGCGTGGCCGTATCAGCATCCTCAAGCACCATCTCAAGAGTATTCGCATTGACGGTGAAGTCGACGCATCCGTTTTGGCCCGTGGTACCCCCGGGTTCAGCGGTGCTGAACTTGAGAATATTGTTAACCAGGCTGCTGTTCGCGCATCCAAGAACAAGGCTAAGCGTGTGACTATGGACGATCTGACCTGGGCCAAGGACAAGGTGCTTATGGGTGCTGAACGCCGTTCTGCCGTCATTCAGCAAAAAGACAAGGTCATGACTGCTTACCACGAAGGTGGTCACGCTCTTGTAGCCATGCTCACAAAGGACACTACCCCTCTGTACAAAGCTACCATCATGCCCCGCGGTCACGCCCTCGGTCTTACTCAAATGCTTCCCGAACTTGACAAGGTTTCGGAGACCAGAGCCGAGATGATGGCACAGATTGACGTCTGCATGGGTGGCAAGGTTGCAGAGGAGCTCATCTACGGACCCGACAAGGTCACCACTGGTGCATCTTCCGACATTCAGTCGGCAACCCGCATTGCTCATATGATGGTCACGCAAGCCGGTATGTCAGAAAAGCTCGGCAACGTCGACCTCAACACCGACTACGCCCGCTTGTCATCCGAGACGAAACAAATGATCGAGAGCGAAGTACGAAGACTAGTAGAAGAAGGCCGTGAACGTGCCACAAAGCTTCTACTCGACAACCGCGAAGGACTCGAACGTCTAGCGAACGCACTAGTCGAATACGAGACCTTGAGCAAAGAAGAGATGGAAGCAGCGGTACGAGGAGAAAAGCTTTCTCCCAAGAAGCCGACGGCGGATCCAGATGTTCCTGTTAAGATGCCGGAAATTCCTCTTCCACCATCCTTTGGCGTGCCGCCTTCAATAGGAGGAAACCATGGCCCTGGTGGCGTACCCAGTCCACGACCCTCCCCCGGCGGCAATGAAGATGGACCTTCACCCTACCCAACAGGTCCTTAGGCATTAGACCCTTGGTATACAAGGACAGGCTTGACCACAACCCTCAGTCTCTCACTGTATCATTCCATACATGGCGGAATCTTTGCATGGCGTTTTCTTTCATTAAAGTTCTTTTACCTCGAGAGGGGCCTTGTTTGTTCCTCACATGTGGATGATATTCATGAATTGGAGGACGAACACTGGATTGACAGACTCGAGGAAGCAATGCTTCACGACTGTGTGTATTACTAGAGAAGCGAAGTATTGGCCAAAGTTGGGGAGCGCGTCATTCATGGATATATAAATTCTCTCATTTCCCAATTTTACGATCAATAAGAAAAGACAAAAAAAACAATTGGAATATTTCCTTGATCAAGGTTCTTGTGTTTCTCTCCTTTCTCAGATCCTTCACTTGACATGGTAGAGTGACATTGTGAATGTCGGGACGGGTCAACGAAGCGTAGAGACTTTCTCACCTTTCTTTACTTTTCTTGCCCTTCTCCATCAACCATGGGACTGGATCACAGCAACGTGGCATGGAACTTTTCCAGAATATATCAGTCAAGTCATTCAAGAAAAAGTTGACAACGTCCATGGAATTGGAAAGTCAAGAAGGGGGGGGGGACTACAACTCTCATCCCTTCTTTCCATCGCCCCCAATCAGCTTCTACTACCGTCCTTCAGCTCTCGCCAACAACTTATCATCCAACCCCACAGGTTCAAAGCCATCTTCCCTCTTTCTTTTTTGACTCCACACCATATCACCTCTGAAAAACACAACCACGCCGCCTTTTCCAGATACACTAGCAGTGATTCTGAAAAGCGGTGCGCCGGTCCCTGGATGAGCTTCTCGGAGAGGTAAAAGCGTGAGATCATTTTCTGCACACCATTCCTCTACGATATCTTTGAAGGAAAGCTCTGGTGCTTCTTCTTTGGGTGCGGGTTTGGCGTCGATGATGGTGGTGGTGGAAGTGACGAGAGGGCGAGAAGGTCCTGCGGCAGGTGCTGGGAGAGAAGAAAGAGAAAGACCTTGTTCTTGCAAAGTCAATGCATCATTGATGGTTGTCAATGCTCTGTCGAATTCTGCCTTTACTTCTGGCACTCTTTGCAAAAGCTCTGGAATAACGCTTTTCCACCAACTGTACCATGCGCCGATTTCTTCAAAACTCGCTTCTGGGCTAGTGAGCCATTGATGCAAAACCCCATGTAACTTTGGGAAAAATTCTGCCACCAACAGTCGTGCAAAAACAATCGGTGTAAAGAAGTTTTGCCACAAAAAGATGTTTTCGAGCGGTGTAATGTCCTGATCTGCTGGATCGATGTCAAAGTCTTGAGACAAATGTGCAGCAAGACGAGGGAGTAAATGGCGTAACAAAGTAGCTTCAAACTCTTGCTTTCCGAAAAACGACTTCCAAGCTTCCAGACCTGGTAAGAGGGAAGAAATATCGCAACTATCCAGTACACGCCGGAATTTCCTCTTTGCATCTACCAGTACTCCAGAAGAGGATTTGGGATCTAATTGATAGGATGGCAGGAGTGGTAACCAAGGGAACAACCAAGTGTGTGGTGCATCGTTACTAGAAGCTTTGTGGTGATGGCGTCGTTTTCGTGGGTTCCAGGATGATAGAGCATCAGAGAGTTTCGGTACGATTTGTTGATCCAAGAGATTGGAGTATACGAAAGCGGGGAGGAGAGGTTTCCAAGCCGTTACGACTGTGATTAACGAGGCAGCATCATGGACGTCCCAGCGTGTGACTGTTGACCTCATCTTCGGTAGCCAGATGCCATGGATAAGACTTTCGTATGGTGTAGTGGTTTTCTGCTTTCGGTATCGTCGTTGTTCGGGTTCAATGTCTGGGTTGTTGGATGCGAGTGCGTTTGATGTTCTCTCTAAGCCGAGGATGGGTTTCAGATGGGTGAGATGTTCGACTAGACGATAGGATGGCGTTTCCAGAGGGTCCCAGTCATCGAGGTCGGCTTTGAAAAGGGGTGTGATTGTAGCGACTGCTGCTTCCGACAGATTATAGCTATCAATGTCATGACGGAAGTCTTGTTGTAGTTTCTGCAGCTTCTCCATTGCCTGACCCCAATCGATGTTTGCGATGTTCAGAGCCTCGACTGCCGAGAGCATTTGTCGCATCTTTTCAATATCGTCGTCGGCTTGGCTGATTTCCATTTGCAAATGTCCTTGTTGCTCTTCAACCACGACTTTCCGCTCTTGCAAGCCATGCCATGCTTCGATAAAGGCTTCCAGTTCCAGTCTCTCGCGCTTGGCTATCTTGTCGGCTTCTGTCTCGGCAGGAACATGATTCGGCGTCATGAGTCCAGCAGTGCTCGTAAGCAGTCGCGTCGTACCACCAGTAGCATCAACGATACTGCCCAGCATAGCTTTCGGCAACTCCAATCCAGGCGCCGCAGCACGAACATCCTCCACAGTACGATACTTCGTCTTGCGTCTCCCACCCCCTGCCCCTCTCTCCTCCTTCTTCCTCTCACTCCTCCTCTTTCTAGCTTTTCTCTCCTCATCACTCGAGTCCTCATACTCCTCGCCTTTGGCTTCTGCTTTCCTCCTCTGCTCTGCTTTGTATTGTTCCGTCTTTTCCTTGACCGCACCCACACCAGCACCTTGTGGTCGTAGTTTGACTTCGATAGGGTTGACGATACCCTCGCCCTCTTTTCCGAGACCCTGGCCTTGCTTGTAGCCCATTTTAGCCATCATGCGCTCAGCAAAAGTCATCTTGCCAGCAGGTTTCGTAGCAGTTTCGTCCAGTTTGGCGCTCTTGCGGCTGTTGTTGTTGGCGCCGAATTCGCCTTTGCGCTTGAAGCTTGCGCGCTCCATCTTGACGGTCGTGTGAGCGTGTAGCTCTCGAAGACGACGCGATTGCGATGGTATGAGTGGCGCGACTAAGGCGATGATGTTGAGTGAGCGTGTCAAAAGATATTTGGTGCTTTGTCCGGTGAAGTCATCGTCAAAGCTTGGATCCTGCGACGGTCGACGGAACGAAGCTAACAACAACAATCTTCGATGCCGAGGCGTGCGCAATTGGTCTTTTTCTTTCTATTGAACATGTTTTGTTCTAAAATCTAAACAGGTAGCTACCATCTTCTATAGACATCTCTACGTAGTTGTACTGCTTAGACCATTACTATCAAATTCCTTTTAGGCGGTGCGCTAACCAAAAGTTTCCCTGCACTCTTTCCAGCTCTCCAGTAGAACATTTTAGCCACACATTTTTGTCAAACATGTTGCTTGAATAACCCAAATGGAAAAAATGCTCTAACAAAGACGCTTAACAAAAATAATCGACAGAAATGTAATTTCGATAATACTTAAACAGGACGGCTTAATTAATGTGTATAGATTAAAACTTTAACTAAGACATTTAAAAAGAATGTTTAACTAAGAATATCTGTTTAGAATTTTAAGGACTCAAAATGTTTAACCAAAAGTTGCATTCAAACAACTAGCTATGTCATTCTGACCTGGAAGTTCATCTTCTATATGCTGTACTTGCTTGTTATTTAGAATCAAGACAGCACTGTTCTTGGCTACACAGGCACCATATTGTATCGTGAAATCCCGGCCGATTGTCACATGTCATTCTCTACCCTCGTCAACACACCTTTTCAATATACTTGCACATCGAAGGATTCTGCATAGGGACGAAGCGATCGAGCAAATAAGCTTCTTCCCAGTTTACAGCTAATCTGCAATCGTCAAACTCGATAGGGTATCTCTAGACTTCTTTTCCCATATGAATGTCAAAGTCCATCTGTGCCTCACTGTCTGTCTTCACTATCTCACGTAACCACCATCGTAACGATTAACACAAGCAGACTCTGAATCCACCCGTGTATGACCCCAATTCCACTCGAGGCTCGTCCCGAACTGGGGCTGGGTGTCGCCGTTGCTGTAAAAACTCCAGTCATCGCTATGGTCGATGTGCTACCACTGCTGCTGCCGCTGTTGCTTGAACCGCGCGTAGAACTTGAGCTTGTCGGTGATCTGCTTGGAGAGACACCACTTTTGCTAGCCGTGGTAGTTCTGCTAGGTGCTTTCTTTGGGTCTGAATAGTAGATACCGTTGACGAAAAGTCCCGTGTCTCCCTTGTCATCCCTCATCTGTGCTGTTTCTTCGGACGAGCAGGAGTCTTGCATTGCTCTGAACCAACAAGTTGGGGCCGCTTGCTTAGATGGAGCGATGTTAGTATGTGTTGAGTTCTTGAGGCCAGATGAGCTAAAATTGGAAAGATTGATCGCTTCTCCAGTGCTAAGATCCGTGCCATCAATAACTCGAGTGAACACAGTGAATGCTGTCTCAGGTTGGTAATATGGTACCATATGGCCAGCGTCATAAATGCGGGCGAAAGACAAGTTGCCAAACTGGCGTACAGCACCTCCGACATAGGTCGTGTTAACAACGATATCAGCATAACCTGCACTGTTCCAGCCAGAGAGGTATGAAGAATCGTTTGACGGGTATTCGGGAAGCGCTGCAGCCACGGCGAATGAAGCAGCCTCACCGCCCATCCAATTGCACTAAATCATGTATTAGCACTCCCGCTCTGGTAAGAGGGTGGTTCATGGGCTGTCGAAATGCACATTCACTTCCGAATCGAAGCCGCTCGAGCGAGAGCAGTTGACGTCACGGCTCTCCGCAGCTGTTGCTTGATCCCTAGAAAAGACTATGCATTTGGACAGGGGCGCCAGACAGGACTCTGGTCTCGGGGATGCAACTTACGATATAATCAGCGTCGCCGTAAATAAGCGAAACGCGCACCCCGGCTCGAAGGAGGCTAGCAATGTCATCAATTTGACCACCCCGTACCGAATCACCAGTATTGTAGAAGGCCATTGATACTGCGTCGCTATGCTGAGTATAATTCACGCGAGATCCAATCGCCTTCTGTACCGACGCCGTGTTCAGATACTCCAGAAAAGCCCATGATGGATCTGGCGACGGATTCTTGACACGAATATCGTATACATCAAGGCCACTGTCAAGAAAAGGTCCCGTCAATCTGTTGCATGAGGTTGCTGCTGCTTGACAAGCATTATTGGCTTGGTCGCTATCTCCCTCGTTCTCCGGATCAGTTTGATTAGCGAGACGGCGGCAAGTCTCGATTTCGGTGCTGCACTGACTGTTGTATTCTGTAATCAAATTGAGCTCCTCGGTTTGCGAGATTGCTTGTATGCCGAAGGTATTGTTGTAACCCATAGCGGCGTAGTAATAGTCCTGAATCAACGAATCAATCATGCCATTCACGATTCCTAGAGATGTAAGCCTAATCTCTAAGGTCGAATTCGTGGGCAGAGTGCCGTTCGCTCGCTTTGCATTTTGCTCTTCAAAGTAGTTGGCAAAGGTCGGTCCATATATGCCACCATAGCTTTCGGCAAACAGGTTGATACCAGTTGTCGAGATGTGTGAGCTGTTTGGTTGAACACCTGGATTGTATTGGGGAAAGGCAGAAAGAAAGCCTTGGAGGAAATGCCACGCAGCCATAGCTGAGATGTCGGTGGTGTTGCTGGTGGCATCCGGGTTATTTGAACTAAATGTGCCATTGAGTTCGGTCCAGGCTGGTACCCATCCACCAGATAAGTTGAGGGAATGGAGTCTTTCAAGCATGACGTTGTAGGTCATATTCGTAAGTGTATCGTAAGAGAAACCGACCTGCGAACGTTAGTACCGGTCTTCGACAAGCAGAATAACACTGAGAGTTCGCCGGGCAGTTGGGAGCTTGCCGAGTGTGCTACGTTCATCGATTCGGGGGAGCGGTCCGTTGGAACGATCGCTTTGTGTATGGCATCATTTGTAAGATACGTACCTGAGTTGGCTGATCGATGTAAAGGATGTTCGAACTTCTGTCCCAGCCCCACATACGCGCTTGAGTGCCCCATGAACCATCCTTCATTTGAACGACTTCGCATGGTCCGTTCTCAGCAAACATGCCGATCATACTGCTACTTCCCGGTCCTCCATTGATCCAGATAGTCAGCGGAGCAGTCTCTGGGTTTTGTCGCGCTTCCGTAAACCAGAAGAAGGTGTTGATCGAGTAGTTCTGCTGTATTGGGGCGAGGGTGAACGGTGGGAGACCGATGTAACCAGTATACTGCTTTTGGGTATCGAAAGCCGTCATACACGTCTCAGATGAGGGCGTGTTATAGGAAATGGTGATGTTTTCATTGATGGGCGATTTCAGGACATTCGAATATTCGACCCGTGGGGGAAATTGTGCGAGAACGAGCAACGGAGCTGCCAGCAGGGAAGCAATAGAGTAATACATGGTCGACTATGTTACTTGTCAGTCGCATCTCCGAAGTCGATAGAGATCAAGAGAGGGCCTGGTAGAAGGCACAGTATAGTCTGCTTTGACGAGCTCATACATGAGACAGGGCAGTCGACAGGCTCTCGAGATGGATAGAGTGCTTTCCAAATAACACTGCGCCTTTCTACAGCCCTCTCCGCGACCTTGGAGTTGGGACTGAGATGGAACTGACTTACATGGATGATTGTTCTCGTAGAAACATCTGGATTGTTGCCCAATGCGAAGTTGGTGATCTCGCGCTTCTGCTCTTCGTCCTTTGCTGGAGGTCGGAAGGTATGACTACAGGCTCCGAGTCAGTCCATCCCGATACGATTTTCCGCAAGAATTCGCTTCGTCATTGGAACTCAAACGCGAATAGTTCATTGCGCATTATGTCAAATCGAACAAATCTCTGCATCCACAGCAGAGCGGCTCAGATGTAAGCCAGAAAAATGAAATCGCACTTACCAGGAACACAGCTTCAAAGCACAGCTCTGAAAACGCAAGTCGCAAAGATCAAAGGAGCGGAAGCGGCAGACAGCCTTACGTCGTCAATACGTCTGGTCACAAAATCGCGCCGGTGAACAATGTATACAACTGAGGGGAGAGCACTCGTAAGCTCAGTGACTAGAGCACTACAGTGTTTGTGCGCCCACAACTTGAAGTCAAGATGCTGGCGTCGACCTCAGCAGATCGGAGGAGTATTCTTGCTGCTGCGCCTCCCGAGAGTGCATCAGAGGACCCCTCCACCAAATTTCACTTTCAGCCGCCCATGCAAGGGACCGGGATCGGGCGTTTTCGTGAGAAACGCCCTTGGCAACGTAGATGAACATCTGACTCGATGATCTTTTCTCATTCAGAATATAAATCTCAATACTCGAGTACATTCGACCGATATGTTGAAATTATTATTCATTCTCTGATACGATGGCTAGTCAAACAACCTCCACCTTGAATGGCAAGAACTTTAGCCAGTAGATGATCTCACAGAGACAGCCGGATGCAATAAACACGAAAATACCAAAAGTCGTATCCCATTGTTCTTGATCGTGGTTCGTTGCAGTTTTGAGTCGCGTCCGTTATTTGCCATCAAGAGCAGTAGAGGAGCAGGAAAGACATGGTAAAGGTGAAAGCCGACAAAAAGACAACAGGTTGCCATCACATCCTAAAATCAAAACCGCAGAGGGGAATCTCTATAGACAGGAAACGAAGAACAGGAAATACAAAAAGGCAGATAACAAGGCTCGGAAAAGCTTTCGCTGTGCAGTGCAGTGCAGAAAGGACAAGGTCGTGTCGTGAGGCATGCCGGGAACGTGAGACGGCTTTGCATAGCGTGGCGTAAGTTTTGGGCCGTGAATTTGGTCATTGAGCGTTAGTTGTGCGTAGTGATTCGTTTCGGTGATCAATTTGCGCGAATGACAAGTCTGGCCAGGAACTTGTTCGACAGACAGTCGAAGTCGTTGCGGTCGAACTTGGCGTCCGATCTAGATCGGAGATATTTTTCTGTGATATCGTTAGCACGCAGGATTCGAGCCAACGTAGTTAAGAAAACTCACCATGCTTGGTGACATGTTGTTTCACTTCAGTCAAAGCCTCGCAGATGGCAGGGTCAGAGTTGAGAAGTTGGTGGTGGCTACGAGTGTCCCAGTCCATGAAGTTGGGCAACTTCTGGCTGATAGCTTGGAACAAGCCGACGATTACGCCAACAGGAGTGCTTTCCATGTCATTGCAGAATTGATTGACAGCTGTCTCATCAGGTGTACGGTAGTGTGCATCAAACTGCATCTCTTCCCATACGGCTAGCAGGATTGCTGCAAGCATGAAGATGGTTGGCCAGTTCTTGAGTTTCTCGCCACTGTACACAGAGGAGTACAATGCCGAGAGTTCTTCAAGAACATCCTTTTGAAGTTCTCTCCACATATCGGCCAAGGCAATCTTGACCTGGAAGTTGATCATGCCAGGAGCGATAGTCTTGCCACAGAACTTGCTGTCCTCATCTTCGATCTTGCCGACACCGGCTTCTTCCTCAGACAGACCCTCGATCATGGTGATGTGAAGGGTCAAGTTGTATGCAAGTACCAACTTGAGAGCTTTGCGAATCACTGGCGACTTCGACTTGACCCAGTAGTGGTAGGCAGTCTTGAGCATCTCAGTCAAGAAGGGTGTCCCTTCGAAGTAACCGTCGACAAACGACTCGAAGCCGTTGTCGAGATGACAATCGAGATAGTCCGAGAGACTCGAGGCTGAAACACCCTCCATACCAGTCGACAGCTTCGAGGTATGAGACTCGAACTGAATAGGATCGTTGATCTTCTCAGACCAGTCGATATTGAAGCAGCTGTCGTCACGAACGTAGACCTCGCGAACGTTGATTGGCAGCAGGTACCCATAGCCGTGCGTGATGTAGACGGTGCGCTCATTGGGGGAGAATCCCTTGATGTTGGCAGCAGATACACCGAGATTGACGTGACGTTCGTAGTCAGCCTTCCAGTCCTTCATGAAGAAGCCAATGTCCTTGATGTCGATTCGAGTGCAAGGGACTTGCCAAAGACGGGCATGAGAAGGACGACAACCACCGCAAGGATTGCCCTTGTCACAAGTCTTCTTGAGGAATTTGCAACGAAGACATGCGCGAAGTTTTCTGATCTCATGAGCTTGTTGACGCTGATCAGCACGCAGGGGGCCCTTTCTCTTGCCAACACGCTTCTCGGGTGCACCGTCTTTGCGAGCTGGAGGAGTGGCCTTCTTGATAGCCGACTTGGTAGTCTTGGCCAGAGCGTTAGTGGGAGTCTTTCGTTTTCTGACAGGAGGTGACACTGGGCTTGAAGCGTTGGAGGAGATTGTCGAAATTTGCACTGCTTGCGAAGTTGAGGGCCGTGTGCCATCTGCAGGACTTGCTAGCGGCGACGATGAGGTCGAGTGGGACGAGTAGTCATGCTCGTAATCAGAAGAGAAGTTTCTGGTGTGGTGCGATCTGTGCTGAACGTAGTCGCCAGCACTGAAACCATCTGAGACGGGTGAGAAAAGAGGGAAAGGAATCTCCTCATAGCTGCTTGACAACTGAACAGAGCTGGCATCGTCGTTGGAGGAATCTGATGCACTGCGGATATGCAAAGTCTGACTAGGATTGAAGATAGCGTTGTTGTTGGCTTCGACATATGAACCAAGAGAATGCCTCGAGATGGGGAAGTCAACAGCAGTCCAGCCATTGTCGCTACTCGACAAGGAACGAATTTCCAGATATGAACCAGTGGGAGAGTTGCTAGGCAGACTGGATTGAACGTTGGTGTTGGCGGCCATGCCCATCTGGAAAGCCAGAAGCTCGTTCTGATAATCGTTCAAAGGATAAGATAGAACATTCATGGACTCCATAGGACCAGCCATGGTCATGTATGCAGTCGAGTTCATGGCCATGTTGTTCTCGGCCGAGACAGGCATGTACTGAGGAGTAGCTTGGTGCATCGGCATGGCATATGAGGCGTCGTAGGTGCGGTCCAGGGTAGCATCCTGGCTAAAAGCCTGCTGGGCCGGGAACTGGAAGTGCCACTGGGGATCGAGAGCAGCAGCTTGGTTCATTTGTTGTTGTGTATAGCCGAGGTTCATGGCATTGGGCTGGACGGGCGCGGGTAGATTGTGGGACTCGTATGTCTTTTGATCATGTTGATTGACATTGTAATCGAGATGTTGCTTTTGGTCGATTTGATTCACATCATATTTGTAGTCGACATGTTGCGACACAGGCTGCTCGAGTTGATGCTGATGCTGGTGATGGTGATGTTGATGCTGATGTTGCGGCTGGAGGGACTGGTGGGCCATGGTCGGGTCCAGGGAGTCGAGGGTAAATGCCCACTGTTGTTGCGAAGCCAAGGAAGATGACGAGGAGTAAGAGTGGTTGTGGCGAGGATCGGTATAATCGCCATAAGCCAGAAGGTTATCGGCGTGGGTGAAATCGAGGTTGTACATGATGATTCTCGGTGCATACAGGCACGGATGCAGGCAATTTCGGACGAGGTAGGCTTTTAGTCGCACACACAACTAGTCGACGAAATGGCACGAGATAGGTCAGCAGCGATGTCTAGCTGACCGCCGCTCTTGTTACAAAAGGACAGCACGAGGGACCGTGGCATATAGGTATTAGCGAGGACGATGGTCCTGAAATGGCGGTGAGGCAGCATCGCTGGTAGCATGCGGGGCGGGGTCGAGCGACGCGCTAGCACTTTAGGTCATGCATGGACCAGATGGCTCCAGAGAAAGCGACGACCCGCAAGACTCCGTGTAGTGCGTGACATCCTGTCATCTCTGCATGCGATGTATCTGTTCCGCGCGATCTGAGAATTCTGACTTCTTCTTGTCGACTTCGAGAAATTTGCGGGCTGGGATCCCATCTGGTAGCTATGTTTCAGCCTCAGACAGGGAGAGAACCGTTGTCTACAACGTTGGCAGAACCCTGGAAGTCGGATGTTTAAGCTCGACGCTCAGGGAAGGCGCTTGGACGACCTTGCCAAGTCCGACAATGCAGAAAGGGAAGACCGACTCGCACACGAATCAAGTCCTCTCCACTCAACTCACCACTCTCGAGCCGCCGGGCACACCCAGCCTCTACTGCATCTTCCCGCATGCTTCGGCTCGCGGCTGAGAGTGCTCCTTCGATCAGCTTCATCCAGACCGGTCAAACGTGACCACAAAGGCTTGAAGTCTTGCTGCACCAAGTACGACTGACTTGCAATGTACAGTAGACTACTTCCTCGCTCGAGCGACCCACGTGAGTCCATTGACCATCATGCCTCTGTGTAACAACATTCCGTGGCTCCAGCGCTATCATGCCCTATTCACACGCAAGGCACTTGTAGCCGAGTCAGCCATTGGTCCTAGATAAACCCGAATGACACCAAAAATACGAAACCTCCACGAGCTGTGCACTGTTTTTGTTTCACTTCCTACTTTTTGCCTATGGACTGATCTCGGGTGCAACACTCTACAGCCCGCTTTTCAGATTGCCCATGTCCACATACGACCCTATCACCAAGTATTTCTCGAGGTAGAAGAACTCTGTGCACAGACAAATCTCGGTACTCTTGTCTCTTCAGTCTGCAAGACAGACGGCTCGGTCGATCTTTCATATGCAAGTTGCGTGTGCAGAAGGCTGGCCAGAGCTCATGCAGCCGGTCATTTTGACAGGGTCTCCATATTTCATCTCCGATCAAGTGCTGCACCCCATCGTCTACGCACGTACACATCTCGAACGGAGGCACAGGCTAGTATTCGACCGGATCACTTGGCCGTCAAAATCTTCTATCTGGTGGATAGGAGTCCATAATTCAACCCTTTTTGCCTGCTAGCACGTCTCGGCCAAATCCTATATCGACATTTTGGCCTGTCTTCCAGTCCACGTTCGGACGAGTCTTGACAAAAGACTCTCGATCCTGCCATCTCTTGAACCACTGTACTAGGCTTTGTCTTCCATCGCGCCATTCAATCCCAACAATGTCCAGAAAGGCTACACATGCTGCTACCGCACATTCAGCCGCTGACGCCGGTGCATCGTTAGCTGGCGGCTGAAGCGTACCACGACCAACTTCAAGTTCAAGTTGGTCAAGTCCCCGGATTATCTTCTCGTTTTGACCATCGATCCAGGCTTGATATGCGACGTTGTTCTCAGCACGGATCTTCTTCTCGTACAAGATGAGAACTTGCGCGTCCAACATGCCGTCGGCGCAACCGTGAAGAGTTCTCAATCGCCAATTGTGTCGTTTAGGGTCAGACCGCTTGTTCATCAAGGCTTCGTGTTCTAGAAAGTCGCAGATCACTTTCGAGTCATAAACGCCATCGCCGTTGTTGCCGAGGACCAGAGTCGGTAGTTTTGCCAGAGGGTTCGACTCGGCAACAGTGAGGACATCATCAGACCATCCCGGGTACTTGACTGGTGCAACGACAACAGTCTGAAGCTCAATTCGGTCTGCAGTGCCCAGTTCGAGAGCAAGCATGTACACCTTGCGTGAGTACGGAGATAGAGGATGGTAGAACAGCCGGTGAGGGCAATCTAGCGGTGGTTGAGCGTCCACCACGGTAACACCAGCTGGCAAATTTCTCCCCATTGCTTGAATACGAAAATTTCACCTAGGAAAGTGGACCAAAACGCCTTGAGCATTTCGAATGCAAACCTGGTTTGCTTTCAGCATTACAAGTTCGCCCACATCGCGGTGGTGCGAGGCCCAGTCTGTCGGGTAGACCTCAACCATCTCACCAATCTTTAGCCTGAGTGAGTCAGCGTAGCTCATGTCGTCTTGAAAAGCTCCAGCTGGTGCGGACGTGATCTTCTCGAAAACCTCTTTACCGCTCAGAGCTGGAGGTACGGAAGCCTTGACCTCGGCGTCCTGCAACGCTTTTCTGAAGAGATGAATCCAGGCATATGTTTTAGGAAACATCTTTTTGGAAAGAAAGTGTTCTGGGACTGCACCCTCCATCAGTGGGTTCGTCACGATCCACTGCGCGATGTAGACGGCATCGACATCTGCGATTGAGGGTACTGCACTGTCGAAAATCCAATCACGTCCATCTTCCAGGAGGTCCTCCAGCGTCTGAAACATGGCACGAATATAGTTGTACGATTCCGGCCTGTCTTTGATCATGTCCTCAATTCGGAAAGGTCTGCCCATTGCCTCGGATCTGTCGGCAAGGAATGCAGGGTTCTTGCCCAAAGCAGAACGCTCGTATGGTAAACAGCGCGTAGCATGCAAGAAGATTTGATCATGGTTCCAGTCTTGAAGCAATCTCTGGACAGCTTTTTGCGAAGCACTTAACGAGGCATTTGGAAGAGGGTATCTTTCTTGTAAGACTTGTAAGATCAATCTCGAATCACAATAGACATGGCGGCCGATGGCGAGCACTGGTATTCGACGATAAGAGATGCCCAGAGCTGCCAGGTCAGGTCGCGGCATTATCGGTGGTTGGATCTGTGAGCATCAGCATCTGATGTTGACTCTGGTCATAAACTTATAACTCACACATTCTGAGTACTTGATACCGGCCAACTTCAGGTACCTTGGTTGTGTCAGCAACTCTCTGAGAGGCAGGATATAATCTCAGCATACCACAATACCTTGTGCGAATAGATCGACTGGGCGTAATGGAAGAGTATGACCTCCTCGCCATTCTGAGTCATTATGGTGGCACTAGAAGACACTTTGTCATAGTGCAAGCGCTGGAATATACAATGAGAGATGCTGACTACCCTTCATCACTGACACGTCGTACATTCAAGGTTATGCCGGCTTATACATGATCGACAGTTGAACAATATCTCGGACTTGGCACATCCCGACGCATCGCTAATAAGCCACCAACAAGCACTCCACTAGTTCCCATCCAAGCATCTTCATATCACTCAATGCCCCACGGCCTGACCATCCATACCATTCTCGTATCCCCCACTTTCATGTTCAACATGTA
Source organism: Aureobasidium subglaciale EXF-2481 (assembly GCF_000721755.1). Taxonomy (NCBI): domain Eukaryota; kingdom Fungi; phylum Ascomycota; class Dothideomycetes; order Dothideales; family Saccotheciaceae; genus Aureobasidium; species Aureobasidium subglaciale. The sequence goes on from NW_013566995.1 coordinate 1,440,239, forward strand.
CATCCGGCCGAGGTCCTCCACCGCTTCCGCCAAGCCCCGCATCAGAAGCTAAAAAGATCGACATCACCTTACCGCGGCTCCACTCCGCTTGCTCCCATCTCTGCACGGTCTTCAGCAACTGTTCAATCCACTGACTTGCCGCTGCACGCGCACGATAACAAGACATCTGGTGATCCTGTTCGCACGGTGCACCTACCTCGGGAAACACGCCGGGCCTTTGACTGGTGGAGACTCTACATGCAGGGTATGAGGAAGCGACTTATTTAGGCAGGTGCCCAGGGGTAGACTCGGAGTATACTCAAGGGGAAGAATATGATTAATTGAGGTCTGGCGATTGCTGCAAGGTTTTCACTCAGAGGAAGGGATGGAAGACTGGTAACATGCGACCTTCGTCACTCGAGCTCCTTCTACACACGGAAATGGCTGATACCTATCGATATACTGAGCATATGTTGTGACGAGGCAGTCGAAATGCGTATTTAAGGCAGGCGCCTTAGTCATGAGAAGGTCTGTTTGAGACACTCTCATTGAGCATAACTCTCTCTCTCACACACAACTATGGTGCAATTCGGCAACTGTCTTTGATCCTGTGTAGCTAATACGAGAAGGCGCGGATTGAGCCAAGGTACCCGCGCTCATATCACAACGACCAGGCACATACACTGGTCTGATCTTTTGCATGGCCATCTACATCAGTTGCATCATATACAAAGCACCATCGCAAGGCACCATCACACCATAGCAAACAGTTCATGCGCGAAAGACAAAGAGAATCAATTGACATCTCTATATAGGGGTACGGCCTTGGGCCCACTTGCAGCGACGCAGGACCATCTGATCTATAAGTATGTCAGTCCACGAAGTCACCATAAACAGCAGGGGTATACTGACCTACTGCTTTGCTACTCTATACAAAAGGTATGGCTCAGTGGCCAGTGACCTTGCAGCACTTCAAAGCTACCTGGCCCTGCTCGATCATCAGTACTGGAGTTGTTCAAAGCCGCTTGTAGAGTCACTGACTTAGTGCTCGCGCACACAGGGCGCAGGCGCACCCACGATGGGAGCGCGAAGGGGACCTCCTCCCTGCGTCGCCTCGTGATGGAAGTCCTCAGGACCTCCCTGTACATGTCGCTTGTCAGTAAATCCTCCAGAGAGACACACGAAACGGAGATCTTACAACATCGAGGAGACGAGGGGGGGCCTCGTTGTCTTCGTCGTCGCCGAAGCGAGAGCAGGAGAGGAAGGAGCGGAGTCTCACCAGGAGATTTCTGATTGATGGCATGGTTTTTTGCCGTTGTGTTTGAAAAGAAGAGGGTACTAGAGGTGAGTGATAAGGGTGGTAAGTCGTCTTGCGGATTCTGCTTCCGGCCTGTGCTTGGATGAGTCGTCCTCTCGGCGGTCTATACCTCGTTCGATCGCGAACCGTGACTTGCGGCACGTCCCAGAAGTGAGAGACGACATCGGAGAACGGCCGCAAGAGTCGGCCGAGCGACTTGTCAGGTATCGCACCAGTTCCCCTCTGCGTGTTTGCTCGCGAGCTGTAGCTTGCGCCTGTTGCGCTCACCTGCATACACTCAAGGCTGCTGAACATGACATATCGAAGTATGAAGGCGACTACTTGGATGCTCGTAGTCTAGCCTCGAGTGTTATTCTGTTCAAGCCCTCCCCCGCTTCTCATCTATCACCACAGCTCGACCAGCTGCTGTAAAAAGGCACAGTACAATTGGCAACGGAACCCGCGGACGATGAGAGACAAGCTTCAATGGAGAACGAGAACGCTGATGCACAATCATTTACTGCTCAATCGAACTACGTATCAGGGAAACGACAAAAGCCACCGCTGATGCCCTGCCAGCAAGGCATCTACCACGGAATACCCGAAGGCGCCACATCCCAGGCAGTGGTATCCACACCCCAAGTCTTGGCCACTGCCTTTTTTCTATCATACAGAGCATCTCCATCAACAGTAACTTCCAACAACCTCTTGGTATCGATATCAAGCAACAATGCAGTCATCTCAAACGCCAAACTGGACTGCAGCTGACGAACTTTCGGGTGAAGCACTTCACTCACCATCTGGTGGCGTTATGAAGACGATGCGGCTTTGAGGACATTGATGCCGTAGATGAGGGCAGTGATGGCTGCTTTCTTCTCTGACTCGGACACTTCCTCATTCTCGTGCTTGCTGAGGACGATGTTTTTATCGGCGGCGCGATCGGCGATCATTTGATCGTAGTCCTCACGACTGAGCATGCTGGAGTTGAAGTCTATGACCTCGGCGAGAAGCTCCTCCCCAGGCTCGTCGGTCGATGAGATATCTTTCTGTTCGGCGAGCTTGGCCTTCCAGTACTGCACACGGTCGCTCATGAAAGCGACTGCTTTGTTCTGAGCAGCCAAGCGCAGCTCTTGAAGCTCGACTCTGGAAGTACTGTTCTCCTGGGAGGTAGGTTACTGCGCCATGACGCGTTTCTGCTCAGTTGTCTTTTGAGCAGATATCTTGGCAGGCTCAACATGATTGGCATCGTCGTCTAAATGACTGGACTTGTTGAAAGATGGAGCCACGAGTGACACCGGACACCTTGAGCTCAGGTATATGCTTGCTCCCGTCGATCTTGTTATCCGTAACGCTCATGCTGTTGATCACGAGGCTGCTGCTGCCGCCTGACTTCGTTTCGAGAGCATTATGGTACCCTGTGTCGAGTTGCAGTCATACGATCGTGCATGTCGAGGCAGCGGTCTTGACTGCCGTCAGAGTGTGCAGTGTCGGTTAGATGATCAGACATGCGGTTTTCAGATCCACTGCTCGAAGTAACTCCCTGGTCGTGTTCAGAGCTATCAGACATGTCAATGTTTGCTCAGAAACACCTTGGAGCAAACCCACCTCTCATCTTTGAACCATGGCTTGGACTTTGCAAATCTAGCATATTCCTCTTTGGAAAGAGCACAGCCAGGTGATTTACCGCATTCAACGACGAACTTGTCCCAAGCAATCTGGAAGGCCTTGCGCATATCTGATGTGAGATCGTTGTGCGTCGCATCCACACCGCCCGGAATGTCATTTTTTGTTGAAGTCGACATTCTGAACGATTTCTGTCTGCTTGATGATAGTTCGTGTATGAGAATTACTCTCTCGAAGAAAAATGGTTGAGATCGTTGATGTCGCAGCTGAGTGTTGGCTTTGCACACAGTCAAGACAATTTGCATGGACGGATAACCGACACACCAACACCAGGATTTATCCGCTGTTCGGAAGTGACAGAAGCGCACAGATTTCCCGGTCATTTCAGTCTCACAAATGTCTCTGATAGAGTAGCTGCTGATATTCAAGAGATGTGACTGACCCTAAAGAACATCAGAACATCCACACTTTTACTCCTCCAAACTCCTCTTGAAATTCTCCACCGCATCCCTGAATTTCTCATCTCTCTTGAAGCCCAGCTTCATAGCCTTGCTGACATCAAACCTGATAGGCCAAGAATCCAACATATCCTTGATCTCCTTGGTCGGCTCCTCCCTCGTCACCAACTCTACCGCTCCTTTCCCTCCCACATCCTCCAACGCCTCCAGCATCTCTTTGACACTCGCTGTGATACCAGGTAAATTGACCTGTCTAACATGACTAGGTAGACAATCTTTTTCCAATGTAAGCACATGCTTGAGATTCTCCACCAAGATCCTCGGTGAACACAACCAAGCCTCAAAGTCATCAGGACAAGGCAAAGTAGAAGGAAGACCTTGCAAGGGCTCTCTGAAAATGCCACTCATCCATGAAGAAGCAGCTTGAGTGGGTTTACCAGGCCTTACACTGATAGTCGGAAATCTGAGGGAAAAGCCATTAATGTAGCCTCTGCGTGTAAAGTCATTGATGGCATATTCAATCATTGTTTTTTGTGTTCCATAGCTACTCGACGGTGTTGGCAAGGTAGCCTCGCTCGGCCATTCCGGCAATGGGTTCCCATAAATAGCAGTACTAGACGCATAGACAACCTTGACACCCGGCGCCTTCTGCCTCAGTGTCTCCAGAAGATTCAAGGTCGAGTGCAAATTTACACGGTATCCGAGGTCAAAGTCTGCTTCTGAGCCTGCAGACATGATGCCGTGGAAAATGAAAATTGCGTCCAAAGAAGAAGGAATCACAGAGGCAGAATCACTGTACAAGTCGGCTTTTATACATGTTGCGTTTGGAGACTTGGAAGATGCCTTTGCGGGAATAGGAGGCTCGAAGATGTCGATCAGGAGGACTTGATGGTCGGCGAGGAGGAGATGTTCGGCGAGGAGTTGGCCTACAAAGCCTCCAGCTCCGGTAATGGCAATCTTCATTGTTGTGTCTGGTGATGAGTTTTGATGTTGTGGTGGGCTTGTCTCCCAAATGCCGGTAATGTATGAGCAAGGTTGTGGTGGAGATGTGTCGTGTTGTGAAGTCATTTCAACGATGCAGAGGGATAGTGGTTATATATGAGGCTCTCCCTCTTTGCATTTCGTAACATCCCCGGTTATGGTCGCTCTCCATTTAAAGGCGGGGTGGTGGGGCACAAGGAACATCGGCAAGAAGACCGAGAGTACGGCGGAACAATTCATCGCGAGAGACGGTCAAATGCCGATGACCAACGATAAACATTCCGCCGAAATCCTCCACACATCAATCCTCGCAACCCTGCAGGATGTTCAGGAGAAACTCTGACGTTCTGAAAAGGGTATGATTATTTCATAAAGTAGTCGCTAACAAGCTAAATGTGGAAACTGGTTCCAAGCAACATGTTCTCCCGTCGTTATTCAAGTCGCATAGATTCACGGTAGAATGGTAGGATTTACTTCTTGTACTTGTTGTGAATGTCGATGACCTTTTGCACCTCCTCGTACGAGCCCATGAAGATGCCGGACTTGTCGTGAATAGACTCGGGGATGATTTCGATCATACGGTCCATCTTGCTGTTAACTGCTTGACCGCCGGCTGTGGAATTGTGTTAGCATATGCCCAGTGATAGGATGATGTTGATGTTGCGTACCTTGTTCGAAGACCATGGCCATGGGAGCACACTCATACAGAATACGCAGCTTGCCCTTGGGAGACTTCTTATCCGCCGGGTAGGCAAAGATACCACCGTACAGAAGAGTTCTGTAGGCATCGGCAACCATGCTACCAATATATCTCGCACTGTAGGGCTTGCCACCCTCCTTCTCTGGCTTCTTGAGGGTATCGCACCACTCCTTGACGGGGTCTTCCCACCAGTACGAGTTACCCTCGTTGACTGAGTAGATTGAACGCTTACGGGGCATCTTCATATCGGGGTGGGTCAGGATGAATTCACCAAGGGCACTATCCATGGTGAAACCGTTGACCGGGCCATCCTTCATGGTCATGACGAGCTGTGCAGAGGCACCGTACATGGTGAAGCCGGCAGCAACCATGTCGGTACCAGGACGCAGAAGGTCCTCCTTTGTGCCCTTGGCGCCCTCGGCGAGCTTGTAGATACCGAAGATAGTGCCGACCGAAACACCGGCATCCAAGTTGGACGAACCGTCGATGGGGTCGCAGGCAACGGCATAGCGGGCTGTTGGGTGCTCGTCAAAGACAATGGGCTCATCCTCTTCCTCGGAAACCAAAATGCGCACGCGACCTGATGATCTCATGGCCGAGATGAAAATGTCGTTTCCGATAACATCGAGCTTCTTCTGGTCATCGCCGGTCGAGTTGGCCGAGCCAGCAAGACCCGAGAGGTTGATCAGCGAGGCACGGCGAATGTAGTAGGCGATTGACTTGAAGGCGAACTGGAGGGAGTGGCAGAGAAGGCTGTACAAGCAGTCAGTATGGAAACATGGCACAGCCGAGTCGACCAACATACGTGAAGTCACCGGTTGCCTCCTTGTGTTTTGTCTGCTCCTCTGTGAGGAATCTGGTAAGAGTGATGATCTCGGTGTTGATGGCTTCCGAGCCACCGGGGCCGGAGTGAGACTCGTTGTTCGAAGACATTGCTGAATCTGACTAAGGACTCTGTCGCGAGGATGCGAGAAGGTGGCTTCGAGGGGGATTACGAAGCTATGGCGGGGTGATGAGGGGTATCAATGGATGGTGGGACACAAAGAGTAAAGTAGCGAGGAGGAGGAGGAGGAGGAGAAGGAGAGAAGATTGAGACGGCGGCAATGACAAGCTAAAATGGAGTCTGACTGCTGCAGACTAGGTACCAAGCACTCGAGGATGAAGTGGGTAACGTCACAAGAGAAGTTGTTGGTCGGTGTTGCGGAGCTCAAAACGTCAGATGTGGAGAAGCAACAAGGGCGATCCTGCGGTTGACTCGGTCGCGATTTTCCAGTTTGTCTCTCTTTCCAATTGCTTGCTGTTGATAACATCTGGGCGCGGTAGTAAGACCCTGTCTATTTGTATGTCCTCCATTGCCGAGGTCAGACCCTCGGCGTAAGTGAAGATAACTCACGCGGACAAAATGTCGCTCATCGGGTCTGAGACGCGGTTGATGAGGGGCAGTCAAACAAGCCTGGGGATGTGTATTTCTCCGCGAAGCCTCCGACTTTGCCCGCATCATAGCTGCTCAATCCGCACCCAACTGAACGATCCCGATTCTTTGCCCGGGTAAAACCTCCATGCCATCTCCAAAGGAACGTCGGGTATGAACAATCGTCAACATGACATGTGAAAGGCGGCTAAAGCTCCTTACATATCATATCCAATTCTCCACGACTTCGCAATTCTGCACATCTCAATCTGAAAGACGATCAAGGTCAGAGTTGTGTAAACAATACGGGTCATCTTCTACCGAAGATATCAACCGGGTGAATTCATGAATATATACATCTTTGTTGGAGGACTACTCTCCTCTATGCTTTTCGTCTATGGGTCTATGGGCATTGAAACGTTACTGGGTGTTGAGGGAAGGCGCAAGGGCACTTGCCATTCTACAGCAAGATTGCGGCTCCGATCCAAGCACCTACTGCGGCCAAGGCGCCGGCGCGTGGAACAGCAGTGTTCATAACACCAGCACCTGTGCTCGAGGCCGATGCGCTCGAAGGTTCTACTAATGAGTTAGATGGGGCGCTTGAGGTAGATGAAGCGCGCGAGGCGGGTGAGGTGGAAGGAATGGGGGAGCCAGATGAGCCTGACGAGCCAGATGAGATCCTGGCAGATGTGCTGGTCCTGACCGACACACTGTACTCGGTTGACATACTGAACTCGGCTGACGCACTAGACTCGGCCGATGCACTCGTCGTAGAAGACGGCGTGGCTAAAAGAGATGTGCTGATTTCGGAGGACGTACTGGTTGTAGAGGATGTACCCGCCATGGTACCTGTGCTGCCCACGGCGGATGTGCTGGAGATGCCAGACACACTTGGTGGCCCAACACTGACTGTGGGTTCAAGTGTGCTCGTAGTGGTGGCTGGCTCGATTGCGACGTCGCCCTGGATCTGCAATCCTGGTGCTTGATCGATCAGAAGAGCCTGGGTGACTTCTAGGGCTGAGAGCTCCTGTCCGATGCCATACTTTCCATCGAACCCTGTGTACCATTTCTGGCCGCAAGTGACGCCATCACTGGGTCCTGAACAGGCATCTGCAGCTCTTTGAGCAGAAGTAGTCAGGAGAGGTTGAATGGCTGTTCTGGTGTAAGGAGCGACGACCATTGCTTTCGCAAGGAAGCGAGCCATGTAAGCTTTGAATGAAAACTGATCGGTGTTGCATGTGCTGTACGGTTCACAGGCTGCCTCGACCATGACATTGGATGCATTGTCAAAGGTTTGGAAGAATGACTGGTCGGCTTGCTCGATCAGTCCGGTCAGACGGGTCTCCCAGGTGGAACTGCCGTTGGTGTAGTTGTACAGCATTGCAGTGCCGTAGATGAAGATTCCCGGGTTGTAGGTCCACTGAAGCTGGTCTACGGTTTGGCAGTTGTTGGTTGCATCGGCACCATCATAGACACGGTAGCTGTCGTCAATCAGCCCGGTCGCAACAGTCCAATCCCAGATACGCTCGGCCCAATCGTAGTATGTGCTGTTGCCGGTGTAGCGTGCAAGACGAGCGGCCATCTGGAAGAAGCCTCCGTTCGAGACCGAGTTTTTGTAGTTCCAGCCAGCGTTGGACTGGAAGACCTGCCATCTCAATCCACCGTTACATGTTGTAGTGTCCCAGCGTGGGGCCATTGAGTCAAAGGCGTTCACAGCGAGGGTCTCCCAAGACAGTGAGCCCTCCGACGGGGCAGGGAACCCATACTCGAGGGCTGAGAGGGCGGCGAAGGCCCAGAAGGCTTGATCATCGTTTCCCTTCAGTTGGAGTCAGTACGCGTGCTCGGGCTTGACGGACAAGAGTTGGACATACCATGCTGCTGTAGTAGGCCTCGGGCAGGTAGTTGTTCTCTGTGCCCTTCTGAGCCATCATGGCTTGCATGACAACATTGTTGAAGCTTGCGTCTTTCGTGTAAGCCCAGTAGTCAATGAGACCACCCCAGACAGCTCCAGCCTCCCACCAGTACAATGGATACGGCAGTGTTCCGATTGAAGCTGCTGGTGTATCTGTCTTGTTGTTCTCGTAGTAGCTCATAAGCCCATGTGCGAGTGTTGATGCTGCGGTACGAATAGAGTCTGGTGATGAGACGTCGAGGTTGAGTGCGTATCCAAGTTGAGCGCATGCCGCCAGGGCTGCGAGGGATTGTGAAGGCTTCATGGAAGCTGACTATGAGTATTTATTATATGATATGCAAGTACTAGAAGCTCCGCGATGCTCCAATGCCAAATGCAAGATACCAAAAGCTGTGCTGTAAGTCGAGGCAGCTCAGTCCAAGTGCCATGGTGTTAGTCTTGTATGCTGACTCCATCGTGAAGAAGGAAAGCGCGGATGTCTCAAAATTGTCAACCAAGTGTTGAATATTCTTGGTCCAATAACGCCTATCGTCTTGGATAGGCGCAATTTGGGTAACCGTTGGCGCCTGCCTACCAGATATAGCTACAATGCACACGCCTCTTCGTATTGGTCCGCGGCGGAAACGAGCTGGAAAGCTAGACAGAGGTCAGCTGCAGTCCTCAGCCTGCTACATCCAAGGCATCGAGTAAAGTAATATCGCAAGCTTGACATGCTTCTTGCTTTGGATGCGCCATGGGATGGGAAGGAAGCATGATCGGCAGCTCTGCTCTGGCAACTCAATTTTCTTGATTTGCACTGGGCCGTGAAGCGTTTGAATCCTTCGCGCCAACCGTGTTGAACGGCTAACGTCCATCGCCGCATCGCCAGCCTCGTACGTCCTTCTCGTGAACCAGATCATGCCTTGTATGCAGATGAAAGAGAATACAATCGCTTTCGAGTCGAGCGGACTGATTCTTCTAGAAGTGGCTACCTGTGTTGCAGATTTGTACCGAGAGTGACATCGTCTATAAAGAGTTCCGATTTGTCACAGCTTCATCGCGTTGGCTTGAGAAGGCTGGAGTGCAAGTCACAGCACATCAAGATGGTTGACGCGAAGAGGTCGGTATTCCACTTTTCCTGGCAGCGATATTCAACGTACTCTCACTACGTATGCAAATGCCCTTGCTCACCAGCGATCCAGTATTACAACGTCGCGGCACAGGATCATCATCTCAATCAAGTGTCGCAGATGAACGCGTCTTGAGTCTTGACGCGCGATGAGTCCGCGGACTGATCCCATTGTCTCGAGTCTCAAGCATCAAGTCTGGGCCTTCTATGCACGATTGCAACGGTCGAGAAGTGATGTGTCTTCCATGATGTGTCTTCCATGATGTGTCTTCCATGATGTGTCTTTCATGATGCGTGCGCGCGTGGAACTACAAAAGTTATCGCGGCCAAGTGCTTTGGTAATGGGTACCACCCTGACCACAGTCTTCCATCACTGAATTCTGTCACATAATAGAGCGGCTGGAGTCATGTGGCATATTGATCAGCGGAGATTGTATATAGATATAGGTTCAATAGTCTAAACACCACCTTCAAGCTCTCGTGAGCGCGGTTTCGTCGTTTGGCTTGAATACAGGTTCTCGTACCCATATCTTCACGGGCTTGTGCTCTACAACGCTGCGTGTGCATGATGATTCAAGTCAATGTTCAATCAACACACCGTCTCAAGATGATGCAATTGCACTAGACTTACGTTGTAGTTCATAATTTTCTGTGCAATTGTACAATCATCTCTGTTGGATACTCTCCGAGTAAAGTCGCTCTTCTGAAGACTCTTACCAAGTGCAAGACGTTAATAACGAACATATCACCCACGATCACGTGCCATCTAGGTAACGGTGGAAGAAGTTATGAAGCAGATTGTAAAGTCGCACTGTGCGACCAGAGCATAGGTACTGATCGAATCGAAGTTTGTAAAACGAGACTGAGCTCGTGCTATGCAACTGCTGAATCAAAGTTGCCTAAACTGTAGGCCATCCATTGACCCACTTGATTTTGTTGACACCAAGACGCTTGTCGCCATCAGCGTAACCGATGTTGGTATCAACATAGTGGTAGTAAAGGACCCAACCAAGCTGAGGATCGTTGTACACACCCTGTCCACCTGGAGCATAGATGTTGCCATGCGAAGGCAGTACAACAGTACCGCCACCATTGGTACAGCTCTTACCACTCTGGTCGACAAACCCGCCAGTAGCTGAGTTGGATCTGCAGACCATAATCTTGTACTCATCACCAGGGGCAGGGCGGTTCTTGTCGAGGTTGCAGCAGCTGCCAGCACTAAAGAACAAGTAGTAGCCACCGTTGTAGTTGATCATGTATGCTGCTTCGACGGCGTGTGTACCACTGGGCTGGAAGATGGTGTTGTAACTGGGTCCAGCGTTCGAGTTGACAGTGTTGGGAGTGGTGTTCATCTCCACTTGGTAGAGATCGTGCCAGAAGGAGCCGAAGTTCATGAGGTATTGGTTTCCAACCTTGATGAGGTTGGCATCGATGGCGTTGTATGATTTGGAGCTATCCGAGGAGATACCGGCTGGATGTTGTCAGCTTGCCATTTGTATGTAATATCGACCAGAGACTTACTGGAGCCTTTGTCGGACCAGCTGCCGACATCCATGGAAGAAGAAGTTGCAAGACCGATGACAGAGTTTTGAGTGCCGAATGCGCTGGCAGTGTAGTAGAGATAGTAGGTGTTGCCGACCAAGGTCACGTCAGGAGCCCAAAGGTCGGTCTTGCCAGAGTTGGCTACGTTGGCACCATTAGGCAGGACTTGACCTTTGTAGACCCAAGGGCCCTGAATGCTGGAAGCAGTGTGGATAGCAATACCACCTCCAGTCGAGAAACGGAAGTATGTTCCATCAGCGGTACGGCGAACAATCGAAGGATCGTGAGCGTTGGTACATGTACCACTGCAAGCAAGAGGGTTCGAATAAGCCAAGACTGTGGCGGCCAGCGACACAACACCTGACAGAATGGTAAAAAGCTTCATATCGAAGGAGAACAGAACAGAACAGAACAAGTGAAGAAGCGGACAGGAGCGGGTGAGATGAGGCCTGATCCTTGTCACCTCGACATGGGAGACTCACCTTTATGTGTTTCTACGCTCGTCTTCGGTCCCCACTGCCATCAAGGAATCATCGTCAACAAAGGCTGATGTGACCGAGCACTGGCTGAAACGCTGCATAGTGTCGAGTATATTACCCTGATGATATTCTCCGAGGTAGCGAACAAGCATCATGCACGGTGTTTGCGTGGCAGCCAGTGCGGGTCTAATGAGGGTCTAGGGTGGCATCCTACAACGTGCCAAGGGTAGTGGTCGAACACCTCCGTTCAGTTCGGATCCGTACTGGCGCGTGTACCCCGGACATGCCTTGCAGATTCGCAGTCGTGTTACAGATGTGGGAGCTGCCGGGATCAAGCCTTCTCGCCCTACCTCTGGCAGTATACATAGTACTTTGAGAGCTCCCAAAATTCAAGTGTATGTCGACCTACCTCTTGACGACCCTGCCTACAGTGACAGCGATGCAATCTTTCAAAGGATGATACTTTCACTGTTGATGCAAGGTACCCGAGGCATGTCTTCGCGATTGGTGCGTTATCTTGATAACTGCTAAAGGCTCGGGCCTTTGACACGATTTTGACTTCGATATGCCGATCCAGGAGGGCGACTGAGAGTTCAGTTACGCGAAGACGGTTTGTTCTAACAATTCGAGGTCGTTACCAAGGACATCCATGACTCGAGAAGACTTGGGGCGATATCATAACGTGGGACGTCCAGGGCAAGATCCAAAGCTGTGTATCGCAAGGTCCTGGTCTAAGATTTGACTGACAAAATCTGGTAGGCGAGGATCTCTAGTCGGCAGAGGGCAAGGTCTGCGACGCATGCTGAGGGATGCCGCGGCTCCTGGCAGCTTTTCGGCTGAAACATTTGCGGGGGTGTTCTGCTGTAGCTTACGCTTGGCGGATGTGGAATAGGCTCTACTTATAGGACCGACGCATCTACTTGAGAAATAGTGTCCCTTAGTAGGTTGCTTGGTATGGTGGCTGGTTTCGAATGATGCCTTGTTCCACTCGCGTCCGGGGGATTGTTGAAGTGGGCATGCAGTGTTGACAGTCAAGTTGGTCATCCAGATCTACTCTACTTCACAATGGCTGTCAAGGAATTCTTGGCCTAATAAGATTTTGAAGCTGCTCATGGCCTGGGATTGAGTCGCACCTTCCAGAAAGAGAGCAGCTGTAGCTTGGAAGTTGAGATGGAGCCACAAATTATGCTTCAATTATCCACATATCGTCGCAGCTGTAGCAGCTCTACGTGCGTACCCTGTCGAGGAGTCGCTTGTGTGAGATCCACTTCACAGGATCACTCCTGTCTAGTTGCGAGCCGCTATGGTGCGAGTAACGCCGACGGGTGAATATCTCATGAGACATATCCCATCTGGGATCTTTCCCCGAAGCCGTTAAAGAGGAAGGTGGGATCGAGTGGAGGGTAGTGTTCGTTTGCGAACATCCTTAGTCTGTATCGCTGTTGGCAACAATGCCGAAAGCCATGAACTCAGCTGTCAACCCGAAGGCTTCAGCGTGCGCCCATGACATTCTGGCCAATAGTCTTGACTACAACAGTCTTCCAACGTCGAAGGATCGCGACGGGAAGACAAGCTTACAAGGAGCAACCTCCTTGGTTTCCACAACGCTCAATAATTTTGCGCCATCTTTCAGCAGACAGCGCAGTTGGGCTACAGTGTGTCAAGCGTGTCGCTCTAGAAACACTTGGTGAGCCAAGGCAAGGCGTCATGAACTGCTTGACGCATCCAATTAGCACGACCCTCCTCCAGACAGAGCACCATTTTGTCAGGCGACCGAATGTTCACCACGTTACGCTAGCAAGGAGAACGAGATAGCATTGGCCCAAGGATCGTCGTCTCTTCCTGTTTCTCACTTTGTTACCTGTTCGTACCTTTACAGGCAAATGCTCACCTGCAATCATTGCCTTCTCCATATGGCGCAGTCTGTATGCAGAGTGTCTCTCATCTCAAGCTGTCTCGAGCTTGTGTGAGCTGCCATCTTCTAAAGCGAAAACGAGGCAGCAATATGTCTCAATCCCAGCTCCTGATGCCCTCTCACATGCTCCGCATCCTCGGTCAAGCCTCTTCCACCGTTGCATACATGATTCGGTCACCCCGACCCTGAGATCTAACCGCAAACGACCCGGTTGGCGTCCGCCGAGCTCCTCCGCAACGGTCCATTGGGTGACAGGCGTCAACGCCCCAGACACTGGACTACTACTTCTACTGGGTAGGATTGAGCGACTAATACTGATCTGGATAGCACATCCCTGGCTTCCTAGATTCGAATCCCTATTCAGAGAATGATCTTGCATATCCTCTTAAGCTCCAGGTACGATATTCTCCACAGTTGACACTTGGCAAACGACTACGCTCCTTTTGATCACCTTAGAATGTTCTTAATCGATCATGGAAGCGCTGGCTCTTCGTACAACGTGCACTATCCCTTTGGAATCCAAATTGTCGTTGCTTCTCTGCAATGTATTTTGTGATATCCAAGTCTTGACCATAGGTGTTATCAGCGCGAGCCTACCACCGGTGCCTGGTCATTGTCACGACACTCTTGCGCAACGCTGCTGCAAGCCTTATTGCCCTGACGCTCCCAACCGTCGTTTTACCCCAAGCACACCATTCAGCAGCTCTTGACCGTTGAGGGGGACCGAACGGGCTGAATCACCACTGGACGCTGAGGAGACTCCAGTATATCGTCTTTGTTCAGCCTTACGATAGGGAATGGCAACTGCCTGAACGTCGAGTGCTCCTTCGGGATCTGATTGGACCCAAACCAGCAAGGTCGTCGAACAGATGTACCGTAGTCGGCATGTACGACTTCCAGGCCTCGGTCGAGACCCTATGGGTCTGTGGAATATTGGCATGATCATCGTCATGCCATTAGACGATCCAGACATTCGGTACATACAAGCACTACTGCTTCCAACACCCGGATTGATAGTCCCATTTACCGCCGGGCTTGATACTCAACGGTAAAATCACTGTTTCATTTGGTGTATCCACTTCTCAATATTCAGAACGTTGCTAGATTGACACAGAGTCCAGACTCACTTGAAGGACAACATCCAGGGTATACCATCTGCAGCAGAAGATGTTTCGTATAATTCTCGTCGACTATAAGACGCAGTGTGACGCCTGCCTTTGATATCATCATCCACCCCGACAACCTCTCAGGATCAACACAAACGACCCTATTCGACATCCTGCGCCTTAATCTTCCCTAATACTTACTATCCTAATCACAACCTCTAATTCCTTCCTTAATCACAATCTCTCCCCCTTAATTCATCTGTCACCATGGCCCGTCAAGTTGCCATTCTGAGCCTTCTTGCCCCTGCTCTCATCCTCGCAGCCCCCTTGAACTCCAAGGACAAGAGAGATGACATCGTCGATCTCGCCGCCAGAGGCGATACACTCGGAGCCTCTCCTGTCGATATCATGGATCACCTTCTCTTCGACAAGCGTGAGCCTCTTACTATCGGTGTCGGAATCTCAGCCTCGGTCGGTATTTCTGCTTCCAGACAAGCCACTCCGACCAACAAGACATCTTCGAAGAAGTCAACATCCACATCGAGATCAAGCATCAAAAAGTCCTCTTCGAGCAAGATCACTGCTCATTCGACTTTCAGTGTCTCTAAAGGGTCGTCATCCAAGAAGATCTCTAGCAGTACCAAACTATCCAGCAGCTCGGCCAAGGCTTCCACTATTCCTAAGCCTGCTTCTAGCAAGAAGCTCACCTCTTCGAGCATCAAGAAGTTGACCAGCTCAGCTAAGACCGCTTCTTCATCTCCGATCACCACCAAGAAGTCGACTGTCACAGTCAATCCTGTTGCCTCAAGCAAGAAGACTTCCTCCTCATCAGCCAAGAAATCTACCTCTAGTAGCAAGAAGCCAACCTCTTCATCTTCCTCTAGCAAGAAGCCAGCTTCTTCATCTTCTTCTAGCAAGAAGCCCGTCTCGATCTCTTCTAGCAAGAAACCCGTCATTGTCTCGAGCAGCAGAAAACTCAGCTCGTCTTCGTCAAGCAAGAAGCCAAGCTCCGCAGCTAGCAAGCCCGTTGCAAGCAGTTCGAAGGCCTCAATCAGATCCAGCAGCTCCTCCAAACTTCCTTCGGCCACCCCGAAGAGCTCGAACAAGCCAAGTAGCTCCGTCAAGCCTACTGCCAGCAGTTCTAAAGCTTCTGTAAAGCCAAGTAGCTCCGTCAAGCCCGCCAGCAGCTCCGTCAAGCCCGCCAGCAGCTCCGTCAAACCTGTCAGCTCCGCCAAGCCATCCAGCAGCTCAATCAAATCTGCCAGCTCTGTGAAGCCTGCAAGCAGTTCTATCACTCGTGGTGTCAGCTCCGCTTCTTCTGCCACTAGCGGTGTCAAGCAGGGATCTACCTCGATCAAGAATGGTCAGACTTCTGCTTTTAGTTCAGTCTTACTATCAGGCACAACCAAGTCCAGTAGCTCCACCGCAAAGGCTGCGTCATCTTCTGCTGGCTCCCAGATTACGGTGATCACCAGCAATGGTCAGACTGTCACTATTTCGGTCAAGCCTACTCCTTCGAGCACGAGCCTGCCTGGCGTGACCGTGAGTGGAGGAGTCACACTCTCCATTCCACCACAATCAGGAGTCTCCTCTGCCTACTCGTCAGTCATCAGCCGTGCATCAAGCGTGGTATCCTCCGTTGTTTCTCGGGCGAGCTCTTTGGCTTCGCAAGCTGCGTCTTCGGTCGCCGGCGCTGCTTCTACTGTCAAGTCTCAAGCATCATCTGGCATTTCTCAGGCCAGCTCTGTAGTCTCCAGTGATGCCTCGAGCATCAGTTCCCGCGGATCATCAGCTGTCTCGAAGGCAACTTCAGTCGTCAGCAGCGACATCTCGAGTGTCAGCTCGCGTGTATCCTCTGCAGTCTCGGGCGTCAGCTCACAGGCATCTTCGGCCATCTCGAAGGCGACCTCAGCCGTCAGCAGCGACGTCTCGAGTGTCAGCTC